>NC_059073.1:153611281-154861281 GCF_020497125.1 Mauremys mutica
CAGCTAGTTCTTAGCTTACAGCAGAGACCACAAATGCCACCCCACCCCACCCCTATGGCAAAATATTGAGAAGCTGATCAGACATAGGTGTAATATGCCTGGGTCACAGGCATGTAGAAGTGAGTGCATGGTTTCTACAAGCCCAAAAGATCTAGAAGGCCTTCCACTACTGCTCCTGGTATGAGGCAGCTCTGCACTGCTCTTAGTACACAGCCTCACAGAGATTACGGAGCCCAGAATCAATGCCTCCGTTTCTATTTCATATGCTGCCTATTCTCCCTTCCAGTCCTCCACCCACTCATTTTTATTAGTTGTATTTCTCACTTTGTGGAACTGGAAAAAAAATAATTCAAATCCTAATAAATTAAAAAACCAGGGTGGTGACTGACCTCCGAATCACTATGTTTTATTACTAGGGAACTCAAGTATTTTGTGTTGGCAAAAAAAGGCCCATAACACTTAGTTCCATTGGAGCCAAGCTCTTTCCTTCCCATATAAGAAGAATGCATGCCCCTTTTTCTGACTAAAATCTCATCTGATTGGCAGTGAATTCCAACCCAGTAATTTTTAAACACAATTTGAATCTGGCAGAAAGTTTAATAGCTTTAAAATTCAGAACGTATCTGGCATCGTTCACCCCAGTTCATACTAGTCTTTAAACAGGCTTGGTGCTTGGGACATCATTAGTATATTTCAGACGCTAACTAGTACAGGTGTAATGACTTTAGGCAGAGGTGTGGGTAACTAAAGTTATAGGGTGTTTTATAGAGCTGGTCAAAACCTAAAATTTCCATTCCATTTTTAAATAAATAAATATATTTCCTGTAAAATATTTGAAAAGTCAAAATCAGAATTATATAATTTCATTCTAATATAAAAGAAACAAATTTATGAATTAAATTAATTTTGAAATGAAAAAAATCAAAATTATCTATTTTTACCAGAACACTTTTATTTTTCCCCAAAACAATATTTCATCAAAATTGATACTTTCTTGTGGAAGTTAATGGAACTTTATGACTTATTTGGGGCTCTGTATATGCATAAGGGTCTGCATGTATGGAACAACTTGAAGGCTGGAGGCCTTAATATTTTTCAGAATGCATGCCCATTAAAAAGAACTTTGTTTATTCTGTCTTGATTAAACAAATCATTGACACCCACTCTCATTCATATAGCTTGCAAGTAGAAATCCCAGTGGGTAAGTGTGCCCTCCCAATGATGTGGAGTAGCCTGTATTTTCAATTAATGTTCTGTAGGTTTGCAAAATCCTAATCTCAGGGGGGTCCTGAAGGGTGCCATTTCAGATTTGGGGGAGGAGGGGACAATTTAACTGTTATTCCAGAGGCTACTTGGGCACCTGAAAACTCTTGTTTTTGCAGATAATTTAGATACAGTGCTCCTGTCAGATAATAATTTCTAATTCCTATATAAAGAAAGAAATTAAATAAATATTAGACCCAGGCAGCTCTAATACTAACATGTTCTGACATCTTGTGTCAATTCACTTAAGGGCCTGGTTAGGTTTAAAATCATAATGTATATTCTTACTTTGTTATTAACTCTTGAATGCAACAATTTAAACAATTAGAAAGGAATCTAGATTTTTCTACATCACTTTTTTGCTGTTCTTGAAGCTTGGAATAGATCATTTAATCTTTGGAAACATTCTATTATGGCAAGGCCCTGTGAGTTTATACTGCACCTGCCTGGGGCTCTAGGCCTGTTACCCCACTACAAATAATGGACTAGCAACTGACTTTAAACAGGAGTGAAACTGACACTTTCAAGTCACTTATAGTATTGCCAATCCCAAATATTCAAAAATCCTGAATCAGGCTCACCAAAAATCATGAGATTGGGTTTAAAATAATGAGATTATGTAAAAGTAAATAGAGTTGGTGTACTTTTTATTTACATTCTGCTTTTTGAGCCTTTAAGATGCACTAGGGTCACATTTTGAAGCTTTCCCCATAGCCACAAGAGCTAGAAAGTTCATTTTTCTTTAAGAATGAAGGCTGAAATAATGACATATCACTAGACTCCAGGAACGGGGGCTTTAAGGAAAACAATAATTATCATGATTCCCATGACAAAATCATGAGAGTTGGCAAAGCTATTTTCTTTCCAGAAGGGTCTTAAACTAGAGTGATTGAGTTGCAGCTTTCACCGGAGAATATTTTAAACCAAACACCAAGAAAATTCTACATTTCAAAATTGAGGAAAAAAATTAGACTTCTGAGGTATATCGTGGACACTGCAGGCAGGAAAGGAAAATATACAGGCACAGGAGCTCTGGGCAGCATTTCCTCCTGAAAGAAAGTTGGAGATCAAATCTTCTAGTCCTTAATCAAATAAAACTTCTATCACCATCAGTGCCTACACTCATAGATATTAACATGTGTTTAATAACTATACCCTCCATACTTAAACATCTGAGCCATCTTATCACAGTTACACATCTTATACGCATTGGCTCAAGGAATACGTTTTCTGTCATATGCTGAGCAGTGCTGAGCACACAGATGGTGCCCAGTGAATAATACAAATCATGACAATAATCATCAACTTTATGGACTCTGTCAATGCAGTTTCTGATCTTTGTTCTGGAATTGCCATGAATAGAGCTGAAACCCTAAGTATTTGAGGTATAATCACATCTGATACTCATATGACACTTTTTCATTCCTTCCTTTTCTCACTCAGAACAAAAAATGACAAAACAAAATGTTTTTCAGTTAAAAGCTGAAATAGCACAGCAGGTATTGCTGTACAACTCGATGTAGGGCAGAATCTACCACCCATTGACAGTTCAGTGCTCTTCTCTCATCTGACTCTAATTTTCTTTCTTTATCCTTCTTAACTTCTGTGCTGCTTTTCATACTGTCAACCATGACATCCTTTCCAATCGCCTGCGACCAATTGTTGGAGACTCAGGGAACTGGCCTTCTTGGTTTTGCTCCCATCTGAGCATCTTTTTTGCAGCATGCAGCAGAGAGAGAAAGGCTGGTCCAGTAGATAGGGAGCTAGCCCTGAGTAGGAGACCTGGGTTCTACTCCCCCCTGCCCATAGATTTCCTGTATGACCTCAGGTCATGTCATAGGGACAGAGTTTCAAAGATTTTTAGGTACCCAAAGATGCAGCTAGGCATCTAGTGGGGATTACAAAGCACCTAACCCTCTAGGCACTTTTGAAAATCCCACTAGGTGCCTAAATACCTTTGAAAATCTGGCCTTTAGTCTTTGTGTCCCTCAGTGCCCCATCTGTACAATCAGCAAAGAATCCTGTGGCACCTTATAGACTAACAGACGTTTTGCAGCATGAGTTTGCAGCATGAGCTTTCGTGGGTGAATACCCACTTCTTCAGATGCAAGTCAGACTTGCATCTGAAGAAGTGGGTATTCACCCACGAAAGCTCATGCTGCAAAACGTCTGTTAGTCTATAAGGTGCCACAGGATTCTTTGCTGCTTCTACAGAACCAGACTAACACGGCTACCCCTCTGATACTTGACATCTGTACAATGGGGATAATAGCTCTGCTTTACCTCACAGATGGGATGGGATGTGAGGCACTTACAGATACTGTGCTGGTAGGGCAACATAAGTACCTCAGGTAGAGTGGGAACTTCTCTATACCACTGCTATCCTTTCCCTGGGTTTTGGCCCCTTCTTTTCACCCCTTCACATCTCCCTCTTTTCTGAATGTAACCTTGGCTCAGAGGCCTTAGTTGTATTTCTTCAACACCTCCTCCCCCCTGCAGAGGGATTCCTATTTTACAGGTTCATCTACAATTTCCAAATCCTTAATTTAATTACCAGCCCTTGCTTATCTGAATCACCCTGTCTGTTTGTAAACAAAATACTGACTCCCTGCCCCAAGGGTACAACCTGGGAGCAGCACCTCTCTGCAGAACACACATTCCGTACTAATTCTGTGCAGTTAAGATCTCCTTCTGGGAACACACCTCCTGTATGAAACTCAGTGGGGGGCTGGAGCACCCTCACCCCCTTTCCTAATTGCTACAATTCCTGTATCTTAGAACTGCAGTAACTGTGGGTTGCGAAATTTCAGTCTGGAGCCACAGGGAGGTTAAAAAATTTACACACACACACATCGCTGGCCCCAGGATATGGTAGCATTCACCTATATACTCACACCATTTTGGTCCTGAACAGTGTTTAAAACAGAAAAGAAAGTAGATTGTGTTCTTCAGGCTAGTTAGTTTCTTCTTCATTCAGCCAACTAGATGGAGAGGCACATTTCATAGACACTGCTGGCTCTCTGCAGCCTGTCACAGTTTGTGCAAATAGGAAATATATTTAATCTCTATTTTAATACAGCTTTCAAAAATAGACAACAGAACTATAAAGTAAGCATAACAAGTTCATATTCAATTTAGAAGTAATGAATAACATATTTACATAACTAGCAATCAATTACTACATGTACACTAATTTTTTAATTAGCTCCTGCTGGGAACATTTGATTTTATTTATTTATTTTTGTTGGTGGGTGAAAGAGAATTGATGCAGAAATTACTGGATGAAATGTTATGGACTGTTATGTAGAAGATCTAACTAGGTGAGCATAGCACCCCTTCTGGCTTTAAAACTATTCAATATTTTATTTATACTGCACTACAGGCACATGTATTTTGAAAATGTCTTCAGTACGTGCAGTCTTCTGAGCCACACATACTGTGGAAGGCTGGGGTTGTTAAATATTTTGGGATGTGTTGCTCACTGTATTTAAAAGTTGTGCAAATTGCAAAGATTGTGGATAAGAACAACAAAAAGCATGGGTCACACGGAAATATAAAGAATGCCATTCACTTACTACAGTACTAGCTAGCAAGGTGTATGGTCAAAAATGAGTGTAAATTGACACAATTTAGAGAAACTGACCCTGGAAGAGCAACAAGATGCATTGCATGCAATTGGACACCATTGTCAACCCCACTCTGCTCCTGGTCATACATGCAGAGTATGTCTCATATTACTCCAAGCAACATTACAACTTAGATCTACAGCCATAAGAAATGAGGTTGATAAACTGGGACAGCTAGATAGGGATGTACCTACGCAATCATTTAATCCCCACAAGGTCAATGACAAATGAAAATGTGTAAACCTTACAAGTATTAACACAATTGATTTGTCACATCTATAATGATTATTATGAATAATCAGTCACAGGTTCTTTCCCAAATTGGGCTACACATGAGATTCCCTTAGGAACCCTTCTTTTTTTCTCTCAGGGACTGAAGTTATTGGTGGTAGAGTAGTATAGATTCAATACTAACCTTACAAAGAAACCAGATAGTTGTACTACCTAGAAACAATAACTAATATAAAAAACATATCCAACCAAATAGCCTGAATACCCAGTAGGGCCACGGTAATAAACACATTTCATACTTACCCTATGAAAGATGATGATGAAAAAGAAATAGGGATATAAATTAGCAAGTGGAGAACCTCAGAAGGCCACAGATCCAGTTGATGCTAGTCCAGAGCGGAGAGAACCCAAGGAAAGGGAACTGGCATGAGGCCTTATGCACTACATTATGCAGAACAATTTTGATGTGTCAATGTGATCTATCTACTTACCTACCAACTGACCAAAACTCCATACTTGAGGACTATTGTGGTGTACTGCCCCTTTGTGGTCTCCTATTTATCCTCTTGAATGAGAGTGCAAAAAATATGACCGAGGGTTATATTCCTTTGGGTCTATACTACTATAACTAAAACCCATCCATTAGCCTAACTACCTCTAATAAGTTTCCTGCTAATATAGCAACTCTGATAACCCAGTTAAGTATATTCACCTACTTGCCCAAATTCCTGTTTCAAAGTAATAAGAAACACAGCAAGATCAGTCACATACCTATGATAATATCATTATCCTCATTGCAACAACTGATGCAGAGGAAGCAGGGGAAAGGTCATAGGTCAACAAAAGGCAAATAGGAAACTAACTTCCTTGTTAGATGTAAGGAACTGAAGTGGCAGGAGATGACAACTTAAAATGGGCCTCCCTCCCCACGATCTCAATGACATACTATTATACTCAGTATCACCATGTGGTAAAACATGATTGTGACCTCCTTCCAATGATGGATACAGGGTTAGTAGGTAGTTTTGGCTCTTTGGTTTCTTTGATGACTGGCGTTGCTCTGAGAACTACTCTAAAAGTAGTCTTTTTTAGATTATCTGAATTTTCTCTGTGTGGGTTATGAGTTTACTGTGTTCCCATCACCTGGGCTCTCCCTGTCTCTCAACATACCTGAGTAAAACACCACTCTGTATTCTATCTTCAGTTCAACTGTGATTGCTAGGACAGTGACTCAGACACAGCAAACTGCCTCCTAGTTACAGTGCACTGCTTGATTATTGCACTCATCTGACATAGCACTTGACAGTATGCCCTATTCTTGTCCTTCCACGTGCCCCTACTTGTCTCATTTTCTTTGCTGAGCCTAATCATGCACTAACTCAGTGAGACTTCACCTTGACATTTTCCAGTTTGCTGTATTCCAGGTCATCGTTTATGCATACTGTATGGGAGCCCTGTACTTCCACACTGCCTGCAGCATAACTTTGGCTCATAGCACTACATAGTATTCATACCTGTACAGTCAGTGTTCTGCTGCAGTGATTAGATCTGCCTTCCAGTCCTTATTTCCTCTGCCACTATGCTGTCCTGAAGGGGATCCTTTCAAATTGTTACACTCCTTCCCTGACTAATTTCACATTTGGGCAATAGTCCCTTATCATTACTATTATATGCATAGCACACTGTTTACAGTGTCTGAATAACACTGCAATTTTGGTATCAAAGCAGTTGTGGTGTATTGTAACATGGTGGGGTCACTTGGTTATTTTGGTTTTACCTTGCAATTTTCTTGTTTCTTGGCTTCATACCACAAAACCAGCATAAAGTATAGCCTAGGATATATAAATTGAACCAAAATCAGTCCTGCTATAATTGGTAGCAACTAAATCAGTGGTTCTTATACTTATTTGATTGAGCCCCTCTCATTTCATGTATGCCCCCCTCCCCAAGTACATATACCAGCCCCCAGCTCTGAAGACAGAGCAGAGAGCAGCAGATGATGGTCAGGCCTCCAGCTCTGAAGGCAGCAACATGCTAGCAGCAGCACAGAAGGGTGGCAATGTGAATATTCGTCAACATCACTTTCCACAGCAGACTTAGTGCCCGATTGTTACCCTTACTTCTGAGCTGCTGTTGCAACCAGGGGCGGCTCTAGCAATTTGGCCCCCCCAAGCACGGCGCCACGCCGCGGGGTGTGCGCTGGCGGTCGCCGGTCCCGTGGCTCCGCGGGACCTCTTGCAGACGTGCCCGCGAAGGGTCCGCTGGTCCCACGGCTCCGGTGGAGCATCCGCAGTCATGCCTGCGGGAGGTCCACCGGAGCAGCGGGACCAACGGACCCTCCGCAGTCATGGCTGCGGGAGGTCCACCGGAGCCACTCGTCCCGCGGCTCCGGTGGACCTCCCACAGGCATGACTGCGGAAGGTCCGCCGGAGCCGCCTGCCGCCCTCCCGGCAAAATGCCGCCCCAAGCGCGCGCTTGGCGTGCTGGGGTCTGGAGCCAGCCCTGGTTGCAACCCTGGGGCTGACGGCTAGAGCCCTGCCACCTCCAGGTGAGAGATTGGGGGTGGGAGGGGAGAAAGGAGAGCCAAAGCCTGGGTGGCAGAGGTCCTGCTGTTTTTTTTTTTTTATCCCTAATTCCTGGCCATGAATGGCACTTCTGCATAAGCTGACAGCCAGAGCACTTAAATAAATAATAATAATAATAATAATAATATAATAACACACATACACACTTATGCCTTTCTTGATACATTCCTGTGCTTCCATTGGGAGGCCTGCCCCATAGTTGGGGACCTGCTGGTCTAAATCAATGAAGCTTCATCTGCTTACCCCAGGTATTAATCTGGGACATTGAAACGGTTTGTCAGCTTGTGTTACAATAATCTTAAAGCTTCCTACAGGTGTGTTTGAATACAAACAATCCAGCTTTAGCATTCTGTCTCCTGAATAGTCTAGCCTTCTAAAAATGGCCAAAACTTTTATAGAGTGTCTGTGTTGTGAAATTGTTTGAGGAAGTATGGAGATAAGCTAGGGAGATGACCACCTCAGACTCCTTTAATAATTCTTCCCCATCTGACTGAACTGCTTAAGCAGAATAGATATACAGTATTGTGTATGCTCGGGGTTTTCCCTAATGTCATTCCTATGAACCTACTGGGTCTACATAAGACAGACAAAAGACCTAAAAGAAGTCAATAGATATACACCAGGAAGAAGTTTAACCTCAAATGATGTGCCACAGTGCGGAAAAGAAGATTAATTGAACAGCTGACTGTGAGGAAGAAATTTGCCTTTGGAAAGTACAAAGTCTCTGCAGTTCTAAAAGTAAATTTAAGTTGGCTAGAGCCCTCACAAATGAAAATGTGTGTCTTATAGAAGTCCTAGCAACATTAATTCTTTAATCGTAGTGTGACTATCTATATACAAAATGTGTTAGTATAAATGTGCAGTATGTACTAGGACTCTGATCTAGCAATCAGATCTTTGCAGCCGGAGACCTGTGCCCATGCAGAGATGCATTCATTTCAATGGGGCTCTACATAGATGCAGAGGGTCCATCTACTAAAATCTGATTTCAGGACTGGGACCTAATCAATGAGTGGACATCTGTTTTAAAAACAACTATTTAGTATATTATTAAGCTTCAGTAGATATGTTTTTCATCATGGGTCACCAAATGTTAGCTCCTACCCCAACATATAAGAGCACTATCGGCTAGAAATCTCAGGTGGTAAATTGTGTACTTAGTAAACTTCTACAAAGTACTCAGCCAGATATCTCTGCAGTTCCATAGATATCCTGTCAGATGCTGCCAAAATCCAGCAAATTTGCAAAAATCCTACAAACTCCCAGAAACCTCACTGCTGAAATCCACTGTTGATCAGTAGATGATCCTGCAGAGACACGATTACTGACAATAGAAATGCTGAGCCAAATTAATTCCCGGTGTAACTCCATTGAGCAGAATGGAATTACATGAGGGATGATTATGATGCTCCTAGTTTCTTCATATCAGGCCTTCCTTACTCTGTAATTTGTTTTTTAAGACCTGTAGATCTCATAATATATTGGCAATTCAAAAGAGGAAAAGGGGAATTTCCTTCATGGTTTCAAAATAAATCTATATTTCATCTCATCGGTTCATGTGGCAAGCCAATAGAGCTAATAGAGACAGAAGCATACACTTAACCAAATATTACCTAGTCTAGTTCCAGTTTTTTCTGCATAAATCAAGGGCGATAGCTGTGAAAAATGCATTTACTTTTTTATCTAGATCTGAGATAAAATCCAGTGGATTTTATACTTTATGACAGTGGGCAACTTTTTCCTGTTCCAAATAATGAAAGGAAAATTAAAGTTTGATTCCTTTAGTGTTTAGAGATTTCAGACAATTGTGCAAAAGTGCATGCTCTGTGCCAGCTACATAATAACTGAATTTTCATACCACCTGCTCCACATCCCAGTGCAGATACTGGGGAGGAACAAGTGTCTGTGTAATGTTGAGAGAATATTTTTATTTTATTGTTTTCTACACTTCCTCTAATGAAACATAAAGAGGCATCATTACAACATGAAAAATGCCCTTGAAGATGTACACAGATGGGTGATATGGCTGGTAAACTACATCAAAGTGCTGTAGGCAGAATGGCAATGGATTCGAGTCTCTTCATTTTTATTAATCAGTGTTTCATGTACTTTCTAATAATGTATATCTATAACACAGCTAGTTTAACGATCCTTGCTGGGGGGGGGCTTCCCCTCCCACAGAAAATATTTATATTAAGAGGGTGAAGGATAAGAAGTGTTCTTTGTTTTATTTCTTCCTCCCTGCTCATGAAGTAGCTTTCATGATACCCCATCTCAAATCTGTCTTTCTGTTCTTTGCAAAGAAGAAAAACTGAAAAAAACATACTATTTCAGGGGTCGGCAACCTTTCATAAGTGGTGTGTCAAGTCTTCATCTATTCACTCTAATTTAAGGTTTTGCGTGCCAGTATTACATTTTACTGTTTTTAGAAGGTCTCTTTCTATAAGTCTATAATATATAATTAAACTAGTGTTGTATGTAAAGTAAATAAGGTTTTTAAAATGTTTAAGACGCTTCATTTAAAATTAAATTAAAATGCAGAGTCCCCCGGACTGGTGGCCACTGAAAATCAGCCGAAGGCGGCACACATGCCATAGGTTGCTTACCCCTGTACTATATGCTCCCCACAGCACCAGGCACAAAAGCAACAACCAACCTTCAGCATCTGTCTGTGGTTATACCTCTCTTAGACCCAAAGCACAATAATATGTCTGAGAACATTTCCCAGATCTGAAGAAGAATTCTGTGTAAACTCAAAAGCTTGTCTCTCTCACCAACAGAAGTTGGTCCAATAGAAGATATTACCTCATTGTGATGTACCACGGTACAATCCAGATTAGTGAGCACTTGTGTCACTCCTGCCCTGCCATCTTGAGTGCCTTTACAATGCCTAGCTCCCACCTAAGATTTGGAACCACAGTTGTCAACTTTCATGTGCTAAATAAGCACCCTGACTTTCACAATAAGCCCAATATCAAGTTAATCCTGTTTCAAAACAAGGCCAAAACAAGCCAATCCCTAAGAACCCCAACACTCTGTGACTAGATCCCCCCCAGTGTGCAATCTGGGACTGTGGTGGGCCCACTGTGCACCCCTTACTCTCCCCCCCTTGCCCTTACTTGCCCCTTGCCCCCACTTGCTGGGAGCCAATCAAAAAAAAAGAAGCAACAAGCTACAACCCAAACAAGCAACAAGCTACAAGCCAAAAACTAGCTAACAAGCAACTCACAAGCCAATTAAGCCAAAAACAAGCCCAATTTCTGCATTTTTTTCAACAGTTTGGCATGTCTGGTTGGAACATGTGTTAATAATACCATACAGGGAATCTTATCACTTTAGATACAACTTTTCACACACATTTTATGAGGACAATCCAGACCAGCAAATTATGTGTTTTCAGATGATACTTGGCAAGGCATACTTTGTACAGTTGTGTATAGGGTGTGAATACAAGCGTTATTCAAAAGCTTGTCTCTTTCATTCAATAAATGATATTATCTCAGCCACCTTGTCTCTCTAATACCCTGGTACCAACATGGCTACAACAATAGTGCATACAGTAATATGTCATGTCAGTTATGAAAGTTTGATTAATCAGTAGGCTACAGCTTCCATTTGCATGCTAATACCTAGAGCAAAAGAACTACATTATGGTTACATAGTGAAGCTGAACTGATTCTTACAGATTAGCACTTCAGCTGCTAATGTGTATGTTGTCAAGCAGTCTTGTTTGTCGGGAAAAACATTCTAATGCACTTTAACTCTTAGAATGTTCCTTACTGCAGAAATGGTTGACACCTAGGAACAGGCAACTGCTTGTTTCTTGGAGTGAAGAAGAGGGATTAATGATGCATATATGTTGTTAGAAGTGGAAACACTGGGGGCATGATAAAGTTCTAGAAGGAACAGACATGCAGGAAAAGTATTAGGATATGTTGCGATCTGGGCTGAGACTGATGGGGGGAAATGGGTGGAAGAAAGCAGTGAGGAGGAGCAAGTGTGATAAGTATCGCCCGACCTTCAGTGGACTTGGAGAACAATTAATCACCAGCCACTTTATAACAGCCCTTAACATATTTGAAGGCTGGTATCTGCTTTCCCCTCAATCTTCTGCCCTCAAGACCAAACCTGTCTAATTAAAAAAAAAAGTCTCTCATATGCCAGGATTTTTGTTTCTCTCTACCACTTGCCACATATTTCTTAAAATATGGCACCAAAAACTGGGCACAATACTCTAGCTGAGGCCTCACCAATGTCAAGTAGAGTGGGATAATTACATTTTTTGTCTCACATGACATTCCTTTTAATACACTGTGACAGTGTACCCCATAAGACTTCATGGGAATATGCTTATGGATGTATATATGATATAACTGGAATATGTTTTATGCTACATATGCCATGTAACATATCTATGTAAAGGTTATGATCTACTGAATACATTCCTCCTATTTGTATGCATGTACCATTTTTGTACTTGAATTTAGGAATATTGACTGTATACTTGCTTAATAGACTTAGTAAAGCATTTGGTCAGCTTCTTGAGAAAGGAATGTGAAAATTAAGTGCCCAATCAAGAACCACTTAAGCCAACAATGAACTCGAAGATGCCAATCCACATGGGAGCTTTCCCAGGAATGTGGCTTGGGTAGTAAAACTCAGTCCTGCATGGGCATGTGACTTGCCCATGTGACTCCAAAACTGCATCTTGGAACTTGACTTTGCATAGGAGAGAGGAGGGGATCTCCACCCACAAGAGAGAGTCTGCTTAAACCCTGGGAGACCCCTCCATTTTGTCTTCAGCTGGCTAAAGAGAGCCTCTCCACCCCCAAGGATACCTGAAAGACTGGAACAAAGGACAGTAACCACAGGAGGTGTGAGTGATTGCTGGACCCAGACTAGCAGGAGACTAGTCTGTGAAAGGAAGCTTATTGGAACTGGTGAGATTTTATCTGTATTCAGTTTTCTTAGACATAGATTGACATGTTCTATTTTATTTTACTTGGTAATTCACTTTGTTCTGTCTGTTACTACTTGAAAACACTTAAATCCTACTTTCTGTGTTTAATAAAATCACTTTTTACTTATTAATTAACCCAGAGTATGTATTAGTACCTGTGGAGGGGAACCAGCTGTGCATACCTCTCTATCAGTATTATAGAGGGCGAACAATTTATGAGTTTACCTTTATACAGGGTAAAACGGATTTATTTGGGGTTTGGATCCCATTGGGAGTTGGGCATCTGAGTGTTAAAGACAGGAGCACTTCTGCAAGCTGCTTTCAGTTAAGTCTGCAGCTCTGGTGCATGGGTTCAGACCCTGGGTCTGTGCTGGAGCAGACTTGCATGTCTGGTTCAACAAGACAAGGTGCTGGAGTCCCAAGCTGGCAAGGAAAGCAGGGGCAGAAGTAGTCTTGGCACATCAGTTGGCAGTTCCCAAAGGGATTTCTGTGATCCAACCAGTCACATACACCCCAGAATTATATTTGCCTTTTTCTCATCTGAATCAGGTTGACTCATATTCAATTTGTGGTCCACTATAAATACCAAAACCTCTTCTGCAGTACTACCACCTCACCAATTATTCCCCATTTTGCATTTGGGTATTTGATTTTTCCTTCTTAAGTACAGTTCTTTGCAGTTGTCTTTACTGAATTTTCTCTTGTTGATTTCAGACCAATTCTCTAATTTGTCAAGGTTGTTTGGAATTCTAATTCTGAGCTCCAAAGTGCTTGTAACTCTTCCCAGCTTGACATCATTTTAAGCATATTCTCACCTCCATCATCCAAGCCATTAATGAAAATACTGACTACTATCAGACCAAGGACAGACCCCTTGGACCCTCACTTGAGACGTTCTCCAAGTTTGATAGCAAATAATTGATAACTATCTGTTGGGTACATCAACACTCCAGTTGGGAAATATGATTCCCAGCTCACGTAGACAGACTTGCACTAACTCAGCTTGAGCTAGCGTGCTAAAAATCGCAGTGTGGACTTGCAGCACTGCCAGTGGCTCAGGCTAGCTGCCTGAATCAAAGCCCACCCAACTCCCTGGGTCTATGCTTTGGTGGCTACTCTGAGCCGTCACCAGTGCCTCAACATTCACACTGCTATTTTTAGCATCCTAGCTCAAGCTGAGCTACTCTGAGTCTGTCAACCCCTGCTGGTAATTGCACTTCCCAGCTACAATGTACACATACCTTTTGAGTACAGTTTTTCAGCCAGTTGTGTACCCACCATATAGTAATTTAATCTAGACTGCATTTCCCTAGTTTGCTTATGAAACTGTTAAGTGGGACAGCATTAAAAACTTTACTCACAATCAAGATAAATCATATCTACTGCTTCACCCCTCCGTCATTCACAAGGCCAATAACCAGTAATTTGTGAGCACGTGCCTAATACTTCCTTGTATATAGTAGGAGGGCATAGTGTATGCATTCATCTGTACATTGAAAATCTTGTCCATGTTGTCCAATCTTTAAAGAATTCAAACACACACATTTTTTTTGTGTGCACTTCTGTGTATAAATGAGATTAAAAAAAGCTTTGGGTAAGAAAAATATCTGCATATTAATAGTCTTGATATGCTAAGTAACAATCCATAATGAATCGTTTTGTTGCTTTTTTCCCCCTGAAATTTACTTTGTTCAGCCTTACAGCCATAGATTTACCTCTTGATGGTTCTTCATGGTACCATTAGCAACAAGCATACTTCTTTAAAGGGGTTTTCCTGCAAATGTCTATGTGTTTGCTAAGGAAAGTTCTAAATTGATAATGGACTTGACTTTTGATGATCACTTTAGATATCATATCAGTTTCAGAGCATAGCTGTATTAGTTGATATAAAAAGCGTTGTTACTTAATATTCATTGTTGTTGTACAGTTAGTGCTCAAAGAAAATTCACTCAGCGATATCTTCTGTATGAGCATAATTATCAATAGTGCAAGGTCACTTTAAGGTTCACCTGAATTTTTCCCATCCCTTCACTCCTCAGGGGATCCAGCTGCCTGGTACAGTGGGAGCTGGAAGGTCACTGCTAATTAATTATTGTGGTTATGAGATTCCTGCTGACTCAGGGTAGGACTTTTCCTATAAATATGTGAATTCAGCAGTCTTCAAAAGTTAAACTTTCATTATGTTATCACTACATTGACCATGCACATCTAGGTTAGGGGACAATATGCAAAAGGGATTTTTTTCAATTTTATCAATTGTTTTCCTCTGGAGAAGGCATCTGTTGAACATAATGGCTCATGAGAATGATGCATTATTAGTATCTACAGTTAAGAGTCATTCTCTCAGTGTATCTAAATTAAAGAAACCTTCAGACTCAAGGAAATCTGATGCAGCATATAATTCATCCTAAGTAAGGGTACCAGGCATATAATTAGACAGCTGTTCAGCAAGTGGCAAACACTAGAATAAATATTTTGAATCAGAGCTGAGGTTTGCATGTGGGGGCACGTAATCTGACTAACCACTTGAACACTCATGAGAAAGAAAAGTTAGAATGACCTAGAGTTTCAGACTAGGTTTTAAAATTCATTATACCAGTTTGGAATGAAGAATTAGTGTCCAAAGCGGGGAGCTGGCCTATGATAGGGAATAGCTCAAATTTCAAATATATGGTCCAAATGGATCCAAACAAGACACTCTTGTTTTGGTTCCAGGTCAGATTCAAAACCAGGTTGTAATGTCAGGTTCTAATTTGAAAGCAGCCAAAAATATTTCAAGAACAGCCATTTTATTTCAGGATTTCAGTCCAAGATTGGGTAACATCTTCAGCAAACAATTGATCTCATGAACGACTCACCATTCGGTAGGGTGGAAATTTCACAAGATCGACAGATTTTACTACATTGCCACTGCCAAGGCCAATCTCACAAGAAGAGCATGAGATTTTACCAACACTGAATCTGAGCGTAAACTCTACTTTGGATATAGGGCCAGATCCCACCTATTGAAGTGAATGAGAGTTTTACCATTAGCTTTAAATGGTGTAAGAGAAGAGGAAGACAGCAAAGGATACCAGAAACTGGAATCTGCAGTCAGAATTAAAAACAAAAACAAAAACACCAGGCATAGCAAATTTGCATCCTAACCTCTATTCTGGTTTGGTTTTGGCTCTATGTTTAGGAATTAAAAGTATTCGCAAGCAAATGTAAGCCCCCGAAAACTTTCTCTCTTTTTCAAGCCCTTTGCTGAAAAGTTTATCATGGATATTATGTTCTGTCTTGATAGTGTACAAAATTACTCAACAGGGCAATTTCCCCCCTTGTGACTCTTGGGTTTTTTTTTATTCCTTCAATATGAGAATTATTTTGATAAAACCAAGTATATCTACAAGGCAACCCCATTGTGAAACCATCCCCCATCCTAATCCAGCTGTGCCAGATTGTTCAAATCTAATGAAATCATTTTACAGTATCTTATTTTCATCTTGTGGACTGTACATAGCATTCAAGCTACATTTGCATACAATACAGACAATCTTAGTACAGGCATTCTTTTAAATAAGCACCTTCTGTAATAAAGAGGATTAACAAAGTTAACTTCAGACTACTGGACTATAGACTGTGGGAGATGTGTATCTTAACCAGTTGTTAGCTGGGTAGCAGAAGGAAGGCAATTTTTGATAAAGGAGCAGAATATATGTTAAACTTGTAGCATAAAATAAAGGTGAGATCAACTTTTACTCATGCTATCTCTGCTGCACTCTTTATACCTGCATTATTTTGTCAGAGCAGCATGTGACAAAATGAAAGCAAAATAAACAGCTTTCAAAACCAATTGATTGTAAAGTAGAACAGGCAGAAACCAGATACTCTCTATTGTAAGGAAGTTCTGCTTATGATTTAAATATTGGTAGATAAGACTATTAAAGAAATTCAAGAAAACATTCTATGACCCAGCCTTGCCATATGATGGTTATACATGGCAAGAAGAGAAAGGTCACATTCATCAAGAAGATCTTCTAATTGCCTATATTAGTGTCAACGCCTGCCTCCTTTTCTAATTTGGAAGACAGCATTAAGGCATTCATCATCTGTTCCCATCTGATAAATTGCAACAGCATCTGAAAAAATAGTCTTTCAAGTGTGTATTTCTGATATTATATGGATCTGTAGGAAGTTGATTTTGTTTGATCGTTTTTGAACTGTAAAATGGTAATTGCATTTCCAGCTACAAGGTTCAGCAAAATGCTAGGAAAAAAAGTCATCTAACTGATCTGAAGAAAACTCATTGGCTGCTATTATCGACTATAGAATCATAGAATTGTAGGACTGGAAGGGATCTCAGGAGGTCATCTAGTCCAGTCCTCAGCACTCATAGCAACACTAAGTATTATCTAGATCATTCCTGACAGGTGTTTGTCTAACCTGCTCTTTAAAATTTCCAATGATGGAGATCCCACAACCTACCTGAGTAATTTATTCCAATGCTTAACCACCCTGACAGAAAGTTTTTCTAATGTCCAACCTAAACCACCCTTGTTGCAATTTAAGCCCATTGCTTCTTGTCCTCTCCTCAGAGGTTAAGGAGAACAATTTTTTCCCTCTTCCTTGTAACAACCTTTTACATACTTGAAAACTCTTATAATGTCCCTTCTAAGTCTTCTCTTCTCCAGACTGAACAACCCCAATTTTTTCAATCTTCCCTTATAGGTCATGTTTTCTCGACCTTTACTCATTTTTGTTGCTCTTCTCTGGACTTTCTCCAATTCGTCCACAGCTTTCCTGAAATGTGGTGCCCAGAACTGGACACAATACTCCAGTTGAGGTGTCATCACCACAGAGTAGAGCTACAGAATTACTTCTCATGTCTTGCTTACAACACTCTGCTAATACATCCCAGAATGAGGTTTTCTTTTTTTGCAACAGTGTAACACTGTTCACTTATATTTAGCTTGTGATCCACTATGACCCCCCAGATCCCACTCTGCAGGGCTCCTTCTTAGGCAGTCATTTCCCATTTTGTATGAGTGCAACTGATTGTTCCTTCCTAAGTGGAGTACTTTGCATTTGTCCTCATTGAATTTCATCCTATTTTCTTCAGACCATTTCTCCAGTTTGTCCAGATCATTTTAATCCTATCCTCCAAACCACTTGCAACTCCTCCCAGCTTGGTATCATCCTAAATTTCCTGTAAGCAGCGTGGTCATGCAGCCATCTATTTAGCACCATGCAGGCACTCAGGGAACCCGTCTGGGGACCTGCCGCGGCTGGGGGAAGGATGCCCCTCCCCTGGGCCCAACCTAGCCCAGCTCCCAACCTGCAACGGCCAGTGCAGCCCCCCGGCCTCAGCTATGCAGCAGCCTGGCCCGAACCCAGCTGGGGTGGTGCGGTGTGGCCCCAGCCACGGCCTCGCCCAGCCCAGCCCAGCTGTGGCGGCCCAGCATGGACTTAGCCATGGCAGCCCAATCTGAACCCGGGCAGCCCGGTCCGGGCCTGTCGTGGGGCACCCCTCCCCGAACCCAAACCAAGAGCTGCCTCGGCCAGGGGAGAGATGACTATCACCCCCAGCCCAGGTGCACCTGTGGGGAGAGAGAGCTGGGGGAAGTCCTCTCTCCCCACCATAGCCCCAAAGCACCCTCCCATACAATTCAGTGTGACCATTCATATGCTCAGAATTAAGCATGTGTACAAGGATCAGGGTATTAATTTCTTTTTTGTTCTTTTTTTAAGGCTAGAGAATACTTAAATGTTTTAAGTGTGAACATAAATCCTCAGATCCTATATTTACAGCCATGCAAGTAAAATAGAAGGTTTTGCTTTGAAGTTCTCATGTAAAACAAAACTCAGTGATAGCAAAAGATACAGAGGGAGAGCGATGTCATTAGAATTAAGCTAAATTGATCAAAAGTCTGTCAAGTGAGTAGCAGGCATGGTAAAAAGACTTTCTGGCAAGTAAGAAGATAGACATAATCACTTCTATGTCTAATTAGCTACTTGAGGTTCATACAGATTGCGAAAGGTATCTTAATACTATCTCTTGAGTAACCTTCATATCCATAATTAGTATTTTTGCAGCCATTTTAAAAGAGAATACTATAATCCTTAAACCAGAATACCCAAAAAACTTTCCTCCATATTGGTTAGCTGTTGCGCTCACTTTACCAGTGAGAATATATAAATGCGAATTACTACTTCACAACCATTCTACTAAATGTGAAATAGCTGTACTTAGTGGTTTCTTCTAAATTGCCAATAAGAACCTTGATTACTTACAGATGCATGAGGCCATTATAGTTAAACAGGGAAACTGAGTGCATAAAATTGACTATAGACCAGTGGTTTTCAAACTGGGGTCCACAGACTCCTGGGGGTCCATAAGAATGCTCCAAGGGTCTGAAAGTCGTGTCCAGCTCCAGGGGTCTACAACTCATGTCTGGGGCTGGTGGTTCCACTGATCAACTCTTCCCCTCCCTCCCAGTGTCTCCTGAACGGCACGGAACAGTTGTTCAGCGGCATGCAGGAGGCACTTGGAGGGAGTGGGAGGAGCGGGGATGGGGCATGCTCGGGGGAGGGGATGGAAGAGTCAGGGAAGAGGAGGGGCAGGGGTGGGAAGAGGTGGGGGCAGGAGCAGCATCAGGGGCTGAGCGGGGTTTGAGCACCCCCAGGGAAAATTAGAAACCAGCTTGGGGATCCAGAAAAATTTTTAAATCACGATGGGGCTCCTCAGGTTGCTAATGTTTGAGAACTGCTGCAGAGACAAAAGAATGAAAAATGGGCATTACCCCCTTCCAACTCCTCCCACCCAGCTTTTTTTTTCCACCCAGAATTTTCACTTACTATTCAAAAACAGTGAAATGGAACAGGTATAAGTCAAAGCCCATGAAAGTCCATGGGAATCTTTCTATTGACTTCAATTGACCATTGCGCCCTGGATATGGCCCTATTGGGATCCTAAAGTGAATTAGCCTTTGAAAAGAACTCTGAAAATTAAGTACTTGTTAAACTTATATTAACAATTTTAATTTAATTTGAAGTCAGTTACAAAAATTCACAAAATATATAATAAATATATATACTAAAATTTTGAGCAACTGGAACTCTATTATTTCAGTGAGAACAGAGAATTCACAACAGCAAATAAGTATAATAATAAATAATGATTGGAGATATACCAATCACCTAGAACTGGAAGGGACCTTGAAAAGTCATCAAGTCCAGCCCCCTGCCTTCACTAGCAGGATCAATTTTTGCCCCAGCTCCCTAAGTGGTCTCTTCAAGGCTTGAACTCACAATGCTGGGTTTAGTAGGCCAATGCTCAAATCACTGAGCTATCCCTCCCCCCTCCAGCCTCACCCATACAATCATCCAACTAACAGAAGCAGAAGTTAACCCTATACCCCCAAATATAAATATTATGAGCAAAAAAAAGGCACATCAAAATTACCCCTCCTCCCCAAAATCCACACACAGTATATGAAAACCAAGTGTCCACTTCTCCCATAATCTGACACATAATATACACAAGAAATCAGAACTGATATTTCTTCTCCTCTTTCCCTTCAAGGTTTGATAACCCTTCATCCTCATGTACCTTCCTCAATGCAAATGAACCCTGAGAACTCTTCCTCCTCTTCCACTCCCCTGTAGATCCTTAATTTATTTGTCCTTTTGGAATGATGGGAGTTTCTGTGAGTTGCTTGTCCAAATAGCTGGCTGAGGATCCCTGTTATTGGTAGAGTACAGGAAGCTGTAGGCATAGTCAGTTGTCCCTGAATACCCTGTGATAACTGGCATGACAAGATTAATCACCTGTAAACTGGCTCGCTCCTGGCTGCTACACTTGAAAGTTGCAGCGCTGGGAGTTACAGCGCTGGTCGTGCAGCTGTGCAGGAACAGCGCTGGTGTGTGGCCACATTTGCAGCATTTGCAGCACTGTTGGGAGTGATGCATTATGGGCAGCTATCCCAGCATTCAAGTGGCAGCAACGTGCTTTTCAAAAGAGGGGGGTGGAGTGGGGTCTAGTGTGACAGGGAGCGGGGGGGGAGAGAGAGAGTGGATTTTTGGAGCCAACACTGTGTGTTACCTTCCTGCCTTGAAAAATCAGAACATGTTCCCGATCCCTTACCCTTAACTCTTAACTGCAAACAGCCTGCATCCAACACGACTCCCCGCTGTTTCACTCACTCCCTGCGTGCCTCTCATTTGATTTTTTACAGCCAGATACAGATTGATCACAGCAAACAGGAGCTCTGTTTGTTTTTTAGATAAGCAGCACCGGCAACGGAGCTCCGCGCGGAGCTCAGAGATCACAACAAAACAAAGAGAGGCTGCATAACAAAACAAAGAGAGTAATTTAGTTAAAAGCATTCTGGGATATCTCCTAATACCCTGGAGGCCAATTAAAGCGCTGGTGTGTGGCCACACTTGACGAGCAGCGCTAGATCACTAGCGCTGCACTCGTTATACCCCAACCAGACCAGGTGTACAGCCAGCGCTGCAGCCAGGGAGTTGCAGCGCTGGATGTGCCTTGCAGGTGTGGACAGTTACTAATTGCAGCGCTGGAAAGCCCCACCAGCGCTGCAACTTTCAAGTGTAGCCAAGCCCGAAGAGGTGACTCCTAAGTGTGAGCTGAACTGGAACACCAAGCATGAGCTAGCTGGAAAAGGTTCCACTTATAGCATGTCCAGTCAATAAAAATGAATGGCAGATTCCATGAGGCTGAGCCCTCCTCGTTTCTCCTTCTTCCGTGTGCCTGTAAACCACACTCATTCTCACAGTCTAGCTGCTACAGGGAGAGCTGAGAATGTGCTGTGCCAGAGTCAGGTGAAGGAAGAAGCTGTGGGATAAGAAGAGGATCAGAAATCAGTTCTGTGGAGATGCTCTGGGTCCCTAACCCAGCTATTGCTTCCCGGTCCCAAAGGTGTGACTCCCAGCACTTTGTACTCCCAGACTTTGAGCACAGTCCCATGGATCTTAGGCTCAAAATTGTGGGTCCACACACATCTACTCAACAGGATCCAAGCCCATTGATCCATGCATCCTGCTTTAATACACAACTTATGATACAATGAAGGTGAGCTCAATACACTGCTGTATTGACATAAAAAAAATCTTTAAAATAAGATTGCAAAGCCCGGAGTCACAAAAGGATGAATAATAGCCCTGCACCATAAAGAGATTCAAGCTAGTTTTTTGAAAGGAACGCAATATTTTGTAGTAACTGTGAGGTTTCTGCTTTAGTTTGTTTGTAATGCAAAGTCAAGTAAGGAAAAGCCATGAGAAAAAAGATTAGATTTTACTGCCCTGACAACAATTAATGAGCATGTGGAGTGGTTCACCTCAGATTGCCTTAACCAGCACATTTCAAAAAGGGGACACGTTATGATAAACTGTTGAATTGATTGTCCTGTATAGTAATGTCAGCAACACTGCTCAGACAGATTCTGATACCCATACTCCCCTTGAGTGTTACGAAATCACCAGGGCTACTACTCAAGGTACGTCAGGGTCTCAAAATCTGGCTGCAAGTGAACAAATGGCAGTTCCTGCCTTTTCTCTCAGCAGTGCTTGTGGACATGAGAGATGTACCCATTCATTTTGGTTTTCTAACGTCAGCCTGATGCTTATTCTACAGACTTGTGTTTAAAACAATACATAAAAAGCTATTGAAAAGTTTGTAGGGAGGATTTTCAAAGCACTAGGAGTCAGCCTATCTTTGCTCTCCCTGAAGTCAATGGGAGCTTTACGACTGGCTGTAATGGAAAAAGGGTTAGGCCAACTCTGAGTGCTTTTGAAAATCCTAACTTTACAGCTGTGAACATATTCATGATAGTTGAGGCCTATGGATACTTTGTAATATGGCAGTCAAATTGTGCTACTCCACCAATGGTCTTGGATGCCTTTAAACTTGGATTCCTGAGTGAAGCTGGATTTCTGTCAAATGTAATTTGTCAGAGTGATGCCCTGAGCATCCTGGCAGGTTCTAAAGAAAATACTTTTCTATTAGCTGAGGAGAATGGAATTACCTGCCAGTCATTTTGCATAAAAGATAAAAGGAAAGCATTTCTGACATGCTTGATGGAGGTTAGCAACCCATTCAAATCTAATCAACTAGTGTGGACATTTTCATTCTTGACACAATTTTCTTGACTTGTAATCTCTGGAGAGAGACAGACATTTAAATGCAGGTGATATGTCATTAAATTGGCTGCAGGTAAAACAGAGAAATGGTTCCATATTTGGTTTGAAGACACAGCCCAAGATGGAAAATCCTATTATCCTGTGCCAAATATAGATAGATAGATAGATATAGATCTATATCTTTACCCTATCTCCACATGAGTGTAGCCACTTATTGAGCGCCTCCTCATGGCTGAGGGTCACTTTGCAGGCACCCTGCTCCATTAGCCCTCTCTTCTAGACTGCTTAATACTACATATAGTTTCAGTTACAGACTCACAGCACCCCTTTTTCAGACTGATTTAACGTCAAATAAAGCTCATAACAACCTCAGAGTCCTTAATCACAAAATAATCCAAACAGCTTTCAACAAAGTCTAAAATCATAAGCCCTGCCTAGAGCCACCACTCCCCAGATTTCACTGTTTGAAGCTCACTTTTGTAGCCCTGCTTCCTTCTCC
This sequence comes from Mauremys mutica, assembly GCF_020497125.1. Lineage (NCBI taxonomy): Eukaryota > Metazoa > Chordata > Testudines > Geoemydidae > Mauremys > Mauremys mutica. The sequence goes on from NC_059073.1 coordinate 153,634,586, forward strand.
TGTCAATATCCCCTGATTCCTGAGCTTCTCTCTGACAGCAGCAAATTTCCAGACTAGGGCTACAAAACTGCACGGATTTACCAACTTTCCACACTAAGTATGTGGTGGTGGTGTAGCTGTGTTGGTCTCATTTATCAGAGAGATACGGTGGTGATGTAATATCTTTCATTGGATGAACTTCTGTTGGTGAGAGAGATGCACTTTCAAACTTACACAGAGCTCTGAAGTAAATTGGAATTCTCACAGTGCAAAACACTGAGCTTTGCAGGATCAAGACCTAAATGGAAAATTGGGCTATTCTGGTCTTGCAATTTTGATGTTCTTAATGTTTCCCCAAGATTTTGACAATGCTATTTTATTTTCACAGTTTTGATATTAGCAGCTTTCTGAGTAAAATTTGTTTTTTAAAAAATCTTCCTATATTACTGTTTGACAGCAGAGTCATTTGAGAAAGGGATTCAGGTCTAGGATGTAATTGCACATGTGGGAGAGAGATTAGTCAGTGGCTAAGGGCATGCACCTGAGGTCTCAAGCATACTCAGAGAAGGGATTTGAATCCAGATCTCCCAGAACCCACTTCCTGTTGGAGCCGTTCCACATTTTATAAATAAATATTTATTGGATAAGAAAGACAGATCTATTCTATAGCCCACTGATTAGAACACTCCTCTGTGATGTGGGAGATCTAAGTTCAAGTTTCTGCTTCAGGACTGGGATCTCGATTTCTACATCCCAGGTGAGTGCCCTCACCCCTGGGTTATTGGCAATTCTGGGTTGGGTGGAGGGTTCATTTTTTCATGAACAAATTCAAAAGGTCTGTTTTATTTCAGTGCAGAATGGGAAAAAAATGTAAAACCTTGAAAATATTTGTGGGATGGGAAAACTGTTCACCACCCAGCTCTAATCCTAACCTCTGTTACATACTTTCCTTGTGACCTTGAGCAAGTCACATAGGGTCAAATTTTCAAGCGAGGCCACTCATCTTAGATGCTTCCATTTCTGAGCTTCCAAATTAAAGCCACCAAAATATAGAGGCCACTTTTGAAAATTAGGACCTTAATTTCTGTCCATGTCTTTCTTCTCTCATCATTAAATTGAGGTTAAGAATTCATAAGGTTTTGTGAGGATTACCTAATGTTTGTAAAAGACTTTGGGCTCTTCTGATGGATGTCACTATAAATTAAACTAAAGTATTATTCTTGCTAATTTAATGAGCGCGTTTGGACTTAACCCTCCATACATTCAGTGTGCCCTGAATAAAAAATGACTTTGGTTTCATCTTTCATGCTAATTGTACAACATCTGTAAAACAACATTAAATTGAATGGAAATGAATGGGTGTAAATAATGGCAGAATTTGTCTCATTATTGGCCTGGTATGGCCAGTTTAAGTCCCTGAGTCAGCATGATACTCAAGCTAGAGCAGGGGTCTCAAACTCAAATGACCACGAGGGCCACATGAGGACTAGTACATTGGCCCGAGGGCTGCATTACTGACACCTCCCCCCTGCCACCCTTGGCCCCACACCCACTCCACCCCTTCCATGAGGACCTGCCCTGCCTCTTCCCACCCCTTCCCTGCCCCCCTTCCAACCCGTTCACCGAAATCCCAACTCTGCCCCGTCCCTGCCCCCAGGGGATGCAGGAGGGGTGTGGTATGTGGCAGGGGCTCAGGGAAGGGAGTTGGGTTGTCGGGTGCAGGAGAGGTGAGGGGTGTGGCAGGGGATCGGGGTGCAGGGGGCTCAGGGCAGTGGGTTGGAGTGAGGGATGCAGGAGGGGTGAGGGGTGCCGCAGGGGGTTCAGGGCAGTGGGTTGGGGTGCAGGAGGGGTGTGGCAGGGGCTCAGGGCAGGGGGTTCGACTGCAGGGATGGGTTTGGGGGACAGGCTCTGGCCCGGCGTGCACTGGGGGCAGGGCAGGCTCCCTGCCTGTCTGCCCTGCCCCCGCGCCACTCCAGGAAGAGGCTGGAATATGGGTGAGGAGAGGTGCAGGGGTGTGTGTTGCTGTTGCTTCAGGCACCGCTCCCAGCATCTCTCATTGGCTGGGAACAGGGAACCGCAGTCAATGGGAGCTGCTGGGGTCAGTGCCTGAAGCAACATCAACACACACCCTGCGCCTCTCCTCCCCCACGTTCTTTCTGCTTCCCAGAGCGGTGCAGGGGCAGGGCAGGCAGGGACCCTGCACTGCCCCCGGTGCACGCCGGGCCAGAGCCTCTCTAGGTAAATGCTGGGGGAGGGTGGAGGGCTGTGAGGAGCTCGCGGGCTGCAGAAAATAACCTCAGCCCGCGGGCCGCGTGTTTGAGACCTCTGAGCTAGAGTATGTTGTGAGCATACCCGTGTTCACTCCTTACACACTACTGTAATAATTTTTGTACAAGGCATGTCTTGTAAGATGGCATCTGAAAACTCATAATGTGCTGGTCAGTATCATCCTGATAAAAATATGTGTGGCCACATAGTTATAAGTTATAACACAACGTTATAAGAATTCCCTGTATGATGTTAACACATGTTCCAAACTCCAAGGCCCTGCCAAAATAGATGTTGTTAATCAGGTCTGTCCTAACAAAGGAATGTGTGCTCTGCTTAATTTGCATTTAAACAGTAAACAGAGTCATCAAGCAGGAAGAAAAACAGGAAACTCAGGTGAGAAAAAGCCAGCAGAGAGAACATCCTTCCACACAGACTCTTTGTCTTAGTACCTAGGTGGAAATGTTTGTCACTCATTATCCTTTCAGTCTCTCTCTTGAAAAACATCACAGCCGCTCTGCCTCCCCAGTTGATTGATTCACTGCTGCTGCAGGGACAAAGGAAGGAAGCATTGGTGCCTGGAGGAAGGCGTCCCGAGCTAAGACGTTTGGTCAGTAAGACTGCAGAAAGCATTTCGTGAGAAAACTTTGCTTTGAATTTAACATAGTTTATAAGTTAGGCAGCAGTAATGTTTTATCTTTATTTTTCTTGTAACCATTTCTAACTTTTATGCCTCATTATTTGCACTCACTTAAAATCCATCTCTCTGTACTTAATAAACTTGTCTTCTTGTTTTATGTAATCAGTGTCTTTAAACTGAAGTGTCTGGAATACTACATTTGGGGTGGCAAGTTGTGTGAGTATTATTTTCTTAAAGGAATAATGGATTTAATATAATTTGTACTGTTCAGTACATAACATACATTTCTGAGGGGAAATCTGAGACTGAGGATGTGTTGGGGTCACCCTGCAGTATAACCAAGGCTGCTGAGAGCCAGAATGTAACTGATGTGTGGCTGGCAGGCTGCAGTTACACATAGACACTCAGGGTAGGTTTGTGAGCAGCCCAGGTGGGAGCTACTTCAGTAAGTCCATTTTAAGGCACCCAAGGTTGCAGGCCAGAGTGAAACATCTGCTTATTAGTCTGCATTGTACCCTGGTATGTCACATACGTGCCTAGCTTTAAGCATGTGTTAACTATCATTAAGGTAATGTGCTGAAGTGCCTTCCTGAATCGGGGCCTAAAAATATGAATATATATGGAAAATGAATGAACAACTAGTTTTTATATGGAATGTAGTTTTAACTTTAGTCTCCTTTTTTGGAAAGGGGTTTTGTTTGTTAGGAACAGCTCCTTTACAGTTCGAGATCATATAGTAATAATTACATTGGCAAACTCAACAAATAAATGTTGAATCATATGCACTAGAGCAGAGGCTGGCAAATTTTTTGGCCTGAGGGCTGCATCGGGTTTCGTAAATTGTATGGAAGGCTGGTTAAGGGAGGGGGTCATGGCCCACCCCCCCACCTTCTATATGCCCCCCCCTCCCAGACTCCTGCCTCATCCAACCCCCGCTGTTCCCTGACAGCCCCTCTGGGACTCCTGCCCCATCCACACACCCCGCTCCCTGTCCCCTGACTGCCCCTGGACCTCCACCGCCCCATCCAACCCCTCCTCTCATTCCTGATGGCCCCACTCAGGACTCCTGCCCCATCCAACCACCCCTCCTCCCTGTCCCTTGGCTGCCCATGGAACCCCTGCCCCTGACTACCCGTGCTGCCCCATCCAACCCCCTCTTCCTGACTGCCCCCCGGAACCCCTGCCGCCATTCAACCCCCTGTTCCCCCCACCACCCTGACCCCTATCCACACCCCTGCCTCCTGACCACCATCCCAAACTCCCCTGCCCTCTATCCAACCCTCCCGCTTCCTGCCCCCTTACCATGCTGCCTGGAGCACCAGTGGATGGCAGCGCGGCTGTAGCTGGAGCCGGGCCACACCTCCGCTGCTGCTGCCACGCAGCACAGAGACTGGGTCAGGCCTGGCTCTGCAGCTGCGCTGCCCCAGGAGCTCACAGCCCCGCTGCCCAGAGCATTGCGCCGGCAGCAGAGTGAGCAAGCTGAGGCTGTGGGGGAGGGGAGACAGTGGAGGAGGGGCTGGAGGCGAGCCTCCCGGGCCAGTAGCTCGGGGGCCAGGCAGGATGGTCCCGCGGGCCATAGTTTTCCCACCTCTGCACTAGAGTGTGGGTCTCACTTTCCTTATCTCTGTTATAACTAAGTTAATCAGTCCTTCTCCTGTGACCATCCAGCTGTGGCTGCTTTATATCTCCCGTGTGAATTGTTGTCCTTTGCTTTTTAAAAACCCAGATTATAAATAAATCTTTTTATTATATTGCTTCCTGCCACTCATTTATTCAAGCAAATGTCTCTACTTACAGATGTGTTGTCTTGTTATCTCCAATGTTCATTCTGAAGCTAGTTACTTAAAAAGGTGGAGAGTACTTGGCTTCAGGCTGAGCTGACTCTGTTTGTAACAAGTTTCCATCTGGGTTACAATGAGACCACAGTGCATTTCTGTAATTTTTTTGCTTATTAATTCACATAGAGGTTCTGATCATCTTGTTCCCAGTAGGTATCTCAGCAGCTATTGATGCAGTAGACCTTATTTTTTTGTTGTTTGAATGCCTGCGGATTTCAGATGGATTATCTGATTCTTTCCTGTCCATCAAATTTTATTCTCCTTTCAGAGATGTCCTTTTTTTTTCTACCTTAGGCAATAGTAGATATGCTGTTTCTGAAAATGAATATTAGATTATCTAGGTTCCACCCCAGCACCAGTTCTTTAGCATCTATATTCTGCAACTTTGTGCTGTTGTTATAGATAGATGGGTATGAGTTGGATTTTTTCTGTTAGGAGGATCATTTATGTATTTACATTTACTGTATTTTGCCTCCTGGAATAAAATTCTCCTTTCCTACTGCTTTTCAGATTGAAGTGTAGCTGAAGAACTGAGCGCCATAACCATTTAATACTGGATTGACATAAGACCCTGGTCCTGCATGGAGCGCTGTGTGGAGGGTCCTAATGGCTATTCGCAGCCCCATTGACTTAAAATGGAATCAATGCAAGTGACTGCTCACAAGGAGGTCCTTGCAGGATTGGGGCTTATGTTTTCATCTTGTCTAGGACTGTATGGTTAGCTGGAACAGCTTTGTTATATGGTCTGGCTTACAAGCCAATTTTATGATTGTTGTTAGACGGTGGTGTGCTGTGACATTTCAATAAGGCATGCAACAACTCTTTAGTGAACAAATTTTGCACTAAACTTTCCATCTTGATGGAGAGGTCACACCATCAGCTCTGTTCTGTCATGGACAATTCAATTCACATTTGTGTGCCTTAAGTAGTCCAACCTTTTTACTAATGTAACCCGTCTGCCCGTCTAAGTTGGCAGCAGCAAGGGCTGGGTTCAGTATCTAGGGGTTCCGTTTCAATAACACAATGCAAAACCAGTTCGAGCCCCCACCCAGTGACCTGGGACAATTACATACCACTCCCAGGCACCTCTAAGAGGCAATACTTTCCCTCTCGCAAGCACACAGTCTGAGTGTAGCAAAATCTTTTTAATAAGGAGGGAAACAATGCGGCATTATGTTGGGGAAACACCACAAACAGGATTCATAACACAAACCAGGAGCAAAAGACACATCCCCCTAAGTAAGTTTGGCAGTATTCTTTTCCCCTCAGAGTCTTAAGTCCAGCAACTCAAAAATCACCCAAAAGTCCAACAACCCCAAGAGTCTTTGTCCCTGGTCAGTGCAGCCCCAGAGTTCAAAAATTTATCTGCAGAGTTTTACCTCCCAGCCCGGGGTGGGAGGAGGGGCACACAGCGGTGTTAAGGGGCACCTTACGTGCTCCGAGACCGACTGCCCCGCCTCTCCATGGGGTTCTGCTGCAGCCTTCACCGCAAGCCACTCCACTCCACCAGCCGTCCCGTAAGCTGCTCCAGCTGTTCCATGAACTGCTCCACTCTGCCAGCCACTCTGCTCCACCAGGTGTCCCATGAGCCACTCTAGTCATCCCACAAACTGCTCTGCTCTACCAGCTGTCCCGCAAGCCGTTCCAGTCGTCCCACAAACTGCTCCGCTTTGCTAGCTGCTCAGCAAAATATCTTCACCCCGCCTCCCCACAGCACTCACTGATTTCAGCTTGTAGTAGGGAGCCTCAGTACTAGTGTACCATTGGACCAAAGTGAATTCAGCTCAGCACCCTGTAACTAGATTCCTAATGGAATTAAAATTAGCTCTGCTATTCCACAGTAGAGAGAAAAGAAGGTGCAATTGGTATTTCAGAATCTCAAAAGGGGCCCATACCACCAAGTACAAATACCTATCACCAGCCTCTCTCAGTTCACTGGGTTTTGGAACTCATGTCCCTTGTCTAGCAAGTGCTACTTAGTTGATGGCGAGTCCCTCTGTCATAAAACAGTTTCATTGTCCTTGATTCACATAATCAGAGTAACAACACTTCCTTCTTCCTGTCCCAATAACAGAGAAACTGTGGATCCCACAGCAGCCAAAGTGACCATTTTGGCTGCTGTGGGCTCATGCTAGGCAGGGTGGGTGTGCCTATGCAAACAAGATCAGCCCCTGAAGTTCTTTTCCACAACTCGCTACAATTCACCACCAGATATCAGGGTAGAGCTCATCTTGACTCTGCTTACAGTAATATTTCACAAAATTGCATCATCCATGCAATGTGACCTTGCACTTACAATGCAGGTGAGTTCTACAGTGTGAATCTGGGCCTGCACAGAATTGTCCTGCCGTCTGTCAGTTGGATCACATCTTTTGTGAATTCTGGGGCATGCAGTGCATGTATTGCATATATAGATGGCACACCACTGCTGTTAGAGCTGGTCAAATACTATGGGAAAAAGTATTCCTGACCAATCATTCACATAAAACTGCCCATGGGTCATTATTTCCCCTGGCTTCTACACATGGAGATTCTGAAGCCTGTGCATAATGTTTCTGAGGGATTTGACTGGCTCAAGCTGAAATGGAAGCAGTAGGTCAGAGCTGACTTTACGGTGAGATATAACCAGACTAGTGGTGATGAAGATCTGACTTCAGAGCTGGGCCTGACCAGACCATTGGAAGCAGCACAGAGCTGACTTCACAGCACCCTGATAGGTAACTGCACAAAGCTAAATTCTACCATGGTACCCAACCAGATGACTGGTGACAAAGCTGATGTCAGAGAACTGGGTCAGGTGGCTGTACATTGGAGCAATACCTTGTTGTCTTCAATTCTCTGGTCTAGAAAAGACTGTCTGAGGAGACTGACTCTGACTCCCGTTAGTCTTATTGAACTCAGGGGTGGGGACTGCTTTGAGATTAAGAGTTCTGGACCACAACAGATCAAATAACTAATACTGGCAATTGTGGTGCTAACCATACTCTTGACACACTGAGTAGTCTTTGCTCATTTTGTTATGTGTGTGTACGTGTGTGTGATATATATATGGTTATTGTGTTTCTTTTCTTTTCATTTTTGTCAGAAATATAAGGCACTTGCATTATCCCAAAGACTCCTGAGTGCTTATGAGCAAGGAAGAATCACCTAGAAAGGTGGCCAGGAAGATTATATTTTAATTTCCTAGAGCCAGAAATAGGAGTACAGCCTCGGGTAGGGTATGTTTGTTTATTTGATAGGACTCCTAGACAGGTCAAACCCATCCCATGCTGCTGCCATTGGAACTCGGCAGAAGTGTTCTATAAGCATGAGGAAAATAGCAAAATGTAACCCTCATCAAATTCTTTTCCAGCATTGCTTTCACTGGCCCTTTAAATTTGGCTGAGCAAAGTAGCATTAGCCCTTAAGTGGCCATTTTGCAACGAGGTGCTGTATGCTGCATCTCTCTCTCTCAGCTGGTAAATATTTATTTTATTTTCTGTTATGTTTTGCTTTGTTTCCCCTGTGTGTTCCCTGAGGAGATGGTCCCATGCTCACATAGGCAATTAACAATGGGACATCACAATTCTGTTTTAAAAAGTCATTTTCCGGAGCAGAACCTCACATCAAGGAACAGAATTGACTTATGTACTTTGGAGTCTTGCTCTAACCAAAGGAAGCCGCAGTAAAGCTGTCTACAAATGATGATGTAGTTTGATTTGAAGTCTTGCTTTCTGATGTGACTATCTGGGTGTACTGGAGTGATAGACTATGTAGAGTTAGAAAAGTCTAGAGGGATGGGTGATTAGAACTTTCATTCTCGTTTTATTTCTTTCTGCTAGGGTTTAGATCCCTCTTTTTGCAGCAGCACAATTCTCAGTCCCTTATAAAAAATGTGCCTTGTCTCATTGGACCTAGCTTCCTACTGCTCCTATTCTGAAACCTTTAACCAAAATGTTTCCCACTAATGACTGATGCATATTGCCCTGGTGGTCAGCAGGGTGGTCTGTTGCTGGAATGGACATGCCCTCACCTGGCTGCTGGCACTGTCCTCTAATTTATATGAGGAATTGGGTGAGGACTGGTCTTGAAGTTTGGGAGGAGAGCAGAGGTTAAAGTACCCTCCTACTATTGACTCTAAAGTTTGAGCTGAGTCTGGTCAGTCAGGTACTGGAGCAGAGAGAGGTGGCTGCAGCAGCTGCTCGACTTCTACTCAATACAACAGCAGCAGCAGCTTGGTCTTGTCTCCTCTTCACTGCTTATTGGAGGGCAGAGATGCAAGGACTATGTTGGGCAGCACACTTCATATGTTCATGATGTCACTGATGGGCACACAGGATGGGAGTTCTCCTTGCAGCAGCGGCTGCAGTCAGATCAATGGCAGGTGCACTTGTGGTGTTCTATCTGAGTAGCAAACTTCTAGGTCCCAGCCTTACAGAGGGCTGAAAATTGTAACAAGCTAAGTTGGCCACTGCATTTGGTCCTGGACCCCTCCCCCCCCCTTCCCAAAATGACCCTTCCGGTCCAAAAGGTACTAATGGCTTGCATTTTATTGGGTCACTGATGTGTAAGCATCCTGACACTCTTTAAGGTTTTCTGGCAGTTAAACTCCTTTGTCTCTTGTTAAATCTCCCAGGTTCCTTTGTATTTCAAAACAGTTCTACAAAAGGAGGCTTGGTGCCAAGGCTTACTCTGGAGGCCAGATGGTCCCAGATGAAGAGCTTTGAGATAAGAGGTTTCTCACATGTAAAGCTCAGGGGATGATAGTAAGTAGAGAGAACTGTGTGTTAAGCAATTAGATTGTAGGAGAGTCCTGTAGAGAAACAAAGGCCAATGACAGCAGCTTCTTGGGGCAGGCCAGTGGCACATTAGCTGAGGTTTCTGCAAGAGGCAGTTGCCTGCATGTAATGTTCTATTACTTCTGTTCAAGGAAACAGGACTTGTGTACATTTTGTGAATAAACAAATGACACTAAGAAAATACTTCGCTCAGTATCACAAAATTATGCTCCAAAAATAAAACTGACTTGCTAGGCCCAGAATTCTGCTACCTACTACTGTATTTTGCACATGGCAGGTTTACAATTTGGGGAAAGGTTAATTTGATGATTCTTGGACATAGACCCAAATTAAACCGATCATATTGCATAAAACGTGTTTGGGGTGGAGAAATCTTATGATCACCCCATCTGCCCATCCTCCCTTTGCAGAAATGCAGTCAAGCATTGGCCTGCATTTTCAATGGTAGCTCTGCAAGGGAAAAGACAAGTGCCAAAGGGCTCAGTTCTGGCCTTACCCTAGCTCAGTTCCCATGGAAGTCAATGGATGGTCAAAATTGTGCCCCAGTGTTTTGTTTTTGCTTTCTTTAAAAGAAAGCAGAAATGATTTTTCATGGGCTTCCACGCATCTTCTTTGGCTTATCACTAATAGCTGTATTCCTGGGCCAATGGAATGTTGCAGCTACTGCACAAATCTCAGAAAAAGCAAAGGACACTGAAGAGAGCATCATTATTTCATTAATAAACCAAGACCTGAACATTGTCATGAATGTTCCCAGAGGCCCAAGGATGTCCTTCCTGTGTTAATATCTTTAGCTCAAAATGGCATAATGGAAAAACTATAATTTGGCCTATAACATTAGAATTGCCTTTGGTGCTCAATGGGCAGCTACACACTCAAAATCTTTCTTGACTTTTCTTGATGTAGGAAGAGAGAAAAAAAAACTGTGTCTGGGTTTGCTGGTCATACCAGGATAAAGATCTTGAAAAGTTTGGGCTGGATTCCAATTTATTTTATAGATTGGATCCAAAAATGTATGCAAGATTTTCATGATTGCCAACAATTGTGCTTCACACTACTTTGACCTGGAAAGGGGGGCCTGCTGGGAGGTACCTTTTCAATGCAATTTTTTCTTTCTTTCAATCAAGGTCATGGCTATTCATCTCAGAGCCTTGTATTTAATTTGTTTAAGGTATTCAAGCAGGCACTACTGCAGTTAAAACTGTATTATATGCCAGTGATAAAGTCCTTTTCATTTCCGAGTGCAGCTCTTCTCTTCCAGCTGTTATTGCTTGTATATATGAGTTTCCAAAATATCTACAATCTCCATATGAATTACTCTACATCAGATGCTTTAGCTCCCCACCCCGCTATTCATATATATAATTTCCTTCTTCAATGGGCAAAAAAAACATGGAGCTCTTTCTGTCTATTCTTTCCTCTCAAATTCTAGTATATTAATTCCCTCATCATACATCCTGTTCAAGATTTTCAGAACTGCTTAGTGATTTTGGTTGCTTCATTTCTGGGGGACTCAACCTGAAACATCTTAAAGGGACCTGATTTTCAGAGGCGCCCCAGATCACTAGTGACTCTTAAAAATCTTGACTCCCTATTTAATTAACAAATTCCAAGAGATATTCAAAACAATGGCATTCCCTCCTCCATTCTTTATAGAGCCATATACATGTAATTAAAGTAGTCTTGATTTCCTGTTTACTAAATAAACTCCACATGTTACAATAAGCCTTACAAAGCTTAATTGACTTTTTTTCATTGTATTTAAGAAGGTTAAAGCCCACATGTGTTTAAAAAGGATGAAATTGCCCTCTGATATATATGCCTGGTTTCTTATTCAAAGCAATTGAGCTCAGCATGCCAGCTGCTCCCTGGTGTGTCTGTTCAGTGATTTTTACCAGCAAGGATGCCCAGCTAAATCAGCCAACTGGCTTCATTTTCTGTGTCTTTATTTGTTGGATGTAGACCTATTTTATTAACATGGCTTGAATGAGATAACCCAGCCCTTAAACTTGGATGACCTCTACTCAGATACATATTGCTGATTTAAAGATGGACCTACAGATGGCGTTCAGGAAGTTTAGAATGCAATCACTGAATTCTGAACCATTATGTTGTTTGCTGGCAAGCAGCTACATAATTTACCATAACTTGGAATGTTCTCTGCCTATACCCAACATTTCTTAACCATAGGTAGCGCAGTTTCTCCTCATTCTCTCATTTCCCTTCTCTTTTCTTTGTTAATGCTTTCTTGGCTGGGAATTTTTTTATATATATTTTTCATATTTAGAGAATTTTCATATTTGGTGATCAAACCCAGCTGGGGAGGCACCTCAGACAGTGGGAAAGAGGCCAAGAAGGAGACCCAGGCAAGCTGGGTAGCTTCTCTTGGGCTAACGGCAGAAGGAAGCCTTGGAGGCCTGAATCCAGAATCAGAGGCTTCTGAGCCAGGAAGAAGCCTGGGAGGTTGGGGGCCATGAAGCCTGGAGCCAGAGGTGAGTTGTCCTGAATCAGAAGAAAGCCTAAGGCAGTGACATCCAAGAGGTAGTGACAATAAAGCATAAGGAGCATTTGGACTGGAGTTCGAGGAGCTACAGGGAGACAGCGATAAACACTGTAGTCTCAAGACTATAACAGGGTTCAGAAAAGAATTAGATAAGTTCATGGAGGATAGGTCCATAAGAACATAAGAATGGCCTTACCGGGTCAGACCAAAGGCCATCTAGCCCAGTATCTGTCTACCGACAGTGGCCAATGCCAGGTGCCCCTGAGGGAGTGAACCTAACAGGCAATGATCAAGTGATCTCTCTCCTGCCTTCCATCTCCATCCTCTGATGAACAGAGGCTAGGGACACCATTCGTACCCATCCTGGCTAATAGCCATTTATGGACTTAGCCACCATGAATTTATACAGTTCCCTTTTAAACATTGTTATAGTCCTAGCCTTCACAACATCCTCAGGTAAGGAGTTCCACAAGTTGACTGTGCGCTGCATGAAGAAGAACTTCCTTTTATTTGTTTTAAAGCTGCTGCCTATTAATTTCATTTGGTGACCCCTAGTTCTTGTATTATGGGAATAAGTAAATAACTTTTCCTTATTCACTTTCTCAACATCACTCATGATTTTATATACCTCTATCATATCCCCCCTTAGTCTTCTCTTTTCCAAGCTGAAGAGTCCTAGCCTCTTTAATCTTTCCTCGTATGGGACCCTCTCCAAACCCTTAATCATTTTAGTTGCCCTTTTCTGAACCTTTTCTAGTGCTACAATATCTTTTTTGAGGTGAGGAGACCACATCTGTACACACGGCTATTGGCCAGGATAGGCAGGAATGGTGTCCTTAGCCTCTGTTTGCCAGAAGCTGAGTAAGGATTTCAAGAGTTGGATCTTGATGATTACCTGTTCTGTTCACTCCCTCTGAAGCACCTGGCATTTGCCTCTGTTGGAAGACAGATGGGCCTTAGGTCTGACTGAGTATAGCCGTTGTTATGTTCTTATCCTCAGTGTACTATAAAGAGGAGATATCTGAAATCCACAGGACTGGAACAAGCTCCTGTGGTTAACCCTGATATAAGGCTCAGAAGTGGGGATAAACACTGGTAGGTGTTGCTTGTTACAAAGAGCCCACAAAAGGGCTGGTGAAAAGTCCTTGAAGAATGGCTAATCATAGGAAGGATCCCAGGGAGTCAGTTGTGAAGTGTCTTGTGAAGCACACCTCGGCTGCCTAGCTGAGGGTCCCTGTGTAGTGTTGGAGGGCTTGGATTTCCCTACCAGCTACTGGTAAGTTTGCATGAAGCCCTCAGAAGAGGATATGGACTACTGGAAATCCTGAGAAAAGGGTGTAATGATCACTGGGCCCAGAATTGCGGGTGGCAGACTGGACAGAGGGATCAGACATTTGTTTTTGTTCAACTTGTTTTGTTGAAGGGGTGGGACTAAATGTGACATGCCAGAGGGCCAAGTCGTGAGAAGAGGCAGACAACTAAGGGTGTGACGTGATCATCATCCTGGGCTCTAGATAAGGCAGAGCTGCTGCACCACACCCAAGGAGGCATGCCAGTAGTGAGTCCACCCTTCTAACTCTCCACTAAACCTTAAAGATCCACAGAAAAGGGCACAAACTAGTTCTGCTGCCCTTTCACAATACAATCCTTAAAGGAGCAGAGTACCTTCCACTCCTGTTGACTACAATCAAAGTAAAGGGTACTTAGCATCTTTCATGATAGAGCTGATAGCCACATGAGGAGGGAAGGGCTAATGCTTACTATCTACAGGAGGATCTCAAACGCCACAAAATGTAACACACTAGCTGTGTTTTTTAGGAATTAGTTTTCTTTTTAATTTAGAGCATTCTGATATTCTTCTTTATAAAAGTGATTGAGATGTACCATTGTAGAGTATTGTGTAGCCTAGCCCAATATGAAGTTTGAGTATGAAACAGTCTACCAACTAGTAGCACCATAGTCCAGAATGCATCTTGCTTTTTTCATGAGGCTAGAATTCCTGTTGCATTTTGTGTGCATTTGCTCAGTAGGTATGAGAGTCAATGTGGTATGCTTGGGTATTGAACCATTACCTGCTTGCTAATTATAATGAAAAGGCAAAGAATGTACAAGGAAGAATATATATATTTACTGTGATGAGGAAAAAGTAGAATTCTAAAGAAATAAAATGGTTTTGTTTGTTTTCCTAACAAAAGAGAGGGGAAATGCAGGAACATTAATTAGACATTCATTTTATATTGAATAAGCTTTTATGAAATTAATAATTATTGCAAACCTCTCTGAGAAATGAGACATAAATATCCTGTTGGCTATAAAATTCAGAAAGAACCAGTAAAATATCATCTCCTTTTACAGAACATGAATCCATTGTTATTCTTCAGCCTTCTACCTTGGGATAGAATACAGCCTTGGGAAATAAAGGATCAATTTTATTAGCATACAGCATAGCTCTAATTTTTTCCAAATTCATTTTTCTGAATGCTTTAGGTCAGATATTCTGAAAGGAAACTCTTTGAAATGGTCTTATAACACTGATAAAAGCAACAACTCAACAAAATCAACATATCACTTCCAACACACCACTTCAAAATGAGTATTAAAGTAAATATGTGTGGAATATGCAATCACTAGCAACTGTAGTAAAAATTAGCATTGAATTGTAAGTTGTCAAATGATCAAAGCAAAACTGCTCTGAACTGGGTGAATAGTGCACAACAATATTCCTGGATACTCATTTGAATTTGGAAGTGAATTCTGATTTAGACCATATCCATGACATTTTATGAAAGCTTTTTCTTTCATGCTAATATTCACATGCTGTACTAGCAACAGAAGTGGATTTTTAGCTGAAATATTCACTGACAACAACTGTCTAAATCCATTAACTATCCACCAACAATGTACACATCAAAATGCAGATCCAATTGTAATTGAGTGAGATATGTGAAGAAGGGTGAGGAATCAGGCTTAGGATGAATTTTGAATATTCACTGTTTGTGACTGACATACAGACCTGAGAACTAGAGACTGGAAAAATCCACAAATAATCTCCATAGTGAATACATCTGAAAAGGTTATAATCTGTTTGCAAACCTTTCATAAGCAAAAGTACAACTTGTTTAATATATTATTCACTACAAATTATCTATCGAGCTGTATTATTTACATTAACCTGTCTTTTGCTTTCTTTTTTGGTCATGCATTTCTTTAGATATGAAGTATTTACAACTCAGTGCTGAAGTAGCTTAACATATTATTGACTGTTTGTATCTAAAGTGAATTTTATTCTCAAGGTATTCTGAAGCTGGAAAAAGCAGGAGATAAAACAAAAGAAGAAAGAGAAGTTTTTGTTTCTCATACTTTAACTCATCTAGGAGTTTAAAGAGGTATTTGAGGTGCAGTACAATAAATAAAACACCTAGAATACCAGCCAACTCACCCCACCAAAAAACTACTAAACTCTTAATGTACCTTGATTGTGCCTCCTCATCTCACCCTGAATAACACCTTACTTCTTGTATGGTTCCTTGTTTATTAAAAGGAATGTTTGTGCAAACAGCAAAGACAGGTAAATGGTGGAGAATGTTTCCAGTGAGTTTTGTATTCTTAAATGTGAGCATCTACATTGGGAAACCAATTCTAAAGGCCTGTCTACCCCGCATACCACTGGTGATGGCATGTAGGGTATGTAGCTACACATGCCTCAGCGAAAAGCAAGCTGAACCCACACTGTGGTCTGGAGCTGCATACAGATGTGAAAGGCTGTGGCAAGGGGAAGGCAGGCTCTGGTAACGGGGAGCTATAGGAGTCTTTCCCCATTGCCAGAGTCTTTGGGCTAGTTTACACTAGAAGCGCTACAGCAGCTCAGCTTCACCGCTGCAACTGTGCCACTGTAGTACGTCTGGTGAAGGTGCTCTGTGCTGACAAAATAGAGCTCTCCTGTCAGCATAATAACTCCAACTCCGTGAGAGGTGGTGACTATGTTGGTGGGAAAAGCTCTCCTGCTGACGTAGCTCTGTCCACACTTAGGCCTGGTCTACACTAGGACTTTAATTCGAATTTAGCAGCGTTAATTCGAACTAACCGCTCAACCGTCCACACCAGGAAGCCATTTAATTCGAACTAGAGGGCTCTTTAGTTCGAATTCGGTACTCCACCCCGACAGGTGGAGTAACGCTAAATTCGACATGGCTAGCTCGAATTAGGCTAGGTGTGGATGCAAATTGAACTTAGTAGCTCCGGGAGCTATCCCACAGTGCACCACTCTGTTGACGCTCTGGGCAGCAGTCGGAGCTTGGATTCTCTGACCAGCCGCACAGGAAATGACCCGGGAAAATTTGAATTCATTTTCCTGTCTGGGCACTTTGAATCTGACGTCCTGGCTGGACATCGGGGCGAGCTCTGCAGCACCTGCAACGATGCAGAGCTCTCCAGCAGAGGAGTTCATGTTATCTGTGAATAGAAAGAGGGACCCAGCATAGACTGACTGGGAACTCTTCGATCTGATCGGTGTGTGGGGCGAGGAGTCTGTGCTTTCGGAGCTGCGCTCCAAAACACGGAATGCGAAGACCTACGAGAAGGTCTCCAAAGCCATGAGAGACAGAGGATACAGGCGGGATGCAACGCAGCACCGCGTGAAAATCAAGGACCCCAGACAAGGCTACCAAAAAATCAAAGCGGCAAACGGACGCTACGGAGCCTGCCACCACTGCCCCACCAGTGACCATGGACTCTGACGATGGGACAGTGTCGACGGCCAGTTCCTCGGTGATGTTCGCGGACGGGGAAGATGAGGAAGGGTTTGTGGAGGACGAGGCAGGTGAGAGCGCTTACAACGCTGGTTTCCCCGACAGCCAGGATCTATTCATCACCGTCACGGAGATCCCCCAACAGCCCTCCCCGGCCATTAACCCAGACCCTGAATCAGGGGAAGGAGCAGTCGGTAAGTGCTTTAACCATGTTAACTTTTATTCTTAATATAACAGGAATCTTAACTGTGTGAAAAGGAGGTCTGTCTAGATATGGGGATAGAACAGAAATCATCCTTGGAGATCTCCACGAAGCTCTCCTTGCGTTAATCGAAAAGCATCAGCAGGAGGTTCCTGGGGAGAGCTGCCTTATTGGGTGCTCCGTGGTACCACAGTTTTCCGCGCAAGGCTTTCATGAGGTACTCAGGGAGCACTGCCTCCCCGAGCACGGCTGCATCGGGCCCTGGTTCGTGCTAGCTTTCACGCAGCATGCGCTCTCTATCTCCTTCAGTGACCCTCCTCAGGGTGATCTCGCTCGGAGACTCCTGCATCTAATTAGGGTAATTACTGTAATTTTACGCCTGGTCCAAAGTATTTTTAAAAAATCTACGGACAGACGGCATAGCACAGACTCAGCACGCAGCTGCGTGACGAGCGTAACGGAAAGCCAAAGAATATAATGGACGCTCATGGAGGGAGGGGGGAATGAGGACGCAAGGTATCCCACAGTTCCTGCTGTCTCCGAAAAGTATTTGCATTCTTGGATGAGCTCCAAATGCTTCTAGGGTCAAACACAGTGTCTACGGTGGGTCAGGGCATAGTTCGGCAATTTGCGCACACACCCCACCCACCACCAGAAGTGAAAACAATCCTCTGTTGACTCTTTTACATGTCACCCTATCTTTACTGAATGCTGCAGATAGACGCGATGGTGCAGCACTCAACACCAACATCCTTGCTCCCCCCATGCTATGGATGGCTGATGGTACAAAAAGATGGGTATCCGTCCTCAACATCAGCCTATTGGCACATGGGGCAGTGCAAAAGGACTGGTAACCATGCGTACTAGCATCTGTGAGGTTGATCAAGGGCGCCTGGCCCTAATTTTTCATGGTAGATGGTGCAGTACGGCTGTTAACCGTCCTCATCATTGCAACAGGGGGCTGAGCTCCATCAGCCCCCACCCTTCCTGTGTAAAGAAAAGATTGAATTGCCCCTGGACTAGCAGAGGGATGATGGGCTCCTTCATCCACAGTAATTAATGTCCTGCCTGGACTATCATTGCAGCTGGAGGCTTCCTTCCACTCATTTCTCACAAACAAGTCACTGTGTCTTATTCCTGCATTCTTTATTACTTCATCACACAAGTGGTGGGACAATGGTATGGTAGCCCAGGAAGGCTGTGGGAAGGCCGGAATGAACAGGTGGTGTTGTTGCAGGAGCACCCCCTTGTGAATAGCATACAGCTCCAAATTTATGCAGGATCGGACACAGAGCAGCTGTGCTCTCTGGTTCTATGATACAGTGGTTCTCTAGTACACTTGCCCATAATCTAGGCAGGACTGATTCTATTTTTAGATACCAAAAAGGAGGGATTGACTCAGGGAGTCATTCCCAATTTTTGCTTTTGCGCCCCTGGCTGCTCGGCCAGGGGCACTTATGACAGCACCAAATGGGGCAATGCAAAAGGACAGGTAACCATGCCCATCTTATTACCATCTTACTACCAATTTATAGTATGGTAGATGGTACAATATGGCTGGTAACCATCTCAGCTGTCATGCAAAAGCAAAAGCATGCTGCTGTGTAGCGCTGCTGGCCCGCCTCTGTCAGCGGCATCTAGTACACATACGGTGACATACACAAAAGGCAAAACAGTGTCCATGGTTGCCACGCTATGGCGTATGCCAGGGCAATTCTGGGAAAACGGGCTTGAAATGATTGTCTGCCGTTGCTTTCCCGGAGGAAGGAATGACTGGCGACATTTACCCAGAATCCACCGCGAAAATGATTTCTGCCCCAGCAGGCACAGGGGTCTCAACCCAGAATTCACAGACACAGGCTAGACTCAGTTAATTGTTCGCAAAAATGTATCTTTGCAAGGAATTCACTCCCTGTTTCCCATCTCACAGCTTCCACTGTCTCCAGACCTGCCACAGCATCCCCCTCGCAGAGGCTGGCAAAGATTAGGCGGCGAAAGAAAAAGACAAGGGACAAGATGTTCGAGGAACGTATGGGCTGCTACCTAGCAGAGGCGGACCAGCAGAGCCAGTGGAGGGAGACCGTCTCTCTGTGGCAGCGCTCACACAGCGAACGGGAGGAGAGGTGGCGTGAGGAAGAGAAACAGGCGACTGAAACACTGCTTGGACTAGTGAGGGAGCAAACGGACACGCTCAGGCGCCTTGTGGATGTTTTGCAGGCACTGCGGACCGCTCTAGGAGCAGGAGCCTGTCATTCCTTGAGTTTAGAGGCGGTCTTTACATCACCGCACACCCTACCCAGCACAGTCTGTGTCCCAGTTTCAACCCTTTCACGAAAAGTCATGAATAAAGAAACCTTTGTTAGGTAATAATGGGACATGTATTTTAGTTTTACACGTGTGCTGGAAGTGGGGGTAACGGGGTGAACGGGGTATGTAACCGAAGAGGAGAGTCAACAGTAACTGGGTAAAGAAACAGGGGCAGGTTCAGCTTCTCTGTAAAGAAACTGAACAGTCACAGGTCATGCTGCTCGCTGCTCGCTGGTATTTGAAGAGTTCCTTGTCACTGTCCCAGGCGCCTGTATAGGGCTTCATGAGCAAGTGCATTAGCGGGCAGGCTGGGTCCCCGAGGATGACTATAGGCATCTGCACATCCACAACAGTTATTTCTTGGTCCGGGAAGAAACTACCTTCCTGCAGGCGTCTGAGCAGCCCACAGTTCCTGAAAACACACGCATCATGAACCTTGCCCGGCCACCCGACGTTGATGTTTATAAAACGTCCCCTATGGTCCCCCAGTGCTTGCAGCACCATTGAAAAGTAGCCCAATTTCTCATCAGCTGACTGTGGAAGAGGTGGACGATAAAGTGCGAGGAGGAGAAAACGGCGATGATCGCAGCGGGCTCCATGGTTGCAGTGCTGTGGCGTCCGCGCTGTCACTGACCAGAAAAGTGCACGAACAGATTGCCCGCAGGCGCTTTCAAGGAGGGAGGGAGGGAGGTTGTGATTGACGGTTCAATGACGACACTTACCCAAAACCACCCTCGACACATTTCTCCCCCCAGCAGGCATTGGGGGCTCTACCCAGCATTCCAATGGGCAGCGGGGACTGCGGGAACTGTGGGATAGCTTCCCACAGTGCACCGCTTCCAAAGTCGACGCTGGCCCCGTGAATGTGGACTCAGAAATTCGAATTAGTGTATTTAGTATGGATACACAAATTCGACTTCATAAGGTCGAATCCACAAATTCGAACTAAGTTGATTCGAAATAGTCTTGTAGTGTAGACAAGTCCTTAGGTTGGTGTAACTTGCTTCACTCAGGGGGTGGCTTATTCACACTCCTGAGCAACATATACCAAAGTAAGTGATAGTGCAGACCTGGCGTTTCACTTCAGCAGGGAAAGACTTCAGCAACTCGCCACTGCTGAATGCTTTCCCCACTGCCCTCCCTACTGTCAGTCTTTCCCTGCATTGCTTACAATAGCAGGATAGATGAGGAGGAATGGCTTGGGCCTATAAAGTAGGGTACATACCCTAACTGTTCAGGTGTATCTTTACTTGCCTAAGCAATGCCTCACTGTCTACACTGCTATTTATACCAGAGCTGGGGCGGGGCATGTAGGGTATGTACTCTACGTGCCACCATAAGGAGTGTGCAGTGTAAACGTATCCTGAGAGTTACACTTATCTATTCAGGGGACAGAAACATCTTATGTGACTAACATATTCCAACAAAACAGCTTAAATAGCAAACACTCACAATAATTGTTCATGAATGAGCTTCAGTATTCGCAGAAATTATATGACCAATAATTTCAGACAATGAACATGTGAGACAACCACAGACAATTTACAAGCACAAAGAAGCAAAGATTTGTTGTAAACAATATTTATTATGAATTATTCACCCAGCTCTAGTAACATGGACCCAATTCTTGTCCTTTACTCAATATGAGTAATAACTTTTTAACAGAAGTCAGTGGTAGTACTCACTGAGCTCTAGCTTCTGTGACAATTAGTCGATGTGGATGGAGGGGAGGAGCAGGACTGGGCCCTTTCTTAGTCTAATTTAGACTAAAAGCTCTTTAAGTCTTGGACAATGTCTTTTTTATTTCTGTAAAGTGCTGCAGAAAAATACAGTGCTATACATAGTTGATATTAAAGATATAGGGCTCGTTCTTACAGTCCTTACTGAGGCATTGAAGTCACTGGAGATTTGGGGCAATACTGATTATTAATTTGAAAGTGAAAAGTTAGGTAAGTAGCAGGGCCGGATTTACACCTTACGCACCCTTAGGCAAAGCATCTTCAGCGCCTCCCTCCTCCCCCCGCCACTGCTTGCCCTGCCCTGCCCCACCTCTCCTACAGCTGGTCTTTGTGTTGCACACAGTTTTAGCAAGGTAAGTCGCCCCTAGAATGCCAGTGCCCCTAGGCACGTGCTTACTGTGCCTAATTGGAAACCTGGCCCTGGTAAGTAGTGAATGTGTGGTAGAGTCATATAAAAAACCAAAACAAAAAAAACCCTTCAGGTGGTAGCTATGAGATTCTGCAGAATGAAATAACCTCTTTCTCTACACCCACACAGATCTGTTCTTGTTCTTGTAAACAGAGAAATGGTAATTAACACTATTGCAATATAACATGCTTGATCTAGTCTGTTGTATTGAACTAAATAAGTTCCAAGGTGCTGATTCCAGGACACAGGCTATGTTCACAGTCATCCCCACCGTCAAAGGGAGATTAAGATTTGTTGAGAGGGTAGCAGAAAGTGGGACTGGATTTGTGGTCCAAGAGTGGCAATCATACATAATCTTTCTCTCACTCCTATTGCTGTTTACCTTTTTTCTGTCAACATTATTTATTAAAACATTAGTTGCTTCTGCGTATGAGTATTTAACTTTCAACATCAGATAGTTTTTTGTATGCTAGTTCATGCAGACAATGATAATATAAGGCCTGATCAAATAGCCTATGAAATCCATGGAAAGACTTCCACTGACTTCAGTGTACTTTGAATTAAGCCTAAGCAATGTATTATCTAAAATAGGGTTTCTCAAACAGGGATTGCCGCTGATGTACGTATGTTTACCTGCCCCATCCACAGGTCTGGCCGATCATGGCTCCCACTGGCTTGAAGCGGCGCTCCATTGGGAGCTGCTGGAAGCGGCGGCGAGTAAGTCCCTCGGACCGTGCCGCTTCCAGCAGCTCCCATTGGCCCGGAGCAGTGATCCACGGCCAGTGGGAGCCGCGATTGGCCGGACCTGCAGGCAGGGCAGGTAAACACACCGGCCTGGCCCGCCAGGCGCTTTCCCTATGCAAGTGGCAACCTCTGTTTGAGAAACCCTGATCTAAAAAGTCATTACCTTGCAATATAATAGCATTACCTTCAGCGTCCCAAGTATTTAAATAGAGAAATAATATATAGTCTCTCTTCCTTCTGCTCTTGTAAGACAAATAGCTTTATTAATTTACAGCTTTGGTTTTTAATCTGTTTGTATAAATGAGTGAGTAGGCAGATGTTTAATGTGTATCTCTTTCTGAAGGACTTAGGTTTCTTTCAGTCTTTTT
Source organism: Mauremys mutica (assembly GCF_020497125.1). Lineage (NCBI taxonomy): Eukaryota > Metazoa > Chordata > Testudines > Geoemydidae > Mauremys > Mauremys mutica. The sequence continues at coordinate 153,657,109 of NC_059073.1, forward strand.
CAGTCTTTTTCAGTCTTTCACTAACCTGTGCCTTTCTCTTATTTTATTATCTCTAGCTGCAGAATAGTATGTGCATTTAATATAACACATGTATACGTGTGTGTATGCATGTCTCTCTCTCCCTCTCTCTCTATATATAATGTATGTATTTACTTATATATTTTGAATTATACAGAAAAAGATAAGAACACTTATATGTGGTAATAAATGCCTATGACACATTGTAACAAAATATAAGTACACCTCTACCCCGATATAATGTGACCTGCTATAACATGGGTTCGCATACAACGCGGTAAAGCTCTGACACGCTGCTCTGAGCAGCATGTTAAGGGTGCAGGCCGGGCTGTGGCTGAGGGGTTGGATAAGGGGCAGAGGGTCTCGGGGGTGGTCAGGGGCTCCCCTCCCCAGGGTCTAGGAGGCAGGAGCTGTGTGGGGGGGGAATTTTGGGGGCCCTGCAGTCCCAGAGTGGCCTGGGAGATTAGCGGGGGGCCGGGAGCAGCCCACTCCACTTCCCTCACCCCGGCCCCAGCTGTGTCACACGGGGGAGGGGGTTTGGGGGAAGGGATCCTCCTGCACTCACTGGCAGCAGGAAGCAAAGCAGTCCGGCCCCAGCCCGCTCTACTCTGCCAGCTCCCAGCTGCGGCACTCCACTTCTCGCCGCCGGTGAGTACAGGGGGCATCCTTTCCCCAACCTCCCCACACTCACTGGTGGCGGGAAGCGGAGCGCCACAGCTGGGAGGTGGCAGAGGGAAGCGGGCTGGGGCCACATTGCTCCGCTTCCCGCTGCTGCCAGTGAGTGCCTGTCAGGGGGTGGGGGGTGTGGATAGGGGTTAGAGCAGTCAGCGGTCAGTACGTCCTTCATCCTGCGCCACTTCCAGCAGCTGCCATTGGCCTGGAGCAGCTAACGCGGCCACTGGGAGCCACGATCGGCTGGACCTGCGGATGCGTCAGGTGAACAAACCAGTCTGGCCTGCCAGGGGCTCTCCCTACACAAGCAGCGTCCCAAGTTTGGGAAACACTGTCTTAGAGAATGCCTTACCAGCATCTCCTAGGCTTTCATACTAACTGGTCTCCAGCCTGAGTGTCTCCAATTACCACAAGTGCAACAGTTCTTAATTAAAGAAAGGGAGCTGTTATAACCACAGTTTATTTGAAATTTCTGGTTGGTTGGTTGAAAACAGAAATAGTCTTTGGAATCTGAATACTTAGACATCTCTAGGAGAGGGAACTTTACAGAATCACTATCTGAACTACATTGCAGAGCACGACATAGGGATCATTCATAATAAATTATCAGTCTGTATTCTTGTTACAAGTCTGTTTTAAAATTACAGGGCCCAGTCCAACTCCCATTGAAATCAATGAGAATATTTACACTGACTTCAGTGGGAGTTGGATCTGGAACACGATTAATTTACAAGTACTACTCAATATACTGCAGTTTGAAAGGGTATGAATATATGAATCTAGATACGCAGGCATGCACACAAAGCAATTAGTGCTAATTTTAGTTTAAATGTGCCACAGTACCTCAGGGGCACTGTATAAATTTATTAGAGAATCAAGAAATATTTTATCAGGAACTAAACCTCGCATTAATATTTAATATGAAATTTAACCTTGTCCTTCCACATTATATAACTGTTCTTAAGAGAACTTGCACTATATCAGGAACACGGGGGAAACTATTTTACACTTAAAAAAAAACAACAACTAGGATACATTTTAGTACATGGATACAGTTTTGTGTTCTGGTAATTGATATCTCTTCCATATATATATTGCTGTATTAATCCTTGTTCATGAAGCAGGAATGAAAATTCATCCTTTTTTTAATGAAACTACTGAGTTTTTTGATGTGTGTATAAAATAAACCAGCTTTGAAGTTCATTGCTACTAGCAAAACATACATTTATTATAGAGTCATTCACTTATGGAACATTGGATTTGGATGATTAAATTTAAAACTCAGTTTGGCACTGACTAGCTTGACAGTTGCTATTTTCTTTGTAAGCAAGTGGTATATTCATAAATAAGAAGTTAGTTCTATTATCATTTCAGCTATTCTGAAATCCTAAGTAAATCTACCCAGCCATACCGGAAGTACTTTAACATTTTACTTCACTGTTTTGGAATAGCAAATGTGGAGATGGCATTTTCCTTCCATGCCAGCAAAGAATTCAAAATATTGGTCAGGTACGATACAGCTGAAATGATTTTACCAAAGCAAGGACACTAAGTATAGTCCTGTAGTCTTAAAGTGTCACCTGCTCAAATATTTTAAAAGGATAAAGAATGTTTGCAGTATTAAAAATAGAAATAGGCCCAACTTGCAAAATTTGGATCCATATTTGTATTTGCCCCCCAAAATTTTAGGGTTCTGTTTCAGAATTATTTCTAATTATGTTTATTTTATTTTTTTTTAAATGTGGGTTTATTCATCCTTTCATCACATTCTTCTGATGTATATTTACTCTTCAGTTTTTTGTGAAGACCCAATTTAGAAAACGTATCATCAGCTTTTGCACTATATAATCTCTGAAAAAAATATCTTAAGTAATGTAACATTATCATGTTTTACTGAATTGGACCCAAAGGGTAGCACTGCCAACTTTCTAACTGCAAAAAACAAATACCCTTCCTCCGCCCTTTACCCCTTCCCTGCCTTGAGGCCCCCCTCCCTCCATTGCTCGCTCTCTCCCACTCTCACTCACTTGCTCATTTTCAGCAGGCTGGGGCATGGGGTTGGGGTTGGGGTGTGGGCTCTGGGGTGGGGCCAGGGATGAGGAGTTTGAAGTGTGGGAGGGGGCTCCAGACCAGGGCCGGGGGTTGGGTGCAGGGCCGGTGAGGGCTCTGGCTGGGGGTGTGGGCTCTGGAGTGGGGCCAGGGATGAGGGGTCTGGGGTGAAGAAAGGAGCTCTAGGCGGGGACAAGGAGTTTGAAGTGTGGGAAGGGGCTCAGGCCTGGGGGAGGGGGCTGGGGTGTGGGCTCTGGGAGGGAGTTTGGGTGTGTGAGGGGGATCTGAACTGGAGCAGGGGGTTGGGACGGGCGCGAGAGGGTTGGGGTGCAGGCTCTGGGCGGTGCTCACTGACCTCAGGTGGCCCCGGCATTTTCCGGGCGTGGAGGAAGTCCGCACGGCTCCCGGGAAGTGGCAGCATATCCCTTTGGCTCCTAAATGGAGGGATAGCCAAGGGTCTCCGCATGCTGCCCCTGCCCGCAGCTCTCGCCCCTGCAGCCCCCATTGGCCGCGGTTCAATTTGCTGCTTTTTATGGGGATTTGAACCTGAGTTTTCCTCGTCCCATTTGAGCATTCTAATTACTAATTCCCCACCTCTGGAATGTTGCCTAAATCTGCTTAATGTTTTGATATTTTGATACTGTCAGAATTAGTTGTTTCAACACTTTTTTTTTATTTCAACCAAAACTATTTGCCAAAATTTAAATGAGTTCACCAAATGTTCCAGTTGACCCAAATCTGCACTTTTTTTAGGAGGGGGAGGGAGGGGTGGGTGGGTTTGGGAATTGTCCCAAAATATTTGCCCAACTCTAACTCTGACACTGCCTGACCATGCAATAAGCTTGGCACCCATGAGTCTGTCACTCTTAGAAATGAAGTAAGAAAATGTATTAGGGTTTTTTGGTTTTTTTTTCCAGCTCAGATCAATGTTTAGTGAGAAGAGAAATCATAAAAAATTCAAAGCAATTTTGCATCAAGGAATAACATTTTTAAATGAATATCATTACTGAATGTCAGTTTGTTTTGCTGTAGGCATCAATCTTCAGGATAAAATATCCTTGTGGAAAGAAGAAAGAAAAGAAAGATTAAGAATGTGTTCCTGTTCTTTTCATTGACCGGTTATGTTAAAAGGAAATAGCAAGAACATTTGTTAGAGTTACAATGGTGAAAGGAAGTTAAATAATGCTGGGCTAAGAGGAAAGCTGTGGTGTATACACAGGGGCTTAATGGTTGAAAGTTTTGGTTTCAATTTCAATTTAAGACTGAATGAATCAAATAATGTCTCATTTTACAGTGCAGTGGACTATCAGGAGGGGATCTAGAATGCAACAACAGAACTGAAGCAATCAATAGAGGCAATTAACAACAAGTGTTTTCTGGCAATTTGAAATCTTACTTCATTTTCTGGAAGTGAAATTAAATTGATTGTTTTTTTGACTTTTACTTCACCTTGCTCCATGTTACTAATATGTTATAAATGGTTCTCAGAAGCAGGGAGCTACCTCTAAACTAACCCACCCCACAACTTTGCTGTTTCCACATTTACTTTATTGCCAGGGGCTTTCTCCAACCTTTTTCTTTTTCTCTCCCACCCCCTTCCTATTCATCCAGAAATTGTTATGGCTCCTCTCTGCCTCAATATACAATCTTACCTTTCATGGCAGAAGTGTCTTCTCCTCCTCAGTGGCTGCTATCCAGAATAGCCTTCTGGCACCTTTCTATCATATTTGACAATTCTGTAGGAAATATCTTATCAGAACTTTTCCTGACAGTAAACACATCCTAAAAATGTTTTGGGGGGGAGAGTTGGATCTTACACTTCGTTATAAAGGTTAGCTGACTTGGACTATGTTACACCAGCTGGAGGAAACAAGATCTGGAGTCAAAGGCCCTGTAACATTTTAAATCTAGGAGCCTCTCAGCTGACCTCAACTGATACTTATAAAGGGAGAGAGAGTGTGTTTTTCATGTAAGTAGGACTCAGGCCATGTAGGTTTCTTTACAACAAACTTTGAACTGCACCAGAAATGAAAAAGAAGCTGGTATAGTTCCCATTATAATTTGTCAGTTAATATTGTGTAAGGCCAAGTCTACTCTAGGACAATTTAGGGAAAAAAATCCATCAGTGGTGCTAGTGGTTTTTCATACATTCCAAGATCAGGAGACCCCACTGTGCTCATGCTAGATGATCTTTTGTATAACCCAGTCCATAAAACTTCTCGCAAATAACTCCTAGGACATATATTTTAGAAAAACATTCAGTCTTGATTTAAAATATCAGTGAAGGAGAATCAACCATGACTCTTGGTAAATTGTTCTAATTACTCTCACTGTTAAATATTTACACCTTATTTCCAGTCTGAATTTGTCCAGCTTCAACTTCCAACCATTGGCTCATGTTATCCCTTGCTCTCCTAGACTGAAAAGCCCATTATTAAATATTTGTTTCCCATGTAGATATTCATAGACTGTAATCAAATCCCCCTTAATCCTATCTTTGTTAGTTAAATAGATTGAGCTCCTTGAGTCTACTGTTATAAGGCATCTTTTCTGATCCTTTCATCATTCTTATGGTTCTTCTCTGAATACTCTCCAACGTATCAACATCCTTCTTGAACTGTGGGCACCAGAACTGAACACAGTATTCCAGCAGCAATCACAGTATTGTAAAATACAGAGGTAAATAACCTCTCTACTCCTTCTCCAGATTCCCTTGTTTATGTATTCCAGGATCACATTAGCTCATTTTGGTCAGTGTTACACTGGGAGCTCAAACACAGCTAATTATCCGCCACAACTCTCAAATCTCTTTCAGGGTATGTCTACACTACAAGAGTACTTCGAATCAACTTAAGTCGAATTTGTAGAATCGACCTTACAAAGTCGAATTTGTGTGTCCACAGTAAGGACACTAATTCGACTTTGTGAGTCCACACTAACGGGGCAAGCGTCAACATTGGAAGCGGTGCACTGTGGGAAGCTATCCCACAGTTCCCGCACTCCCCGCTGCCCATTGGGATTCTGGGATTTCCCCCCAATGCATGCTGGGGGGAAAACTGTGTCGAGGGTGGTCTTGGGTAACTGTCAGCATTTCACCGTCACTCCCGCCGGCGGGAAATCAGTTCGCGCACTTTTCCTGTTAGTGACAGTGCGGATGCCACAGCACCCCACTGCGATCATGGAGCCCTCTGCAATCATCACTGCACTTATGGCCTTTGTCAACTCCTCGCACCTTATCGTACACCTCTTCAACAGTCAGATGCTGAGAAATCGGGCAAGGAGGCTCCGGCAGCGCGGTGAGGACATGAAGTCTCAGAGTGGCACAGACCTCTCAGAAAGCACGGTACGCCGTGCCGTGGAGATCATGGTGGCAATGGGTCATGTTCATGCTATAGGATGGCGATTCTGGGCCCGGGAAACAAGCACGGACTGGTGGGACCGCATAGTGCTGCAGGTGTGGGATGAATCACAGTGGCTGCGAAACTTCAGGATGCGTAAGGGCACTTTCCTTGAACTGTGTGACTTGCTGGCCCCTGCCCTGAAGCGCAAGGACACCCGCATGCGAGCAGCCCTGAGTGTGCAAAAGCGAGTGGCCATAGCCCTCTGGAAACTTGCCACGCCAAACAGCTACCGGTCAGTAGCGAACCACTTTGGCGTGGGCAAATCTACCGTGGGGGTTGCTGTGATGCAAGTAGCCCACGCAATCGTTGACCTACTGCTCTCAAAGGTAGTGACCCTGGGAAACGTCCAGGTCGTCATAGATGGCTTCGCCGCGATGGGATTCCCAAACTGCAGTGGGGCTATAGATGGGACTCACATCCCTATCCTGGGACCAGCCCACCAAGCCAGCCAGTAAATTAACCGAAAGGGCTACTTTTCAATGGTGCTGCAAGCACTGGTGGATCATAGGGGACACTTTACCAACATCAACGTCGGGTGGCTGGGCAAGGTTCATGACGCGCGTGTTTTCAGGAACTCTGCTCTGTTTAGACGCCTGCAGGAAGGTAGTTTCTTCCCAGACCACAAAATAACTGTTGGGGATGTGGAGATGCCTACAGTGATCCTCGGGGACCCAGCCTACCCACTAATGCCCTGGCTCATGAAGCCCTATACAGGTGCCTTGAACAGCGACAAGGAACTCTTCAACTACCGGCTGAGCAAGTGCAGAATGGTGGTGGAGTGTGCTTTCGGACGTCTCAAGGGGAGATGGCGAAGCTTACTGACTCGCTCGGATCTCAGCGAAACCAATATCCCCATTGTTATTGCAGCTTGCTGTGTGCTCCACAATCTCTGTGAGAGCAAGGGGGAGACCTTTGTGGCGGGATGGGAGGTTGAGGCAAATCGCCTGGCTGCTGATTACGCTCAGCCAGACACCCGTGCAATTAGAAGAGCCCAGCGGGAAGCGCTGTGCATCCGGGAGGCTTTGAAAGATAGATTCCTCAGGTTGCAGGGTAACCTGTGACTGTTCAGGTTCTTTACAGAGAAGCTGAACCTGCCCCTCTTTCAGTTACTGTTGACTTTCTTTTGCGGTTACATAGCCCGTTCACCATGTTTCCCCCCTTCCAACACACGTTTAAAAATAAAGTTAATGGAATATTGTTAATTAACAACGTTTTCTTTACTAATGAATTCGCGTTAAAGGGTTGAAACAGGGACGCAGACTGTGGTGGGTACGGTGTGCAGTGATGTACAGACCGCTTCTACACTCGAGGAATGACAGGCTTCTGCCCCTAGAGCAGTCTGCACTGCCGGAGTGGTTGTTTCAACGAAGCCTGCCATCCCTCCTTTTCGGGACTCTGTGTGCGGGGGCTATGTGGCCTTGTGGCGGGGGAGGACTGGGGGGACGATGTTTACAGGTGGATGTGAAGGAAGGGGTGAGGGGTGCAGGCTCTGGGCTGTGGGTGGGGGCGTAGGAAGTGGTGAGGGGTGTGTGGGAAGGGGGAGGAGGTGTAGGGGGATGAGGGCTCTGGCTGGGGCTGAGGGTTTGGGGCATTGGAGAGGCTCAGGGCTATGGTGGAAGGGCAGGGTAAGGGCAGCCTGCCTTGCCATTTGTGTATGGCAGGCGCTAGGACCCTGGGGCACCAGACAGCTTTTCTGCGGGGAGCCGCTCTACTGTCAGGCAGGTATGCAGTGCGGCGGGGCAGGGGGAGACCCGTGGGGGCCAGGGCCTGATCCAGGCAGGGCCGGGGGAGAGACCCATCTCCAAATATAGCTGGAGCAGAGTACCTGCCGCCTATGCACAGAACATGAAAAACACCTCCCAGACTGACCAGGGTGCCTAGTGACTGCACTGTGTGTGTGACCTGCAGTAGATCCTGCCCCCGTGTCTGTACCCAGGTAATGGTGACCGTCCTATGCAATTACCAAACCCCTCCCCCCCCTTCACACAAAGTCTTCTGTAAAGAAACATGACGGAAACAGTAATGAACAGCAAACTATTTTTAATAATCAATTACACAGTGAGGGGACTAAACTGGGATTTGGGCTTGGGTGATCCAGGAAGGGAAGGACTTCTCAAAATTTAGCGAATGAGAGCTTTTTGGTACTTGAGCACTCTGCTGGGGTGGAGTGACAGTTTTCACGGCCCCTGGCGCACCTCCTTCTTGTTATTTTGGGTGAGGGGGGTATTGGACTTTGTGGCGGGGGAGGGCGGTTGCAGATACAGTGCAGGGGGGGCTCTGTCCTCCTGCCTGCGGTCCTGAAGAACATCCACAAGGCGTCTGAGCATGTCCGTTTGCTCCCTCATTAGTCCAAGCAGCGTTTGAGTCGCCTGCTGGTCCTCCAGACACCATCTGTCCTCCCGTTCGCTGTGTGAGCGCTGCTGCTGAGAGAGGTTCTCCCTCCACTGGCTCTGCTGGGCCGCCTCAGCTCAGGAGCAGCCCATAAGTTCTGCGAACATCTCGTCCCGTGTCTTTTTCTTGCGCCGCCTAATCTGCGCCAGCCTCTGTGAGGGGCATGCTGGAGCAGGTCGGGATACAGTTGCAGCTGTGTGATGGGAAAAAGGGATTGACTTCCTTATAAAGATACAGTTTTGCAAAGAAGAAACATAGTCTAGTCAGTCTCTGTGAACAAGACCATGCACAGCACTCACTCAGGGAAAGTTCGAATTTTCGGAATTCGCTTTCATTGCCTGGGGGATTGCACTGCAGATCAGACAAGCGGGGCAGGACAGCAGAATCTGTGGAGCAGCCAGCCATGGTAAGCCAAAAACTTTTGGCTGCTTAAAAGTCAATGTATACCACTGTCCTCTTGCTACAGGCAATCCTGAAAGCATAAACTCTGCCCCTGTTGCACCCCCTCGCGTCTGTTCCCTGGGAAAGATCCCTGTATGCTGCCACTCTGCAGCCTCCACCACGTGGCTGTAAAGTGTCGCTCATTGTTATGCAAAGGAACAGTGAAGCACTCCCAATACTAATAGTACACAAATTACTGTAATTAAATGCAGGAGTCTCCGAGCGAGGCAGGGTCACTGAGGCAGATAGAGAGCGCATTCTGCGTGAAAGCCAGCATAAACCAGGGGCCTATGCTGCCATGCTCATGGAGGCAATGCTCCCGGAGTACCTGATGATAGCCTGGTGCGGAAAAGTGTGCTACCATGGAGCACCCAATAAGGCAGCTCTCCCCAGGAACCTCATGTGGAGGCTTTTCGATTACCTGCAGGAGAGCTTCTCAGAAATCTCCCAAGAGGATTTCCGTTCCATCCCCATATATATTGACCTTCTTTTCAACTAGTAACTATTCCTGCTCCATTAAAAATAAATATTAAAATGTTTAAAGCACTTACAGACTGATCTTTCCCCTGATTCAGGGTCCGGGGTAATGGCTGGGGACGGTTGGTAGGGGATCTCAGTGAGGGTGATGAATAGATCCTGGCTGTCGGGGAAATCAGCGTTGTAAGCGCTGTCGACTGCCTCGTCCTCCTTATCTTCCCCATCCGCGGAACAGTCCGTTGACAGTATCCCATCCTCAGAGTCCACGCACACTGGTGGGGCAGTGGTGGCAGACCCACCGAGAATGGCATGCAGTGCCTCGTAGAAGCAGCATGTCTGGGGCTGGGCTCCGGAGCGTCCGTTTGCCACTCTGATGTTTTGGTAGCCTTGTCTCAGCTCCTTGACTTTCACGCGGCACTGCGTTGTATCCCAGCTGTATCCTCTGAGTGACATGGCTTTGGAGACCTTCTCGTAGGTCTTTGCATTCCGTTTCTTGGAGCGCAGCTCCGAAAGCACAGACTCATCGCCCCACACAGCAATGAGATCCAAGACTTCCTGGTCAGTCCATGCTGGGGCCCTCTTTCTAGTCTGAGATTCCCTGGACTCCTCTGCTGGAGAGCTCTGCATCGTTGCCAGTGCTGCTGAGCTCGCCACGACGTCCACACAGGAAATGAGATTCAAACTGGCCAGACAGGAAAAGGAATTCAAATTTCCCCGGGGCTTTTCCTGTGTGGCTGGTCAGAGCATCCAAGCTCGGACTGCTGTCCAGAGCGTCAACAGAGTGGTGCTCTGTGGGATAGCTCCCGGAGCTACTAAGGTCGATTTCCGTCCACACCTAGCCTAATTCGACATGGCCATGTCGAATTTAGTGCTACTCCCCTCGTCGGGGAGGAGTACAGAAGTCGAACTAAAGAGCCCTCTATGTCAAATTAAATAGCTTCGTGGTGTGGACGGGTGCACGGTTAATTCGAATTAACGCTGCTAAATTCGAATTAAAGTCCTAGTGAGGACCAGGCCTCAGAGTCACTGTCACAGCCCTCACCGGCCCCGCACCCAACCCCCAGCCCTGGTCTGGAGCCCCCTCCCACACTTCAAACTCCTCATCCCTGGCCCCACCCCAGAGCCTACACTCCAACCCCAACCCCATGCCCCAGCCTGCTGAAATTGAGCAAGTGAGTGAGAGCAGGAGAAAGCGAGCAATGGAGGGAGGGGGGACCTCAAGGCAGGGAAGGGGTAAAGGGCGGAGGAAGGGTATTTGATTTTTGCAGTTAGAAAGTTGGCAGCGCTACCCTTTGGGTCCAATTCAGTAAAACATGATAATGTTACATTACTTAAGATATTTTTTTCAGAGATTATATAGTGCAAAAGCTGATGATACGTTTTCTAAATTGGGTCTTCACAAAAAACTGAAGAGTAAATATACATCAGAAGAATGGGATGAAAGGATGAATAAACCCACATTTTAAAGAAATCAAAAATAAACATAATTATAAATAATTCTGAAACAGAACCCCAGATTCTAGTGGCCCTAAAATTTTGGGGGGCAAATACAAATATGGATCCAAATTTTGCAAGTTGGGCCTATTTCTATTTTTAATACTGCAAACATTCTTTATCCTTTTAAAATATTTGAGCAGGTGACATTTTAAGACTACAGGACTATACTTAGTGTCCTTGCTTTGGTAAAATCATTTCAGCTGTATCGTACCTGACCAATATTTTGAATTCTTTGCTGGCATGGAAGGAAAATTGTCAGGATTTTTCTTGTTCCTAATATATTGTTAAAAATACGTATTGTCTTACACTCTACTGGCCATAGATTTCTCATGATTTCCCTTTGCTTCCCTTATCAGTTTTATACAATCCTTAACTTCTGATTTATATTCATTATTATCAAATCCTTTCTTCCATTTGTAAAATATTATTTTTCAATTTACAGCTGCCTGTGCTTCCCCTCTAAACGAGGTCAGTTTTTTAACCACAGTTGTGGCTTTTGGGGTTTCTCATAAGGTATGCTTAAGTGATTCCCAATTATCATTCATACATTTCTGATTAAGTTCTTCCTCACATCTGATTTTACTTATAACTGTTGTAAGCTTTGTGAAACTGGTTTTATTAAAGTACCAGTTCTGCATATAGATATATTACTGGTCTGGACTTTATTCTGCTTGCACATTATAAATCTGATCAAGTCATGATCACTTGTACCTAATCTACCATGAATTTTTAATTCTGTAATCAGTTCCTCTTTATTTGTTAAGAAAACATCTAATATAAAACTCCCCCCTATTGGCTGCAACATTTTTTCAGTTGGGAAATTGTCATCTATAATGTTTAGAAATTCCAAGGATGTTTTAATATTGTCATATGTTATTCAAATTGAAGGCACCCGTGTACATTATAGATAGGAGCGTAAGGAGGCAGTCTTCCTATTCCCTAATATTGTTGGATGATCTGTAGCAGTACCCCATCTTGTGCTTTATCTATTCAGATATTGATTCATAAACATATAAGATGATTTTCAGTGATTCAGAAACAGATAATGCCATTTCTGACATAGTATCACCCCCTTTTCCCTTTTGCCCACTTTATCTTTCCTAAATAAGTTATAACAATTGATTTTAACTTTCCAATTCTGTGAAGTATCCCACTAGGTTTCAGTGATACCAGCTAGTTCGAATTTATGCCCATAAATGAGCAATTCCTATTCCTGTTGTTTGTTACCCATGCTCCTAGCATTGGTATAAAGGCAATTCAGCGATTTCATCTCTCCTTCTCCTTTAGTTCCTTTGATTTTGTTCTCAAGATCTCAATTCTGTGCTGAGCATTCATATATTCCCTCTTTTTACTCTCTGGTTTCACTATTAGTTTAACATCCCACCAGACTATTCTACCCAGCCTGTCCCTGGGGAGATTGGTCCACTCTCTAATTGTAGAGGAAGTTGTGTAGTTTGGATGGCCTTCACCTCAGTAGAAGGGGGCACCCCAACATTCCACAAAACCCAAACCCTCTACCTTACACCACTAACCTTACCTGCTGGGAGCCTTAGAATAGATAACGCTCTGGGAGTCCTTGTCTGGTAGCTTCTGTCATGCTTCCCATTGTATCAATTAATTAAACTGATGAGCAGATTTAACTAGCTTAGTGGTAGAAACATCAGAAGTCACCAGAACCACTATAGTCAGAACAAGAAGCGGCTCCCACCTTTGAGGTTCTGTGTAGCTAACTAGGTGTCCTGGAGCCTTCTCTACATAGGGTTTCCACTACTTAGGCAGAATCATAAAATATCAGGGTTGGAAGGGACCTCAGGAGGTATCTAGGTCGACCCCCTGCTCAAAGCAGGACCTAAACCCCAACTAATTCATCCCAGCCAGGGCTTTGTCAAGCCTGACCTTAAAAACCTCTAAGGAAGAAGATTCCACCACCTCCCTAGGGAACCCATTCCAGTGCTAACTGGTGTTAGTACTGACTTTTTTTTTTCCTCATGTAGATATGGCCCACTTAGAGTAGTTGCACTTTGCACCAGTTGTAGCTTCTGTCTGCACCAACCAGAGGTGAAAGTAAGCCAATATGGTCTGGTACAGCAAACTGGTAAGAAAGTGGCCACCATACCAGCAGGGCCGCTGATGGGGGCAGGGGCAATAGGGGCAGCTGCCCGGGCCCCAGCGATTCAAAAGGGCCTGTGGCTCACGGCAGCGGCCAGAGCCCCTGGCCCTTTAAATTGCTGCTGGAGCCCCAGGGCTCCCAGCCACTGCCGCTGCTACCCTGGGGCTCTGGCAGTGATTTAATGGGCCCGGGGCTCCCGGCCACCGCTACTACCCCAGGGCTCCGGTGGTGATTTAAAGGGCGTGGGGCTCCCAGCTGCTGCTACCGCACCAGCGGCCAGATCCCTGGGCCCTTTAAATCGGTGCCAGAGCCAAAGGTGGCATGGGCCAGGCAGTGCTGAAGAGCTGGCTGTGGGAGTCTGGCTCCAGTCCTGCCCCTTCTGCCTGAGGTCTCTCCCTTTCCATGGGGCCCAGAACTGCCCCCTCCCCCGCCCAGGACCCCATCTGCCCTGCGTACCGGTAAGTCCATTAAATTACTTTCACCCCTGGCACCAGCAGTAATTTCTGATTGTCATTATCACTAGCCTCATGCAGACAATGAAGTACCCCAATCTATCAGCCACAAAGGCACAGGTTATTCAGGCAAGGTCCAGATCTCTGCTAGAACCTGAAGCCCTGTTAATGCAGCACTGGGAGCATCTCCCACTAAGTGCCACTATGAAAGCAGGGAGAGCTGCTTGCTACTTCATCCATAACTGCAGGAATATGTTTGCAAGAAAGTGGAATTGGAGTCATGCAGTTTTCCCTGCCTCCATTTCTCTTTGTTTCTGACCCCTATCATGCCATCCTAGGCTAATCTGTTACTTTTTCCATGGCCATCCCACATATAGTGGGAAATACTGTTATGCTGTGTGTGTGTTTGTGTGGATAGCACATTCTATTTCTTCTTAGTCTTACCACATTTTTTCTTTTGTTCTGAAATACATAAAAATACACGTGTGGCGGTGAGAAGATACAGTATTCAGCAATATAGCATTTTTTTTTCTAGCATGCAAATCTTTCAATATGTTTTAATAAAATATTTTGACACTATATTAAAAATGTAGGCTAACATGTGGGTGCATATTTAAGTGTACATTAATAATAAGTAATCGAAACTATATATGTTCAATATAGGTGGCTTAATATTACTATGAGAATCATCTCTGTTATACTTGCTGACTTTTTAAATAGATATCTTTATCATAATGGGCTTCTTTATTCATTTTAAATTTTTCTTTCTTTCTTTCTTTCTTTCTTTCTTTCTTTCTTTCTTTCTTTCTTTCTTTCTTTCTTTCTTTCTTTCTTTCTAAAGGAAACCAAAGGTGAGGAATACAAGAGAAAAGGGTATTGCCTGCACATGCTAGAGTGTAAATAGTGCAAAGTTTGTTTTGCCTATCACATTCCATAATGAAAGGGCTGCTAGAGAGGGGAATTCACACCTCAGAGGTTAATAGTATGGTTTACGCCTTTGCTGTTTCTATTGTTTGGCTACAGTCCTTTTTATGCAGGGTCAGGTTAACAGGGCAACAGCAACAGGATTGAAAATGAGCAGATGAGGAAAGCATCAAATGAAAAACACAAACTCTTTGCATAATTTGTTAAATTGTGCCATATGTGTTTCACTTGGATATTTACAATCTCTCCTTTGTATGTTTCCTCAGCAACAGTCTATGGGGTTAGCAGGCCACACAGGGGGACTAGACATTGTGATGTCAGTGCCACTGTGCCACAAAAGGAATAGTGCTGCAATAGGGCAATGATAAAATGTTAGTTACAGAAATGTTCCTAAAATATCTTTGGGTATAAGCAATAAAGCCAAGGAAAATATATAAAAAATAATTCTTTGAGGAACTCTACTGTAAAAAGTGGGACAGTACGTACCTGCATGCTCACAACTCTTGATCCACACTTAAATTTAAAAAATCAATTTGTCAGACATTTAAGATTAATGCTGGATCTAAATTTTACAGGTTGCAGTATCTTGTATTCTCTTTGCTCTAAACTGAATATTCTTACACATCTATAAGATTATTTTGTCAAGATATATTTTTCTTTCTCTGTTGTCCTAAGTCCACTTGTCTGTGTTTGTTTTTTATTTTATTTTATTTGTTTTTCTTTCAGTTCTGTTTGTATTGTTTTCAACCTGTTATAAGACTTCTTTGGTTTTGATTTGTTTTTATTATCATTAGTTACCCATATAGCCTTTGGCACAGCCAAGGACCTGGGATCACTATTCTCCCCCCCCCCCTTTTTTTTATTTGCATGTGACCTATTGTCTAAAAGTGGCAACAACAGATCAGGAAATGGATCTAGCAACTCAGATCCATTATCCTTTTCTTTCTCTTAGAGGACCTTATTCTGATGTAGTACCTGCTTGCTCCATGACTAGTCCCATTATTGTCATGGAGCAAGCAGGTGCTACACCAGAATAAGGGTATAAGAATAAGATCCTTAAAAAAATACCCGTTCACCTGCAATTGTTGGGAGCTTATTCTATTTATTTTTAATTCCCTTAGACTATATTAAGGTATTTGAGTAATGAACACTATGCTTAAGGTGGGGTGTGGTTTCTCTCATACCTCCCTGGCCCCCACATCCCAACCACCACAATTGCTTTTAGGCTGAAACTTTCAACATTCTGTTTTAGCTACAAAGATGGCACATTTATATATCAGTTGCACTGAAGACAGCTTCTTCTTCTTACTGTTGTTGTTAGACAGCATCTGCTAAAGCATATTGGATCAGATTCATCTGATGGTGATGATAAAGCTTTACATAGCACCTTTCATCTCAAAGGATTCCAGGACCCTTCACATTACAGGAATTACTTGATCTGATTCCTGTAGCGAAATGGAGTAGTGCACAGCAATAGTATTAGTGTACAATTTGTTTTGCTAATTAGTAAGGAATAGTTACATTACACAACAATTTAGGAAGGGAATAAGACTATCACATCCAATTACAAGTGTAGAGGGAATGCAATTGCAATGCTTCCTGCAGTGACTCAAGAGTGTGAATACCAGCCTCCGGACAGACGGTTAAAAACCAGGGCACAAACCCATCATCAAGCATAAGATCCTCAGGCAGTATAACAGCCTAACTATGGAGTCACAGACAGTCCCCTTGGGTCCTCTGATCTATCTTGCCACTCATGTGAGTTTACCTTTGTGATAGATGGTCCCTTTCACTAAGAATTACAACAATATTCAGGTTACTCCCAATCCCAAAGGACCAGTTAATTACCCTGGATCAATTGCACCTTAGATCTCACACCAAAGATGTTTGTAGCCAATCCAATAAAAAAACTATATAAACATTTCTTAAATAAGAAAAGGAAACAAGAGTTATTTACAAAGTTAAAGCAGGTAAACATATATATACAAATGAGTTACAATTTTAAGTTTCAAAAGGTAATAGAAGCTTGCATAATAAGCAAGATCTATATGTGATTTAGGGCTAACCCAGGCTAAGCAGCTGGGGATCTTTTGCATATGCCTAGGACACAACGGAGTCCAAGTGGCACAGCGATACAGTTCCTTCCTGTTAGGGGTTTTTATCTCCCTCCTCCCTTGTGCTCTGAGCTGCAAACTCAGCTGATAGGAGGAATCCACTTGCTTCCTCATCTGCAGGGGGTGGAGGGCAGAACAACACAATGCCTTTGTCCTCTTTACTATCCCACAATAGTCCATCTGGTGTCGATGGAAGCTTCCAGGATGTAATACCGCCTACTGGCAATCAACACTTCATGCTAGTTAATGTCTCTCCTTTTTCTGGTGATTTACACAGTCACAGAGGCTCACACTACAACCACTCAAATATTACCTTACAGTATGGGATATAGATGTTTTAAGTAAGATTAAAGGATGCAGCAACTCACAAGCATTCAATAGAGTCTAAACATTAAACATACTTTTAATTCTAATATCTATGTTAATGCTACTAACCCACAGGTGAGCCAGACTGATTCCAATTATGCATTTGTAAGTGTTTAGCTGAGCCACAGAAACTTTGGCATGAGATGGTACCTGGTGTGCCAGCATCACAGTAATAATTCAAAAGATATTTTGGCCAGGACATCAAAGTTAAATACTCCTTTTAAAAATACTTGAGGATATTTATTAATCAGAAATGGTTGGGACTCTGCTTTAGTATATCACTGAAAGATGGCAGCTCTGCCAGCACAGTTTCCTCTAATTATATGCTTGATCGCTGGTCCAAGCATCGACCCAGATGGAAGAGAACCACATGCTGAATTACCACACCTACATGCTGCAGCATCTAGATGTTTGTAAAGACTCCCTATCCAGTCAGGGACCAGGTTTTACCTTACATAGCCTATGACCAGACTGACCAAATGTCCTGGTAGGCTATTTACAGGCAAAAAACCCATCTCATTTAATTATTTGTATCAGATTTGGCACCGGGGGGGCTGGGACAAATTTCAGTGAGTAGCACTGTGAGCTGGCATGCGGAGGTTGCAGCACTGCTTAGGTTTCTACTGGCCACCTCTTTGTCATGACAACAAATCTCCCTGAAATTAATTTGAAAATGTTGGTCAATATGCTTATGACCTCTGAGATCACAGACCAACATGGCTTCATTGTAGGCATATATAACTGTAAGGCTCATCTCAGACTTTTAAAACTAAGTTTATAGGTCAGCTCAGTCCAGAGTACCTTACCCACATAAGGAGCCATTGGCAAGGGCGAATGGAAAGGCCAAAAACAGTGCTTCTTTTTTGGATGTGGGTAAAAAGTTGTTGAATCATGAATGACCGTTTTACAGATTATTGTGAAGATTATTTAAAAAAAAAAATAGAATCCATAACTGTTCTAATAAGGCCGGGATTGGAGCGTTATAATCCTATTCTAGCTATCTTTATTATTAAGTATGTTCATTTCTGGAATGAAAACTAATAAATGTCACTATAAGTGCCAAAATAAGTATTTTTAATTGAATGAACCTAGTTCTGTTAAAGTGAGACTGTTAGTGTTGGTAAAAGACAGCTACAGTGGGCATGCTCTTATGAGATACAATTTCTTATGTCTCCAGTTATACACAAACCCTGGCCTACAAAACTGCTTCTGTTCCAATCCCGGGATTCTCATAAGTAGAGACTGTGTCGATAGCACCAGTGTGCATGGTGGTTTCATGATATGAAATATACACTCTATAGGGAATTTGCTAAGAGCACAAACCCATTTCCTTTTTTGACAAAAAGTATGCAAGATCTGAAGCCAGGATACTAGAGGAAAAAGTTTTGCTTTATTTTCATTGACTGCTTTTATTTTCCTCCAGAAAACTGTTGTGAAAGCTGTTTAATGTGTGCAGGATGAACTTGCTACAACATATGCACTGATACATACAGATGGACTACACTCTAAAATAATCTGTGATCCCATTATTTCAGAGCTCATGCTAAGAGACTGATGCAGAGAGCAATATAAGGAGTGCAATTTCATGAGGATTGTTAGTGGGTTGCAGGCCTCATCAAAAACAAGCTGGCAGTATTAGCAATCAACGCACTTCACAATTGTTTCATACCAGAAAGGTCAGTGAGGTTGTCCATCCTGACGTCTGTAGTGAAAGCTCGGGTATATTTTACTCAAAGGAACAGTGTTTGGTGACAGACTTCACTGCCCATCAGCACTCTCCATTAGTTTTAAATAAAACCTACATAAGGAATAGACTGGGTGAACATCTCTGGGGAAATTCAATTTGCTGAGTAGGCTGCTGACTCAACATTCTTGGAGCAGCTGCAAGTTTGTGGAGAAAGCAACCAGCAGATAAGCAATCACACAATGCCAGTCTCCGCTTCCAGATGGTTCTTGAGCTGTTAGGGAGGATATTATTTATTATGCTTCTCTGTAAAAAATGTATAACACATGGTTTCTGAAATTCCATAGGGTGAAGGACAAGTCCCATTAGTCCTGATGTCATACCATAGCTTAAATTTGCCCTCATTTTCAGATCAGCTGAATGCTGGCAGTCACCACTGTTTCTTAATCATTTTAATCTCTATTCTTCTTCTTTTTTTTTTTTAATGTGGTTGTCCCTATTCCTCTCTGTGCTACTAGGGGGTGCAATCAAACAATGGGTTTTTAATATGGCTAAATATAAATATACACATTTTAGGAACAAAGACTGTAGGTAATATTTACAGGGTGAGGGACTCTACCCTGGGAAGCAGGAGGGGCGTGTGCTTTAGTGGGTATGGAGTCTTCTGTTCTTTTTCCCACAAGCCTAACCCCTTCTGCCCCTTCCCCTCCAACCTGTCCCAGTCCAGTTTCTTCCCCACTCCTGGATTCTTCTCCCAGGCTTGTTTTCCTCACCTAAATAATCCCCATCTACACTCCTCAGACATCAGAGCCCAGTCTCTTTGCCTGGTAAGTCCCAGTCTCATCCCTCCAGACTTTCCACCATTGTTCCAGTCTCCCATCTGTTCCCACTCCTAGTTGTCTTAACCAGACATTCCAAGTTGCCCCCAACTTTGTGGCTCCTTGTTATCATAGATTATTAGGGTTGGAAGGGACCTCAAGAGATCATCTAGTCCAACCCCCTGCTCAAAGCAGGACCAATCCCCAAATGGCTCCCTCAAGGATTGAACTCACAACCCTGGGTTTAGCAGGCCAATGCTCAAACCACTGAGCTATCCCTCCCCTGTGTCCTTGCTATCCCTCCCTGTGTCCTTGTCCAGTCAGTCCCAGTTCCCTCCCCAAATTCCCTATCATTCTTCATCCTCACTGACTCCTGGTCCGAGTTTCCTTTTCCAGGTTTTTCATCCATTCCCACTATCCTCACTTCCCCGATTCCTTGTCCCAGTGATTTTGCCATGCCATGCCAATTCTTCCTTCACACCTCAGCTCCTGGGCCCTTTTCTTCCCTCTCTCCCGCCTGCTCCGGAGAGAGAGATACCT
This sequence comes from Mauremys mutica, assembly GCF_020497125.1. Taxonomy (NCBI): domain Eukaryota; kingdom Metazoa; phylum Chordata; order Testudines; family Geoemydidae; genus Mauremys; species Mauremys mutica. The sequence goes on from NC_059073.1 coordinate 153,677,063, forward strand.
TGATTCAACTCCTTGAATCTCTACACACAGGGAAGCAGCCCACTTCCCCCCTCCCTCTCCTCCTTTCTCTGCTTGGAGACAACCCTTGTCTCCACAGAGTGGCGCCTAGCTTCCTTCCCCTGAATCCACAGGTAAGGAACTTAACCAAGTTAAGTTCTTCCCTTCCCACCACATTCTTCCCTTGTCCCACAGTTTCCAATTCCAAGTCTCCTTGCCCTGCCAGTCCCAGTTTCCTCTCTGGTTCCTAAGTCCTGACACCCACTGGTTACCCTCCTCACTCTATCCCTCATTCCAGTTGAGTGAATTGGTTTCCTCCTCCATGCTGCGTGGTTGCCAGCTGGGGTGTGTGTCGGGGGTGGTCAGTCTGCTGAAACAGGCTACCTGCTCTCAGTTCCAGTGACTGGCCCAACCACAGCCAGGACCAGCCATGGTTCCTGGAAAGTCCTTCTGAGCCCCCGGAGTGCTGGGCTGGAGAAAGTAAGCTCCTCTACTATGTGAGGATGGTGCATGCACAGTCTGCTCAGCACTAGGAGCTTTGAGAGTATGGAGAATGCTCAGTGATGACAGATTCTTTGGAGACTTTAGCTGTTAAGCTTTACTGGATAACTGTGATTTTTTTCCAGAGGCTTATAACTTGGACAAATTTGGGAAGGTTTTCAGAATGTGGTAAAGGCCACATCTCCAATAGAAAGGCCACCACCTCACCTGCCAAATTTCAGATCCCTGCTCTAAGGAATTTTTTGACATTGGAAAAAACATATTTTTTCCTTGACTTGATCTCAGTAGGGCTGAACTGTTTGGACTGAAATTTTCCAGAAATATTTGGCCTGAGGCAGCATGGAAAAATTCAGCCCAAACAGTTAGCTTGGCAAAACTATGAGCAACTGAAAACTGGGTCTTAAAATGGGAGAAGTGTCAGGCAACCTGAATAATTGGTGGAGCTATGAACCACACCTCTAATAAAGAACTTGTGTCCTCACTACAGGAAGGGACACTTTGTCTTGCAAAAAAGAGCTCACTGTGTGATCTGGTCATTTGCATGTTAATGAAACTTTCCTTCCAGAGAGGTGCTAAATAAAATCTTTAGCAATGCAAAGAGAAAGGCAGTCTGAAAACATGCAAAGAGTTTTGAGTGCTGGAAGAAAAACATGCCAGCTAAAGATATGCTTTGTTTCAAATCCCATTACATTTTGTTTAACTGCATGGGGAAGGAACAGTAGGGGTCTCGTATCACTCATAGGAAAGTCAACATATTAAGTCATTATTTTGTAAAAAGGGAGAAAAGAAATAGTAATTGTTCTATAACTCTATGCTTCCAATTTGGAGGATGTCTTAATCAAACGGTATATCTACTTTGACACCACTATTAAGGAAATAATGCTTTCTATTGAGGACATAACATTTTTGAGAATGAGATACTTCAAAGTATTAGGGGTTATGAGCTTGATCCTGTTAGGTTCTTGTTGTCCTCACATCCATTGACTTCAGTGAGAGTCTGTGATGCTCAGGACCTTACAGGCAGGGGTGCCATTTGGTGGGGGGGGAGCGGCAGGGGAGGGCTCTACCCCCTCCTCCCCAAGATTCATAGGGGAGGTTTACTCACCTTAGCCTCAGACAGAGTTCTTAACTGCAACAACTTGAGTGTGCTATGGGATGAGTTCAGAAGATGGGAGCAGCACAGCCTTTGGGGCAGGGAGTTTGTTTATAAACAGAAACAGGGTAATTAAGATAACAAAAGGCCTATCATTAAAGTAAATTAAGGATCATTAGATGATCCTGAAAGCATTGCCAGGTACTTCATTTAAAAGATAGGAAACAAAGAATAGGAATAAAAGGTGAGAATGGAGAGAGGTAAGTGGTGGTGTCCCTCAGAGGTCTGTACTGGGACCAGTACTATTCAAAATATTCATAAATGATCTGGAAAAAGGGGTACATAGTGAGGTGGTAAAATTTGCATATGATAAAAAACTACTCAAGATAGTTAAGTATAAAGCAGACTGTGAAGAGTTACACAGGATTCTCACAAAACTGGGTGACTGGGCAACACAATGGCAGAAGAAATTCATTGTTGATAAATGCAAAGTAATGCACATGGAAAAATATAATCTCAACTATACATACAAAATGATAGGCTCTAAATTAACTGAACCCATCAATAAAGAAATCTTGGAGTCATGGATAGTTCTCTGAGTAGCAGCCGTGTTAGTCTGTATCCACAAAAAGAACAGGAGTACTGGTGGCACCTTAGAGACTAACAAATTTATTTCAGCATAAGCTTTCGTGGGCTACAGCCCACTTCTTCGGATGCATAGAATGGAACACACAGACAGGAGATATTTATACATACAGAGAACATGAAAAGGTGGAAGTACGCATACCAACTGTAAGAGTCCAATCAATTGAGATGAGCTATAGTCAGCAGGAGAAAAAAAAAACTTTGAAGTGATAATCAGGATGACCCATAGAAGGTGTGAGGAGAAATTAACATGGGGAAATAGATTCAATTAGTGTAATGACCTAACCATTCCCAGTCTCTGTTTAAACCTAAGTTAATTGTATCTAATTTGCATGTTAATTCCAGTTCAGCAGTCTCTCTTTGGAGTCTGTTTTTAAAGTGTTTTTGTTGCAAAATTGCCACCTTCAAGTCTGTCACTGAGTGGTTAGAGAGGATGAAGTGTTCTCCCACTGGTTTTTGAATGTTATGATTCCTGATGTCAGATTTGTGTCCATTTATTCTTTTGCGTAGAGAGTGTCCTGTTTAGCCAATGTACATGGCAGAGGGGAATTGCTAGCATATGATGGCATATATCACATTGGTAGATGTGCAGTCTGATGGCATGGCTGATGTGATTAGGTCCTGTGATAGTGTCACTTGAATAGATATGTGGACAGAGCTGGCATTGGGCTTTGTTGCAAGGATAGGTTCCTGGGTTAGTGTTTATGTTGTATGGTGTGCGGTTGCTGGTGAGTATTTGCTTCAGGTTGGGAGGCTGTCTGTAAGCGAAGACTGGCCTGTCTCCCAAGATCTGTGAGAGTGAGGGATCATCTTTCAAGATAGGTTGTAGATCTTTGATGATGCGCTGGAGAGGTTTTAGTTGGGGTCTGAAGGTGACGGCTAGTAGCTAGTGGCCTCTGTTTGCCAGAAGCTGGGTGTGGGCAACAGAACAACTTGATGATTGCCTGTTCTGTTCATTCCCTCTAAAGCACCTGGCATTGGCCACTGTTGGAAGACAGGATACTGGGCTAGATGGACCAATGGTATTACCCAGTATTGCCATTATGATGTTCTTATATAGAACCCACATATGTCTGTTCCCAGCTGTAACCCACTAGAGCCCGCTGTCCTCCCAGAGCTGGGATAGAACCCAGGTGTCCTAACAGAATTAGTAATAACGTAAGAATATACATTAACATTTTAAACCTAACCAGTTGCCACAAGATGTCAGACATATCATTATTAGAGCTGAGTGGATCTAATATTTATTTAATGTTCTTTCTTTTAGAAAGGAATTAGACACAGGACTCCTGTCAGCTAATTGTTTAGTTATCTGCCAAAAAACAAACAAACAAAAAAAACCCTAGAGTTTTAAAGTGCCTAAGTAGCCCCAGGAATCATGGTTAAAGCTGCCTTTCCTGCCCCCCCCCCCACGAAAATCTGAAATGGTACCCCTGCTTATAGGCTCAATCCCAGTATCTGAACATAGGGTCAGATTGCCCTATGCCATAAAAAATGAAGTGGCTAGATTCCTTTCTGTTTCACTAGCTTTCAACTTGAGGCTCCCCTTAGAATTTTCCCTAGGCCAATCCATCAGAGAGACGGGGTTTGAAAATATTTGAATCTAAAGGTAAACCATTAGACATTGTGGCAGATGGAAGCAGGAGCTGTGAAATAATGGGTTTCTTTGGGAGGGAGATGTCTTTCCTATGTAACTAAATTCTATGGTCACTTGAAATCACTTTCTGCAATACCGATAACTGGTGCACAATATTTAACTCTTTGTTTTCTGTTTCCCTAATGTTGAGTTCCAAACACCACTTCTTCTGTTGTATCTAATCTGAGCTGGGTATGCCTGTTGTATCTTGAGGAACATGATGACTGGTGTTCTCAAAGGGAATGTGTGTGTGTGTGTGTGTGAGTGTGTGTGTAGAGAGAGAGAGAATATGGACGTTGAGAAGGCTTCAGGCTTTCATCAAAACCAGTGTCAAAAAAATGTTGCAAACAAAGTTTTTTCAAAAGAGGGTTACAAAGCCATAAAGTTACAGGGCTGTGTTGCAATTCTCAAGATGATATTTTGGAATGAAAAAAAGGGAAACAGTCTTTTAAACAGAAGAATTTTTAACATAACATATTATAAAATATAAACAAATAGTGGAAAAAACATGAACTTTTATGATATTGAACAATATATTACTAATATTGTTATACAATCCATGTAGCTAGAAACCTCCATTTCGGCTTGATACACTCTCAGACTAAAGTCAGTGGCAAAAATCTCATGGATTTAAAGGCAACAGGATCAGGCTCTTAATGAGTAGGTCATAGTTCAAATCTGTACTGCCAAACCATCAGCATTTTACATTTTCATATATGATCCATTCTCCATTTCACCTTTTTTCATCAGTCTTTTTGTTTTCCACATGCCATTCTCTCAACCTCCTTCATCTTGATTTTTAATGTGTGCGACAGTTCTATTATTTTTAGTTCTTTGTAGTACCATCACTTTAAATTTTAAACCAAATGCTTTACATTTAGCCACAAGAAACAGTGCCGCTGTATTTCTGTTTCTGAGACTTAACTGTTAATAGAAATAACACTATTTTAATACAAACTATTATCATTTTCAAGTTTCTAAACATAGATATGTGATACATAATTTATTTGAGTTGTCTTCTTAAATTGTCCTTTGAAACAATTATTGGCTGCTCAATCAGCAAATATTCTTCCAGAGGGCAAAGATGGAGAGGGATTAACTGCTGTTCTTTCAACTAATGGAGAAGCTTCTACTTTATTGTAGTGGTAAGGCAAAGCAAATATTGTCAGTCTTCTGAAAGTAAGTAGTGTGTAGGCTTATCAGTCAATAGAGACTTAAGTTTTCTTAATTTGCTACAGATGAATTACATATATTTATATATGGATATTGAAAAAGGACTGAAAAGCTCTAGATTCATCTCTGACACAGATGTTCTTTGTGATGCTGGGTAAGTCTATAAAGTATTTCTGTGCTGCAATTGTAGAGTGTAGTTGTACCACATATAGGCATATCTGAGCTAACTTTAATCTAGAAAGCTCAGGCACCACTAGCAGTGAAGTTACAGCAACAAAGGCTTCAGCATGGGCTATACAAGCCCACTCAGGATATGTATTCAAGCAGCTAGCCTATGCTGAAGTCAGCGCTGCTGTGGCTTCACTTGATTGATACCACTACAATTGGAGTGTAGATATACCCTTAATCTCTAAAGGCCTGATCCAATGGTCATTGAAGTCAGTGGGAGTCTTTTTCCATTTACTACAATGCACTTGGGATCAGACCATGAGTTCCCCATACCTCCCTACTTCCCAGGAGTGCTATAAGGCTAAAGTTGACAGAGAGTCCTGTGTCACCTTATAGACTAACAGACGTATTGGAGCATAAGCTTTCGTGGGTGAATACCCACTTTGTCAGATGCATGTAGTGGAAATTTCCAGAGGCAGGTATAAATATGCAGGCAAGAATCAGTCTAGAGATAACGAGGTTAGTTCAATCAGGGAGGATGAGGCCCTCTTTTAGCAGTTGAGGTGGGAATACCAAGGGAGGAGAAACTGTTTCTGTAGTTGGCTAGCCATTCACAGTCTTTGTTTAATCCTGAGCTGATGGTGTCAAATTTGCAAATGAACTGAAACTCATCAGTTTCTCTTTGAAGTCTGGTCCTGAAGTTTTTTTTTTTTGGCTACCTTTAAATCTGCTATTGTGTGTCCCAGGAGACTGGAGTGTTCTCCTACAGGTTTTTGTATATTGCCATTCCTAATATCTGACTTGTGTCCATTTATCCTTTTCCGTAGGGACTGTCCAGTTTGGCCGATGTACATAGCAGAGTGGCATTGCTGGCACATGATGGTGTATATTACATTGGTGGACATGCAGGTGAATGAACCGGTGATGTTGTGGCTGATCTGGTTAGGTCCTGTGATGGTGTCACTGGTGTAGATAGGTGGGCAGAGTTGGCATCAAGGTTTCTTGCATGGATTGGTTCCTGAGTTAGAGTTACTATGGGGCAGTGTGTGGATGCTGGTGAGATGCTTAATGTTGGTGGGTTGTCTGTGGGCGAGGACTGGCCTGCCTCCCAAGGCCTGTGAAAGCAAGGGTTTGTTGTCCAAGATGGGTTGTAGATCACTGATGATGCATTGGTGAGATTTTAGCTGAGGACTGTAGGTGATGGCCAGTGGAGTTCTGTTGGTGGCTAAAGTCATTAATGTTTGTGAGATCCTCAGACAATACAACACTGGGGTTCATAGAAGTACCTATCTATATATATTTGTTACATATATGACAGATTGATAGTTGTCTTCCAGTGCTTAATTTATAATGAAAGAGGTGCTGGGGCTCAAGCAATTAGGTGCCAAGGCTCAAGCAAATTTTTTTTAATTACTTTTATAAATGATGCAGAAATACCAGAGGTGCTGGGGGTATGAACTCCCAGGCCTAGGGGTGCCAGGGCTCAACCCCGGCAAGCACTGGCACAAATTATGCACTACTGTCTTCCTTTTGAGCTAGCGGTGTTGTCGCCTGTTGCACACTTAGTTGTCTTCAGTGAACTTGATCTTTTTAATGTTGCAATGTTACTTTCATTGTTGTAAATGAAAGGAGCAGTCTGATCTGTGCGGACAATTTTATCTTAGTCACTGATCTGTTATTCATGAATATGCAGATTTTCTATTTCCCTAGACATACTGGCCATGACTTTTCTGATGGAAGGTAAAAACTCATCAAGTAATTTCACAATCCCTCAAAATACGATAGAACTGGTAGGCAGTAGGCTATGTGTTTATATCACATGCACTTGGTGCTTGTGCCTGTTTAAAGGTTGTGGGAGTTCTATATTAGCAACATAGACGAAAGGTCATGTTCTTATATAAGAGTTTTGCTGCTAATGCACTAATATCAGCCCTAGATCATACATGATCAAGAGCAGCATACAGCTGCCCAGGACCAATGCATTGCTCCTTGGATTGCAGTGTGAAACACTACTCAAACTTACCCTTTTGTTTCCAACAGGCTATTGCAGTAGTCCAGGAATCACTGGACCCTAGAGACATTCTGACCATATTCCCTTTCTCCTGCTTTTGTCCCCTGTATATGGGGTAGTTTTTAAGCCACCCAGGATTACCCACTACAGAGGGATAAGTTTCTCTGGAGAGTGTGACATTGCTCTCTGATTAATACAGGGTAACTTTCTAATGTGCCTAGGAGGAGTTTAAATATCGTTGTTTGCTTTACTGTAAAGCAGAATTAAAAATGTAAAGAATGTCCTCTCTGTTTATAGTAAAAATGTAAAATGAAACAGGGCTTCCCATACCTAGAATGCAAAGTGTGGATTTCTGCAGGTAAATTTCACGGCAGTAAAGGAAAACACTTGTTCTTCTCTGATTATATCCCTCTTTGTGAGGGGTGACTTCCTGGCAGAGGCACACTCACTCCCTATAACAATAGCCAGTGGAGATTGCCCCTGTCATGTGACTGAGCCCAGACATCATTTCGTCATATAACTGGGGCAGGAAATAAAGCACTTTTGGGTAATAGCTTTATTTCCTTACAGTGGGTTTTGGGGCTGGCGTATGGGGCCAAACTTCACATCCCTTACTCACCCTGAGTAGTTATTACACAAAGAGTAGTGCTAGTGAACACTGGCCAGTTACATAATTGGACCCATAGATTGCTGAATTAAGTAATTCCTCATAGCTGGCTCGGTCATACTAATTTGCAAATACCTGCACCAAGGACATGTAACAGTCTAGTTAACAGGAGAGAGTTCCTTGCCACACTGAACTAGGATATATCTATCTAGCTGTGACAGGGAGAATACTAGTAGACTCCTTTGTCAGTCTTTAATCCCTATTTCAAATTATGAACATCAAATATATTTATACTATTTATACACTATGGATGAAATCCTGCCCCCATTAAAGAGAATAGGAATTTTGCCATTGACTTCAATGGAACCAGGATCTCACCCTCAGTGAATTTTTTCAGGAGCAAAGTAGGAAAATTTCCAGCAAGCATATGCCATATGCATTTGTTTGCCAAGCACTGCTGTTTCCTTCCTCAGTCACAGTTATGACAGAGGATTTTTTTGCTTAAACAGAAAAAAAAAAAGAAGTTTAGAGATTCCCAGGAGCAAATGTCTTTTGAAAAAGCCACTTGAGCTTAAGCATGCTATAGAGCAGCAGGGAAGGTTTGGGGGTGTCACAGCTGAGAGCCAATCTGCTGACCCTGTTCCCCTGCCCCAACCGATTGCGAGGTGCAGGATCCGATGAAGGGGGCACCCCATGTCCTGCCATGCATGAACACTTATATCACCACACACAAGCCACAGAGCTCTGTTCATTCCCTGCTGTCCACTCAAGAGATCTTCCTCATCCCCATTGAATGAGGTGGAGTGGATATTTTTGCTTATACAAGAAAAAAAAACTGAATAGATTTCTAAGTCTGTCATTGTCTCCCTACTGTGGCACACATGCCATTATTACAGAGTTTACCACAGACAAAAAGAGAGATTTTTTGTGGGAGCCTCTTTTATAAACCACTGACAACATATCACTGCTTTATTAATAGTGTTTTGTGCATGAGAAGGCCAGCTCTGAAGTTTAGCAGATTTAATTTTTTTCTTGATATTTACTAAGAAACTGAAAGGAATTGAAAGGAATGCCACAACTTTTCATATATTTCATAACCTACAAAATCCACCTACTGGATACTCAAAACTCCTGATATTACAATTTTGATATAGATAAGATGGCCCTGAAAAAACAAGCAAAAACTTTGTTGTGAAAATCAAAGACAGCTAATGAGGCAGTAATGGTATTTGCTGACAGAGAGGTCTTAGCAAGCAAGCTTTACTAATATTTCTGCAAGGAAATTAGCCTGTGGGAAAGTGTGTAGAAAAACAAATGCAGTTGTTAGTACAAATATTCATTACTTTCAAAGTTTACCTTATTTGCCCTTGACCAAACCTTGCAGGTGTTACTGCTGCTGCTTTCTAGATAGGATGAAATATTGATGTTTAGATATAAAATTAAGTATAATTGTCTACATCATGCTGTTAAATGATCTGCTAATGAAAATTAGTCATGAATCTGGTTTATTACTGTCAGTGTCTGGAGTAATGCATAAATATTGGAGAGGAAGACATTTACTGAAAATATATGAAGGTCCAATTGTCTACAGTAGATCACAAAAGCCTACAAAACAATAAAATCCATGTAATAAAATGTACAGAAATGGCATAATGCCATATGTATGCTGTATCCCTGTTAAAGATATATCCAAAGTACACCTTGTGATGCTACTATAGGGTGGGTTTGAAAGTATGTGTGACAACATTTTTGTGTAAAATTTTACCTCTGGGAAATAAGATTTGCATTTAGTTCTGAAACTGCTTGCTTTCATCTTGTAGCAATGAGTTCCATACTCTAGGCCCATCTCCTTACATAGGCGGCAGGTTTGTATAATTTTTGGTGGGGCCCAAAATGGTGGTGCTCCCCTGCTCCCGCCCTGTAAGCCGATATAAAATGAAGCTACAACGGTCAGTGCCACAAGATTACAAGGGTCAATTAAAAGTGGAAAGTCAGAAGCAGCACTTGCCTACTTCAATATACAGTATTATATTTTGTTGCACCTGTTGTGATGAAGTGGGAATGTTCTTAATATTTTCTCTGAATACTGTGTGGGTGCCTCAGTTTCCCCTGCAAGATGCCAACTGAAGGTGTTGGGGACAAAGAGATCAGGTGGCCTCCTTGTCCGGAAGAGACACAGAGGCCAGAGGAGAGAGTGTCAGTTTGGAGCTGGCTGGGGAAATGGGGAGAGACCCAGAACTTGGTTCTGGGCTCCCCACCCCCCAAGATGGACCTGACAGAGGGGTTCTGTTTTCTGTACCAACAAGCTCTGTTTAAACTGTGTTCCCGTCATCTAATAAACCTTCTGTTTTACTGTCTGGCTGAGAGTCACATCTGACTGCGGAGTTGGGGTGCAGGGACCTCTGGTTGCCCCAGAACCCGCCTGGGCAGACTCGCTGTGGAAAGTGCATGATGTGGAAGGGCATGCTGAATGCTCCGAGGTCAGACCCAGGAAGGTGTAAGCTTCTTTCCCTGGAGCCAGTATGCTCCGAGAGAGGAAGGTTGGGGGTGGGGAGGTGATACCTTATTTTAAATCAACCGGGGGCTCCCAGCTGAAGAGGTGGCTGGGAGCACTCAGGGTCAAATTAAAGGGCTCAGGGCTCCGGCGGCTGGGGGAACCCGGCAGTGTCAGCTCTAGGTTTTTTGCTGCCCCAAGCAAAAAAAATTTGTTTGCCCCCTGTCCCAGCCCTGGGCTCCCCCCTGTACCCCTCTGCTGCCCCCATCCTGGGCTCTCCCCCCACTGACCCACACCCCCTGCCGCCCCAGCGCTGGGCTTCCCCCTTTCCTCCCCGCCAGTGCCCCAGCTCTGGGCTCCCCCACACCAGTGCCTCCCCCCCACACACACCTCCTGCCTCCCCAGCCCTGGGTCACTGGTAATGCTCCCAGGGCAGGTCATTCAGCAGGAATTTTGTATGTGCACAAAACACAGACAGGATTGGTTCCCATATGGTTACAGAGGTGCAGTAAAGTGGAACAATTTTCAGCTTGTGTGATTGGAAGATATCTGGATGCATATTATAAGACTGTCCTCCATAAATGAGGAAAAGTTGAGGTGCCTTTATTATTCTTTTGTTCCACTCTTTCTTTCTATGGGGAATTTGCCAATGCAATATCACTGTCTTCCTTAAACAAACAAAAAGGCAATGGCTGTTGAAAATAGCAATTCCAGTGCTAATAAGCATTTCTTGCTCAATTTTATCCTGCTTTTTCTACAGCAAGTTACAGTGGATCAGTATATTTGATTTGGGAGAAATGAAGTAACAGCTGCCCAAACTGAGCTTGAGCACTCCTGAATTTTGAGGTGTTCAAATCTGGAAGGCAGGTGCTGGGGTGGGGGTGGAGGGGGGGCTGTGGGCTCTGCGGGGGAGCACGGCAGCGTGTATGCAGCAGCGTGTCTGGAGCTGCATGGAGCCAGACATGCTGGTCTGAGTGGCACAGTAAGGGGGCTGGGGGTTGGAGAAGGGGTAGGGAGTTCCAGGGGGCAGTCAAGGGACAAGGAGCAGGGGGGGTTGGATGGGGCAGAGGTTCAGGGGAGCAGTCAGGGGACAGTCAGCAGTTGGATAGGCATGGGAGTCCCAGGGGTTTATCAGGGGACAGGTAGGGGGTGGGGTTCTGGGGGAAAGCTGGGGGGAGTCTCAGGAGGGGGCAGTTGGGGACAAGGAGAAGGGAGGCTTAGATAGGGGATGGGGTCCCAAGGGGCAGTTGGAGCAGGGGTCTTGGGCGGGAACAATCGGAGGACAAGGAGCAGCAGCATTTAGATAGGGGGTGGGGTCCTGGGGGGCAGTTGGGGCAGGAGTCCCAGGAGAGGGACATCAGGGAATAAAGACCACCAGCGGTGTTAGATAGGGGGTGGGAGTCCTGGGGGGAAGTTGGGGCAGAGGTCTGGGGAGGGGGCAAACAGCGGCTGCATGCCAGGATTGAAACAGCCCTGGGCTGCCAGCAGCCACGGGGAGCCATGAGCCCTTTAAATCCAAGCCAGGGCTTGGAATCTCTGCGGGCAGCCCAGAGCCCTCTGACTCCCGGCCTGGCTGAGATTTAAAGGGCTCTGGGCTCCCCGCCACTGCGGGCAACCCAGAGCCTTTTGATTCCCTGCTGGGGCTGGGATTTAAAGGGCGCTGGGCTCCCCGCGGCTGCGGGCAACCCAGAGCCTTTTGATTCCCGGCTGTGGCTAAGATTTAAAGGGCTCTGGGCTCCCTGCCGCTGCGGGCAACCCAGAGCCCTCTGACTCCCGGCCATGGCTGGGATTTAAAGGGTTCCGGGCTCCCCGCGGCTGCGGGCAGCCCAGAGCCCTCTGACTCCCGGCCGCAGCTGAGATTTAAAGGGCTCTGGGCTCCCCGCGGCTCCAAATACTGGTGGAGCAGAGCCCCTGACTTTGAATATTCCTGAGGCTTTAGCCCCAGGAGCCCATATAAGTTGGCGCCCATGCCTGTGAAAAGTTCTATCTTCTTCACGGACAAGCGTCTCTGTGGTGTTGTGGGTTTTTTGGTGTTGATAGCCATGGCAGCAAAAAACTATCTGGACAGCTAATACCATTCAGGAGTCCACGCCCTCTGCTCTTCATCCACAGGTGACTTCAGCAAGGCATTGAGGAAACTGAATGTGGTACTGTTTACATTGGATGTAAAGGGAATCTTGTGCTGAGTATTATCTGCATTTTCCTGACATTTCAACTTGTATTGCCTCACCAGCTTTCCCAAACGCTTCATATAGATGTTGGATAATAGGAGGGGAAACTGAGAACCGTGTGATGAGTAAGAGGTGAAGCTTTGCTCCAGAGTAATAGAAAGTGACATTGCAAATGGGGGGCCTTTAAAAAAAAAGACTGGTGCGGAAGTTGTAATTCATCCATGCTGTGATACAATGCTTGATCCTGGTAGGTGGAGTGGGAAGGTGCTGCTTTTCTTCTCTCATGGAAAAAGGGGAAGTAGGTGACATGTTTCTTCCTCAGTTAGAGCCATATCTTGCAACCTATGAAAGCCCAAGTTGGGATGCAACATGTGACAAAGATTCACAGAGACACACACACAAAAATGTATCCATGCAGGAAATTTACATTCAATCTGGTTGAATAATGACAATTATTTCCCATGGGAAATATTTAAAAACAAATATATATATATATATTTTAATTTTCCACTACATTGTTTTTGACTGGTTTTGGCAAACAGTATTCAATAAAAATTCACTTTTCTGCTTTAAAAAAGGAAAATTAACAAAAATAAGTCTTTGAAAGATAAAAGGAATATTTTATCCAAAACTGAACAAAAAAAATCAAAAATTTTCACTGAAAATTTATTTTACTCCCCAAAACAACAATTTAACTTGAAACATTTTTGGGTTTCATTTTTTGATGGAAAAGAGAATTTTTATCAAAATGAAAATTTTAAACACATTGTTTTGGTTGAAAAGCCAATTTTCTTTTTTTTTTTTTAAACATGTTGATATGGGAAAAATGTAACCAGCTTTGCTTAAAATGCTGTGGGATTAACTCCTTTATTCTTTCTCTAAACCTTTTATGATAACTCTTTTGTGATTTTTTTTAGTATTTATAGCAATAAAAGAGAAAAAACAGTTTCATATTGAATTTTTTGGGGAATTTGGTGACTAAAATTAGAGCCATTTCTTGAAATGAAGGGCTTAGATATGTTTAGATCTTTCAAGTCCTGAGGCCCAGGAAGTGCAGCTGCTGAGCTTGTGCTAGAGGAGGCGCTTCTCACTCTTGACTTCTGGTGGAGGGAGAATTTATATCCATATACTGGGTATGGCGCAGATCAACAGGTGACACTGTTACAAGCTTTCCACATCATTTTTCTCAGCAAGTTTTAGTCTTGGGAAGACGTGATGTGATGGTATTAGATATTGATTCTACGAGGTTCTGGATAGAGTGAGTTGTGTGAGCAGTATTGTTTGCTCTCAGCCTTGTCTCTGATTACAGTCAATACTTGAAGCAGAGTTGCAGAGGAAGCAGTAATAGTTGGGTTGCAGCTTCTTGATATTTTTGGTCATCAGGTTAAGTGGAATAAATATCCAGTATTTACATTTACAGCTTGCGGGATTACATTTGTTGTACTTGCTGCAAAGTGAAACAGGTCAAAGCAATATGACTGGGGAACTATTCAGTATTCTAAAGAAGGCAAGTACAAGATAACAAAAATGCTTGAAAAGAAGGTATAAGGCTAAATTTCACAGGAGAATGAAACAATGCATCAGGACAGAGATTCTTTCCTAGCTCTTAGAAGGAAAGGGATAGGGATAAGGATTTTTGAAGGTTGGGTTCTTTCTTCTGTGCTGGAGCTTGCCCTATCTTCCCAGGGCTTTCTCCTGGTCACTTTGATGTGCACTGTAAAAGTAGCCAAGGGTGAAACGCTTGCTCTCCCTTTCCACAGAAAGGGTTTGTTTTCCTCTTCTTCTCCCTCTATCAGCAGTTTTCTCCTTCCTGATTTGGAAATGTGGATTTTGGTCCAAAACCCCAGGTGACAATTCATGTTCAGGTTCTATTTTCAATTCATCCTCAACTACAAGGTGGTTTAAAAAGTCCAAGTCTAGCTTCTGTCTAGTTAGTGTATTGTGTTTGACCATGAATTCAGGACTCTCATACAGGATTAATTCTTTTTTAAGCAGAGCTCCAGCAGTTTGCTGGACACTCTAACACTTTGTGCACTACATTGAGCACCGCTTTAGTGCTGAGGTTACAGTTGGTGGGACACAGTTACATTATTCCTCCAATCACTTACAAACACAACAATATTTAAGAAATATATTCTTCTGTAGTTTTCTGTTCCTAGTTCTCATGCAAAGCACCATCATTATTATAGTCTCACAGACTTTCTGCCCTAGTCAGAGCGTGTTCTTCTATGGGCATTTCAAAAGATTGCTTGTCATCTTATACCTGCCATATTGTTAAGGAGGTCTGGGTTTCCTCAGAATTACTATGATTTGAAGGAATTTTATTATCAACTTTTTTCTTTGTGGATTTGTTCAACTGTTTCCCTTGCTTATTTTCAGTTCTGGTGTCTGACTCACCAAGAATGGAAGGCAGAAAGTATTTTTTCTTGCTGGTTCTGGCTTTTGTCTGTTTTACTGCCAAGGTACATCCAAAGTTCCTGTGAAATCAGTTTGATCTTTTTTGCCATCAGATCTTCATTTGCACTCTTGAGTCCCTCAATATTTTAACACCTTTTCAGTTGTCTCTTATGTAAATCTGACAGTTTCTTTCTTGCACCTTCAGGAGTTTTCTCAAACACTTTTTTCAGTCTGCAGCTGCTTGAAGTCTTGATGCGGCTTTGGCAAAGCACCTTTCACCATCTTCATTTTGACTTCTTACAGTTTCCTCTAATGCTGTTCTCCAAATATATATATTTTATGCATTGTTCTTTGGCACAAAATATATTCTAGATCAGTGATTTTCAATCTGGGGGCTCACTAACTATGTCTAAGATTTCCAAAGGGGTCTGCATCTCCATTTGAAGTTTTTTTAGGGGGCCACAAATAAACAAAGTTTGAAAACTACCGTTCTAGATAATACTGTTGGAATGCATGAGAGATCACTTTCTCCTCTTCTGATTCTACTGCTTTCAGGGCACTGCAGTTCCAACAGGCTGGAAGCTGTCTTCCAGGTATGTAAATGTGTTCAGCATCCCCCATGTCAATGTTGTTTTCTTGTGTAGCCATTGTTTAACCAACTTTAAAGTCTCACACATTGGCTATATGTCTCCCTCATACATGGTGGATGACTTTTCTTTTCCCTGTATTGGGTTGGAATTGGGCCATTTGGTCACAAATTATTGTGCCAATAACCACATTTCCCCTTTTCATATTTATAGAATTCAATTTCAAATACTGGGCAAACTGATTATCTTTCACAATGTTGAGACCCATTCTTGCATCTTGAGATTTGGCCTGTAGGCTATGCAAGTTTGAAAGCCTTTTTAATAAACACAACTTGTACATAGTTTCCCATGCCGATGGCATATAATGACATTACTTCTATAGCTTGTCTAATGTCCAAAAGTTTATCTGGCATAATCTGTGTCACTT
Organism: Mauremys mutica; assembly: GCF_020497125.1. Taxonomy (NCBI): domain Eukaryota; kingdom Metazoa; phylum Chordata; order Testudines; family Geoemydidae; genus Mauremys; species Mauremys mutica. The sequence continues at coordinate 153,692,970 of NC_059073.1, forward strand.
ACATTGAAGTAGGGTGTAGCTGAAGAGCAACTTGTTGTTTTGGATTCCCAATTTCAATTTCAGTCAACAGATACTGTTTTAATCTGTTTGCTTACTCCATCATTGAGCAACTGTGTCAACCCTGTGGATAAGGAACATTAGGAAAGTAGATAAAACAAATGTCATGTACCTCTTTGAAATGTGTTTTGTATAATCGTTGTTTTTAATTGTGGCTTTTTACTGGTTTTCAGACACTTTGCTTATTTTTTTCCTCTTTATATCTGTGCTTCTTTTTACAGTATATGACTTTCCTGCTAAGGCAGAAAAAATGAATTGCATTAACGGAATTGTTTGTTTTTGGGGGAGAGGGAGAGGAAAACAGTTTGCTTAAGACTATAAAATTGAGGGTACAAACACTTGAAGTAACAAGATTACATTACATTTTTCACAAGAATAACATGACATCCCTGGTTTCTTAGCCAAATTCCAATTTGGCTCTATTAAAATTCTCCCTGTGGTTACTGTTGGAAATGCTACTTTTCATTTCCTCTCCAGAAACCTTTACTAGCATTACTAGGACAGAATAGCTACTGTCCCACCTCACAGGCTGTTACATTTTAGTTTCAGATGAATGATTCCTACAATGGAAGTCACAAAAACCCACATTTCCCATCCATTACTACAGTTGTCTCCTATTCTAAGTATAGTGAAAAATAGTGGTCAACTCAGATACCATGGAGAGGTGGCTGTATAGTACATATACAATACAAAGTAATTGTAGGGCCTTCAGAACAAAAGGTTATATTTTATATACATATACATTTCATTACATTTGGTTTAATATAAGCTATGGCTATAATTCTCAAATGTGGCTGCCTAAAAATAGGCATCTGAATCCATTTTTAGTTTTTTTAAATAAGTGGGCTGATTTTTCAGAAGTGAAGAGTATCCTCAGCTCCCATTGAGCTTTGATACAATTTAATATTCCCTAATTAGTTTTCATGCACTGGAAAAGGAATTATATTAGTTGGAGAAACACATGAAAGAAATTAACCAATATGATGTTCTGAAACTAATGCAGCAGTATAATATATTCCAGAAACAAGAAAAAGGACATCTTTGAAACCTTTTAAAAATAATTTTAGAATTTGAATTTTTGTCAAAATTAGCAAGAAATACTTAGCATCAGAAAATGCAGAAAGTAGTAAAGAAAAAGTGTAGAGCAAAAATGGAACACCTAATTTGTTCTAACGATGTAGAAGTGTAATTAAATAGATAACACCATTATCTAGTAGAAAATGAGAGTCTGGAAGAGAGAGCAGAGTGCTGAGATGATCTGCCTTAAGCATCCTGTTGCTGTTCTTTGACATAAATGTAGCTTTTAAAAGGTCAGCAGTTATTTCGTAGTTACAGAGAATCACAGCAGTCATGAATATGTGTATCACTGTAGTTAAGTCTGAATCCTATAGGAGGGAGAAATAGCATTTCTGCAGTGACAGATGGAAAATGGCATCTGTTTAACTATGGCTGTTTGAGTAGCATTGAAGAGTTCAGGCAAACACGGAGGGAGAAGACTGTCTTAAGGATCTTAAGGGATGTGCCCTCAAAAGAAGCATGGTATACCTTCCCAGCTCTAAAGCTATTTCTAGACTTAGAGTTGTAATTTTATACAGCAGCCAAAGAAAGACCCCAATGAGAAAATAATTTTTAGGGATTTTTTTTAAAATTTAGGTTTAGGTCATGCGTAAGTTTTCTGGCAGGGACCAAGTGAAAATTAAGCATGCAGGCTTGCAATTGAATTGTTTTGTGAATTGTCTTTTCGGCATTGCCTCAGTGTCAGTTATATAATTATAAAAAAAAATATGTCTGGAAGGGACCTTAAGAGGTTGTCTGAGCTCTAGTCCATCCCCTATACCTCATGCTGAGGCAGGACCAAGTATACCTAGCCTATCCCTGACAAGTGTTTGTCTAACCTATTCTTAAAAACCTCCAATGACATAGATTCCACCACCTCCCTTGGAAGCCTTTTCCAATACTTAACTATCCTATAGTTAGAAAGCTTTCCTAATAGCTAACCTAAATCTCCCTTCCTGCAAATTACGCCAATTACCTCTTTTCCTATGCTCAGTGCACATGGAGAACAACTGATCACTGTCCTCTTTTTAACAACCCTCAACATATTTGAAGAATTAACAGGTCTTCAGTCTTCTTTTCTTAAGACTAACCATGCCCTGTTTTCTAACCTTTCCACATAGATTAGCTTGTTTAACCTTTTACCATTTTTGTTGATCTCCCCTGGACTCTTTCCAGTTCATCCACATCTTTCTTAAAACAAGGTACCCAAACTGAACAGAGTACTACAGTTGAGGGCTCACTAGCACTGAATGCAGCAGACCAGTTATCTCCTATGTCTTGCATTCAATACTCCTGTTAATACTGGAACATTACTCTTTGATTAAATGCATCACATTGTTGAGTCATTCAGTCTGTGATCCAGTGGAACCTCCAGATCTTTTCTCAGCGGTACTACAACCTAGCCAGTTATTTCCCATTTTGTATTTCATATTTCCTTCCCAAGAGTAGTAGTTAGTGCTTATCTATGTTTCATCTTGTTGATTTTAGACCAGTTCTCCAATCTATAAAGGTCCTTTTTAGTTCTAATCCTGTTCTCCAAAGTGTTTGCAACTCCTCCCAATTTGGTGTAATCTGCAGATTTTATAAGATTATTTTCCACTCCATTAAACAAGTCATAAATGAAAATATTGAATAGTTCCAGATCCAGGATGGACCTCTATGGGACCTCACATGATACATCTCCCAGTTGGGCAGTGAACAATTGATATCTACTCTGAGTAAAATCTTTGAACTGCTTATGCACCCACTTTATAGTAATTTCATCCAGATCACATTTTTTCTAGTTTGCTTATGACTATGTCATGCAAGACTGTCTCAAAGTCTTATTAAAATCAAGATATAGCCCATCTACTGCTTCCCTCTTATCCAATAGGGCAGTAACTCTATCAAAGAAGGAAACTAAGTTGGTTTGGCATAATTTGTTCTTGACAAAGCCATGTTGGCTATTATACATCTCCCTATTATCCTCGAAGTGCTTTCAAACTGATTGTTTAATAATTTGTTCCAGTATATTTCCAGGTATCAAAGTTATGCTCCTTGTTCTAGAATTCCCCAAGTCCTCTTAGTTTCCCTTCTAAATGATAAGTACTATGTTTGCCTTTCCCCAGTCCTTCAGACCTCACCTGTCCTCCATGAGTTCTTGAAGATAATGGTTCCAAGATTGCTTCAGCTAGTTCCCTAAGTCCCCTTGAGGTGAATTTTGCCATTTTAAGTATGACTTATTTCTCAGTCACCCTCTCAAATGCTTTCCACACGCTACCTTCAGCACACCTAGTCACGGTCACTTGAATGTATTACTGCCAACTGAGGAAAATATTGTGTGTGTAAGAACTAGAGCTGATCAAAGTTTGGAATATTTATCCTGCAGGAAATTGACACTTCAACACTTGTTTCCATCCCAGAAGAAAAAAACTGAAATTTTGAAATACAGATTCTGAAAAAATGCAATTCAGAAATGTCCAAACATTTTGTTTCAGCATTTTTGTTCTAATGAAATGTTTCAAACATTAAACATGACATTGCCTCATGTTAGTTGTAGTTTGGGCCCTCATGGTTTCATATGATAGAGTTCTCTGAAGGACAAAATCTATCAAGATGCAATTTGGACCCACCTGATCAAACTGCATGGATCATCAGGGAGCCATATGATTCTGGGTACATCCTAGAAGACATATGCTTGGTCTTAGGAGAAATAGGTACCTGAACTACAACTACGCAATCTGCTAGGAAAATGCAGGGATTTTGTTTTTATTTATTTAAACTAATTCAAAACAAAATATTTCAGGTTAATTCACTTAAATAAAATATTCTAATTTGAGTTGTCCTCACCCAGTGCAAAATATTGTATTTTGACTTTCCTGACCAAAACTTGAAAAAATGGCAAAATTTGAAATTCCCCTTGGAAAATTTTAATATTATGGGGAATGTTTTTTTTTTTTTTTGAACATAGAATTCCTGATCAGCTTGAGTTATAACTTAAGGTAAATTCTCCTCTGGGGTAGAAATCTCCCATCAGGATGGTAACTCATACTGGTGACCATGGCAGTAACTGTTCTCTTATGAATTCAAAACTTTAGCCCAAAGCAGAAATGTTATATAAATGCTTTGTCTGTATATAAATAGTAGAGCTGTTGATTAATCGCATTAATGCATGCAATTGACTAGAAAAAAAATCACAATTAATCACAGTTTTAATCGCACTGTTAAACAACAGAATACTAATTGAAATTTATTAAACATTTTGGATGTTTTTCTTCATTTTCAAATACATTAATTTCAATTACAACACAATACAAAGTGTACAGTACTCACTTTATATTATTTTTATTACCAATATTTGCACTGTAACAAATGATAAACAAAAGAAATAGTATTTTTCAATTCACCTCATACAAATACCATAAATAGTATTCTATTATTGTTTAACTGCTAAATTAATCACAAGATTAATAGCGATTAATTTTTTCAATCACTTGACAACCTTAATAAATAGTTTTAGATAAGGTTCTAGTAGATGGTGCTCGAGAATATGTAGCAAAGTTTCTGGGTTTTATAGGATCAATAAATCTTCTTGTTGTGCACTGGGGCTTCCTGGCTACAGCTCTTTATATCAGTTCTTATTATCATGGCAGAACCAAAAGGTTTTTTTTATTGCTTTAATTCTTCATTATGTGTGACCTGAGGCACTGAGTCACTTCAGCAATGACTCTGAGCAACATTCCATTCCCTGCTGCAGTGCAGGCAGGGATACCTAAGAAAAGTGAAGCTTCTTCAGGGCCTCAGTGACAAACTATGAAGTAGCTATAAGTCTGGACAAAGAAAGTATGGCAATCAGAGTGGCTGCACCGAATACAGCAATGGATAATGACTACATCCTAATTTGCCAGCACTTGAGACTGTATCTGTCCGCTGTACCATGTATGGGACACCTTATAGTAGCAGAGGGCTTAAAAGCAGGCTCTGAAATTTTGAGTAATTTGTAAGTGCCTGTTCTCAAAATATGCAGGATATAGGGCTTTTCTGAGATACTTAATTATCTCTCCACACTCATTCCAGGCTCCTCCCAGGTGAATGACACCTTTATGAGATGGACCATAAAGATGCTGGATTGTGTTGGAATTTTGAACAAGGTGCTTCAAACAGATCCAAAAGTTAGTTCTTAGACATTCATGCCTAATATATTGTGCTGTAAAAGAACCTGTAACCCTTCAATGTGATGCTAGTGAATACCAATTGGGATCAGTGTTTTCACAAAATGGTCAGCCTGTATTTGCTCCTAGGGCACTATATCCAACAGAACAAAACTGTGCTCAAGTAGAGAAGGAATGCTTAGCCATTGTGGTTCATGCACCAAGCATGACCAGGGTCTCCTGGGGCATAGTCGTACATAGATACAAAACAAAAACCTTTGGAATAAAGCTGTTATCAGCTCCAAAATTTCTTCAAAGAATGTTAATGAAAGTTTAAAACATTGCTTGGCTATACAACGTGGCTGGTGTTCATTGCAGATGTTTTTGTCTAGGGCAGCATTACCACAAAGGACTGTGATTGCTGAGACATTTGATTATGAAATCTTCAGCATAAGCAAAAAGGGGACGTTTCATCAGGAACTTGAACACATAAACTAAGCAGAATTCCTTCTTGTGACAGATATAGTCAAGCTGCAGATAGAGAGATATCCAAACAGAGGGTTGGACTAGATGACCTCCTGAGGTCTCTTCCAACCCTAATTTTTTATGATTCTCTGCTATTCAAGCATTCAGAATGGTCATCTGGTTAGGGATGGGAAAGGTGCCATTTCATATTCATGAATAGTGGGACATATAGAAGAACTGACAGTACAAAGGCTCTATAAAGGCTATGGCGTCACAATGCATAAAGATGTGTCTGATAATGCTAATTCACATACACACACAAGCCACACTGGTGCTGAAGCATGTGTACCAATGCCTGACACATCCTGTATTAGCCAAACATGAGAAGTGAGGTGAAAGACGACACAAGCCAGGGACATAGCTGCAATATGTTTTTAGCCAGTCTGCAAGGAGAAGCACACAAAGTATCTTGTTAGCCATGGAGCAAGCTAGAAATGGATTTATGTACACGGCAAAACAAATTTTACCTTGTGATGGCTGATTACCATTTGGATTATTGGGAACTAGACCCCTTATATACAAGAGCAGAAACTTCTGTCAGTAACTGCTGCAACGCTCAGTTTGCCCAGAATGAAATTTCAGATGCTCATTATAATTAATGGGCCTCCATTTTCCTATTTGGAATCTGTTGTATAGTTTTCAGCATTAGCTGAATAGAAAGATATCACATTGCCATCCTTCTCCAGACATCACATCCAGTGTAATGTCAAAGCAGAAACAAGTGTAAAGAAACAATTTAAAAAGTATACTAATTAAAAACCCACAAATAGCATTGCTCTACCAGAGAAATGCACTAACAGAAGGCCTGGGCAGCAGCCCACTACATCATCTCATTTTTCACTGCACATGGACTGCATACAGCAAATGAACTTTTGAAGCCACCATTTGGGGGAAAGGTGACAAAAATTAAACAATGGCAACAGCAAGAGAAATACTGCTATGACAGAGATACTAAAGAGCTTCCTGAACTCCAGCTGTTAAGATCAAATGTGGTAAAAGTACCAGGACAACTCCAAAGCCACAAACATCATTTCCTAACAACCAAGGAACCATTGTCCTGAAGGGATGATCTAGGAGTCTTCCCATACGTATGTGGAAGTAGAGAAGATTGTGAGGGGAGTTCACCTACTGGTGCTTCACAGAAATTGGAAGAACTGATGCAGAAAATTTAGTGGCCCATAAGTCTCTGGAGGGCAACTGAGAAGAGAGGAAAGGGACTCTCAAAATAACCCCATACACAACAGTATAGTTACTTTGTAAATTCAAAGATTACAGCTACTTGAAATTACTCAGTTTTTAGTAGACAATGAGACATAAGTGTGTCTTCTGCCTGCTTACATGTAAATAATATATGGAGATATACCTATCTCATAGAGCTGGAAGGTCATCAAGTCTAGCCACCTGCCTTCACTAGCAGGGCCAAGTACTGATTTTGCCCCCAATTCCTAAGTGGCCCCTTCAAGAATTAAACTCACAATCCTGTGTTTAGCAGGCCAATGCTCAAACCACTGAGCTATGTGCCCCCACAGCAATGCAGGCAGTAATAGATAATCAATATGGTACTCAAGAATATGCAGTGTAGTTCCTTGGTTTTGCAGTACTGATACAACTTGTTGTGCACCGCACATAGCTTCCAGTGTACAGCTCTTCATATTAGCTTTGAACATGCACAATATTGGAAGTGCTTTTTCAAAATTTAGATATTAGACACTAAGTAAAATCCAGCCGTTAGTGTCACAATTCAGGGCAACTGCGTCTGTATTTCCCCTCAGTGGTCTGGCATGGGCAGCCACTCTCAGGCCTCTGGATTCCTTACCTGCACCTCTCTCAGGGGGAGACCAATGTCTCTCTTCTTTCTTACCAGGATATCACCAGGCAGAATAGTTCCTTGCCTGCACTCTCTCATTTCCAGAGAAAGAGAATCTGCTTAAGTATTCCTCTTGCTTTCATTTCAGAGACTAATAACAGTTTAACTGCTTAGAATTAAGCTACCACTCTGCTCTTTCATTGCAAACGTATGTAATATTTTTTACCTTAAGACTACAGAGAAGACATATTAAAACAATAAAAGAACCTACATGCATACTAAGGCTATGTCTACACTAACAATTTTGTTGGTATAACTTATAGTTGCTCCACGGTGTGAAAAAACCTCACCCCAAATGACATAAGTTACACCGACAGAAGCGCCGGTTTGGACCACACTATGTCGGCAGGAGCTGCTTTTCTGCCGACATAGCTACCGCTGCTCATTCTGGGTGGTTTAATTATGTTGATAGGAGAGCTCTCTCCCATCGGCTCAGGGCTTGGCTACACTGGAGAGTTGCAGCACTGGTGGTGGCTTTACAGCGCTGCAACTGAATCACCGTCCACACTTGCAAGGCACATACAGCGCTGTATCTCCCTGGCTACAGTGCTGGTTGTACTCCACCTCGACAAGGGGAATAAAGACTATAGCGCTGCTGATGCAGCGCTGCCCGGCCAGTGTAGCCACCAAAAGCGCTGTTATTGGCCTCCAGAAGTATTCGGAGGTATCCCAGAATGCCTATTCTAGCCACTCTGCTCATCAGTTCGAACTCTACTGCCCTGGCCTCAGGTGACCAACCATCAGATCCACCCTTTAAATGCCCCGGGAATTTTAAAAATCCCCTTCCTGTTTGCTCAGCCAGGTGTGGAGTGCAATCAGTGAATCTTTCCAGGTGACCATGCCTCCACGCGTCAAACGAGCCCCAGCATGGAGCAATGGCGAGTTGCTGGACCTCATCAGTGTTTGGGGGGGAGGAAGCTGTGCAGTCCCAGCTGCGCTCCAGCCATAGGAATTATGATACCTTTGATGGAAAGGGGCCATGACCGGGACACGCTGCAGTGTAGGGTTAAAGTGAAGGAGCTGCGGAGTGCCTACTGCAAAGCCCGCAAGGGAAACTGCCGCTCCAATGCTGCTCCCACGACCTGCTGTTTCTACAAAGAGCTGGATGCGATACTTGGGGGTGACCCCACCTCCACTCCGAGGACCACCATGGACACTTCAGAGCGGAGGGAGGAGGAGGAGAAGGAGGAAAGAGAGAGTGAGGCTATCGGGGTGGGGGGAGACACCCCGGAGTCCCTGAAGGCATGCAGCCAGGAGCTCTTCTCAAGCCAGGAGGAAGGTAGCGAGTCGCAGCAGCCAGTACTTGGTGGAGGACAAACAGAGGAGTGGATTCCCGGTAAGTGGCTTTTATTTTCAGGATGGAAATTTTTCAGGAGAGGAGGGAGGGTTAGGGCTGCGTGCATGCATGCCTAGATGTGGAATAGCGCGTTGATGTGGTATATCACGTCGTGGTAATCGGCCTCGGTAATCTCTTCAAAAGTCTCAGCCAGAGCGTGGGCAATGCGCTTGCGCAGGTTTATTGAGAGAGCCACTGGGGTCCTTGTCCCAGTCAGGCTAACGCATCCGCGCCACTGTGCTGCGAGGGGTGGGGGGACCATTGCTGCACACAGGCAAGCTGCAGAGGGGCCAGGGCGGAATCCGCATTGCAGTAGAGGACCCTCCTGTGCTTCCCAGGTGACCCGCAGCAGCGAGATATCTTCCAGGATCAATTCCTTTGGAAAATGTTGGGAGAGTGTTCAGTGTAGGTGCCCCCTGCAGCTGTTTGCTTTCCCCAACGCACAGAAATCCAGAGGACAGTACAGCCGTGAAACAATCAGTCCCTCTTACTCACCATTTCGGGGCTCCCATGGGTTATGTGCGCACTCTTTGGGATGGGAAAATTATGCTATTGTGAAGACTGTTAGTGTGCCCTTCTTAACTGTGGGGGAATTACTCTGTCTGGTATAAACAATGCCGCCTCTGTTAAGTGTTGCATTTTGCCTTTACAGATGCAACCTTGAGATCTCGGCTGTCCGTGTTATGACCGGCTGAGAGACTGCAAAACCTTCGGAAGAGGCCGCGAAAAAGCAAAGAAGACATGCTGCAAGAAGTGATGCACCAATCTCTCACAGAGAATCAAAAAGAGCAGGAGTGAAGGGAGAGGGAAAGCAGAATCTGCAAGGAAAACGCAGTGCAAAGGAAGCAAAGCACGGAGCGGCTGATAAGCATCCTGGAGCGCCAAGCGGACTCTTTCCAGGCGCTCGTAGCCATGCAGGCGGAGCACTACCGCCCCCGCCCCCCCCGCCACCCTTGTCCCAAAGCTCTTTCCCTTGTGCCCCCGTTAGCTCCACACCCCCTTCCCCAGCATCCGGGTTCTTACCACCACCAGCTGCCTCCAACACCTGTATGTTCACCAACCAGTCCTGAGAACTACGACCCTTACCCTCTGCATTCAACCCCCATCACCATGCAGTATAGCCATCCTGAAGTGCAACAGTCATTACACAGCACTCCAGACAGGACATATGCAAACCTGTGATTGTACAGTTCCCCACCCCACCCCCTTGCCCTTTCAGATTCCAAAAAAGTTGTGTGTCTTTCAATAAAGTAATTTTTGGCTTTGAAAACAGTCTTTATTATTGCAGAAAGTTAAAGATACCTTAGCCCAGGAAAGAAACAGGCACTGCAAATCAGCTTAGGAAACACAGATTCCTACTAACATTGTAACCACTACACTTCACTCCCATGCAAGGCACCAAACATTACTGTTGGTTTTCAGCCTCAAATTCCTCCCTCAAGGCATCCCTAATCCTTGCAGCCCTGTGCTGGGCCTCTCTAGTAGCCCTGCTCTCTGGCTGTGCAAATTCAGCCTCCAGGCGTTGAACCTTGGAGGTCCATGCCTGACTGAATCTTTCACCCTTCCCTTCACAAATATTATGGAGGGTACAGCACACGGATATAACCACGGGGATGCTGCTTTCCCCCAAGTCCAGCTTCCCATACAGAGATCGCCAGTGCCCCTTTAAACGGCCAAAAGCACACTCCACAGTCATTCGGCACCAGCTCAGCCTGTAGTTGAACCGTTCCTTGCTGCTGTCAAGGCTCCCTGTGTACGGTTTCATGAGCCACGACATTAATGGGTAAGTGGGGTCTCCAAGGATCAAAATGGGCATTTCGATGTCCCCAATGTGATCTTCTGGTCTGGGAAAAAAGTCCTGGCCTGCAACTTCATGAACAGGCCAGTGTTCCGAAAGATGCGTGCATCATGCACCTTTCCAAGCCAGCCTGCGTTAATGTCAATGAAACGCCCATGGTGATCCACAAGTGCCTGGAGAACCATAGAGAAATACCCCTTCCTATTAATGTATTTGGATGCTAGGTGGGGTGGTGCCAGAATAGGAATATGCGTCTCATCTATCGCCCCTCCACAGTTAGGGAAACCCATTTGTGCAAAGCCATCCACAATGTCCTGCGTGTTCCCCAGAGTCACGGTTCTTCTTAGCAGGATGCGATTAATGGCCCTGCAAACTTGCATCAACACAATTCCAACGGTCGACTTTCGCACTCCAAACTGGTTCGCGACCAATCGGTAGCTGTCTGGAGTTGCGAGCTTCCAGATTGCAATAGCCACCCGCTTCTCCACTGGCAGGGCAACTCTCAATCTCATGTCCTTGTGCCGCAGGGTGGGGGGCGAGCTCAGCACACAGTCCCATGAAAGTGGCTTTTCTCATCTGAAAGTTCTGCAGCCACTGCTCATCATCCCAGACTTCCATGACGCTGTGAACCCACCACTCAGTGCTTGTTTCCCGAGCCCAAAAGCGGCGTTCCACGGTGCTGAGCATGTCTGTGAATGCCACAAGCAATTTCGCGTCGTACGCATTACGTGACTCGCTATCATCGTCGGACTCCTCACTGTCACTTGGATCTTAAGGAATAGCTCAACTGCCAAACGTGATGTGGTGGCGAGACTCGTCAGCATACGCCTCAGCAGTTCGAGCTCCATTTCCCACAGACCAAAACGGAACACAGAATCACGCTGCACAGAAACCGTGCAAAGATGGCACCAAATGTGGATGGAAACACAGGGATTGCTGGGACGTGAAGCGATGCATCCCGGGGTGTTGGGACAGGAACCAGAATGACCCGCACCCTCCGCCTCCTTCCCACAACCCACGGCGCCAGAATGGGAAGAGGTGCTCTGTGGGATATCTGCCCATAATGCACCACTCCCAACACCGCTGCAAATGTGGCCACACTGCAGCGCTGGTAGCTGTCAGTGTGGCCACACTGCAGCGCTTTCCCTACACAGCTGTACGAAGACAGCTTTAACTCCCAGCGCTGTACAGCTGCAAGTGTAGCCAAACCCATAGAGCAGGAAATCTTACAGCAACACAACTGCATGGGTACAGCTGTGCTGCTGTGAGCTTTCTCGTATAGACATGGCTATTAAGCTAATCAGAGATCAGTCTGAAGCCAGCATGAGCTCTGGCAGGTGATTAGTCCTTCACACACCACAAAAGAGTCTCTTCTATGGTCACAAGTTCATAACAGCCTTAGCTGTTATGTGCACCCATGACAAGTTTAGTCCACCCTTTATACTGTTCAGGGATCTCTGGCCTGGAGTTTTCAGGAGCAGGAAATCAGTAGATAATGACTTTTTCTCCCAGGGTATAACTTCAAAAGAGCTCACAATACCTCCTAGGAAACCTGTTTCACACATTTTCCCAAACAGTTCTTTGACGTTCCTAACATATCCCCAAGGTTTACATTAGTAAATCCCCTAGAAAAGTTATATACAATCCCCCTATAACACATAAACAATTGCATTTTTAATACAATTGACCCCAAAGGTATTAAGTTAAACCTTTATTGAATTAAGTTTAATTAGATAAAGTTTTGCCAGGCTATTGCAGGAAATTGCCCTCTCTCCCAGTTACTGTTCATAGTCCCTCTTGAGTGAAGGGGAATTCCTGCCATGCAGGTGGTGTATCTGTGGTGGTTCAGGGAAACTGATGCAGAGGAATGGGGGTACCTTAGTGCTGCTCATGTTCTTCCCTTTAGTGCATACTTCATGCCAAGCATCTGCCCTGTGGAGCTGTTTGCATAACAATACCATAAATCCAGCATACCAAATTTCCTTGGGGTGTATGGACCCCCAAAGAGTCCCCTGTTTGGAAACAGGAGTGTACCCTGAGCATGGTGGATCATGCTGCACTGGCGCAATGGCAAAAAGGAGCAACTTGTGCATGAAACAGAGGGCAGGACTTTGGTTCTGTGTTTGTTTGGTTTGGTTTCATTAATATATTCGTGAATGACAAAAAATGAGTATTGCATTTTAAAAAGCCTAACAGAGCTACAGTATAACAAGCACAGATAAAATACAGCTGTGTTTTACTTCTCCTGGTGTAATATACAGTGCACCGAGTGATGTTGCTTATCACATTTTTACTCAGTAATTATCCAGAGTCACATATATAGACAGTGACATGTTGATCAAGGACAAAGAATAAGATCAAACGGATTATGCTGTTTCCAGTTTTTGCACTGTGTTCATAAATCCTGGGTCTTTTATGTTTGTTCATTAATTAAGAATCTGTTTATGCACCACTAGAAATCTTTAATACACCAAGGGTGCATACAAAAGCATCACTGAAGGCATAAACTGTTACTTAATAATCTAATATGTTTGTTTAATTTTTTAATGGATGGATATTATTGGCAGTTAATAAGAACATTACCCTTCAGAATGGTTAGCTGATGATAGCTCTGATGACTCTGGCATCAAATAACTTTTTCTGCAATCTTTTATTACATCTTTAATTGTTTTAGCTTTCAGTAATAATAGCTGCTTACATAATTCATGGCCTTTTCAGAACAGAGGTCTTGTATATAAGGTGCCAACTTTTTTCCTCCGCTTCTCTCTTTACAAGCTCATTTAAAAATAGAGGTAGTTGAACTGTTTGGAGGAAGTGTGTTTTGACATTCTACTGACATTCTACTACCTACCCGCCAGCTATTGTTTTTAAGAGCCAGGGCCTTCTTTAAGGCTTTTGCTGCCCTAAGCAAACTGCAAACCACAAATACCCTCCCCTTCTAGCCCTAACTGTACTTCCTGTGTAGCCACTCACATAAAGCCGTCACTTAACACTTTTCTGCCCTAAGAAACAGTGTGGTCTATACCTCTGTTAGAGCTAGCTCAGAAGGAACCATAATTTCCTCTCTGCTAAATGGCACCAAGGACAGCAAATTTAGGTTAATCCTGTTTACTATGGCAAAAATCAGAACAGTAAACACACAACATGTTGCCCTCCTGCACACAATACATATTAACAAATTTGTGTGTATTAAATCCATGTGGCATTTTGTGGGGGTGGGCGGTTAGCATGAAATAGGGTCACAATAGGGAGAATTTACCGTAAGTGGCACACTTCTATAGCAATGGCCTTTAACACAGGCTTTCTGCTACCTCAGGTACCATAGCCCCATTAAATCTCTCTCTACAGATTTTTTCCCTCAGAGATGGAACTAGTGGAGAGCTGCGATAGGGAAATGAAACAACTGTATGGACACTGATCAGCTGTGCTATCAGTGCTGGTTTGGAAGGATGGTATCTGGAGAAGAAGGCATTTCATGTGAATTACCCAAGAGCTGCGAGACTGGAACTAGGGTTTACCAAAGATCTTTAGCCCTATTTTCCATTGCTTGTAATTCCTCCAACAATGGGAGAAAAAGTGGTGCAAATTCAGTACAATTGTTTCACTTTTTTACTTTTATGTGTGTTTTATTTCCTTAGAAGGGGAGCAAATGAAACAAGAAATTTACTACAGAGCTGTTACATGTCTGAGTTAATGATGACTCAAGATTGTCAAATAACAGGCTCAACTGGAATTAGTTAATCACAGATCATCAATCAGAGATTAGTACATTTTACAAAATACAGAAAAAATAGATACGTTACTGCTGTGGTGGTGTTGGTGGTGGTGGTGATGATGATAAAGAGCTTTCTGTGTGTCTCTTCTCCACTGTATCTAGAGGAACGCGGTAGATTTCATTCCCCAACTGAGTTCCCATACCAATGTCATTATATAGGGTTTCCAAAGAAAGAGAACTTTTGCCAAAAGAAACATCTTTTGAAGTCATTTCTACACATTCTCAGTTTACCTGATTTGTGTGTAAAAACATGACTAACAGTTGAGAAGACTAACAAGATAATATATTTCAGTGGGTCTTTCTTCCCCCATAGTTATTCTTTCCTATCTGCTCTGTGTGTGTGTGTGTGTGTGTGTGTGTGTATCCTAAAGATTCTAAAGAATAGTTAATACATTAATCAAATATACAGAAAGTAAAGGACTAAAAGTATTAATGTTTGCTAACAGATTACTAACAGAGCACACAAAAGTAGCACAAATTATAACAAATTATCTTGAATTATAACAAAACAAAGGAATTAGGTTGCAGAACTCCCTGTCACATGACATTATCAAGGCCAGGAACTTAGCAAGTTCCAAACAAGGATTGGAATTTATGAATAACAAGGATATCCAGAGTTATAACAGATTTTTGAAGGCATATGAAGCCTCATGCTTTTGGGCAGAACCTAATGAGGTTTTAGAAATTTTCCTCGTGGGAGGGGTTACTTCTGACTGCCCCATAACCAGCTGGTACTAGTCATTATTGATGTCAGGACACTGAACACCACTGGTTTGATCCAGTATGGCACTGCCAATGTTCATAAACAGCACTGATCGCAATGGAGTATATGTAAGCATATAGTGCAATACATATAGGCTAATTAAAGCTTACACAGAAATCAGTAAGAGTACATAAAGGGTAAGCTACATAAAACTTGCACCAAAGCATACTCTTTTTAAAAAAAAATCAAATATAAAACATAAGGAATTCAGCTGGCACTCCAGAAGTTGGAACCCAAACAAAGAGAAATATTTTAGAGAGCTGTGAAAAAAATTCAAGCGCAAAGCAAAACTAACCGTTGGGGCTCTTTGTCACTTCTTTCTGAATACAAAATTTCTGGCAATAATAAAATAGTTTTTGAAACTCATAAAGGGCTTTATTCCTCCATATGTAACTTTTTTGGCCTTACTGAAAAATCATACCAATCTAGGACCTACTAGGTCTCATATGCCCAGGCCTTAAGGATTTGTTTTCTTAATTTCTCTTTGAAGTGTTAGAGATGGTTGTTGATGTTATACCATTTTCTAATCCTTGCCTTGCCCTTATTCTGCAGCAGGCCCCAGAATCCCTGGTTAGCTAATGTTTTGTTTCAGTCTGTTGAACAGGGCTATGCTCCACTGAACTGAATGTGGGTAGGAACTCTGGAATCCTAATAATGAGTCTGCACGAACTAACTGGACCTGATTTCCCAGTGTCTTGCTCCTTGTGTAGTAATTTATACATGTGTAAGGTGGATTTAAAACACTACTGTTTGTTGTATGCCAACTTTTTATTAATTTTCTACAGATATAACTTAGGGCATAAGGCAGTGGAGGATCAAAACCATTGTGTGGTCTTGAGCATATCACTTAAAGATAATTATAACCATAAATCTGCTTCAGTTTCCCTCACTGTGTAAAATAGGAACATTATTTCATAGACTTTTAGGCCAGAAGGGACCATCATGATCATCTGGTCTGACCTGCACATAATAGGCCACAGAACCTCACCCAGCCACTCCTGTAATAGGCTCATAACCTCTGGCTGACTTATTAAAATCATGATGTAAAGACTTCAAGTTACAAAGAATCCACCATTTACACCAGTTTAAACTAGCAAGTGACCCATGCCCCATGCTGTAGGGGAAGCTGACCTCCCCCCCTCCAGGGTTTCTGCCAATCTGACCTCGGAGAAGATTCCTTTCCAACTCCAAATATGGTGATCAGTTATACCCTGAGCATGTCAGCAAGACCCACTAGCCAGACACCTGGGAAAGAATTATCTGTAGTAACTCAGAGCCCTGCCCATCTAGTGCCCCATTGCAGATATTTGTTTACAGCAGTCACAGATCGGCCACATGACATTATAGACAATCTCATCATACCATCACCTCCATAAACTTACCAAGCTCTGTCTTGAAACCAGTTGGGGTTTTTTTGCACCCACTGCTCCCCTAGGAAGGCTGTTCTAGAACTTCACTCCTCTGATGGTTAGAAACATGCCTCTAATTTCAAGCCTAAACTTGTTGATTGTCAGGTTATATACATTTGTTCTTGTGTCAACATTAGCACTTAATGTCTCTCCCTCCCTGGTATTTATCCCTCTCATGTATTTATAGAGAACATTCCTATCTCCCCTCAGCCTTATTTTGGTTAGGCTAAACAAGGCAAGCTCCTTGAGTCTCCTCTCATAAGATGGGTTTTCTGTTCCTCTGATCATTCTAGTAGCTCTTCTCTAAACCTGTTACAATTTAAATTTATCTTTCTTAAACATGGGAGAAGTAACTCACACTGGTGCTGTGCTGATTTAACAGTGTTTTTAATATAGAATTAGAGCTGATCAAAATTTTTCTGATGGAACAGTGTGTTTCCTGAAAATGCTGATTCAAAGAAGTCAAAACTTTTCACAGAAATATAGAGATCAGTGGTTCCCAAACTTGTTACGCTGCTTGTGCGGGGAAAGCCTCTGGCAGGCCGGGCCGGTTTGTTTACCTGCCACATCCGCAGGTTCAGCTGATCGCGACTCCCACTGGCTTCGGTTCGCTGCTCCAGGCCAATGGGAGCTGCTGGAAGTGGTGGCCAGTTCCCATTGGCCTGGAGCAGTGAACCACAGCCAGTGGGAGCCGCATTCGGCCGAACCTGCGGACGTGGCAGGTAAACAAACTGTCCTGGCCTGCCAGGGGCTTTCCCTTCACAAGCTGTGGAACATGTTTGGGAATCAGTGATATAGATTGTCAAAATTTTCATGGGAAATTATTGAAATATTTTATTTTGATAAGGTTGCAAAGCTTCATTTAGACTTTTATAATTTGGGACAAAACCAAATATTGATATCTCTGAATTTCCTACAGGTATGGAAATTCCATTTTTTGATCAGCTTTAATTAAAATATTACAGCATGGCATGAAGCTAACAAACAGTGAAGAAACAAAGATATGAAGGAGTATGAGATATTATCTAAATTGCCTGGATCCTAAATTTGGACAAGATTGAGAACAGAGTATACACTCTATTCCTTTGTTATGGATGTTTTTTTCTACACTTTTGTTATTAAATACTCATAAAACTCTTTAAAAATCATGATCATTCTTTCTATGACAGTTTTTCATTATTGGTTTTAAAAAAGCTGATTGCCTAACCAATTTTACAAGCTGGGATGTGATATATGGGCAGGAAAATTCCTGAGTTACTTACAAGTCTGGAAACATCCCCACTATCCATTTGTTGTGACCTGAAGTTGCCATTATGGACAGCTGTTTCTTAAAAACAAACAAAAAAAACCCACATGTGCTATTACTATAGGAACTTGATGAATTGATATATTTGCTGAAAGTAAATATCTCAACATCTATCTGTCCCAAGAGCAACAATTTAGGTATATTGCTATTCTTCATTTCAGAATCATGCTGGCAAAATGTTATCTGATAGGCATATTGAAAGCAGTGTTATTCTGTTTCAGTGAAAAATTGTGAGCCTTCCACATCCACCCTTTGATATCTTCATGGGAGATGCTCAAGATTATTTAACCAACATGCATTTCTGAGCTGTGGGCTACTCATCAAATAAAAGGTATTTTACTTTTTATTTTTTTTATTTTTATCACCTCTCATGAAAAACGTGTTTGGCTTGTTGCATGATTTATTTATTTATTTAACTTTTGACATTTCTCCTTGCTGTTCTACAACCCTCCCCTCTTTTTCCTGCTTTAGGCTTTTAACATTTTTGATCCGGAAAACAGAATGCTTAGATTCTAAACTCTTTGAGGCAGGGGTGCATTTTCATTATATGTGTGTACAACATCTATTGCATTGAGCCTTGATCCCTGATCGGTGTCCTGTGGGTACTACCACGCTATAAATAATAAATAGGAATAAGAATGCATAGTGTCTCCTGTGACTGATGTACTCCTATATGCTGCTCCATAGTCAGCTTGATGGGGTTGCTGAAGAGCTCTGCTGTAGCCTCTGAAATTGCTAGCATGATGTATCTTAAGATCTTTATAACAATGGTATTAATGAGCAAAGCTTCCAAAGTTACTTAGAAACCTGGTTGTTCTGGATGTAACAGTTCAAAGCATAATTTTAATTTTAAATGCATTTGTCAACAAAGATTCAGGTAATAGTTTCCTGACTACATTTTTCATGCCCATTTCTTCTATTTAAACGACCGAAAAACAACTATTACCTCCCCAGTCCTTAGGTCCCCATAGAACCTACCCGCACCCCTGGATTTTTTCAATAATATGTGATGTCAAATACTATAGTTTGACAGATAGAAATAAGGAACACTTCCTGCTTTTAAAGGTACTAAAATTTGTACCGTGGGTGGAATTATTTGAAGATGATAGCTCAAATATTTTTCCACAAGTTAGAAGCTCAAATGCTTTACTGGTGACAAAGCTAGTATCTCTAATCCTGGGAGGTTTAAACTGACCTACTTACTATGAACTAGAGCTGCTCAGGAATTATTGGATGAAGCATTTATTCACTAGAAAATGGCAGTTTGTGAAAACCAAAACTTTTAGCAGGAAAGGATCAGTTTAAAAAAAAATTCCTGTTCAAAAAAAGCGAAAAAAAAATGCAAAGCTTTGAAATTATTGAAATTTCCCATATGTATCTGTTCTAAATGAAAAGTTCTTGTTTGGGGTTCAAAATTACTTTTTTATTTTGAGTTAATTTTATAGTTAAAAATAAAAAAGATTAAACTCAAAACAAAACATTTCAAAACTATTGAAACAAAACTTTTTGATTGACCTGAACTTAACCTCCCCTCCCCCGTGATTTTTGGTTTATGATAATTTTTGAAATTTCAACAATTAGTCACAATTCTATGTGGGGAAATTTTCAAAATCTCAAAATTTTTCATGGGATGGGAAAACTGTCCCTCTCTTAAAGACCCTCATATAATACATTAGATTATCATCAGTGTTAAAATAGCTAGAGCCACTACAATTTGAAAACCTGTATTTTTGTATTTCATCACTTATTTTGTGAGTACTGCATAATACTTTAGCCAACATTTAGGACTCAGCTAAAGTCTGATTGTGGAAAATTTCCAAATGTTAATAAGAGTGCTGGTAGCTACACAGGCATGATTGTTCTATTTAGAACTCTGTTATCACAGAACCAAATGCAGTGGGGACTTTTGTATAAAGTTGAATTCTCTACATGCTTCATGGTACATTTTCAAAGTACATGTGTATATATATATATATATATTCATGTTTAGCAGTAGTTAGTTTGTAGTTTGTAGTTTTTCATTGCAAGAAACCTTGATAAAACTTCCTTAAATATCATGTAAAGAAACTACAGAGAAAACACTTAAAATGTATAACAAATTCACATAAACCCATGGAGAAGTGAGGAACTCGGGATAAATTCACATAAATCCATAGAAATGGGATTTCATGGTTCCAAAGCTTTTGAAATTTTACTCTATCCAGTTGGATAACAGGTAATTGTGACTGTCTGTGTACTACTGTGTCATTTAAAGTAGAAAAATAAAATGAATCACTTGTAGAATAGATGAGAACTCATGCACAGGCTGGAAGAATGCACGGGTGCAACTCCATGGGTGCTCCGGGGCTGGAGCACCCACTGGCAGCCAAGCTCCCCCCCCGCACCCCATCCCCCACCTCCTCCTCTGCCTCCTGCCCTGAGTGTGCCGCGTCCCCACTCCTCAACCTACCTCCCAGTGCTTCCCACCTTGCAGCCACCAAACAGCTGTTTGGCAGCATGCTGGATGGAACGGGGACGAGCGGGAATGTAGCATGCTCAGGGGAGGAGGCGAGGAAGATGCGAGAATTTGGGGAAGGAGTAGGAATAGGGGCAGGGAGGGGGCAGAGTTGGGGCAGGGACTTTGGGGAAAGGATTGGAATGGGGGTGGGGCAGGAGCGGGAGCGGGCAGGGCGGGGGCGGAGTCAGGTAGGGCCAGGGGCAGAGGGGGTGTTCGAGCACCCACCAGTGGGAGCAGAAGTGGGTGCCTATGGAAGAATGATCTTGTTACTGAGGCACTGTGGTGGGACTCAGGAGATCTGAATTCAGTCCCCAGCTCGTCCACAAACTCCATGTGTTACCTTGAGCAAGTCACTTAATCTCTTTGCCTCAGTTTAACAGTAAAATGAGGATCATACTTCCTGTCTCCTAGTTCATTTAGATTGTAGGCTCTTGAGGGCAGTGTTGGGTCTTACTATGTGTATGTTCCAGCCAAGCTCAGGACATCATTGTGCTAGGCAGCCTCTGTGTCACCAGAGTATAAAGAATAATGTCTTTCATTTACTTATATCCTCTTCATTGTCCTCCTCCTCCCTTGTGCATAAACTTCTACAATAACTTTTCTACAAGAGTGGACTGTGAAGAAAGTAGCAAGTCTGGAAGATTAGGAAAGAAAAGACTCTTCTATTGAATTATTTTGTAACAAATGGAAGTAAACACCAGGGGAATAAGTTTAAAGTCAGCGATTGAGGAAATAGCTGGGTCCACTCATTCAAACATTTGAGCCATCGTGTTCTGAAAGGTTCTGCCAATCCTACACTGCTATCAGGTGCTTGGGTATTGACTGAATGACACTGATACGAGATCGTGCCTCTGTAATATCTTACTGACAAGCAGACCAGTTTCAAGATACATTCTTTGCTGTACATAGTTCCTATTCGTAACAACAAGGTAACAAGCATAGCTTTAGCCTGCAACTGCCCTCTCCTGCACTTATTTCTTTCTGTCCCAGTAGGAAGTGTCCCAGAAAACTAAAGACTGCATGAAGAGTACACAGGAAGTGTGGCATCTCCATTTTTGGATCTTTTTTAAAAAATGACTTACTGAACTTAAACTAAACTATCAAACTATTACAAATACTGTAATGGAATTAAGTATCAGAGAGGTAGCCGTGTTAGTCTGGTTCTGTAAAAGCAGCAAAGAATTCTGTGGCACCTTACAGACTAACAGACATTTTGCAGCATGAGCTTTCGTGGGTGAATGCCCACTTTGTCGGTTGCTCATGCTGCAAAACATCTGTTAGTCTATAAGGTGCCACAGGATTCTTTGCTGTAATGGAATTAATTCTTGGGGGTGCTTGAAACACAACCCTAGCATATCTTGCTCAGTCTTTTGTGATATTTCAGCTATTTGTCTGAGCTGCTGTATTGCAAACCCTCTTTGGGTAAATCCTTGTCTGTAATAGTTTAGTCTCATGGTCAGTAACAGGGTCACTCTGAATTTTTTTCAACCTGTATATCTGGTCTTACTTCAGTTGTCTTGGCCAAGGTGTCAAGTATCTTGAGCAGATTATTATGATTTCTTAGCAATGTTTTACCTTCATCTATGATCACTAAGTGTAAGAAAGGTGATTCTTCTTTGATCCTGTGGCTTTCACTGGCTAGTGTCTATAGCCTGACAAATTCTTGTCAGGGTTTTGTTTATTGAACTGTGGAAGTGGTCATGCTCTTTTATCGCAATATTTTGTCTAATTGTACTTTCCCATACTTTTCCTCACTATACAGGCTCCTTAGTAATCCTTCATACATCTGTTATAGAGGAATTCAGCAGGTGACTTTCCACATTGTAGAAATGTAGCTCTAGAGTTGAGTACTACTAACTATGGATCTTGTCTTGCATCAATTGCTTTTTGAGCAAGTTCTTCACTATACATATTCCATATTCAGCTAATCCACGGGTTTGACAATATCTGGGACTAGATGTCTCATGATGAAAATTGTACATTTTAGTAAAGTTCAGGAATTCCCTATTCTTGAACTGTGATCTGCTGTCAATTTTTACTTTTCTTGAATTCCATGACAATGCAAATACAGATTGAATGTTTCTGACAAATTTTACAGCTGTGACATCTGTAGGCTTGGTTTGATATGAGTAAGCACACATCTTTGAGGTCTCATTTCTTGGGAAACAGAATTAGGGAGATAAATGGATCATCAGGCTGGAAACAGAATATATGTACTAGCTAAGATAAGGAGGAACATGCCAGGAACCATTTACAATGGACAAGATAAACCTGGAACTCAAAATGAGGCAGAGTAAGTTGTGCATGGACAGTGTGTAACATCATGCTGTACAGGGATTGGTTCCTACAGAGTAAGCAGGGCCAATTCTAGACCCCAGCGCGCCAAGCGCGTGCTTGGGGCGGCGTCCCACGGGAGGGCGGCAGTCGGCTCTGGTGGACCTCCCGCAGGCATGCCTGAGGAGGGTCCGCTCGGGAGGTCCACCGGAGCCGCGGGACCAACGGACCCTCTGCAGGCACGTCTGCAGGAGGTCCACCAGAGCCGTGGGACCGGCGACCGCCAGAGTGCCCCCCGCAGCGTGCCGCCCTGCTTGGGGCGGCGCAAATCCGAGCTGCCCCTGAGAGTAAGCAAGCCAATCCCAATCCCTCTGCCCCCGCCCCCATTGCTTAAATCTGATCAGCTCACCATAGCTTTGCTGTATAATAAATAAAAATACAGGAGTGATGAAATCTGCAGTCAGACTGAGTTCTTAGGAAACTGAGGGGGGAAAAGTCTCAGAGAATCCATCAGAATCCTCCAGTGTGACTACTTATGGGAAATTGCTTAAGTAGTCCATTATAACTAGGTGATTATGTCTTCCCAAACTGAATACGTCAATTCCAGCTTTGTCCTGTGGAACTGCAAGTTATTTGTGTAGTAACACTGGTTCTTTCTGCTGGGAATCTCTGTACTTCTGAAATGTTCCACACCTGCTCACCGTTTCTTTGATGTCACTATTCATCTATGGCCAGAATACAGCTTCTCTAGCTCTCCTTTTTTATTGTCATTCCCAGGTGCCTTTTGTGTATTCATTCCAACATTGTTCTTTCATCACTGTGGGGATCACAATATGTGTTCCCTTCAGAAGCACTCCTGAGATCACTGAAACTTTATATTTATGGTGTGAATATGCAGGTGGGGAGTGTTTTTTGTCTTGTTTTATTTTCTCTTTTACTTATCACTTGTATCACTGTTTGCAGCATTTCATCTTTAGATGTTTCTGTCCCCAGTTTATTTCACATGCCTGGAGATACAGCATGTAACACTTTTATTATTTTCACATGTATGTTTACTGCTTGTTCCACATCATCAGGCCGTGTATTGTCAGATGGAGCATGTTTCTTGAGAGAGAGTCTGACATTACTAAGTGGCATCCAGGTTGGACCTCCAGGGTCACATCATACTTCTGTATTTTCAAAAGTAGTTACTGTATCCCTGGTGGTGCTTCTCCAAGTCCTTATTTGTGTATTGCAGTTAGTGGTTTGTGACCAGTTTCTGCTTTGAAGCTACATCCATGGAGAAATTTGTGAAATCTTGTACATCCTTACACCAGACCTAGTCTCTCTTTCAGTTTGTGTGTACATCTTCTCTTTGGCTGTTATAGCCCTAGTTGTATACGAGAGCGGGAAACAGTTAGTTCCATGACACTGTAATAGTACTGCTCCCAGCCCTCCTTTCAAGATATTTGTGGAGAGTTTGCCTTTCAATGGATAAAAAAATTGCAGCACTGAAGCTGGTATAAAAAGGTGCCTTAAATGACTGAAATCTCTTACATGCTTTGGCATCCATGGCCATTGAATGAGCTTGTGGAAGAGGTTCCTTAGAAGAGTTATATGTTTATGTATCAATTTGCTGACATAATTCAACATGCCTGCAGCCTTTGGAATTCCCTGTTTATCTTAAAGTCTCAGCATGTTGAGTGTTGCTTGAATCTTTGATTCATCAGGCAAGATTCTCTTGGAGGTCAATCTCTCTCCAAACTATGTTATTTTCTGTTGTTTGAAATTGATATTTGGCCTTGTTCAGTTTAAGGTTTTTAGCTGTCACCATTTCCAGTACTCTCTTTAGTCATTTCTGATATTCAAAGGAAGTCCTGCCGCACTGGGACCGTGGCCACTGGGAGCTGCGGGGGGCCATGCCCATGGATGGTCAATGTAAACAAAATGTCTCGCAGCCCGCCATTGGATTACCCTGATGGGTCACGTACCAAAGGTTGCTGACCCCTGCTCTATGGTAATACATCCTCTTAACAAGACTAAGCACCTCACACATGTGTAGGCCCAAGTCTGGTTGCTTGCTTCACTGTACACTCTCCCAACGCTTCAATTGTTCTTCCATTATAGTCTTTCACAGACACTTTAGATTCTTCCACTTTTATGTACTCCATTTATCTCTTTATTCCAGTTTCTCTTGTTATATTTACTTATGCTCCAGTGTTTATCATGTATGTCACATAAGTGCCATTTGTGCATATTTTAATTAGCCATTCTTCTGAGTTTTCAGCATCCTCCATTATTATGCTTAAGAATAGCTCTTCTGCTTCACTTGGGGGGGAATCCCCTTCTGCATTAATACATTCACTTTACTGCTTTCTTTGCACATTTTAGCATAATGGTTGGGCTTTTTACAATGTTTACACATTCACCTGAATGCTGGGTATTTCCTTTACTCATGTTGGTTGCCACATCACTGGCATTGTTTCCTGCTTTCCATGTTTCTGTCCTTGCCAATTTAATGTCTGTGAACTTTTCCCTTGCTAGCTCAGCTGTAGTACTCAGAGTTGTGCTCTGTGCCTTCCCTAGGATTTCTATCTGTGTTTCATTATGTTCTGCTGCTTGGCATATACACATTGCCATATGTAGTGTCAGATCCCTTTTCCTTAGTAATCATTCATGGACATTTCCTTAGTAGTCATTCATTGACACCCTAGCACAACCTGTTTTTTTTTGTTTTTTTTTAAATGAGAGAGTCTGTTAACATTTCATATTCACAGGACTGATTTTTTTTTTCAGTGTGACAAACTCCTCTGTTTTCCCTACATTCCATGTTCTCATCTTCAACATAAGTCTCTCATAAATATTTTTTTTCCAGAGACACAATGATCCTCAAACATTTTCTTTTTCTCCAAAGTTTTCCTCTCTTTCCCTACCACCATCTACATAGAATGCATGATATACATCTAGTTGCATTTGTGCCTGCCACTGTTAAGAGCAGGGCAATTTCTGTTATACACAGTTCAAATTGCTGTTTGAACATTTTACAGGCACATTCAGCATTTTCCCTGATTCTCAGAGCTGAGAAGGGCGGAGTTCAGTAGGATTGGCTCGGTAGCAGCCATTTCAGTGTTACCACTCTGATTGGTCTTTCAGCATGCTGTGCCTTCCATTCCTCGTACCATGTCATATCTTACAGAAGAGCAGACCAGTGTCAAGATAAATCTTTTATTATGCACAGAAACTATGTGCAGCAATGAGGTAACAAGCTTTCTACTGCTCTGTGTAGCTGCAGCCTGTTACTGCACTATCCTGGGCAGCTTTGTTTCTTCTCCCATCAGGAAGTGTCCCAGGAAAGCAAAGACTGCATCTTGAGTGAACAGGGAGTGTTGCATTTCTTCACTTCCTGGAGGATTCATTCTATGGTGCAACCTCCTCTGTCAATTAGCAGAGGATTTGATCCTGCCCAATTGAAGTCAATGGAAGTGGGAGCAGGACCTTGATCAGTCTTTTACCCAAATACTGAGAATCATAATCGAAACCACTTCCTGTTTGAGATGCATTATTACTTTATGCATTCCCCAAGATGTATTTAAGGCTTGCTTATCCAGAAACAGATTATCCTTGTAGTGATTGGGTCAGCCTGCAGTTTGTCCCAGTCCCTGGTGCCTCTCTAATCTTCCTTAATATGTTGTCTCCTCTGACAGGAGGACCATCTGTGTGCCTATAGAGAAAGAGACCCATTGAGGCAGTAATGGGACCATGTCTTCTGAACTGCTGCCTTTACCTGAGGTTACTTGTTCAGAAAAAGAGCTGGTTGGGATTGACTGATTGGTTGATTTTTGTGGGGAATCATTTTCCATTGCATCAGTTCAAGGCAATAAACATCTTTTTAAATAACAATTTAGAATTAGCCCCAGTCCATAAAATCTAGTATTGACTAGGATTGGCTTTTAAAGAAGGAAAACAGATAGTTTTATCAAGGAAATGAGATTGTATGAGCCAAAGGGGAAAAAAAATCAACATAATCCAAACTCAGTGGTAATCAATATTCACAATATAGACAGACTTTTCTGTAGGGAACTAAAGCTCAGACTCTGTAATTTAAAATTTAATAGTTCAGTTTCATCTTGCCATTTACAATTCTTTAAATTATACAACAATTCATTGAAGAGTGTCATCTTTTAATGTGCCCTTTATTAATCTAAATGAAAATAGATTTAAACTGAATTCTGAATAAAATAGGCTAGAAACAAATGGTCAGATTCTGCTACTAAGTTCAGTGGGACTTCTCAGTGTAAGTGTGGCAGAATTAGGTGCAAACTCAGAAAGAGGCAGAAAAAAATAATAAAAATAAAAAAAAATCCAATAGAGAAGTTGCAGCTAGCAAAGGTACCATCAAGGTAAATAACCACTTGAACTGATTACCAAGGGATGTGGTAGATTGTGTCACCTGATGTCTTTAAATCAGGATTGGATGCCTTTCTAAAAAATATGTTCCAGTTCCACCGCACATTATTGGGCTTGATGTCAGAATTATTGGGTGAAATTCTTTGGCCTGTGCAGCAGGTTAAGCTAGATGATAATGCCCTGTTAAACCTATGAAACCATAAATGGGTCATCACTGTTCCTCATAATCCTATTTGGATGTGTGTGGCCAGTCAGAAGGTTGACTTAGGACATACTGATGGGTTTTTTCTGTACTTCATCTAAATATGCATGTGGTATGTGGCATTATTTAAATACCACACTGTTAAAAGGGACATAATCTGAACATGGGAATAATATAAATAAAAAATACACAGAAACAAATAAAAATTAGCAAAGAAGTTTAAAAGACAGGGAACATTAGGGAGCACAGTTATAAAGCCAGATTATTACCTGGTGTCTAGAAAGCAAGAAAGAAGCCAAAGTTCCATGGCTGTTCAAGTAGTGTGATGTTGTGCACATCATTGCTGAATAGGTGAAAGAGTAATATAGAACAGTGGGATACAACTATACATTTGTAATGTGCTCCTCTAATCATGAACTTCAGCATTTATGATCTATTTAGGGAATTCTTAAAAAAAGGGTAAATTTTCAAAGCCTGCTGAAGGACTTTAGCCACGTGACTCTCTTTAATGTTAATGGGAGACAGGCAGTTAAATCTTAGCACCCTATTTTGAGAATTCATTTATAGCATTTATTTTTTTAGTTATTTGGGCAAACCAGTCCCACAGAGGGCTCTGAGATGGTGTGAAGAGGAAAGAAGGTAGCATTTCCTAACCATGCTATGAATTCTGTAAAATGGATTTAAGTAATATATAAGCTAAGTAATTACCTGCATAACTAAGTGATAAGTAATCAGTGTTGATTTTCACTGTCTCAGCAATTTCAATTTCCTTTGGACTTTTGTAGGTGTTTGATGTGACTTCCTGGAATATTCAACCACAGCTTTAAAGTCACATTGGAATATATATTATGGTTTTGGCCTGTGGTTTTCCTCTCTCGCTCTCTCTCTCTCTGTGTGTGTGAAGCTCAACACTTTTCAAGACAAATCCTAAAAATACATTACCAGCAAATAAACTATGTATTAAAAATAAACCAAGAAATGATTGTTAAAAATAGTGTATTGAAATATCAATGACAAAATCCTTAGCTATGTTATAGCTTGATGCAGATGAAGCTGGGAGAAGCAAATGTGGCCTAAGCCACCATTCAGTCCCCAGACAGAGGCTGTCTCCAGGCCTGACAGGGCCTAAATTAGACCAGTCCAAGGGCAGCTTTTAACTTGTGTAAGCTTGTAATGGCGTTGAGGGGCTATTATACTAGTGAGGATTGCGAAATTGCAGCTCTCAAAATACCCACTCCTTTGAAGGACCTATGCTGGAGGGCCAGGAGAGATTGGCACAGAGTCACTCTGCTGGCCATACTGTAGACCAGGATTCCCCCACAGCACAGAATTCTCAGCTTCCTACTTAAGGCAATTTTAAGGTCCCGTAAGCAACGGAAAGGTTCATTAGTGGTGGGCTGAGGTCTGGCCAAATAAATGCATAGTACTATTTCCCTGTGAAGGACTTGGAACACCTTAAAATGTAATTAATTGTGATTGGGGTAGAAACACCTGATGTAAGTTGGGTTTCAATTAAATCAATGTCCCCAGAGCAGGTGCATAATGGAAAGTGAGAGTGGAAACTGGTTTTGACATCTTGTTATATATCAAAGCAAAGGAGGTGATGTGTCTGAAAGGCATATGTCCAGAAACAGATTATGTATCTTATGTAAGTAGATAGAAGTTTCTTCAAAGAAACAAGGTGTGCAAAAAACGTAATTAATGATCAAAGGTTATGAAAGAATAAATATGCATAACTTAATGTAATTTTTAAAAGTAGAAGAATATCATTCTATGCTTTCTGGCAAACTAGTCTGGACCAAAATTGTAGTGGTTTTTTTTTGTCATTTGCTTATTAATACAATGCAGCATCAAAACATGTCAAATTGGATCAAGTGGTTTTCTAAAATATATTTGGCAAAGATGTTCCTGAAGGAAAGTTAGCTGGCAGTGATGCTAACTCAGATATTTCTTGAGGAAAGGGCAAAGTCCAGTCTTTTCTCCCCTTCCCCACCCTCCTGTGGTAGGAACTCTGTTCTGGTTCCCATTCATATCCACCTCCTCCTGCAGGGAACCAGTGAACTAGTGAGGTTCTACTAAATTTAGATTTTATCTCAAGATTCTACTAGTTTTATATTAAGCAACAAAGAATCCTGTGGCACCTTAAAGACTAACAGATGTCTTGGAACATAAGCTTTCGTGAGTGAATACCCACTTCGTCAGATGCATGCAAAAGCTTATGCTCCACTACATCTGTTAGTCTTTAAGGTGCCACAGGACGCTTTGTTGTTTTTTACAGATCCAGACTAACACGGCTACCCCTCTGATAGTTTTAGATTGTGTGTGTGTGTGCGCCCGCACATGTTTTAATCTAAAGCAGAATAAATAAAAGATGTAAATTTAAGAAAACATTTTCACAGCTGGGCTCAAACTTTTATAGTAAAAACCTGCTGTGAAATTACTGCTGGTATGAATGGTAGGAAATAATGGCAAACATTACTATAACTTTTCTTAATGGAAGCAAACACCCCTTTCATTCCTTACAATGGATGAGTTTGTTCAGAATACTTTACACTGCAGATCATACGTCTCTGTAGACAGATGTATAAAGAAATGGACACAAGACTGACAAATCCAGAAGCCTTCCATTGCTTTGTTTTTGTTTCTCTCCCCACTGTAACACAAAGTAGGAGTGTAACACAATGTAACACAAAGCATTAGTAGGAGCATTGCCAGCAGATTGAGGGAAGTAATTATTCCCCTCTATTTGGCACTTGTGAGGCCACATCTGGAGTACTGAGTCCAGTTTTGGGCTCCCCACTACAGAAAGGATGTGGACAAATTGGAGAGAGTCCAGCAAAGCTCAACGAAAATGATCCGGGGGCTAGGGCACATGACTTACGAGGAGAGGCTGAGGAAACTGGGGTTTTTTAGTCTGCAGTAGAGAAGAGTGAGGGGGATTTGATAGCAGCCTTCAACTACCTGTAGGCGGGTTCCAAAGAGGATGGAGCTCGGCTGCTCTAAGTGGTGGCAGATGACAGAACAAGGAGCAACGGTCGCAAGTTGCAGTGGGGTGGTCTAGGTTGGATATTAGGAAACACTATTTCACTAGGAGGGTGATGAAGCACTGGAATGGGTTACCTAGGGAGATGGTGGAATCTCCATCCTTAGAGGTTTTTAAAGCCTGGCTTGACAAAGCCCTGGCTGGGATGATTTAGTTGGGGATTGGTCCTGCTTTGAGCAGGGGGTTGGACTAGATGACTTCCTGGAGTCTCTTCCAATCCTAATCTTCCATGATTCTATAGATAAAAACAACACAGTGCTCGCAATGTCTACTGAAACTAATGGAAAACTTAATTCAGCTAATATAGGTAGCTGGGTATCTCAGAGCCTTGTGCACATCCCAACCTAAATACCATTTTCATTTATAACAGTGGCTCAGATCAGCTCATTTATTCACCACTAACATTGCTGATACTGGGAAAAAAGCATTCTTTTCTCATGCAAGTATTCTTTGAAGCCTACACAACTATAGACTGTTAATAATTGAAATGACAATTCTGAAAATAACTTATCTTATGTTAACACACCTTACATTTTGCTCTGTTGTAATTTTCTTTTTTTAGCTCTTGCTAGAAATACAAAGAAAGCCATAGTGTATCAGTGCAGACTGCAGGATTCATTAAAAGCTGTTTGAACAGTTTGCAGTGGATGTGGTGTGAAACATATACACACACATAGTGAATGTTAATTAGCAAAGTGTGTCGACAGTGGAGGCGTGGGGCACTTCAGAAGAAATTTTTCTTTGATTTTTTTTTCCACATCTATTCCTCCTGTCTGTCTAGAGCTAGGATCTGGGCAAGTTCTCTGTGTTTTTCAACACTTGTTAGAAATAGATTAACAGGAACCCATGTCCCTGTTAAAGGGTGTAAACTAAACTGTCTTTTCATTAAGATTGCACCATGCATGCTTCTGATTTTTGCTGCTTTCCTTATTGAATGTTCCAATCAGAATATATATTGACAGAATATATATTGTAAATTTTGTGTTTACTCTGCACTTTTTGTTTACTTTTTGTGACTGCTTGATATATTTGTACCATAGTCAGTGACAAAAATCTGTTAATCTTTCGCACGATGGAACCCTATGTAAGACTGTGCAAACCAAGGAGAAAAACTTTTTTTTTCCAGGTTTTTACAGCCAAAGAATTGGAGCTTGAGTGAATACTGCACAAATTAACCATAAATATAGGTCTGCTTTTTTTGTTTTTTAAGGATTTGGTTTGATTATGTTTGTGCCTCCTTTTGTGCTCACTTTCTACTAATAATCAAGTAAACAAGTTTACTGGTTTAAATATTCACTAAAGGAATTAATTTAAATATGTATTCCAAAATATTTGTGGGCAGCAAATAATACATAATCATGAGTATTCTCATGGGAAACTTGATTCTAAGAATCATGCTAATGCAGTTGGAAAGATACATTCCTAATGAAGAGAGGAAGGTTGTCCAGTGGTTACAGTGCCACTCTAGAACTCGGTAGACCCAGCTTCAATTCCTTGCCTTTTTAACGAGTTCTTGTGTCACATTGGGCATGTCACTTAGATTAACTATTCCCCATCTGTAAATGGGGATAATAACACTTTCTTACCTCACAAGGGAGATGTATGGATCAATACATTCATATGAATATGAGCCTGTATCCAAGCAGGGCTTCTCCCCAGCTTGCAAAGGACCTACTGTCATGTCCACAGTCTCTTTTAGGCAGTTTTATTTCTCAAACATCAGCAAAGCAAACAAAAACTGTTCTTCTGGGGTGAGCTGAATATTTTTTCCCTTTAACTTTTAGGTTGCAGAAGCCCTCAAGGACTCTGGCAGTCCTGCTTTCTCCCTGGAGGCCTCATTTTCAGAACAGTTTGTGTCAGGTTCTCACTGCTTCTCCTCCCTTGAGACTCTGGCAATCTTGCTTCCTGCAGCTTCCTAGCTCTGACTTACCAGGTCTCTCTCTGCCCGAGGTGCAGGTGTCCTCTTTTAAAGCCTAATCTGGGTCAGCTCATGAGGCACAGGTGCACTTGCTCTGCTCCCTCATAAAGAGTCAATGTCATCTTGTGACAGACACTCTCACATACTACAATAACAGAGGCCATACATGTATTCAATATATATAATCATAGAAATATAGGGCTAGAAAGATGGATCATGAAACATCATCAAGTCCAGCCCGCTTGTACTGAGGCAGGACCTGGTAAACCTAGACCTATTTTCCTCTAGGTGCTTACATTTTTTCCTAATATGTTTCCAGGTATCAAAATTAGGCTGACTGCTCTGTAGTTATCCTGGTCCTATGTAGACAAACTCCTATTAAAAGTATATAAAGCTATAGCATTTTAAGTCTAAAGCTACAACATTTTCATATACATGTAGTTTAGTGGAAGAATGCCATTGGCAAAATTTGTTTGTTTGTTTACATTGCTGTTCAACTATAATTAAGGTTACATAAATAAAGAGTGGCCAGAAACTGACCTGAAATGTCTTTCAAATTTCAGCCCAAAATATCTGAAAACTTAATAAGTCTGGAGGACTTTTGATTAAATTATTTTTTATTTATTTTAATCCATTTCTTAACTTCATGGGTCCAGTAAGGCAGAAGCAGAAATGCTGAACTAGAGCAGGTAAGACTTCTTTTGCAGTGTAAGAATCTCTTACAAGTCAGGATTCAGGTAGCACTGGAAATCATTTGTGAAAGTCTGTTATTTTAAGACCGTCATTTGGTTTCTTGCAAGTTCAGGACGCTCTGACAAAGTCAGGATAAAAACCCAATACAGACTTTTGGAATGGTCCAAATCCATGTAAGATTGAAAAAACCAATAGGATCACATTATACATGTCTGACCTTCTGGGAAATGCAGTATTTTCTTAAACTGGAGTGGCTGTGTGTCTAATATACTTCTATATAATAGCACATTGTGTGTGAGAGTGAAAAAGAATGGTCAATTTGACACTTCCTGCTTGTCCTAATGGGGTATCATGATATTAGGAATAAGGTGTTTCCCATTTTTCAATGCTTTTCTTCCCCATCTCTTTAAATGTCTTCACGTGTCTGACATGTTGCTCTTTAATTGTTAAATGAAAAGCTTTGCAATGGGTACACAAAGCCCCCAGAACTGGAAAATACACTCTTGTTATTCTACACTTAGAAGCTCCATTATTTTGTTCTAGAACTTGTAAACTGCTCACAATTTTTTTATATATATATATATATATATATATTCAGCTATCCAGGCTATCTTCTAAAACTATTTTAAAATAGAATATTTCAAAAATATTTTCATGTTAGTATAGTTAGGGCTGAGGGGATCCATATATATATTATTATATATTCTATTTTAAAATATTTTTAGGAGATAACCTGGATAGCTGAATAGGCCTTTTCCCTCTCTAACTTTTATAGTGCTATAGAGGAAGTCCATATCTTCATTTGGACTGACATATGATACATATTATGGTTTCATAAAATACATTTGCACCATCCTTTTCACTACTTTTGGTTTTAAGTACTGCCCGCAACATTTCTCAATAAAAATCCTAATTTTTACAAGCAACAGCTGCAACATGTGCTTGGGAAAGAGCCATTTTACATACTGTCATGGTGCTGCATACGCAGCACCCAGGGGGATCTGAGAAGCGGGTTGTTACTTTTCGGAGAGATAGTGAATGGGCAGCCAAAACAGGATTATTAAATTATGTTAATCTACTTTTGTTTACAAATGCATAATTTTTGCAGATGTTTCTGAATAGAAATGAGTTTTAGTAGCAAAAGCAGCACAGTTCAAGCTTGCAGAACCAGGATAGCATCCAAGGATTTTCTCACCACAGTCCTCTTTGACGATACTCTGCATGTCTTTCTTCCAGCAGAGTCCAGATGTTTTTCCCCTTGCACAACTTGACTTGGTAAAGGTCACTTTCTCTGTTTGGAAGGGTCTGTCCGAAATTCATTTGTAGTATAATTCCACTGGCCCTTTGTATTTAGCTCCTTCCCAAATACATATTAGCCCTCCTTTTCTCTTTATTCTGTGCTCAGACATATGCTTCCAGGAGCATTCTATCTCGGGCACTCATCCTGGTGGGTATGCAATAGGATTAGAGTTACTTAGAGACCCAAAGATTTTGATGTCAACTACTGTTTATTATTTCTAAAAGGACTTTTCATACAAAGTCAGTAGCCCCTCCAGTTATCTCAAATATCTGCTGTGTAAGCCAAGTTTGTTTCTGAATGACACTGTAATGGTGTCAGCTCCCCATTTTAAAAGATTGTATTCACATTTTCAGTATCCTTTTATATGTCTTATATTTTTGCTACTCCAGCCAAAACACATAGATCAATGTTAAGGCCCTTATTCTCCAACACCTTGCCACTTTTGTACACCTGAGCAAAGTGAGAGTAAAACTCTACTAAATCAAAATGCCTTTTGCACTCAGTTTATACAGATTTGTTCTCGGTT
This sequence comes from Mauremys mutica, assembly GCF_020497125.1. NCBI lineage: Eukaryota > Metazoa > Chordata > Testudines > Geoemydidae > Mauremys > Mauremys mutica. The sequence goes on from NC_059073.1 coordinate 153,727,831, forward strand.
TGTGAATGGCTACACTAGGGGCAACTCAGTGGAGAATCATGCCGTAAATCTGTATGTACATGAGTCAGTTGTAAAGGGAATCTGTTTTGATTCCTAATAGCCAACAACGCTTTATAAGATTTTAGATGTTAGATGTTAACTCCATTAAAGAAGGCACTATAAAACAGTATTCAGAAAGGCAATGAACTTCAAGTAACCAATAAAAAGTACTTAAATGTGAACAAGAAAATTGTGGCAGTGTTAACACGGCTAGGCTATGGGTTAAAAAACAAACAAAACACACACACACACACACACACACACACACACAAAATGTATACACATCCTTTAGCAAGGATGAGTTTGGGCTAGAACTAGAGAGAAGTTATTTTCCCTCACTAATGGTAGCTATTGCAAATAATCCAGATTTTAACCAAAATCATGAACAAGAGAACTTTAAAGATTGGGAGAGCCATAGAATACATATGGTTGTCCAGCTATTCAGTAAAGAAATTTTCTAATTTATTTGGAGATCAAAACTTACTGGCCTACTTTCTCATAGTACCAGTACTTTCATGTTAGGAATTACGTTTCTCATTTTTCTAGAAAAACTGTTTGATAGAGAAAGCTAACTTCAATGGAAGCAATGGCATCTGGTCAGTTAGAAATCAAACAAAAATGTTTAACTAATTTATATCAATCTTTGTAGACAATGTTTCTAACAAAAAAAGTCCACTCGTGAGATGCCAAGAAAAGGACCTAAACAGACAAATTGGGGTTTGATCTAGAAAAGAGGACCAGCAACCTCAGTCTGTAGCACAATAAAATCAAATGTCTTTCAGAGAATATTTCAATGTTACTTCAGACCTGTCAGGTTAAATATATAGCTACAGATTGAATGAGGATCCATGTTGGAGAAATTGTGTAGAAAGAGAAGATTTTACGCATTTGTGGTGGACATGTCCAGTCATTAGAGTATTGAGATGCAATCTGTAACCAAATACTACAAATTATTCGATGTTTATAACCAAATGATCCCTTTATAATACTTATGGGGCTTTCTAACAGAAATAGTCACACAAGTGGAAATGAAGAATAAATATCTCATCTACGAGTAGCTGCTTGATAGCTTCTCATGGAAAAAGGAAAATAGTCCAATCAAAGAAGAATGGTTCAAAAAAGATGGGAGGTTGATGTTATGGAAAAAAATAATGCACCAATTATGTGCCCTGCAACATACATGACAAACAGATATTTAGATATGTTGTTACCTTTTATTCAATATTCAAAATACATTCACCTGCAATAAAACACCCAGCATATCTGTCAAATTTTCTGAATATTAACAGTTCATAGACTTTCCTTTGTCCTATATATATGCTGTCTCTTTAATCAAAAAACTTATAGTTGAAATGATTATTGCTTTATTTAGTGGCAAGGATTTGTAAGCCCGTTAATACTTCATAAATAAATAGTATTTTTTTTAAAAAGTACATAAATGGTAATGGTTAGAGAGCAACTCTACAAAAAATAATTTTACAAGTGGGTTATTGAAAAGTGTTTTGTGTTTTATATCCTTATATTTTTTTTCTTGATTCATAACATCTATATTTGTTGTCAACAGATAGTTTAACATGTGTTTCCTTTAGGGTTGCCAACTTTGTAATATTTAAAAACTGGACACTACAGCAGGAGTGCCAGAACCTCCCTGTCCCACATCTTCTTCTGAGGCCATGTCTCCCATTTGCTCCTCTTCCACCTCCAGCCCCCGTTGCTCACTGCTTTTCCCCTTTCTCCCCCGCTTTGCTCGGGTTGGGAGGGACTCGCCTGTGGAGCTGGGGTGTGGTGCTGCAGCTGGCCAATGCAGGTAGGAGGCAGCGCTGGCTGACTAGCGGCTGGCACAGGTGATGACCTGGTGTTCCCCTGCCTGCATTAATCAGACTTTTGGTGTCCAGTCAGTAGATGTGACCAGATACTGTCAGGTCCCCTTTTCGAATGGACTTTCCTGTCAAAAACTGGCCACCTGGCCACCCTAGTTTCCTTTTCCAAAAAACGAAAAGTGCAATCTTTTATTGTTCTTTAATTCATTGTCCATTTCTTTGGAAAAGTCAACAGCTCTGATATATTTTCACCAAGGCATGTTGTGATTGAACAAAACAGCCCTCGTTGGTGTTAGAGAATTGCTCAGATCAGGGAAGATAGATGAGTACCTGAATCTCACTCCTTTCCCCATTTTCTTTCCTCTTCTATACGCTGCAGGCAGCACTTTCAGCTGCACTAGTGTGATTGAGACCCAGTCATATCCAGTTCTAATGATGATATCAGGAGTCAGGCATAGAAGCCAGTCAGTAGACACTATGGCCAAAGTTTTCAAAAGTTCTTATTAATATTTGGTACGTAATTTGAGAAAAACAGGACTTAATTTTCCAAGCACCCAAAACTCCAGCTGAAGTAAATGAGAATTGTGAAAACTCAGCACCTCTGAAAATCAGGCTCTGTGCCTCAGAATGGGCACCCAAATTTAGTGGGCTCCTACAAAAACTTTGGTGACCACATTTGGTGTGGTGAGGGCAGAATGTTAAGAATATACCTAGTCTTTGGAATAAAAGGTTAGTTACATTTCTTTTCCAATGCTGTTATCAACCATGAGATTCTACTTGTGCCCTTTCTTAGTAGTACGCTCCTGTTTACAATGATTGTTACCAAAAGTGATGGTTCTATTTTTCCACAGTGCTTGCTGCAATATAACCCATCTTAACTGGCAGCAAGACATTTTCTCTTATGTCATATTTTGGTTAATTTTTCAGGTATTCCAATTCTGACATATATTTTCCAATGCTTCATTAACAGCAAAGAGAGAGGATTTTTGCAGAAGAGGAAGACCTTGTAGGATTATGCCTGCTTCCTGACTAAAATTTTATTGTTTGGCAATGTAGTGGATGGCCATGAGTGGAAGCATCCAAAATACCATGTCCAGGCATTAAATGTGTTCATAGAAGGCAGGATTTCCATTTTAGAATATTCAAATATCTTCTACTTTTGTGTTAACGGTTAAGGAGATATGCCATTGTTAATCCTTCTTTTAGTAGGATTAACTGGGGGAGGTAGGGGCGGACTTTCCTCAGCTGCAAAAGGAGATCCTTACCTGGTTTTGAAACTTTGTTTTATTGCATTCAAGATAACAAAATAAAATGGGAGAGTTACATGGGAAACAGAAACACTGAATGTTATATCAAATAACAGAAGTACAAAGAAAACAATTAATATTTAACATAGTAATTAACAATTCTGAATAATAAATGTTCCTTCTTTATAAATCTAAATACCACATATTACTGAAATCTTGATGAAAATATTGATTGCACAGAACTTGGTTTTCTGTGGAATCTACATTGATAGTGGACTGATTTAATCATTTAGTAATGTCCCAAGATGTTTCCTTATGTGTCATGTAGTGTATGAAAGTATTTTTTGGTTGGTGTTGGTCCAATATGTTCTTTTTGGCAGATTAAAATAGGTTCAGATTTCACATTGCCCCATCTGTAATGTGATCTTTGTTGGTACACTCAGTAGATTTAAAATTAGTTACCTTGAGAGTACAAATATCACCCAATTTATTACATTCTTTAGATCATCAGCAACAGGGAAAATTAATTACTATCTTTTTGGATGGGTACCTAAGGACACACAAAAGTTATAGGGTGAATTCCTATGTCCCACTCTGAGTTCTGGGGCTCTAGTAGCACAAAACAGTCTTAAACACAAATTCAAGAGCTGTTGAGAATCCCCCTTCTGTAGATATGGTAGTCACAAAGTGACTTCTATAACTCACAGCTTCCAGCCCAAAAGGTCAGTCTATAGGAAAAGATGTAGCTGGAGAAGCCCTTTTTCTGGCAATAGCTGGCTGCTGGAATTACTACTTCAAGGTGTAATTAGCCATTATTGGACTAACCTTCAGCCAAGTGTAAAGGTAGCTAAAAGTCAACTTGCACTCTCCCCTCCTGAGCTGCACCAGACATGCACAGACAGAAGTTAAGGATATGACTTACTGTACAGAAGGCTTCTAAGTCTTTTTAGAGTGTTTAAGAGTAGCTTGTTTTTCAGTAAGACACTGCAGGATGTCATCTATGACAAGAGCAGTTTTATGTTCTTCATGATGGATGACTGAATCTCTGGAGATTCTGACAGTTCTTACAAGTAGTTTAGTGTACAGTGTAAACAAAAGAGATGACAGAAGGATACCCTTGCTTTGTTCCACGCTTTAAGGAGAAGCTCTATGACTGGGAACCAGTCAAATAGAGGCCACTCATCTGTAGTATGAGTGAGAAAACACCAAAAATAATTATTCCAAAAGGAAGTATTTGGTTAAAATTATTGTTTATTATTATTTTGTTGACTATTAAATCGACTATACTTACAACTCACTTCCTCATCTACCCCATTATTAAAAGATATATTGTTATTGATATTGCAAATGTTAAATACATGAATTTAATGTTTCCTTGATTTTGTATGTCCTAAATCATGCAAGCTTTTACTGATTATGTGAGGGAGGGAGCTGGCAATGGTGGAATGACATGCCAATATTTCAAAATGCTAAACAGTGATAGTGTCTCATTGGGCAGAGTCTTCAAATGTTTGGTCTTGAGATACCATACACAGAATATACCTGAGATACAAAATTCACACTCATATCCAAAAAGACCCTGTATGGACCCTAAAACAGGGTTGACTAGACTAGCTGCTGGACTAGAATCCTTGTGGAGAATTAGAGAACAGTCTGATGGAAGTTATAAATGGCTGCCTGAAATTTACATTTCTCCAGTAATTCTTGTAGTCCCAAAGAGCCCTCTCAAGCATCTCTCTCTCTCTCTGTGCCTAGAGCGGCAGGTGTCTTTCATTTGTTTAATATGACAAATGATATTAAATATTTGCCAAATATTATGATTTTTGCTACTCCCTGAGATAAAACTAGATTGGTCAGTGGGCATTAATTATGGTAGGGCTAGAGAGAAACCTGGTTTGTTAATACACATGCCAGTATCTAATTATCTGAATTAATTAACAATAAAGGTGGTGTCATCAACAGTCTTCTGGATTTTTATCTTTTTTTCAGGAGTACCATTATACTGGCTTCCAAAGAGGAACTGGGCAATTTCCCTTGTTCAAGAGAGGGATGAACTTTTTGATCATTTGAGGCATTAGAAACTCCTGAAAAGATTTTCACAATTTGTTGCTTAAAGTCATCCCAGCTTGGTGATTTGCCATTTGAAATGTGTCATATGGCACTTGGAACTTCATCGGTTGATCTGTTTTGCAGATTATGCCTTTTAGTTCTTGGTACTCTGGGAAGTTTAGGATCTTCAAAAAAACAATGTGGCATACCCTTTACCTTGCCCAAGTTCTACTCAGACACAATGGAGAGGAGATGGCACTGCACTGACAGCTGACTGTGGTTCCCTGGTTCTCAGTCACCTGCCCCTGGTGTAAGTTAGGGCTGCAAGACAGCAGCAATAACTTATTCCACTGGCTGGATATAGCAAAGTTCTGTGCTGCCATAACCTCTCCCCTCCTTCCCTTTTCATCAGTGGTCAGGGAGAGGCTGCCGTGGCAGGTGAGAGAACCACCTCTATTAGCTTTCTGTCAATGGTGAGTTCTCTACTGGCTAACTACAGATGTTGAAAAGTACAAAGTGCCCTTAGGGGACTGGAAGATCTGTGTTGGGTGCTGCCACCCTATCCTTCCCTCTGGGTGGTGGCAATCCACTCTGGTTCCACCTGCTATCTTCCTGGTCCATCTGGGAACTGACTGCTCAGAAGTCAGGTAAATATTTAACAAATCTTTATTAAGGATGCGAGGTGACAGACACCAAAGCTCTGCTGACCAGGCAGAGTCACGGTGGGGTAACTTGACCAGCAGAAAGCTCCAAAGAACTGGCAACAGTATAGTGTGTGTGTGTGTGTGTGTAGGCAACTGACAAATCAATACAGAGTCACACAAACCGTTGTTAAGTAAACTGATCAACCAATCAAAAGCTGTTGTTTGGTACATGGGTATCTTTCACGTGAATCATAACTATAAGCAAGATTCTGAGGGCTGTGAACATCAGGACAGTAGTCCCTCTTGTTCTTGTGCAGACCCACAAAGGTCACACAGCAGACACCTTAATTGGCATCCCTAAGCTGCACTCACTCTGCTGGCCATCTATCGTTAGCGCAGCCTACAATCTATATGTACTTGCATAGTGGGAGTTTGAGCGTATTGTTGTTGGTCATAGAAATTGAAAAAGTAGGCTGGCTTTTACCTACATTTCTAAAATAGTTGTTGGTCATATGAGAGGAGCTTGTGCCCTAACCATGTGCCCTAACATTGTCAAACTGCAGTTAAATTTATTCGCTTTATTTTTTTTTTGAAAGAAACTAAAATCTCCTCAATAATAACTGATTGTCCATGCTTCCCAAGATCATTTGCCCTGTTAAAAGGGCTATTTTGAAGACAGACCCTGAGACCTCATCTACGCAAGTAGATTCCTGAACTGAGCCTGCCCAAATGGAGTCAGTTGCAGGATCTGGTCCTTGATTTGCATGGTCATTCTTCTGATGTCTGCCTTTTATCCCTCTGGGAAGACTACCCCCATGTCATTCATTTCAAAATACTCATGTATATTGGTTGATAAATTGAACAAACACTTCCTCCTTTCAAGAGATAGGAGGAAAAACTGCATCTGGGTATTTGATCTTAAATGCCATGCTTTGAGTCAAGTGTATATGGCTGCATAGAATCATAGACTTTAAGGTCAGAAGGGACCAATATGATCATCTAGTCTGACCTCCTGCACAATGCAGGCCACATATTCGCACCCACTCACTCCTGTATCAAACCTGTGTCTGAGCCATTGAAGTCCTCAAATCATGGTTTAAAGACTTCAAGGTGCAGAGAATCTTCCAGCAAGTGACCTGTGCCCCATGCTGCAGAGGAAGATGAAAACCCCCCAGGGCTTCTGCCAATCTGCCCTGGAGGAAAATTCCTTCCCGACCCCAAATATGGTGATCAGCTAAACCCCAAGCATGTGGGCAAGACTCACCAGCCAGACACCCAGGAAAGAATTCTCTGTAGTAGCTCAGATCCTATCCCATCTAACATCCCATCACAAGCCATTGGGCACATTTACCACTAGTAGTCAAAGACGAATTAATTGCCAAAATTAGGCTATCCCATCATACCATCCCCTCCATAAACTTATCAAGCTTAGTCTTGAAGCCAGATATATCTTTTGCCCCCACTACTCCCCTTGGAAGGCTGTTCCAGAACTTCACGCCTCTGATGGTTAGAAACCTTTGTCTAATTTCAAGTCTAAACTTCTTGATAGCCAGTTTATATCCATTTGTTCTTGTGTCCACATTGGTACTGAGCTTAAAATAATTCCTCACCCTCCCTGGTATTTACATTTACATGAAACCTGGCATTATTCTTAGAATCACAACTATTTAGCAATCTTGGTCAGGTGTAAGGTTCAATAGTTAAGAATAGTGGTACTGTAGGAAAGAAAAATGTATGGAAAATTATTAGGAAAGTTGAATGCATACAAAGGTATTTGTACATGCCCCACTCACTTCCCCCCTTGCTTAGTAACTCATCTACAGATTATCTATAAAGCACAGACAGGACAATCAAATGTAAGGTCATCATAAAATATTACAGGAGATGTTCCTTATTAATTTATAATAATTTAAACTAACAACATATCATAAAACTAATAAGAAAAAATAATTATCTGAAGATCTTTGATTTAGAATAGGGATCGACAATCTTTGGCACGCAACCCACCAGGATACTTACCCTGGTGAGCCGGGCCGGTTTGTTTACCTGCCGCGTCCACAGGTTCAGCCGATCGCAGCTCACACTGGCCGCGGTTCGCCGCTACAGGCCAATGGGGGCTGCAGGAAGTGGCGGCCAGCACATCCCTCATCCTGCGCTGCTTCCCTCAGCCCCCATTGGCGTGGAGCGGTGAACCACAACCAGTGGGAGCTGCGATTGGCCTAACCTGTGGACTTGGCAAGTAAACAAACTGGCCCTGCCCGCCAAGGTGCTTACCCTGGCAGGCTGCATGCCAAAGGTTGTCGATCCCTGATTTAGAAAATAGTATTGGTCTTATAACGACATACCAGCATTAGCTTAACATACACAAAAAATGTGTACTTAAGACTCAAGTTCTCTCCTTTTCAATCTTTACAAATTTCAGAATTTCTTTAGGGTTTTAAATATAAAGATATGTATTTTTTTAAAAAGTTCCTCGTGATTTTTGGGCATAAAGTAACATGGATTGAATGTATTTCTCTCTCACATGAAAAGGGGAGAAAAATCTTGGAAATATGACATTTTCCTCTTGAGATCCAATTCTATCCTCCTTACTCACACTGAGTATTACCTTCATTTATAGCCCTTTGGGTGAGAGTCTCACCCTCCTTCCAGTCCCTGAATACTGGGTAGAAGGGCCAGAGTGGTGGGCTAAAGAGGCTCTAAAAGCCATGAGAAGATTACTGCAGCATAGGAACAGAGACAGACACAGCCTTCTGAGAAAACTCCAAGAAAGCTCCAACACAGGATGTGTGTCAGAGATGAGTCTTGCAGCCCCAGTCTGTCTACGTTATGTTGTGGGCCACACTGATTATTGAAATAGCCCAGCTCTTGGCCAGCTCAAAGTTGGATTATAACTAGTTTTGCTCCCTCTCCTTCTGGGCTGTGAGTTCTGTGCTGTTCTTCTTAGATGTGCATCACATAATCTCACCAATTGATTTCAGTGGAAACTGCTCCTGGAGTAAGATGCTGCTACACGTGAGCAACTATGGCAAAATCTGGGTTCAAGTAGATCATTGTAACTTGTAAAATATATTGCCTGTCTTGGGAGATGCTTTTCCAGAGGAAGATGGTATTATCTCTGTTTTGCAGAAGGGTAAAATGATGCAGATAAATCAAGGGTGTGGCCTAAGATTACACTGCCAGTCAGTAGTGAACAAGGAATAGAACCGAGAGGAGTTCTGACACCAAATCCTGTGTTCTAACTTTTGGCTAATCCTTCCTCCCCATACTTCCAGTGCGTTCACTCTACAAACCCAATCTGACCCACCTTGCAGGCCACTAAAATTCATGCTGAGCTGATTTTACAAATAATTCAGTTTGATCTGTTTACCATGAATTCTAAATAACAAGCAGCACATCTTATGTATTCACATTTTATATATTTCTATTTAACAGCAGCAATGTCCATCTCTTTTGGAGCCTTTTTTACATTATAATCAAAGAATAAGCAGGCATTATGTTAAAGGATGTGTTATATGGGGTACAATAGAATTATTTAAATCCAATTAAAATACATGGGTCATAGATTTAGTAAACTACATGTACTAATCTTTGGTCTTCATAAATTAGCAAGCTGTAATATGTTTAACATTTTACATTTACTCCTATATATTATCTTAATTGTGAATACAATTATCCTTGATCATAAAATATTAAATATGTTAACATTCAACCTTATTTTAATAAAAAGAATAATGCATAATAACAATACAGTTTAAAACCATTTCAATAATTGAGTAGCACTTTGCCTAGAGAGAACCACTTGCAGCAGTTGTTTACTTTTAGTAAAGTAAGTAGAATGAAAATTCCAAGCATCATGTTGATAAATGTATTGTAAAACCTGCTGATCCTGTTGCATATGTGTGGTTAGAACATCTAGACACTGACATTCCCCTAACATTATTTATAGCTGCAGCAAAAAACAAAATGATAAGTGCACTCAAGTGCACAGAATGTTAAGTGTTTAAGACTGCAGTTTAAAATGAGATCTATGTACTCAGAGGAGCAATATCCTTTAGGGTGTTCATAGCAGGAGAACTACAGTACCTCTGGAGTACAAATCCAACAACAAAAAAGGCATAGAAACAAAGCAGTAATTCATCTTTTCATTTGAAAACCAAAAGATAGAACTTGGTTCAAAGGGTTGTATTTTCAACCTTGTCAGTTTCCTTTTCATTTCTTTTACCCCTGCTTTGATTAGAAATACTAATAAAACAATTAGTGAAAAAATTCAAGATAGTTCATCTGAAGCAATGTCCCTGTACGTACAAGTAAACCTTTATGTATGAACACATAACAACGAACAAATTAGTAATGTATAGGAGAACAATTCAACTTAGAGACCTTTTGATCTTCCTTGAGTAAAGTTTCCAGTAGAGCAGAAAGAACAACTGTTGAAATAATATGTATTGGGCTTTCTTAAATTTGAAATGGACTATGAAACATCAAAGAAAATGTATTTAGTAAAACATACACAAGTTATGGACCGAAGAAATCATTTGTATTTTAAGGAACTTCCATTAGTTTGTTTTTTCTTATATTATTTCTTATATTTTTTCTTTTCTTCTTCTTAAAGAAAAAGAAGCCCTTCAATTCAAGCTGTTTTATGTTGTTGTTTTTTTAAATGATTCAACACTGCTGATTCCACCACAGGTGGCAGTCTCAAATCCCTTCTGCTCCACTGTTTTGCCTGCTAGCATGTAGCACATCATCATAAGCTGTATGTTATTGGTGGGTATTATTTTAATTCTTTTCCAGCTGAGAGGATTTTCAGTGATGCTAGATTTGGGGGATAAAGGTTGTTGATTGTGTGATTTTTGAATCTCTGTACATATGAGATCAGGTATTCCAGACCTGCTATTTGCCATCATACAGCTGGGTTCACTACTCCACCTTCCTCAGAAAAGGTAAGAGGAAGAAACACAGATGCTGGATAGAGAGGAATGTTGGTAAAGGGCCAAATGGCTTGTTTTGAGTGTTTTACCTTTCTCTGGCTTCACTAGAGCAGGGATCAACAATCTTCTTTTTGATTGTCTAAGCTTCTAATTGTATCCCTATTTCATTGTAGGGACATTTTCAAGTTCCCTTTTGCATTTTTTTTCCAAATTGCAATCAGATTGGGGTTAACTGGGTTATTTTATTACAAACTCCAAGCAAGGGGAAGGATCCATGTTATAAAATTGTGGGATGAGATATTTGGATGTCATTGAGAATTGATTTAGTACACCTTTCCATTTCAGCCTCATTCTTTCCAAACAGAAAGTGTTAAACATTCAAAACTATTATGACTGTATGGTTTTGAAACTATAAAACATTTTCCCTGCTGAACTTGAAATATGACTCAAACTATTCAGAAGAACAAATTAGTCCAATATGGACAATCTAGCGGAACATAATAAGTAAACTTTTGAAGCATGTGTTCATAGGCCCTTGTTGATTAAAATAAACTGTGAGTATATGATCCCACTGAAGTCAATGGAAGAATTTCAATGAGAAGCTTTAGACCAGGCCATCAGTTCATATTTCTATGTACACCTTGGTTGTCATCTTCTACTCTGGAGCAATTTAAATATAAAACTTACTGTGGATCATCTGTTTTATGATTAATAAATTTAATATTGTTATCAGATCTATTTATCAATCTTTTTTTTTTCCCCACTGTGATCATTTTTGGATAATCCTGACTGAGTTGTGATCAAAATTTTGTAAGATAGTATATCAGTTGAATAAGTATTAGGACTGTCAAGTTATTAAAAAAAATAATCACAATTAATCTCACAAATAATCAATAGAATACCACTTATTTCAATATTTTTGGATGTTTTTACACTTTGAAATACATTGATTTCAATTACAACACAGAATACAAAGTGTACAGTGCTCACTTTATACAGTATTTATTTTTATTACAAGTATTTGCACTGTAAAAAAACCAAAATAGTATTTTTCAATTCACCTCATACAAGTACTGTAGTGCAATCTCTTTGTTGTGAAAGTGCAACTGACAAATGTAGATTTTTTTTGTTACATAACTGCACTCAAAAACAAAACAGTGTAAAACTTCAGAACGCTTCAGTGTAAAACTTCAGAACACTTCAGGTGACACTTTAAACAAGAAGCGGGCAGCATTATCTCCTGCAAATATAAACAGACTTGTTTGTCTGAGCAATTGGCTGAACAAGAATTAGGACTAAATGGACTTGTAGGCTCTGAAGTTTTACATTGTTTTGTTTTTGAGTGAAGTTATGTAACAAAAAAAATCTACATTTATCAGTTGTACTTTCACAGCAAAGAGAATACAATAAACTACTTGTATGAGGTGAATTGAAAAATACTATTTCTTTTGTTTATAATTTTTGCAGTGCAAATATTTGTAATAAAAATATACAATTTGATTTCAATTACAACACAGAATAAAAAAGAATTTGAAGAACAGCTAGCCAAAGACTCAAAAAGCAGTAGCAATTTTTTTTTTAAGTACATCAGAGCAGGAAGCCTGCTAAACAACCAGTGGGGCTACTGGACGATTGAGATGCTAAAGGAGCACTCAAAGAAGATAAGGCTATTACAGAGAAACTAAATGAATTCTTTGCATGGGTCTTCAAGGCTGAGGATGTGAGGGAGATTCCCAAACCTGAGCCATTCTTTTTAGGTGACAAATCTGAGGAGCTGTCCCAGATTGAGGTGCCATTAGAGAAGGGTTTGGAACAAATTGATAAACTAAACAGTAATAAGTCACCAGGACTAGATTTTATTCACCCAAGAGTTCTGAAAGAACTCAAATGTGAAATTGCAGAACTACTAACTGTAGTCTGTAACATATCATTTAAAACAGCTTCTGTAGCAAATGACCGGAGGATAGCTAACATGACACCAGTTTTTAAAAAGGGCTCCAAAGGTGATCCCAGCAATTATAGGCTGATAAGCCTGACTTCAGTACTGGGCAAACTGGTTGAAACTATAGTAAAGAACAAAATTGTCAGACACATAGATGAACATAATTTGTTGGGGAAGAGTCAACATGTTTTTTGTAAAGGGAAAATCATGCCTCACAAATCTACTAGAATTCTTTGAGAGGGTCAACAAGCATGTGGACAAGGGGGATCCAGTGGATATAGTGTACTTAGATTTTCGGAAAGCCTTTGACAAGGTATCAAAGGCTTGTAAGCAAAGTAAGTTGTCATGAAATAACAGAGAAGGTCCTCTTATTGATTGGTAACTGGTTAAAAGCTAGGAAACAAAGGGTAGGTATAAATGGTAATTTTTCAGAATGGAGAGTGGTAAATAGTGGTGTCCCCCAGTGGTCTGTACTGGGAGCAGTCCTATTAAACATATTGATAAATGATCTGGAAAAAGGGGTAAATAGTAAGGTGGCAAAATTTGCGGATGATACAAAATTACTCAAGATAGTTAAGTCCAGAGCAGACTGTGAAGAATTACAAGGATCTCACAAATCTGAGTGACTTGGAAACAAAATGGCAAAAGAAATTCAATGTTGATAACTGCAAAGTAATTCACATTGGAAAATATAATCCCAACTATACATATTAAATTATGGGATCTAAATTAGCTGTTACCACTCAAAAAAGAGATATTGGAATCATTGTGGATAGTTCTATGAAAACATCCACTCAAAGTGCAGAGGCAGTCAAAAAAGAAAACAGAATGTTGGGAATCATTAAGAAAGGGATAGATAATAAGACAGAAAATATCATATTGCCTCTATATAAATCCAGTATCAGAGGGGTAGCCGTGTTAGTTTGGTTCTGTAAAAGCAGCAAAGAATCCTGTGGCACCTTATAGACTAACAGACGTTTTGCAGCATGAGCTTTCGTGGGTGAATACCCACTTCTTCGGATGCAAGAAATCCAGGGTACACCCACATCTTGAGTACTGTGCATGCAGATGTGGTCACCCTATCTCAAAAAAGATATCTTGGAATTGGAAAGGGTTCAGAAAAAGGCAAAAATGATTAGGGGTCTGGAATAGCTGCCATATGAGGAGATTTTAATACGACTGGGACTTTTCATCTTGGAAAAGAGACGACTAAGGGGGGCTATGATTGAAGTCTATAAAATCATGACTGGTGTGGAGAAAGTAAATAGGGAAGTGTTATTTACTCCTCATGGCACAAGAACTAGAGGTCAGCAAATGAAATTAATAGGCAGCAGATTTAAAACAAACAAAAGGAAGTATTTTTTCACACAATGCAGTCAACCTGTGGAACTCCTTGCCATAGGATTTTGTGAAGGCCAAGACTATAACAGGGTTTAAAAAAAAACCTAGATACATTCATGGAGGATAGGTCCATCAATGGCTATTAGCCAGGGTGAACAGTGATGGTGTCCTTAGCCTCTGTTTGTCAGAAGCTGGGAATGAGCGACAGGGGATGGATCACTTGATGATTACCTGTTCTGTTCATTCCCTCTAGGGCACCTGGCATTGGCCACTGTCGGAAGACAGAATACTGGGCTAGATGGACCTTTGTTATGACCCAAGATGGCCGTACTTATGTTCTCATGTAATATAATATACATGAAAATGTAGAAAAACATATTTAATAGATTTTAAATGGTATTCTATTCTTTAATAGTGTGATTAAAACCGTGATTAATCATGATCAATTTTTTTATCACGATTAATTTTTTTGAGTTAATCTCATGAGTTAACTGTGATTAATCGAGAGCCCTAATAATTATCAGATTTGAACACTAGAAGATGAATGTCTGAGTTCATTTTTGTGATCTTTAAACAGAGATGTCAAACAGCATTTGGCTAAGAGTTTGGCTCACTGTCTGGCTGTGAAGAAGGCACGATAGAAAACCGCGTTATTTTAATAGGTTAGTGCCTTCTTTTTCTGTGATATAATTAGAACAAACTAAATTATCATAGGATGATTTCTGTTGCCATAGGTCAACTATTTCAGCAGCATCACTATAGCAGTTCTTTTGACAGCCCAAAAGATCAATTGTTTGTCAACAGAAACTAATTAAGCATTTTTTAAAATGTATTGAGATTTGTTTAAAATGCACAAATCAACAGCTCAGTGTATGTGCAAATTTTAATACACTAATTAAGCCAGTAGTATTTACAAAATGGCTCAGTGCCACTGGAGAACTCTCCCAGCCATGCTCTTCAGAGACTCATGAAATACCCAGTCCTGTGTCCCCAAGAACAGCTGGTAAAACAATTTTCTGCTGACTTTGGGAAGCAAAAATGAAAATGTTGGTAGCTATAGACTAAGATTAGTGTGGCATCTGATGAGAAATGTGAGGTTAGACAAGAATAGGATAGATTTGATCAGGGCCGGCTCTAACTTTTTTTCCGCCCCAAGCAAAAAAGAAGAGCGCCGCCCCCACCGTACCCCTCCCGCAAGCGCCGCGCTGCCAACCCCCCCCAGCGCCGTGCTGCCAAACCCCCTGTCCCCCTGAGCACCACCCAAAGCCCCGCTGCCCTCAGAGCTCCACACTGCCCGAAGCCCCACCCCCCTCAGAGTGCGGCGCCAAGCTCCCGCCCCCCCGAGTGCCGCGCCAAGCCCCTGCTCCCCCTCTGAGCACCGTGCTGCCCAAAGCCCAGCTTCCCTGCCAAGCCCCTGCTCCCCCTCCGAGTGCTGTGCCACCCGAAGCCCCTCCCCGAGCACCACGCCGCAGAACCAAAAAAAAAATCCCTCCAGCGCTGCCCCGACGAACCAAAAAAACAAAACAAAAAAAACCCGAGCACCGCCCTGCCCCAACGTGCCGCCCCAAGCACATGCTTGGTCGGCTGGTGCCTGGAGCCGACCCTTGATTTGATTCCTATCTCATTCATAATCATTTTTCTTGTCCTTTCAAATTTATGTTTGGAGCTACGTTTTTATGTTTTGAGGGATGTATTTTCACAAAGATAGGAGAAAATAACAGGTATGGAAGTGGGAGCATATGATAGAGGTCTATAAAATCATGGCATAGAGAAAGTAAATAAGGAAGTGTTATTTACTCCTTTTCATAATACAAGAACAAGGGGCCACCAAATGAAATTAATAGGTAGCAGGTTTAAAACAAACACAAGAAAGTATTTTTTCACGCAACGCACTGTCAACCTCTGGAACTCCTTGCCAGAGGGTGTTGTGAAGGCCAGTACTATAATGGGGTTCAAAAGAGAGCTAGATAGATTAATGGGAGATAGGTTCATCAATGGCTATTAGCCAGGATGGGCAGGAATGGTGTTCCTAGCCTCTGTTTGCAGGAAGCTGGTATTGGGTGATAGGTTATCATCAAGTGATCCATACCCTGTCTGTTCATTCCCTTTGGGGCACCTGCCATTGGCCACTGTCAGGGGACAGGATACTGGACTTGATTGATCTTTGGTCTGACCCAGTATGGCCGTTCTTATGTCACTTTTTGTAGGACCCAAATCCTTTGAAATTAAAAGAAAAGAAAACAGTTCAGCGGGGGATTTTAGCCTTCAGTTCTCTGTTTTACTGCACTGAGTGAATAGTGTTGATGTTGTGGGAAAAAATCTGCTCTCTGTGCTACATCATCTGTTCTAGTTTGTGTGTATCCACAAGTATGTGATGTTGTCGTCCAGTACCTAGGGAGAGAATAAAGGAATTTCTACTATTATCCAGTTGAAGGAGTTCTTCATTTAGCTCAAGGAGGGAGTGGCTTGTAATTTTTGAGATGAATGGTTAGGGTTCTAGTCCCAGCTCGTCATGTATGTCTGATCTATATGGGAATTGTTTCCATAGTCATCCTCAAATAGATTTGTTAGATTAGTGTCTTCAGCACCAGCAAAATCATATTTCTGTCCACTTCCACTGAAAAAAGCCATAAAGATTTCTGAGAAAGAAATCACATTTTCTGAGGAATTCTGTCAAAGCAGCCTCCCAAGTGTGCATTTTAACAAACTGGAGATCCCCGTCAACATTGCAGGGGCCACAGAACTCAGTTGCTCGAAGAGACTATAATTTTCTGTGACACCGTGAAGATGGGATCTTGAAGAGGACCAAAATTACCTCATCATTGTTAGGCTTTATTTTTGCCCATGCAGTGACAGGAGTAAGATAATTTCAGAAATAAAATATACCCCTTGTTATTTTGTGTAAAGCAGAGAAAAATATTGAGCTGTAAAAACAAGTAGAAGGAAATATAAATAAACTTATATTAGAGCTGGGACCAATCAGTAAATTTTAATCTGAAGCCATGTTTTGGATTCACACAAGTACACACAGTATGATGAGTGTTTAGAGCTGAGGTTGGGGTTCAGAGCGTGGTCTGCGAGACAGCATAGCTGCGGGGGAGGTAGGATGTGGGGGAGGGGCCGACGACTAGGATCCCCAGTCGGGAGCTCAGGGGCCGGGCAGGACAGTCCCATGGGCCGGATGTGGACCGCAGGCCATAGTTTGCCTACGTCTGCTCTAGGCCATAGAAATTCCTGACATGTCCATCTTAAAGCCTCGGCTGTAAAGTTGCATTAAAACAGTCCCTTTTTGTCTACTTTGTTTTGTTTTGTTTTTTTAAGCTGGGACTTTTTAAAGAGAGTATAAAAAGAGCTCACAACTGAGCTTATCTGAATACAGGATGTATCATTGCAAAAAAAGCCAAAGAATGCATATGTCTGTATGCTGTAGATGTGCGGAACACTAACAAGGAGTCTGTATGTCTGAACTCTGCCTCTTGGTTACGTGTTAAAAATTTAGTGAAAAATCTTGTACTGCACATGTACAACATATGACTTCCATCTCATTACTTCTAAACCAGTTTTCTTTAAATATGTCAGTGCCATTTTTCCTCATTAAGGCATCCCTGGTAGGTCTGATATCTTAAAAATGAAGTGACATTTGAGACACTAAAGTTAATTAAAATCTGATTTTTCTTAAAGCATATAACCCACATTTTTTTTCCATTCTTGCATAATTTATAAACAGCTAAACAGAATTCTACCAATCTTTCCAAAACTATTTCCCTTTGGGCTGAGAACAAGCATAAGACATTTCAGCCAAAAGTATGGTTTTTTTTGTTTTGGTTTGTTTTTTCCAAAAGCACTTGAATGGGGGCTTTTTCCAAATTGTCTCCTTAATCATAACTACATTTACTCTGACAATATAAGCTCTGAATTTGGCAAAATGAAAAAATAAATCTCAAAGATTGCAGTTCAAATGTGACTTTGAGATTTTTTGCATATCTCTACTTTGTCAGCAGCTACATTAGAACTAAAGACACTCTGAAAGTTTAATGTGTTGTGGACTGAATGACAAATGAGCTATTTGTAGTGTTAACTAAATTAGAACAGATCCTGCAACTGTCAATAAGCAGTAGTCAAATACAAGTACAAGAAACACTTATAATGCCTTTTTTTTTTCAGAATGTTATTAGAGATGGTTTTCCTTACTTATCCCAATAGATTACAGGTAAACTGACCATTTGAAACTCTTCGCCTTTTAAAAAGAAGTGTAAACTATCTAATGGTTTTATGCATTTTTGTTAGTATTTGCTTAACAGTTATGCTTAAGGATTTAAAATAAATAAATAAATAAATAAATAAAACAGAGCTATAGTGCAAATGACACCAAATAATGCTTAACACACACACACATACACATATATATATATAAAAATGAAAAGCATTATTATATCTCACACCAATCTGAACACCACTGCTCTATTGCTTGTGATGAGAAGCCCGAGGAAGAGGTAATGCTGTGGAAATGCTCACAACAATGTAATTTGCTATGCCAGTCAACAGGCTGTAGCATGTAATCTACATGCTACATGCTTTTACCAGTTCACCTCTGCTGACTAGTGTGGAGGGGATGTTCCCTTCAGCGGCGGCTTCAGGCACCAGCGCTCCAAGCGAGTGCCTGGGGCGGCAAGCTGCGGGGGGTGCCCTACGGGTCCCTGAGAGGGCAGCAGTCAAGCAGCCTTCGGCGGCTTGCCTGCAGGAGGTCCGCCGGTCCCACGGCTTCAGCGGCAGTTTGGCGGCAGGTATGCCGAATCCACGGGACTGGGGACCTCCCACAGGTATGCCGCCGAAGGTGGCCTGACTGCCGTGCTTGGGGCGGCAAAAAAGCTAGATCCACCCCTGGTTCCCTTGTCTTTGTCTCACTCCTCTCTGCTCCAATAAGTTTTCTATTGCCTTTGTTGGCCCTAGAGAATTTAATAGAGACTTATAACCTTTTTATTTCATTTTCAAACCAAACTACAGGATTATATTGCTTGGACATGATTCTCTAAATAATTAGCATAACATAAAATATTAAATTCACTTGGTTGTTTGGGTAATTTCCAGAGATTCCTATTGGTTTCATCCTTATAAAATTCTATAGGAGTTTTCCACATGAATTGAAATTATGCCTGATCGCTATATAGTGGTGAGGTTGATTCCTGGTTCCTTCTTGCCATGCCTTGTGAACATTCACAAGGCAAAGCACAATCCATGCCAAAGATCCTGTTCAGCGAACTTATGCATGACAATGTTGGATCTAATAAGCTTTAGGGTTCATCCATCAGATAAATCAGTAAGTACATAGAAAGTATAGATTTATGGCTTTGTACTTTAGTTTAATTCAATGCTTGATATACAGTACAACTTCAATTATCTGAATGTCATGGGGGACAGTGAATAAGTGTGAATAACTAAGGTAATTTTTTCTGTGATTAATAGGCGTCAGGGCACATGATCCTGCTTTGGATACCCATCTTTCCAATAATTGGGATCAGATAATTGTATTTCTACTGAATATGGCATGAGTGTCCTTCAAATCTTCAGATTATAGCATGCAATATAATTATAACACACAATTATATAGTATAAAGTTCATGTCTGTCGACCAGCGTGATTGTTTTACCGGATGTTACCCACCTAAAACCCTTACAGACTCTTCGTCAAGTTACACATATTCCAGGATATGTATTCGCATTATCAGCATTAGTGAAAAACATTTTGGGTGAAATCCTGGCCTAAATGAAGTCAGTGGCAAAACTCCCATTGATTTCAATGCGGCCAACATTTCTCCCTTCTGTTCTCTGTCTTCCAGCAACACTGATTACACATTAACCCCCCCCCCCCCCGAAAAAAACCCAAAACCAACCAAACAAAAAAACACCCCACACTTTCCTCAGTTTTTGCCAAGCATTTGGGTGGCATTTATTTTTTTTAATGTTGCTTTGCCCAAAGAACTGCAGTAGAGAGTCTAATTTTTTTTTCTTTTTTCAAGTTAGTTAATTAGTGCACATAAAAGAAATTCCCTCTTCACCCAAACCTCTTGCAAACACTTTTTTTTCATATGAAAGTGTTTGGTTCATTTTGGTTCCCTGTTACTCTTCACTTTTTCTGGAGCCAAAAGAGGAAATCTGCTTTCACTATTTCTATTCCAACTTGAAGAAGGCAGCTCCAGAATTCTCAGAAGGAATCCCTAATCTAATGAGATTTCTAGACTGATTTTACAGAGTGGCCCAAAAGGCTGGGATTAGATACTCATGATGAGTATCCAAACTTCTGAGTATTCATTTGAAGCAAACTTGAAATTCAAAGTCAAGCTCTGGAAGTGTAAACCCAGACAAATAAAAAATAAAGGAAAGCTCTAACTTGGAAAATGAAACTGGCAAGTTTTACGCATTTCTATTAATCACAGAGCCTCACTTCTGCTAAATCAATCTTCTGCTATAAACGTCAGGCTCAATGCTATTGACTGTAATCAGTCTTCAGCTGTTCACATGTCAGATGAACCATTATAAATGTTTTAATTATGACCTCTTCTTATTTAATGCCTGATGATGACCAACCCAACCCCACTTTAGTCTTGGGACTTTATCAGAAAGAAAACAAACAAATGCAAAGATTAATTAAATTGAAATGTGTAGCAATCTTTGTTCTTGCATAGTTAATTAGATTGCATGGTACTAGAAAAGTAATAAGGGCACTTTTGTGAACAGCCTAACAATATATTGTATTATCATTTTTCTTGGTCATCATGCTTGGATTGCCTGGAGAAAATTCATTGTTAATAATTTGCAAGTGAATTTTAGTTTTCAGCAACTCTTCATTTTAGAATACAGAATTAGATAAATCTAATTAAAATACACTACAGCATACATATGTCTTCACTGGAAATAGATAAACAAAGAGTAAGATCTTTTCATTCCATTTTGGTTTCCTTCAGTGGATCCTCTCCCGCTCATCTTTCCTCTGGTAGTTAGGTTTTTTTTCCCTTTACAGCACACAAGTAATACTAAATTTAGGCTAAAGAATGCTAAATAAAGGCTTCATTTAAGAGGAATTCTTGTAAGAGGAATTATGCAGTATATCTGTAAGGCAAGCATGAAGTTAGCTAAACAAGAAATACGGAAAAATATTCTCTCTCATTTTTATGTTAATTTAATCATCCTCTTGAATCTGATGAAGAGACAATCTTATGTGATGACACTGACTTTCCAAATTCTTTGTCTGGAAGACAGTAAATATTCAGGACCTGTGGCTTTAATGGCTTTGATCTAAAAACAAACCTTGACTAATTGTTCATGCTGAAATGCCACAAGATTAATTTAGCAAACATATGAAAACAGATGCAGGAAGAAAATAAAAGTTACACCACCCATTAGTGAGAAATACAAACTTTAATGATTATATAATTTTAATGAACAGTGTGCAAGGCTAGCTATGGCTTTTGAAAGCCTCCCACTGATTATTGTCATTGTATCTGGCAGAATGCAAGATTCTCACAGTGTGATGCCCTATTAGTTTAATAAATGTCAAGGATACAAATAAGAATTGTTCATAAGGTAGTGAATCCAAATCTTTCTCCCTTCAATTTGATTTCAGTCATTACCAGCTTTGTGTATTATTTGTTTCCACAAAACGACACATAGATGAAGAATGAGCAGATGTTGTTTTCCATTGTCTTTTTCTGAGTGCACATTTGTTTTAGTATAACTGGACTGTATGTAGGTATATGCAGAACTGTGCTTTTTAGCTGTGTGCATACATATATAACGTGTGTATATACAAAGCTTTTCTGTTAGATGTTAATGTAAACCATAGGCATATGTAAACTCAATCAATAATTGTACACAAGTAAATCTATCTCTAAATCTATATTTGTATATATAGATCAACTGTTGCCTTTTTCTCTAATGAAATTTGTAGATTTTCTTTCTAAATTATCCTCCTCCAAGTCCACCCCAGATAAAACAAATGACATATTCTTCAAAAGAACTAGCAATGTAAAATGCAGGCCGTCAGGCATTTCTAACGGAAGTGTGTGCATTCTGATTACCCTATTGAGATGGAGGGAGGGAGGGATACATATTTCACATTCAAACTTACTCCACAAAGGGGTCAATGCTTAAAGGAGAGGCACCACTTCCATTCTTCAGTTAACCTGTCTTTAAATTGCAATCCCATAATCTACTCTTCTGTGCAACTAATGACATTTGTTGTAAATACAGAAGTGTTCTGAGAATAGTAAAAGTTTATTCAGTGAGTAAGTGGAAGAACGTTCTTGGCATATCTCTTGCAGAATGACCTCATTGCACATTAAGTAGACAGGGTCATTGGCTAGCTTGTTGGAAAAGGTGTGTGCCCCCTTTCAGGGCTAGAGAGCCAGGGAGTGACTTTTGACTGCAGAGGCAGACCAGGGCAGCAAGGGACACTAATCCATCATGACCCCAGATGACGGGAAGAGAGAGAGGACTATATAGGTTCATGCTGGTGCAGGAAAAGCCCTCTTGTATCTGGACCAAGTGAAGCAGCACCCACGCTTCCACGCATTGAAGTGGTGAAATACCAGGCTTTATGAGGACCTGCTGTGGGCATTGTGCTAGTCGCTCCTTTCTCGGGGACTGGGAAGGAATTTTTCCCTCACCACCAAATTGGCCAAGGTGAAAGTGATTTGTTGTTGGGTTTTTTTTGTTTTTTTTGGGGGGGGAGGGGTGTTAGTTGGGCAAACATGAAATGGAAATTAGTCTATGATTTTGCAACTCATTATGGAAACTTGGGGCAGATTCCAGTGCAGATGCTCCATACAGAAGGGTTACAGTGAACAGATAAAATGGATTGGTAAAGGATTTAAAGGAAGCATTTTTAAAAGAGCGGAAACAGGAGCTTGGGGGCTCCTATGACTGGTATGGCAGGAAACCAACACCTCCTCTTCTTTATATCCCCCCCCTTTAACCTTCATTCAAGGGGGATGGTGAGGTCCCTGCAGCAGATTGGATGTGGACTAGGATGAGTAAAGATGAGGGATGATGGAAGCCCCCCCAGCTACACACTGAAATGATTAGGGAATTACCCAGGGCCACCCAGAGGATTCAGGGGGCCTGGGGCAAAGCAATTTTGGGGGCCCCTTCCATAAAAAAAATTGCAATACTATAGAATACTATATTCTCGTGGGGGCCCCTGCGGTGCCCAGCGCAAATTGCCCCACTTGCTCCCGCCGCCCATGGGCGGCCCTGGGAAAAATAAACCTTCTGCATCTCGGCACAAACCCAGTTTTGAGAACTTCTTTACAAGGTATCACTGGTTCTCAGCATCAGCTAGTGCTAAAAGGCACTAAAGCTCATTAAAAGGGTTGGACACATATTTTCCGTCAAAACTTTTTCTGGATCAAAAACTAGGGGTTTTTAAAAAGCAGAAAAAAAATCACGGACAATGTCTGTGGGTTTGTCTTTAGTATAGCTTATGTACATACTCCACGAACTGAGCATTTGAGCTTGTTCCAGAATCTGGGATGAGCCTATGTTGTGGAAACTGAAATGCTCAAAATAGCTCATGCATGTAAATGGACACAGAGTGCTAAAATTAAATTAACCCAGGGGTTCTCAAACTGGGGGTCAGGACCCCTCAGAGGGTCACGAGGTTATTACTGGAGGTCGCGAGCTGTCAGCCTCCACCTCAAACCCCGCTTTGCCTCCAGCATTTATAATAGTGATAAATATTTAAAAAATTGTTTTTAATTTATAAGGGGGGTGGTCACACTCAGAGGTGTGCTATGTGAAAGGGGTCACCAGTATAAAAGCTTGAGAACCACTGAATTAACCCCTCTGGAGCCTCAGGAAATGTAAGGGGGGAGTCTCCCTTGGTAGGGTTGGGAAGGATATTGCTCTTCTCATGTGATCCCTCCCCCAGTGGCTAATTTTAAATGAAGCTACCTTCCCCTGACATGAATCTCCCTCTGGCACTGAAATTACATACAGACTATAATTTGGCATTTGAGAAGTGAAAGGGATGGTAGCCCTAATGGAAAAGCTAACAGCTTGGCTCTTCTGCAAGCCTCAAACTGCTGAATGAGCTTAAGGGTAGGGAAGGCTGTGCCTCCCAAACAGCCTGGCCCTGCCCCCTATCCAACCCCCATTTCCTGCCCCCTGACTGCCGCCCTCAGAATCCCCGACCCATCCTGCTCCTTGTCTCCTCACCATCCCTCAGAGACCCCCCCCAACCACCACCCTGGGACCCCACCCCTACTCCCTGTCCCCTGACTGCCCCGACCCCTATCCACCCTCCTGCTGAGTCTTGACAGACCCCCAGAATGCCCACAAGCCAACCCCCCCATTCCCTGTCCTCTGACCACCATCCCCACCTCTGCCCCCTCCCTGTGCCCTGACTGTCCCCGGGTACTTCCTGCCCCTTAGCCAACCCCCCCCGGCCCCTTACCCTCAGCTCCCCCCTCACCCAGAGCCTCAGCCCATCCAGCAGCATCCCTCGACAGCGGCAGCATGGCTCCGGCGGGGCCAGAGCCCCTGCCCGCTCAGAGCCGCGTGGTGAGGGGGTGGGGCTGCGAGCTCCACGCTGAGTGGAAGGAACTCAGGCCCTGCTGGAGTTTGCAGCCCCGCCCCCTACCATGCGGCTCTGAGCGGGGCAGAGCTCAGGCCCCGCCGGAGCCACCCTGCAGCTGTCCAGACGCTCCAGGATGCGCTGAGGCTCCGGGAGAGAGGTGGAGGCGGGGTCGGGTCTGGCTGGGGCCGGGGAGGGAGCCTCAGCCATTCTTGTGGGGGCCCCTGCGGAGCCCGGGGCCTGGGGCAAATTGCCCCACTTGCCCCCCACCCCCTCTGGGCAGCCCTGGAATTACCTTTACTGTATACGTTTATCTGCTGGTATTCTCGGACATTTAAGAATAAAGTTTCAGTCTAATTAAACCACATCCAGTGTTTCCCGTCCTCCTTTAGGCATAGCCAAACAACAGTTCTATTGCAGTACATTATCTTGAATGAGTCTGCAGCATAAGGCGAGTTCTGCACTTGTTACACATCACTGTTATTCTATATTCAATCTATTTCATTTCCAGATTGATTTTGAGGAGAGGAGGTGGGTTAGTTAAAAAGTGGAAGGTGTTCTTAAATCTTTTCTTCAGAAGATGTTATTAAAGGTTCTTTCTGATAGTGACTTGAGAATATTCAAAAGACAAGATTTGTGTCAGGGTGTCACCTTTCTATCTCTGATCCAGAGATGGCTGCAGTGGTTTGAATAAGATAAGTGGATCTTCTCACAAAGCTCAAATTGAACCATACCCAAACTCTCCAGCAGGTTAAAAATGTTTGGATGAGGCTTTTAATTTATTGTGTGTGTGAGTCTCTAGAACTTGATCCGATGACAACTAAAGTCAATGGGAGCCTAGGAGCTTGGAAGTGGATATGCTAAAAATTAAAGGAAGTCTTATCTCATGGTATTTCTTGCTCAAGCAGATGCAAAAAAAATTTGGAAATATCACAAGAGATTGTGTTCTCAGGAGATTTCCAGATACAAAACTGTGCATAAAATTACTTGTGTGAATAAGGATTGGCAGGATCAGGCCTCAATATTACAGAATCAAGCAGCTGGTATCAAAGGAAAGCAGCCAGACTTTTGAATGCTTTCCAATACTAAAGTGAACCTAACTTTCTTTGATATTTATCCACGATACATCTGACTTCAGGATTAATCTGACATATATAAAATAAATCTCACTTTGAAATATTATCAGTTTGTTTAAGCATGATTGTAATGAGGTTCACTTACCACTCTACCACCTCCTGCTGGCCATCCTGGGGATTAGCTCTGTTCGCCAATGCACCCTTCTCTGGTGGTGCCTCATTGCTGTCACTTTTGTTCCAGGACCCATGCCTTTCCAAGGCCCGTGATGTCCTCTTCAGTGACACAGCCCTCCAACCACGCCACACACTGTGCTCCCCCTTTCCGGGAGTGGATCTGCAGTCCACTGTTCAGCCACTTCTCTTAGTGGCTACTGCAGCAAATTGTCTGGCCACTTCCTCAAGGTCCTAGCAGCCTCTTTGCCCTTGCCTCAGGGCCTCAGCCTGCAAACCCCAGCAGCCAGCCAGGAGCTGTCTCTCACTCCCCTGGTCACTGCTTGCAGCACTGCTCTGTCCAGGATGCAGGCAGTTCTCTCAGCCCTCTAGAGACACAGTCCTTCCTCCCTGCAATCCCACCAGAGAACTGTCCTCCTCTGCCCTGCAGCTCCATTTTTATATGGGCCTGCTTAGCCCTGCTTGGCTACTTCCTTCAGCCCTTCTCTGATTGGCTGCCTCCTGCACAGCCTCCCTAGAGCCCAGTTTGGAGCAGGCTCCCCATCACAATGATATCTTACTTCTGTATTTAATAGTAGAGGAGTCTGAATCTCCTGCCAGGTTAGTGACATGATCTTTACTGTTTTTTTGTTCTTCATTGTGACCCTAGGAGTAGTGAGTGCACTCAGGGTACAAAGTGGCAGTAGAAGTTGGTGAACCGTTTCAGTGGAAGTAAGTCTATGATATTTTAAAGCTTTTTCCCCCTGTATTCAGCAGACTGTTGAAGAATTTCCTGCCTTTTGCCTCATTTTTTGAACTGTAAAAAGTGTCCACTGAATCATCATTATTTGTTTTTAAAAAATCCCTTGACAGGTTCCTTTATGAGATTTTTTTAAAGATTTCAAACAACTTATTTTGGAGCCTCGACAAATTCTGTGCAGCTGGTATAGTTAAAGTTGGTTACTTATTTGACTGTGGCTAGATATATAGCATTTCTGATTTAGTATGCCTGGCCAGATCTTCACATATGCCTCCTAAGACAACTGTCTGAGCAGTTCTGCAGCTGCTAGCAAGGCACATCTGTGCTTACCTGATCAAGGCACCACCCATTCAAAGATCCTTCTGTCCTAGCTCCTGTAGGATGGTTCTTTCCACTGGATTATGTATGACAGCCAGGGATGCCCTCCATCAAACTGTGTGCAGCTGTAGGGTAAGAAGGAAGGTTCACCCGAGTTTTTTTGCACCCTCGGTCAAATCTTTTTCTCTGTGTGTGTGTGTGTGTAGTGGAGGGGAGGGGATTTATGGTCTATCTGGATTTAATTCCATGGTAATCCTAGCTACAGGACTGGTATTTAGCTGTTCCAACTCTTGGAGCCCACGTATTGACTAGGAGCCTCTCCTCCCATAGGATCTCAGATGTAGAGAGAGAACTGTAGGGATGTTATACTTCCTTATGTTATGCTTATAAGAAGCACACGGGATCTTTTTCAGGGAAAAAGACAATACTCTGCATTTATTGAAAATGCAACACACACAAAGTCCTGCAGATAGTTTTTACAGTTACCAGTCTGTCGTAGCTCGAGTCAATCTAATGGCCAGTTAGATTGAGCAGGAGTGAGGAGCTGGGCTCTGTCTGTCGTGGTCTGATGCTCCGAGGCTCTGCAGGACTGAACCCAGAGTTCTCTGGCAAAACACCCCAGCTTTATACTTGTAAATTTCCACTTTAGTCTATGGATTTTGCAATGTCATTCAGTAATCGTTAGTCCTTAGGAGGTGTTAATCTTGGGGTTTTCTGCTGTTATCTCTTATTTGTTGTCTCGCCTTCGGGGGTGCCTGCCTCACCTTTGAGGTTGTCAATGCTGCTAATATGTTTAGCATCGGATACAATGGATGTTTTCTGATTGTCTCATGGTGTTTCCAAGTCTCTCACTTTTTCTTGACCATCTGGACATTTGTGGTGGCTTTCACACTTACCCTTAACCATGCACACATCCTTTACTCACACCAAACAATTTTACAGAGATTTTCAGACAGGATAACTTTCTATGGTTACTAAAGGGATTACACAAGAACCTTACACAATTTAGTTTGCAATGTATACAAGAAGCAAGACCTTATAGCAAATACTGTAATGAAATCTTATCCTAAAACAAAAGGTGACCATAATCAGCCATAAGGACTATTCTGGTCTATTCCTGCCTTAACATCAGTACAGACACGGCCAGATGCGTTTCTACCAATGTCCCAGAGGGGCATTCCTTTCTGCCATTCAAAAAGGGTGGCTGGCAGGATGATCAAATCATACATTAATACATTTAATATATACTACATTATTGTAACCATCAATCATTATAACCTCTAATACAGTGGTCCCCAACGTGGTGCCCACAGGTGCCATGGCACCCACGGGTGCATCTTAATGCGCCCACGTCCTGGACCCCAGGAGAGCATTCGCCGAAATGCCGCCGAATTTCATCAAAATGCCTCTTGATGACGACACTTGTCACCAACAAGTGATGTCATCGAGAGGCGTCGCCCCCGAATTTCAGCAGGGACGCCTCTCGATGACGTCACTTGTCGACGGCAAGCGGCGTCATCAAGAGGCGTTGCCGATGCTGCCGAAATTCTCCACTGCCGCAGTGGTCCTTCGTCTGGCACCTGCCAGATGAAAAGGTTGGGGACCGCTGCTCTAATACAAATATAAAATCCTACTCCTACACTTAGTCCTAGTACAGCCCATTAAATCTTCCCTGTCTTCACAAGGTGGGGGGTACTTATGCCCCAATCATCTTCCCCAAGTTCTGTCATCCCAGATTCCACCAAGTGCACCATACCACTTCCATCCTTGAACAATTCTAGCCTCTCCCCACTCATTTCAAGATCCAGTCTACAACTGCCTTCCTTTGTTTTCAAAACCCTTCATAGACTTTGTCACAGTTGGTCTCATGGATCAGTACTGGGAAAAAGAAGATGCAACTGCATCAACTTTCTGTATGGTGATTGGGGAAGCCCCTTATCCAGATGGTATGGGAATGGCCACTATATAAATGAATATGTTTGAATAATAAAATTCCTTGATTTTCTCAATTCCCTTTCTGGTTCCCTTCACACATCCACCACTGACTTTTTCTTTGTCCCTCCATATAATGTGGCCACTGATGGTGGGTGAGATTTTCTCTGAATTTCATTACATCTATCTAATCTAATGTTGTCTACCTCATGTTTATCACTTGCTATATGGATGTTTTACACATAGAACATTCTTCCTGTATTTCTCAGTCATAAAAGGTAATTTTATAAAAATCAGATGCAACATATCTTCTCTCCTTGGATTGTATTTTTAACTCAGTGTTTCTCAACCTTTTCCAGGTGGCATCCCCTTATTAAAAATCAAACATTTTCATGACCTACCCCTTTACATTTAGTGTAGAATTAAAAATGTATCAAAGATAAGACTATGTAATACCATTACTACATTTGACCTCACAAACATTGAATTTTTGGCTGCCCTTAACTTACTCTGGAAACTTTATTTTCCTTATTTTAGAATTGTAATGCAATTTTCAATGCCTCACAACTCCCCAATTGCTTTTCATGACCCTCTTGGAGATGTCAACCCACTAGTTGAGAGATACTGCCTTAACTCATCTCGCTCTATGCTGCTTTTTCAAATACGTTATCAGTCTCCTTAGCTGTATCATTTAACTTTAATAGTAACTCAAAATTATTTTCACTTTGAAACATCTGCACAAAATGAAGGTGTATCATGCTCTGTTCCAAAGGCCAGATCAGCAGCTAGTGTAAATGCGCACGACTTATATGGCTTCAGTGCATCTGCACCCCTCACAATAGCTGAAGATCTAGCCCAAAGAGTTTAGTCAGTGAACACTTTATTGAGTGGTGTTTGAATTTCAAGTTGTCTAACTGATTGTGTGGACATCCTCTTTTGCAAAGAAGAGTTATAATAATACAGAATATAAAACTGTTTTGAATGATATGTGATATAATGAACTACAATGGTAACCTATGTTTACCACTTAGTAACTCAGAGCTGACAAGCTCTGACAAATTAAATCAGTGAGAATGGGGTGAGGGGAAGAAAGAAGGCAAAGAACTCATGGATATACATTGCAGATTCCTTCATCACTGGAGTGTGAAACTTCAAAATTGCCTTAAAATGAAGTAAAAAATGTGTGACTCACTCCAGCTGTGTTCTTGTAATATCATGAAAATTAGCATTGCAGTCTGTCTTTGTTGATTACCGAGTGACAATAGCATCTTCACCTTAGTACTAGCTTTTCTTTCTTTTCCCCCACTGTGCTTTGGTTTTAATGATAATTCTTTTTCCTCCTTCTTTCCTTTCCTCATTTGTTTTTGTCATGTAGCTGAAGGTGATGTCTCCCTTTATTTGACTCTATCCTAATTGTTTTTCTTAATTTCATACTTTGTTTCCTCTTTTCCCACCAATATCTTGTTTCATCAGTCCCCACTGTGGCCACACTGAAAACTTTCCCATTTCAGTAAGCACTTCTCATTATTAATATTTGACACCCAATATGATTTTGGGAGAAGAAGAGAAGGTCATTCCACAGATGTCTTTGGTACTTCCCCACAAGCAGGGTCGGCTCCAGGCACCAGTGCAGCAAGCAGGGGTGGCCAACGGAAAGGGGGCGACACATCCGGCTCTTCTGTGGCGTGTCCCTCAGTCCCTCTCAGAGGGAAGGACTTGCCACTGAATTGCTGCCGAAGAATAAAGCGGTGGCAGTGGAGCTGCCACTGATCGCGGCTTCTTTTTTTTTTCCCCGCCGCTTGGGGTGGCAAAATCCCTGGAGCCGGCCCTGCCCACAAACATCAGGCTCTGGCCACTGTCAGGATAATGAACTAAATAGACATTGTTCTGGTTTGGTATGACAAGTGCTAAAGCCTTCACATAGCAGTGCTGAGTTATTCTGAGTTTGTTTATGAGTCTGGCTTTTGTCAGTAGGCTAATTTCAAAATGAGCCAAAATGATTCTGACTGAGTGAGATGGACTTTTCCTGCATAAGCCAGGCTGAATTTGGTCCCTACTCTCTAAGGTGATTATCTAACAGTAGTTTGCTAATGCTGTTTCTCTTTACATGTAGTGGTATGTAATCAAGTATAATATAGGCCTTTTGAGGTTGTTGAGGGGGAAACGTCATAGGCCAGTACCACCCCACTGCTACAGTTGCCCTATAAGAACACCTGGATGACAGTGAAGAGTGCACTGGGGAAAAAAAATCCAACAAACAAATAAATTATGATGATACATATATTATTTACTAGTGCTAGGCAAAAAGTGGCAAAAAAAAAGAAAAAAAGTCAATTTCCATGGCCATTTTGAATTTTGTTACCATTTGTATATGTTTGTTTGTTTTCTGTTAGATACTAATTTCTCCCACCGCCCCCTTCTTTCTTCATCCAACTGCAATTGACTCATAATCCAACACAGCAGTTCTCAGTTTCCAGTATCTGTCTTTTTTTCCCCGTCTCACTCCCAAAATTAAACCCTTTCCCATTATATAAATGACCAGTTCATACATAAGTTAAATGAAACAGACACAAAAATGACTTAGGGTTCTTTAGGTGTCATGGAATAAATGGGTTTTTGGAAGTGATATAAATAAATAAAGGATAGTGGCTTTGCAAACCAGCTCTTCAAGAATAGGTTATGTTTCTGTAATTATATCTTCATAATTCAAATAAATAGTTGTAAAGTTTTTTGTTTTTTTGTTTTTTTTTTGGAAAAGCTTTGTGAACTCTGCTGCTTTGATTAATATAGGTAAACTAACCAAAGAGAAGTGTAACATTGAACTGTTCAATCAAGTGACTGGTACTAGGATAACATTTTTTTTAAATTACAGAACTAACCTTGTCTTATTTTTTGCTGCTCTTTATATGCCATTTTGTAGTACTCAATCTTATTGAGCCTGCAGAACCTGTTTCAGAATAACTCCATGTGTCTTTCTGCTCCCAAATCAGGGAATGGTGTGACAAATTTAACTCTGCCCCATGCTCAGCTGGTGTAAATTAGCATAGCTCTACTGAACCAAGTATATTGTATAATGTATGAAATGATGGTTTGAGTCAATCAAGGGGTCAGGTGGGCATGATTTTTTATTTAACATAACTCACAGAAGAAAAGGTATTAAATGAAACATGAAATGGAAATACCTCACTATTCATATACTAAATTTCAAACCAGTTAAAGACTTTTTTTTAAAATAAATGCCCCTTCGGTATCATTTGATACCACTAAATGAAAATTAAAAAAAAATTCATTTACATTTTAACTTAGTCTTCAAAAGGCACAAACTGTCACAGTAAAGGGAAACCTAATTAAAGGAAGAGGAAAAACTAATGACAAAAAGAAAAAACTCCACACCTTACAGAGTGGCACAACAAACACAGCTGTGTTGCAACACAGTTTTACACAGTGCTCAGCACCACTGACTAAACATTCACCTAAAATTTAAATCACATTAAGATTGCATTTAAATTAAATTCAGGTAGAAGTATTAAAAGATTTTCAGTTGAAAGACAGAAACAATTGAAAGACAGAAACAATTGAAAACCTTCCTAAACAAAGATGTTAATTTTCCTTTTGATTGGTCTATTTTGCAAATTGTAGCCAATCCTTTTCATGTATATGGAATTATTTTAAATGCAGAGTATTTTGAGAAATTGAATTCCTAGAGAAAGATTAAGCAACTGGTTTAAGTTAAGTTTAGTGTAAGACAACAGGGCATGGAATCACTCTCTCTTTTCACCATGTTCTTAAATTGAACATTGAGAAGAATGCTAAACAAGTTGGAGGGTGTGACAGAGGGTGAGTTAGAGTTAAACTCCTGAGCTTATGCAGATGACATTGTGCAGACATGTGCGAATTTATGATGATACTCTTCGCTGCCTTTGAAAAATGGTGTAGTCAACTTGGGCTTCCAATAAATGCTAAACAACGAAGTGATCATATCTTGGAAAAGGACAATAGATAAAGTGTTGAAATTCAGAATCAGAGAAGTCATAGAATAAGTAAAGTCTTGAGTACGTTGGAAGCTTGACCAGTGCCAACAGTTCCATCAAGGATGAGGTTAAAATGAGATTGTGACCCTATCAGGGTAGAATACAAACTAAAGAGGATCTCTGTCATCTTTGCTCTGCAACTTTGGGGGCCTTTATAATGCCTTGCTGAAGTAGCTCCCACCTGGGCCACTCACAAACAGCTTTCCAGCATGCAAGCCACACCTTGAGTGTCTGTGTGTAGCTGCAGTCTGCCAACCACTTTTGGGTTAGACTCTGGCTCTCACTAGCCTTGGTTATCTTGAGGGTGACCCCAATACACCCCCAGTCTTAAATTGCGCCTCCCCAGAAATGCATGCTGTATTGCCCAGCTCTTTCCTGGACAATATATGTTTAAACTGAAGTGTCTGGGAAACTCCATTTGTGGTGGCAAGTTGTGTACATATTATTCATTGTAAAGAAATAACAGACCTGTTTATTATCTACAAAAGAGAGATTTTAAGTGAGTACAAGTAACGAGTCATAAAAGTCAGAAATGTTTACAAGAAAAATAAAGATAAAATGCTTACTAGTACCTAACTTAACAAAATATGTTAAATTGAGGGTAAAGTTTTCTCACTATATGCTTTCAGCAGTCTTACTGACCAAACTTCTTTTTTCAAGGCCCCTTTCCTAGTCCAGTGGCTGCTTCCTTTTTCCCTTCAGGTGCAGTGAATCAATGGGCATTGAGAGAATGTCCATCGATTAGATTGTTTGTCCCTCCCTTTTATAAGTTCAGTCCCCCTCTTGAGAAATATCTCCAGCTGGGTACTTAGGAGACAAAAAGTCTATGTGCTTTTTTTCTCACCTGTTTGCGCATCCATTTTCCCCTTCCTATTTGATAACTTTGTTTACTGCTTAAATGAAAATTAAGCAGAGCACACACACTCTTGTTTAAGACAGACCGGTTTGCCAACCTCAGTTTGGAACATTTTTTAATAGCACCATACAGTGTTGGCACACATTTTATCAGGACAATAATGACCAGCAAATAATGAGTTTTCAATTGATACCTTACAAGGAATACTTTGTGCAAAGATTGTTACAATAGTGTTTAGGGAGTGAATATGACATTCTGTTATAGAGATGTGCTTTAGCTACAAATACAAGCACAGAAATTGATGACATTATGAACCGATAAAAACATTTTTTGGTGCCAAAGTGAGGAACTATAAAACCAATGCACTGACAATATTACTGTACGATCTGAAAGCAGCTGTGTTAAATGAAAGACATCAGAAGGCTTGAAGTGGTAACGGTGAGCATTCTTCAAAGGATGGCATGTGTAACATGGAATGGTATTAAGACAAATGACGATGTTGGAAGGAGAGAAGCATATGAAATCAGTGTAGGGGACTTGCTACAACTGAAAAGATATTGAAGGTGGGGACATTGCAGAAAACAAACAGATGATATGATGCCAACAGAAATAATGCAAACACAGACAAGGTCAGTCTGACCTAGAGGCTGACCACCAACTAGATGGCAGGCCATCTTACACAGAGATATGACTAATCTGGGCTTAATGGCGGTACAAGCCATGGACTGGAACAAATGGTGATGCTGTACCACACTCCCTATCCATAAAGATGCTCTGGGATGAAAAGAAGAAGGGGAGAAAGATAATGGATTCTCACCCCATTGTTTTTTATTATTGAACAGCAGCAAAAGTTTCCTCTGACAGACTATCCAGCATTCAGAAAAATCACAAAAATATATGGTCATTTTGGCAAAAAAAAATTAAAAGAAAGTATAAAGCAGTCTTGATACTTTCGTTGGAACCAAGACAACCCTATATATAGTTGATAGTCTAAACTTTGGTACTGGGCATAGATGTTAACTTCAGACCAAAACAATATTTTTAAATCTTTGTTGTACGTTTTTATTTATTTGTCACTTAGATTAATTTAAGGGAGATGAAGCTCAATTTAAGCATTATTAACTTCTATGAACATTCTCCAAATGCTCATTCATTTAGGTGCTTAACTCCCACTGATTAGTTGTTTCTGGCAGCATTTTCTTAACTTTTGAAAATGAGCTCCCCCTTCAGGAAAAAAACAATCATCCACCCTTCATCCTCACCATCTGGTTCGAAAGACCTACCCAAGATAAGGAATTAAGAGTAGATTGTGCATAGCTTCGTAACAAGATTCTTCTTTTCCTTTCTTCCATGTTTTGATCATCAGTGAAATAATTAACAATGTTGATATGAAATATCATCATTAGAATCTGAGTTACCCCCAACTGAGATGAATGTGGCAAGTCATATTTCTGAGAGATAGTGTAAACTCTAGCAAACATTGCTGCATCAGTTAAACTCATCAGATTTTAATGTTCCTTTCCATCCTTAACAGTTATAAAAGTATTTTAAAAATAAAATCTGACATTTAAGACATCTGTCCACACACACATGAACAGACCCAAACAGTCTTTTGCACCCCTGCATGGGGCTGCACCACACATTTTGAGAAATGCTGGTTTTGAAAACTTACCACATCACAACTCAGACTTAAGTCTATCTGTATCTGGAATCAGTTCAACTCACCAAGGGATATGGTGAATTGTCCATCACCTGAAGTCTTCAAATTGGTATGGGATGTCTTCCTTAAAAAAAAATATTATATATATATATATATATATATATATATGCTCTAGCTCAACCACAAGATAGGGAGTAAGATGCATGAATTATTGGTGAAATTCTGTGACCTGTGTTATGCATGTGCTCACACTATGTGACCATAATGGTGCAATCTGGCCTTAAAAACATTTTATAGAGAAAGTTCATATAATTTATAGATTTTTTTTTTTAAGAGATCAGATTTTTTTCATTAGCATTTCTGTTTGCTTAATTAGAATGTCTGTTTCTCAAAAGAATTCTGGCCATTCTCTACCACATATTGCATGCTTTTTTTTCCCCCTCTGCTGTCTCTTTTGTTCCCTTTTATTATAGTATCTGAAGTACTGTGTTATGCAAATAAAGTGAAACACTAAAATGGACTTTTAAATGTACACTTTTATCTGTGTATATTAGTTCATTTAATCTAAAACACTTGTCCTTGGTTCAAGTAGCTTTTAGATCAATGAAAATATTCATATCAACAGATAAACAGTGTTCAAGTGAGTCAAAAATTAACTAGATCAATTTTGTCCATTCCTCTTGGGCACACTATAGTAATAGCCACACACACTTTAAGATTAAAAAGTTATTTTTCAGTGTTTGAAATATCTCCCTTAAGCCTTGAATTTACAATAAAATACTTTATCAAGCTTTCATAATAAATACATCTGCAAACAAAAAATGCATTTCCCCCTGTGACAAGTCCTTTGCCCACCCCTCTTCCTGGGGCCCACTGGCTGCCCCAATAAAGCTCAGAAAGGCTTCTAGTTCTGCAGCACCCATGGTTTTATTCACACAATGTTCTCCCACCACCAGTGTTATACTATATACAGAGCTTGCAGGCCTGATAATCGCTTCTCCTAAACAGAGCCTGCCATCAGCCTGGCAAGAGTGACTGACCTTCCCCTGGCCATTTCCCCATCTTCTGGGGGCCAGCCAGCCTTTATAGCCCTTGAATCCCCAGGCCCACAGGTGTAGCCAGTTCTAAAGGCCAATCACCAGGCTTCTCCCCAGCCCCAATCTATTTCCCCTGATTGGGGCTGGCTGAGCAGGGGCTCATTAGGTGCCTTCGCACCAGCACCCTGCTACAGCCCCCTTAAGCTGAGGAAAGGGTTTTACATCTGTGGCAAATAAGGTATTTTAGGGGTAGTTGAGCTTTGGTTAATCTCTGTGCCCACTACCAAAATTTAGACCATGGAAATACATTAAAATAAATGCTATTTTACACAGCTGTCAGCACAGACAGATGTCTCACCTAGAATTTACTCTATATTATTTACTGAAATTTAAAAGATGTGCATGGACATTGACCACCCTGCACATTTAAGCGGGGCGGGGGGAGGGGTGCTTGGCTGCCTGGCTGAGTGAAGGGAGCAGTGCTTTTATGGCTGAGGGAGGGGGAGTGGGGAAGATGAAAACTGCTGCAAAAAGGGATCAGTGTGGTTGCTGATTTAAAAGAGTTTAAAAGGGGCAGCTCATCGCCTCAAGTCTTCCTTTTTACATGGACCAAGGCTGAAGCAGGACCCACCCTCCCTCCATGCAGTTAGGGGTTTTTTTGCCTTCCCCATAGCAGGTTTCAGGAAGCGTTCTGTTCATGCATGGCATGACAGGCGGTAGGCCATATGTCACGACTCATTATTTAAGTGTTGGGCGGATGTCCAGTGCAGGTAGCCCATAGGAAAGGTATACAGTGACCAGATAAAGGCCTTGGAAAAGGACTTAAAAAGAGGTGTTCATTAAAGGAACGAATGGGTGGTGGTTGGGGACTCCTATGACTGGCAGGGCTGCCCGGGGAGGGGGGGGCAAAGGGGGCAATTTGCCCCGGGCCCCGGGCTCCGCAGGGGCCCCCAAGAGAACAGCTGAGGCTCCCGCCTCCGCCCCTCTCCTGGAGCCCTAGCGCATCAAGCAGCGTCCTCAGACAGCGCCGCAGCGTGCCTCCGCCGGGGCCCCTGAGCCCTGCCCCGCTCAGAGCCGTGTGGTGAGGGGGCGGGGCTGGGAGCTCCGGGCTGAGCTCAGCTCCCTCCGCTCGGCGTGGAGCTCACAGCCCCGCCCCCTCCCCACGCGGCTGGGAGCGGGGCGGGGCTCAGGCCCCGCTGGAGAGACGCTGTGGCTGTCGGGCGAGGCGCTGAGACTCCGGGTGAGGAGGGAGCCGGGGGTAAGAGGCTGGGGCCAGGGGCTGGGGCCGGGGCCGGGGGTGGGGGGGTTGGCTAAGGGGCAAGGAGTCCTGGGGACAGTCAGGGCACAGGGATGGGGCAGAGGTTGGGGGAGCGGTCAGGGGGCAGGGAACGGGGGGGTTGGATTGTGGGTGTTCTGGGGGGGGTGGATAGGGTCAGGGCCGCCCAGAGGGGGCAGGGCAAGAGGGCGCAGGAGCTTCTTCGCTCCCAGTCTTCGCCGGCGGGGGGTCCTTCCGCCCTGGAGCGGAAGGACCCCCCAGTGGCGAATTACCGCCGAAGCGGGACCTGCCGCCGATGGGCAGCCTGGTCTTCGGCGGTAATTCGGTGGCGGGGGGGGGCCTTCCGTTCCGGGACCCGCCGCCGAAGTGCCCCAAAGACCCGCGGTGGGGACCCCCCCCGCCACCGAATTACCGCCGAAGACCGGGCTGCACTTCGGCGGCGGGTCCCGCTTTGGTGGTAATTCGGCGGCGGGGGGTTCCCGCCGCGGGTCTTCGGGGCACTTCGGCGGCGGTTCCCGGAATGGAAGGGCCCCCCGCTGCCGAAGACCCCGGGCCCCCGGAATCCTCTGGGCAGCCCTGATTACTGGTTCAGCAGGGAGCCAACCCCCCATTCTTATAACCCACATTCAGGGCCGTCTCGACCAATTATGATGCCTTATGCAGCCTGAGCACCTGCTCCCGCCCCCAGGGTCTGGGCTGTGCTCAAGGTCTGTGGGGCCGGGGAGGCAGGAGCTGTGGGGGGCCCCACAGGCTCAGAGTGGCCCAGGGGATTAGTGGGGGTCTGGGAGCAGGAAGTGGAATAACTCGGCTCGAGCCCACTCCGTTCCCCCTGCCCCAGCTGTGTCATTCGAGGGAGGGAGATTGGGGGGAGGGGTTCCCCCCCCGCACTCACCGGCAGCGGCGGGATGCAGAGCAACCTGGCCCCAGCCCGCTCTACTCCACCAGCTCCCAGCCGCCTCACTCTGCTTCTCGCTGCCAGTGAGTGCAAGAAGGGAGGGGGGTTGGGGAAAGGACTGCCCCCCACACTCCCCGGTGGTGGGAAGCGGAGCTACGCGGCTGGGAGATGGTGGAGTAGAGTGGGCTAGGGTTGAGTTGCTCCACTTCCTGCCGCTGCCAGTGAGTGCGGGGTCATCAGGGGGAAGAGGTGGAATGGGGGCGGGCCAGTGGGGGAGCAGGGGGAAAAGCCGGGGTGGAGGGAGTTGTCCAGGGCCCCACACCCCACTAGGGATGGCCCTGCCCCTTGCAGTGGGCACAGCCCATGGGGGGGAGGGGGGGGAGGGGAGCTGAGGGATAGGGCTGGTCACCGGAGCTGGTGCTGCTGCGTATGCAGCACACAGCTGCCTAGGACACCATGAAATTTGGGGCAATTTGGTGCCCCAAATTTCATGATGCCCTATGGATGGTCCTGACTACCTTAACCCTCCTATGGGGGTGGGGGGTGGATGGTAAGGCCCCAGCAATGGATTTGCTGGAGGGACCCGGATGGAAGAAGACGGGAAGCTGGTGGAAGCCACCTGGGTATGGTAATGTCCCAGCAATGGAGTTGCTGGAGGGACCTGGATGGAGAAAGAGGGGGAGCTGATAAAAGCTCCCTGGGTAATTAAGGAATAAACATGGGGTTAGCTGCACTGTACACTGTTATCTTCCGGGTAGTCCCAGACATCTAATAATAAAGTTGCGGCCTCATTAAACCTAAGTCAAATGTCTCTTGTCCTTCTTTCGGCATAGGCAGACAATTGCTCATTTACACCATCTACAGCAAAGAAAGATGGAGCAGTGAGAGCAACAGCAAAAATGCTTTCTTCTGTCTCAAAGAATCAGTTTGGAGGAACAATATTTAAAAACAGAAAATAATTTGTTTGACTGGGGACTGGTCTTGCTATGCATACTAAAGAGTCATTTTTAACTCTCAAGAATATGAAAGTATTTCTAAATGTTAGTTTCATTCCATTTTCATTAAATTGTCATATTGCTTTCTTATTTCATCTTTGCAAAATGGCAACATTATGATTTATGGCATTTTCTGCTTTACAAATATTACTTGTCCTATTTACAAAGAAAGAATTCTAAGAATTCTGTTTCATAAAATGCTGAGGTGGCAGAAAGTACAATGGAGATATATTATGAAAACTTCTTAAATGATCAGTTGAGAGAGAGGGAGAAACAGTCAAACTAATAGTTTCCAATCATCCTATTCTGTTCATAAAAGTGGGAATACAGGAAAGTTGTATCAGAAATTGCACAGAAAATGGGCTGTGATATGTATCTATGAGCAGCTTTTTAGGAGATGTGAAAAGTGGCCTCTGAACAGAGAGGAATAGATTATCCTTTTGGTGTCTATCACATGGGAGACAGAGATGAGTTTGGGGTTGTAGGGAAGTTTAATATTTATTTGTATTCTTTTACATGGTGTGAGCATAGATTAGTGCAATGTGGAACTGTAAATAAATAAAGAGAAAATCATTGCCCTGAGACTGCATGACCGTGAAAAGGACTTAAAAAGAGGTGTTCACTAAAGGAACAAATGGGTGGTGGTATTTCAGTATCAGTACCATTGCTTTTGTAAACATTTTTAATTCACAAAAGCTTTTGTCCTGTGCATCACCCTTAGCACCGTTCTGGACTTTTCCCAAACAGAATTCTGAGTGAAAGACTTGTGACAAATTTGATTAAATAGGTCTCTGACCAAAGGCACCCCATATTCACACCCTACACCTGTGGTCCTCAAATGTTTTACCTCATGCCCTCTTTTGCCCCATCTGTGCCCCCTCCTCCTACCTTGGGAGCTGGGCTGGGAGTGGGGCTGTGGCTCTGGGAGGTGGGAACATGGACAGGGCTAAGGGGGCCAAGGCTGGGGACACAGCTGAGGATGGGGCTGGGAGCGGAGCCTCAGCCGGGGACCAAAACCAGTAGCCAGGATGCCGGGAACAGGGCCAGCAGCCAGGGACGGGTCTAGAAGCAGAGCTGGGTGGCACTTTCTCCACACCCCACATGGGGGCTGGCCCGGGCCCAGGCCCCAGCTGCGATCCCTGAACATTCATCCATGCACACCCCACAGTTTGGGGACCTCTGCCCTACACACTGTTGTAATAATCTTTGGGCAGACTATATCTTGTGAGGCATCATTTGAAAACTAATTACTTGCTAGGCAATAATATCATGGTGAAATGTATGTAGCAACATTATGTGTAAAGTTATGAAATCCCCCTTTATGATGTTATTAGCACGTGTTCAAAATCACACAGCCCTACATAGGGAAAAGTTGTTAAACAGGTCTGCCCTAAACAAAGGAATGTGGGTTTACCTCAATTTACCTATAAGTTGTAAAAAGGGTCCTCAGAAGGGGAAGACAGGAGACATGGAAAATCTTCATTTCAGCAAACAGAGGTGAGAAGGAATGGCATTCAACCTCTTTTCACCACCAGACACCATGTCACCTTTTCCACTTTTTCAATTAACTTTAACTAGCAGCAACCCTCAGGAAAATGCACTTTAGAGGGTGACTGAGGGGGCAAACACATCCCAAATTATCTCTCCTTCTCCTCCCCCCCACCCATCTCTCTTGTTCACCTAAGAAGATGAAAGAAACTGCCTATGAACTTTGCAGACCAAGTTTCAGGTCAGGATCTGCTCCAAATGTTACTGGGAACCTGTGGTGAGATTTTCACTTTAAGTCTAGTTTAAGTTTACAAAGTATTTTATCTTATAACCATTTCTGACTTCAATAACTTACACTTGCACTCACTTAAAATCTATCTAATTGTGTGTTGTCTTAACCATTTAGCAGCCATAGTTATAGTTTGCAATATTCTACATTTAAAGGCTACATTCTCTGTACTAGCCTTACAGATTCCATTCCATGTTTCTTCCCCACTATATATATTTTTTAAATTCATATGGACCTGTTTTGCTAGCAACCTAGCACATCCTTACCATATTAAATTCTGTGGGGATTTTTAGAGAGCAGTTAAGGGGATTCCCTAACATGGTTTTCTGCCATGTTATATTGTGATTCCTACAGAGGGCAGCTCGCTTACTTACCAGATCAGTGGCCAGGAGTCACCAGTGTGGTCAGATGTTTGGCTGCATGTGTGTCTTCTCTTTGCATTCTGTACTGACTCTGGCCAGACAGCCGATACAGCAGGCTCTGATTGAACTGCCCAATACATTCATAGACTTGGTTTGTTGCCAATTTGATTTATTACTGCCTATCACCTTGTATATCTCTATCCATCACACTGTCATCTTGACCTTATCTTTAGGATGGGTCAAGCATGTTCCTGTTATCTTTAGTTAATGTGTTGGTATTGAGGTGTTCTAATAGCACCCTTTTGGAATGTGTTTGTATGAGTGCTCTGTGCCTAGCACCTCTTAGGAATGTGTGTTTTTGCAATATCAACCCTGTTCTTATCAGATTCTGTGAGCAGGGCCTGCCTATAGCTCACAGCCTGATTTTGGTTTATATCATACCAGGCCTCTGATACAAGGGCTTATGTTTCAGGTCCTCTTCCTCCTACAACAGGCTGCTAGGGTCAGAGTTGCTGGACCATGGCTGTGGCTATACACAGAGATGCAGGATGTAACCTGCATGCTGTTTGGCTGTTTATGAGGATCCCAGGTTGGGAGCTACAGCAGCAAAGCATTGTGAGGCACCCTAGGTTGCAGTGCAGACGTGACACAGCCCCTCACTGTTCTGGATTGCACCCCAGAATGTCATAATGTCTGCTTATATGTACATTATAAGACTGGTACAAATTGGCACCTTAATTTGAGTTGAGGCGTCACACTGTGGGGCAGGACTTGGTGTTCAGACCTTTTGGTTACCAGTCATCTTAGGCTTTGCATGGTTTGCTATTGAGAGAGCCTTCCTCTCACACTCTTCCATCAATAGGACTACCTGCTCTTGGCTTGACCCCCCCTCCACCCGCATTCCTGCACCAATCAGCTACTGTCTTCAAATACACACACCCTGTAATGATACATAAATTAGTAGTATATTGTTCATCCACTAGATGTCTCTGTGGGCTGTATAGAGTTCCAGATAGGGTGCGGTCACTGGGAAACAAGGAAGACAAAGTTCAAATCAAGCAGTATGGAGGCCTATTTGTTGCTATCTCTATAATGTGTAATTTTTTTTTTATTTTTTCTTTAAATGCCTTTTATTTAAGATGGACTGAGATTTCATATATCATGGTACACTCTACTACCCATCTGTTACGGATTTGTGCAGTAAGGTGCTCATATTTTAATGTTAAAGCTATACCACCAAAGCAAGTTGTTTCATGACACAAAGCTCGCTACAAGTGATTAGAATGGAAAATTTACATTTGCTGGCATATGCATCATCACATTAGACCCACTAAAACATATTATCAGACTGAGCCACATGATGCAATTAGTGAACAATAGTGTGCTTGCACTTTTTCACCCAAATCATTTTCCTTTCTGCAGAAGGGAAAGAAACACCCCAAAAAGTACTAACATCTACTTGCTTAGTAATTACTGTTCAAATGTAACGCACTCCAATAGCAAGAAACATCATTTTTTTGGTCAACCTTTAATTTGAATATCTTATGCTTTGTAAAATCCTTACTGCCTATTTTTTATGCTGCCATACTTCCAGCAGAATAAATTTTGGTAATATAATGAGTGTAGATTCTACCATATCCCATATGTGTAACAATACATTATAAGCATGTATAAAAACTGAGCATGAATATGTGGTTTTGTGTCTGAACCATATTAGTTTCTCCATGAAACAATACAGACATGCATAGCACAATGTATATACCAGCTCTCCTTGACTACTTTTGAAGTTTGGAGGTGTTCAACCCAAGATTCTAGTGGTCATCTTGGGTTAGCTGAATTTCAGAGATATATTGACAGATATAGATCTCACATACAACAAAAATGTAATTTGTTTAAACAGAAATAGACTCAGTAGAATCCAGCTTCAAATACAAGATTATAATTTTATTTGGCTGTTGTTGAATAAGCAAATACATTAATATTTATCCCACTTGCTGCACACTGTATTTTGTTTTCTAATAATAGCAATAAAATGCTATCGGTTCGCACTTATATACTAATAAAGCAAATTCAAAGTTTGACTAAAGGTACAGCAATGACACATTAATATATCAACTGCCAGATATGCTATGTTAAATTATAATATCCATCCAGTAAATTCATATAGAAATACAGTCAAACATTCACAGTGAAATTTTTTTATGTTAGTGCTTATATTTTGCATACTATGGGCCAGATCCTACCACCATTG
Source organism: Mauremys mutica (assembly GCF_020497125.1). Classification (NCBI taxonomy): domain Eukaryota; kingdom Metazoa; phylum Chordata; order Testudines; family Geoemydidae; genus Mauremys; species Mauremys mutica. Next base: position 153,771,792 of record NC_059073.1, read on the forward strand.
TAACCAAAAAGCAAAACTCCCATTTACTTTCATAGGTTCAGGGTCAGGCCCTTTATGAACCTGTGCATTATGTTCCCGTCTTCCCTATTAAATATTTGTAACTTTTCCAGTACAGGAGAATGAAATGTGTCTGTGACTTTTTAAACTATTCCCCAAGATATTTGATTTTGTGTATGTGTACATTCTCTGAAATGCAAGGAAAGTTGATAATTAAGAGAGTGGTGTTTGTGACTTATGTGTTTCCCATAAACTTCCCACCCCCCACTTCCATCTCCCTTTTGTTAGAGTCAAAACTACCAGTCACATTCAAATAGAGACCATGTAATGTAACTTGCTGCATACCACTGGCCAAGTCCTGGGTACTCTGTGAAAAGAAATCAGAATCATACTTATATTCAAAGTTAAATTATGATCTGATTGACTCTTTCCCTCCATTACAATAGACCATATCTGCTTGCTTTAATGTCTAAATCTACAATTATATATAAAAATAGAGTTGGACCAAAACTTTAGATTCAGCTTTCATGGAAGTTCCCTGTTACTACAGTGAGTATATCCCAGATCCAAACACAGAACTATAAAGAGGTTTTAAATTCAGAGCCTGTTCTGTATCTGGAGGTGGATCCTCAGAGCTGGTAGTTAGAAAAGAAAATTTCTGCTTATGAACTGAGAAGATGTGAACTGGAAACCACTGTGACACAATTAACACAAAGCAAAGTTAATGAATATTGTTTTTTTGGAGATTGTTTGAGCCCCAGTTAGACATAAAATGCCTGATCTGGTTTACATTGATAAACAAATCTTGTTGCTTTCTGGAATGGTGCTTTGAGAAGGACTGTCTAACCCAGGCAAGAAAAAGGATTAAATTTTATAAAATTCTTTAGTTCTGCTTGTGTACTGCTTTACTCTAACTCCTGCCTCTCTCTGAGAGACTTGGAGCCATAGTGGCTTCATCAAGTCCTCCTTATTGTAAGAGTTGTGCTTGTCCACTTAGGGAATGGAAACAATACCATATGACTAATCTCAACTAACCAAGTTATTCGGCATGATGCAAAAATTACTGGGTGAAATTCCATGGCTCGTGTCATACTAGATCAGGGATCGGCAACCTTTGGCATGCAGCCTGCCAGGGTAAGCACCCTGGTGGGCCGGGCCAGTTTGTTTACCTGCTAATGTCTGCCATTTAGATTACTTGTATTTTTGCACCATTCAACTGAAATGTTCCAGTGTGAGCCTCTGAAAATAATAAATTTCATTTATATAGCTCCTCCTATGCTTACCATCCCAAAGTATTATATAAAACAATGGGCATATTTTTTTTTCCATCAGAGTCAATAGGAATGTTGCATACAAACATCTGAAGAGGAGACAAAGTGTTGCTAACTGTAAGGTAAACATGTTGCTTACCAAAAAAATACAGATATATACAGGCTGTGCTGCAAACAATCGTGATATTATCGTATGTCACTCAATACTTGTTATTTTAAAGCCCCAGCTCCTGGTGTCATGTGATTATGTGAAAAGCTCAGCTTTAATTTCAAAATAATAAAAAAATCTTGTTCCTTTTTATTGATGAATGAACTTGAAAACATGACCTGAGTGTTCCTTGCAGGCTCAGAAACCAAAAGGCAAAGAGAAAGAAACCAACTTTATTTTTAAATCTCAAGATTTTTAATGCAATTTCATCATGAGACTTGACTCATGATTATTGAATGCTTGGGGTTGGCAGTACTGTATTGATACAGTATAACTGAAATGTGACATGTTAGATAGGAAGTAAATACTGAAATCAACTGAAACTAGAAGAGGATTTTATTTATAAGGTGCCATTTTGCCAGTATGAAACTTCACCAGGACACTAAAATAACCATGCTGCCACTGGGGAATGATACCACAGGCATGTGAAAAAGTTAGTGGATTTTACAAAAGCTCTCCTAATACCCTGATGCTCGGGCATTAATTCAGCTCTGAGGGAAACTGTTCCACCACTTCCTGTAGTACCTAGGTCTTAGTCTTCCTTTGGAAGTTTACTGTACAAGTACTTTCCAGATCAAAACCTGTTTAATTTATGAAATCTGATGGCATCACACCTCCAGGTGGTGTGGCTGAAGATTATTATTATTTTATATGTTATTTTCTTGCAAACGGTTTTATTTGCTGAATATGATTTTGCAAATGTTAAATTAGTTAATTTAGCTGTTTTTGAAGTGCAGATAATTTCTGCTGAACTGGAACCTTCAGTGAGCAATGTAAACCAAGAAAAAAACTATATATAAAGTATGTTATTAGGAATGTGTAGTATTTGATATTTTTCATATTCACATCAATGTACTACCTAGAAATCAGTTTTGCTTTAATATTTTTTTCTTTGGATCAAATTCTAATATTCATATAGCATTCCACTAACAAAGTAAAGAGAGAGTAAATTAAATCAGGAATAGGTGTAGCCAAAGGAAAACTACACAATTCAAAGAAGAGTAGGTAAGGACTGATGATGTTTTTGATCCCCTGCAAAGCTGTTTTGATATTAAAATATTGTAATCGGGAACGCCCTTGGTAATTGGTTCCATTTGCAACCAATCACGACATCTGCTGGAATTACCAGATGTTTCACTGCTCATTTTTCCTGTTATTTTACCAAAGTTTTCAGGGGAATCATGCTGCAAGAAGGGTGAATTTCCATGTCCCCAGTGCCAGATATTAGAGGCTTAAATGAAATAGTATATAGTGAGAAATTAATTGTTAACACATCACCACACAGGGTACCATATACAGTGGGTGACATTAAAAATAAAACATGGAGATTTATTTCACTGCAGTACACACTTTTACCAAATTGGATTCATCACAAATATTATGCTAATTTTAATTACCACATGGGTAAATGTACTGTTGGAATACCTAAAAACTGCATGTTTGTTGTTCTTTTGCACACAAAAATGGGAGATACAATGATAATTTTACCCTTGTGTGTCAGATATGAACTCCGTTTCTTGTACCTTGTTTTTATGTACAAATGGGACCAGTTATTCCTCCTTACCATTGTAATTCAATTTTCTATTCTATAAAATTTCTTTTACCATGGTCATCACTGTTGTATTCGAGTATAACATGTAACACTTCCACAAGGCAATGCTGCCCTTTACCGGTCATTATGATAGCCTCAATCAGATGTCACTCTCACATGCCTGGCATTTGTATGCATATAATGGATTTTCTAAATTTATTTTTGCATTTTTTATTCTGATGTTTCCAATTTTTTTTATTATGACAACCAACCAGCCTTTGTCAGGTAAAAAATATTCACAATTTAATGCAATAAGAACATACCCCCTAAATTCATACCCCCCCATTCTCCCCTGGATGAATATGGATTTCTATATAATCCACTCTTACAGCTAATTTTCTCCAGATCTCTGACCATCAGAGGACAAGTTAATATATAACAACAGGTTTAGGTATGTTTCATTTTTGACCTTGTAAAATCATTTTTGCCTGTGCACTATTTTTGTACATTGAATGCACCAGCGGCTATGGTAGAACAAGAAAAGATGTGAGTAAAAACAAGCTGTTTCACGTCAGTTTAATTTTTGTTCTTTTTTTTAATAACTGCCTTGCATATCATAGAAGAAACTCTGTGTTCTAATATTTTATTACATCTGTGGTTTCTAAATGGGACTCGAAAACCTTAAAAGCAAGAATTCATTTGGAAACCTTCTGATTTACCTTGTTAAGTAATATTTATTAAAGCTTTTTCAACCAGCAAATGCTTCCAATCAGGTAAGAGATTATTATGCTGTTATGATCCTCATTACAGTTCTCATTATTGTAATAAAACTCAACCTTTGGTCAATCCCATGAATTTGTTTAAAATTAATTTTTAGTATTGTAGTAGGTGATAGAATTAAACCAGCTTCTACTGAAGGAAGTGTAACAATTGGCTGCAGTCAAGAACATATATAGTATGATTTGTTCTGCTTGTTTGCACACTGATTCTTATGCTTGCATGGTATTTTCTCTAAACATTCATCTTTCAAAAAGCAAAGAATTCTTAAAAAAAAAGATGTAAAAGTTGAAACAAAAATATATCGGGGCACACTCATGCCAGGTATAGTTTCCTTAATCTGAAAAACAAACAAACAAACAAACAAAATGGCAGTGTTTGATTTAGCACACAGTTTTCATACTAGACAAGAGTATTTGAATATTGTTAAACCTCCAATAAGCGTCTCAGTCTCTTAACTCCTTAAAATACTGGTGTCTTGTATACTTTTAATGTGGAACTTGATAATTCAAGCAAAACGTTAATACAGAACATAAAATTTACACTTGTCGGGTGTAAATATCTGGCATAATAGCTACAAAAGTTAAAAACAGAAAAAAAGCCTTGACTTTTATACAACCTATCAGCTCAGCTAAATGTTCAGCAAACCTTTTGTGAATTAATAATTCTATAGTGAACTGGGCCAGTTTCTAATTTCACTACAGTATTTCATTAACTTTTCACTGGTATATAGTCTATCAGAATCTGTCCTGTAGATTAAATAAAAATACTATTTTTTTAAAGTTTATAATGTTCTGTGGAGGCAGTGAACATTATTGGTCACTTAACGTTGCTTCACTCAATACAAGTCCATGTTCATTTCAAATAAAAAGTGATTTCTGAGTTGAAGGACCTCAGGGAGAACAGGTTGTGTATTTGAATTTCAATGAACTTTAAGGCCTATGACAGTTACAGTAACTCCTCACTTAACACTGTAGTTAAGTTCCTGAAAAATGCAACTTTAAGTGAAACAATGTTAAACTAATCCAATTTTCACATAACATTTAAGGTAAATGCAGGGGGTTAGGTTCCAAGGAATTTTTTTGGGGGCAGACAAAAGGCATTATATACTGTACAGTACTGTACTGTGGTTGGGAAGTGCCCCTGGCTTACCCCCAACAGGCACAGCCCTCTGCAGGCAAGGATGCTAGGAAACACCTTCGCAGCAGCAGTGGCAGCTTCCCCAGAGAAGAACAACCACCAACTTTGCCCGGGGATGCTCCAGGCCTACCTCTTCCCATCCCCGCTCCACTCCAGGCCCACCTCTTGCCACCTCCATTCCACTGCCTCTCTGGAGCACACCACATCCCCGCTCCTCCGCCTCCCTCCCAGAAAGGCCTAAGCTTCCCCCGCAGCTGTTTGGTGGTGGGGGAAGCACTGGGAGAGAGGAGGAGGAGGAGGAGGAGAAGAGGAACTTGTGCAATGCTCCCTTGTAAAGTCACTGCTCTTCCACAGAATCTTACAAGCAGTGGACAGAGCAGGCAGCCAAACGACGTTATAAGAAAGCATTGCACAACTTTAAATGAGCATGTTCCCTAATTGAGCAGCAATGTAACTTTGTAACTTTAAGCAGGAGAACGTTAAGTGAGGAGTTACTGTATTCTGTAAATAATGACAATAACAATAATTCAGAAGAGATAATGGTGATTAGTCCATTATTATGTTTAAGCTTTTGCTTTAATGAGATACGGCTGTATGAGCAGCAGAAGGAGTAATGTACCATATATACTCATTTATAAACCAAATATTTTTGGTAAAAAAGTGATGAATCAAAGAGCGGCGGCCGCCGTATAAACGGGTCTACACCAAAATTTGATGATTTAAAACTCTATGGCAGGGGTCGGCAACCTCTGGCATGTGGCTCGCCAGGGTAAGGACCCTGGAGGGCTGGGCCAGTTTGTTTACCTGCCGTGTCACTGTCCCAGGCCAATGGGGGCGGTGGGAAGCGGTGCGGGCCGAGGGATGTGCTGGCTGCGGCTTCCTGCCACCCTTATTGGCTCTGTGAATGCTCCAGGTAAACAAAACATCCAGGCCTGCTAGCAGCTTACCCTAACAGGCCAGGAGCCAAAGTTTGCCAACCCCTGAAATATAGTATTGGCTTATGAAAGGGTCATACAGTTTTTGCTATTTTTACCTAACCATCTTGGGAGGTCGGCTTATAAAGAAATGGGCTAATGAATGAGTATATATGGGTACTAATCTAGGGTACTTATATTGTGCTCATGACCATTATATCTGAATGCCCCACACAGTCTAAAAATGTACACTGAAGGTATGATACTAATGAACATCTTCAAGACCTTTATTGAAATATATGTTTATGTATAATACCAGTGAAAATGTTAATGAATTCAAGTCAGAAGCTGTTTAGTAAACAGTGGGTCACATCTTCCAGCTTTTTTTTTAATTGGGTCTAATCATGGTCTCTTCACTGCTGAGCTCCAACTATATTTGCTCAGTGAATGCACACTGGACTCATAATATTTTCATTGAGTCAGAACATAAACTTGGTCACTCGAGATGAAAGGCAGAGAATGAGGAAATATTGTACTGGCCCTGTTAAATCACATTTAGACTTTGAAGTTAGGGCAGCTTTACTCTGCAGATTAAAAGTTAAAAGGGTTGGTTGGTTATGGTGCAAATGGGAAATTAATAGGAGACATATTGACAGCAGTAGCTTGATATGCCATTACTTGGACGTCCCAGTGAAGATGGATGTCTGTATTTGTTTATGCTAGATCTACACACATGATAATAAAAAGCAACTCTGTGTCTGATTGAACGCACATTAAAGTCAATGAAAAGATACCTTTTGAGTCAGGCCCTTGGTATGCCTATCAAGCCTCTTGTTGATCAGAAACCACTTACTCATTTATTTCAAACTCAGAGGTGCACTTGTCAAACACTGTTGAAATGGTTAATCAAAATGGGCTTTTTTTGCTCTCTCCCATTTCACTATTGCTGATGGTGCTGTTGAAACTCAGGTTGTAGATGAGGTTTATCCAGATTTTTCTGAGGCTCATCCCTTTTTTGAGGTAGCTGTCCTGGGAAATCTGTAAATTTTCTTAGGACATTAAAAGCCAAGTTTTTTTGTCCCATCCCATTCCCTAGCCCTCAGAACCCCTTTCCCTCCTGGTTTTCCTCCATACAAGGGGCTGCCCGTGGTTTGGTTGCCTGGTGAGTCTGTGCCATTTATAAGCAGACCCCCACAAGATGGATAAGTAAAAATGGAAAATTTTTATAACCCGTTCATAAGCCGACCCTATAATTCAGGGGTCAGCAGACTTTGGCTCTCGGGCCATCAGGACAAGCCACTGGTGGTCCGAGATGGTTTGTTTACCTCGAGCGTCTGCAGGCACGGAGGTAAACCTAAGTAAACAAAGTGTCCCGGCGCACCAGCTCCTTACCCTGACGGGCCGGGACAACAACTGGTGGGAACATTTTTTGGGGGGGAGAAGCAGGGAGTCAGGGGAGTAACCCCTGTGACCACCCCCACATGACCCCACCCCTAGCCTGGGACCCCCACACTCTCCCCATCCCATCCCTCCCCCCCTTATCTGGGGAGGGCCAGGGAGGATGTCTCTGACCTGGCTTGCGCTGCTCCGGCAGGCTGGGCGGCGCAGCTGCACCATGTTCCAGCGGGCTAGGCTAGGCGGCACGGCCACAGAGTGCTCCGGTGGGCCGGGCGGCGTGGCCGCAGCCTGCTCTGGGGGGCAGGACTGAGCGACACGGCTGCATCCTGCCAGCCCCGGAGCTGCAGCTGCTTCGGAGGCTACGGGGAGAGCAGCGCGGCCATAAGCGGAGAGACTCTGGCCCCGCCTCTTCCCTTCTGTCTCTGCTGGCTGTGTTGCCTCTCCCTACTCCCTCTGTTGAGAGGGAGGGGCTGTGTCCCACCTCTCCCTCTCTATACCCGTTCATAAGCCGATCCCTGTCTCTGGTGTTTCCCCTTTTTACTAAAAAATATTTGGCTTGTGAACGAGTATATACAGTACTATACTTAATTGCATATTTAATTTAAAATTCAATTTATTTTCTGCTAACCTCTTATTTTCAGTTTTGTATCAAAAGCACATAACTGAATTGTATAAACTGTTGGAGTGTAGTTAGTTTGAGGCTGTAGGGAAAGCAAGTTCACTGAGCGTTTCTGCCCATATGACCATCAGTGAAATAATTTACAATGTTGACATTTAAATCACCACCTTTGGGTTCAGAGCTAACCCCCCTTTGAGATAAATAGGTCAACTCACACCTCTCAGAGTCAGGTTGTCTGCAAAGTCAGAAAGGCAGCGCTGTCTAGTCTCTGTTCTCATTTTCCCAGTTGTTTTTATAATCATGTGGGCTAGAAACATAATGTTTTCAGACTGAAAGTCAAGGATCTGGAGCACAATTCTGTGGCCAGAGGTATATTCTTCCCCAAATACTGCACCTGCAGTATCTCAGGACAAACAAATCCCAGGCTGCACACAAAGCCCAATAATTCAGAGTTTATATGGGTGAAGTGGGTTTCACCCAGGGACTCTCTCCCAAAGTGTCATAAGCCTATCACAGCTAGGGTGACCAGATGTCCTGATTTTATAGGGACAGTCTCGCTATTTGGGACTTTTTCTTATAATGGCCCTTATTACCCCCACTCCCATCCCGATTTTTCACACTTGCCATCTGGTCATCCTCATCACAGCTGTCCATCCCTTCATTGTTTCCACTGCCTTTTATCTCATCTGCCTCTGCATCCAGTCTTTACCCCTACATCTGATGGGAATGGAGGTAAAGAGCTGTCGTGCCTCAGCTCTATGTAGCCATGGGAGGAAATGTGGCAACTAATTCCCTTGGTTTGTAGGCAGAGTAAGATAGCTCCCAGCGCTACTCCCATTCTGTTCCTCATTGGAACAAACAGACAGGATCAAAGTGTGTACATCCTGTTCTTCCTCCTGGTCAGGAAAGCTAGTTATATGTACATAAAGCTAGAGATATCATGTCCCTGGTTCTGCAACCCTTCTGTACAAGTGATATTTAAGTTGCTTGAAAACAGACCTCTTTATTAGCTTGAATTCTACGGTATATTAAGCTACCCAACTGTTTTGTTCTCCAGAGTCTAATTTGTTCGCTTTGAAGATGGACTTTACTGGATGTCAAGTTCTAAAGCTCTAAAATGTGAAAACACAATGTTTTGAGAAACAGACTTGCAGTAACATTCATTTTTAGTAACTAAAATCTAATTAATAGTTTCCCCGACAGAATAAATGTAATAATCACCCATATTAAACCTACTTGATTCTGGAAATTAACTTGACACCAGTTATTAAAATCCTCAGTATACTGTCAGTAAAGTTCATATTGGAAAGTTTGGACACACCCCAGCTACTCAAAAGTGACCATCTTTCCAAATTAACTGTATGCATCTACCTGAGATTGCCATTAAAATGTGCCACACTTTCCTTTCTGTGAGGGCTCAGTATGCTGCTTTGCAGTGCTCTCTGCCTACAAGGGTTTTAAGACTAGCGCTTTGAATCTGAAATTGGAACCCTAAGTAGTGGAAATGATAGCTGCTTAACTGGCCTTTCCCTAGCTTTAGCTAATTTAAAACACACACACACACACACACACGTACGCATACACACACACAGAACCGTAGTAATTCAGGTCTTAAGAATGTAAGCTGTCCAAATTGCAGAGGATATATCTGTCTTTCTTGAGAAGGGCTTGTCTTTTTGTACTTTCCCTTTTCCTGCCTGGCTCATCCAATTAAAGGCCAATTTTCATGTGGTTTCAGATTTTGTAATAGAAGATTTGCACAGCTGTCTTCAAAGTGTCTCAATCCACTTCTTTGTTTCCTCTGTGCACTCCCAATGTTCACTTCCTTTTAAAATCCCCTGTCAGTTCAGAACTGATTTCAAGTAAGATGGAAAAAACACAAAACAGGCAACAGAGAAACATATTTAACTGTAGACTTCCAAATATTTTATATGCTTGTTAAAAGAGATATTAGCACAAATAGAATACATAATTATACATGCATTTGTATAAGAATTCTTTTAAGGTGCTCTTGACAGAATACATTTAAATATTTGTATTCTCCCCTCAGTTACATTATGCGCTTGTATGAAGTCGCACTGGGTGTAACAATGAGGAGAATGTGCCCTATAATCTATTTACTATTACACACAAAAAACTGTTAAAATATTATTATGGTTGCAAAGTAAAGCTGTAATTCGGTTCCTTGTGCTTATACATTATTGTACAGTCTTTAATTACATGATTGCATACTATTTTTTTTCACAGTAGCCCTGCCTCATTCAGTGCACAGAATGAACAATGCTCAATTAATGAGCAGCCTTGCAATATTTTGTATCCTCCTTGTTCGATATATTGCCCTAGTCCGTTTTTTTACTGCGTACTATTCACACCCTGCTCTGCGGACAGAATTATTCACATCCCCACGGGCTTTTCTATGAAGCTCATCATTATAATATCCAAGTGCTTCGCAAGCATTAATTTATCTTCACCAAACTGTTGTGAGATGATTTTATTTACAGATGGGGAGCTGAGAAAGAGATTAAGGTCAAAATAATTGCAGGTATCCAATTTGAGACAACAAGTACTTGATTTTTCAGAGTACTTAGCATTATATAACATCTCTTATGTTGAAAGCATAGTTCCCATTGATTTCAACTGCAGCTGTGAGAGCTCAGCACTTCTGCAAATCACAGCCCAACATCTCATGTTGGGCACCCACATAAAATGATGAACGCACAATTAGTGACCACCTTTGAAAAGTCTGGTTTAAATGACTTGCCCAGCATCATACGGGAATTTTGTGGCAGGAGCAGGCATGTTCTCCAGGGCATCATTTAACTATCTTAACCATGAAACCATCTTTTTTCCCCCTGAAATACTCTGCCTAATTCACTACACATACACCACTTTTTCTTTACTGGCTCCCATTTCCAGTCTCCTACCCCTGCTACAGCTTCCAGTCTCCTTGCCTAACCAGGCCCAGATTGCCTTCCATCCCCAGCTCCCCCTCTAATTCTCAGTCACAGTTCTCTCCTCTCTACTCCCAGTCTCACCAGACTTCTTGTCCCAATCTTCTCCTTTCCTTCCCCATGGTTCAGCTCTTGTCCCGTCTGCATTAGACACAGGTGACTTCCTCTTCTGTGCTGCCTTGGTAGCAGCAAGGGGGATTGTTGAAAGCAAAGGCGAGACAGGTTTCCTGCTCTCAGTTATTGTGCCAGCCCCAGTCCAGCCCACAACACCTATTACAGGAAAAAAAAAACAACCCACTTCTGAGCCCCTTGTAGGCACCCTAGACTGGAGCATGCTCAGTCAGTCTGTGAGCATGGTACATCTAGAATCTGATTGTCACTAGGAGCTGAGAGGCTCAAGCATGCTCAGGGAACCTGGAATCTTAACACAAAACTACAGAAAGACTATTCTGAGCATATGTGAATTGCAGTTTTTTAAAGAGTTATAACTTGGCCCAATTTGGGCAGATTTTTGTGGGGACATCCCTGACGCAAAACCCACCTCCCCCCACTCCCCTTCATCCAGAATTTCAAATCCCTCCCCCAAAACATGGGGGCTCTAGAGATTTTCAGATAAAAGGTTACCAGAATATTTCAACATGGGCAAAGCAATGTATTTCTCCCTAGGCTTGTTCTAAAAAACAAACAAACAGTGTGGTATAGAAAGGGATAGCTCAGTGGTTTGAGCATTGGCTTCCTCCACCCAGGGTTGTGAGGTCAATCCTTGAGTGGGCCATTTTGGGAGCTGGGACAAAAAAACAAAACCTTGTCTGGGGATTGCTCCTGCTTTTGAGCAGAGGGTTGGACTAGATGACCTCCTGAAATCCCTTCCAGCCCTGAGATTCTATGAAATGATTAAAGTTTGGTAAATTTATAAGCAACTAAAAAAGATTCTTATAATAGGAAGTGTCAGGCAACCTTAATAAGAATCCCCATCTATAATAAAAATATGTAATATACTTCATCACAGTATTATTATCCTGGCATCTGCCATATAGTTCAGTTCCCACATCACTGGATTGCAATAACCATTGATGTTCCTCATCATCACAGAACCTATTTGATATTACAGAAAACATGACATTGTGAACTAAATATATAACCCACCACAAACCCATCAGTGTCTATGTGTTTTGAATACTTAATGCATATAGTGGGTCCAGAAACTTGAGTGAACTTTGCACATTTGATTTTTAATATTTAGAAATATCAGAGTCTGCAAAATAATTGGTGATGTATTAAAAAACAAAAACAAAAAACAGGTGTGGTTTAATTAGGGTGACCAGATATCCCAATTTTTGGGTCTTTTTCTTCTATAGGCTCCTATTACCCCCTCCCACTCCCGTCCCGATTTTTCACATTTGCTGTCTGGTCACCCTAGGTTTAATTACCTCTGTGACTTGTATATTTTTATTCTTCAGCACACAAAAATACAAACCAAAATATATATTGATGCAAATGTCTTAATGAGTGTTTGGGTGAACTCATTCTGTATGACTTTTCCAATAATAGCAAAAGCCAATTAAGTAACATTTTTCCCTGCCATTATATGGGTGGTTGAAGCTATTGTAATAACAACATTGGGATTCCCAAAGACATATATTTTGAAGACACAAACTTAAGTTGCTGGAAAAACAGAGCATTTACATTGCTGCAGCATACTTTATGACCGAACATTTCTGTGTAGGTTGCCACGTGCTTAATTAGATAAAGCAAAGGGTAAGACCTTTATATTCATCCTAAAGCAGGAAACAAGCAGTCAGTGGACTCTCACCTTGTCCAAATGACAAAAATTCACCTTCTGTCAACATATGGACAAACAGATGGACATTCATTTTGATTCCCGTAGAAATATGAAAATATAGTGTGCACCTTTTACTAAACTCTGTAGTCACAAAGGGTGCATTGTATAATGTTTTAACTGCTTCAGAATTGCTAGGCTAAACTATTACAAAGAATGAGGATGTAAAGTGTAGATGGGGAATATTAGGTGCTATCCAACTATAGTTCTACATAATGTACTTCCTTGATAATATTTCATATTGGATTTTCTGCAGTATTTAACATGCCTAAAGGATGAAACATGTCCATGTATTGAAGATTATCCTACCATCTAAAAAGTAACTAAATTCATAGATTAATAGAAGTTAGAGATTAAAAAGATTTTTTAGATCATCCAGTGCATCTCCTTGCCAGTGCAGGATTGTTTCCTTGGGTATATATTCTAATAGTGTATTAAGTCTAGTGCCCCAAAGAAGAGACTTTCACTACTTCTGAACTGTGATTATTCCACATGCTGATACATATTGTTAGGGTTGGATCTACCATTGGCTATTTGCACTGGGAATTCCTCCAGCACAGGGGAAATCTCCTGGTGGCACAGAGGTGGTATAGCTGTTCTAATTTTCTAAGTATTTGTACAATTTGAGCATTACTTTTTACTCCTGTGGAGGGGTTGATAGGGATTACTTATTTGGGGCTGGCTGACCAATATATTTCTGACACACCTCATGGACCCCTATCTACACTGTGGCTGCTTTTGTGAGGGATGTTTGTGGGACTATTACCTATTAGTTAGCTAGTTAAGTTCAGAGAAGCTTTTGGAAACGGGCAGCGTGTGGGGGTGGGACTGTTTTGTTGTTGTTTTGTTTTCCATAATAGACTCAAACACTGTGAAACTTTGGCATTGGATCTTAATGATGTATTGGACTATGTGTCTATAAGAAACACTAAACTTTCTATTAACATTATATTCAGATTCCTGCTCTGGTATACAGCAGTTCTTCACAGGGCCGGTGCAACCATTTAGGCGACCTAGGTGGTCGCCTAGGGCGCTAGGATTTGGGGGGCACCATTTTCTTCAGCAGCGACTGCAGCGGCTGGATCTTCGGCTGCCCCAGTTGCCGCTGGCATTTAGATGGAGGGAGCTGGGGCAGGGGGGCGCGGGGAGGGCCGCCTGCAGCAAGTGGGGGCGGGACAGCATGCAGGGGAACTCCCAGCCCAGCTCATCCCTGCTCCGCCTCCTCCCTGAGCACTCCGTGGACGCTTCACTTCTCCTGCCTCCCAGGCTTGCAGCGCCTAAGCTGATTGGCGCCGCAAGCCTGGTAGGCGGGAGAAGTGAAGCAGCGACGGCGTGCTCGGGGTGGTCGTGCTCATGCGCGGAGCAGGGGTGAGCTGAGGCGGGGGGGCCTCAGGACGGAGGGGGGAAGCTGCTGCAGGGGGGGCGCCTCAGGGCGGAGGGGGGGAGCTGCCGTGGGGGGGTGCCTCAGGGCGGGGGCTTCGGGGTGGGGAGAGGGCGCAAGGTGGAACTTTCGCCTAGGGCGCGAAACATCCTTGCACCGGCCCTGGTTCTTCATATACTAACTGTATCTTTCAGCCACACCAACTGGGCCTGGAGAAAATTAGGGCTTTCAGAACTATCAGTTGTACAAATATACTCTAGCAAGAACACTTCTGTCACAACAGATGTCACAGACAGGGCCACACAGAGGATTCAAGGAGCCTGGGGCAAAGCAATTTTGGGGGGCCCTCCCATAAAAAAAAGTTGCAATACTATAAAATATTATATTCTCGTGCGAGCCCCTGCTTGCCCCTTCCCCCCCACCTGCGGGCAACCCTGAGAAAAATAAACATTTAAAAACTTCCGCATCTCAGCACAAACCCAGTTTTGAGAAAACTTCTTTTCAAGTCACCTTTACAAGGTATCACTGGTTCTGAGCATCAGCTAGTGGTAAAAGGCACTAAAGCTCATTAAAAGGGTTGGACAAATATTTTCCATCAAAACTAGGGTTTTTTTAAAAGCAGAAAAGGTCCATCCAGCCCAGTATCCTGTCTACCGACAGTGGCCAATGCCAAGTGCCCCAGAGGGAGTGAACCTAACAGGTAATGATCAAGTGATCTCTCTTCTGACATCCATCTCCACCCTCTGACAAACAGAGGCTAGGGACATCATTCCTTACCCATCCTGGCTAATAGCCATTAATGGACTTAACCTCCATGAATTTATCTGTTTCCTAGAGACTGGCTCCATGGGGTCCCTCACAAACTGGAGACGATTACTGTAGGTTTGTCTTTAGTATAGCTTATGTACATACTCCACAAACTGAGCATTTAAGCTTGTTCCAGAATCTGGGATGAGCCTATGTTGTGAAAACTGAAATGCTCAAAATAGCACATGCACGTGAATGGACACAGGGTGCTAAAATTAAATTAACCCACGGGTTCTCAAACTGGGGGTTGAGACTCGTCAGGGGGTCACAAGGTTATTACTGGGGGCTGCGAGCTGTCAGCCTCCACCTCAAACCCCGTTTTGCCTCCAGCATTTATAATAGCGTTAAATATATAAAAAAGTGTTTTTAATTTATAGGGGGGGGTCGCACTCAGAGGTGTGCTATGTTAAAGGGGTCACCAGTACAAAAGTTTGAGAACCACTGAATTAACCCCTCTGGAGCCTCAGGGAATGCAGGGGACGGGGGTCTCCCTTGGTAGGGTTGGGAAGGAGGTAGGTGGTTTATGATATTGCTCTTCTCATGTGATCCCCCCCCATGGCTCTCTTGGCTCTATCACTGTTAATCTAAAGTGGCTAATTTTAAATGAAGCTACCCTCCCCTGACATAGATTCATAGACTCTAGGACAGGAAGTGACCTCAAGAGGTCATCGAGTCCAGTCCCCTGCCCTCATGGCAGGACCAAATACTATCTAGACCATCCCTGATAGACATTTATCTAGCCTACTCTTAAATATCTCCAGAGATGGAGATTCTACAACCTCCCTAGGCAATTTATTCCAGTGTTTAACCACTCTGACAGTTAGGAACTTTTTCCTAATGTCCAATCTAAACCTCCCTTGCTGCAGTTTAAGCCCATTGCTTCTTGTTCTATCCTTAGAGGCTAAGGTGAACAAGTTTTCTCCCTCCTCCTGATGACACCCTTTTAGATACCTGAAAACTGCTATCATGTCCCCTCTCAGTCTTCTCTTTTCCAAACTAAACAAACCCAATTCTTTCAGCCTTCCTTCATAGGTCATGTTCTCAAGACCTTTAATCATTCTTGTTGCTCTTCTCTGGACCCTCTCCAATTTCTCCACATCTTTCTTGAAATGCGGTGCCCAGAACTGGACACAATACTCCAGTTGAGGCCTAACCAGCGCAGAGTAGAGCAGAAGAATGACTTCTCGTGTCTTGCTCACAACACACCTGTTAATGCATCCCAGAATCACATTTGCTTTTTTTGCAACAGCATCACACTGTTGACTCATATTTAGCTTGTGGTCCACTATAACCCCTAGATCCCTTTCTGCCGTACTCCTTCCTAGACAGTCTCTTCCCATTCTGTATGTGTGAAACTGATTGTTCCTTCCTACGTGGAGCACTTTGCATTTGTCTTTATTAAACTTCATCCAGTTTACCTCAGACCATTTCTCCAATTTGTCCAGATCATTTTGAATTATGACCCTGTCCTCCAAAGCAGTTGCAATCCCTCCCAGTTTGGTATCATCTGCAAACTTAATAAGCGTACTTTCTATGCCAATAGGTAAGTCGTTGATGAAGATATTGAAGAGAGCTGGTCCCAAAACAGACCTCTGTGGAACCCCACTTGTTCTACCTTTCCAGCAGGATTGGGAACTATTAATAACTACTCTCTGAGTACGGTTATCCAGCCAGTTATGCACCCACCTTATAGAAGCCCCATCTAAATTGTATTTGCCTAGTTTATCGATAAGAATATCATGCGAGACCGTATCAAATGCCTTACTAAAGTCTAGGTATACCACATCCACTGCTTCTCCCTTATCCACAAGACTCATTATCCTATCAAAGAAAGCTATCAGATTGGTTTGACACGATTTGTTCTTTACAAATCCATGCTGGCTATTCCCTATCACCTTACCACCTTCCAAGTGTTTGTAGATGATTTCCTTAATTACTTGCTCCATTATCTTACCTGGCACAGAAGTTCAACTAACTGGTCTGTAGTTTCCTGGGTTGTTTTTATTTCCCTTTTTATAGATGGGCACTATATTTTCCCCTTTTCCAGTCTTCTGGAATCTCTCCGTCTCCCATGATTTTCCCTCCTTAGCTCCTTGAGTATTCTAGGATGCATTTCATCAGGCTCTAGTGACTTGCCGGCATCTAACTTTTCTAAGTGATTTTTAACTTGTTCTTTTTTTATTTTATCTTCTAAACCTACCCGCTTCCCATCAGCATTCACTATGTTAGGCATTCCTTCAGACTTCTCAGTGAAGACCGAAACAAAGAAGTCAGTAAGCATCTCTGCCATTTCCAAGTTTCCTATTATTGTTTCTCCCTCCTCACTGAGCAGTGGGCCTACGCTGTCCTTGGTCTTCCTCTTGCTTCTAATGTATTGATAAAAAGTCTTCTTGTTTCCCTTTATTCCCATAGCTAGTTTGAGCTCATTTTGTGCCTTTGCCTTTCTAATCTTGCCCCTGCATTCCTGTGTTGTTTGCTTATATTCATCTTTTGTAATCTGTCCTAGTTTCCATTTTTTATATGACTCTTTTTTATTTTTTAGATCATGCAAGATCTCGTGGTTAAGCCAAGGTGGTCTTTTGCCACATTTTCTATCTTTCCTACCCAGTGGAATAGCTTGCTTTTGGGCCCTTAATAGTGTCCCTTTGAAATACTGCCAACTCTCCTCAGTTGTTTTTCCCCTCAGTCTTGATTCCAATAGGACCTTACCTATCCCCTGAATCTCCCTATGGCACTGAAATTAAATGTAGACTATAATTTGGCATTTGAGAAGTGAAAGGGATGGTAGCCCCAAGGGAAAAGATAACAACTTGGCTCTTTGTGTTAAATAGCTGTCTGTAAGCCTCAAACTGCTGAATGAGCTTTAGGGTAGGGAAGGCTGTGCCTCCCCAAACAGCCTGGCCCTGCCCCGCTCAGAATCCCCAACCCATCCTGGTCCTTGTCTCCTCACCACCACCCCCCAACCACCACCCCGAGACCCTACCACCCATCAATCCCCCGTCCCCTAACTGCCCCAATCCCTATCCACCACCCCCCGCCGAGTCCTGACAGACCCTTGGAACACCCATGATCCAACCCCCCATTCCCCATCTCCTGACCGCCCCCAGCAGTGCTGTCCAGGGCTGCTCCTGGGTTACCACCGCCTCTGCCCTCTCTTGGAGCCTCAGTGTGCCGCATCCAGGAGCTGCCCTGGCCCCTAGACAGTGCTGCAGCGGCCTGGCTCTGGTGGGACCGGAGCTCACAGCCCCACCCCCTTACCACGCAGCTCTGACTCAGTGGGAGGAGCTCAGGTCCCACCGCTGCACCGCTGTCCAGGGCCGCTCCTGACGCATCATGCTGAGGCACCGGGAGATGGGGGAAGGCGGAGGCAGGGCCTTGGGCAAATTGCCTCATTTGCCCGCCCCCCTTTGGGCGGCCCTGACCATAGAGACCTAGGAGAATGGCAGTCTGGGAATGTAAGCTGTTGATGGGTAAACTTACTGTTTCTGTTTCCTTTATAAAATATTTCATTTTCCTATTTGTTTCCCTTTGTGCTTCACATTAGGAGTTCTTCCTATTTTTGTGCTGCCTACTCCATTCACTCAAAGTTCTGAGTAAGTGTTGTTGTAAACTGATATTGTTCATAGAGGCAGAGTGACACCTATATTGTTCATATCAAGACAACTGGAGGCATTGAGTAAAAGCAACATTAACTGATGACATCAGATCCTGTTGCCATTAAACAGACAATTGCATAAAGCAGGTTCATACCACCACAACCTAAAAACACAGCCACTCGTACTTATTAACTTGTGCCACCGAAGTGGGAACAGGAGTTACAATTGTGAAAGCAGTCATTTTTTGTCTTGTGTATGGGGGGGAGGCGAGAAGGGGGTTCAATTCACATTGAGATTTTGCACACTATTAGTCCACAACAACTGCATGTGTTAGGTAAAAAGCAAGTCCTACTCACCTCTCCAGCACCCGAGTTTGTGCGGAGTTGGTATAGGGCTCAGAAATCTGTCAGAGACCAGACAACAATTCGTTGATCAACGGGCTCACACCATCCTTAGCTTAAGAGAAAAGCTTCGGAGTAAGTGTGGCAAGTTTATTAGGGGTGAGCATCAATGTTTATACACAGAAGTAAACAAAGTGATTAACAGATCATAATGGTCATGCATAATCAATGAAGATTCTACAGGATAAAACAGGTTAAAATGTAAATTAGAAAAGACAAAGGAGGAGATGGCTACTTGTTGGGAGGGGGAGGTGTCATGAGTAGTTCGCAGGTCAGAACTTTGATTAAAAGTTTCAGATAGAGACATCAAGTCTGGATTAAGTTTAAACTCATAAAAAGTTCAGACTCAACATTCCTCCATTTGTAGCTTTGGGATAACTATTTACCAAAAGCTACACCCCATTTTAAGGAGCCAAGGGCCGCTTGGCAATTTCAGCCTGGGCCAACTCGAAGAGAGTAAGGCCTTTGGCTGAAGTAGGAAAAGAATAAACTGACCCACATGAGTTTATGAGGGAGGGGACACACTGGATACAGCAACACAGTATTATAAGGATTACTATGGCCCCAACAATACCCACCAAGAGGTTTTAACCCACCCAAATCCAGGCAGCCAATTCCATAAGGCTCCCCACCAATCATAAGGTGGCTGGCCAGAGGAGTAGTTCTTAGCCATTTCCCTTAGATGTTTGGTACGTTGAAAAGTGTCAGGGTAAGTGTCATTTACAAAAACACAGCATTCTTCATAAGCAGAAAATAAACTAAAAAGGCATAATAAAAAACATACAGTTGTCAGAATAAAAGGTCCTCTTATTTTTTTCGAGTCAATTTAAGTCTGATGTCTGAAAGAGGTAAGCTGGTCCACTGGTCAGAGGCAGTGTCCTCAGTGGTGGCAAGGGCTGCTGGTCCGTCACTGTGGTCCACTACGGCTGGCTTGACGTGGGAGTGGTGGATCCAGGATTTGCGTCCTTCCAGGAACACTGCAGTCTGGGTTGTTAAAAGAACCTGGTGGGGTCCAGTAAACCTCGGCTGGAGGGCGTCGCCACGAACGAACTTTTTGGCCCAGACGAAGTCCCCTGGTTGGAACGGGTGGATCTGTTCTTCCAGCGGCACGGTCTGGGAAAACTGCGAGGCTTTCCAAAGGGTACGGAGGCGAGCCTGTAGGGAGAGAAACTGGCACGCGGTCATATGATCCCCTCCCAATAGTGAAACATCAGCACGTGGTAGCGCCCCGCCTTTGAAAGGGGGGTGTCCATAGAGCAGTTCAAAGGGGGATAATCCCAATACACGGGTTGGGCGAGTACGAAGGTGAAACAGGACCAAGGGAAGTACCTGAGGCCACTTTAACCCTGTTTCCTGACAGTATTTAGCCAATGTAAGCTTAAGCTCCCTATTCATACGTTCAACTTTCCCGCTAGACTGGGGGTGGTAGGGTGTATGAAAGGAGTGTGAAATGCCCAGTCCTTGTTCTAAATGGCCAAGGACATTACCAGTAAAGTGGGGTCCGCGATCTGAATCAAGTATGAGAGGGATGCTAAAACGGGGTACAATGTCTTTAAGGAGGATCTTCGCCACTGTGGCAGCAGTACAATTAGCAGTAGGAAAAGCTTCGACCCATGAAGTCAGAGGGCAAACCAAAACAAGGAGGTGCTTTTTCCCAAAAGCCTTTGGCATATCTGCAAAGTTAATTTGAAGATGTTGAAATGGAACAGCAGGCGGCGGTCTTCCACCCTTAATTTTGTTAAGAGGCGGAGCAGGTCCATTTCGCTGACATGTGCTGCATGCTTTCACTATTGACAGGCAGTAGGGTTGAATGCCTGGAGCATACCAAAAGCGAGCGATGGTGTTCACAAGGGCGTGCGTGCCGTAGTGACCCCCCTTATCATGGTGCCAGCGAACTGCCACGGGGTATGTGGAGCGAGGGAGGCAGGCTCGGCCATCCGGCATAAGCCAGGTCCCTTTGACCAGAGTGGCTCCGAGGCTTTCCCACGACTGTAGTTCAGCAGCGGGTACCAGTACAGGGTAAAAGCATACTTGCTATCAGTAAAAATGGTAACGGTCTTACCAGCGGCCAACTGGCAAGCTCGGGCCAGGGCATAGAGTTCGGCGGCTTGGGCTCCCCAGTTGCCTGGCAGTGAGGCGGCCTCTTGAATGTCCCATTCAGAGGTGAATGCATAACCATTAACATAGAAGGAGCTTCCGTCTGAGAAGAGGATGCAATCAGGGTTGTCCAGTGGCACGTCAAACAGGTTGTTCTTTATCTGTAAGATGCTATGAACTACTTCCACACAGTTGTGCTGATCCTGGAGGACTGGCAGGTCAGGAAGCAAGGTAGCTGGATTAAGGGGCCCACATCTTTCAAAAATTAGGTTAGTGTCTTCTAGGAGTTCGGCCTCTAGCTGCTGCTGACGATGGGCCGAAAAGACTTGGGTCGTGCCCCTACGCAGAAGGGCTGACAAGGCATGAGAGGTCCAGACCGTGGTAAAATGACCCAGGGTCAGGCTCTTTGCCTTTGTGATCAGCAGGGCAGCTGCTGCCAGAGTCCGGGTGCAGGATGGGGTTCCCTGAGCGACAGGGTCGATCTGCTGGGAGTAAAAAGCAAGCGGAAAATGGTGGGGCCCGCTCAGCTGGGTAAGGACGCCACTAGCAATTCCGCCCCTCTCGTGGACAAAAAGGTGAAAGGGTTTGCTGTAATTGGGGGGGCGGAGAGACATGGAGGAGGCCACACTGTCCTTGAGTAACTGAAAGGCTTGAATCGTGTCTGGGGACCACTGCAAAGGGTCAGGAGCAAGGTTAGCAGTGAGTCGGTGGAGCGGTTTGCTCAACTCCCCGCAGGACGGCAACCAAGGGCGACAGAAGCCAATTAATCCTAAGAAACCTTGAAGTTGTTTCTTGGTGTTTGGCAGAGGGCAGTTTTGGATAGTCTTTATGCGGACTGGGTTCATTTGTCTCCCCTCTGGGGTTAACAGGAAGCCCAGATATCGGACCTTCTGTGAGACCCACTGAATCTTGTTAGGGTCTACCTTGTGGCCTCTGGTGTGTAGGTATAATAAAAGTGCCTTACCATCGATGCGGAGGGCGGCTTCTTCGCGGTTACCTAGTAGGATGTCATCTACGTATAGGACTAACGTGGATCCCTGCCGACTAGTGAAGCCTTCCAAGTCGTGGCGGAGGCATTGGCTGAAAATCGTGGGGCTGTCTCTGTAGCCTTGAGGAAGTCGTTGCCAGACATAACTTTGTCCCTCCCAGGTGAAACCAAAGAGATATTGAGAGTCTGGGTGCACAGGAATGCTGAAAAAGGCTGATTTTAAGTCAATAACAGTGAACCACTCAGCATCCCAGGGGATTTGGCTGATGATAGTAGCTGGATCAGGAACTACTGCATGAAGAGGGACCACATACTGATTAATAACCCGTAGATCCTGTACAAAGCGCCAACGAATAGGGTCTCCGTCCTTTTTAGGAGGCTTTTTGACAGGCAGTATAGGGGTATTACAGGGAGTGCGCTGAGGGCGGACTAGCTTTTGTGCAATGAATCCCTCGACAATGGGGCGGATGCCCTCCCGGGCTTCCAGCGACAGGGGGTATTGGGGAACTGACGGGGGGGCTAAGGAGGGCTTCACTTGAATCCTTACTGGCTCTGCCGAAAGGAGCAGGCCAACATCAGTGTCAGAAATTCCCCAGAGGGTTGAAGGCAAGTCAGTGAGGTCAGGGGAGGGGGGGGGGTTCCCAATTACCCTGAGTTAGGGCCGAATCTCCTAACACTGTCATCAATAATCCTACCCCTTCAGGAGTGCAGGTTAAAGTAGCCTCAAGCTTACAGAGTAAATCCCGGCCCATCAAAGGGATCGGACAAGCTGGGGAAAAAAGAAAACGGTGAGAAAAACATTTATCAGCATAAATAACATTTAGAGGCAAAGTGAGTCCCAGAGACTGTGGGTTGCCTTCCACCCCAGTTGCAGTTTTAACCTCAGAGGATAGCCAGGGAGAGGGGGCATGATTTAAAAGAGAGAAAGTAGCTCCAGTATCAATGAGGAAACAGACAGGCAGTCCCTGGACTGAAAGGGTTAGATGAGGCTCTTTGCTGGGAGGGGAGAAAGTGAGGAAAGAGCCGGCTAAAGACATTAAGGAAATAAGACCATCACATTGTTTGCCTTCGCCCCCGGGGTACCGTCATTGAGAAGGCTGAGTTTGCTGCAGCTGCTGCTGTTGCCCGTAGTTGATCCAGGCCTGAGGAACGGGCTGGGCTGGTGGTGCAGGGGTGTATTTGTCCCTGGTGTAAGTATCTGCGGATGCGACCGGACCCTCTGGGCGTCCCCAGGGGCATTCACGTTTAAAGTGACCGGGCTGTCCGCACTGAAAACAATTTCCTGATGGCTGGGGTTGCCAGGACCTTCTTCCCCGAGCACCCTGAAATTCCCTGCCATGGCCACGGCTTCTGCCTCGAATACCACCGCGAAAAGCTAAAGCCATCAACTTATATTCTTCCTTTTTCTCTTTCTTTTTACTACTTTCCCTTTCTTTCTCCCATGCAAAACTCCTTCCGAGGTGTGCCCCTCCAATTCCTCCTTATCCCTCTGCAGAGATTCCAATTTGGAGTCCTGCAGATTCCCCTCTGCGCTCTGGAGAGAGTCCCCTTGCGGAGGAATAGGGGCAGGTGCAGTGGGGACCAACTGACGAGTTAAAACACGCCGTGGTTTACACCCTTCATCGAAATAACATGGAGGGGGTTCACTCTCGGGAGAATACCTGACTGCCATAATTTTTAAAGATTTCCACAGCTCTGCTGCTGTGTCCCAACAAAACCAGTAACATAACTGTCCCGGATGGTCTTTTTCGATCTGGCTCCTTACTCCTCTTAAGGCAGCCTGTTCGAAAGAGCCATACGAAGGCCACCTCATCTCCGGGTCGGCCAATACTGCGGTATACCCAGTCCAATTCCTTACACACAGTGTGTACAACTTCCTCCTAGACATTCCTGTCTGTACTGGGAGTTTCCCTTCATTCCATAACTTATTTACAATCCCCAGCGGACTCTCAAGAGGCACGCTAGTCCCTTGACCCATGGTGTCTGACAGGAGCCCTCCAACTGGCGTTTATCCTGCTGTCCAGTACACGACCCCTCAATATTGAATTGGCTGGGAGAAATCTCCCGTGGCGCCTGCCAATTCGTATATGAGTGGTCTGACCACTGGACAGAGGCACCGCACCAGAAGGAATCCCGGACGAGCCCCCAAATTGTTAGGTAAAAAGCAAGTCCTACTCACCTCTCCAGCACCCGAGTTTGTGCGGAGTTGGTATAGGGCTCAGAAATCTGTCAGAGACCAGACAACAATTCGTTGATCAACGGGCTCACACCATCCTTAGCTTAAGAGAAAAGCTTCGGAGTAAGTGTGGCAAGTTTATTAGGGGTGAGCATCAATGTTTATACACAGAAGTAAACAAAGTGATTAACAGATCATAATGGTCATGCATAATCAATGAAGATTCTACAGGATAAAACAGGTTAAAATGTAAATTAGAAAAGACAAAGGAGGAGATGGCTACTTGTTGGGAGGGGGAGGTGTCATGAGTAGTTCGCAGGTCAGAACTTTGATTAAAAGTTTCAGATAGAGACATCAAGTCTGGATTAAGTTTAAACTCATAAAAAGTTCAGACTCAACACATGCACTAGTCAACTATTTTTGGCTTCAATATGAATCAGTGTGTGTCAACAAAGTAGATACATTTTGCATATTACCCACTCAGAATTCTGCGTACTTATCCCATGGTGCTTTGCTGGCTGCTGGGCTAGTTAGTGAAGCATTCTCCTTTTCCATATTACAGGTGCTAGAGTTTCTCCCCTATCCCTCATATACTGCCTCATATTCAGATATTCCTCCCTGACACTGTCTCCCTTTTCACATCAAATGAAACATGTATAATAGATCTTTTAGATGAATCTTGAAAAAAATCACAAAGGAACACATTGTTTCATATAAGTGCTGTATGACTGATCCTGATCAGTCCTTGGCAAGCAGTGCCACATATGCTCCCACTCCTGAACATAATGTATCTCCAGGATCTGTGACACTACCAGAGTTTCCTTAAAGTTTTTACCACTACTGCTTTGCTCACAAACCACTGCAAAGCCTTCCGGGTTCTGGAGTTGCATAAAGGATTCAGCATAGGGCCAAATTTGCAATTTCTCATTTATTCACAAAACAACTATATGTGTGTGTGTGTTAATGTTAAAAAAAGCAACTGTAGACTTGAGACTACAGCTTATTCACTATTTCACTCTTTTTTTTGAAAATGCTGGTTCCCACATAAGCTAATAGTTATGGGCCGCATAAATGCTGACTACTGTTGGAAGTGTAATTCCCTGGGTGCTACATTAGCTCATGTTTTGGGAGTGCCCCTGCCTCAAGAATCTCTGGTATGAAATGGGTCAAAAGACCAATTTGATATTGGATGCTAAATTGGAGCCCTCCCCCTTAAGTTTCATTCTTAGATATATTCCTGATACCTGGAGGTTACCTAGTAACTAGGTGGTGTGGTTCTAATGTGTAACATTGGTCACTAAAAAAATTCATCCTGCGAAAATTGAAAAGTCAATGCCTACCAAACACTGATGACTAACTTAGTGGTATCGCAGACCTCATAGCTAATGAACAACTAGCATTTTGCAGAAGGGGAATGCCACCAAAATTCAAAGCAATGTAGGCTGACTTTTTGGAGGTCTATAATTAATGTAGACTTTGAAGATAGATATGTCACTTCCCCTCCTCTACCTTTATCCTAAACTTATTTACTTATTTTGAACATGATGATGAATCTGGTATTTTAGTATATGTATTATTTATAAAAATATTAAAAAATTGCAATGCCAGAATTCTATCGGATAACACTTGAATGAAGTTCCCAAGAGTCCAGAGTCCATTTAGAACAGAGATGTTATAAGATCAGGAGTACTTGTGGCACCTTAGAGACTAACAAATTTATTTGAGCATAAGCTTTTGTGAGCTACAGCCCACTTCACTGGACGCATAGAATGGAACATATAGTGAGGAGATATATATATACGTACAGAGAACATGAAAAGGTGGGAGTTTCCCAACCAACTCTAAGAGCCTAATTAATTAAGATGAACTATTGTCAGCAGGAGAAAAAAAAACTTTTGTAGTGATAATCAAGATGGCCCATTTAAGACAGTTTGACAAGAAGCTGTGAGGATACTTAACATGGGGGAAATAGATTCAATGTGTGTAATGGCTCAGCCATTCCAAGTCTCTATTTAAGCCTCAATTGATAGCCTCTAGTTTGCATATCAATTCAAGTTCAGCAGTTTCTCATTGGAGTCTTTTTTTGAAGCTTTTCTGTTGCAAAATTGCCACCTTTAAATCTGCTACTGAATGGCCAGAGAGGCTGAAGTGTTCTACTAGTATTTGAATGTTATGATTCCTGATGTCAGATTTGTGTCCATTTATGTTATATTAATTTCAATACACACTTGAGAATTAAAAGAAAATTACTGGCATTAGAAAAGTATATATATAGAGAGAGAGTGCTGTTTCTGAACATCACAGAATGTATTTAATAATTAGAATTTGCATATAGTAAGTATTATGAAGCTAGATCTTTCAGTGTAATAAAGTAGTTATTATGTACTTTTAAACACCAGTTAATATTAAAAACATTTTTGAGGATAGGAACAAAAGTAGTTTGGTCTTACAAAGAAGTGCAGGATCAAACCAATAGCTCTTTTACTCTGGGTCATCTTCTACCCTGTCTGCATCCTTCTAACTCTATTGGCTTCAGTATGGTAGCACTGATGTAAGTGAGAGCAGTATATGGCACCATATGTTTATAAGCCTGTTTCTTAGGGCTTGGCTACACTTGAAAGTTGCAGCGCTGGGAGTTACAGCGCTGGTCATCCAGCTGTGTAGGAACAGCACTGGTGTGTGGCCACACTCACAGCTACCAGCGCTGGTGTGTGGCCACATTTGCAGCACTGTTGGGAGTGATGCATTATGGGCAGCTATCCCAGTGTTCAAGTGGCAGCAACGTGCTTTTCAAAAGAGGGCGGTGGGGTGGGGCGTAGTGTGACAGGGAGTGGGCGAGAGAGAGAGAGTGGATTTTTGGAGCCAACACTGTGTGTTACCTTCCTGCCTTGAAAAATCAGAACATGTTCCCGATCCCTTACCCTTAACTCTTAACTGCAAACAGCCTGCAGCCAACGGAGTCTCTCTCTCCCCTCTGGCCCGTTTCTGTCAAGCAAACACTCACTCCCTGCCTCATTATCTCATTTGATTGTTCACAGATTGATCACAGCAAACAGGAGCTGTGTTTGTAGATAAGCTGCTCCCGGATCAACGGAGCTACGGAGCTCCGAGTTCACAACAAAGAGAGGCTGCATAACAAAACAAAGAGAGTAATTTATAAAAGCATTCTGGGATATCTGCTAATACCCTGAAGGCCAATAACAGCGCTGGTGTGTGTCCACACTTGACGAGCAGCGCTGGATCACCAGCGCTGCAATCGCTACACCCCAACCAGACCAGGTGTTCAGCCAGCGCTGCAGCCAGGGAGTTGCAGCGCTGGATGTGCCTTGCAGGTGTGGACGGTTACTAATTGCAGCGCTGGAAAGCCTCCACCAGCACTGCAACTTTCAAGTGTATTTGTCTACATAGAGAAGTTAGTGCGATGTAAGATAGCCTCTGAATTTAAAGAGTACTAGCCATTCCACATTACCTCCCAATGTGCATACTCTTTAAGATAAACCACACACATTGCCACTTTTAACGTACAGTAAGAGTGTCCACACTGGGAGTGGACTAATGATTAATGGAATAATGAGCATTTTAAATTCACATCCTATCTTACACTGCACTAATTTACCCTGTAGACACAGCCTTTGTTATTGAACCACAGGATCCAGATTATAATCTTAAACTGAAGTAACTGTTGATTTAAATGGAGTTACTCCATATTTTCATTGGTCCAACTGAGGTCATTATTTGTTTACTGTTGTATCTTAGAGGAGAAAGGAATACATAGGAGTACTTCCCATTACTTCTGTGTAGGAAAGGACTGCTGTTACATGTAGGTAACTAAGGACATATTGCTCTGGTTAGAAAGCAACTTCACGATTTATACATTCTCCATTGACATAAGAGTTCATCTACAGGTGAAATTTCTTATATTCCCTCAGTCAATAGCTCATATCTCCTGCAAACTGAAGCCTTGTTCATACAATATGAATTTCTTATATATCTCAGTTTCTGTTGTTCATGTATGTGTGCGCGCGCGCATATATATATGCTTATCTTTATCATATTTTTCCATTTAACTTCGTGCAAAGTTATACCAGAGGATTTCCCTGTATGATGCTAGTTTCATATTGCTTCATAACCTTGACATATTGTTATTTGATTCCTGAGCAGCAAAATCTGAACAAAAAGTTCAAGATGCTTATTAAGGATATGTATTATTGTAAGACTATTTTTTCCCCAATCAAGATAGAGAATATTTGTTGTTTGTTTTTCCTTCTCAAAGTGGGCTTATACTAGTTTGGTTTCTGGGACTGTAGGATATGGGTTTGAGGGAAGTGTTTTGGTAAGTTAGACTGCCCTCTTCCTTAACCTTTAAAAGAAATCAATCACTTTTTTTGAAATGGAAAGGACTGGTAAGTTTGAAGGTGTACATAGTTCAGCACCAAAACCCATGATAAATTGTGGCTATTTCTTCAGCATATTGCATCACTAAACCCATAACAAGAGAACTGTCAATGTAGATAGGATAATAGATCATTAAAGGTTTCATGATTAATTCCATATAGGCCATATATATTTATGGTTAAACTATATCATTTACCATTCATGGTTTAATAATGTGTGTTCATGGTTACACACAAGAATAATTTGTGAATATTCATAAATATTGGCTTATGATGAAACTAGGAAATGTTAATGCATGAATTTATATAAATAAAACAAAAAAAGCATTATGAAAAAATATTTTAAGCTGTGTAGTCACAGAATGTTTTCCTTCAGGGTCTAATCATTTTTTCTCTCTTTACTTTCTATTAAATTTCATACATTGACCTTCTGTCTTAATCTCTAGACCTGCAATCTTAAACCAGTTTGTAGCAATGTACCAGAATACTTATGAATGCCTAATTATCCATAAACTCCTTTTCCTACATTCTCATTGCCTAGGGGATGGTTTGTTTGTAAAGGTTTGCTTCATCCTTGTGGTGTAGATAGATATTCCTCACTAGCGTTACTAAATTTGTTGTGCTGGTATTTCTTGTGTCTAATGCTTCTCTGCCCTGACAAGTGCACAACGTTAATGGAATTTTCCAGTTCAGACTTGAAAATCAAGAGTAAACACTCATCACATCCATACACATTGGTTCTCAATTTAAAGGCCTTCTGCAGTTTACAAAGTTCATATTTTTATGGTTGAGATGAATTCTCCAAGTTCTCGTTGCCTTTTTCTCTTAGTATCATGATGTTTGCCTAATATTGTTGTGTTTCTTTTGACATCAGCCTCCCTACCTAAAGTTTTTTAGTTTTATTTTTAGCTATATTTTGTACATCAACATCATTCATGATTTGTCAGTTACTGAAATACAACCAAGTTGCTCCAACTTCCCACAACTTCTAGGTAAAGGTATGTTGCTGTGGATGACAGCATAATCTCTGTTCTGAAATGCCCCAAAATGTTAATGAATACTATGTAGATAATGAAATTTAGACTTCCAATCAATTTGTATGATTTCCCTGACATTGCTAAAGGGCAAACTAAAAAGGTGGCAAAGTCTTTCTACCCCTGCATGGGGCCTTAAGTTTTATTGTGAGAGGCTACTAAATCACAGGAATTTTAACATAATTTGCTCTAATTTAAATAATATCCATTAAAAGAATTTTCTTCTTATTTATGCTTTTCTCTTTATCCTGTTTTAGCAAATAATGACAAAATTGGTCAACAAATGACCACCGTGCTAGAGAATGAGCAGCACATTGTAGCAAGGAGCAATGTTCATACATTGGTTTGCTGATTATATAATGTATAACAGGTTTCTTTGTGGTAACTATCAAATTAACATAGTCAAGGATGTCTCTGTGTTGTGTTCAGCATTATCAATGCTTCCTGAGAGGCTTTAATGCACAAACGAGTCTTAATAGTTTCTAATTCATGGTAGTCCTTTAAGATTTATTAACATTATGTTATTTTGTTTAAGTAGCAAGCTCTATAGAGCATTCAGAATTAAATAACAATATTCAAGGAATTCAATAAAGGAAAGAATTACCAAAATTAATGAAGTGGTCAGAGTAAAATATAACTTCATTTGGAGATTTAATTCAGGAGGAAAAAAGTAAATCTTCTTCTGGTGTTTTGCTAAGTAAAGTAATTACTCTTTTGTACCACAAATATATAACATTCATCATCTTGCATTTCCTGCATGTTTTGTCTCTGTTAAACAATAATCATTTCCAGTGTAACAGATGCTGCTATTTAGTTAATTTTCTGAAGGAAGGTAAACAGGTTGCAATGTCTACTCATTAACATTAGACAATTTTAATTAACATATTGTGTAATTCATTGTAAATTAACAAAATTAATCCAAAGGATGAGCATTGCCATTCAGGATTTGGCATCTGACATGCCAGATTTGAGTCAAGCAACGGGAGAGGTGGAAACAAAGAATATAATGTGAGCAGTACCTGTAAAAAGGAAAACTTGTAAGGCATATTGAGAATGTTCTTAAGTTATTATTTGTATTAATTTACAAGGACAGATATCTCACACAAAAGTAATATGGCTGCACAGAAACACAGATCATACTAATCTTATGGTAGGGTCAGCTTATGTTACCTCATTTGCAAATGATAAATTGTTTTAGGATCTTTACTTTCTAGTTGTTTCCTAACAAGAACATTGGCAGGAAAAATGTAAAAAACAAACAAACAAACAAAAACTATTTGGCTACCAGCAGACAAATTCACTTGGTTTCATCAGGCCTGAAGTTGTCCCTTGTTATGTATATTTCTAACACTAGAAATGGGAAGATTGGGATGTTATTAATGAATTAAATAATCAACACATTAATTGGTAACAAGTATTAGTGATAAAGGGCCAGATTTTCCTCTTCTGCGCTGAAGGAAGAGAGCTTTCTTGGGAGGAAATCTCTGCATGGAAGTTCACTAACATCTTATCTGGGAGGATGAGCCTGCTTCCATTCAGTAAAGGTGCAAGGCTCTGCCCCCAAAACTGGTGGGTCTGCAGGAACTGAAGACCACCTGTGTGATGGTCATGTGCTTCCACATTGGCACTGTTCCCCCCATTGGTATTAAAACTCTCTGGCAACATGAATAGCAGGAACTCTCCAGAAGAGTCTATGTGAAAAAGGTAATCCATTCTGAGAATGTGTCCTCTTTTTCTTAGTAAGGTGCACAAGTGAATAGAGGATGCGGAGAGGGAGAGTAACAGAGTGTGGTCCCACCCTGCACAGCCTCCTCCCCCTTTTCCAGTGCAGACCCCAGGTGATCCCAGTTGTGTCCATATGAGGACTGTGTTGTAGAGGAGGTTGGAAGCACCTCCACATAGAACAAGGGAGATCTGCATGTGTAGGACACTACCATATGCAGACTGGGAGTAGAAGATGATCTGATCCAGTAATTGCTACAGTGCATAATTATGTCTGTGTTTAAGTGCTAATTAAAAATCATATATGATTTCAATCAGACCTTTAAAAAAAATAGGAAAATTACAGAAATAATTCAGGTTTTCAAATTCTTTGTAGAGCAGTCAGACTCAGCTTTTAAAAATCTCTTTAGCCTTGCACTTTTAAATTTATGATTGCAGAATAGTGTGTGCATGTGTGTAAGCTTTTGTTTTTTGAAGTTCCTGGTTAGATAGGATCAAATGTCTTTATTGAAATTAGGGTGCTGATTACGGGCAAGTCCCCAAATTGACAGCCTGTAATAAGAATCAACCCCATATTGATTGTCTCTTACAAAGATGGGGCTATGTAGATGTCTTGAACCAAATGTCTAAGGCACTGAACAAAATGTCCTCTAGCTGGAGGAAAACAGAGAAGTCAATGTGGTATAAAAAAATAAATATTCTAAGGACTACCCGAGATGACAAGTAAGACCCACATCTTCCAGAGATTTTTTTGAGATTTTTCTTTGAGTAAATGAAGCAGCAAAGATAATTACCTCTTCTAGCTACTCCATATTTTCTAACATCTTCAGAGCAACTTGCTCACGATTAGACGGTTATCTCCTCAGATGGTAGGAGATAATCGTCCTTCAGGAGATGCATCTTTCATCACAACCTCCAGAAACACATTTGACTTCACTGTTACTTCAGTGTGGAACAATGGATCAGCTGCTTGTATCATGTGACAGGCAGAAGAACCAATCAAGCAACAGCAAAAATGTTGCATTCTATATTCCGTATTCTGTTTCCTGTTTTCCCTAGTTCTAACAATGCTTTGCTTAAATCTGGTCACAGGACTATATTCCTACTTCTGTTGTGCCTAAAATAAAGAATTTGAGCCCACTGCTGCTGAATTGAATCGACTCCCCTCCCCGAAATCTAAACCAAGTGAAGCTGTCTCAGAGGCATTTGTTCACCCAATCTATACTTCTATTTAGCTAGGCATTTATATCATGCCTATTACCATTGTGGCTCCAAAGTGGGCAGAGAACTTTTGCAATAGGAGGAAATGCCTCAGTAGATAGGAAGAGAAGATTTAACATGAGCTAGAAGCCCTATTACCTCAGTCTGTTTTCTATAATAGAAATTCCAAATCTCCTCTTTTTTTTGAATACAATGAGGTCCATATAGTCCCCACCACCAAAAAATAAAATAAAAAATGAATGCAATTTTTACATGCTTTGGCATGCCACTTGTGTGATACAAAAAAATAACATGAATGTTACAGGTATGGTCAGATACAAAAACAATTTACAGGTAAAAATTCCTATGTTTTCTTAATATATGTATTGCTTCATGCAGAATAAATCTGTTTAACAAGCTTTAACTGTGTTTTCTGAACTCCAATTAATGTATATGCCTTTCTACATAGCTAAACTGAAAATGAAAGGAAAATTGCTGGTTTTTGAAAACGTCTTTTTTTTTGGATGAGAAAATAGAAAACTTCTATGCTGCTATGGAAAGATAAGGGAATAGGACTGTTTCAGGGGATATGGATAAAAATAGATGTCTTTTAAAAATACATTGCCCCTGTAAATTGCTCAATATTAATTTTCCCTTTTCTGAGCACAACACAATCAAAATATAAGATGGCCTAGAACGGGGGTTGGCAACCTTTGACACGTGGCTCACTAGGGTAAGCCCCCTGGCGGGCCAGGCTGGTTTGTTTACCTGCTGCGTCTGCAGGTTCGGCCGATCGCGGCTCCCACTGACCATGGTTCACTATTCCAGGCAAATGGGGGTGGCAGGAAGCGGCGTGAGCTGAGAGATGTGCTGGATGCCACTTCCTGCAGCCCCCATTGTCCTGGGGCGGCAAACCGTGGACAGTGGGAGCTGCGATCAGCTGAACCTGCGGATGCGGCAGATAAACAAACCGGCCCAACCCGCAAGGGGTCTTACCCTGGCAAGCCGCATGCCAAAGGTTGCCAACTCCTGGCCTACAATGAAAGCATGGTCTACTAGTTAAAGCTCAGGACAGGAAATCAAGATTTCTGGGTTAAGTTTGACTCTGCCATAAATGGTACACTGTGATACTTAATAATGTTCTATAGATGATGTGTATTGTTAATATTACCTACCTTGTTGTGGAGAGTAACTTATTACTATTTGCAAAGTGATTTAAGATCTTTGGAAGGTAGGTGCTCTATTTTGTACCATGACTCTTACAAATTATTTCTGTAGAATTTGAATATATGCATTTGTGACCAGGTGCCGGGAGGGGGCCACAGTGAGAATGCCATACTTGGGGGACACTGCAAGAAATAGGGCAGACAAACCCCCAAACTGGTTGGTTGTTCTATAATTAGATTTACCAACCCAGTGACAAAATAGCTTCTGTAATACCACATTGTTTTTGGCTTCTTGTTAACCAATCTACTTTAGGCATTCCAGCTCTTGGTTCCCAGCTAGACAGCTAAGCCTAATATAGTGAGCGGTTATTAAAACCCTATTCACCATAAATCAAGTTCTTCCAATTAAGGATCAGACACATTACTCCCCAGGTCTATGAATATTTCAGATCTTACCCAAATACACACTTACAGTCAATCCTTAATAGCTACATCTAAGATTTATTAATAAAACGAAAAAGAAGAGTTATATATGGTTAAGAGGTCAATATACATAAAAATGTGTGTAAAGTCCTTAGGTAACTTTCATAGCAGAGATGAGGAAGCTGCTGATTTATAAAATTCTCTCTGGAATCAGTTCAAAGGATTATATTCCAATAGGCAGTTCAGGTGTCTATCTGGAGACATCAGTCTTATGGCTTAGACCTTCCCTGTTAAAGTTTAAGCAGACTTGAGATGAAAAGATCAGGCCCAGGGCTTTCCTTTATAGCTCACTAGCAAGCTGACAAGCCTCCTCACAGCGATGTCACAGAAGGGCCTTCCCCCGAGAAAGAATAGGCAATGCAGATCTTTGCTTTGAAATTAATCTTCTATTTACTGTATATACACAGATAAACTAGTTGGATTCATTCACATAAGGCCATTAGCCAGTCCTTCGTTATAGCTTAGATCAGGGGTTGGCAACCTTTGGCAAGCGGCTCGCCAGGGTAAGCACACTGATGGGCCAGGCCAGTTTGTTTACCTGCCGCGTCCACAGGTTCGGCCGATTGCGGCTCCCACTGGCTGCAGTTCACCACCCCCAAGCCACTTGGGGCTGTGGGAAGTGGCGCGGGCTGAGAAATGTGCTGGCTGGCGCTTCCCACTGCCCCATTGGCCTGGGACGGTGAACTGTGGCCAGTGGGAGCCGCGATCGGCCGAACCTGCAGACACGGTGGTAAACAAACCAGCCCAGCCTGCCAGGGTGCATACTCTGGCGAGCTGCATACCAAAGGTTCCTGACCCCTGGCTTAGATAGTTAAGCTGAAGACAACATAGACAATATTATTAGTTTCCTGCAATGTCTCACATCTTTGATTTTAAGCTTAGCTGGACACAGTTACATACATAATTAAGGCAATGAAGACATGAAAAGGAATTAGAATCTACAAGCTAATTTGGTTACACTCTTAAACTTCTGTCAGCATATTGGTAAACACAGACATCTACCCTTAACATCCAGGGCCGCCTAGGGGAGGGGGGACAAGTGGGGCAATTTGCCCCAGGCCCCGGGCCCCACAGGGGCCCCCATGAGAATATAGTATTACAACCTTTTTTTTATGGAAGGGGCCCCGAAATTGCTTTGCCCTAGGCCCCCTGAATCCTCTGGGTGGCCCTGTTAACATCTATCCTTGATTTCCATTATTTCAAATAAATGGATTGATGATTGCTAGTCTATTACATCTCTTTTAAATTCACATACAAGTAGATTGTCTTGACTACATTTCAATGCCTCTTTGTTAAGTTGTTATGGGTCATACACAGGTTGGCCAGTCTGTGCCTGTCACAGCATTTTTATACAAAAGGCAATTCTAAGGCAGGAAGAGAAGCTTTGGGATGCTGGCAGTGCCACTCAGGGGAAGTTCAGTGAGTGTACAAGTGGTAAAATGGGTTTGGCTGCTGGACCCTTGTCTAACCCAGCTCCCTCTCAACCATTATGAGCTAAAGCGTGACATACCTGGGTGCAATGTAGACAAGTGAGGAGCCGTGTAACCCCTGCCCTGCAACCTTGGATGCCTTATAATACCTTGCTGATAGTAGCTCCCACTTGGTCTGCTCACTAACAGCCTTCCAGCAAGCAAATAACACTCTGAATGTCTGTGTAGAACTGAAGCCTGCTAGCCACATTTGGGTTACACTGTGGAGTGCACCAGCCTTGGTTATACTGCAGGGTGACCCCAACACAGTCCCAGTCCTGGATTTCCTCCCAGAAATGTGTCTTGTACTGCCCAGCCCTCTCCTGGACCATCCAAATATATTAAGTCCATTATTCCTTTAAGTGAATAAAATATACTAGTTTACCAACTTCAGTGGAGTTACCCGGACACTTTCATTTAAACACTCTGGATTAGATTAAACAGTAAAACAAATTTATTAACTACAAAAAAAATTTTAAGTGAGTACAAGCAATGAGACATGAAAGTCAGAAATGTTTACAAGAAAATAAGATAAAAAATGCTTTCTAGTGCCTATTTCACAAACTATATTAGATTCAAAGCAAAGTTTCTTACCACATGCTTCCAGCTGACAAAACTTTGTCAGGACCCTTCCCCCTGAGTCCATTGACTATTTCTTTCTCTTCTCAGGTGCAAAGAATTAGATGGTCAGGCAGAGAGAGGTGGGTGTTTGCTCTTCCCTTTTATAGTTTTCTAGTCCCTCTTTGAGAAGCATTTTTAGCTGCGAACCAGGAGACAGACAGTCTGCTGGAGGAAGGAGACTCCATGCTGTTTCCTTGCTCAGGGACCCAGGCTACATCTGCAATGAATGTTTCTTTTGGAGGAGTGTATAGTATGTACTTGGGTAGCCCTCGTAGCACGGGTGTAAGTAACAGTGTAGATGGGGAAGCATGGCTTAGGTAAATAGAGTGCAGACATGCCTGAAGGGTGTGCGATGTACCCCAGTACATACCCTATAAGCTTTTACCTGCCTTCCTGTCTACACTGCTACTTTTACCTGTGTAGGGTCCCACTGCCTTCCAGCTGCTGCAGCCTTTCCCTGCTGCTGGAAAAGTAGCCTTTCCATGTACACTGCAGTGTGGAGGCAGCTTGATTTTTCACTGCAGCATGTAGCTACATATATCCTACATGCCTCTGAAAGTGGTGTGCAGTGTAGGCATAGTCTTAGATGTTGCAACACTGAACATCACAGCACCTAACGTATAGGGGCTTAGAAAAATCACTGTGAACCACGAAGCCTGAGTGAGGCACCTATACAATGAATGGAGAGTCACAGCCTCCTAAGAATGTGATCCACAAACCAGATGCTAGGCCTGGAGCCATCTAAGCTAGCCAATTGGAGACGTTAATCAGAGATGTATGTGCTAAACCCCTCAACTTCTCTGAGATAGACATCTAAATCTGGGTGGTATAGCTTCACTAGGCAAGACTGAGGGACCCCCACATCAGAATATTCCATAGCTTAGTGGTCCAGGTACTCATCTGAGAGGTAGCAGATCTCTGTTCAAATTCCTTCTCTCCCTCAAGAGAAGGGCAATTTGAATGGATGGTCTCCCATATTCCGGGCACCTTATCCACTAGGCTAAAGGTTGCAAGGAAGGTCCTCCTCTCCCCTCATAGTTGTTTTGTATGAACTTGCTTGAGGGGCTCAATCTAGTAAGCATGTTCAGAGGCCACCTACTGGATCAGGGACTTAGTTGCCCAAACAGCTTTGTTGCACAGTTTGTGAATTGCTCTGGGGCTTACGTGGGAGATACACATCCAGACCTATCATGAGGCAGTAGCCTGCATGCTCAGCCGGGTGATAAGTGCTCAGGTGCCTAGAATGAGGCTGCAGTGCACTTGCCCAGAGACAACAACTTAGGCATCAAGTGAATGTAGATGCTTACAGGGTTAGGTGGCAGCCAAGCGGGAGTTTTGTTAATTGCTATGGTGCCTAAAAATGGGATTTAGGTGCCTAGGTACCTTTGTGAATCTCACCCATAGTCACTAAGGCAAGCTGGTTCTACAAGAAGAGGGTTTAAAAAAAAGTCCCATTATAGATTTTGAAAAGTCACTGAAACATTTCAAAACTTTACATATGTTGAACATATGAAAATGTCTGATATAAATATTTTATTGACAGCTATTGGGAATGGCCTTCCTAACTGAGTTCTGGCTGACACAACCTTTATCCCACACAATCAGATATACTCTATACTGTGTGCTTACACAGATACACAACACGTGCTAAAATATTTGTTTTATGATGTGTTATAAAGAGTGGTTATAGACCATTACATAAAAAATGCTTTAGAAACACAATTAGAAATTTAGAAACAGATTGTTAACTCATGTTAAACTGATTGCAATTGAGCTATGCTGAGTTATGTCAGCTAAAGATTTGGGTGCATATTATTTGCTTCTCTTAGAGTTCAAAACTGCTGTACTGCTACTGTCTCAGACTTTTTAGTAAATTACATTGGAACTGTGGTGAGGATGAATAAATCCATAGGGGAAGGCTCAAAAATTGAGGTCAGGTTTAAAGTCAGGCTTTTATATTTTAGGAACTATGTCTGTGAAAAAGGACACAGTGTTAATGTGTTAATGATAATCAGTGAATCATTCACGTGTGTAATATTATATATAGGGTTTTTTTTATCCTTTTTAGATCACATCCGCTAAAGTGCAATATGATTATGTGCATTTTTCTAATTAAGAGAGAGGTAGTAGATGTACACATTGTAGAGAAAAAACAAACATTGCTTATATTGTTGTATAAAGGTGGCCTCATACCTGTCTCCTTCTGGCAGTATACAATAGCCACGACCTCTGTGTCAGTGATAGCAGGTGCCAGGAATTACAGATGAGTGACTCTTAACTGGCTAACAACAGATGAGAGCACTATGTTATGTCAGACAATCAGTCATAGGGTCCACTGAATATATTATACAGCAGTGACATACAGGAAAAACATACAACTTGGAGATACGTTTATATTTTCAAAGAGAGAAAAAGAGAAAACAGATTTATAACTGTCAGCAAAATTTGGTCCTATATTTGTATATTTATGTGGGAAAGTTTTGTACTATCTTACATCTCATACAACATCATTAAATGCTATGTAATTTAACACAGAATTTAGTCCTGTAGCAACCTCCTTTGTCCCTTTTTAATTGTGCATATAGAATTTTGGTAAGTCTAGAAAGGATGCCTTCTATAAAGCAGCTGCAATTATTTTCTCATTAGCAGACTCCTTTCCATTAAAATTTGGACCAAAAATTTATTCTGTGGATGTACTTTTGTGGTCTTATTCAGGGCCACCCAGAGGAGTCAGGGGGCCTGGGGCAAAGCAATTTTGGGGGCCCATTCCATAAAAAAAAGTTGCAATACTAAAGAATACTATATTCTTGTGGGGGGCCCTGTAGGGCCTGGGGCAAATTGCCCCACTTGCCCCCACCCCCCGGGTGGCCCTGGTCTTATTTCTTACTGAACCTGGAGGTAATTTGGTAATACACACAATGTGTCTTGAGGTCTGACAAAAGAACAAAGTAGCTGAAATACTTTCCCAATTTTAGTTGCTAATAATTGACATAGTGCATTATACCCTATTCCTACTTCCTAATACTCTCTCATTTTTAAAGTTTCCTCAGCCAGTTAAAACTAATTCAGCTACATCCATACAGAATGAGTTCATTCAAATACTGTAAAGTGCTTCTTTTTTTGCATGAAAGTGGCTGGCTGCTTCTGGGTCTAATTTACACTTTCAATCATGCAGATCCAGAGTCAAAGAGATTATAGAGTTCCACTTAGCACAGAATCAGAGAATCATAGGGCCGGAAGGGACCTCGAGAGGTCATCTAGTCCAGTCCCCTACACTCATGGCAGGACTGAGTATTACCTAGACCATCACTGACAGGTGTTTGTCTAACCTGCTCTTAAAAATATTCAGTGATGGAGATCCCACGACCACCCTATGCAATTTATTTCAGTGCTTAACTACCCTGACAGTTAGGAAGTTTTTCCTAAAGTCCAACCTAAAGTTCCCTTGCTGCAATTTAAGCCCATTGCTTCTTGTCCTATCAGCAGCGGTTAAGAAGAACGTTTTTTTTCTCTGTCCTCCTTGTAACAACCTTTTATGTACTTGAAAACTGTTACCATGTCCCCTCTCAGTTTTCTCTCCTCTAGACTAAACAAAGCCATTTTTTTTTCAATCTTCCCTCATAGGTCATGTTTTCTAGACCTTTAATCATTTTTGTAACTCTTCTCTGGATTTTCTCCAATTTGTCCATGTCTTTCCTGAAATGTGGCACCCAGAACTGGATACAACACTCCAGTTGAGGCCTAATCAATGTGGAATAGAGCGGAGGAATTACTTCTCGTGTCTTGCTTACAGCACTCCTGCGAATACATCCCAGAATGATGTTTGCTTTTGTTGCAACAGCATTACACTGTTGACTCATATTTAGCTTGTGGTCCACTAAGAGCTGCAAATCCCTTTCCACAGTACTCCTTCCTAGTCAGTCATTTCCCATTTTATATGTGGTGCAACTGATTTGTTCCTTCCTAAGTTGAGTACTTTGCATTTGTCCTTATTGAATTTCATCCTATTTACTTCAGATCATTTCTCCAGTTTGTCCAAATCATTTTGAATTATAATCTTATCTTCCAAAGCACTTGCAATCTCTCCCAGCTAGGTATCATCTGCAGACTTTATAACCATTGAGATAGACCCAGGCCAGTTGGGTACAACAAAGTAGTCAAAGGCAGATATATTGACCACTGGATTAGCAGTTTTCTGTTCCCTGACTGACCAGAGCAGGGGCTGCTCCAGACTAATGAGAACATCTGACTCCAATTAACCTGCAAAGAGTCAGGTGAGTCCATTAAGCTAATGTGAACACCTGACTCTAATTAAGGCCCTTTTGATACTATAAAAGGGCTCACTCCAGCCAGGTTGGGGAGAGCCAGAGAAAAGGAAGTGCAGCTGAAGGGTTGGCTAATGAAGACATCCTTAAGCCATTGGTAAGGAAGTTTTAAGGTAAGGATGAAGAAGGGAGAAGCAGGAGAGTTGTGGGGAAGTGGCCCAGGGAAATATAGCAACTCTGGCAGTGAAAGGTTGGCTGCCAACAGCTGCTACCATTAGGGTCCCTGGGCTGGAACCTGGAGTAGATGGTGGGCCTGTTTCCTCTCCCCCTCAACCTGCCACTACAGAAACATCTCCTGGGAAGGGAAGACAGGCCCTGGTCAGGACAGGAGGCTAAACTGTTCTGAAATAAGCCCTAGGGACAACAGAGCCTGTGGGAGTTCTCTCACCAACCTCCTTGCTGGCTTATGATGAAAAGGGCTCAGAAGATTGTAACCCTGGCCCTAGAGAGAGAAGGGCTGCATGGAGGGTTGCAGTGAGTCACTGAGGCTACCCTGAAAGTGCCTAGAAGTGCAGGACCCATGGGGACAAGGTTGGTGCTCTGCCATAGTATACTTTCTATGCCATTATCTAAGTAATTGATGAAGATATTGAACAGAGCCACACTCAGAACCAATCCGAGCCACACCCTGCTCAAGCTCCATGGTTTGAGCATTGATCTGCTAAACCTAGGGTTGTGAGTTCAATCCTTGAGGGGGTTACTTAAGGATCTGGAGAAAAATCAGTACTTGGTCCTGCTAGTGAAGGCAGGGGGCTTGACTTGATGACCTTTCAGGGTCCCTTCCAGTTCTATGAGAGATGTATATCTCCATATATTATGATGCCCTTCTGGCTTGACTGTGAACCACTGATAACTACTCTCTGAGAACAGTTTTCCAACAAGTTATGCACCCACCTTATAGTAGCTCCATCTACGTTGCATTTCCCTAGTTTGTTTATGAGAGGGTCATGCAAGACAGTATCAAAAGATTTACTAAAGTCAAAAAATACCATGTCTACTGCTTCCCCCCCATTCACAGAGCATAATTGAGACTGATTGGTTAAACTGCATGAAAAGTATGGAGATTTTTTTAAATCAACAAAATATAGTTACTGCACCATTTAAAAATATATATGCTTGGAACTTAAAAGAGTACAGTATACATATGTGAGTACTAATAAAGTCCAGTTTATATGTAACCAGCTCCTGCCATTCTGGACTTCTATAGGCCTTCTTTGTAAACAAATGTCTTGAATATTTAAAAATTAGAAGAAGGAAATCTTGTAAACCAAATGTCTCTCTTCTTTCTTTTAGAAGATTTCAAAAAAGAAGACATTTTGGAACAACAGAGGGAGATTCTAAAAAAGATTGCACCAGAGGCTCACATCAAAATTCATAAGGTAGTTTTTGTATTCTTCTTTTTACTAGTTAAAAAAATAACATAGAAATGTCATTATTCTTGTCACAGTGTTATCCTTTTTTAGAAGATCTTGCTTTAAGACAGATCACTATGTAATATGAAAAAAATACTTTTCTTCTGTTCCTTAAAAGATACTTATTTTAATTATTTATCTAACCATTTGTTCACCTTCATAAATATTAATACTATTCCAAAGAGTCACACTCCTTGCAAATGCCATGGCATAGGGATGTTCTTTGTTACTGTGAAATCTTTTGTAGGTGTTTTTTAAAATAGCGGTGGGGAGACCCCCACACCTTTTAATTGGTACAAATATATATAGATTATATCTGAGGGGAAAGCTAACTCTTCATTGCAGAGAGGCCGTAGTCCTAAATTCTAATTAAAATGTTTCCACTAATTTGAGCATTATATTTACATGTAAAATTAATGTTTAGAAAGGAAGAACATACATAAATATTATATATAAATATATTTAAAAGCATGTTTGTTTTACTGTTTGTCTAGTTCTGTGTTTCTTTGCTAATAAATGCAGAACGGATTTTCTTTTCAGAAATCTTTTAAGACAGCAGTCAAAACTAACACATTGATCCCTGACTGACATTGCCAATTTATTAGATGCTGGGCGGGGTGGGGGGGGGGGAAGGGGCTGAGGAAGGGCCTGGCAAATAACTGGAGACTGAAAAATCAAATAAAAATATAGAGCAGATCTTTCAACAACTTTCCAGTACCACATCTGGTTATTATCTCAAATGTTCGTTGAGCCTCTCTTGTAGTGTACAGGGAGATTTTGGCAAACCAGTAAAGTGCCTGAAACCACTATGGCTTATTGCTAAAAGCTGCCTAGTCAGCAGTCTCAGCTTGACCAAGGCAGGAGGGGAGGGGGTTTGGGGTGCCACAGAAAGGGCAACTTGACCCCATGTCCTTCCTGATAAGAATTGTGCTGAACTTGCTGATACATGCATTTTAGAAGAGCAGGATGTGCCCAAGGAATGTCTATTGGGGCCTCAAGGCTGCACACTCTGGAAAAACTCACACCTGGTTAATCAATAATCAGAAGGAACCTCTTGCTTGACCATTGAAACTGCTTACTTAACAAGTTTTCTTTAGGGGACATGTCATTCTATTACTAATGAATAAATAAGGGGGCAAAGTTTGAGGTAGTGGGACTCGTTTGGACTCTTCCTCTGGATACATCTTGCAGTCCTCATTGGCAGATGGAAGATTTGGCCACCAAAAGCCTGCTGCTGTGTCAGTCGAGAGCCACCCTCAGCTTTGGTCATTATCAAGGGATGGGGGTGTTTTACTAACCTGGTGCACACATAAGTGCTTGAGACTAAGTAAAGTTTAACTTTAAGTGAAAGCACTCTTGTGTTGTCCTGTTTGTGCCAGCCATCTATCGGTCGGATGGCCGTGTCTCCCCTGACTTATTTCCTGGCACAAAGTGAAAGTTGCAAAGAGCTTTGGCTTGAAAGAACGCCAGGTAACAGTAGCACCATCAACAAGATGAAAAGCTGAAGATTTGAAAAGAGACATAAGAGAGCTATGTTGCTGCTTCACTGTGATGATCTTTCACTCTAAGTCAGGAATCAGCAACCTTTGGCACGCAGCCCACCAGGGTAAGCACCTGGCAGTCCGGGCCGGTTTCTTTACCTGCCGCATCCACGGGTTCAGCCAATTGTGGCTCCCACGGGCCACAGTTCACTGCTCCAGGCCAATGGGAGCAGTGGGAAGTGGCGGCCAGCACATTCCTTAGTCTGCGCCACTTCCTGCAGTTCCCATGGGCCTGGAACGGAAAACCGTGGCCAGTGAGAGCCATGATTGGCCAAACCTGTGGATGCGGCAGGTAAACAAACCAGACTAGCCTGCAGGGTGCTTACCCTGGTGGGCCGCAGGCCAAAGGTTGCCGATCCCTGCTCTAATTGATCCTCATTTTAACTAACCCTTAGTAAAATAAAACAGATATGTTGCATCTTTTGAATGGTAGATAAGTAGTACTGTGGAAAAAAATGAACAGTATTGTAGAAGAAAAGTCTAAAGAGTGCCAGATCCAGAAGATTTTTGTCTGTTTACGACTAGATTGGAGAGGGCGTACAGAGGCTTCTCTGGAATCTTTGTGCAATCTACATTGGGGTTATGCTGTGAGGCGCAGAGAGACTGCTCCATTTCCTCTCCTCTGGGGGCACAGAGCACCCTATGGAGTGAGGGTGGAAATAGGAACTAGATAGGCACATTTCACCCACTGACCATTGAAGCTGCAAAGACATACAGGTAATTATAGGCTAGACTCCACCAAAGCAGCCTCTGCATGCCCAGGAGATCAGGGACTTATTTTTCCCTACAGAGTGACAAAATAGCAAAATTGTGCCCTCAGGTAGTTCTTAAGCATGTGAATAAGTTCATTGGCTTAGATGGGACTATTTGTATAACTAAAAAACAGGTGTATGACTAAGAGCTTGCTTGTTTAGGACTTCATCTTGAAAAGAGAAGAGGAAAACATTTCTCTACAATAGTTTAGATTTTTTTTTTGCACAGCTCCTAATTTCCCCCTTCTGATTTTGTATCATTATGGATAGATACAGAAGCACAATGCCATATAACACTTCACTGCCTCCAGGTGTAACATTAAGAAACCACCACCTTTCCCAAGTTATCATACCAATAATACACTTGGTTCTTTAGCAGTTGGTTCTTTGGAGGATCATAAAATGGCCTTTAGTTTGTATTCAATATACAGCACCATTTTTTCTCATGCTAACATTCAGTACTGATACCATGTTGCTCCTCAGGAGTTCTTTTTTGTTGAGAAACTCTCTACTGACACTCAGGAAACAGATACAGATAAGTTTGAAGTTTCTTAAACTTATCAAAGGAATCAGTCCTATGAAGAGCTGAATATCCTCTCCCACACTAACTTCAATGG
This sequence comes from Mauremys mutica, assembly GCF_020497125.1. Lineage (NCBI taxonomy): Eukaryota > Metazoa > Chordata > Testudines > Geoemydidae > Mauremys > Mauremys mutica. The sequence goes on from NC_059073.1 coordinate 153,816,620, forward strand.
AGTTGAGGGCATTCACCACCACATGGACTCAAACCCTGCATTGAGCTTTAGTTAATTTCATAGAATTGAAGCCCATGGTTGTGATCATTGTGAATTCCTGTTGAAAATTATGATTCAGTCTTGCCTAAACATTGTTTCACACTAGTAACTGACAGCACTGAGACTGTGTGGAGAGATGATAGAAAGCAGGTGCCAGGAGAGGGGGAAAATAGTGATAAAATGCAAAGCCTACTACATTCAGACAATATATGAAGGGTTGTGTATTTCAGAGTGAAGGAGATCAAAACCCCATAATCAAATTCAGAGTTTCCTCAAGTAAAAAACAACCCCCCCAGCAAAGAGACAGAAGCAGAAAATAAAAATATATACACTTGTAATCTTTAGTATTTCAGAAATACTTTCCCTCCTGATCTTGAGATGCTTTAAAGAATGCTGATGTAAATTAAATTAAGTTATACAAAGATTTTATTTTAATGTACAAGTAGATTTTTTCCAGAGTTATGAAGTTTTGTTGTAGGTAGTGAATTTTCATTTTTCAGGTTTTTTACCCACTATGTATCAAGAGTTGTCTAAGGGTATGTCTGTACTGCAATTAGACACCTGCAGCTGGCCCATGCAAGCTGATTTGGGCTAAGGGGTTGTTTAACTGCAGGGTAGAATTTGGGCTCAGGCCGCAGCCTAAACTCTGGGACCCTCCCACCATACAGGGTCCTAAAGCCCAGGCTCCAAAGCAAGCCTGGTTGTCTATGCTGCAGTTAAACAACCTCTTAGCCCAAGCTAGTTGGCATGGGCTAGCTGCAGGTTTTTAATTGCAGTGTAGGCATACCCTAAGACAGCAGTGAGAGCCTACTTAAATGGCATACTGCTTATTTAAGGAATATAGAAGGAATTTTTATGTGAAGCAGGGCAGCCATCATTGTGATCTACTATTGATATTGCTCATGGACACTGAGTGCACTTCTCAAGGAACTTGGCTCCAGAGTATTTGCCTTGGTTTGCTGGTGTCATAACATTCTTTAATAATGTCTGCTTTAATCCAGTGCCACAGTGGTGGGTGGACTGTCACTGAGAACAATGTCTCCTAATTGCAGTATGAGGTGCAGAGCATTTGAAAGAATAATTATTTATTAATTATCACCTTATACCATGATGCAAATACTGCCCTCAGTTGCACCCTATCACTGAAGTTGAAGATAGTCTTCGTGTTAAAGAACACATTTTGCCTTAGTTAACCCCTGCACTATCTATAGTACTCTTTAAGGGCTACATACTGTTTTTCTCCCATAACAGAATTCCCATTGATAAATTATTTTTTTATGCAGATTGAGACTTGTATTAGACCATAAGCACAAAATAAATGGAACTGATGTTCACATAGTTGATGGAAGTGATACTCACTAGCAGCAGATCAAACATGCCCTTTAAGTGTGCAAATGGCTACATGAATAGCAGAGTTAACTGCAATCAGTCAGTGGCTACACTAACACGGTAAAATTGGCCAATAGCTGCCTAAGATTTACATTTAAATATGACACTAATCTCTCAAGCTTAATCTGTTAATCTAGTAAAACAATTTTAGACACACACAGAGAGAGATAATTTAAAAGTAAAATATAGAGATTATTGAAGATTGTCATGGCCATATTAAATAAATCTTTGAAGCAACATAGTCATATGCCTAGCAAACTGAGACTTTCAGTTCTTCTACAAGAGTAAAGTGGGAAGTTCATCACACTTTATTTTTTTGGAATGAGCTGTATAAGAATCATAGCTTTTGTCATATTAGTAGGTACCTGTAAGTAAATATGCAATGAGACTGTTCGCTAGTTGGATTTGAATTAAAACTGACTGGTACAGAGATTATATTTTCTAGACATTACATGTAGTCAATTAAAGTTAATGAAACTAGTTGTATTGATGTAGTTCCCATTGCTTCAGTTTGAGATTTCCATGGTTATTCAGTTTCATATATATGAACTGGCTTGCAATTATATACCAAAAATTCATTAGTTATTATATAGAAATTATTTCCTTGAATACTTTCAAGCTTCCTGAGCTGCTTATGATGAATATCATTTTACTTTAAGTCAAGCATACATCTTTTAATTTGTCACCAAAAATGATGTGATTCAAAGCAGTAATAGCACATTATCTACATTAAACCTATGTTTTCAAGAGACCCCAAGTCATTTCAAAAACTTTGTGCCAAATTCAGCAAAGCTGGCTCACCACCTAAGCCTGCTGCACTAGAATTTGATAACCTTCCTGGCATACTGCAAAAGACTTTAGTTTCATAGGGTTTCTTGAAAAGGCTGGAGGTATGCTTCTCTGATCAATGAAGGGGGCAGAAGGGAATGTTTGTAGGTGGCTGGCGGAACTCCTGCTGAACTGGTTATTTGAATGCAGCTATAATTGTATTGTTAATGATGTGTTAGGACACCTAGAACCTTGGGAATTCTTCAGTTATTTAAATTGAAATAGGGAGATTCAGCCTCTGCAGGGCAGTGTCATTTTATTTTCCTTTCTCTCCCTTGTGTGGTACAAAATATATTTGACTTTCTCATACATTATGTGATTGAGGTTACGATATTATAATTGATGTGCATTTTCTTAAAACTGAAATGGAAAATCAATTCTAAATTTTGCATGATTTTTCTACCGGGACTGGCTCCTGTTTGCTCAGTATGGTGCCAAACATATCTAAATCTTGGCCCAAGTTTGGAAACTCAGCAGAACTGGTTCATGTTCAGGGGCTTTAATTAAATTTTAAACCGGGTGATTTCATCTAGTTCATGTTTAGTTCTAAGTTCTATTAGCTCTCATTGTTCTAACACAAGATATTTCTGATGGACTTTTATATAAAAAAAGTTTCCAAAATATAGCTAGTATAAAACAAATAAACCAAAGACAGAATTTTACTTTGATCCATCAATTTATACTTTATTTACTTTCTTCTTCCCATCTAAATTGTGTTGCTTTTGAACTCAGTAGTCTAATTGCCAATCAAGGAACTTCTAAAGGATTCCAAAATGGATACATCTCTCTACAAATTATCTGTCACTCCTAAGAAAGCACCACATGTACAACATTTTATTGAATCAATGTTGAATAATTATTCTACAAGTGCCTCAAATACATAATCCCAAAATAAACAAAATTGGGTTTTGTAAGCATACTAATAAAGCCAATTTGTCTGTAGGAACACCAAATTTTGTGAAACATTTTATTTTGTTTCTGAGCAAAATGCTACTTCTGCTTGTGACAAAAAAAAATGCAAAATGAAATAAACTTCAACAGGTAGGACATGAGACCAAATAAAATACTAGAAAAGCTTATCTAAATGCCTTATGACAAGAATCATGTTGAGCTAAACAAAAACAAATAAATAAATCAGCTATTAGCTGTGTTCTAATAACCTGTCTCTTTACATAACACAGATATCCAAACCAGAGTACTCTCTCTTCTTATAGTACTCAGTGTCTGTAACAGAGCACATGATCTACTGCTATAGCTACAGTTTCTCTTAGAAAGTTTCATGCCAAATTTTAAACAAAACAAAAATAGTTCCTCAGCTCCCGCTGGGCTATAAAACCCTTTACCTTTCAGACTCACTGCTTCCCCTCCCTCTGATTTCTGTGGCTTCCTTGCTCTGACTCACTCAGTTTTCTTCATTGTCTCCTTCCTGCGCAAGGCCTAGACACCTTACAAAGCCTAATCTGGATAAATTGATGCAGCAAATGTACTTTGATGCTGCTCCTTCTTAAAGGACCAGTGTCACCCTGTCACAGTGCCCTTATGTTACAGAATCCTTCCGGGTTATGGAGACAGAAAAATACAAGTCACAAAGAATAAGGCAAACCTGTATTTACCAAATGGTCAGTTGTGACAGGTAAACTAAGTGTAAAAAAATAAAAATAAAATAAAATTAAAGGATACTGTGTGAAGTCTGTCACAAAGGTAAAACTGATCTGGCAGGAGACAGAGCTTTATTGGGGTCAGTTTGAGACACTGGAATGAACTCCCACAGGGAGTAAGGACCATCACAATCCTCACCACTTCTGGCTCCAAGTAGGAAAGCTGAAGAAGTCTGCTTTATTTCTCTGACATGAACACATGGAAACATGCACCAAGCCTACCAAAGCACTACACCAGATGTACAATTCTCTGCCTGGGGAAAAGATGAGAGGAAGAATGTATCACAAGGCAGCTGTGCATCATTTTCATTTAATGCACTTCTAGAAGAGACCCATCAGCAGGGCCGGTGCAAGGATGTTTTGTACCGTAGGCAAAACTTCCACCTTGTACCCTCCCCTCCCCTGCAGCAGCTCCCCATTCCCCACCCTCTTCCCTGAGGCACCCCGCCACCCCAGCTCACCCCTGGCCCACCTCCTCCCCGAGCACCCCGTTGCTGCTTCACTTCTCTCGCCTCCCAGGCTTGCAGTGCCAATCAGCTTAGGCACCACAAGCCTGGGAGGTGAGAGAAGTGAAGCCCCTGCTGCAGGCGGCCCTCTCTGTGCTCCCCTTCCCCAGCTCCCTCTGCCTAAATGCCGGCAGCGACCAGGGCGGCCAAAGATCTGGCTGCCACAATTGCTGCCGAAGAAAATGGCGCCCCCCAAATCCTAGCGCCCTAGGTGACCACCTAGGTGGCCTAAATGGTTGCACCGGCCCTGCCCATCAGCCAGACACCTGGGAAAGAATTCTCTGTAGTAACTCAGCCCTCTCCCTTTTAATGTCCCATCTCTAGACACTGGAGATATTTTCTACTGGCAATTATGGATGAGCCATATGCCATTATAGGCAACCTTCTCATACCATTCCCTCCACAAAAATGTAAAACTGAGTCTTGAAACAAATTAGGGGTTTTTTTGCCCCCATTATTCCCCTTGAGAAGGCTGTTCCTGAACTTCTGTCCTCTGATGGTTAGAAACCTTCCTTTAATTTCAAGTATAAACATCTTGATGGCCAGTTTATATCCATTTGTTGTTTTGCACACATTGGACCTTAAATTAAAAAAACTCTTCTCCCTCACCAGTGTTGATTGCTTTCTATATGAGAGAAATAATATAGACTATCAGGGTTTGGAAGGGACCTCAGGAGGTAATCTAGTCCAACCCCCTGCTCAAAGCAGGACCAATCCCCAACTAAATCATCCCAGCCAGGGCTTTGTCAATCCTGACCTTAAAAACCTCTAAGGAAGGAAATTCTACCACCTCCCTCAGTAACCCATTCCAGTGCTTCACCACCCTCCTAGTGAAAGTTTTTCCTAATATCCAACCTAAACCTCTCACTTGAGACCATTACTCCTTGTTCTGTCATCTGGTACCACTGAAGTCCAGATCCATCCTCTTTGGAACCCCCTTTCAGGTAGTTGAAAGCAGCAATCAAATCCCTCCCCCACATTCTGCTCTGCTGCAGTTCCCTTATCCTCACCTCATAAGTCATGTGCTCCAGCCTCCTAATAATTTTTGTTGACCTCCGCTGGACTCTTTCCAATTTTTCCACATCCTTTTTTAGTGTGGGGCCCAAAACTGGACACAGTACTCCAGATGAGGCCTCACCAATGCAGAATAGAGGGGAATGATCATGTCCCTTGATCTGTTGGCAATGCCCCTACTTATACAACCCAAAATGCCATTAGCTTTCTTGGCAACAAGGGCACACCATTGACTCATATCCAGCTTCTCGTCCACTGTAACCCCTAGTTTCTTTTCTGCTGAACTGCTGCCTAGCCACTCAGTCCCTGATCTGTAGCAGTGCATAGGATTCTTCTGTTCTAAGTGCAGGGATTTGCACTTTTCCTTGTTGAACCTCATCAGGTTTCTTTTGGCCCAATCCTTTAATTTGTCTAGGTCTCTCTGTATCCTGTCTCTACCCTCCATTGTATCTACTCCTCCTCCCAGTTTAGTGTCATCTTCAAACTTGCTGAGGGTGCAGTCCACACCATCTTCCAGATCATTAATGAAGATATTGAACAAAACTGGCCCCAGGACCGCTTGATACCGTCTGCCACCTAGACATGGAGCCATTGGTCATGAGCCATTGAGCCCAACGATTTAGCCAGCTTTCTATCCACCTTGTAGTCCATTCATCCAGCCCATATTCTTTAACTTGCTGGCAAGAATACTGAGGGAGACCGTATCAAAAGCTTTGCTAAAGTCAAGGAATAACATGTCTACTGCTTTCCCCTCATCCGCAGAGCCAGTTATCTCATCATAGTAGGCAATTAGGTTAGTCAGGCATGACTTTCCCTTGGTGAATCCATGCTGACTGTTCCAGATCACGTTCCTCTCCTCTAACTGCTTCAGAACTGATTCCTTGAGGACCTGCTCCATGATTTTTCCAGGGACTGAGGTGAGGCTGACTAGTCGATAGTTCCCCAGATCCTCGTTCTTCCCTTTTTTAAAAGATGGGCACTATATTAGCCTTTTACCAGTCATCCAGGACCTCCCCTGATCGCCATGAGTTTTTAAAGATAATGGCCAATGGCTCTGCAATCACATCCACCAACTCCTTTAGCACCCTTGGATGCAGTGCATCTGGCATCCAGCTTTTCTAAATAGACTTGAACCACCACTTTCTCCACAGAGGGCTGGTCTCCTCCTCCCCATGCTGTGCGACCAAGTACAGCAGTCTGGGAGCTGACCTTGTTTGTGAAGACAGAGGGGGAAAAAAGCATTGTGTACACTAGCTTTTTCCACCTCCTCTGTCACTAGGTTGCCTCCTTCATTCAGTAAGGGGCCCACACTTCCCTTCACTTTCTTCTTGTTGCTAACATACCTGAAGAAACCCTTCTTGTTACTCAACATCTCTTGTTAGCTGCAATTCCAAGTGTGATTTGGCCTTCCTGATTTCACTCCTGCATGCCTGAGCAATATTTTTATACTTCTCCCTGGTCATTTGTCCAATATTCCACTTCTTGTAAGCTTCTTTTGAGTTTAAGATCAGCAAGGATTTCACTGTTAAGCCAAGCTATTCGCCTGCCATATTTACTATTCTTTCTACAAATCGGGATGGTTTGTTCCTGCAACCTCAATAAGGATTGTTTAAAATACAGCTAGTTCTCCTGGACTCCTTTCCCTCTGTTATTCTCCCAGGGGATCCTGCCCATCAGTTCCCTGAGGGAGTCAAAATCTGCTTTTCTGAAGTCCAGGGTCCATATTCTGCTGCTCCCCTTTCTTCCTTGTGTCAGGATCCTGAACTTGACCTTCTCATGGTCACTGCCTCCCAGGTTCCCATCCACTTTTGCTTCCCTTACTATTTCTTCCCTCTTTCTGAGCAGTAGATCAAGAAGAGCTCTGCCTCTAGTTGGTTCCTCCATCACTTGTACCAGGAAATTGTCCCCTACACTTCCCAAAAATTTCCTGGATTGTCTATGCACTGCTGTATTGCTCTCACAGCAGATTTGGGGGTGACTGAAGTCTCCCATGAGAACCAGGGCCTGTGATCTAGTAACTTCTGTTAGTTGCCGGAAGAAAGCCTTGTCCACCTCATCCCCCTGGTCTGGTGATCTATACCAGACTCGCACCATGACATCACCTATGTTGCTCACACTTCTAAACCTAATCCAGAGACTGTTTTTTTTTCTGCAGTTTCATACTGGAGCTCTGAGCAGTCATACTGCTCTCTTACATACAATGCAACTCCCCCACCTTTTCTGCCCTGCCTGAACAGTTTATATCCATCCATGATAATACTCCAGTCATGTTAGTTATCCCACCAAGTCTCTGTTATTCCAATCACATCATAATTCCTTGACTGTGCCAGGACTTCCAGTTCTCCCTGCTTGTTTCCCAGGCTTCTTGCATTTGTAGATTGGCACTTAAAATAACTCGCTGATCGTCCTCCTTTCTCAGTATGAGGAGTCCTCCCCTCCTGCACTCTCCTGCTCATGCTTTCTCCTAGTATCCCACTTCGCCACCTATCTCAGGGCTTTGTTCTCCTTCCCCTGATGAACCTAGTTTAAAGCCCCCCTCACTAGGTTAGCCAGCCTGCTTGCGAAAATGCTCTTTTCTCTCTGTTAGGTGGATCCCATCTCTGCCTACCACTCCTTCTTGGAACACCATGCCATGGTCAAAGAATCCAAAGCCTTCTCTCCAACACCACCCTCATAGCCATTCATTGACTTCCATGATTCAACAGTCTCTACTTGGGCCTTTTCCTTCCACAGGGAGGATGGTCGAGAACACCACTTGTGCCTCAAACTCCTTTATCCTTCTTCCCAGAGCCATGTAGTCTGCAGTGACCTGCTCAAGGTCATTCTTGGCAGTATCATTGGTGACCACATGGAGAAACAGGAAGGGGTAGTGATCTGAGGGCTTGATGAGCCTCAGCAGTCTCGCCATCACATCGTGAATCCTAGCTCCTGGCAAGCAGCACACTTCTCGGTTTTCCCGGTCAGGACAGCAAATAGATGACTCAGTCCCCCTGAGGAAGGAGTCCTCGACCACCAATAACCTCCTTCACTTGGGAGTGGTGGTCATGGAACCCCCATCCCTTGGACAGTCCAGGAAATCTTCATTTTCTCTTATGCAATGCATGGTTGATACTTGTTTCTTCAGACCTTGAATCTTCTCTTCCAATATGGAGACCAGCTTGCACTTTGTACAGACAAAGTCGCTTCTGTCATGTGGAAGAAAGACAAACATGGCACATCCTGTGCAGGTCACAACAGCCAATCGCTCACCATCCATATTACCTTCCTTCTAAGATCTTCGTCTCTCCCCTCCATTTCTATGATCATTCTAGTAGCCCTTCTCTGCACCTGTTCAGTTTGAATTCATGTTTCTTACACATGGGAGACCAGGACTGCACACAGTATTCCAGATGAAGTCTCATCAGTGTCTTGTAGGAGAGTAATAACACTTCTCTAGCTCTCCTAGAAATATCTCTACTGTTGCATCCTAGGATTGCATTAGCTTTTTTCACAGCTACATATCTCTGGAGGCTCATAGTCATCCTGTGATCAACCAATACACCCACATCTTTCTCCTTCTCTGTTGCTTCAAATTGATAAATCCAGAGTTTATAGCAAAAAGGTGCATAGTCTCCCCTTCAACTAATTCCTTAACCAAATTTCTATTCTCATATTAATCCCGGTTTTGTCCAATCTATGTGGAACTATATCAAATGCTTTACAGAAATCCAGGTAGATTAGATCTATTGCATTTCCTTTGTCTATAAATTTAGTTATGTTCTCAAACAAAGATCACATTATTTATTGTCCATCAGATCAAATTTTGATTCTAAGGATGTATATCTTCTATTGTCAGGTTTCAGAGTGGTAGCCATGTTATTCCGTATCAGCAAAAACAACGAGGAGTCCTTGTGACATTTCAGAGTAACCAGTTTACTTGGGCATAAGCTTTCGTGAACTTTAGACCATGAAAGCTTATGCCCAAATGTGTTAGTCTCTAAGGTGCCACAAGAACTCCCCGTTATTTTATCTTCTGTTGTCGTTCAAGCAAGATAGCTCTCTTTCCTCTTGCTCCAAGTTGTTCTGTGGTTTGGTCATTCACTGAGAAGATGCATGGTGGGGACTGGAAAGAGTAATTCTATTTCTCAGGCTGTATATGCACTTCACAAGCTTCCCAAAACTAATGGCTGGAGTACCTTCTGGGAGCCCTTATATGCCCATCCAGGGAACAGAAATCTGTGGAACTCCAAGTTTTCTTATACCTTGAATATTGCCATGCAGGGAGCCTCTGCATGGGTAACTCTCATCCAGCCACACATCATCAATCCTTCTCATCATCATTTAATCAGTTCCGTGCCATTGCAGGGGCTGAAGGCATAGGTGCACCTCAGTCTCTCCTGTACTTTGTCTGTGGCACACAATACTTTAGTCTTCTGAGGGCTGGTCTCATTCGAATTGTTAGACTTGGTATGGAGATGGCTCAATGTATGTGTTTTTGCCAAGCACCCCAAGAATCCTCTCCCAATATAGAACTCTGAGTTCTTAAACTCTGTAGTCTGAATTGGATACGAACCTATAAATCTTCTGGTCGGATGCAATCAGTGGCAAGCCATAAAAATTCACCCGTCGAATTCAGGTCAACAGACCCTTGCCTCAATTTTTTGCCTCGTAGCAAATAACTAGACTTTGAAGCATACTGGCACAGTGAAGCTACTCCTAATAAAAAAAAAAAAAAGTAATCTTCTGGAAATGCCATTCTTCCTGTCTGCATAATTTTGGTTTTACTCATCTTCTCAAGAGATAAGTTCATTAATAAATTTCCTCTGACACATTCAGTTTAATTTAAAAATCTTTCAAGTCAGTGCAGCAGGAATGGATTTGGCCTGTTTTGTCCCTCTTGAACTCTAGGGAGAGTTGCTGAATGTCATAAATGTTGGATATCATCTTTGTAGCAGTGATTAAAAAAAGACCTTGCCTATCATAAATCTCTGTAAGAGCCAGCTTATATAATTTGAAGTGCAATGGTGTCAGCAAAGAACCCTTAGGAAACCAGGTATGATCCCAGTACATTGATTTATAAATAGTGGTATACGAATAGAATTATTTCCTATAATAGAAAGCTTAAACCTTTCAACATTTTTCATGGACTCTCTATTCAGCATCATTGAATGGGAGAGCATTGTTTTCAAGAAGAGCAAATTATTAGGCTCTCAGGATCAGATTTTCAAAGGTATTTCAGTGTCTAAGGAGAGACACACTTTGGAATTTTCAAAAGTGCCGAAATATGGTAAGTTCCTAACTCCTGTTGATTTTCATTATTTCAAGGGAGTTAGCTTCATAACCTGCTTGGGCACTTTTAAAAATCCCATTAGGTGCCTGTCTGCATCACTAGGTATCTAAATACCTTTGCAAATCTTGTCATCAGTTACTACGCTAGCAATAATTACCTAGATAAATAAATAAAACACACAAATTTGCTTTGCTTTGAATAATACTTGTTTTCTTAAAAAAATTGTTGGAATCAAGAGAAGTGGTGGTTAAGATAGGTGCAAGAAATGCATTTAGAAGTATTTGTGAATGAGATACTGGGAAATCTTAGGTCACTGTTGAAAATTTGGCAAAACAGACTGAGTGCCTTTTTTAGTTGCCTAACTTCTGACACCTTTTGGATTTATTTTCAGAGAGGTTGAGCACCATCATTTTCCATTGATTTCAGTTGAAGTTGTGGATGCTCAGCACCTCTAAAAATCAGGGCCAAGCTCTCTGAAATTGGTGTCATAGGACAGCCACCTCCAGGGCACTCCCTCGTGTCCTCAGAGTGACTATGCAAGCAACTCGCTGCCTCAGTTTTGCTCTTTTGGGCACTCACTGACTATCACCTGCCCACATTCTCCACCTTATATCATACAGCATCCCTTCCAGCATCATGTTTCCGCATGACCAGTGCCCCTGCTTCAGTTTCCACTTCATTGGTTCCCAGTAATTTCAGTACAGCTTTCTGAGCATTTAAATCACCCTTTTGCAGAGGTAGTTTATTATGGGTCCCACAATCTTCATGAAGAATTCTCCACCACAGTGCAAGCACTACATACAATCTTTCAATTCCCAACAATCCATCAGCACACCAAGTATGTCTCTGGCATCTCTCAAAATACACCTCTACCCCGCTATAATGCAGTCGTGGGGAGCCAAAAATCCCTACCGTGTTATAGCTGAAACCCTGTTATATCGAGGTAGGGGCGGCAGGGCTCCAGTGACTTAAAGAGCTCCAGGCCCAGGAAACCCGGGCCCTTTAAATCACTGGTGAGCCCTGCTGCCGCAGCTCTGGGGTAACAGTGGCAGGGCTCCAATGGGATTTAAAGGGCCCGGGGCTCCCCGCAGCAGCCAGAGCCCTGGACCCTTTAAAGCTCCACTGGAGCCCTGCTGCTACCGCACTATACGTGAACTCATGTTATATCGGGTCGCGTTATAGCGGAGTAGAGGTGTATGCCACTCCACAAATGATATGAGTTGGTGCAGCCCCCAGTTACAGAGCTTTAGCTCAAGCTGTAGTACCTCATGGCTTTGTCTCTGGAGGATCTCTGTTCAATCCTTGGTCTGTCAGCTAAGGTGGCAGCTATCTTGTCTGAGAGTCATTGGAGGGAATTCTTGTGTAGACAGAATTCCTTCTGTGGATTCCAGCCATTGCATGGTCCCTCTGCAGCCCCTCTAATGTACCTGGCAATGCCAAGGGCAAAAAATCTAGCCTTGTATTTGATTAAGGAGTAAAGGAAGAAAGATGATTTACAAACATCTTCTACTTCAAAATGGTTCTGCTATTTAGAGAATGACTGACCAATCATAAGAAACAAAAATCTTTTGTGAGAATGGGCTAGACAAATTCTTGCTCAGTAGAATGAAATCACATGACCTGTTCCTCTACTACAGACACCACTATCAATGGGAGCAGGTTAGAGTCCAGAAAATGGTCACTTCAGCACTGATATAAATACAAATTAAATATATCAGTGTCTGCATTAACTAAGGAACAGGGGCAGCATACTACTACCTCCTTCATCTAGCCTTCGTCTGTCATGTCTATTCAGACTATAAGCTCTTTGGGTAGGGACTGCCTTTTATGGTATATCCGTACAACTACTAGTCCAGTGAGGCCCTGACCCAGGATTGGGGCTTTTACCCATTACCATGGTACAACTAATAGTAGTAAATGCAGACTCATTTTATTCTGGAAATACATAGGATCCTCCCAATCACAATGTTGTTCTACCGCCTTCCACTAGGTTTTCACAGACTCTGAATGCAAATTATTTCACATTTCTGCACTGGTAACAATAATATTTTTACTAAGGTATGCTTGGTAATTTAGTGGTAGGCAAAAATTTGGAGCAAATTTGTATTGGGCGTTATGTATCGATTATGATTTATCATCGTTTACCATTTTATTTGAAATTATATTCATTAATAGGAACAAAATCTGGTTCATGTACATATTCTGAGCGCTGTGGATTTCTTGAATTTCCTGTTGCTTCAAATCCTTTTTGTATGTAAAGAGAATGTTAGCACTAGCTGTTACTCTGTATCCAAGTCCCTCTACAAAATCCTCTATTAAAAATATTAGTTTTATTAATGTAATAAGTATTGGATTCTTCTATATTTGAACAAAGTCGCTTGACAGACCAAGAGCTTCAGTAACGCACTTACACTGTACATGTCCTGTATACTGATGTCTTTATACAACGATACATGTCTAAGAAATCTAGCACAGTATAATGACAGCTGTCTTTAAAATCATGCTTCCAGCAACACTCATCTTTCATATGATTATTATATAAATGTTGCAAAGACAGTGCACGTTCCATTTTGCATTTATGCATCTTGAGATTGTGAAAAGCAGAGTGAAATAATTCCTTACAATATTGTCAGACAGCCAAACCCAGCTGCCCTGTTATCTGCAAATTCCCTTTGTTCCAAGGGGTACACATTCACCTCTGCAATCACCTACCATCCTGGATGTTGCTGTAAAATCAACAGTTGAACGGAAGCAAAAGTTGGGAGAGTGGAGGAGGATCTGTGGGCAAGAAGGGAAAAGAAAAATAAGCAGTTGTCTCTTGGGAAAGGAGACTTCATAGATTCATAAATTCTAAGGCTGGAAAGAACCATTGTGGTCATATAGTCTGACCTCCGATATAGCACAAGCCACAGAAATTCCCCAAAATAATTTCTATAGCATATCTTTTAGAAAAAAAAAATCCTTGATTCAAAAATTGTCAGTAATGGAGAATCCACCACGATCCTGGGTAAATTGTTCCAGTGGTCAATTAGCCTGATATTTAAAAATGTGTACCATATTTCCAGTCTGAATTTGTCTAGCTTTCCACTTCCAGCCATTGGAATGTGTTATACATTTCTTTGCTAGACTGAAGTCTTTTATTAAATATTTTTTTCTCCATGTAGTTACTCGTAGACTGTAGTCAAGTCACCCATTAACTTTCTCTTTGTTAAGCTAAATAGGGTACATTAAACAAGAGCACCTCGGAAGGAGTTTTAGGGGGCATTTATATCTGAGAAGTGTTAGGGAGCCTTGGAAATGGGATGAGGACAACTGAGGGTTGGAGACTAGAGGGAAAATTGCTAATGAGAAGTGGGAGGTAGAAATGGGTGATTTTCATTATTGGACACCAATAATTTTATTTAAAAATATTTATTTTAGAGAAACAAAAAATGGTTCTTACTAATTGTTTCTCACCAACTCAGGAGTCTGATTCCTACTACGTTGTCACAGGGGTTCATTTGCTTGCCATAAAAGATAACATAGTTCAGACCAAGGAAAATAATCACAATTATTAACCACACCTATTGTATTAAAGAAAGGAAAAAAAAGAAAACATTAACAAAATAACACAAATGATTAAACACAAAAGATAAACTGCTTACTTCTGTTGAAAACTTTTCTGCAAGCCTCTCTGTGAACATCTTGTAACAAAAATCACACCATGGTAACGGAACCACCTCTGTGGGTCCTTTTCTCTTGGGTAAATTAAGACCAAAGTATATTATTTCCTCTACTTATTGTGAATTCAGTTTTAGTATCTTATTAGATAATTAACACTGTTCATGGGCAAAATAATTTGGTTAAGGGCAAGTGAAACCTGTCTAGTTGTTAATAACCGAAACAGTTGTTAATTGGAGAAAGTAAGCAATCTTAACTAAATCATATGGAATCAAAGAAAATATTTAAATTAGTTATTTAGGAGAAGGCATTTAATCAGCTTTCTTAAAACAAGACAATTACAAATATTAAGAATCCTAAATTCAATTAAGTGCTCCTATTTCTGTGTTTACCAATCTTTAGTACCAGTCTCTTCTCTAGGAATACATGGTCTAACCATCTGGTGATTAAAAGGAAAAACCTAAAGTATTGAGTTACAACAGCATTTCATTGTCTAGTGATGCCAAAAGAATGACAGGAGACATTAGATATGGGTTTAATCAGGCCACAACTTTATTAGTAGATGTCTGGGACTAAACCGGCAGATAACATGTTCAGTGCAGGTGAAACCCACACAATTAACCGGGGAGGGGTGAATGCTTTTACCAGCCCCCTCTCACCTTTCCGTTCATGTCCCTCCAGCAGATCCACTTCCAGCCAATTCCAGGAGCTCCCCCGCCCCTATTCATCCAGGTCCCTCCAGCAATTCCCTTGCTGGGACCTTACCGACCTTCCCCCGCCCCCGTAGGAGGGATTAAGATGGACTATAATGATGGTTGGTACAGCAGGGAGCTAACCCATCTGAGGAGTCCCTAACTGCCCCCAGTTCACTCAATTACCAGTCACCTCTCCTTAATTCCTTTTTCCAAGCCATTTATCCATTCTTTTGTGCCTTAATTTATGGAGTACCTGCACTGAACATCCACTATACACTTAAATAAAGAGTTATGACATATGGCCTACCGCCCATCATGCTGTGCATGAACAGGGCCCACCTCAACCTGCTGCAAGGAAGGCAAAAAAAAAAAACCCAACTGCACCTGGCCAATATGGTGGCAAGGGAAAAATTCCTTCCCAGCCCCCCTCAATGGGGTGGCTAGCATAATGCCCACAGCAGATATAGCTAATCACCTGGCATATTTCTGACACAAATATGGAGGAAGGTGCTGCCTAGCCTGCTCCAAGTGATGAGGGGAGGGTCCAGGCCCAAGTTGACCTTTTTAAACCCCTCATTCCTAAGTGCTTAGTCATCCACCACGCTGATGGCTTTTCCAGCAATTTTACGTCTCCCATTCTCCCCTCAAGCCAGAAAGCATTGCCCTCTTCTCCCGGCCAGCCAGACACCACCACCCCCATCTTAAAGTGCAGGGCAGTGATTATCCCAATAAAATCATTACAAAACTGTATCTAATCCCTTGGCAGTGTCTTAGCTTTTCTCAAGAATTCACATTGAAGTTTTTGGGAGATTTTCCTTGTGGTGTTTTCTTCTTGAGTCTTCTCTGTTTTTCTTATTTGTCTTGTAGAGCTGGATTTTAGAGCTGGATTTTAGAACTGGACAGGATGTGTTGTGGAGTGCTTGCTGCCTAATCAGAGAAGAAAAGATGGGGAGGGAGGGGAGAAAGAGAGAAAGGTGTTTACTTCAGATCCTTTATACCATCTCCTTGCATTTTCTTATTATTTCTTAAAAATAGGATCTATTCAGAGTTGGTTGTGTTCGCTTTTTCAGTGGCTTCATGGCTTTGGCTTAGGTGGCACCCTCAGCTTCTGAATATACAATCTGTTTAATAAATATGTAATACTTATTTAATTCCCTTTGTTCTTCTTCTGGCAGGGAAGCATCAGAAAGCTTTGAAAGCTAGTTTTAATTTTTTTTCTTCAGACCATTCTCTGAGATCTCCTTTCAATTTTATTAGAGTTTGACAGAGAATGAAATTCTGTTTTCAAAATGTCCAAACACTCCTCTTCTTTATATAAAAGTTTTCAGTTCTCAAGAGTCTTTTTAAAGTTAAATAACTTATCAAGTCTTTAGCTTAAATACTTAAAAATTTGTTGATTCTTATAAGAAGTTTTGAAGAGATGATTATTGTCTTCCAGAATTGGATGAGGATTTGCTTGTGCACCACCAGTAATTAATTAATTTCCCATTATTAAAAATATTCTATACTCAAATGGCTCTTATATTAGTAAGAATTTACTAATTAGTAACCAATTTACTATATTTGTACATAAAATTTATTATTATTCCTATAAAAATATACCGGGCACTTGTTTTATGAAGCCTCACATTTAGATACAAAATATTGCAAATAAACATCTCAAAATATGTTTACCATTTCAACATTTTAAGAAATAAAAGTTTAAAACATCTTCAACTACACATGCCAAGGATGGTCCAACTACACCTGTCAGGGATGATCTAGATAATACTTAGTCCTGCCATGAGTGTAGGGGACTGGACAAGATGACCTCTCAGACAAGGTCCCTTCCAGTCCTACAATTCTCTGTTTTTCTCTAAAGTTTTTAAGGATACAAACAAGTTGTGGGTTTTTTGGGGGTTTTTTGTTGTTGGTTTTATTTTTTTTTTGCAAGAGGGGGGTAGAAACCACTTTATCAAGATTAATTGCTTTGATAACATTCGTTTCACAATCCTACTTTCTTTTCACAATCAAGTTTCTTCATAAAACATTCCTTTTTTTAAAATGCTTTTTCTTGTTTGTTTGCTTGCCCATGGGTGATAGGAGAAGAAACTTGGAACTTCTTTGATTAGCTTTAACATTTTGTAACATAACTTGCTAAATATATATATTGTTACATTTCCAATCTTTCTGTCTATAGCATACTTGTAACCTACACCTCAATATTTCCAATCTTTTGTGCTTGGACTTTGCAATCTTAACATTATATAAATGTATTTGGATGTAATTTCCTAGCTTTATAAAAAAGCAAACCAAAAAGCAGATATTTCCCATGTAGCTCCATACTGATCTCCCTTATGGGTCATCACCATGGCACAGCCCTCTAACACTTGAATTAAAGGAGCAACTGGTAGCACTAGTGAGCTGTTACATTTTATGTGGACTAGTCACTGGAATGGGGCACATAACACACTCTTTGTCAGTGGCTCACAAAACTGTTTACCACACAGTAAAGGAATGCTGAGAATCAGGAATCTTGGGTTCCATTCCAGGTTCTGGAAGGGAGTGGATCCATCACACAGCCAAGAACACAGATTTGAAAGTCTGAAAGGAACTGTGACTGTGTGGATGATATTCCACATTAGAGATCTGAGTTCACATATCGGCCCTTTGCAAATGCACGTTACTGTATCATTCTTAACTATATGATCATATCATGAAATTTAGCAAAATTTCCTAACTTTTTATGCTTGAAGGGGAGAGCAAAGAAAAAAAGACAGTGTATAAAAAATCCTTAATGTAACAATATTAGGCCACAATGCCTTATCCTATACAATATAAAGGTCTATTGTAAAGTAAAATCGATGTTTTCAAAAGTAATAAAGCAATGCCTCTTATGAAGTCTGAACAGCTCAAGTCATAGGTGGCCAACACTCAAAGATACTTCATTCTTGGTTATCAGATGAGTGCGTAGACAAAGTTACAGGAGCGTGCTGAAATGTTAATTTTAAATTGAACCCTTCGACAGAATCAACTTTGTTGCATATGACTCTTTCCAAAACAGCAGTGTTAGATAACTGGAAGTATCTAGAGATTAGTTATGGGATACAAGCCATTTCAATCTGGTTTAAGTTAATAGTAACCATAAGAATAGCCATACTGGGTCAGACAAAGGTCCATCTAGCTCAATATCCTGTCTTCCAACAGTGGCCAATGCCAGGTGCCCCAGAGGAAAGGAACAGAACAGATAATCATCAAGTGATCCATCCCCTGTTGCCTATTTCCAGCTTCTGGCAAACGGAGGCTAGGGACACCATCCCTGGCCATCTTGGCTAATAGCCATCGATGGACCTATCCTCCATGAATTTATCTTGTTTTTTATCCCTGTTATGCTCTTGGCCTTCACAACCTGCTCTAGCAAAGAGTTCCACAGGTTGACTGTGCGTTCTGTGAAGGAATACGTCCTTTTATTTGCTTTAAACCTGCTGCCTATTAATTTCATTTGGTGACCCCTAGTTTCTTGTGTTATGAGATGTAGTAAATAATAGTTCCTAATTTATTTTCACCATACCAGTCATGATTTTATAGACCTCTATCATTTCCTCCCTTAGTCATCTCTTTTCTAAGCCTAAAAGTCCCAGTCTTATTAATCTTTCCTCAATGGAAGCTCTTCTATATCCCCAATTTGTATCTCATGTCACTGTCAACTATCATCTGTTATGGCCAGCAATTATGGTGACATGGTAGAAATATACTATCATTTTGGTGCTAAAAGAGTGCTCCCATTTGGCCTTTTCTATATTATAAGAACAAAGGCACTTGATGAAATTAAAAGACATCACATTTCAAAGAGATAAAAAGAAGTACTTTATGAGGCAGCCTGTAATTAGCCTGTGGAGTTGTTGCCACAGGTAGTAATAGCTGAGCAAGCTTGAAAATAGATTAGATAGTTATATGAATAAGAATAGCATCTTCACATACATTAAGTAGCATTAAAATTATAAGTACTATTAGTTCTCATCCTTCAAAGTATAAACCAATCACTATCTAGGATATTAAAAAAATGTCAGCCTCTAGTATAGTATTTCACTGTTAGATGCATTATGGGCTTTTTTTTACTTCCTCAGAAATATCCAGCATTAGCCCACAGAGAGCAAAGATACTGAACTACATGAACCATAGGACTTTTCCAGTATGGCAAGTCTTACATTGTAAGATTTTCCTTAAATAGTGCATATGTATATTAAGGATTGATGTTACAATTGGATGTGAAATGAGCTGTTGCTCTTTCAGTTTCCTAATGGACAGGTGTTCACCTCTTTAAAACAGCCCACCCTGCCTTAATTATATTAATTACTGTTGTTGGCAGTCTTAACTGAGAGGACAAGGATTTGAATAGGCTTAGAGATTTAAGTACCTTTTTACTCCTGGTCTGATTCATACTGAAGCCACAAGACCTGTGAAGGAGAAACCTGCATAGCTGGAATCGTTAAAGAAGGGAAAACTTGTGTGCAATTAGTTATCACATAGGATAGTCATGGTTCTTGTCCCAGTAAGTCAAATCAGCCCTGTCTTGCACGTCAACATTGAAACCCAAGAGATTCTTGTAGGTTTGTTTGGTTTCATGTCAGAATGCAAATTGTCCAAAAAACTGTGTGTTTGTGAGATTTACATCTTGACTTCAAAACCAAAGAGGTATGGTTACTGGATAAGCTTCCAAAATACATCTGAAAACTGAATTAGATCTCTGAACCATTTCATTCTCACCCATCATTAATTAAAACATGCCTAGAGAGCCTATGAAGGGTAAGGGTTCTTATATTGATCATTTATCGATATTTATCAAGTAGAGTCTGCAACCAAGATAGGAAGTCATTGTGCCGTACAGAGAAATGGCATGAAACAGTCATTGCACAGAAAATTTTAAAGTCTAAATAGACAAAGGAAATATTATTATCCCCATTTTAGAGATGGAAACTGGAAGCACAGAGAAATTAACTGACATATCCAAAGTCACACCGAGAGTCTGTGGAAGAACCAGGAACTGAGCCCTCATCTCCAGAGTCCCAGTCCAGTGCCTTAATCACAAGATATGCAAGCCCACTATAGATTTCAAAATATGTTCCTTGCCTAGGTAACTGAGCAAA
The DNA here is from genome assembly GCF_020497125.1 of Mauremys mutica. Taxonomy (NCBI): domain Eukaryota; kingdom Metazoa; phylum Chordata; order Testudines; family Geoemydidae; genus Mauremys; species Mauremys mutica. Next base: position 153,836,804 of record NC_059073.1, read on the forward strand.
CGTCTTAAGTGTTTTCATAACATCCTGTCAAATGATGTGTAACATTCTCTTTGGAATTTTACAAAACAAAATACACAAAAAACACCTGTTTCCACAATAAAAATGTGAAATATCAGTTCTTCTGTATCATGCATGACGGAGTGTAGTGACTACTAAAATCTACATAAGCAATTTGCCACAACAGAAATCAACTACTGATACAGCTTATAAATTCATCTTATCTTGGTTATCCTTTTGCAAGGAAAATTGTTTTCATTTTATATGGAAGCTACTGAGGCATGGAAATGAAATGGAGTATAAATAAGATGTAAAATATAGATTCCCATCCTCCGTACTCAGGAGTTTGCCACTTCATCTGTGGTGTCTTGAGGTTCATACTTTCCACAAACCAGTTTTACATATTTAAAACTCCATCACCTTCAAAGCCCTGTATCAAACCCATCATCCACCCAGACAAGCAGAACGTGACAATATTCCCTAAGGAGTCAGTCAGTGATTCTCCTTCATAAGTCTCCAGGAGAACAGAGCACTTCAGCACATGAAGAACAACCGAACACTACCAATAGGCTACTGGGTTTACCCCATATATTTTTAATCTAATCTTCTATTACATGGTGTGCCCAAGATACTGAATGCCTGGAAATAGGAGGCAGTTTGTATTTAATGAGGCTTTACAGATCTTGAGTAGATCCAAATGGAATGGAATATGATTATATATACTGTTGTTAGTACAGTACTTCTGAGATTCTAACCATTCAAATTGCAATGTATTGAACTTGTAAAACTAAATTAAACAATCAGGCATACACTAGTGCTTATGCATCCCATTGTTAAACAAAGGATTTACAAAGCGCATATTAGGCGGGCAGAAGACAAACATCAACTACTGTATCTTGTTACTGAGCTGCCTCCTGCATACATAAACAAAAATATCACATTTTTCATGCATTTAAAAGTAGGAAACGTGAATAAAAGATCTCCAACATCAAGATAAACAAAACACAGATGACAGCTGGAAGAGAATAATAGCTCTGTATATGTGCCCTTATGTGGAAATTTTGTGTGCATTAATATATGCCAAATGTAGAGTGGCATGGTCGAAACACTGGGCATATTCTGTGCATACATTAAGCAAGAGACTGTTATCTAGACTGTGTCTATCTGCTTAAGGTTTGAGAGGCAATAAAGTGTGCATCATTCATCATAAAGTCTCATAGAAGCTGTGAATGTTATTTATAAGTTCAGTTTGAGTGTCTGGGGAAGTTGCATTGCTTCAAAGAAGTGAGAGCACTCAGACAAACACGGATAAGATAGTGTATGCAATACCCAACATTCAAGGCCTCTCTCTCCTTCCTGTTACCATGGGCTTGAGAGGCAAATTGAGCCTGGGGTTCTCATACCCTCCTACTTTGATCCAAGCGCACACTGTAAATACAAAACAATATGTTTTATTTTCTCTTCTCTTCAGAAACCTAAGTTCACTTCAAACAAAGTTCCTTTAAAATGGTGCAGAGATATAAATCAAGAGATACAGGGACACTTCAATTTACAACATTTTCATGTGGAAATATGGCTTTTATCTACTATCACTATAAGTATCACCTATGATTATTACAATTGATAGATACCAGAGAAAATAATCTCAATTTTTCCAATGTCATTCCTTTGTGCATTTGACAGCACTTAGTGTATAATCAGTTTCAACTTTTCCCCATTCTTTGTTTTGACCTTTAAGACAGTTACACAGAAGAGCAAAAAATAAAATAAAATAAAAACAGGAAAATGTATTTGTATATCCACTAACCTGAAACTTTGTTTTTGTGAAATAGACTGTTTTAAAGTTAATAGCATACCATCAACATTTGGCACATTAAAAATGAAAGAATTCTTGACATTGAGACATTATGTGAAAGCATTCACTGCCGATCCTGTATGACAAGGAGAAAATATGAGCTGATATTTGCACTAACTTTTGTAGAGATTTAATTTAAATGCCATTGATTGGATTTTTTTATTGTAATAATTTACCAATTTCAGGAGATTGACTGCCTCAAAAAGGTGTAAATGCTGAAAGAACAGAAGTGTTTGACTTTATTTTAAGGCAAGGATCACCTGGCAAAAAATCAGATGACACTATTTTTGTCCAGTTTATACATCTGGGCAGTTCCATACAAACTTAAAGCTAGATCTTGCAGTTAGGCCCAGTTCTATATTGGGGGCAATGCAGAGCTGTCTCACCCCAGGCAGGGAGCATTCTTAATCCACTGGGAGAGACTTCTCACATCCCTCCCACAATGTTGACCTAGGTAAGAGACAGGCAGATTTTGACCTTTTCTTATCATTGATTTCAATGGGAGATTTGGGTCCCAGCAGTTCTCAAATGAAGTCACTTGCGTTTAGGTCCTAATTATGGATTAAGTTGTTCCCAAAATTGAATATTTTCTTAACCTCTATAGCAGAGGTGGGCAAACTACAGCACACGGGCCACATCTGGCCCACTGAACCCTCCTGCCCAGTCCCTGAGCTCCTGGCCCAGGAGGCTCGCCCTCGGCCCCTCCCCTGCTGTTCCCCCTCCTTCACGGCCTTAGCTTGCCCCACCGCCGGCGCAATGCTCTGGGTGGCGGAGCTGCAAGCTCCTGGGGCAGCACCTGACCCGCTGTGCAGCGCGTGGCTGTAGCGCCGCCAGCCACCAGTGCTCCAGGCAGCGTGATAAGGAGGCAGGGAGTGGGGAGGTTGGATAGAAGGCAGGGGAGTTTGGGGTGGTGGTCAGGGGGCAGGGGTGTGGATAGGGGTCGGGGCAGTCAGAGGGCAGGGAACAGGGGGGTTGAATGGCGGCAGGGATCCGGGGAGGCAGTCAGAAAGGGAGGGGGTTGGATGGGGAGGTGGACACTCAGGGGAGGGGGTGCCAGGGCCGGTTAGGGGAGAGGGAGCGGGGGGAGGGGTAGATGGGGCAGGGGTCTCAGGGGGCCGTCAGTGAACAGGGGGGATTGGATGGGACAGGATTCCCGGAGGTGGGCCATCAGGGGGCAAGAGGCAGGGGGAAGGGGTGGATGGGGGGGGGACCAGGCCATGGCCCCATCCCCTAACTGGCCCTCAATACAATTTCCAAAACCCGATGCGACCCTCAGGCCAAAAAGTTTGCCCTCCCCTGCTCTATAGTATATTATGTATGGGGGTTCCTAAAATTCTATTGACACAGAAAAACCCAATTTACACAGAAACAAATTAACAGAATACCTGGAATCCAGGTAAAAAGAAAACTTGCCAGAAAGTGAAGATGGCTATGTTTTGGCAGTCTAATATCGCATATTACAATAGAACTGATTTCAGCCAGGGGGGGAAAACCCATTCTTTTACAAGAAGAATTCACTCTATCTTGTTTTCTCACTGAAGCACTAAAATATAATCTACAAGCAGTTAGAAGGATTATACAATTCAGACTTTGATACAGTATAGTTTTAAGATATTTAATGTTGGATACTTGGAATTTCGTGCCAAATTCTGCCTTTGGATGCTCACGTGAAGCTTCCTTTGAAGTCAATGAGAGGACTATATGTGCTTTCCTTGAAGCACAGAATTTGACATACAATGGTCATTAAGGAGTTTCATACACTTTCAGAAGCTAATATCTTTCCTTTATTGTTAATATGAAAATTGTAAACATTTACATGGTAAATCAGGCAATCTTTTAATACTATGCCTTCACCAGAAGCACTGTAAGCATGTGAATAATCTGATATAAGAGGATATTAATAATAATCTAAGTCTGAAGCAGATCATTCAATCTCTAAATCATTTTGGGTTGATGATCTGACATGGGTACCCTCCAAATTCCTTCAGAAAAGAATGGAAAGTGAGTGGTTTCCATTGTAATTTGGATGAATTATGAATAAAACTCATGCTTCTATACTATATACACTGCTACGCCGATGTAACGTGGTTGTGGGGAGCCAAAAGTCCCTACCGGGTTATAAGTAAAACACCGTTATATTGGGGTAGCGGTAGCAGGGCTCTGGTGGTGATTTAAAGAGCTCTGCGCTCCGGCCGCTGCAGGGAGCCCGGGCCCTTTAAATTGCCGGCCCAGCCCCGCTGCCACAGCCCCGGGGTAGTGGCAGCAGGACTCTGGCGGTGACTTAAAGGGCTCAGGGCTCCCCACAGCAGCTGGAGCCCCGGACCCTTTAAAGCATTGCCTGAGTCCTGCTACCGCTACCCCAATATAACGGTGTTTTACTTATAACCTGGTAGGGACTTTTGGCATAGCAACTTTAGCATGGTATTGTCATTTCTCAGCCAAATTCTAACATTCTTACTCCATTAAGACTCTTGTTGAAGTTCAGATAATACAGCTTTTTGTTTGTAAAATGTCAGATATTTGTGTGTCCACGTGGAACTGGTGAAAAATAAAATGTTTGCCAGCTTTAAGTGCTGAAAATCTTATTTCGAATCATGTCTATCAAAGTTGTCTATTTTTGTGACTCTCCAACGCAAATTTTGAATGGACTCTCAGCCCAGCCTCTAATGTACTTTGTGCAATTCTGCATATTTGAATATTTCCTAGTGGAATTACAAAATTTTCATGAGCAAATACTGTTTATATATCATGGTTTTTGTGCACAAGAGTGTTTGTGCAATATTAGAGTGCAATTTAAAAATGTTGCCCTCAGTATTTATCTCAGGTCTGTGAGAGATTGTAATGCCTTTCTAAACTAGCTTTCCAAAACTCAGAGCATGCCAAAAATGTACTTCACGTAGGTGAGAGTATAGTATATGAAACTCTTTACATATGTGCATTGTATTAACTTTGACCAAATATGTGAAATATTTATTCATTTGTGATTTGTTGATCAGCATAGTTAGCAATAATAGAGCACTGACTGATTTGATGACTGAGGCTTTAAGGATATCATTCAAAATTTCAAATAACTATAATCTGAAAAGTGGAATATAAATCTTAAAAAAAAAATTATATTGTTAATAAAACACCATTCTAAGACTTGATGTTGACAGCAGTTTCCATTGTACAGAAGTCAGAGAACAATGAATCCACAGCTACAATAACAAGCCTGAGTGGAGCAAAAGTGAAGCTTATGATAGATGGCAAGAACAATTTCATTTTTTTTTTTTGCAAATTAGGATGTTGGAAGCAGTGTCATTGTCATATTATAGTTCTCGCAGATTAATGAAATTTTTCATTGTGAACTGAAAATGTATTATAATTGAAAAGAAAAAAAACTACTTGTGATAAGAGCCAATGAGATACCCAGGCCCATAACAAGGGAAGGGTGAGTGGGGCAGTTGCCCAGGGCACAAAGCTGCAAAGGCAGAACAATGGGGCAGAGAAATGAAGGAAAAAATGGGAGGGGGTGCAAATATGCTTGTTCGCCCCAGGTGCTAAAATGCCCCAGTTAGAGGGCTTTGGAGATACCACCTTCCTAGAAGAGTTACTGAAGCATATGTTGCTTTCAGCAACACCAGAATGAATCAAAAATAACTTAATTTACCTTATAGGAGCTACTCCAGATTTACACCAAAGATATTGGGCAAAATTCTGGCCCTGTTGAAGTCATTGACACAACTCCAATTGACTTCAGTTGGGCCAGGATTTTACCCCTTACATCTGCAGGATATTTGTTCTTTTACCTTATGAATAAAAATAATGTACTTACAAATTAAGGCCTTGATTCATAACTTCTTGATTCTGATCCCCTAATATTCTGAGGTATTCCACTGAAATCAATGTTAAGCATGTCCACAAATCTTTGTGTGAGACTGAGTTTTGTTTTGCTCTTCCTGATATCTATTATGCATACTGTCTTTATTGAAATATTAAGCGGTAGTGTGACCTTATGAGTCCAAATCTCTCTACAAACTGTTGTTTATATATATATATATATATAAATAATTATGCGAGTATAAGCATAGCAGGGTAGATAAATTTGTATACACACTATGCATACTTCCTTCCTTGAGAGCCCATGGATGAATGTAGGCCAGTTGTGCAATTCTAGGAAAAAGCTTTAATATTCAAGGAATTATTTTATTGACTACCTTGTGGTGTATGTACTATTTTATTTTTAAAAGATTGTATTTTTTTTCTGTCTTACACCAAGAAAATTTAATCTCAGGTTCAGTGAGGTTTTCCCCCCCTTCACTAACCTCTATGAACAGAATCTCACATTGTGGATAAATTAGAACATAAGAATAGCCATACTGGGTCAGACCAAAGGTTCATCAAGCCCAGTGTTCTGTCCTCTGAAATGGTCAATGGCAGGTGCCCCAAAGGGAATGAACAGACAGGTTATCATCAAGTTATCCATGCCCTGTCACTCAATCCCAGTTTCTGGTAAACAGAGGCTATGGACACCATTCCTGCTCATCCAGGCTAATAACCATTGATGGACCTATCTTCCATGAATCTATCTAGCTCCCTTTTGAACTGTTTATTAACTGATTTCTCTTCACGTTGGGATTTTACTAAGATATATATCCTAAGTTTTATTTTATTTTACTTAACTCTACAAATAATGTTAAATCTTAAAGTTAGTCTTTTGTAATTTCAAATAGAGCTGATAATTTTTTTCAAATAGAACTATTTTTAATCAAAATTGGTGTTTTTTTCAAAATTGGATTTTTTTCCCAGAAAAAAACAATATTTTCAGTTTCAATATTTTTTTAATAAAATTCAAAAATTAAACAAGTGTGTGAATTCTTCTTTCTTTTCCCTTTCTCCCCATTTTCAGTGGCAAACTGGAAAAAATGAAAAAAAAAAGGCAGGCAAAAATTGAAAGATGTAGAGGGAAAAAAGAGAGGATGGAAAAAGTAGGAGAAATACTTATAAAATATTTTTTTACTTTGAACATTTTTAAAACAAACACTTTTTTTAAATTATCATTTTCAAGCAAACAAATACCTTTTCTAAATCTGTAGAAGAAAAATGACTGACTTTTTTGTGAAAATTTGTTTCCATTTTTGGACCGTCTCTAACTGGAAAAGAGTTGAAAGTAACTTGCTCTGACAAACTATGGTACTGCATGTAATGTATGGTTCCTTTGACCTGAGCATTTCTAATCATGCCATATATGTGGTCATAATTGTACAGCCATCTCTTGATCTTTCCTTAATTTACCCTCTCCTCCCCTTCCCTATGGTATTTGTACAGTGGGCATATTTTAAAAAGTTTCCAAGATTTATTACTTGCTCTGATGGGTACTGGGAATATTTTTGAAACATTTATTATGTCATAAATCTGAAGGAACTTTTTAAGTGCACCCATTCTGTGTATTTCTCTTCATCCTACCTGCGGATGGTGCTGAAAGGTGCATCTCCTGCTAATTTTTTCAGTGTTCCTGACAATGGCTATAAAATCAATACAAAGGCAGACAGTTTAGCAACAAGTGTCTCTTCCCTCTGCTGCTACTGTTTTTGAGCTGGTTTGCTACACTTCCATATGTACAGATTAGTTATAAATCCAGCCAGTTGTTTTATTTGTCCACAGAGATCAATAAGATCCACACTTGAAAGGAATAGCAAGTTAGCTGGTTTGCTAGCTATGACAGTGACTTGTGAAATGTGTCCATTGTGAATTAAAAGACAGTGGTAATAAATAGTTCTTCTTTCACAGCATTAGGAGTTCAAAATTTTTAATTAGAACATTTGGATGATTATCCATCTGAGACTATTTGCTTCCCTCATTATTTACCCTTTTAGCTAAGGGAACGGATCCTCTAAAAGTTTCCAAGAAAAATGTGTTAAACAGAGGTCTTATTTTGCCATATTTCTTTTCATATGAAGACAGAAGACTTTTTTCCCCCTTTAGGATTTATTAAGTCAGGTAACCAAGACGGGTCTTGTCTCCCTGTTCAGCTGCAAGAAGTCACAATGGCACAGGTGTTAAGGGTGAAAGTGAGGATCACATTAAAACTAAACCAAGCTTCAGCATGGTAACCACTGAAAAAGAAAATGACTCATGCTGACAGTGGCAGGTGTTGGAATTGTTTGAAGTTGTCCATTAAGTTGTGGACAAATTAAAAAAGAAAAAAGAAAAGTGCTTGCTCTTAAGTACAACTCAGTATAATACCTACTGGCATGTTGACAGAGGCAAGTTACTACTATAGGCAGAACAGGGTTAAGTAGATAAACTGAAATTGTTTTTTTTTCCTTTGGAATTCTGCAGGTAGCAATGTTTGTTTCATTTTCCAGGAGGTTTATTTTATACAGCAGAACTTTTGCCTGAGGAATCAAAGATCATAGAGTAATGAAACTTATAGATCATTTGTGATAGGAAGAAAAATCACTGAGTTCAAAGTCTCAAATTGCTTTGTTTTCCAAGCCATGGCTGTAAAGCAATAGTCATTTTTAACCTTTTTTTATCAGCAAAATGAAGAGATGAAAATCTTCTTCTGACAACATTCCAGGAAAGCCAATTTAGTATTTCTGTTACACAATTCCTTTGGGGTTCTTCATCTTGCTATTCTTCCATACAAAACCCCAGATTTCTTCAGTATGGAAATAACGTTTGCTTATGGGTTTGGGGTGTGTGTGTGTGTGTGTTTTAATCTACATTACCCAAGCTAATTTTTGTATTTGATTTTTAGTTATTAAAAGGTTCAGTCCGACTGCATGGATTCTAAACTTAATTGGTGAAGTTGCAAGGGCTTTCAGTGAAACAGAGCTTTAAAAAGGGATAGACTCCATCCCTGAGGAGGACTTTTCTTCTTGTTCTCTTTCCACCTAATCTGTTCCTTAACTTTTTTAACTGCTGTTGTTTAAAAACAGAGAGACAAGATGGGTGAGGTACTATCTTTTTATTGGACCAGCTTCCGTTGGTGAGAGAGACAATCTTTTGAGCTTACACAGAGCTCTTCTTCAAGGCACCTGGTCCAATAAAAGAGATTACCTCGCCCACCTTGTCCCTCTAATATCCCGGGGCCAACATGGCTACAACAACACTGCTTACAACATTCTTGAAAATAGTTTTATATTTTGTAATTCTGTCCTTGACTGTTTTATTCACTGGGGTCTCAGAGCATTAGTGTACTTCAACACTGGGAGAAATTCATCATCAGTGCAGAGAGCCAGTGGAAGACATCCCACTCACCCCCACACATGCCACTTAGCTTCCACACAGAAGCTGTGGGATGTGGCTGGAGGAGCAGAAAGGGTCTCTGCACTAACCTGTAGAAGGCAGTGATAAGGGATGGCCACAGAAGAAGTCACAGGCTCTACATTTGGGTGGATCCAGAGGCCCAAGTGCAACAGGTGTAGAGGGGCTGTGGTGAGAAGTTATTAATAGGCCCTGCATTGATGGGTGGATTTTTACCAGATCTTTGGTATCTCTCTGCATACAGCCTGATGAGTTAGGTTTTAGGCAGATGAAGTGGATTTCACCCTAGTATGCAGAGCTACAAAAAGGCAGCTGCAGCTTTAAATGCTTATGTTTCTCTACTGATATTGAAAATAAATTAAAATAGAAAGCATGGTGACCTAGATTGGGAATGCAGGGAAAGGCTACAATGCAATAGATACACAGGGTTAAATCTGGAAGATTAGAGGACATTTTAAAGTAGTAATATTATGGGGGTCAGGGATTGGGGAAGATAATAACTGAAGGTTTTAAAATCAAACCAAAACTATGCCAGTGTTGTCTAAATGTAGGTATTTAATTTTGACACTAAAATCCACATATTGGTGCCCATGAATGCATGTATATGCATACAGCCTGAATTTTGTAGGTGATGAGCAATCATATCTGAGATTGAAGATACTGTTACTCTTCACGCTATACCTGCTATGTGGATGAAAAACGAGCTATACATTCTATGAAGTCAGTGAGAAATCCCCACAGGAAATGATAGCTGTTAATCACAAAGGCTGTCAGTTACTGGCTGTGATTGGTAGGCTTTTTGACACAAAAAAAAAGAGGAAAAAAACAATTTCTAGTGTAGAAGTAAATATTATTTTTATTAATTGTTTTATGTGCTTTTCAGAATTACTAGAGAAGTAACCCTGAAACCTTAATTTTTTTATGTACCTACCAGGTAAAACATGGATAGTGGCAGGGCATGATTTCCCATGTGGTCTGGCCATTGTACTTCAGTCCTAACCTTGATGAACTCCAACCAAACCAAAGAGCTCATGGGACAGCTGAAACTTTCAGATAATCAGTGGAGCTGGCCCAGAGAAATCTCTGGAGTTGAGGCATCAGATCTTGCTGGCTGCTTCCCCAGATTATAGACAACTAGCTGGTTCCCCAAGGCCAACAAATGCAGCAGGACTAACTAGCAATTGAGTGCAGAGGCACTAGGGCAAAAGCTGAGGTAAAGCTGTGACGTATGTTAACAGTCTCAGTTAAGGTATGTTACTCAAAGCATTTTAGCCTCAGGTAAGACATTTTAGCTAACTGTGGGTGATTGTCTTCCTCCCAAGACTAGCCTGTGCTGAAGATAAGAACCTGCTACTTATTAACAGCTCATGGCAATGATATTTTATGCTCAGATAGCAGGATCTTGTGATTATGGTGCAGAAGCAAGTCCTGGCTTCTATCTCTGAAGTTCCATGTGGACTGGATGTGTGAATGTGCTGAAATGTTCATTATAAAATGGAACTTTGATAGGGTTTGTAGAACTCCTTGTAGACCTCATGCTCCTGAGGATGACCCTTGACTAATGAATGAGTATGTAATATATTGCCTAACAGGATGTGATTGAACCTATGTCTAGTGGCTGCTCTATATTGAGGATGAAAGTCTGCTACTGACTAAGAGGAGTTACCCTCTTTAGTTTGAATATTAGTGATGTGTACTGTATGGTATTGTTGGAAGTCCAAGGATTTATATCTGATGATGACCTGTGGAGTAGATGGCTATGTGGTCACAGATTCATTACACCAGCAATGAAGTCCTGCTGACCTGGTTGGTCATCTATTCAAACTTCACACAGCAAAAACTCTTCTAGAGACATGACCATTAATATGAAAGAGGGTTTTCATACAAATGAGGTTGTAGTGTATCTCTTCACGATAATTTAGTCTCCATTCAGTTCTTGGCTTCTCTTCGGAGCCAGGCAACAAAGGAAACATAGCTGGGTGATATAGATACATTTATCACTAGGAATTGTATTAACTGGCTAATTTGATTAATTGATTAACCCAACAGTGAAATAGTCACATCTGTGATAAGAAACAGCAGTTGATTAATGATGACACAGCAGCATAGCCATCAGGTGATAACAACTTTCAATCATTTCACTGAGGTCCAGGCTCAAAGAAGTGAGCTAGACAGTCTGTTGCCAATCTCCTGAGTCATAACTGCTGCTGAAATAAATTGCCAGAAGGTAAATAAAAACAATCCAAAAATATATTGTTTGGCTTAAAATATGTGATTTTTTTTTTATTCTCCTGATTTTTTGAGGCCAGCTAATGATTGTTGGACATTTGAAGTTGACAGCAGGGGTGGCTCCAGGCACCAGCACGCCAAGTGCGTGTCTGGGGCGGCAAGCCATGGAGGGTGCTCTGCCGGTTGCCGCGAGGGCGGCAGGCAGGTTGCCTTCGGCGGCATGCTTGCGGAGGGTCCGCTGGTCCCGTGGCTTCGGTGGACCTCCCGCAGGCATGCCGCCAAATCCGTGGGACCGGGGACCTCCCACAGGCAAGCCGCCGAAGGCAGCCTGCCTGCCATGCTTGGGGCGGCAAAATACCTAAAGCTGCCCCTTGTTGACAGTAATGCATTGAATATTCAGGCAACATGAGGGGGGAGTGAGTGAATCAGGATTTTAGGCTTCTGCCTTGCCCTTTTCTAGAGCTAATTGTTGAAAACACCAGGAGAAGATATAAGAGAGGAAAAGGAGAAAGCTGTCATAGTAGCAATGTGGCAGGATGGAGAGGAGGCTGGTGCTAGATGAGTGGAGTGGTGCAAGGAGAGAGTAGGTAGACACAAAATTTATGAAGTAGGTAGGAGCAAATTTACAAAAGTTGTAAAAACAAGAGTAAGATTTAACTAGATCCTGAATTGCATTGAGGGGTCAATAGAGGACTTAGAGCATGTGGTTTTACTACTTTATAGGTGAAAGAAGACTCGTGGTGATATTCTGTATGAACTGCAGTTGGAAGGCTACAAACTTGGCCATGTCTGGCCAACACTCAAGCTTACTTTTTTTCACACTGAAAAAAGACTTAAGAATGGTTGTCCAGTACTTGTGTTTACCTCTTCACATAATGAGCACTGATTTTTTTTTAATTGGTAGTTAAATTTTTGTCCTTAAAATGAAAAAGCAGTAATTTAGCTAATTTTTCCCTCTGTCTACTCTATCGGGAACATGACATGATAATTGTAGTGTAACTAAAGCAAAAGTCACATCAATTAAATACCAAAGTGAAAATGATTAATCTGAGCAAACAATATGCTAGTGATGTTATCACATTGTTCTCTTGCTGTTAATTATATTAATTACCAAAGATCACTTTGCAGTTGAAATCCTGATTGTCAAATCTAATTTGATTTCCACCGATGACAACCTGACAGTTAATTCTAGCAGCTGTTAACAACATTGATGTGGTTTGTCTATAGTGAGATTTTCCCAGCCTAGATGATGTACTGCACTATAATATGTAGATTGGATACTTCAACAGTAAGACTAAGATTTAGTCATGGGTATTTTTGGTCAAAGTCATGGGCAGGTCAGGGGCAATACATAATTCACCGCCCGTGGTACCTGTCCATGATTTTTACAAAAAATACCCGTTCCTTCATCTCTACTTCTGGGGCCCCACTGCTCTGGGAGGGCCCCACTGGGAGGGGGCCCTGCTCCACTGCTGGGGGTTAACTGCCCTCTGGCTGCTGCTCCCGGGGATCACTCTCCAGCTGCCCTCTGGGCATCCCGGGTAGCTGCTCCAGCTGCCCCAGGACCACTGCAGCTTGGGTGCTTCCCAGGAGCCATCTGGCCCCAGGTCTCCTGAGGAGCGGCTGCTATGGTTGGCCCCAGAGAGGGTCATTCCAGTGGCGGACGGTGCAGCTGGCTGTGGCCCTGACGTCAGCTGCACCAGCCACTGCAGAAGTCACAGAGGTCGTGGAAAGTCTTGGAAAGACTTCCGTGACCTCCATGAAAGAATTGCAGCCTTATTCAGCAACAATGTTAACTGCTCAATTTTATTCATGAAAGATTCTGGAAATATACTTTTCTTTGTGGAAAGAGCACATTCTTCTTCTTTTCTCTGGTGTGGAAGAACCTTTGGACTCTCTGATTATGAAGAAACTTGCTTATGGCAGCGGGGCTGAAGCTGTCAGTGTTTGGCTCCTATTTGCATAGGGCTGGATTATGACCTAACTATTCAAACTGAGTAAGGGGCAGTGATTAGTTGCTACACCTGGCCAGTAATAGGGCGGGACCTTGACTCCACACTGAACCATAATTTGGTTCCTTCTTGTCCTTTGATCTAGAGGGAAAGTAACATGACCAGTCCTTTTGATGGCACAGATTTTTTTTTCCTTTTGGGTGGCAGCTCTGCTGTATGAGGGTAAGGCTGGGTGAAGCCATAACTCCACCCAGTCCCTTTTCTTCTGTATAAATCGGGGAATCAGCAAACTGGAGGAAGCTACTCTCTCCCCCTTATATACTAGTGATGTGGATATGCTGCCAAAAGGGATAAAAAGATCCTTCTGCTCCTTTAGTCCCTAACATAGGTGCACATGATAGCTCATGACTGAGCCCATAATGCATACATAAAAAAGAAAGGAAGATAATTGAAATATATGCAATAGTTTAGGTCAGAAAATTCATAGCTTTAAATGGTACCTTGTCATCTGTGTCATAACAGGCTGATCTAAAACACGGAAGTCAACTTTTCTTAAGGAAAATATTGTGTTATACAAAATGATTTTGCAGGACAATGTTCATTTGGTTGGAGAAAAATTCTAGTTTTGTTGAACTGGCAATTTTTCAGATTTTTCTCCCCCACCTCTTCTTTTCCTTTTCTCTCCTCCCTCTTCAGCCCTTTCTTTGGAAGGAGAGGGAAGGATTGGAAAACACTGAAAACAGAACAATTTTGAATACCATAAAATGTTCAGTGTGTTTTTCAATTTTTTTGTTCAAAGTAAATCAATTCGACGTGGGGAACAAAACAAAATAAAACCTTGTTTGACCAGCCCCACAGAAGCCACATAATCCCACTGTACTTGACTTTACCTATATGTAAATCCATATAACAGTAATATCCAATTTACAAAGGCATCTGTGGATACTTAATTATTTTGAAGACACTTGGACCCTCAGGTTAAAATATATTATATAAATGCAAAGCTTTATCAACAGTGTGAGTTGCATGCATGAAGCAGTGGATAATCTGAGTTATAGATATTAGAGGGTATGTATATATGAAAGTGATAAGAGCATTAGAAATGTCAAGATAAAGATAGCTTGAGATAATCAAGGTCCTTTCTTTATTTCAGTGATTTATAGCTCAGTTTAGAAGCCCTAATTTATGTTACCTAATTGTATGATTATAATATTGCAGATATTTTAAGGAAATATTGATATTCTTTATAGAAAATGCAGCTCCAGAAAGTACAGAGAAAAACAGTAAGAGGTTAGTCTGTTCTTATGAGATTGCTAACTCAATTTTTGCAGAGACCAGGTTTGGATAGCTAAGATAAGCATCAGAACTCTGAACCTTTTTAGGATGTTCCATTATTAAACAAAATAGGGATGGGATTAATTGATTTTCTCTACATTTAAAATTCAGTCAGAAATTAAGGGTTCTAGATTTAGAACAAAACTAGCTTCTGAATATCAAACTCCTTTTGTGGAATGTGGGAAATTCTGATCCCTTGTGACATAAGTAAATGCAGGGTCCTGCCTGCCTTCATGAAAATTGAAGCATGGGACCTGGCAAAATTTAAGGGTGCTTTGCAAAGAGACAGCATAAAGGCTGTGGGATAGCAGAGAACCTATACATTCATGACAACTGAGTTCTCATCTCCCTAAAATACAAGGAATTAGGAAAGCACTGAAAAGAAAGACACCTACTACTCTAATGACAATAGATCTTGTAGTGAGGGAGGTCTTGCTTCCCAAAATGAGGTCTGACAAAGAGAGAGGCAAAAAATTCAGAAGAAAATTAATCCATCAAACTAATTTCCTTCCAGGTTTTAATTTTAGAAGAAGTGGAACAGATTTTTATTTTTGACCTCCAGTGATGGGGATTCCACATCCTCCCTTCATCTATTCTTCAATAACTTCACTGTTCACAAGGTGAAATTCAGATACATACACAAGTCCAGCACAAAATGCACACACTGTTTAAATCATGTTTAAATCTGCCGTGGAATTAATCTAAGGATGGATTTAGGCCATGCGTAGTAAGAGGTTCTATCAAGTATTTGAGATTATAGTTAGTGTCTTATAAATTTGATTTTAAAGGATTTGTACTAGAAGTGTGTTTTGAGGAGCAATTTGAGGTAAGATAGGGAATTAGATTCATGTATGAGAAAAGGAAGATTTTTTTTCAAAAGATAAGGGATGTCACTAACAATTCATATGCTTTTCCATTTTCATTTTGGTACTTTACTGTATTAATATCAAATAGGAAATACCATTTATGCAGACCCTGTTTTTACTATATTTTTTTCTTAACTTTTGCTTTTTTATGTTCTATTTGTTGTAATACTGCAATTATATTTCAAAATATAAAGCAAGCTACTAACTTTGAACATTTTTTCAATAAAAAGAATAATTGTAAAAGTAAATGATCATAAAGACAAACTACCAAAGAGAAGTTTCATCTGAACTAACACATTTCATCAAAGTAGGACTATTCAGTAAAGTAATGAGAATATGATAAGCACTATTGTTTCAGTTAGGAAAAAAAATGAAGATGATTATTTCAATGGAACCAGCAATGAAAAGTAATGAGAGTATTTTTAGCCATAAAATCAACCCGTTACTGATGAGATTCAAAGCAGCAAGGAACTGCTAAAGGGTTAGCTCACTCCCCCCCCCCCAAAAAAAGGCAGCACAATTTCACAGAAGTTATAGCCCACATGCTATCACAGACTGCAAGAAAAGCTCTTGCCAGCTTATAGTCAAAATCATGTCTCCAGGTAAAGACTTAAACTTCATATATGCTCTCAAAGTACTGTTGGGAACCAGACACATTTCTGCTGTGTATGAAAACTAAATGCAAATGTGAAGATTAAGATAATACTTATTTTAATTAAATATATGTATTTGTTCTGAGAGCTTAGCTCATATAAGATTATGGCTCTTTGTACCACAGGTTGCATTGCATAGATCTGCTTATTATGTAGAGTAATATTTGCCATCCAGGATGTAAGATAGTCCAGTGTAAGGAAACATCATTTGTATTTTTATTAATAAAAATAATGATTTTCCATTGAAAACGTTCAGTTTATATGCTTGGATCATCTGATGTGCCTTTACTGGAATAGGTAGAATCCACATAAATGTCAAAGGAATTTAATTATTTTAACTAAATATTTTATACATTTGACAGACTGCAGGTGGAGGGGAGGAGAGGGATGAAGGCTATCTACTCAGGGTTGGATCCTTTTTCCGAACTACAGAAATCCACATAACATTAAAAAACACAGATTTTTGAGGGGACTTGTATGGCTTTGTGTATGCTAAATTTAGCATATATAGGACAAACAGGAAATAGAATGTACAAAAGTAGAGATCTATGCCCTTGGATCCTAAGGATCTAAAAGCTATGAAGGAAATATCTTACTAGAAGGAAAAACTATAAACTGTACAAGACAGAAATAAGAATTTATGTTTTTAAAATGCTGTAAAAAGCTTTTGAACTGCACGTGTGTATGCTAATACAGAAGTTTTAGTGTAACAAATGCTGACAGTGTCACAAACTTACATGGGAACTACTGTATTATTTAGTAGCAAATTTTGTTTTATTTTGTGTGTAAAGTGCAAAGTTAAGATCCAGGTTACTACCTCTTCCCCAAATAAATATTGAGATGTCTTGATCCATGCTTTTTATGTAGCCTGATTAGCAATTACAATTTATTACCTTTTATTTTCTTTCTTTCCTTGCCTCATGTGAAACCATTCATTTTCACTTTATGAGACAATCCTGATTTGCTCAGTTTAAAATGTTATCCAGAGGAAAATTTCGATCAGATTATGATTTTAAGATGTTGTGGTGTTGACCATAGAGTGAGCTGAAACTACTTGACGATATCATCATCACTCAATTATATTTCCAACTAGATACAATGTGATATTTTCTTTTTAGATCCTTGAAACATAATGTGCACCTGTAAGGGCAGCATGATGCTGTTCTCTGTTCTTGAATGGTTATATTGCAGGGGTTGGCAACCTTTCAGAAGTGGTGTGCCGAGTCTTCATTTATTCACTCTAATTTAAGGTTTTGCATGCCAGTAATACATTTTAACATTTTTAGAAGGTCTCTTTCTATAAGTCTATAATATATAACTAAATTATTGTTGTATGTAAAGTAAATAAGGTTTTTAAAATGTTTAAGAAGCTTCATTTAAAATTAAATTAAAATATAGAGCCCCCCAGAGCGGTGGCCAGGACCTGGGCAATGCGAGTGCCACTGAAAACCAGCTCGCATGCTGCCTTTGGCACCCATGCCATAGGTTGCCTACCCCTGTTATATTGTTTGAACATCCGCGCTGTTTAGCTCTAGAATTGCAATGTTGTTGGAATGTTGAGATGGAGCAGGATCCATGCTGAGATATGGGCACTTCTCTACATTGGTAGAATATAATACCAGGTATCCTATATACTCACCAAGGGCTTGATCCTGTTCCCATTCACGTCACTGAAAAAATTTCCATTGATTTGAATGGTGCAGGACTGAACACTAAGGGTATATCTTCACTGCAAGGCCAGGTTTAGTAGAACTCAAGTTAGCAGACCCTGGGTGGTGAACCCAGGACTTGAGCATCTATACTGATTTGTAACCCCAGATTTGGGATTGTTGAACCCTGGGTCCCAACCTGGGGCTCTAGCATCTAGCACTGCATTGTGCATGCCTGGATCCAATGACTCATATCCCAGACTTTCCAGTGCCCTCCCAAAAAAGTGGGCCACTCTAGGCCTTTTTTTGTGGTCCAGTTTAGGAAAACTTGAATGTCCACCAAAAGATAAAGAAAGTTTGCTTGTGTAATTGTGGGATACTTTTGGGGGACTCCCAAAGCATGAACTCAGTGGAGTTGCACCTACACTGAAAAGCAATAGGATTAAACCCTGGGTCCCAGCATGACTCAGGCTTGGACCTCCACCCTGTGAGGTCATGGGACCCTTGGTCCAAACCCTGGGCTAGTGCGACTTGTGTGTAGATGGAAAGGGATTAGGCTTGAGCCTGAGTTTCAATGCTTGATTTCCACTGTAGTGTAGACATACCCTAAAGAACCAGGGGCATTGACTTCAATGAGCTTTGAATCAGACCCCATGAGTCCATTCCTGCAAGGTGCTAACCTCCCATAGAGTTCATTGGGAACTGAGGACACTCAGCACTAATCAGGAGGTGCTGGAACAATTTGTATAGTGGAGGTGCTGAGAGCCATTGAACCAAACTGTAAACCCTGAATATACTGGAAACCACTTCAAGCCAGGAAGTGCTGCAGCACCCCTAGTTCCAGCATGCATGGCTCTTGGACTATCTCATGTTTCTTATTAGTAGGGCCACAAGAATTATCTGTTTTCAAACTGTGAGCTGTATGAAGCTGCTACTTTTTGCTTTGGGAGTGGAATTTGCCTGGGATTTTAAGTCAAGTTTCATTGAGGCTGTTTTTCCCCCTCTCAAACTCTACAGATTTTTTTATTTTAATTACAATGAATAATGTAAAATTTTTAAATTTCTCCCACATTGAAAAATAGTACTATTTTCATAAAAAAAGTCGTCATTCTACTGTAAAATTATTCTTGGGCATGAGTAGCAAAATAGCTGTTCTGAAAGCAAAATGAAACATTTTCCATCTCTTTGTGTTACATCAGTTTTCAGCCCATTTTCAACAAGGTATAGCATATGCCTAACTTGCATAATGTAAATAGTCACATTGACTTCAAATGGGATGATCCAATGTCTTCTGCTGGATGGTGTTTTTGTTCAATCAAAACAACATTTTAAGAAAAAATGTGTAGAAAAATGTTGTTTCATTCAACTTTTGTTTTCCACTTAAATTTAAGTCTTTAAAAATGGTTTTCATTGAGCTTTTCCTCTCTTGGGCTTTCCTTCTCCTCACCTTCTTTTCCCTCTCAGGGTGGGGAGAGAAAAAAGGTAAAGAGGGAGAAAAAGGAGGCGGAGTAGAGGGGTAACAACAAACTGAAAATCTTGGAGGCTTTTTTGGTCCTTGTTTCACCAAGAAGCAGAAAAACAAAAACAAACAAACAAATGTAAAAACCCTGCTAAACATTTCAAATGAAATGAGAATTTTTTAGAATCCCAGACCCATCTTGCTCCTTGTCCCCTGACCACCACCTCCCTGAGATCCCCCAATCCAACCCCCCCTTCCCTGTCCCCTGACTGTCCCTGGGACTCCCTGCCCCTTATCCAATGCTCCCAGCCGCTTACCCCTGCCTCCCAGCGCCTCGGCGCGTGTGTCCAGAAGCAGCCCTGAACAGCGTTGCAGCCACGTGGCGGGGGAGGGGGGGGCTGAGCTCCTCCCCGCTCAGAGCCGCGTGGTAAGGGAAGGAGCCGCTTGGCCCGGAGCTCGCAGCCCCGCCCCCTTACCACGCGGCTCTGAGCGGGGAGGAGCTCAGCCCGCCCCCCCAGCCACGTGGCTGCAGCGCTGTCCAGGACAGACTGAGGCGCTGGGGGGATGGCGGGGGTGAGCAGCCATTCTTGTGGGGGCCCCTGCGGGGCCCGGGGCAGGGGCAAATTGCCCCACTTGCCCCCTCCCCGCAACCCGGGCAGCCCTGAACTCAGTTCTTAGTGATTTCAGCACTTCCGTGATTTCACTGGGTAGTGGAGAATCTCTCTGCTGTTTCCTCTTGTGTGTTATCTTTTCACTGCAGTATTGTCTCTATGCCGTATCTAAAGTTCAGACTTCTTACATCAGCTTATCAGTGATTTCAGCTCTATTAATCACTGAGCAGAAATAAGAACTCAAAATTGAATCTGATCAGCTCTCTTTAGATGCTAGAGGGAGAGAGTCAAATGGTAACTGGGACTTAAACGAAGGTCATGCCATCAGGTAGGAACACCTACCCCCACCCCTGACCTTTACTTGGATTTGGGATCATTACTTCCTACTTAATGAGTGAGATTAAAGTTAGTGTCCCCCTCAGTTATGGCATGTTAAGTATTGTTCTGGCACCCTTTATTTATACAAGAAGGATAACATTTAATTACCCCCACATTCAATAATAAAGAGAATTTTAGCCCCAAACCTCCAAAATTAACTACTTTGACAAAGCAGGTCTGTCTGCTGATGACCTAGGCAGAGTAAGTCTGCTTCTGAGCTTTATTTCTCACAATTCATCACTAGATGTCAGGGGAGAGTTCAATCAGACCCTGCTTACAAAAGTGATTAAAGTTAGGCACTTGCTTAAGTACTTTGCTGAATTGTGGCCTTATAGAGCTCTTGAAAAAATGCAGCTGAGTATTTGTTGGTGTCATGGATTATGGTGGAGAGAGGATTTTTATTCTTTTTCATTGCTTCTGCTTCTCAAAATATGGTAACATGGTTTTACAGAGAAGCAGAAGAATGATACTTTCAAGTGGCAGCACAAATAAATTAAGTGGTTAGTAATAGCCTGTTGCACTAACCTTTGCAATAGCTATGTAACTTAGGTACAATAAACATCATAACTTTCCCTACCAGTGGGCAGATTACAGAGACCCAGGACACCATTGTAATGGTGAATGCAAGGCTTGTTTACAGAGACTCTTACAGCCTTACTCTAATGCTCCCTCATGACTGCTCTAACATTCAAAACTAACAGCACATCCCCTTTCTGAAAAGGAAAGAGTGATGAAGCCTTTTCATTAAAGAACAACATATAACAGTCATGAAATATGAATACAAAACAAGAATAAACAGCCCTCCAAAGTACAGGGTAGACTGCCTGAATCTTCAGCCTTGTGTCAGTCTCAAGGTAACAGTGTATATTGGAGGTCCACCTGATGGTCACAAGATGACACTGACTATGAAAGGCGATTCCTGCTGGCATGCTTATAAAGTAGCATATAAGGGTTCAGGCACATCCCTGTACTGTCACCTTTTCTTGAGAATCTTTCACTTAAACATGATCTCCTGAATTCAGTACTCTCAAGCATTTGACTCTAACATATGTCAAAGTAACTCTTCTGATGGGTTTTATTTTGATGTTTCTTCTTCTTTAGTCTTGGGAAATGAGGCCAACAAGGGTCTAATTGGCAAGGGATGGTTGGACGTCAATTCTTTCCCATCAACAGTTCTACAGGGCTGAGTCAGTTTGTTAGAGGTGTTGACCAGTATGCCAACAGGGCACAGAGATGATGTGATGATTAAAAAGAAGTTGTTTTATTGTCATTATTGCACATTCTGCTTCACCATTACTGAGGGGGAACTAGGGGCTGCGTATGACATGAATAAAACCATAAGTATCTGCAAACCACTTAAAGGCCTCAGGAAAATTGAGGACCATTCTTAGAGATGATTCACTGTGGAATCCCATAGCAGATGAAGATGGGTTTTATTCTCTCCACAACTAAACTTGATGTGGTATTGTGAAACCTGGGGACTTCAACGAATCTTTAGAAATAATTAAAAGATAGAAAAGATCATTCCTGACTTTCTGCCTATCTGGTGGAGCAGATGATAGTAATTGTCCCAGTGGGTTGGTTCTCATGCAGCCACAAACATCACATTTCTCAATTCTCTGCTGTCATTGTTTGGTCAGTCCAGACCACCAAACAGACTATTTAGCTATCTCCCTACATTTTGTAATGACTTAGTGTCCCTCCTGAAGTCTGCCAAGGATTTCCTGTTGTGTTGATGTAAAGATAACCAGTGTGTACCCTTTCAACAATAGACCTTGATTTATGGTAAGATCCCCAGAAATCCCCCTATATAGTTTCATAGAGGTTTCTGAATGTGTCTCTTTTTGTCTAGCCTTCTATGAAGTGAATTATGACTTGACTCAATAATTCATCTGTCTCTTGCTGCTTTTTCACTTCTTGTAGGTATTTTTCTGTGACTGGTGATTATTAATTACTGCACCTATAAAATCTTCTATGAACAGCTCCTACTGTTTACACTCTTGCTGTGGTGTGTTTGATACTTGGAGAGTGTATTAGCTGTGACACAGCTCTCAGCAGGTACAAGCACAATCAGGAACAGAAAACTTGTATGTCTTATTTGAAAATGTATCTTAGGGAGTAATACATCTATATTTTTAACCTAAATGAGTGACAAGTGCTTTGTAGTCAGTTTTCACATTAAATTTTGAGCCCACTGGAAAGTTTTTTTTTATTTTTAAATGGTCCTAGCCCATGTAGTAGACAGTGCTTCCATTTCTATATATGGATAGTACTGCTCTGCATTGCCTTGTATAGTGCTTGTGAGGCATATGCTACTGGCTGCGACAGTGAGATAAACTGATCCTGAAGGAGGACTGACCCCACCCCATATGGTGCAGCATCAGCAGAACCTGTGGTGCATTTATTTGGCTGATATAGTGTCAAAAGTGGTGGAGTACTCGGGACTAGTTTTATTTCTGTGAATGCTTGTCTCTGTTTAGTTCCCCAGTACCAGGAATTGTGTGGGCTCAGGAAATCTTACACTAGGTTTTACTTCTGCATTGGGTGAGGTAGGAATTTTTACAAGTGTATCACCATGCCAATGCTGACATAATTCACTGACATTGTGAAGCTGCTTCATCTGGGTAAATTGCTCACAATTTTTCTGGATCTGGTTTGACCTCTGTTCCATCAATGTGCTGGCCTAAAAACTAGATTCTGTCTTCTGAGAATTTATACGTGTCATTAACTGTTAGGTCTGCTTTCTCCAGTCTTTTCAGAACTGCAGACACCCAGATCATGTTTGAGTTGATCCATAGGTAATTATATGGTCTGTTTGAATGGGAACCTCTTCCAAATCCTTCCTCCTTGTGACATTTCCTCTGGAAGTGTTCAGGAGCAGTTGGTTAGGCCTCAGCTGGAGTATTGTGTCCAGTTCTGGGCACTGCATTTCAAGAAAGATGTGGAGAAATTGGAGAGAAGAGCAACAAGAATGATTAAAGGTCTAGAGAACATGACCTATGAAGGAAGGCTGAAAGAATTGGGTTTGTTTAGTTTGGAAAAGAGAAGACTGAGAGGGGACATGATAGCAGTTTTCAGGTATCTAAAAGGGTGTCATCAGGAGGAGGGAGAAAACTTGTTCACCTTAGCCTCTAAGGATAGAACAAGAAGCAATGGGCTTAAACTGCAGCAAGGGAGGTTTAGATTGGACATTAGGAAAAAGTTCCTAACTGTCAGAGTGGTTAAACACTGGAATAAACTGCCTAGGGAGGTTGTAGAATCTCCATCTCTGGAGATATTTAAGAGTAGGTTAGATAAATGTCTATCAGGGATGGTCTAGACAGTATTTGGGGCATGAGGGCAGGGGACTGGACTCGATGACCTCTCGAGGTCCCTTCCAGTCCTAGAGTCTGTGAATCTATGAATCTATATGCCAATTGGCAGTTGATTGAAATAAAACCTTACATAAAGTGTGTTGATGGTCATTGGTAGTACAGACTCTACAGCAAGTGGTATCTGTGAGAACCTAGACTGGGCTCCAATTTTGAGAAGACTGTTGCTTTATTAAGTTGTCCAAGGTTGTATTCAATGCAGGGGAGTTCATGTTGCCCTCTACAATTGAGCTAGGTAAGATATACACAGTTCTGAACCTTCTCAATTGGTTTTGATACTACTAACATGCCTGCACACCCAATCTGGGTGTCTATTCTGGCAATAACACCCATATGCTCCATGCAGCTGAGGGATGTTCTGTGATCTGTTGGGTATTTATTTGATCCTGTTATGACACCGGGTAGAGATTTAAAAAAAACAAGCCCACCCTGGCTGGGGTGGATTCAAGACTCTTTATTTCCTGTTTATACAAATGCTTACCTGTTTGTGTTGTGTTCCCCACTGGCCACACTGCATAGTGGCTGTAAATATGCACAACTAACAGATAACAAAGGCTAAAGATGCTATTCTCCTGTGTCACATAAATAGTGACTAGTCTCCACTATCAAAATAAGTTTAGCATGTGGGGTATTACAGTTTTAAAACAAAAGACATGACAAGCTGCAAAACTGAACATATATATATAATTTAAAATACATTAGTATGTAGTAAATGTTCTGTACACTTTAAGGAACAAATATATTATATAAGAGTTATATGAAAATGAAATATTTACTTTGTGCTTCTATGTAACTGCTCCTGTAATTAACCAAATATAAGCACTGGTCCACAGCAGATTAATAATTGCTATAATTAATTTCCCTAGCTGCAGAGAGTCATACACATCACTTTCTCAATGTGTATATTTAAAGTGTTACCTTATTTTTATTCAACCATTGCCTGTTTGTGGTTTAGTTGTCATATATTTTTGCTGCTGGGAGCCAATTTTTGTCTTAAATTGGGGTGCTCCCAAATTAATATTCAGGCATCCAAATAATGGCCTGATACTCAAAAGTCCTGAGCACCTACAAATCTCACAGGATTCAATGGGAGCAATTTGATTTAGGAGCCTAATTTTAGGCACCAAGTTCAAGAATTTTGGCCTTGGTCCTCATACATTATGATTAAGCATCATTTTATTTTCCCTTTCTTGCCTTTTAGGCCACTAGAATGTTGTTCCCATTTAGAATTTGTTTTATTTTAAATGGTCTAATGTGGAAATATGGAAAAATGGTAGGGATGTCTCATACAGCCAATGCATTTTATGTGAGATCACCATGCCTAGCCAATATATTTTAATCAACTGTAGTTCTCCTTATATTACAAAGCCATTTATTGATCTCATCCCTCCTCAACTAAAATCTAAACAGGATGTCCAAAGCCCTACATTACTGTGCCCAATGTCTCTGCCACATTGGCCAAGATGACTGATTATCCCTGGGTATAAGCTGTCACAGAAAATATGCTAAGAAGAATGACTAGATGATGAGGCAATTAACAGTTATAATCTTTTAAGAAATACTTGAGCTAATGTAATTATTTCAAATTATTGCATTAGAGATTAGTTTTAGATTATCAGGAGGAAAAGGGCTCACCACAATATTATGAATTTAGAAAATTAATGTAAAATAAATGGAGGCATTTACAGACACAGATATATTAAACATTTCTGTATTTGCACATTGTTATTCTTCTCTAGTAAAGCCACTTATAGAAT
Organism: Mauremys mutica; assembly: GCF_020497125.1. Lineage (NCBI taxonomy): Eukaryota > Metazoa > Chordata > Testudines > Geoemydidae > Mauremys > Mauremys mutica. Next base: position 153,862,167 of record NC_059073.1, read on the forward strand.
TGCATCTAACTGTATACTAGTTTTCATCATTTATGATCTCTGAAGCAGGACTATACAGAGATGGAGTGACAGTGACAGCTGGAAATCACTCAAATTGGAAATGTAAAAGTGCACTAACTAGCAGCAACGTCTCAGTCTGGTAGTCTTTGATTGTGTCTCCACAACTTCCACTATTCACTCACACACCCCTTGACAAGAGTGCCCACACCACTCTCAACCCTGCCTGTCCATAATAGGTGTCAACTCTCCAACTGTATGTGAGATTCTCACAATGATAGCTAAAATGTAAGAGAAAATGAAATCCCATAAGCATCTGTCTTGTGAAGTTATCACATTTCAATAAAATGTAAATATACATATCTGCACATGCACATGATTATTGTGTATTATTGCAAATTTTCTATGAAAATATAAAAGTTAAATCACACTTTCATTGTTTTTTTTCTTTATTTCTATTTGCACTTACTTCATGAAATCTTTTCTCCCATCTCTCCACCTCCTCTCAGTTACCTGTCTTTTCACTGTAATGATCAGCTTCTCACCGCCTGCTTCTCTGCCCAAGCCGCACCTCCCAGCATCTCATTCCATCCCAAACAGCCTTTCTTTTTCCCAGTCTACCTCTGGGATTCCCCATTTGACAATTCATGAGCCACAGGGGAGGCAGAAGAAGATAGGGATTATATTTTTCTCCCCTAGGCAGCATGAGCCACATCAGCAGAAGAATGCAAAGAATGACTTTCATAAGTGTAGCTAGTTTTCTTAAAGGCGTGAGGTGTGCTTATATATGAAGAGTGTTGCAATTCTCTATAGTGGAGTGGAACAGTATATGATAGGTGGACCCTATCTGTGCTTAGCAGTCCATCTTCCTAGAACAGCATCCCATGGTCAAGGATGCCAAATCCCTTCTGGTGACACCATCCTTGCAGCCAGGGATCAGTCCTTGGTCAAGATCTGTTCAATATCTTCATCAATGATTTAGATAATAGAGGGTATGCTTATAAAGTTTGGGGATGATACCAATCTGGGAGGTGGTTTGGATGACTGGACTAAAATTCAGAAGGATCTGGACAAACTGGAGAAATGATCTGAAGGAGTACTGCAGAAAAGGATCTTGGAGTCATTGGATAGCCAGCTAAATATGAGTGAACAGTGTAACACTGTTTTAAAAAAAGCTAACATCAGTCTGGGACATATTAGCAGGAGTGTTCTAAGCAAGACACAAGAAGTAATTCTTCTGTACTATTCCACACTGTTTAAGCCTCAACTGCAGTATTGTGTCCCATTCTGGATGCCACATTTCAGGAAAGATGTGGACAAATTGGAGAAAGTCCAGAAAAGAGCAAAAAAAAGTTTAAAGGTCTAGAAATCATGACCTTATGAGGAAAGATTGAAAAAATAGGGCAGGGGTAGGCAACCTTGGCACCAGTGCCAAAGGCGGCACACGAGCTGATTTTCAGTGGCACTCACACTGCCTGTGTCCTGCCCACTAGTCAGGGGGGCTCTGCATTTTAATTTAATTTTAAATGAAGCTTCTTAAACATTTTTAAAACCTTATTTACTTTACATACCACAATAGTTTAATTATATATTATAGACATATAGAAAGAGACCTTCTAAAAACATTATAATTTATTACTAGCACACAAAGCCTTAAATTAGAGTGAATTAATGAAGACTCGGCACACCACTTCTGAAAGGTTGCCGACCCCTGAAATAGAGTTTGTTTAGTCTGAAGAAGAGAAGACTGAGTGGGGACATAACAGTTTTTAGTACATAAAAGGTTGTTCCAAGAAGGAGGAAGAAAAAGCTCCTTAACCTCTGAGGATTGGAGAAGAAACAATGGGTTTAAACTGCAGCAAGGGTGGTTTAGGCTGGACATTAGGAAAAACTTCCTAACTGTCAAGGTGGTTAAGCATTGTAATAAATTGCCCAAGGAGGTTGTGGAATCTCCATCACTGGAGATTTTTAAGATTATAAAATATCAATCAATAACATAGTTCAATCAAAAGAAGTCCATATCTTGTATTTGCAATATAAGAATGCGTTAAGTTACTTATATAGTGACAGGTATGTCATTAGTATAAGAGTGAATCAAAATTTTAGGATAGTAAGAGAGCTATGTAGATCCAAATCCTCTGCCTCTGCATCAAAAGTAGTGGGGCTTTGTGCAAAGATATTCAAATATAAGACTAAGTTGTCCAGTAGATTCTCTGCACAATGGAGTCCTGCCCACTGTCTCCTAGACAGAATTAAAACAAACATAAAAGCTGCCATATCCAAACAGACACATGATACTACAGCCCACAGTGGCCAAAGCTGAATGCTTCATAAAAACATATAAAATATACCTGATTGTGCTATACATGGTCCCAGACAAGATGCACGTGGATACTAATTTAGGCTCTGGTCATGCAAACATGTATGTACATGCTAAACTTTAAGCATGAGAGAGAGAAATTGGACTACTCAGATAAAATTAAACATGTGTATAAGTGCTTGCATGATCAGAGCCATTATCCAATGATATTTGTGTTATATCCTTGGGGGGAACCGGTTTAGGAAGAAATCAGTTGAGGCCAGAGAGCTGACAGCTAACAAAACCACCATTTTATTTACAGAGAGAGAGAGCTCACTCAGCCGGCTGAAGCTGGCTGAGCTAACCCATAATAATCTAACTCAGTTGCCATAGCAACAAAAACCATGACAACCAAATACACAACATATTCCTCCCCCCCTAATAAGAACATCCCCTAAATAAAACACACACTAGACTAGAGAAGGAGGGTAGACTGCCTCCATTCCCGGCTAAACCCTGGGGATTATTTTGCCCCATAACCGTGGGTTCGCCCTAGCTAAAGATCCAGCCGATGAGGAGGCCTTCTGTCTCTAGGTGGATTACGGCGAACTTCTGGTGTTATTGCACCTGAAAGCACTAGGGGCTCAGGGTCCGCAGCACGAACGGGTGAGGAGGTGGTATCAGCTCGTGCTGGGCAAAGGGGTATCTCAGCCGCCGGCAGTAATGGAGGAGAACAGTCAGGAACAGGTGACTCGTGATTTGGTGCCTCACCAGAAGAGGTGAAGTCAGACCCCTCAACTGCAGATGGGTCCTGAGGACTGGCATGACCTGGCAACAGCTGATCTACATGTCGCCGCCAGGTAAGATTCTCTGCAGTCCGGACTGTGTAGGAAACAGGTCCTGTTTGAGTGATGACTGTGGCCGGGACCCATTTAGCTCTGGAAGTATAATTCCGAGCCAAAACTGGCTGTCCCGGGCTAAAGGTTCGGTCTTTTGCTCTGGGTGCCTGTCTGATGACTTGATATTGCTGCTGATGTTGCACAATTTGTCGGGGTTCAGAAGGTTTCAGCAGATCAAAGCAAGTGCGCAGCTGTCGTCCCATCATTAGAAAGGCCGGAGATGCGTGGGTCGTAGCATGAGGTGTGTTTCTGTAGGAAAGTAAAAAGGTATCCAGACGCTTTTGAATGGAGTGTTGTCCCCTTGCTGATTTCAAAGCGTTTTTCATTGTCTGCACAAATCTTTCAGCTAATCCGTTGGTGGACGGATGATATGGTGCTGACGTGATGTGGTGTATCCCATTTGCCTTCATAAAATTTTGAAACTCCTGAGAAACGAACTGCGGTCCGTTGTCGCTCACAAGTTGTTCTGGCAGACCAAAACGACTAAAGAGTCCTCGTAGTTTTTGGATAGTACTCTCTGCAGAAGTGGACTGCATTATAGAGACTTCTGGCCATTTAGAATGGGCATCTATTGTCACCAAGAACATGCTTCCTTCAAGGGGGCCAGCAAAGTCAACGTGAATACGTTGCCACGGGTTTTCAGGCCAGTCCCATGGGTGTAGCATGTCCCAAGTTTAGCATGTACATACATGGGGCTGCCCACTGGGGTGCATTCCTCACACCCTGACATGACATACAAGCTTTTGCCTTCTCTTCAATAGCGCTGTCCAATCCAGGCCACCAAAAAATAGCTTTGTGCAATTTCCTTCATGCGCACTATTCCACAGTGACCGGAATGTAGCTGTTCTAACATCTGTGATCTCAGTGGTGGTGGAATAATGACACGTCTCCCCCACAACAAACAACCAGATTGGACCGATAACTCCGTCCGCTTGGACATGTAGGGAGCAAGGTCGGATGAGACCGGAGAGGTTTGTCGAGATTTTCCATGCATCACCAGGTCCATAACTTGGGACAATACTGGATCAACGCGAGTTGCCTTCTTTATCTGAGTAGCAGTGATGGGTGTATTCTCTACCTGTTCAAAGTAGAAGATTTCCTTTTGGGCACTATCTTGATGTTTGACCGGCAAAGGCAACCTTGAGAGGCCATCTGCATTGCCGTGCGGAGTGGATTTCCGATATTTGATTTCATATGTGTGTGCTGAAAGTAACAATGCCCAACGTTGCATACGACTAGCAGCTAATGGGGGAATGCCTGTGTAGGGTCCAAAAATTGATGTCAGAGGTCGATGGTCTGTGAGAAGAGTAAACTTTCGCCCAAACAGGTACTGATGAAACTTCCGAATTCCAAAAACAATTCCTAATGCCTCACGTTCGATTTGGGCGTCGTTAGTTTCTGCTTTGCTTAGAGTGCGTGAAGCAAAAGCAATAGGTCTCTCTTCTCCTGAAGGCATAATATGTGACACGACTGCTCCCACTCCATAAGGGGAGGCGTCGCAGGCCAATTGCAGTGGTAAGGATGGATCAAAGTGCGTTAGAACTTCAGAATTTAGCAATGCATCCTTAGGTTTGTTAAATGCAACATCACAGGCTTCAGTCCACTTCCAGGCCTTTTTCTGCCCAAGGAGCTCATGAAGTGGTTTTAGCAGTGTGGCTAACTGTGAGATGAACTTTCCATAATAGTTCAGGAGTCCTAGAAACGAGCGCAGCTGGCTTACATTTCGAGGTGGGGGAGCCTCCACAATAGCTTTAACTTTTGCAGGGGCCTTATGAAGACCTGCAGAATCAATGATGTGTCCCAAATATTCAACAGAGGGCTTGAAGAATTCACACTTGTCTTTGCGAATTCGTAGGCCATACTCTTCCAGTCTTTGTAGGGTAGCCTCTAAATTCTTTAAGTGATCCTCTTCATTTCTTCCAGTGACCAGGATATCATCCAGATAGCACTGAACTCCTGACAAGCCACACAAGATCTGGTCCATAGCCCTCTGGAACAGGGCGGGAGCAGATGTTATTCCGAAGGGTAGGCGACAGTATCGATAAAGCCCCTTATGAGTCGCAATAGTCAACAGCTCTTGGGACTTTTCATCGACTTGCATCTGTAAATATGCTTGACTCAGATCAATCTTACTGAACTTTTGTCCCCCAGCCAGGCCTGCAAAGAGGTCATCGATGCGGGGAAGCGGGTATTGCTCTGCACACAACACTGGGTTGACAGTGACTTTAAAATCACCACAAATCCGGAGAGAGCCATCTTTCTTCACGATTGGAACGATAGGAGTGGCCCATGAGCTATGGGTAACTGGTATTAGGACTCCATTGGTGACCAGGCGCTCCAGGTCTGCTTCAACTTTTGGCCTGATGGCATATGGCACAGTTCGGGCTTTCAGATATTTTGGTGGACTGTCAGGTTTAATGTTCAATGTCACAGTGATTCCCTTCATACTTCCCAAATCATCTCCAAAAACAGCAGCATGTTTCCTTAGTATAGGGGTTAGACTGGTTTCTTCTTTAGTCATCCGGTGCACTTCTGCCCAGTTCAGTTGAATCTTCCCAAGCCAAGACCTACCCATTAGGGCTGGGTAGTCACCTCTCACCACAAACAATGGCAATTTAGCAGCCTGTCCATTGAGCTCCACCTTAACATCAATAGTGCCCAACATGGGCACAGCTTCTCCCGTATACGTCTTCAGAACAGTTTTTGTTGCCTTAAGCGGAAGATGCTGTAGCTTTTCTTTATACACAGTCTCTGAGACCAGCGAGACAGCTGCACCGGTGTCCAGTTCCATGTGCATAGGTTTGCCATCCAATAACGGGGTTACCCAGTATTCATGTGAGCCCATTGCCAAAGACAAAACATGCAGTAGCACTTCCTCTTGCGATGAGGTGTCACCTTGATCATCCTGGGTCTGCTCTAGGGTATGCAGGGTTCCTCTTTTTGTCGGCCAGACCACAGGCCTCTTTTTCTTTTGTTTACAGGCACACTCAATGTGTCCCTTTTTGCCACAGTGTCGACACACCAGGTCCTTACACCAGCATTCTGATGCCTGGTGACCCGGCTTACCACAGCGGTAACATTCTTGACTCTGCACTGTTTTGTGGGTCGGTTCTTGTGACACTTTTTGCACCCTAGGGGATGCACCGATGTATTGCGCCTCCCTTGTAGCCAGTTCCATGGAGACAGCAATATCAACAGCCTTCTGTAATGTAAGCTGAGCCTCTATCAGTAGGCGCTTCCGTATAGCTTCACTGTAGAGGCCACACACTAACCTGTCACGCAGGGCATCATTTAACATTTCTTTAAATGCACAGTGTTCTGCTAGCTTTTTTAAAATGGCTACAAATTGTACAACTGTTTCATCTTCCTTTTGGTCTCTTTTGTGGAACCTATATCTTTCAGCAATTACCAGTGGTTTTGGGGAAAAATGGGACCCCAGGATTTCCACAATGTCACTGTAAGATTTAGTTGCTGGCTTAACAGGGTGTAGTAAGCTGCGTAGCAGGGAGTAGGTTTTAGCCCCTACAACACTTAAGAATATTGGCACCTTCTTCGCTTCTGTAATGTCATTTGCAATAAAAAAAAGCTCAAAACGCTCAGTATACACATGCCACTGCTCTATATTCTCATCAAAAGGTTCCAGTGGCCTGGTCAGAGTAGCCATGATTTTAGTTTCACTTTCACAGTCAGTGCAAACAAGCAGCTTTTTTGTTTGTTTGTTCTTTACCTTGACTTCTACTTCCTTCTGTTACTGGAGCAGCACCAGAATCTCACCCTCGTCGCCACTTGTTATATCCTTGGGGGGAGCCGGTTTAGGAAGAAATCAGTTGAGGCCAGAGAGCTGACAGCTAACAAAACCACCATTTTATTTACAGAGAGGGAGAGCTCACTCAGCCGGCTGAAGCTGGCTGAGCTAACCCATAATAATCTAACTCAGTTGCCATAGCAACAAAAACCATGACAACCAAATACACAACAATTTGAGTTTTTTATTCTATATGATTTCCCTCATACACTAGCATATCTGATTATAGTATCAGAGTCATAATCTCTGGGAGGGGAAGGAAATTATTAACACATTAACAAATGTAACAATTTAGAGCATCGTGTAAATAATTGTATATTAGAGGTCCCTTCCAACCCTGATATTCTATGATTCTATGCCAGCTCAGTGATTTTATGCTTATGATGATAACCTTCCTAGTGCCAGAAATTTGTATTTCTATGGGCTAATATATACTTAATTAGTTAGACAGACACGATGAAAATAAGAAGGCACAGCACATTGGAATGCTTGAGTGCAACATAGTACAAGACTTGATATTAATTTTTGTTTCCAACTCTCGCCAAAACTTGCACTTTATATATTATGGAGATCAAGACTATTGTGGTTCTCTCCTCCCCATTTCTCCAGAATAGAGAGTAGTTAAACTCTCTCTCTCTCTCTGTTTCCAGTGTGTCTTGATCCAATCTAGTGTAATCTCCTGTCTGATCTCACTAGTTTAGGCATTTATTAGGACTTCAGCAGCACAGTTTCTCATTCCCCCAAAGTCCCTTCATATCACAATAAATCCTTAATTTTTCAAAATAATATTTCTAGATATACCATTGCAAAATAAGGGTAATAGTATGTTCTTCCCTTTCATACATACATTGCAAACATGAATAAGAAAACTCTTACCATAGATAGTAATGGTTCATACTTCCCTTGCTGCTGAAAAAAATCAATAAAGACTATTTTTAAGATGCACAGTATTTGCAGGCACAATCAGTTAGTTGAATGAACAGTGAAACACTGACATCCATCATTAACTCTGCATTAAAAATTGAAGACACGTATACTTCCTTTTTCAAGAAACACTCAAAATTTTCTTTGGTGGACAGCAGACACTTTTCACAGACCCCTATGTGGCCCTGCCAACAGCGGTGGGCTTGTAACCAGAACCTTCGTAGGAGCCAAACCAAGGGTATGGAAAACTCTGCCAGAAGAAACAAGAACAGCTACTAACCATACCCCATTCAGAGCTAAATGTATAACCCACTTCTTTGCCAAGCCTTTCTCACTATACTACCATTACATGACCTTATGGTTTCCTTCTGAGTTAACACAATCAACCACAGTCCCCAGAAAGATGGCATTGGCATGAGCTCAGTAATACCAAAAGATGTGTGTGTTACTTTAAGATGGTACAGAGGCAGCTCCCCTCTCTCGCTGCTGGTGCTGCTGACTTTGCGTACTCCCTTAGGCAGGAAGCACCTTCCTCCGAGGGTTACTTCTTGGATCAGGGATCTTTCCTGTTCTGGGAGGAGCCACACTCTTTACGGGCTCTGTGTGCATGTGCTAAACACAGAGACCCAGCCAGCACAGTAACTCTGTTACAGCATTTACAGCATCCTCATTTATAATGATTCATTCATTTAGAAATAAAATATCATAAGCTCTATTGTTGGTGGCACGAACAAGAAACAGAAGACTGTCATTTTTTAAGTAATGGAGGATTCTCAGATACAAAGATGATGAGGGACATATATTGTCAGGATTGCTAGATAGAAGTACCTACTGTTCTATAAGTGAGAGTATAGAGAAGGGGAAGTAGACTGTCAAACTATTTTTAAGCAAAACTTTATTTTTTTAAATTATAATTCTTGCTCATAATAATAAATTGTGATAATTAGATTGTCTCCATTTAATAAGCATTTATATTTAGTTCTTTGTCCTCCTGGAATTGCTTAAGGAAAATTTATAAAACAGTTATTTGCAGTTTGGAAAGAGAGAGCTCATTTGGACTAGTGCTCAAATAATTGAACAATATTTGTTTTAACTGCTTCATTACTTAAGCTCTGAGGTCTTGTGACGCTCCTGAATTGCTGGGAAAGTAAAGTGGTTCCAGATTTTTAGGCTGCTGATTGATCTGGTTAAACACAAAAACCACCATTGCAGTTACGTGTTCTTTTCTTCCATGTTAGAATAAGATGGCCTAGTGCTATCTAGCTGCCAGATAAAAAACACCCTTTTAATTCAGTGAAAGTTGTACATGCGTAAGAACTCTAAGACTAGTCCCATGGATCATAGGGTTCTTTGTGGGATTTCTTTGAGGCTGTGTGACCATATACAGTAGCTGCTTCACAAAGTACGCTATGTATCCTTCACCCAAACATAACCCATCTCTGTTCTATTTGACTTTATGAAAACTTTTTCATCTGCTTGCATTTGATGCTGATATTCTATCAACTCAGTTTCCACATCAGGTGTGACATTTGTCTTATTCATGGGGCAGTTAAATATTAGTATTTGTTGCTGTGTAGCCCACAGTGTTAATGTCTTTAAGCAAAAAATATTGTCGGTCTATTAAAGCAGAGTTGAGCAATCTATCATCATGCAAAATATTCCCCACTTGAAAGACACCTTTGATCCCCAGTATGGTATACTTTACTGGTAAGGACCAGCCTTCCCTAAAGGAACATAGGTCATGTGGAAAAGACATGAAGTTCAGCTCAACAAGTAGCTGTCATAGAAGCTTTTGGGTTCCAAGATGGGGACCTGCATGGGCTCCTCTAAACTAATCTTAGTCTAGATCCGGTTCTGCTGCCACCAGTTAAGTTTAAAGTGGGTAACACACTGCCTGTCCCCCAAATTTCCCCTGGGGAACCCAGATTCAAACCCCTTGAATCTCACCAGAGAGAGAGAAACAGCCAGTTCCCCTCCACCCTTCCCTCTCTCCAGCCTGCTCCGGAGAGATATACCCCGAGTCAAATCCTTGACTCAACACAAAGAGGGACTCACCTCCCCCTCCCCTTCCCTTGAAAATGCAAACAAGAGAAGAATCAATCAAGTCCTAAAAAGAAAAGAGTTTATTAAAAGAACAAAAAGAAAGTACACTATCTCTGTAATACCAGGATGGAACAATACACAGGGTCTAACTTATAACCTGGAGAGATTTCCCCCTCCCCCTTTCTTTCTCAGTAATAGCAAAGTAACAGCAACAGAAATAAAGATATTCCTTCAGCAAAACACACAATTGCAAATGTAGAAATAAACTTATAATACTAGTTCGCCTGTTTAACACTTACTAGCCTGAACAGATGAACAATCCTGCAGAAATCTTGGAGGACTTGAAAAAGGTGTCTGGACTCCCTTAGCTCCAAAGAGAGACTCAACACAAACAAAACACAGAAAAAAAAATTCCCTCCACAGAGATTTGAAATTATCTTGTCCCTGATTGGTCCTCTGGTCAGGTGTTCATCAGGTACTGCTTGTTAACCCTTTACAGGTAAAAGAGACCTTAACCCTTAACTAACTGTTTATGACAGTAGCATTTCAGCAATGGTAGTCAGTTTAGGTTATACTGATTTTATACACTATAAAGCTGAAGTCACTGGTCATGTACTGTGTCATGTCTGTGACTTAAAACATTCACATTATATTGACCTAAACACATCAATATGTGAGAACCTGAGAGGTGAAATCATTTTGATTCTTCAATCAAAATGAAATATTGTTTCTGATATATCTTCCAAATTGGCCTTATTTTTTTAAAAAATGTCTATTATGCACCTGTTTTTTCTTAAACATTAATTTCACCTTAGTCTTCTATTTTTAGCCCAGTCAGAACACGTATTCAGTAAACTTTTTTAGTTTCACTTTTTTGTGATTGAGTCAGTTTCTAATATGAACTTACACACCATGACAAAAATGCTCTTAATTCTTCAAGCATTTTTAAATGAAAAGATTTGAATACATTTGCAAATTATAAGTGAACTCATCTGGGCAATTAATTTTTCTTTATCCACCATACTAGAGAAGAAAATCAAGGGGAAAAAGAAGAGGCTTATTCACAGGGAATACAAACAACATAAAGTTAGACTGTTTTCAAAACTGATTTTAAGTAAAGTCAACAATTTGAAAAATGTCCAAGAGAGCACACAGTACCATCTTTCCTCCTAGGTTCGGATGATGTCTACTAAAAGAATGCTTCCTACTGATATTATAAATCAAAGTATAAAAATATGAATGGAAAATAGTCATTTTTTATTGTTTGGAATAACTAATTTTTCTTTAAAAGTTTATGAAGGAATAAAATTCTTCTAAACTTTGTCTTAGAAAAGTCACTTCAAGCCCAGTGAGCTAAAAAATGGCAAGAAGAATGGCCATTTCCAGTTCCAATTAGGTAAGCAGATTTTCTGGAAGTCTAATAGCACACTAGTTTACATTTTCTTGAAGACAAATCCAGATTGTTTTGCTCTGTTATATATCCTTTTTTGTCACTTTATAATATTTGCAACATGACACAAGGTTACCAGTAATTTTGTCTGTTAAGGGCTTGGTTATTTATACTAGCTAAGTTTAGCTTTAATGACCAGGCTAATGTTAAAATTCTGGCTAGAAATGGGGCTATAACATCCGTAGTTTTTGTCAGCTTTTATTTCTAAAGTACTGTGAACTTCATTTCACCTTAAGTCTAATCTTATCCTCTGCCCCAACCCTAAAGCCAAGTTCTGATGGCTTGTTGGTCACTTGCCTTCATTTGCTTAATATGATTTCATCCATAAATTGTTGTACTAAAGCAATCTCAGCTAGATGGGATGTGAGCAGTTCCTCATTGTAGTTTCAATGCCGGTGAGAATGCCAAGGTATATCAAGTCACCTGTCAAAGATTGCCACCATTCTTCATCATATACAGTTTGTGAAGGGCATACTGTCAGGGTAACCAATTAGAAATCACCGTTAAAGGTGTGATAAACTCAGGACAGACAGCTGCAAGGGAGTGGTAGGAGCCAGTCCCAGAGGGTTAAAAGGCCCTCCTCCTTATCAACTGAGAGGCAACTACAGGGCAATCAGATTTAGCTGAGAAAGGATTACCAAGGTAGCAAATTAGAATCAGCTGAGGGGGACTTACCTGAGGGTAATTAGGATCAGCTGATTCCAACTTGGGGCTGCCTGAGACCTTTTTAAACCCCTCCCTGGGAGGAAGGAGGGGAGAGAGCAGAGAGAGAAGGAGCCCTGCTGCCAGGAGTGTTGGAGTAGCAAGACAGTGAGCCTCACCAGGAGGAGAGGCAGTACTCTCTCCCACAAGGGAGTAAAAATACTTTAAAAAGGACTGGTGGAGAGACGGGGAGCAGACTTCCCCTGTGTCCTAAGGGGGACTGCGTTACCCAAGCCTGTCTCACCAGGGCTAAAAGCAGCAGAGGCTGGGGAGACTGAGAAGGTGCCTTGCCACACGTGGTGTCAGGGGTGGGATTTGAGTGAGACTTCGTGGCACACCATCTCGGGGCAGGGTAAAGCACCCTCCCAAAAAAAAAAAGAGAGAAAGAAAAGGAAAAAAAATGTAGTAAAGGCATTGGTGCAGGCCACTGCCAGCCAACAAGAAGCTACCAGGGTGCAGATAGCTGCCCAACAGGAGGCAGTGCGAATACAGCAGGAGACAAATCAACTCCTGATGAGCCAGGCGGCTCAGGATCGAGCCACCCTTCATGAGGTGGTGAACCAGCTAAAGGCCCTGACCACCCTAACGCTTGGCCCCCATGGGACTCAGCCCCTGCATGCAAGCCGCTACTTACAGAAGATGACGATGGATGATGACGTGGAGGCATATCTCCTTGCGTTTGAGAGAACGGCCCGGCGGGAGGCCTGGCCCCAAGACCAGTGGGCCAATATCCTGGCTCCTTTTCTGGGTGGGGAGGCACAGAAAGCATATTTTGATATGACAACAGAAGCAGCTTCAGATTACTCCCAGCTAACGACGGCGATCCTGGCAAGGTCTGGCGTGACGACAGCTATCAGGGCACAGCGGTTCCATGAGTGGAAATACCAAGTCAACAAAGCCCCGAGGTCCCAGCTGTTTGACCTAGCCAGGCATCTAGCCAGGAAGTGGCTGTGCCCCGAGACCCACTGGCCAGAGGAAGTCGTGGAAACCATAGTTGTGGACAGGTACATGAGGGCTACCACCGGACATACGAGGATGGGTCAGTCAAAATGATCCCTCCTCCTATGATGAGCTAGTTGCCCTCATAGAGAGACATCTAGCAGCGCAGGAACTCTCTCGGACCACTGGGGAAGGGAGGCGCCAGAATAGGAGGCAAGTCTATGTACCAAGGGCCCGAGTTGCCGTAGCTCCGGGAAGACCTATGGCGGGGAGGAAGAGTGGCCAGAGTGCTCAGAGGGACTTGGGGACTGGGAGAGAGAGACTCGGGGGGTAAGGCCTCACAGCCCGAAAAATAAGGGGCTGCCCCGAGCAGGGTACCGATGTTATGCATGTGGAGAGAGAGAGGGCATATATCTGCCCAGTGCCCAAACCTAGAGGAGCCCATGCAGTGCGACCTGGGAAACCTAGAAGAGCCATGTGACCTGATAAATCTAGTAGGGGTAGTGATAGTCCCTCATAGATATATTAGGCCAGTTAAAATGAATGGTATAAAGACCACCGCGTTAGTAGACTCAGGAAGTGCAGTCACGCTGGTCTCGGGAAAGCTGGTCGGGTATGATCAACTATCCCGGGCCAAGCGCACAGGAATATCCTGTGTCCATGGGGATGTCAATTACTACCCGACCATCCCAGTAAAAATAGAGGACCTGGGAAACCCCACTAAGGTGGGGGTGGTCCCGAAACTCCGTTACCCAGTCCTCATAGGACGAGACTTCCCAGGGTTTGGCAGTCTATTTCCTGGAGGGGAGTCAGAAGAAGATAACACCCCAGAGAGCAATGGGATGGCCTCGATAGTTAGCAACTCCCCGGCCTTCCAAGAATTTGCCCAGGATTTATTCTTGTCCCCTGGGAAGACCAGGAAGACTTGGCGAGAAAGGAGGGCAGATAAGAGGAGGGGAACGAGAATCTTGACCCAGAACCAGAAGCCTATACTCATAGGGAAGAGAGTTGGCCTGACTGACAAGGGGACTAGACAGGAGGTTGGTGAGCCAGCAGCCGGGCCCAGTTAACCAGGGACCTCCCTTGAGGGGGAGGGGGAAATAGAACCCCCTGAGTTTGGGCAAATTGGACCTTCACTAGAGAATTTTGGACAGGATCAGGCCAATGATCCAGTATACCATAATATTCGCAAAGAAGTAGTTGAGGTGAATGGGGTCCCTGTGGAAGGAAGAGCCAAGGGCCCAGGGCTGTATTATATGATCAAGAAGGATCTGCTATACAGAGTAGTCCGTATCCAAGAGCAAGTCGTGGAACAGCTCCTAGTACCACAGAAACATCAGAGGGGCGTGATGGAGCTAGCCCACAGCCATCTGTTCGGGGGACATCTAGGGGTGGATAAAACCCTGGATCGGATTCTGCAGAGGTTTTTTTTGGCCTGGAATATATGCGGCGGTCCGACGATATTGTGCCTCCTGTCCGGAATGCCAATTACATGGGCCCCGACCACGCTTAAGAGCACCTTTGGTACCTCTCCCGATTATTGAAGTCCCCTTTGAGTGAATAGCTATGGACCTAGTAGGGCCACTACAAAAATCAGCCTGAGGCCATCAGCACATACTGGTGGTGCTAGATTATGCCACCTGATACCCCGAGACCATTCCCCTATGGAACACTACGTCCAAGACCATAGCTAAAGAATTAATCCAAATTTTTGCTAGAGTGGGAATACCCAAAGAGATCCTGATGGATCAAGGAACTCCATTTGTGTCTAAATTAATGAAGGATCTATGTGCAATGCTCCACATATGTGTCTGAATTAGCTGGGGGTTCGTTCAAGCTTGGTATTGAGTGAGGAAAAGACAGGCAGGACCAGGGTAACACTAAAAAGCCAAGTGGCTGCGTTTATTTAGGGGATAATTACAACTTGGGCTGGGGGAGTAGGCAACTTTGGCTGGGATGGTATCAAAAGTACAAACACACCCCAAAACACAGTAATAATACACTTTATACTGCTCACCACACCACACCAAATAGGCAGACACACCAATCACACAGATAGGAATCGGGTTCGTCAGGGCGATGCCCGGTGCAAACACAGAAAAGAGACCCACGGGCCACTGCCTCGGCCACCCTTGCTTTCACACAGAGGGTAAACCCAGAGTGTGGTGCGGCTGCAGCTG
This sequence comes from Mauremys mutica, assembly GCF_020497125.1. Lineage (NCBI taxonomy): Eukaryota > Metazoa > Chordata > Testudines > Geoemydidae > Mauremys > Mauremys mutica. The sequence continues at coordinate 153,877,405 of NC_059073.1, forward strand.
GGCAGATTCCACTCACTCAGACCGCGGGGACTGGACCCCCTTGGTCAGCTACCCTCTAAGTAGAGGCAGCTCCCAAGTTAAACACACACACACACTGGACACAGACAGAGCAGTGATTCAAACACATAAAGCAGTTGGCAATTAACAATTTAATAACAGCTAGAACTATTATACAAGCTAGCTAAGCAATTGTGCAATTCTGAGCTCACTAATACAATCCTGATATCCTGAGTAGATATTTGGTACCAAGTTAGGGAGGGGAACAAATAAAAGGCTAGATAAGCTAACTGTCAGATATCAAAAAGCAAATACCGCACTCCAGGCGCAGCTGACCAGCAGAACAGACACCAGAAGCATGACGAGCAGACAGGGATCGGGTCCAAAACGACAACGAATCCAAACGATACGACACGAGTGCACTTTACCGGAGGAGACCCTGGCCGAACGAGTGATCAGGTCCTTCAGCTAACACGAAACGGATGCTCCACACAAATTTTGGGGGGAAACCTAGTTTTATAGAAGGGTCTCACTCCCTCGTGTCAGCATCTGATTGGCTCCCTGGTCCCCTCCTCCCTTCAGGTTTCGAGCTGTTGCCACCCCACGTCGGAAGGCTTTGCACACGGCACACTGGAGTTGACGAGTAAACAAACCTGACCCTTAGATGACTGGGTCCAAAAAAGAGCAGGAAAATGAGTCTCTGGGCAGAATTAACCTGACCTCCAGACGACCGACCCAAAAAAAACAGGTTGCTGGGCAGAATCAGGCCTCCACACACAGAACTAGCCTGACCTTTAGATGGCCCAGCAGGAGAGAAAAAAAACAAAAACACAGGAGAGCATACACAGCTAGTGTTGCTGGGCAGGATTGAGTCTCTGCCCTCTCTTATACAACAGGAACCTGGTCCAAAATGGAGGCTGCCTTGTCCTTTTAACAGGACAAGATGGCCATGGACCGACAAGTGGCCATACATAGCCATAACTATGAATCGGATTGCGACAATATGGACCCTAAGGACATCAGTCTATCATCCGCAGACCGATGGCCTTGTCGAGCGCTTTAATAGAACATTGAAGAACATGATACGAAAGGTGGTGAGCCGGGATGGGAAGAACTGGGACACCCTGCTACCGTACCTAATGTTTGCGATAAGGGAGGTGCCTCAGACTTCAACTGGGTTTTCCCCATTCGAACTGTTATATGGTCGCCACCCCCGCGGCATACTGGACATTGCCAAAGAAAGTTGGGAAGAATAGCCGAACCCAGGGAGAAACCTCATCGAGCATGTGTTGCAGATGAAAGACAGGATAGCCCAAGTCACTCCCATAGTGCGGGAACACATGGAGAGGGCACAAGGGGCCCAACAAACATACTACAATCGCCAAGCGACGATCCGAAAATTCCAGGTGGGAGATCGGGTGATGGTACTCGTACCCACAGCGGAGAGCAAGCTCCTGGCCAGATGGCAGGGGCCATACGAGATAATAGAAGCCATTGTAGAGGTCGATTACAAAGTCCGACAGCCCGGACGCCAGAAGCTGGAACAAATCTATCATATCAACCTGTTGAAACCTTGGCAAGACAGAGAAGCTCATGTGGTCACTCTAGGGTCACCTCCTCCCGAGAACAACCCGCCTGGCCAAGTGGGAATATCCCCAGAATTGACCCCGGACCAATGAACTGAGGTGATCAACATGATCAAACGCAACCAGGACATGTTCTCAGAAAAGCCAGGCAGGACTACTGAGGTTCACCATCACATCCTCACTGAGCCGGGAGTGAAGGTGAATGTCAAGCCATACCAGATCCCGGAGGCGAAAAGAGAAGAGATCAAGACAGAAGTCAGGAAAATGTTGAAGTTAGGAGTCATTGAAGAGTCTCATAGCCAATGGTCAAGCCCAGTGGTCCTAGTACCTAAACCGGATGGCAGTATGAGGTTTTGCAATGACTTCCGGAAACTGAATGGTGTCCCAATTTGATGCGTACCCTATACCCCGGATAGATGAGTTAATTTACCGACTGGGGAAAGCACGATTTTTGTCCACCCTTGACCTGACTAAGGGTTATTGGCAAATTCCCTTGGCCAAGGCCGACAAAGAGAAGACGGCCTTTTCAACACCAGAGGGACTGTATCAAGACACTGTCCCCCCTTTTGGTTTACATGGGGCTCCTGCAACCTTCCAACGGTTCATGGACAAACTGTTGCGTCCACATGGCAGGTATGCAGCCACCTATCTTGATGACGTCATTATACATAGTCCAGATTGGGAGACGCACTTGGGGAAGGTGGAAGCAGTCCTGGACACCTTGAGGAAGGTGGGGCTGACTGCAAATCCCTCCAAATGCGCAATTGGGCTAGCAGAAGCCAAATACCTCGGGTATATAGTGGGGAGAGGCGTGGTGAAGCCCCAACTCAACAAGTTAGAGGCAATACAGAATTGGCCCCGACCCATCCGGAAGAAACAGGTCAGAGCATTCCTGGGGCTGGTTGGGTACTACAAGCGGTTCATCCCCCACTTCGCCACCAGGGCATGCCCGCTAACCGACCTAACGAAAGCCCGTGGCCCAGACATGGTAAGATGGGCCAGCACGGCTGAGGAGGCTTTTGCAGATCTGCAGACCGCGCTCTGCACCACCCCAGTGCTGGTAGCTCCAGACTGGGAGAAAGAGTTTATCTTGCAAACGGATGCCTCTGAGGTTGCGTTGGGAGCGGTCCTTTTACAAATGGTTGGAGCGGAAGAACACCCAGTCCTGTTCCTCAGTAGGAAACTCTTGCCCAGGGAACGTAAATATGCCGTAGTAGAGAAGGAATGGCTGGCCGTAAAGTGGGCCATAGAAAGTCTTCGCTATTACCTACTCGGACGGAGGTTTACCCTTGTCACGGACCATGCTCCTCTGAAGTGGATGCACCAAAACAGAGAAAAATGCGAGAGTAACAAGGTGGTTTCTGTCGCTACAACCCTTCCACTTCAGAGTACAACATAGGTCCGGACTCAAGCATGGCAACGTGGATGGCCTTTCAAGGGTACACTGTTTGCCGACCCAAGTAGCCCAACCCTGTAGTGTTGAGCGGGGGGGGGGGGGGATATGTGATAAACTCAGGACAGACAGTTGCAAGGGAGTGGTAGGAGCCAGTCCCAGAGGGTTAAAAAGCCCTCCTCCTTATCAACTGAGAGGCAACTACAGGGCAATCAGGTTCAGCTGAGAAAGGGTTACCAAGGTAGCAAATTAGAATCAGCTGAGGGGATGCTACCTGAGGGTAATTAGGATCAGCTGATTCCAACTTGGGGCTGCCTGAGACCTTTTTAAACCCCTCCCTGGGAGGAAGGATGGGAGAGAGCAGAGAGAGAAGGAGCACTGCTGCCAGGAGTGCTGGAGCAGCAAGACAGCGAGCCTCACCAGGAGGAGAGGCAGTACTCTCTCCCACAAGGGAGTAAAAATACTTTAAAAAGGACTGGTGGAGAGATGGGGAGCAGACTTCCCCTGTGTCCTAAGGGGAACTGCGTTACCCAAGCCTGTCTCACCAGGGCTAAAAGCAGCAGAGGCTGGGGAGACTGAGAAGGTGCCTTGCCACACAAGGTTTGACTGGTCCTTCCTATTTTTCATGAGACCAGAACAAATCAGGGCTGTCTTCTGCATCTTTTTACTAATATACAATATTTTACTTGTAGGTCCTGAAAATTAATACTGTTTTGACTATTTTCTGTGTGCTTTAAAATTTATTTTTAGTTATAATGCTCTTTCAAATTAAAAGCATTTGGAATTGCCAGCAGTTTGATGGGCTTTTCATCTCTGCTAAAACCCCTTCAGTTCTTTGAATCAAAAGCATATTCTCTTCCACTGTAGATGGAAATTATTCAATCTCCCTTTATTCTTCTCTGATAAGTTTTTACTTGCAGTCCATTATGAAAAATGAAAACAGCAAAACAATAGCAAAAAATAGAAAGTTAATTTCAGTATTCTTCACTAGGAAATGAGGGAAAAAGGCAAGAAAGCTGTGCTGTGATTGAAATACATAATTCCTTTTCCTCTCAAATGCTGAGGGCACGGGGGGAACAAGGCAGGAGTTACCAAAAAAGCAGCATCATCCCTATAACAAATCAAATGTTAATTGAAAAGTAAAAGTAAATGTTATTTAGCCACAGTCCCACTGCCTTTGAAATATTTATTTATCAATATAAAGGAATGCTTTGAAAAAATTCTTTAAACTACCACACAGTAGCTCATGTTGCTAAATTATGTGGTTAGTGGTTAGTTACTGATATCACCTAAAGCAAGCTAGGTCAGTTCTCTTCTCAGTAAATGTGCATAATTTCCACAGTATTAACTGGAGTTATTGCTAATGGAAATCATGTACATTCATTAAAAGGAAAATAGACCCCATTGGAACAGTGCACACAGACTTTATGAACAATTAACTAAGATTGGAATGAGTACTGTCTATAGGTTATAGCAATGGTGTAATGCCAAAAAGTGCAGAACGATTCTTCCTTCCCAGAAGTTGAGTCACAGATTCTGCTCTGCAGTGGGGCAAAGGGAAATTACCTCAGGAGATACATTAAATGCAATGTTCCAATAAAATGAGTTGGTTCTTTCTTGGCTGGCTGACTAGGAAACTAAGAAAAAAGCACTATTTATATGAGATACAGTATATGGAATCTTCCTGGCTGACAGCCGCATCACATGTCCCCGCCTTTGTCCTGCTATGCATTGTCCTTGGAGTAGAGTGTATAGCTGGCTTTGTTTTTTTGGGCAGCGTTTGGCTTTGAAGAACAAGATGCCTTTGTCTTAGATAAATTGGCTCAACTGACCAGCTAATATCTTAGCCTTCTAGGCTTTATCTTGAACCAAATGGTACAGCTGTTCTGAGATGGATAATGCCTTCCAAGAAGACTAGTTCCAAACCAAAATGGAGAGCTACTTGTCACATCAAACTTCTGAAAAGCCTTTGTGTATCTTCATCTTCTGAGATGAAAACTTTTAGCCCCAAATTGTCAAACCCAGCTATGTAAATAGGTGAGTAAAGGCCATATTTATGCACCTAAATATAAATGGCCTGATTTTCCAAGGTGTTAAGCATCAAAAACATCTATTTACATAAGCGGGACTTGTAGATCACAGAATTAGGTCACTTATATTTCAGCTGACTAAACATGAATTTAGGTATCCAACTGCAGGTAACCAAATTTGAAAATCTTATCTTAGAAATAGCTGCACAATACGATTTTGAAGAGATCCCTTCCTAAGCCTTTTTCATGGAAATGCATTCAGCTGATGCTGTGAAAGATAGCAAAATAGTGGCTGTTAATATTTTATTGAATAAATACCCTAAATACCTTCTAGCTGAGAACATGTGAGTAGTCATTCTGTGGGCAAAACAAAATCATTGTCACAGGCCTATATTTTATTTTCATGGAGAAATGTGCAATTATTGACCCTCCACCTACTGCTGCAGTATTTAGCTGAACCTAATCCAGAGTCAGTAGCAAATCATCTTTTCTGTCCTGTCATTAGTTAGATTTTCTTTAGTTTTTTTACACACACATATTTTAAAAAATAATTAAACTAAACTATAAAGAGTTCTTTGAAGATTCCCTGTGGGTTTTATGGTGCAGTACAAGGGAGGAAAGATCCTTTGAACTTTATGCTTTATTTTACAGCAATGTAGTATTTTATGCTAAGCCACCTGGAGGTTTGTTTTCAGGACTCATAATGTATCAATTTATTTTCTACTTCATTTTGAGTTTCAATTTCATTCCTATGATTTGTCTGAACTTTTGAAGTTTTAGTCATGTTCTGCTGAAATGCTTTTATTATAAAAGGATTGAAGAGATTGGCTATTTCATTAAAGATTATGGATCTCCTATGTGATGGTTAGAATATATAGGATTGGCCAAAAAACAAGAATTCAGTTGTGAAAAATTTCAAGATTTTAAAATTTGTCTTCCTTCTGCACCAGCATGAAAACAAGACCCATTCAAAATTTTTCACAATTTTTTTTCACTACTACAGCGTAACCAATAGCTCAGTGGTTAGGGCACTGACTTGGAATGTAGGAGACCCGGGTTTAAGTCTCTGGCCTAAATCAGATAGTAAGCTACAGGGGAGGGGGATTCGTGGGGCCACATGAGTTCTTGTGCCCACTGAGTGGAGTATTCCCTGCATGTTGGGTTCAGCAAGTGTTGTAATATATCAGTTCTATCATTTGTTGTATTTTCAGCTAGAATCAAGCATAAACCAATTTGTGTTTACCTCTGTGAACTTGAACTGCAAAGCAAAAATGATAACTGAGCTAAGCATTCATTTCAGTCGTTAATTTGGCTTGATCCTGGAGTTGCAGAGCACCCTCACTCCCATTGAAGTTAATGGTAGATAAAAATACTCACTGACTTGCAGGATTGAGCCCAGTGCCCCCACAAACCAGATTTAGTTTTAAACTTGCTTTTCTCAAAATGTGAATTTCCCTTCTGTGAAACCCTCATGGTTCTTCTTAATTCACCAAAGATTTACACTGATTTTGTGATCTCATGGAATGAAGCATTTGGAAATATACTATATAAACAAACTAGTAATAAGACAGCATCATGGAGAGGAAAAATAATTTTAAAATAGTGACTTAAACCTTGTTTCTGTGCTGTATTCTCGCCGCCACCACACCCCCCAATGCAAAGTTAAAGGAAAGTGTTCAACACATTCCTGTGCACTATGTTCAGGTTTTGTTTTCTCTTTGCAGTTCATCTTTCACAATCCAGAATTAAAATTACATTTATTAAAAGTGCACTTAACTGTGTTAAAACTGTTCAGGATGTTAGTTAGATCCCAAATTGTTTTCCTGAAATATTCCTGTGCTATGTTAAATCCTCTTTGGATTGCAGAGTACTTAGGGATGCACTACCAGGACAGCTGAGAATTCCCCTTCTGAAGAGGAATCCCTAACAAGCATAGAGGCAGTGTAGCTATTACCCTTCTTCTCACCTCCAACCCCAGCTCCCTTCTGAACAGATGTCAGGGGCTGGAGCAGGCATGGCCAGAATCAAGGTGGAGTGCAAGTAAAAGTTAACAGAGCTTCCAGACACTCTGAGGTTTCTTTAACTTGCATGATTGGCTGACTGAACCTCAGTTGCCCTCCAGGATAAGAGAAGGGACAAGGGGCACAGAAAGGTGGCTTGACACCACCTTTGACACCCCGCCACTCCCCCCGCACTCGATATATGCTGAGTGGAACTTCTATGCACTTGAAAATTTGCCTCTTGATTTTGGCATTCTTTCTTGTTGTGGCATAGCACAACCTTAAAATAGGAACCTTGTATACTTGTGCTGTAGTACAGTGGTTTAAAAGCAATGCACACCTATTAATTACAGATTATTGATAGTATTCTGGGTAGCTGAGTACATGATAACATCAAATAGGGGCTGTGGGCAGAAAGTCACAAAAACTTTATCATCTAAACCTGAGAGATGCTGAGTTACTGTATCTCCTTATTGGCTAAGATTTTCAAATTATGGATGCCTAAACTTAGGCTCTAAAACCCATGTTTATCCACTTAAATATGTGCCCTGATTTTCAAAAATGCTGAGAACGTAGCAAATCCTACTGAAGTCAAAATAGTGTGTGTGCGCGCTCTCTCTCTCTCTCTCTGGGAATATGCGTGCATACATACACACACACACACTTGCACACTTGCACACTAACACTCAAAATAATTTGTTTTGCTTACTTATTTACTGCAAGTAAATTTCACATGGATGATGAGGGAAAAGGTTACTATGAAAGTAGTCTGTCTCAAAGGAATGAGTCATTTGGCTATATCCAGTGTCATGCTGTCTGGAGAAGTTCACAACTGTGAGTGCCTACACCAAGGCAGACTGTCAGAAAACAGAGCGGACACCACTGGTGATGTGTTCTATATTTAGATTTCACCAAGCCAGTAACAAATGTGAACTCCTGGATCACTATACCAGTCTTACCATGGAGTCACAGACAATCCCCTTAGACTCTCCACTGTATCTTGCCACCCAGACAAACTAGCCTTTGTGATTAAATGTCACTTATACCAAAAATCACACCACATCAGGTTGTTCCCAGTCCCAAGAGACCAATCACTTACCCCAGATCAACTGGTATTCCAGATCTTACACCACAGACAACACTGACAGCCAATTCTATAGTAAACTAATTAAAGTTTACTGACACAATTTATTACCTAGGAAAAAAGAATGAGTTATTGAAAGGTTAAAGCAGGTAAAATATAAGTACAAGTGAGTCACAGTTTGTAATTCCGCATGGTGGCAATGATGTAATAAATTGTCAGTTTCCCAAAAGTCTTTTCAGGGTACCCACATTGTCTCTGGAGATATCTGCTTTGCATCTGGTACAGTTCCCTGTAAAAGTCCAAACAGTCCACAGATGAAAGATCTTTCCTTGAATCCATATTTACAGCTTTTTCTCACAGAAAACAACCTGACAGGATTACTGTGAGCTTTTCCTTTGATTATGGTGGGTGAAGAATGCACTTTGAGTCTTTGACTGCTGATCATCACACACAATAACCTCTTGCTTTGAAAGGAGCACTTTTCTGTTAAAGGTCCTCATTTGCATTCTACAAGACTAGTTTCTTGTTTGATGGGTTATTTAGTCATGGGGTATACACAACGTAAATGTTTGCTATTACATTGCAACAGGATATAGATAAGTAAAAATGTATGCAACATCCCATTCATTTTCATGACATTTAAACACCAAATACACACTTATACTATCTCTTTGATCTATTCTAATGCACAAGTCAATTGGCCTGGGGCTTCAGCATGAGCTGTCACCTGTTCTGCCAGCATCACATCCGGTATCCATAATTCCCCATGGATTCTCTTGTGCGTGTTCCCTCACATCTCCCCTGCATCCATCAAAAAGAGGGCTCCTCAGCAGTAGAATTGCAGTACCATTTCAATCTCTTACTGAAATAGTGCAATACTGCCCTCAGAGGAATAGCACATCATCTGCCCATAATAGAACAATTTTGGTAACTATGTCCCTGTTCCTGTTATGCTAATAAACCTGCCAGGAGACTGAGAGCTTGATTCCTTACCACAGAGCACCTTGAGTAATTTTTTACACCTTTGCAAAATGGGTGTCAAATGCTATGGTGATGTTATACATGTATGTTGCTTAGGTGTAAATAAGTACCACAGATCAGTGGGGAATCATGCCCAGCATGTTTCAAAGTCCTTGGAATGCTGGTGCAGCACCTTGAAAGTTTCTTAACAATAGACTGACAGTTCTTAACCTAGTGACTTGTGAGTCCCATGCTAACACATTAGCGATTCAGATGGCAGAATTCAATCAGTTCCTTTAATCTAAGTGCCACTTGAACATACAAAAGTCTAACTTCCTTGGCTCAATTCCCAATAACATGTGCATTGAAAACAGCAGGTTGGCCACTTGAACAAAAGGTGAATTGCAGTTGCTTTTTCACTGATAGCCTCTCTGCAGGCTCCTAGTCAATATGGCACAAGAGTATTGCAATATTTGTTTCTAATTAACATGTTAAACTTTAGCAGCAGCATTTCAGCTCTCTAGAGGTGCCTTTTTTTTCACTGTTCTGAATGTAGTAAGTCACAACAGACTAGCAGGTCTGGGAGGATCAAGGCAACACTTCATAAATTCATCATATTTCCCCAAACATATTCATAAAAGCTTCATTGGTTTTCTGAGGCTGCTTTTGCTGCACATTCACTGTAAAAACAAGGACAATGGACTTTGGATCAGACCCTAGTGGAGCCAGACTTTGGGTTCCAGGGAAGACAATCATTTCTTTCATTCACAAAGAAAAAGTAGTTTCTTACAACAATACCCATTCAAAATATAAACTAATCAATAGGGTTGGAAAGAATATACAGCTGGGTTCTGAGCCTGAAGCAGGAAGCTAAGGAGACACTAATTTCTTCTCCTACCCTTCCCGCCACTCACACTAAGCATGATCATACCCTTTGTGTGAAATGAATTGGAGCCTGATTAAAAGCCCATTAAAGATAATGGAATGACTTCCAATGACTTAGATGGACTTTAGCTCAAACCCATAGCTTGGTTTGGGGTGTATCCTTTAAAAATCCTCTTACTGCTATTCTCCCCCCCAAATCCTCTTGTGCATAGAAGTGAGATAAAGGCAGATGGGAATTTGTTTGATGGGAGGTTGGGGAGAGTAAAGAATTCTTTTTTCTGGCTTATCTGGAAGTTTAAGGCTGGTCCTATTTAATTGTTGTCCAGTCCTGGTACCCATACTTCAAAAAGGATGTTGATAAATTGGAAAGGTTACAGAAAAGAGCTACAATGATGATTCAAAGTCTGAAAAAAACTGTCTTATAGCACGATTCTAAGGAAACTCAGTCTATTTAGTTTATCCAAAAGGAATTTAAGAAATGATTTGATCATGGTCTGTAAGTACGTACATGGGGAAGGATTTCTGAGAGTAGACAGTTCTTGAAACTGGCAGGGAAAAAAAAAAAGGCATAACAAGATCCAATGGATGGAAGCAGTAGCTAGACACTCTCAGAATAGAAATAAGGTGGTGATTTTTAAGTGAAAGTAATTAACCATTCCAGGAACAACTTTCTTAAGGACGTGGTAGATTCTCCATTACTTGACGTTTTTAAAATCAAGACTGGATGTCTTTTTACAAGGTACAATATAACTCAGACAGAAGTTACGGGCTGGATGCAGAAATTATTGGGTGAAGTTCTATGTCTTGTGCTAGGCAGGATGGATTAACTTATCATTGTAGTCCCTTTTAACCTTAAAATCCATTAATCTAGAAATTCCTTCCTCAAACAGCAAGTGAAACAGCTTCTATTCACTCCAGGCCTGTTTCTGTAATCACTCATCTTGAACAATAATATAAGTAAATGGAACGTCTTGTGCAAGTAAGTGCTACTCAACACAAATATTTCTCTTCAGCCAGCTGCTGTGCTGCAGATGCTTGTCTTTTGGGAGTTGAGGGAAAGAGTATGCTACCCTGTAGATATCACCTATATTAATAATTAGAGTGGAAAATTTCTAAGACAGCCTCTTAAAAAAATTCTTGAGGCAATCATGGTGGGATTGGGAGAGGTACCACATGTGTGGTGGCATGCTCTGCAAAGCTTGAGGATATCCATATCAATGTAGGTGGAAGGTAATATGTCTTAGACTGTGATCTGACTAATGCAGTCTTGATTTGGCTTCAGAGATGTCAATTTCCTTTGGGACAGGAGTTCAAGCAGTTTCATTGCACCTTTCACTTGCACAGCACTCTAATTAGAAAGAAACATGCACTTTTTTCCTCTAATAAACCATTGACCATGCCATCTCTGAATTAGGGGGAAGTGAGTGTAAATGGATGTTAGTTATCCTTATGACCCTTGATAACCAATTTTACTGCAATAGAACTGAAGTAGGGCATGGGGTAATACACAGCCTAAATTAACTAAAGTTGGTATGTATCAATTGCTTAGGTATCTTAAATACATATATACACACACAACAAAGTCACCCCTTCTGAAATAATAAATATGAGTGCAACAAATGAGTTAGTAGAAGAGAATGCTTAAAAGCTTAATGTATAAAGATACATAATAATCTGCATGTTTTACTGAGATTTTTATTGCAATGTGTACAGGCCAGATTCCCCAAATTATGTCTCCCAGACTGACCCCCCGTACCTCAGATGAAAGGCAGCACATCCTTCATATTTTCACCACAGCACCCCTCGTTCCTAATACCTCTGTGAAATTTCTCTCTGTGTAAAGCATGGGTGGATTTGGCTCTTTATATTAAGGAAGATCCATGTATAAAAACAAAAGGCCAAGTTAATATTCCAGTAACGGAAAGTAAAGGCTTTGCTTAAACTGAGTATGTGTAATATCCACCATCTTGGCAGAAATTAAGGATTGAACCAGGCACTGCCAGAGTTAAATGCATGCTTCAGCTAAAGAGCCAAGGTTCTTTAACTGGGGGCAGTAACAGATTCACATCCACTGTAGATCAGGCTCAGAGGAGAAAGCATAACATACACACTGACCAATGGGTTATACAAGTAAAGAGATATTAGAGTTAAGTTTGACACTGTCTTCTGCTTAACTCAAATGTAGGTAGGAGTTGTGGGGGTATTTGCACATGGCCGCCCGCAGCTCCCAGTGCCCATGGTTCGCCATTCCTGGCCAATGGGAGCCGTGGGAAGCATCATGGGCCACAGGGATGTGCTGACCACTGCTTTCCACAGATCCCATTGGCTGGGAACGGTGAACCGCGGCCACTGGGAGCTGCTGTATCATGGCCCACCATCAGATTACCCTGACGGGCCACAGGTTGCCCACCACAGATCTAAAAGGAGTTCTTGCCCATAGCCAGGTCTGCATCCAATTAAATGAGAATGTAAGAGCTGGTTGAAAATTTAAAAAAAAATCCTCCAAAAATTCATAAATGTGAAGTTGTTTCCATTTGAACCAGGTTTGAAATGAACACAGTTTAGTTTTTTTGCACACCAATTAGTCAATCAAAATTCTTTACATTGATTTTTGTATTAAAATCATGATAGAAAATTTCCATTTGCTGAAAAGTGGGTTACTGGTAAATGAAACATTTTACTAGCCGTTTTTGATAAATTAAAAAATGTTAATAAAAAAAGCAAGCTCTCATCCCAAATGTATATGGTGCTCCTCCTCTTTCCCAGTTTTTACCAGGATGGCAAATCTGTATTGGTGTAAAACTGTGGGAATGGACTGGGGAATTCTTCCTTGGTGATTACCATAATTTTCTGTATTTTACAAGATTGTACCACATTTTAAGGGAAAGATTTAGCTTCAAATCTATGAGTTATGCATCTGTCATTCCACACAGAGCATGGGGGGGGGGCACGGAGTTTCTTCCTTTCCCCTTTGGTAAGGTTGGAAAGATAACAGCGGCTGCCCCTAGAAAATCTTCCATTACAGGAAGAAAGAACAGGAGCCTCTTGTTTTACCTGTCAGGTGCTGTGGCTGCTCCACTCATTTTTGGAAACCCTGGTAATTCCAGAAATCCCTTTACAAGCTCCTCAGTATTTCCTGTGTGGTGAGTCCTCCCGTCCCCAGCTAGGAAGGAAGAGGAGCTCCTCCACGCCAGGATAAGAAAGAGGAGAGTGATCTGTTCCTCTGCTTTCAGCAGAGAAACTCTGCCCATTATTCACCTTACCTTAATTCCTGATTGACACAATCTTTTCTTGCAAAATAATTGTCTCACGAAGAGGCAGAGAGGTGTGTGGCTTCTTGAATAAAAAGCCATCTACTTTTTTCTGAACCAGGCTCCCCCATCTACAATGGTGAGGCAGTACCATCATACTTATTACAGATTATGAAATAAGAAACCAGTTGACTGCATTTTTGGGAAGTGTTGTTATGCCTTAGTGTAAACAATGTATATTTATTGGTATTCTGCTGTTAAAAATCTCAAGCAAAGCACTGTAGAGTGCCAAATCCCAAGGAAGCATCCTTTTGAATCAACTTAATGAAATAAAGACATATGCAAGTTAAACCTCAAACAATAAACATTTGTGAATGTAATGTAATCACCAGGTTTGTTTCTTAAAAGTAAGAACAAATCAGACAAATCACTTCCTGATATTTTTAGTCTGTTTTTGTACTGTTGTGCATTGAAATTCTACTGTTAGGTTCTCCTCTCTGATATTACCCTACTGTTGATCTCTCTGGGGCTCTCTTATACCCTTCCCTCCCCCTGCCCAATAATGCATCTACAATATATATTAATAAGAACTGCAATTATTAGAAGATAATAATTTAATAAGTGTTCATATAATGATCACAATCATAGGGTAGGTTTGATGTATATTGTTTGGTACTATAGGGATGCGTATACTACACTTGCGCTTTAGTAATTTCTCTGTAAATAAACAGAGGACTTTACTATCCAGGAATTTTATAGATCTCATACAATGTTAATGCCAGAAGGGACCATTTTGATAATCTAATCTTACCTCCGGCATAACATAGGCCATAGAATTTCACCCAGTGATTATTGCGTGAAACCTAATAATTTGTAGATGAACTAGAGCAGGATTTCTCAGGGGTGTATGTACCACTGGTGGTACATGAGCTTGTTGGAAGTCAAAGCCTCTTAAAGAAAAAGCTTTCCGTTTTAAACAAGCAGTCGTCGTGTACATTGCAGTGCACCAGAAAATGCCCAAGAAGCAAAATGCACTCTTCTGGTCACTTTCAGCTGTAATGGTAACACTCACTGACCATGCTGGCATAGCAGTTTTATTTAGTTGTGTGTTGGATGCTGTGGCTGTGTACATGGACACTGTACTCTCATCAGGCACACAGCTTGCTGGCTTTCTGCTAGGCCTCTTCAGCTGCCAGGCTCAATTTACTGAGATGGAATTGTGTAGTTCCATATCACACTGCCAAAGCTCCTATCCTCCAAAAAGACAGACAGATTCTGGTTCTGAGCAGCTGCAAAACCCACAGCTGCAAGGAGTCCCAGAGATCAAAGAGTCCCCCACAGGGAGCTACTGAACTCCCTGTCCCGCAAAGGCTGCAGCCTGGCCCTTTCAAGGCTGGGACGCAGGAAGAATTCCCTCCTGTCTCCTCAGGGAAGTTGGGGTGACAGAATTCCCAACTCTCATGATTTTTTTTCACAGTGGCAGTATTTTGGCTTGGACTTGAGCCCTGTCTGGTGTTGATGAGAGAAGCTTCAGCTGCCTAGCAAATTTGAGCCTTCTGATTGGCTGCTTGCCCCAGTTACCCACATCCTAGGGCTGAGCAGCCAATCAGAGCTTCTGCAGGTAGAGTTCTGTCCTGCTTCCCCTAAACAACCCAAAGCCATTTTTATTGGGGGAAAAGGGGAATGATGGTGCTAAAGAGGCCAGTTGTTCATTCCACTCCTGTGAGCTATATGTACAGGCTGGTGCTCTGCTGCTCCTCCTCCCTCCTGCAGCACCCAGCCTGGGAAGAGTTAGAAGGAGGTAAAGAGCCTTAGAGCCACCCACCCCCCCAGCCTGGAAGGGGAAGAGGGGACTCTGCTGCAGCTCCCCGGGCCTGGGAGAGGGTGGGTGAACTGAGAAGCAGAGATGATGCTTGGGGACTGAAC
Source organism: Mauremys mutica (assembly GCF_020497125.1). Classification (NCBI taxonomy): domain Eukaryota; kingdom Metazoa; phylum Chordata; order Testudines; family Geoemydidae; genus Mauremys; species Mauremys mutica. Next base: position 153,892,517 of record NC_059073.1, read on the forward strand.
TGATGGGGAGTGAGAGCTGAGGGGACAAAATTAATTGATGGTCAGGGGACAGTCAGATGTAGGGGTGACAACTCTTGCAGTGGGGGTCAAAATCACCTTACCCCATAAAGTCTGGGAGAGTGGACTTCTGCTCTGCTCCAGGAATGTCCTCTCATCATCCCTACTGGGCAGGGGCCCTTCTGTCTCCAGGCCAGAGGGTTAGGATGCAGCTGCCTGAGGTTGCACTGTAATTATCTCAACAGCTCTGACTGATTTCCAGCCCCTGCACTTTGCTTTCTCCCCAAGGGCTATGAACCAATGCATACCAACAGTTACACGTGACCGCACAGACCTTCCAAAGCAGAGTACGTTTATTTAAGAACGAAAGCATACCAGAGAAAACATCTGTTAGTCTGTTAGTCTATAAGGTGCCACAGAACTCTTTGCTGCTTTTAGAGAAAACATGTTACACAATTAAAGGATCTAAATGCTTTTCCAATTGTCCTTTCTGCCCATCAGTCCTATGGATACCCTGGTAGGTTCCAATCCTTCCAAACCTGCTGCAGGATTGCATGCTCTCTTGGACAAGAGGTCATGCTCCTTTGTTAAATGAAAAATAATGCCTCTCTGTCAGTTCAAACTCAGGCTTTTATGTCCCAATTTCATTCTTTGTCTCCTGCATCTCTTAAAAATCTAGCTTCAGCCAGTATATGCACACCACTTCAGAGGATGGTACTTGTCTAGAGCTGTTGACAGTCCAGGGACCATAATAATCAACCCCCACTGATTTTAGTTTCTGAGGGAGCTGCAGTAGTCCTCCCCAATGGAGTAGAATACAATCCCTAGACATACATATAACCTTCATAAAGTTAATATAATAGTCCCCAAAGACTTTGCATGTGGTTGCATTATCTGTCACATGCACACAAATTGGGGATAGGTAGGGAGTCTTCAAATATCAAAAGACAGACTAAAAAATAACAATATACATTTTTTGTGGCCAAATACCATGATTTTTGGGGCTCCAACTCATAATTTTCTTTCTCTTGATGGCGTCTGACAGTCGACTTTTGATCTCTTGAGATTGGCAGTACTGGAGTGGTCATTTAGGTTGCAGTAGATAAAAGCCAGGCTACAGAACTATTGATCTGGCTCTTTGACAGAAGAACCAGCTGTCACTTGTTTGAGCTTTCTCCCAGCAGGCAAGCTGCTATGCAGTTCATCCAGCATTGCAGGCATCTAGGGACCTTGCTTGGTGAGGAGCTGCTGAACAGCAAGGAAAACTTATGGAGCTGAAGCTGGTGCCCAGGTAAAGCTCTCACTGCCACCACGACTCCCCACCTCTGTCCTTCCCCACTGAGGCCCCTGCCCTTTTAGTGTATGTCTACACTTCAATTGGACACCTGTGGCTGGCCTTTGCCAGCTGAATTGGGCTTATGGGGCTTGAACTAAGGGGCTGTTTAATTGCAGTATAGACATTAGGGCTTGGGATGCAGCCTGAGCTCTGGGATCCTCTGGGATCCTAGAGCCCAGGCTCAAGCCCGAGCCCGCATGTCTACATCATAACTAAACAGCCCCTTAACCTGAGTCCTGCAAAGGCCAGCTATGGGTTTTTAACTGCGATGTAGACACTATACTCACACACCTACCTCCCTACCTTATTATTAATGGCACTTTGATTTTTTTCTCCAAAAGATGCTCAAAATGTTTTCATTCCCATATGCTCATCTAAAAAAAAATAAAAAATAAAAATAAAAATCACAGCACTTGTTGATTCTATATTTGTTTGTAAAGTGCCATGAACTCTCATGGTGTTTTATAACTACACTATATATACTTTAATGACTTTTAAATTACAAAACTTTCCAGCTTTTGTCTTATTCATTTTAGATCTCTGGATTGTTACGGTTACTCGCTAGTACATAGTCAAGGAAAGAGAAAAGGAGTTTATTGGGTTAGGTAGTCCAGTGGTTAAACTGTAACAATAAGGCTTATTTCTATACCTGTTTGAAAATTTGATACTGGGCATAATGTTTGTGTGAATATCTTATTGCTTTTTACTTACTGCTACATTTGCACAGCAGTACATGGGGATTTAGCTGTGTGATTCCCATTATCTTCAATAGAGGTTTCATGGCAAACTGAAATGCACTGCTTTGAAAATATTCCTCTTCACGTTTCTACAATACTTGTAGGTCCACGTATGTGATTTGCCTATGTGTGTGGGCTGCTTAATCTAATGTTTTCAATGGGATGGTACCTATGGTAAAGTTCAAAATATACATTTGAAAATCACCTTTTTTTGTGGCTACCGTGCTTGCTATAGAATTCTATAGAACAGTAAAAAAAACAAAACAAAACAAACCACCCCAAAAAAATATCCCAAACCAAAACCCATAGACCCCACACGAAGAATGTTACTCTCTATTAAATTCTACAGGTTTTTAGAGAAATTTATATAGACCTGCCCCTCTCCCGGAACAGTACAATTGGGTCTTGATCCTTTAGAACCTATTCACAGTAAGGGTTGCATGGTTGGACCCTAAATTGTGTGTCTTCTGTCAACAACTGTGGTAGGTGCACACACAAAAATAGTTATTAACTTCATCTTTAACAACTTAACACTTATCTAGTTTTTTTTCCAGTGTAGGAGCTCAAAATGCTTCACAAATGTGTATTGATTAAATTTTTTAACAGTTAGGGGAATATAGTATTATTATTCCATAGATAGGGAAACTGAGGCACATAATGGTTAAGGGATTCAACCATGGAGCATGTGACATAACCATTATAGATCCTGGCAGTGCTGACACCCTACCACTCTGCTCTGCCTGTAGAGCTCAATCTTTTTTGTTCTTCTTTTTCCTTGTATTTATTTATTTATTTATTTTTAAATTGAAACAGCACACTATAATTAGTTCCTTTCACAGTCCACAAGGCTGAGCCAGGGCCAACTCCCCATGGAACTAAAGGCTCAAGCTGCTGCGACTTCAGCAATTAAATTCAATACAATACTAGGAAACAAAGCTTTCCTCCTCAAAGCCAGTTGCTCAAATCAAGCCCAGTTGCATCCAGGTATCTTTCTATCAGCTCCCAGGCCCAGATGATGCAGCAGACTGGGCTGGATGCTCTGCCATTAGGCACAGTCCCAGACTACTGCCAAACCACAGCCAGCACTGAGTATTTAGAGCCTTCATTTGCTAAGCAGTAAAACCATAGATTACTTTTTCACAAGCCACAGACCACATCCTCAACGTAGAGTCAGTTTACAAGGAAATAGCCAACACATCTCTGCTGGTCCATTGCCCCTCTGAAATCTCAGAGGACTAAGTGTACATTGTGAAATAATAGTTAGGCACCAGTATGCAATCTAAAATATGCTGTGGAGCTTTTTATGGGGCCAAAGCCATTCTTGAATGCAGTATTGTAGTGGTGGATTAAGAATGTTGTTTGCTACTTTATTGTCAATATCTCCTGTACATCCTTGTGAAAAATATCAGCAGATTTTAATCTAGGATGAAGGAGAGAGAAATTCACAGCACTTGTCTATAGGTGGCAAAGAAAGGAATATTGGTTGTTTGACAAGAAAATGCGGTGGTCCCAATTTTCAGTCTCACTCTCATTTTCTGAAGTAAATTAAATTGAGATTTTGTGGCTGCTGTGATTGTTTAAAGCATTCTTCATCTTCTGCCTGTTCTGTTTTGGTCCATTGTGCCTGGGTTTTTCATTGTTCTTCTTTTGTTTTTAGTGTGTCTGATTCTGATTTGTCTTATTATAGGATGTATGGGAAGGCCCTTGTGCTGAAAATTATGTTTTGTTCCAGCAACAGGAGTGCTACTTTTTTCACTGCAAATTTATATAGCCAGTAACCTGAGAGACCTTGTGTTTAAAAGTTCTCCACAAGAAACCCTGCAGTTTTCTGTCATGACACAGCCAAAGTTATCAGTTTTGGCACCATATTGACAAAGGCCTGGTCTACACTACGACTTTAGGTCTAATTTTGCAGCGTTACCTAGATTTAAGCCTGGACCTGTCCACACGACGAAGCCCCTTTTTTTTTTTGACTTAAAAGGCTCTTTAAATCGATTTCTTTACTCCACCTCTGGCAAGGGGATTAGCACTGAAATCGGCCTTGCCGGGTTGAATTTGGGATAGTGTGGACACAATTCAACAGTATTGGCCTCCGGGAGCTATCCCAGAGTACTCCATTGTGACCGCTCTGGACAGCACTCTCTATTCAGATGCACTGGCCAGGTAGACAGGAAAAGGCCTGCGACCTTTTGAATTTCATTTCCTGTTTGGCCAGCATGTTTGCAGAGCTCATCAGCATGATGTACACATTGCTGGGGCACATTGCCTGGCCCCTACTTTGTGAGAAGTCTATGATCATGTCCCTTTCGTCACCGCGCTGCCGGTGCCTCCTTGCCTGGTTTTGCGCAAAACAATTGTCTGCCGTAGCTCTGATGGAGGGAGGGGCAACTGATGACATGGCTTACAGGGAATTAAAATCAACAAAAGGGGTGGCTTTGCATCAAGGAGAAACACAAACAACTGTCACACAGAATCACCTCCTCAAGTGAACTCAAAACCCTGGGTTTAGCAGGCCGTTAATTTCACAAAGCAAATCGGGTCAATTTCTTGTTTTGATCCGTCTATCTTTTACATCTTAGACTGGCAGCAGACAGTGCAGTACGACTGCAAGCCATCATCCGCTCCGGGGTGCTTGGCAGAAGATGGGAATAACCTGGCTGAGTCACTCCCATGTCTGCCCAGGCACCCCTGACCGATCTCACCAAGGTCAGCTGAAAGAGCACCCAGGAATATGACAATGATGGCTACCAGTTGTAATGCACTGTCTGCTGCCAAAAGGCAGTGAACTGGTGCTGTGTAGCAATGCAATCCCAGGTCTGCCAGCACCCAGGAGAGGTACGGTGATGCTGAGCGGGCTCCGTGCTTGCCGTGGTATGGCGTCTGCTCAGGTAACCCAGGAAAAAAAGCTCAAAATGATTGTCTGTCATTGCTTTCACTGAGGGAGGGAGAGAAGGAGGGAGAGGGGGGCCTGACAACATGTACCCAGAACCACCCATGACACTGTTTTTGCCCCATCAGGCATTGGGATCTCAACCCAGAATGGGCAGTGGAGACTGTGGGATAGCTACCCACAGTGCAACATTCCGAGTACGCTAGCCTCGGTACTGTGGACACAGTCCGGTGACTTAATGCACTTAGAGCATTTTGTGTGGGGACACACACAATAGACTATAAAATGATTTTAAAAAAATTCTATAAATTAGACCTAATTTCATAGTGTAGACATACCCAAAGAGTTCTTGTCCATAATTTCATTAATGTTTGCCCTGTAAAGGCCCAAATTGGCTGAAAATGATCAAAATGTGCCTCAAAGTATATTAAAGGTAAGTCTGAATGGACTGAGGAACTTAAAAATAATATTGCAAATAGCCAATTTGAATTATTTTTTTTTTAATATTTATGGCCAATAGAATGTGCTAAAGAACTAAACATTCTTGCCCTACTGGGATGTTTTGTTCATCAATGTTTTCTACAATCATCAGTCTAACAAATAATGTGCAATAAATTACCATGTCTACCTTTTCGTGGTAAATATAGGTCAAGGTATTTACCCCATCCCCATAATTTGTTTTTCTTGGCAATACTCACCTTTTCACTGTAGGCTGGACTATGTTACCATTTGCCCCCAAAAAAACTGTTTATACACCAGCCTAACTATGTGAAATTATAAATTTAATACATCTGATGCATTTTTCTTTGTAAATACCTAAAATATTACTTATTCTTCAGCTCCAGCTCTGAAAAAGGTATAACATAAAACTTTTTACGGGAATCCCCTTGTATATGATATTTATTTTGCAAATATTTAAAACTTAGCTGGATTGGCCTGAATTGACATAATTATTGATGCAAATTAAAATTTTATTTTCTTATTCAAATTCAGTGTTTGTTTTGAGTCATGTATATTGTTGTTGGCACCGTAGGGCTTATTCCCTCAATAAAACACATTTTTATTTCCCAGTCTAATAATCATGGCATCCCACTCATCAAAGTAACTCTTGTTGGGCACATCATCATTGTGAAAGACAGGTTCAACAGATTTTTCGTTAATATTCTCACACTTCTGACACTTACACAAGTCTGTGCAGGAAAGCCCAGCAGCAAGACAGAAACACCTCCCTGTTTGACATTTCACGTTTTCAGGCACAATGTACTACCTGCAACATAGTGTCTGGTGTTGGACTTCTTGTTATACTGGTGATGGCAAACTCCTTATTTTCTAAAGACCATCCATGGCCAACACGGGAAGAAGCATTCATCCTGTTAAAAAGAGAGTGCCTCATTATTGCAGCCTGATAATTTGCCTCTTTGCTGTGTTGGTGTGCAAGCAGAGTCTTAAAAAATGTTTTTTCAAGCATGATTTTTAAGAGTAAAAATTAGTGTATTCAGGCTTATTCTCAAAACTTTAAATCAATGCCATGTCTAAATAATATTTAAAACTATCTCCACTTCTACAAGAGGGACTTCTCTGAGTTCATGTAGAATTGGTGGGTGTGCCACAGAGCCACATCTTCCCCTTTTGATGCCTGTTCTGGCTCTTTCATATCAGTAGGAGTTGAGAGGATGCCAAGTTCCATGATTTTTTTGTTGTTGTCAATGGAACTAGTTTAGAAAAAAATAAAATGCAACACTTTTATCTTTTTTACCATACTCAACAGTGCTGCCATCCATGATGTAAGAACCATCTTGTGAGGGGTTTTGGTCAACTGAAGCTCCTTTTGCTGAGTAACTGCACAAATCATAACGTAGATCCTACATTATCAGTGTCTAAGTTATAGATTCATTTCACTACAGGAAAGTGGTGTAATATTTGTTAATTATTCTTTTAATCCTTGAGACATTACATGTTAGATTATAAATTTTAAGGCGTCTACAATTCAGACCTAAATATTTAATCGTGTTGCTGTCATGCACAAGTTTGTTTCTTGATATAGCTGAAGACATGCTGAGATGTGTATTAAGTGCAGCAATGAAATATTAACCTTCTGTGAGAAGCAAGAAAAACTGCAGGCTTTCAAGTTTTGCAATGTTTTGTCTGGGGGTTAATTGCAAACTTGGAGCAGTAGTTTTCATCAAGATGTCGCACACCAACTTTTCTCTCCCATCCTCCTCCATCATCTTATCTTTTAGTGATGGGGTATAAAAAGGTCTCCTATGACAGCGGTAGTTATCTACAGTGCAAACACAAACAGAAACTACCAACATATGCTCATGTTGCTTTAAACAAACCCAAGCTTTAATTAAAAAATGGATCAAGCTACCAGCAAGCCATTTGGGGGGAGTGGACCCCTGTGGTCTAAACTAATTTCATTGCACTCAATTCTTTCCACCACATCTAATGATTTCAGACACAACAAAGTAATTTACAAATTAAATCAACATGTGTTTATTCATCTTGTATAGAAAGTAACTATATTTTTTCTGCATGTTATCATCTTGGAAACACCATGACATTCAACAATGAAAATACACTAACAATGTATTTTCATTTCTGACTGTCCATCACAATATTTTCTAAAAACAGGCATTCCCAGTAGCCCAGAGCAAGTGTTAAGGCATATTTCTTCAATAATTTTTTATTTGGGTACAAAACCAAATCAGTGAATATATTAGCTATTTTAAGAAAAAAATCCATAACAAATATAAACATGTTTATCCCTCCTTGCTGTGCTGAAAACCAGAAAGAGGCTTCCAGACTATATTGTTCAGCACGGAGATACCAAGTTGATTGGAGCCTTAGACATACCTGAAATAGATTAGACACATAGTTGACAGTCTCAAAGATTTAGGCATTTTACCAAGCCTGGAAGAGTCCCATGAGATCAATAAATCTGGTGAAATATGCAGTTTAAGTCGTATGATACCAGAGATTCAATGATTTGTGTAAAAGCCTCCAAACAAAGCTTTAAAGTGGTCCCTTGTTCCACCCTAGAAAACTTTTAAGAGCTCCCTTCTCACATCGTACCCCTGCTCCCTGTGTTAAGGTGTTATAAAGACAGATACCAACATTTGTAAAATATTTTGTTTTTCAGCAGCAATGTACTATATAGTAACTTCTAAAGAGTGATCAAAAACATACATTATCCATAAGAATAAGTATACGAACTTAAGGAAAAAATTAGTGCCCTAATCTGTGAAATGCATCCATGCCCATCCTGGCTGGTAAAAGCCAGTGAAGAACAACTATTGCACTAGTAGTAAAAATAGTCAAGGTTTCTTCAGAGAAGCACACCTACTGCAAAACACAATAGTTCAGTCAATTTTCAATCTAGAAGACTTCTCCAACTACTGTCCTGTCTCCAGCCGTCCATTCCTGAGCAAAATAATTGAGCAAGTAGAAACCACTGATCTTCAACAACATGGACATCAGCCAACATCTGGTATTGGATGCCTCACAGTAGGTTCAGATCAGGACAAAGCAACCTTCATATGATGATGGACACAGGCAAGATCTCCATGCTCATCGAGCTGGACCTCTCCACATCCGTTGACACACAATACTGCTAACCCGCCTACATGACATAACAGGAGTAAATGGTCCAGTATCACAATGGTTCCAGTCATTCCTCTACAGCAAACCTCAGAGTGGTGATGTGTAACTGTTCCTCATTGCTAAAGACCCTTGCTTGCAGAGTCCCCCAGATATCTATACTACCCTTCTTTTCTTCAATATCTACATGAGATCACTGGGAGAGACAGACACACATGGATTTAGGTATCAGAGGGGTAGCCGTGTTAGTCTGGTTCTGTAGAAGCAGCAAAGAATCCTGTGGCACCTTATAGACTAACAGACATTTTGCAGCATGAGCTTTCGTGGGTGAATACCCACTTCTTCGGATGCAAGTGGGTATTCACCCACGAAAGCTCATGCTGCAAAATGTCTGTTAGTCTATAAGGTGCCACAGGACACATGGATTTAGCTGCCAGAAGTATGCTGATTACACTCAACTATATATTTCATTCTCTGTGGATGCAGCCACTGTCATTGCTGAAATGTCAAAATGTGTACAAGAAATCAATGCCTGCATGAAAGTAGCTGGCTCAAGTTGAACCTAGGCAAGGCCAAAGTTATGCTGGTCAGAAAGGGGAATCATTTTCAAGAGTCAGCTAGGATGTTGTCTCCACCTTTCATAGAAAGCATGCAGTCCCTATTCATCAAAGTGGCATGGGCCTCAAGGTCCTGTTTGACTCCTCACTTTGTCCCTTCCTCCTGGACAAGGAACCAGCCACAGTGATCCATACATTTCTCATCTCCAGTCTTGATTACTGTAATTCACTGGATCTGAAGCATAATGTGAAGAAGATAAGCAAGCTCTAGCTGGTATAGAATACGGCTATGCATCATCTCCCTGGCTTAGACTGCTGTGAGCACATCAGATCTGTGCTCTAATCCCTCATCTGGTTTCTAGTCAGATTCTGATGCCAGTTTAAAGCTCTGGTTCTAATTTTCAAAGCAATTAATGCATCAAGCCTTAATTACATTAAAAAGCATATTTCAATTTATGAACCACTGTGTCAGCTGCACTCCTCTGGAACAATGAAAATCATTAGGGACTTTGCTATTGCTATTGATTTCATGTGTAAGGTGCTCAGATAGTGCAGTGATGAGCGGCAATATAAAACCCCTAATATAGATCGATAAAATAGATTAACTTTTAAGGTGAGAGAAAAAGTTAAGGAATAATTATGTACTGATATACAAATAATCAAATGTGCTCTCCTTTTCTTGCTCCACTCCTCAAAATTTTATCTCTTCCCACAGACATTTCCAACATGATCCCTTTCACAAGACACATATCCCTTTTGAATTTATGAGACTAGGATTCAGTGAAAAAATAGTATGTTTGTGGAAAGTGTCATGAACATGGCCAAAGGGAATATATGTTTTTCATTTGAATGCTTTAAAGGTCTCCACCATTTGTTTCCAGCTGTTAACTACGTTCCATAAAGTGGGATATCTTTCAGATCTAGATCTTCTAATCTTATATTGTACCTGCACCATCATTTTTACATTGTTTTCTTCAAAATAATTTTATTACAACATTTACAGCTATATAATGGAAAAGCTATGTCATTTAAAGAAATATTCAGAGGATGACCACAGGGTAAAGAATTAGAATAGAATTTTGGAAAAAGTGAAGAGAAATAGAGATACTAATGAGAAGAAAAATGACAAGGGGTAGTTGGCTTGTACACATCTTTTTTTTCCATATATTTAATGAAAGTTTGACATATTTCTATATAAGTAGTGTTTTTGTCTGTTTTAATACTGGTGAGTTTTTCCAATGATCAATTGTTTAATACTGCCTATTTTCAAATAACATGCCTGAAAGTGATGTGTCTGAGGCATAAATATTGTGGTGCTAGATGGAACGGTTATATTAATATGATATGCACTGTGCGGAGTTGTCTCAAGTTTGCATTTTTACTGTGCATTGCTTCTACCCAGCTCAGATCCTTCACACATCACTATAACTAGGGATAAATGTGTGTTTAAGATGTGCATAAGGGTTTGCATTGCCTTTTAATCATGGTTTATATATAGCAATTACATCAAAACAAAACCTCCAATTTTTTCAGTCTTCGAAGGTAAATCAAATATTTTGATGACACTGAAAAATCGCACGAATAATATTTTAATAGTCACTCATGTCTGCACCTTACATACCTTTAAAATAGTGTTCCTTGAGTAGACTCTAAATGGTGGTGGTGGTTGTTGTTTTGGTTTTTTTTGTTGCTTTATTCATTTGAAAGATCATGGTAAATGATGTAGATATATTTTATTTTAGGAATTTATTAAATCAAAGTTATGTACACATCTGTTGAAAATCTGTTAAAGATTGTGTGATAGGAACATTTTTATATAGTGCCCTATTTATATGCTGCCTTGCTGATTGCGTTTTAAAAGAATGCCTCCCTGCACAGATGACATTCAGTTTTCTAATTCACTTTTAATAAGGCAATCCTTTTCTGAGATTTATTTCCTTACGATAATGAAGTAGGATTACTGAGGAATTAACAGCAATGCTATTAACATTTTTTTTCCTTTGGTATAGCCTTATGCTTTCTGTTTGAAAGTAAGTTGAGATTTATTTATCCTAGGCAGTGCAACAAATGCAAGAGCTGAAGACGAAAAGACAGCTGAGATAGTAATTTTTTGCCAAAATTAAGATCCCTGTGTGTTTGAGGTATGTTTGCTTTATAAATTATATAAACTATTTTTCAGTCTTTCTGCTTGTGTTTAAAAATAATTGTTACTGTTTTTAAACATTTGTTCTTAATCACATTGTCTAAAGATGTACGTGTTGCTTCACTTTAGAGGAAGCCCAGATGTATTGGGCATTATTTATTTATTTATTCATTCATTCAATTTTTCCCTTGCATTTGATACTTCTAAGCTACTGGAAATTATTTTGTTTAGAAATTGGTTTCTGTTCTATCTATGCACAATACAATAGCAGCCTGTCTATGGAGGCTAGTTTTATCCAGACAAAGTCTAGTAACTTGTGATTCTACCCTGTTAATAAACATTGCATTTGCAACTGTTCTCCATGTGCCTGGTTGATGCAATAGGAATTCTAAAATAGGATGATATTTAAATGTTCTGAAAGAAATCATAGACACTTCTCAGACTGTGTCACAAGGTTATCTTCAGGATATTAGAGCTGTCTCTGTAGTTCATGTTTGTGTTTAGTGATTTTAAGTGAAGCTTCTACCAGTTCAATGTGCAAAAATAGTTTGTAAGTAAATTCCATATAGTTTGATAGGAGTTCAGCAGGTGGACAACAGAAGGCAATCAGTAGGTATACAGGCCAATGGAAGCTGTACTGAGAAAATCCAGAATCTGCTTTGAAGGAATTAAATTAGCATGATTAGCCCTGTCACCCCAGGTTACAGAAGTAGTTCTGATTTTAGTGGGTTTGATTCAGCCTATGTAAATTTCACCTACAAAGTTTATAATGAAGCTACATCTATTCACTTGGTCCTAATGTAAAGGTTCTTATACATAGTTATCAGCACACTCACAACCTCCATTTTACAGCAACAAAAGTCACTTTAGTCCTGCTCTTACTGCTGTCATTGATTAGGCTTGAGCTGAGGAATTGCATCACAGAAGTCCTAAACAGTTACAAGAGAAACACCATAAACATGCAGCTGATAGCTAGACAGACAGCTTCCCAAAGACATTGTAATGTAATGGGAGGTTTTGGGGTCCAGAACAGGCTGACTGTTTTCTGTTACTATTTGGAGATATCTAGGACTGGGACCCATCTGTTTTCCCTCCTCCATTGGCAACCCCAATTTTACCTTCCCTTGAATAGGTCGAGGAGCCAAACATTTCCAGCTATTATTCAGAAACACTGAGTTTTCCCAAATAGCAATTTTCAGGCTGTTCCAAGTGTTATTTCTTCCATCTACACTTGGCTAGGAAGTTGCTATTGTTTTGATACTGGTGTAAGCATATGGTAGCTGTACTTTGAATTTATTTCCCTGTTCAATTCAAGGTGTTAGCTTTGAGCTCTGAAAGCTTTTTATTATTTCAGTCCAGGCAACCTTAAAAAAAAAACTTCTATCATGTTCTTCCCCAAAAGTTAAGATCAGCTGGTGTGGGGCTTGGTAGCAGGGTATTTTTGAAGAAGCTTTTCCAGCTGCAGGATTCATGGCCTCATACACTGGTCTCTGTAGGCCTGCCCAGGTCAAAACCCATGATCCTCACCTGTTGCTAAAGCCTTTGCTTGAGGACATTGGTTGGACAGGTTTGGTGGTCTGTTAGAGGTGAGAATTGTTGAGTCCTTTAAACTGGATTCTGTATAGTATTCCCTAGTTGACATTGGCTCAGGTTTGTTGTTTTTTATTATTATTATTTCATTAATATAACACAAATACATCAAAATAATATCTTATTTCCTAACGTTATCTGGATCTTAGAAGCCTTATTGACCATTCTACAATTTATAACACAGATACCTCTCTTTCAATGACCTCTCTTTCTTCCTTCTTGGAGGAACCAGCGTTTGAAAGCATTATTTTTGTAATATAAGTCATCAGAGAGAAACCAGAGAATGGAAATAGATGTCACACATTCTCACAATTTTCTGTGTTGGTTATCATATCCAAACTTCCTATAGGTTTGTTAACAAAGGAACTGACATTATTACTGAACCTTTGACAACCAGCCAAGTATTTGCTGGTGACTTACTAGAACAATATTTCAGAATGTGTCTGCCCCCAAACCATTGAAACAATCGCCATTAGCTCCTCCTGACTCCCATTGTGCTAAATGCGAGTACCCTTATTTGTCTTACAGATTGTATTGTGTGTGTGTTCTTATAGTTGAAACTCGTAGTATGAATATTAAATTTATATTGCTATTAGAAGCATAATAAAGAATACTGTGTTCAACTTTTAGAAGAATTTTTAAAAATAACAATCTTTTTGCTTAATATAATAAAGCAGGGCTACACATAAATTATTAAACACTGTCTGATTTCAAGGACTCAGTTCAAGATGTATTGCTGATTTTATATATTTGCAGCTGTTTTGCCCGCTCTGCTTTTCCATGTTTCTTTTCCAGTTTTTGTTAGTTTTTAAAACCATTACATAATCTGCACTAAATGAACACCACATATAAGGAGACAGAATAAAGCAAGAAGATAAAGAATGTTTATACACGGAAAATATGTATTTTCCTTTTTTGTCTAACGTAACGAGAGAGTGCAATGATGCATTTCTGCCTCCTTATCGTGTTGTATAATACTTATTAATCAGCTGCACTTCAGGTTAATTCAGAAGACTCCAAAATGGTGGTTCCCATTAATAAGTAGATGCTGTTGGCTTCTCCTATGGCCTAGCCTAACAATCTTTCCAATGGTAAGAGTATTCCTTGGAGTTTCTTTTTCTAGCGTAGAATACAGGAGACCAGCTTTGCAATCTGCATCTGGGTCCTTATTATCTATCTTTCCTTGCGATTCCATATTGGGCTTCTCAAAAGGGATTTAATATAATTATCATAGAATACCTTTCTGGGTTAATCCTTCAGTGGTTCCCCATCATTCCATGGGCCTTCTCTTTCTCACAGTCAGATAACACTATCTTAAAATAAGGAAATACACTCCCCCCCAAAAAAATTTTTGGAAATAGTGTGATAGATTTTTAATGGTATAAAAACACATCCCATCTAGTGAAACTTGTTAAAGCCATTGAAACAATTCTTTATCCTAATGAACCTAAATGATCGTTCAAATGTTGATTCCAGAACACTCTGTACCAACTGATGCTTTCATGTGCATCTGTGTCATCTGATTTTTTGTATTTAGTTTTGACTCAATAAGTGGTGGGTTTTTTTTACTTTGGGGGAGTTGTGAAGGTGAGTGACCATCTTGCAGTGGCTTGAGGTGTCTCAAAAATCAGGACAGTGGCATGTGATTGACATTGTAAGCAGAAAGACAAGATCTATACTATCATGCTTTGTTACCATCATATATCTGGCTGCTTGAAGATATTCAGAGGTTTGGAATATCACAAATAGACACAAGGAATATAGATTAATGGACAGGGTGCAAATGAGTCAATATTACCATGGTGATAGGTACCTTAGAAATTTATAGTGAAGTAGATGCATAATACATGTGATTTACCAAATGGATATTGCCACCTCATCTGTGATATATTATAGTTTAGCTCACAACTTAACTGTAACACATGTTTATCTTGTTATGGAATTCAACTTTGATGTGGAAATTTCTGGGTTTAAGGTCTCATGTCAGAGTTTTGTCTATATGTGATCCTCTTTGATGAACTCCTAACCGTTGTTAGTCCTTGAGTTCTTCTTAAGCACAGTCATCTAGGGATTTTTTTTCTCTGCATCCCTTATCACTGACTGTGTAGCCAGGTGTTGTGCTGACCAGTCTAATGCTCTAGTGCTGAGTCACTATTTTGCAATGCATTTGTAATCCTTTCGAATTCACTTTTCCCACACCAGTACCCCGCTAAGTTGTTTGACAGCCTTTTGTGTTTACATGCTTTTCCAGCACCTTCAATTCTATCCCCTATATATTGAGACTGCATCCTCTTTATTTGTCTGCACCATGTTCACCATACTTTTGGGGGCTCTGCAGATAAATAAATTACTATATAATATTATTCTTGTCATCCCCTTCTCTCTCCCCATTTCTTTTAACTATATTTCTTCATAGTGGAGCTTATACCTGTTGCATATGACTATTTATTCACATACCATTTGTATATTTTGTCCTGTGATGTCAAATATAAAGTATATTGCTTTTCTCCATTATATAAAATATTTTGTTTTATATGAATTTCATACTTTTCAAAAGGTGACATACTGACTGGCTGTTTTAAATACTGCCATCTTCTGGCATCTATGTGCAGTCAATCCTTAGCATCTCTGCCATAATGCGCAACTAGTGTTCAATTTAGTCTCTCTCTGGGGTATGGAATCTGTTACTGAGCAGTGAAACTGACAAAATAATTTCAAATAGAAAAAATGAACAGCTATCAGTCAATACCAAAATGTTAGTCTCTACTAAGCTGGGCTGAATTTGAACTGGTGGTCTAGAAGTGAAGATGTTGGCAGGCAATTTGAAATTATCAGCTTGTTTTGGATATGAACTGTGTGACTTAGAAAAGAACAGTAGTTTTACACAATTTGAAATTGATTAATTTGTTTACAAATATATGTTTTACTTCTTCCAAAACAACTGCAACAAAAACTACAGTAGTAGGTTAGTTACATGAAGAAAATGATAATCAAAATAGTGCATATTTATATGAGGGTTATATCTGCATATTGAAATCTCCAAAAGGTAAATCTAGAAAAAAATCTGCTAGTATCTGATCAAAAGATACTTAAAAACAACATATTCTAAAGGTCGGTTTAGACCGAGAGAGATCTGTACAAAATGCTATCATAGTAGAAACCTGTTTTGCAGTTATTTGTGAGGCCAATTTCCTTTTCCAAAGACTGCAGGTTTTTGTTTTTAAGTATTCTTTGCACTTTTTGTCAAATTGATCAAAACAATCTTTCACACAGCCTCTTTTAGAATAGCAACTAAAATCTTTGAGTGCTAGTAGGATTGCCTCCTTCTATGAGTTTAACACCTATACATATGTATGTGCCATTGAAGTAATCGGACTACATTTATAATGAACTGCATATTAAATAAAATAATGTTATTTAATAGACAAGAAAAGAAAAAAAATCTAATTATAATTATATTTTATTAAAATATGCCTTTAAGATTTCTTAAACAATGTTGCAGTGCCGCAATCGCCACAGTACAGAGCAACTGAGATCTCCATCATGGTATGTTGGCTTTGCGGAGGGTTTTATTGCAGACCAACTTCCTTTAACCAGCCTTAGTCATGGTGTCATCAGATGCATGTAAAGTATGTATTATGTCTGTTCTAATCAAGGAAGATCAGTCATTTAATATAATGGAACTTGATTATAATTAGCCATCTCAGGATAGCTAGTGATCCCAGTCTTTGTATTTGCACTGGATCAAATTGTATTTGCATGTATATTCTGGATATCAGAGAAGATGCAACAGAGTTTCAAAAATATGGAGTCTCATTACCAATTATCTGAGCCATTTTGTCCCCACCAAAAATAAATCTTGTCACTTACATATTATCACTTTTAAAACATATCAGTTAAAGGCCTGAGAAATTAGTCTTGATATTATACATGGATGCATATTTTTGCCTTTATTTTATACTATTTAATATTATTTCAAAATAATATGTCCTCTTAAGGCACTTCATTCACACAATGCTTTTTTTTTTTTCTTCTTCCAAAAAATGTCTTTGGAAGTGCACGTGTCATATTTTTCACTCACTTTGTGTTGTGACCATGGGTGCAGAAAGTTTTACAAAACTGATAATCTTAAGGAAATCTTGCTTTGTTTTGTTTTGTTGTAGATCTGATTTTTCTACTCTTGTTATTGTTTATACAGGATTTACATTGAGCAGCACAGTATAAGTCATTCCAGCAAAATGTGCTAGGGAACAAAATAAAACGTCAGAAGGAAAAAATAATTAGCATCCTTATTTGTTATAATGTGCTGAGCCTCTCTTTAGAACATAGTGAAATTCAAGCAAAAACTGTTTTCAAATTAAATTATACGGTGGGCTCATAATAATGTGCGGCCACATTATGTTCCTTTACCCTGATCTAAATATGGAGTAACTCTATTTCTTACAATGGAGTTACCCTAGATTTACACTGTCAAGTATCAGAGGGGTAGCCGTGTTAGTCTGGATCTGTAAAAAGCAGCAAAGAATCCTGTGGCACCTTATAGACTAACAGACGTTTTGGAGCATGAGCTTTCGTGGGTGAATACCCACTTCGTCGGATGCATGTCAATAATTATTTAATTATTTAATGCATGTCAATAATCAATAATTATTGACATGCATCCGGATGCTAATTATTGTATTATTGAATTAATGTATTCACCCACGAAAGCTCATGCTCCAAAACGTCTGTTAGTCTATAAGGTGCCACAGGATTCTTTGCTAGATTTACACTGTTTGGCTGAGCATAACAAGGCCCTCCTCTCAACTTAATGGCATTTTTGTCTATCTGTAACACAATAACGTTTGAATTCTGCACCTGCTTAATTCCAAAATGTCAGGAAATGTTCTAGACATCAGTGCGCAGATCTTCATTGATTTTGGTGGAACCTGGAAAAAACAGAAGGGGAAATAGGGGACACACAGAGCCCCTTATATCTGACTAGTACACCTATTAGTTTTAACCAGGTTTGTAATTTTCTGTAGATCAGAGAACTGGTTGATGAAAGCCATTGACATTTTTCAGCATAACAATAACATTCCAGCTCAGCCCATCATTCTAACAGAGTTCAAAATATTGATATTCGGAGTGATTTATCTCCCAATCTGAAAGAAAATAAATAATTCAACGATTTACACAAGGTTACATATTCACGTGTCCCTGACATAGAGGAGGATGGGAGGGTGGCACACCAGGAGCTTTTAGAGGGAGGATGGAGGGATGCAAGGAGTCCCTGTGTGTATAATGAGTTCAGCCTAAAGAAGGTGTGAAGTTTGTGACCCTCTAGACATGGGTAGGCTAAGACAGGAGCAGTCTCAAAAGAAATGGGGTAAACGCATAGCTCTTGACATGTGATGGAGAGGAGAATGGAGGGGAGCACAAAGAGCTGTGGCATTGGGGAGGAAGAGGAGAATGGGGGACCCTAGTAGGGAGGTATCATTGGAGGCCCCCAGATCCCTGGCATGGGGGAGAATGAGAGGCCATGGTATGATGGAAAGAAGAAATAAGGGACATGAACTGGGGAATTGTAAGGGTACACAACATGCCTGGTATGGGTGAAGAGGTGGGGTGGAGTTGCTGGGACTTTCTGGAAAACAGAGGGGGATGGGAGGCACACAGGGATGGGGTGGGGCAGAATGGAGGGATACAAGTAGCCCCTGCTGCTTTCAGTGAGCATGACTCGAAAAAGGAAATAAATGAGTGACCCATGAGCATAACTTGATCTTTATAAAACAGCTGCTCCAGGCTTCGTATGTGAAGTGGTGCATCACACTTGTGCAGAAAACTTCATAACCCCAAAATAACCTTTAGCTAACCTTTATTATATAGTATATGGTCCAGATGAGTTGCCATGGCATGCAGCTGAATGAGACTGATGGAACACCAAACTGTCAACAAACATTTGACTTAGGAAAGCCCATTCATTTCTTGAACTTCAGGGCTTTCTGAATTATTTTACCTTGGGGGAATGTTATTAGTCCAAAACAGATTTTAATTTACAAGATAGAATACATATGAAACACAAAATAACAGGTTTAGAAATCTGAAACATTGTGCTTTGTAGACTTCATCCTCAAAACGTGACATGTAGGGTCTGGGTGGTTGTTGAAACATAAGAGGAAAGGTTTAAAAAAGAGTAACTCTCCCTCTATCAACAATTTTTTTTAGCTATATTTGGTGGAGGGATGGGTATGTGTGTGCTGGGGTTGTATAATTTGGCTTGGTGGAAGGAGAGAGACAGGGATGCTGAGATGTCCTGTCTTTTGGATAGAGGACTAGAATGCCAATGGGTTGTGGTCATGATGAATCGGGGTGAGAGCAGTATTAGAGGGCTTTCCCTTCACCCTCTCCCCTGGTTCTTGTCATACAGACAGAAAGCAGAAGACCAGAAATGCAGGCAATGTGATGTTTATTGGGGTTAGTTCCAAGCAAGCATATTAATCGCTCTATACACCGGCAGAGTCTATTTCCCAGGATTCTGTTCTCAGTTCTGACCAGGGCTGCCCAGAGGGAGGGGCAAGTGGGGCAATTTGCCCCAGGCCTCTAGAGGCCCCCATGAGAATATAGTATTCTATAGTATTGCAACTTTTTTTTAAGGGAAGGGGCCCCTGAAATTACTTTGTCCCGGGCCCCCTGAATCCTCTGGGCAGCCCTGGCTCTGACACCACAGAGCGTTTCCCCCGTTTCACCCTTTTCAGCTCTGATGCTTCTGAGCCTTGCCTGTGTCCCCGTTCCCCATTCCCCCTCCTCTTTCCCATTTCCCCTTTCTTAACAGACCCAAATATACCTGCAATGCACACCCTCAGTCCCACCCCTTACAACTTATGGTCATGTTCCATTTTGCGGGGGTTGTATCCCATGGGAGGGGTGAGGAGTGAGGTTATGCTATGGTCGGGGCAGGCTTTTCTTTGGCCTTTTAGTGTTTTATACCTTCCCCCAAATACCTCTTTGCCCCTCCCAACTGGTTGCTTGACCTTGCCTTGAGATAGGAGTTGAAGCAATCTTAAAGTGTGCCTACATACTAACAAGCAAATGATACCTGCAGTTAAGAGTGCTGTGAGGAGGTTAGACTTGGTGGTGACATCTGGTACTTCTGATGTTGGAGGTAAGGAAAGGGACCAGAATGAATTTAAAGCTGTGCAGCAGAACAGATCTGAGGAAGATATGTGGCAGATGCTGGGTCAAAAGGGGTGTGTGCCCAGTTGGTGATTTGGGGTGAGATCCTAGAGGAGTTCTGTAACATGGAAGAAGTTGGACACTGTTTCAAACTTATTGCTTCTGAAAGCGAAAATGGTGGAGGGGAGATTTGTCATGTTTTTGCCATTCGTAACTTCGGGTGAGAGGAATTCTTTGATATTTACCTGCAGTAAATTACACTGTACTGTGGTTGATGAGATCTATGTCTTCATCACAAATGGATGTATTTGTTCCAAAGTATTGCCTGGTTCTGATGTATCCAAAGATTCTTCATGAATTGTCTTTGGTGACGGTGGATGTTCATGGAAGAACCTTTTGCTGAGGCAAAGGTTACCTTATTTGACATCTCCCGCATTTCATGTGCACAATTAGTTGTTAAGGGCCAAAATCTGAGCTGATTTACACCCTGCAGCCAGGATATATGAGGTAAAAGTGACAGTAAGAATGGTCATACTGGGTCAGACCAATGGTCCATCTAGCCCAGTATCCTGTCTTCTGACAATGGCCAATGCCAGAGCATGGTTTTGCAAGTCAAGGCAGAACAGGGACTTAAAATACAAGTATTTATTTTAAAGGCTATTCTATTTTAATAAATGTCTATTTAAATTTTGTATGGTGTACATTGAGTATTGTAAATATGGTATCACATAAATTAACTAAGGGGAGTTGAAACGGCATTCTGATGTCATTTTGCAGTCTCTCAGTAGACACATCTATTTTACGTTCCTCTGATCATTATAACTGAGTTTTAATGTAGTACATGTATATTATCATGCGCCTGTTCTGTTAATTTTAAATCTGTTTCTGTTGAAAGGTCTTAGTGTCAGGCTTATTGTTGGAGCTATTAGGGATGTCCTATCAAATCCTACTACTTAGATACTTCTCCTGACAGAATGAAAACCAGATACATAGCTTTGATTTAGAAACACTAAGAATAGGCTTAATCCAAGCCTGAAAGCTATAATCCAAAGTGATACAGAAGACATAATGAACAAAATGAACAGCTTACTGGCACCTGATCTGACAGGGGAAGACCCAGGAATAGACACACAGCATATTTCAAATAATTTAAATTAAAACAAGTGACTGCACCCATCCAATTGTTAAGGCTGTAACTATCAGAATTTTATATCCCAGAGTGCCTTTTTTTCATTGTTCATCTTTGAGGTTTAGCTAAACCTTAATTCTATGTTAATCTAGGGGCTCAATGATTGAGCTGCTGAAAGTAACAAATCTCATGAGGAGTTTCTGTAGCTTGCTTCAAGTGGAGGGAGAGTGAACAGAAATTACCTATGACAAAACAGTGATTGTTCACAAAATAGTTTCTTGTAATTATGTGCTCTTTCATGAGCAATATGTTGGTCTAGAAGTTGTTGATATCAGGAGGGAAACAGTGGATATGAGCAACCCTTGACAGATCATCCTGTAGATCATTACATAGAATCCTACCTGCTGCCAAGGCTCAAATTTTGTTCAGAATGAGCTAGAAGATTGCTGCCTCCCAAAAGTTCCAGCCATACAGCAGTTTAGAGGGGTAACAGTAAGATAGGCTCCACATTTAATATACTCCATTGAAATGAATACATGTGCTTCAGACCTTTCTGTTCTTTCAGGCTTCCTGTCGATATTCAATAATAAGGTTTCTCCTGTGTAAGGTTACATATCAACTTTGGCCATAAGAGCTAGAAACTTGAATTTTGTTTTTTTAATAAAGAGTTAAATGCTGTAGAAACCGATGAGTAAAACCTCTACTTATCATTGGAAAGTCCTCAATATTTGTGGATGAGGCTTAAATGTGAGAACATTTTTTAATAATGTTGATCAACACTACATGATACTGAAGTAACATGCCAAACCTTTGCTCTGTACTTTTTGATGCTTAAGTAAAAAGGCTCCGGGGTACATGCTGATCTCTCCCGCAGACACCCCCCACCAGCTCCTATTGTCTGAGCTGGTGCTCAGGGTGGGGGAAGCGCTCAGAGCCCTGTGTCCCCCTCCCTCCCCCACAACCCTCCCAGGAGCCAGACCTGCTGGCCGCTTCCAGGGCGCAGCACGGTGCCCCAGGACAGGTAGGGACTAGCCTGCTTGGGTGCTACAGCGCTGTCAGCCGGACTTTTAATGGCTCCGGTGCTGACTGGAGCCACGAGAGTCCCTTTTCAACTGGGTGTTCCGGTCGAAAACCGGACACCTCGTCACCCTAATTGGTATGCAGGTGGAATCGCTATTAACAAGACTTATGCTGCACAATGGCTGCAGATAATATCCCATAGTATAAATTTAAATTGTTAAATGCACAATGTTAGGATTATTGTGACTAGGATGTGCCAAACTCAATGTGATGAAGAATCATTTAAAATTTGGATATTTAGAGATAAATAAAAAACAAGTAGGCATCATATATTAATGGAGTAAATGAACTATGCATGTGAGTTTGTGCAAATGAAAAGGTTGCCCTATATTCTAAGTTTATGGTAGTCTTGCCAAATATGCCAAGGCTTACCCATCTTCATTTATACATCTGCATCCACTGGCTAATCATTCACACCCAGTTTGGGGTGTGTGCCTCACATTTTGGCATATGCTGTAATTATGGAGAGATGAAGTGTTCAGGAAAAGAAAATCTCATTCCACTGTGAAGCCCTTCATTAATGGAAATGTGTTAGTTAAGGTTTCTTGCAGCAAATCAAATTTGGCAGGCTGCAGAAACATAGTATTTTTTTATCAAGGGGGTCATCAACTCTTTTATTTGCTTTGATCCATTGCTGGAAAGAGCCCAGATTTCTTGACTTTGCGGGCACAATGGAAAGTCCATCTTTTCTCACAGGCCTTGTGGTAGGCTGGAGTTCAGAGGAGGAGAGGCTGGAGGTTGAAGGATGATTTCAATGGAGGTATCATGGTATGGTTAGGTAGATTCATTTCTTTGTCCAGCTATATCGAAAGAAGGACAGGAGACATTTTGACATGGGTTAATCAGGCTGCAACTTTATTATTAGATGTTTGGGACTACCCAGCAGATAAGAGTGTACAGTGCAGGTAACCCCATGTTTGGTCCATAATTATCTGGGGGGGCTTCTGCCAGCTCCCCCTCTTTTTCTATACAGGTTCCTGCAGCCAATCCATCACTGAGATCTTACCATTCTCTCCCCCCTGCATAGGAGGATTAAGGTGGACTATAAGAAATTGAGGTTGGTTCCCTGCTATACCAATCATAGGAGTCCCCAACTCTCATCCCCCTCCCTCTTCATTCCATTAACAAAGACCTCCTTTTAAAGGCGAAAAAACCCCAACTGCACCCAAGCCAATCTGCTGGTAAAGGAAAATTTCCTTCCCAGACTCCCTAAAAAGGAGGTATCCAGTGTAAGGCCCACAGCAGGTTTTGGCCAAACCTGGTATTTCACCACCTAAAGGAGAGGGAAGGTGAGTGCTGCCTCAGCCTGCTCCATGTAAAAGGGGACTTCAGACACAGGGCTGCCCTTTAAAGCCCTTCATTCCCAGTGGATGAGTGAGCAACCACACTGACCCTCCTTCCCTTTTGCAGCAGTTTTCTTCTCTCTCCCCCCCCCATCCCCCAGCCATAAAGCACTGTTCCCTTCATCCAGCCTGCCAGACAAATTCTTTCCCCCCTATACCCCCACAATTGGTGCAGTCATTGTGGGAAAGTCTATTAATTTGATAGTTTGTAATAGGGAAACTTGATTAACTAACGTATGGTATTGACAATTTTAGATTTCTGTGTTCTAAATTTCATAAGGCACTTTCATCTCTAGATGGATAAGTATAAGTAGGGGCATTACCAGCAGATCGAGGGATGTGATCATTCCCCTCTATTCGACATTTTTGAAGCCTCATCTGGAGTACTGTGTCCAGTTTTGGGCCCCATACTGCAGGAAGGATGTGGAGAAATTGGAAAGAGTCCGGCGGAGGGCAAAAAAAATGATTGGAGGGCTGGAGCACATGACTTATGAGGAGAGGCCGAGGGAACTGGGATTGTTTAGTCTACAGAAGAGACAAATGTGGGGGGGGTGGATTTGATAGCTGCTTTCAACTACCTGCAAGAGGGTTCCAAAGAGGATGGATCTAGAGTGTTCTCAGTGTTACCAGATGACAGATCAAGGAATAATGGTCTCAAGTTGCAGTGGGGGAGGTTTAGGTTGGATGTTAGAAAAAACACTTTTTCACTAGGAGGGCGGTGAAGCACTGAAATGAGTTTCGTAGGGAGATGGTGGAATCTCCTTCCTTAGAGGTTTTTAAGGTCAGGCTTGACAAAGCCCTGGCTGGGATGATTTAGTTGGGAATTGGTCCTGCTTTGAGCAGGAGGTTAGACTAGATGATCTCCGGAGGTCCCTTCCAACCCTGATATTCTATGGATACCAAGTACATTTAAAAAAAAAGTTTTTTCCTTTATGAGCAGTATTTTTCTGCTGTCTCACTTTGTCTGGGATCTCTCAGCTCAACAGTGGGGACATTGAAGTTTACTGGAACTGATTTTTTTCTTTTGTGTAAATGCTGAAGGAGCCTATTCTTACTTCAGTCTTCCAAAGATAAAACTTCCATTAATTCCAATGGAAGGAAGATTAAGAGAGTTAGATGACCAATTAAAATACACAGTGTAAGTAGGGCAAATCAGTTAAAGATGCCACATACTACAGCCCTTTTATGCTATATATCATCTGAGGAAATTTGGATTACTCCTTGAAAGTTCAGGTGTTACTTATCAGTTGTATCTACATTCATCACAAAAAAATAGAGAAAGATGCAAAGCACACACATGAGGAGGCAGGAGTAGCCTGGTATTTACCTGTGGTGGTTTTTACAAGGCAAAATAATGTTTTTTACTGCCTCACAAAAAACTATTTAGTCTCACTTTAAGGCATTTTCTCTTTTTAAAAATGGTTTCATTAATGCATACCACGTTAAACCTAGTTTTAGTTACATACTCATATTGTGGTTACATAAGGCAGTAAATTAATAGATTAATTTAGGGTTATACTAATAAAAAGTAAAACTGCAATGGGCTAGTATACTAATATATATATCATTATAATACAGAACATTAGAATGTCTGTACATCTTGGTTCAGTATTTTCTAAACGAAGTTATGTCTTGACTCATTTCAATTTTCAGTATTATATAAACAAAAGTAAAAAACATTTGATTATATGAAAACAACAATAATGCATAATTGTAGGCTGAAAGAATTAGCAATCAGAATCATCAGAGTTGCAGGTTCATTTTGTCATGCAGCATTCTGAAGTAGAAGACAAACTTTGATGTACTGGATATACTATGCCTATTCCTCAGCTTTCAATGGACATATCCAAAGTTTGAAATTATTCATTCGATGCTTTCTGAACCTGCAATTATTTTTTAGTTTCATGGTTTAAACTGGGTTTAAGCAGGTATTTACCAACACCCTGTCATAAACTAGTTTTTCCCAGGAAATTGCCAATCCTGCAAGGATCACCATCAAGCTTGAATGAGCTTCATGAAAATATTCCCCATAATGTATACATTGTAAAGTCATCCTATATATGGTTGGCAAGCCTTCTGACTGATGTATAGTGGTGAGGCTTTCATTTTTGTAGTGTATTTTGGAAAAAGAAAACATTGATTTCCAAGATTTCCTCAGATGATATACAATATAAAATTACTATAACATGCCCCGTCTTTTTAACTGCCTTGACCTTCCTGATCTGTATGTGCCAGGTGTTCAACTGACTACAGCCTCTCAGAGCAGAGCAAAAAGTAATTTGACCAGACTTCTAGAGTCTCCCAAATTGTAACAATGTTCCATTACTTTGCCCTGGTCTACACTAGGACTTTAATTCGAATTTATCAGCGTTAATTCGAACTAACCGCTCAACCGTCCACACCAGGAAGCCATTTAATTCGAACTAGAGGGCTCTTTAGTTCGAATTTGGTACTCCACCCCGGCAGGTGGAGTAACGCTAAATTCGCACTTGCTAGCTCGAATTAGGCTTGGTGTGGATGCTAATCGAACTTAGCAGCTCCGGGAGCTATCCCACAGTTCACCACTCTGTTGACGCTCTGGACAGCATTCCGAGCTTGGATTCTCTGGCCAGCCACACAGGAAATGACCCGCGAAAATTTGAATTCATTTTCCTGTCTGGGCGGTTTGAATCTGACGTTCTGGTTGCACATCGGGGCGAGCTCCGCAGCACCTGCAACGATGCAGAGCTCTCCAGCAGAGGAGTCCGGGCAATCCCAGAATAGAAAGAGGTCCCCAGCATGGACTGACCGGGAAGTCCAGGATCTGATCGCTGTGTGGGGCGAGGAGTCTGTGCTCTCGGAGCTGCGCTCCAACAAGCGGAACGCGAAGACCTTCGAGAAGGTCTCTAAAGCCATGAAAGACAAAGGATACAGCCGGGATGCGATGCAGTGCCGCGTGAAAGTGAAGGACCTAAGACAAGGGTATCAAAAAGTCAGAGCGGCAAACGGACGCTCCGGAGCCCAGCCCCAGACATGCCGCTTCTACGAGGCACTGCATGCCATTCTAGGTGGGTCTGCCACCAGTGCCCCACCAGTGACGGTGGACTCCGAGGACGGAATAGTGTACCGGGACAGTTCCCCCTCCCTGTTCGCCGATGGGGAAGATGAGGAAGGGTCTGTTGAGGACGGCGCAGGCGACATCGAACCCACTCCCGCTTTCCCTGACAGCCAGGATCTCTTCATCACCCTCACAGAGATCCCCTACCAACCGTCCCCGCCCGTTAACCCGGACTCGGAATCAGGGGAAGGATCAGGCGGTAAGTGCTACAAACAGGGATACATTTATTTTTTTAAGAAACAGGGATATATATAAAAAATAGAAATACTATATAACAATTTTTAAATATGAAACTAGACAAACAGCAGGTCTACACAAACAGCAATGGAGCAATAGTCCTCTGGGGATAGTTCAAAAAAGCTCTCAGAGAGCAGCTGGAAAAGCCTCAGCAAGAGGTTTCTTGGGAGAGGTGCTTTATTGGGTGCTCCGTTGAAGCACACTCTTCCGCGCCAGGCCATCCTCAGGTACAGGGGGACCATCGCCTCGACGAGCATGGCAGCGTATGGTCCTGGTCTGTGCAGGGCTTCTGTTAGCATCCGCTCTCTCTGTGTGCGCCTGACACGCCTCAGGGTGATGTCGTTGTGGAAGTGCTGCATCTAATTAGTGGAATTAGTGTACTGTTACTATTGTGCATGGTAGACTTTTACTTTGCATAAGAATGACCCTCGCTTAACAGAGTTTTACTTTGCATAAGAATGACCCTCGCTTAACAGCCACGTGTTGCAGGCCACAGAGGAAACGCATACAGGGGTCTTTCCCGTTCACTGGCGGGAGGTGCCGCATAACGCTCATCTTTTCTGCTTTGCACATTGCCTCCAGCAGGAGAGCACAGCTAAGCAGTAACTGATAAGCACTCTGTACTGTAAGGCTTACCAGGACTTTGTGCAAGAGGGATGCAGCTGTCTCTCCTCGCTTGTGCACTATCCAGTGCAATCGCGCCGCCAATGAGAGCGTATTCCGAAATCTCGGACTAGTTCCGAGATCTCCTGAGACTTGGTTCCCTGTTTGGTCTTCTTAACTGAAACTGACTAGACTGTGTTTACTGTTGGAAAACATGTATTTGTTCAAGGAAATCACCTACTTTTTCGCATCACACAGCTTCGGGTCCTTCCCGGACTGCCCCGCCATCCCCCTCGCAGAGGCTGGCTCAGATTAGACGCCGAAAGAAAAAGACAAGGGACGACATGTTCCAGGAACTGATGGCCAGCTCCAGAGCGGAGGCGGCAGAGCAGAGACAGTCGAGGGAGAGCCTGTGTCAGCAGCATCGCACACACATGGAACGGGAGGATAGGTGGCGGCAGGAAGACCAGCAGGCGACTCAAACGCTGCTTGGTCTAATGAGGGAGCAAACGGACACGCTCCGGCGCCTTGTAGATGTTATGCAAGACCGCAGTCAGGAGGAGAGAGCCCCCCTGCAGTGCATCTGCAACCGCCCTCCAACGCCAAGAAGTCCTGTCCCCCCCTCACCCAAAGTGACAAGACGGAGGGGCGGTAGGGGCCGTGAGAACTGTCCCTGCACCGCAGCACACCGATAATGTTCGAGACAACTGTCGCGCTGTAAATTTGTACAAGCTCTTTCCTTAAAGCATCAACCAGTCCCAACTCCAAGTTTAAACCCCCCACTGTGTACTACATTATTAAAAGCGGTTTTGTGTTACTGACTGTTTCCGTCATGTTTCTGGTGTCAGAAGACTTTCTGTTGTTCTGTAGGGGGGGGGGGGGTTGTAATTTCACTGCATAGCCCACAGTGCCATGCTACAGACTTGGCTGCAGGGTCAACTGCAGGGCACACACAGACTGCAGTCACTAGGCACCAGGGACAGTCTGTGTGGTGTATGCTGCCCCGGGTCTTTCCTTGATGTGTATGCTTGTGCAGGGTCCTGGTGCCTGACATCCCAGAATGTAAAGGCAGGCTTCCCTTCACATGCACTTGGACCGTAGTCACGATCCTCCCCGGTGCCCTGAGCCCCAAAAAGAGACCTCATCCAGGGGCAGATACTCACCCTTCCCCCACACCCCTCACCCCTTCCAACGCCCAAACCCACAGCCGTCATGTTAACCCCTATCCAAAGACGGCACCCCTCGCCCCTTCCTGCAAACCCACCCATCAGTGCACACCTTAACCAGCACAGAGTGCTTCCATGTTTCAACGAAGAAAGAGAAATGCAAAGTCAACGAAAGATTTATTATTAATTACTAAAACATGTCCTTAGTTTTAAAACGTCCTTCGGAACTGGGGGAAACTTGGTTTATGATCAGGCTCTCTTAAAATCAAGTGGACAGTCACAGGTTACCCTGCTCTGCGAGGAAACTCGCTTTCAAAG
Source organism: Mauremys mutica (assembly GCF_020497125.1). Classification (NCBI taxonomy): domain Eukaryota; kingdom Metazoa; phylum Chordata; order Testudines; family Geoemydidae; genus Mauremys; species Mauremys mutica. The sequence goes on from NC_059073.1 coordinate 153,921,495, forward strand.
CCTCCCTGATGCATATCGCTTCCCGCTGGGATATTCTCTCAGCACGGGTGTCTGGCTGATCGTAAACAGCAGCCAGGCGATTTGCCTCAACCTCCCAAGCGGCCAAAAAGGTCTCGCCCTTGCTCTCACAGAGATTGTGGAGCACACAGCAAGCAGCAATCACTACGGGGATATTCTTTTCGCTGATGTCCGAGCGAGTCAGTAAGGTCCGCCATCTCCCCTTGAGACGTCCGAAAGCACACTCCACCACCATTCTGCACTTGCTCAGCCGGTAGTTGAAGAGTTCCTTGTCTCTGTCCAAGGCGCCTGTATAGGGCTTCATGAGCCAGGGCATTAGCGGGTAGGCCGGGTCCCCGAGGATCACTGTAGGCATCTGCACATCCCCAACCGTTATTTTGTGGTCCGGGAAGAAAGTGCCTGCCTGGAGGCGTCTAAACAGACCAGAGTTCCTGAACACACGCGCGTCATGAACCTTGCCCGCCCACCCGACGTTGATGTTGGTAAAACGTCCCCTATGGTCCACCACAGCTTGCAGCACCATTGAAAAGTAGCCCTTTCGGTTAATGTACTCGCTGGCCTGGTGGGCTGGTGCCAGGATAGGGATGTGAGTCCCATCTATAGCCCCACCGCAGTTTGGGAATCCCATCGCGGCGAAGCCATCTATGATGACCTGGACATTTCCGAGAGTCACTACCTTTGAGAACAGTTGCTCAACGATTGCGTGGGCTACTTGAATGACAGCAATCCCCACGGTAGATTTGCCCACGCCAAAGTGGTTCGCTACTGACCGGTAGCTGTCTGGCGTGGCAAGTTTCCAGAGGGCTATGGCCACTCGCTTCTGCACACTCAGGGCTGCTCGCATCCTTGTGTCCTGGCGCTTCAGGGCAGGGGACAGCAAGTCACACAGTTCAAGGAAAGTGCCCTTACGCATCCTGAAGTTTCGCAGCCACTCTGTGTCATCCCAGACCTGCAGCACTATGCGGTCCCACCAGTCTGTGCTTGTTTCCCGGGCCCAGAATCGCCGTTCCACACCATGAACTTGACCCATTGCCACCATGATCTCCACTGCCCGGCGTACCCTGCTTTCTGAGAGGTCTGCGCCACTCTCCTCACCGTGCTGCCGGAGCCTCCTCGCCCGGTTTCTCAGCATCTGACTGTGGAAGAGGTGGACGATAACGTGCGAGGAGTTGACAACGGCCATAAGTGCAGCGATGATCGCAGCGGGCTCCATGCTCGCAGTGCTGTGGCGTCCGCGCTGTAACCGACCAGACAAGGGCGCGAACAGATTTCCCGCCGGCGCTTTCAAGGAAGACAGGGAGGGCGGGATTGACGGTTCAATGACGACACATTTTTTCCCCCAGCATGCATTGGGGGGAAATCCCACAATTCCAATGGGCAGCGGGGAGTGCGGGAACTGTGGGATAGCTTCCCACAGTGCACCGCTTCCAAAGTCGAAGCTGGCCCCGTGAATGTGGACTCAGAAGTTCGAATTTGTGTATTTAGTATGGATACACAAATTCGACTTCATAAGGTCGAATCCACAAATTCGACTTAAGTAGATTCGAAATAGTCCTGTAGTGTAGACAAGCCCTTTGTTCCTAGATAGTCTAATGGTGCAGTTCTACAGAAGTAAGGCCATGACTTTAGGGCACTTATTATTCATCTTTGGCACTTATGGTTTTCAAGCAGTACCAAAGTTATCTTGAAAGCTCATTTACAATCAGTGCTCTCTATAATTAAATGCAAAGTCATGTAATTTATTAATAGAGGAGAGAATTTCATTAAGATTCCTGATTAGGACAAGAGCACTAACAGAACTCTAAAGGTTATAGAAATTTAGTTCCTGCTTAAGGTAAATTAAATACAAAACCAGATTTAAATAAAGTGGAGAGTCTTGCTTAAATTGTCAAAAGCCAGGAAATTTTAAAATTTACTTTGATATTCTCTCCTTACTGAAACAACTCCGTCCACCCAAATGAATACAATTAAAATATAGCTGGGTGAATCAATAGTTTCAAATATCTTGTCTCTTCTTTGGTTCATAAGGATCATTAACATGGGCCTCTAGGTCTACTTTTCAAATGTAACAAGTTGTTTCAGGTACCTCTGCTTTTAGTCCCCACATTTAAATATCATAAAGAGGCCTGATTGAGACGGTGACTGTTTAGCATTTCTGAAAATCAGGATACCTGAAGGTGTCATGGGTTAAGGAAGTGGTGGGGGTTAGGCTTGGACCCACAAATTGAGACACCCGGAATTGCTAGTCACTTTTAGGAAGTTATAGGGTGAGTTTGTCTATTGACTACAATAGACACAGGATTTCACCCATATTATTTACCAAGGAAATATAAAGTCTCCTTTTACTCTGAATAAACATTCTGTTTTATGGCACTGATTCAGTAAAGCATTTAATCACATGCTAAAATACATTGCTGAACTGGGGCCATAAAGCGAGTTTATTCATATTTATTTCACCATGACTTTAAAATAATTTTGTATCACACACATACTGTATTTCAGAATGCACAATATGTCCCCACTTCACTAAGGTGCATAGGCATGGGACTAATTTTAACCATGTGCTTAAGTAACTTGTTGAATTAGGGCCTAAATTATTTGACAACAAGCAATTCATTCCCAAATATATCAGCTGCTTCATTTGAAAATTCTAAATAATATTTTATTTAAACCAATGCGAACCTGATCCTGTTGATTGGAATCAATATGAGCTTTTGCTACTTATTTCAAAAATAGCGGGATTGGGCCTTGCCTAACCAATACTATGAGCTAAAAGTAACCCTCTAATATATGTGCTTTTTAAGCATATCTACTATACTCTTCTGTATTGCAGCAGTGAAATAAATAAATATATATTTAATATATATAAAATCAGGGGTTCTTAAACTGGGGGTCGGGACCCCTCAGGGGGTCATGAGGTTATTATATGGGGGGTCGCGAACTGTTAGGCTCCACCCCAAACCCCGCTTTGCCTCCAGCATTTATAACTGTATTAAATATATTTAAAAGTGTTTTTAATTTATAAGGAGGGTTGCACTCAAAGGCTTGCTGTGTGAAAGGGGTCACCAATACAAACGTTTGAGAACCACTGATATATAGCCTCAATCTTAGAGAAAATTCTTTGAGATATTTTAAGATTTAAGAGTGGAAAACAAAAATATGATCACAAATGTAACTTCTGCAATACAGATTATTTGTATATATGTGTGTTTGTTTATTTGTATATACATGTGTTTGTATAAATTCTGATTATAAGATTTGTATGTAAGATCCGTATTAGTAATTCATTTATTGAGCTGAATTGTTAGTCTTACACAAGTTAGTCCCACTGAAATAGCAGTTTGACTTATTATGCATCTCAGTCACACACACACACACACACACACACACACACACACACACACAGATATCTCAGCGCACATAATGACACATCATGACAATTTTTTAAAAAATATGCAATAGAATAAAACAGTGCGTGAATTTTCTGATGAAGTAATTCCATATACCAGCAGAGAATTTTGGCCAAAACTTCTTCCAACTACATATTACTTATACCAAAAGTAATTCCAGACCAAGACTTTCTGATGTGTTATAAACCCCTGAGAATAGGGAATTATAATGGAAAAGTGTCACTCTGCCCTCACTTTCTTTCTCACAATGTACTAGTGTAAGACTGTGAGTCAAGAGTGCTACTGCAGGGTTATAGAAACAATGCCATTTATAATTAAATAGTCTTGTGCAATTGCATCAGCTTTCACATCTGATTTTTTCCATTACATTCTGAGTAACTGTGGGCTTCCTCCTGCTCCATATTCTATTATGCCCTTGCCAGCACACAGTTTCACTGATGTTTGCATTTTGTTCCAGTGCTAAGGAGTGAAAAACAACTAAATGACACATCATATAATAGTGTTTACCTAGAAGATACCATATAATTTTTACAAACCTTTCTTTTGGCAGTCCAGTAACCCATTTTAAAGTTGTTATATTTCATTCTTTCTTTCCTTTTTTATTATTAGGAAAAATAATTTCAAGTTAATAAAACCAGTCTGATCATACTGTGAAAATCATTACACTACTCAAAAATTCATGACAATCTTTAATTCATTTACGACAAAAAAAATACCTCTTCTAGGTATACTCTGCAGGGGCGTGTTTCTTTATTCTGCTTCTGCCTACAGTACTTTGTTTTCGAAGAAAAAATATTTAGTTAGAGATATTACTATTAGGACTGAATCCTGTAAAGACTTACTATTGTCATGCAAGTTCTTCTAATTTAGTAACGGGCTGTAGGATGAGCCCTTAGTCAGAAAAGACTCCTATGAGATGCTCAGCACTTTTGACTCCAATTGATGTTAATAGAAATTGGGGGAGTTCGGCACCTTACATGATCACAGATTTAGTTAACATTGGCTTTCGTCTGAGTGGTTACACTGAACTTCACTATGCAAAGCTCTACAAAATATAAAAAATATTATCGTTTGACAGTTGTTGCAGACTTTACACTTTGGAATATGATTACTGGCAGTGGCATTTTAGGTGATTGACATGTTGATTGATGTGTTGATTGAAAATGTTCAAGTGGAAAATGTTATAGTTCCTCATTCTAAACTGGGTCTTGTTTTAAGAGTTGTCAAGGCTTTGCACAAGCTGCATGAGATATGAGACTCTCTCTTGCATCTTCTTAATTCAGAGCCATTTCACAACAGTTGTAAAGTTCCCACAAAGCTGACAAATGTCCCAACCTTCTTGGGTCATAAGAAGCTTAGTTCTTGTAGTAGCTTTACTGATTATAAATAGTTAACCCTCCTTTTACACGAAGAGGAAGCTGAGTAGTGTCCTTAAACGTTAGATTTTCAGTTAAATTATATTGCTACTTGCTTTCTACTCATGTGAGTGCAAAAACAATAAGAAACAATAACCTTTACACAAAGTACATTCAAGTCAAGCTCAATATAGATGGCGATATGAAAAACTTTTATGTATTATTGAGGGAATCTGGGACTATATTGGCCCCTGCCCTTACTATGAAGCTTGCCACCTCTTGCATGCTTTTATTTATTGACAAAGGAGTTTAAAATTATGGTGCAAAGAACCACTAGAATTAGTGATGTGCTGCCACAATTTTAACAAAGGGCTCCCTCAAAGATTTTGTGCCTCAGTTTGTGATTACATTTGATAGATTCCTTAGTTAAAACACTCTCACCAACATAACTCCCCAAATCGAACCATCCCCTTCCCTACACCCAGTGATTTCCCCTCCTCAGGACTTCATGGAAGCATCTATCAATGGCCATATACCTGATGGGTGTTCTGCAGTCTTGTCTGGAAATGGTGGTTGTTTCAAATCACCATGTGTGGGAGCTGGATAGGAATGGATCTCCTTTGGTTCCTGAGGTGGATGGGTTTCTCTTCATTTGTGTTAAGGGGTTTGGTGGGAGACTAGGTCTCCTCTTATCTGGAGGCGGAAGAACAGGTGGGATGGAAAGTTGTGAGAGGGGTACATCAAACGTTTCAGTAGGCTCCTGCTCTGTACTAGATCTACAAATTCTGGGCTGGAGATAGTGCTGATGGAGGACAGTAACAGTTAGCAGCTATAGGACTCCTTAATGCAGTAGCTGCTTGCACCTATATATCTTAAGTAATTATCTGACCTCAATTATTATGGCATCTGAGTACCTCACAATCTTTATTTTTAATCATAGGATCATAAAAATGTGAGGCTGGAAGGGACCTCAAGAAGTCATCTAGTCCAGCCCCCCTGCACTGAGGCAAGGACCAAATATACCTAGACCATGTCTTACAGGTGTTTAATGTATTTCTCCTCACAACACTCCTGTGAGGTAGGGAGATATTATCCCCATTCTGCAGATGGGGAACTGAGACAGAGATAGATTAAAGGGATGTTTACACTTTGAGCTGGAGGTGTAAATTCCTCACTAGCTTAGTCAGAGCTCATGCGCTAAAAATAGAGTGTAGCCACGTTAATGAGAGAGGCTTGCTGCCTCAGTAGGTACCCATCTAAGGTACTAGGCATGTACTCAGGGTGCTCAGCCCCTCCTGTTGCTCACACTGCTGAAGCTACACTGTACTTTTAGCACACTAGTGCAATCAGTGCTAGAGCTGGTGTGCCTCCTGCAGTTGGAATTTACACTTCCAGCTCAAAGTGTAAACGTAACCTAAGTGATTTGCCCCAGGTCACAGAGGAATTGAACCAGAGTCTTATATGGTCACACTCTTTCTGCGCTTCCTGCCTTGTCGGTGCAACTGGCAAGAGTGTGCAGGAACTACAATCAGGTGTCCTCCATATATTCCTATCTGCACTTGTGTAGGATGCAGGAAGGGAGCAATGGCTGCACTGTGCAACTGCCTGAGGGAGCAGCAGCTAGCTCAGTTCCATAATCAGAGATAGTTTAACATTATATTGGCTTTAGTATTTTGGGCAGACCTGTGAAAAAATGCTTTGCCTTCTCCCCAAAAATAACTGTTTCCTGCCCACCATTATCACGCAGGACTATACACAGGACTGGGCTAAGAATTTCAGGGAGGGTTAGTGAAATGATTCTGTGGAAAACATAACTGGTCTTTTCATATAAAAAGTGTGTTGTGTGGGGATCATTAAGTCTCTTTTCCCACCTTCTACAGAAATGGAACTTAGCTCTTGTTCTTTTGAACCCAACTGATCAAGTAACAGGAACAATTTGTTTTCAAGGCTACTCTGTAAGGAAAGAGGAGAGAAACTTCCAGTTTTTTTTCTTTTTCTTTAAATAAAAACTATGATTAGTCAAAGGTCAGTTAACAAGGGGCTGGCAAAAACCCTGTGGTGCCACCTCAGCTTACCAGTGCTTTGAAAATTGGTGAGAATCCCAAACGTGTGATAATGATAAACAACAGTGTACTTTGTTGAAAGAAGGTGTCTGGCAGATGCTGCAGGGATCAGACATGTTCTCATTAACATCTTCATTACTGACCTGGAAGAGGGAGCAAACAGTGTGTTAATGAGATTCACAGATAACGCTGAAGTTGTTGGAAAGTGTTGCAAACACCAGCAAGAACAGTGAAATATTAAAAAGGGTCCAAGAGTGGTTTGGAATTTGGGGATCCATCTTGCTGTCCTTGTCTAGGCAAAACTCCTACTTAGTGGAAGTTTTCCAGAGTAAATGCAGCAAAAAACAGGCACGTAGGTAGGATATAATAGAATTAGTTTTAGCTTGTAATAATGCTATTATCTTTGAGAGAAAATAATCTGAAACCATAATATTTAATAATAGGGGAAAAATAACCCTTGAAAGTAGCACTAAGGAAAGAGAACTAGGAAGTGACAGTGAACAGCAAGCTAGACAAGCATTTTCAATGCAAGATAGTGGGGGAGGGAGAGGTGGGAAAACATGACTTGTGGCTGAATAAGTGCAAGGTGTGATATCATAGAGCAGAGAATTGATGATCCATCTCCATGTAATTCTGTTAAGTCCACACCTGTTAATGCTGCATAAAATTCTAGGCACTTTGATACCAGAAGAATGTACACCTGGATTGAATTCAGTGAAGAGCAACAATAGTGATTGAGGGGCTGGAAGCATTGACTTATAAAGAAAGGTTAAAAGAACTAAGTGGAGGAGACTCAACCCTTTAGCTCAGGGAAAAGCAAATTGTAGTTCCTGACATGAGCCTGGGCCACAATCTCAGGATATGTCTACATTAGAAGCATGACAGTGACACAACTGCAACACTATAGCTATGCCATGGGTAGCACTGTAGTGGAGAAGGGTTTTTTTTCCCATCACTGTAGTAAATCCACTTATCTGAGAGGCCAAAGCAAGGTCAATGGATGAATTCTTCTCTCAACCTAGCTGTGTCTACAGTGGGGGGTAGAGTAACTGAACTGTTGCACTGGGCATGCCATTTTTCAGAGCCCTGAGCCATGTACCTCAGGCGACCTAAGTTTTAGGTGTAGAGCAGGTCTTAGTGGGGATTCATCATCAGGGAGAGCAGAACATAGTTCTACCATTGCTGGACATCAGAATTCTTTCCGAATCTGGTAACATAAGTTTCTGCTGTATTCTCCACAGGAGCCCTGTGGGTAGAGGCTGCAGGGGGATTTGATGGATCAGCACTTCTGCAGGTTGACTTTACCTGCTATGCCTTTCCCCTCCAATCAGCCTCACTCATTTTGGTGCTGCGCTAACTCTGGTAGCTGGGAGTATGTGTGAGGGTCTTACACCACTGGCACTCACTCAATGGACTTTCCACTGCCAGGAATCTGGCAACCTAGTTTATGATGATATAAACCAAGGGTAAATTTGGTCTAATATGAATGTCCTGACTAATGGATAACTGACCACAATGTTGTAGCTATGCACAGCTATTTGGAGTCTCTAAATACAAAGGACAGAGAGGGAGCATTTACACCGGTGTAACTTGCACTTAAGAAAAGAGAGATTCAAGCTGAACGGGGGGGGGGGGGGTGTGACTTCCTGACAGTGAGATCTATTGTAGCGTCTCCAAGAGAAGTAATGAAAGCCCCAATATTGGGGCATTTGAAATTAAACTGCACAAAACACTTGAAAGTATGCCATAAGGACCATATTCCACTACCATGAGGATTAAACTAAATCACCTAATGAGTCTTTTTTTATTGCTAATTTCTAGTATTTTGTGGTCTGGTGAAAGATATCCTTTTTATAACTCTCCATGTATTTTTAACAGAACTTGAGCCTGAGTGCCCCCTGAACTCTCACTTGAAAGTCTCCTCCTTCATGAATAAAAAACACGGAAAATGCTTGTAGTGTTCATTATAACTGAAAAATGCAAAATGACACAAAGTGACAAGGGGGTTTTGGTTTGTTGGTTTGGGGCAGGGGGGAGTTATATGTAGATACATTTTGAGCACTTACATGAAATGGAAGTTTTGGCATGCCTGGTGATACTTCACAACATCATTTAAAGTACCCACTTGACTATCCTCTTAATAAAACTGATAGAGTATCTTGCTCTTTTTCATTAATAAGACTATTTAGCATAAGTAGAAGTATAATTAGACTGTATCAGGCTATAAAGATATTGGTTTGCATTAATCTAGTTCCTTTTATCTTTTACACCTGCTACACCTCCTCTGCTTCCCTTTCTTTTGGAGTATAGGGGTGTTTTGAAGGTGGTCCTGTCTCTTGCCTGCTCACTGCTTTGTTTTGGAGCTATTAGTCACTTTAAGTACTGATAAGGTAGATAAGTCACTGATTCTCTTTGTTAGCTCCCTGGCTAAGCTCCAGATTTCACTCAGGCGTCCACAAAGACTTTGGGGCTGCAACAGCTTTTCTTTCACTACCCAAAGGGCCTTCCCCATTATAGACTGAAGTAAGTCTCCATGGGTGCAGAACTCTGCCCTGGTCCTTTGGGTGCAGAATACCCAGCTCAGAGTTGGAGTCCAAAAGAGTAATATTACTTAGCAAATCTTCAAAATGCTTTTATTAAGTATTTCTCACAGCCCCCCTGTAAGGCAGGTGAGGAGAATGAGAGAGCCATGTGTATTATTTTTTTTAAACATTTCATATGCCCCTCACGTGATCTATTTGATGTTAACCTGCTGGTCTGCCAGGGGTTAAATCAAAGGAGACTGTTAAGTGCAAACCTTGAGGAAATGAAACAATGATAGAGACACAAAATGCTGGAGGAAGCAATGGAAAAGCTGTTTATTATGGAATATCCCTGTCTAGCTCCATCCATAGGTTCCTCTTCCCAAGGCCGAGTCTAGGATCAAAGGGCATTCTAAACCTACAAAAAAAATGCTAGCTTTGAGGAGGAAGAGAGAGGAGTGGGTTGTCACCAGACAGACACTGACACCAAAATAGTCAGACACACAGAGACAGTGGACAGGCTGGATCTTCCAACTCAGAAATGGGAATAAGCAGGACCTCCCTGAGCTGTGGATAGAGAGGTTAAGCTTCAGTAGGGAAGTATACATCTAGGCCTTTTATTCTGTTAACCTATTTTCATAAATGCTTTGTAACTTTTAGGAATAAATAAATAATGCTTTGTTCTGAAGCCTCTGTTCCCATGCCACTGCAAATTATGCTGTCATAGGCTTCCTATGGGAACGCTTACCAGTGCCAGACTTGAGTTAGGCCTGTATCATTAACACAGTTGAGAATCAGGGGAGTACTGCAGCACAGAGAGCCAGGCTGCTCATGAATGGATCGTGTGGTTCCACCCAAACTGAGGTGCAGGGAGCCAGGCCTGTCACCTAAGTGGTACTCAGAGAGACCAAAAGGATTCTAAGGTGCAGTTCACCCTGTAGCCATTAAAGTAGGCAAGTATTATTTTAGAGATGGGAAAGCTGAGGCTAGGAAGTTAAGACCTACATTTTGATAAAATACCCCTAATTTTGGGTCCTTATCTTGAGACATCAAAGATCTGATTTTTCAGTAGTATTACGGATCCAGGTGTCCAGCTGACTTCAAGAGTTGCTGAAGATTCCCAGCACCTTTGAAAATCATGCTCTAGGTTTCTTAAGTAGGGCACCCAGTAGGGCAGACACTCTTCAAAGTTTAGGGCCAAATGACTTAGTCTAAGGCTGGGATTAGAACTCAGAAGATTTTGGTTTCTAGTCCTGTGCCCAAGGCAACTAGACCAATCTCTATTATGAGATTGTCCAGTCACTGAGCTACTCATAAGAAAAAAAAGAAAAGATGGGCTAGTCAGGAGTTAGCTTCTTCCACTGATTTATTTTAATAAACTGGCATAAGTCAGAAGCTACTGACTTCAAGTCAATCTCATTACTGGCTCAGGGCACAGTATATTTTTGGATTCAGTTCACTTTGCCAAAATATGTTTTGAATGCTTGCTATTTTAGAATTAGCATAATTCCTGTTCTGTTTCTTTAGCAAGAATCTTCCAAACAAACCCAGTGGACTCCTACATATTTGTTGTTTTATAAATAGTTTGAAAGCTATACAACATTTGTGTATAACACAGTGACAATCATATTTGTATCATGTGATAGTAAGTGATAGAGGAAGAAATTGGAAATACTGGCTCAATTATGTTTATCTCCTGGTATGTCTAGGCTCTACTGGACCTCATGAAAATCTCCTTAAAATGTCATTTCGAATAATGTACCATAACATGGGCTGATAATTGTGTTAGAAGAAATCAGATAAAAAGAGAAAATGAGGTTTACATACAGATTCTTCATCATTTTGACAGTGGAACAAAGTAGCTAATACAAACAAGAGAACTTTGCAATTTATCAGAAGCTCATGGAGTGTAGCACTCTTTAACAATACAAAATGGACTAATTGAGGACTAGTTTTCTTCAGAGAAGTTAGAACAGTCAGATCATAATCCCACATCTGAGAAACTCCTTCACTACTGTCAATCTTGTCATTGGTCTAATAATCATAATGATTAATAGCTCTGGGAACATGGCTTCCTAATGGTAACTTACTACTGGCATTTGCCATTTCCAGATAATTAATCTTTATTTTAAATCTTCACTGTATGGTTTTTAACATAGTGTTATGATTCAAACTGTGTAAAAATTCACAATGGAGTTAATATGTGTAGGGATAACAGTGTTGTTTTTTATGATGTTGCTATTCACTCTTATGGATGTTGTTGAAACCAGGATGAGGCTACTGATTTCTCCCACCCAAATCCATTTCCATCTGGAAATTTAGTGGGGATACAATGCTGCTATCCCATTTCACCGGAAAGGTACTGCTTGTCTGAATCTGTGATGAATTCTGCATTGCACATTGTTGCGAAAGACTAATTCAGCAGCTCAGGGGTTAGGCACTGTGGTAAAAGAGTGCTATACAAAACACTTGAAAGAGATAAGATTTTCTCCTCAAAACATTTTAAAACAAAAATCTCTCAAGTAATTTGTTCTGCATATTACCTTAGATGAGAATTGAGAAAAATGTGATTCAGTGATTGCCTGCACTAGTAATTCACACAGTAGACATTTCAGGTAATAAATTAATTGCAGATATAAAATTTCTCTAGATCATTCAATTTACTTCCTTTTTAATGAAAATCCAGCCCACTAACAATTTGCTATTCTAACAAAAGGGAATGATCTACTCCATTAGCAAGTGTGGCCTCATTTACATTTCTACTGTCATATCATGTTATGTCAGCTCATGTCAACCTTTCATCTAAAACATTCTGGTAAAGAGGTACTGTAGCTAACATGGAAAGAGGAATGACAATTTGCAACATTCAAATAACAGGTATTTATTTTTAATAAATATAACTTGCCCTAGTGCACCTTTATATGGTATAAATAATAATATACAAGTGGCCTAAGGCTTCAGGGTGCACGTTTCTTATTATGATCTGAAAGATGTTAAAACAAAATAAATAAATAGTCAAATAGCAAGCACTATTTCTTGAATTATTTTAAAGACATTTTTCACATCTTAAAAACATTGCATCTGGCAGTGGTGGGGTAACCATAGGAATGATATATAAACAGCACATGTAAGAGTGACTTGCAGCCAATCATATTTGTTCTAAATGTATGCAAATTCCTTTTAAAGTAAAATCAAGGCTGAGCCATGAAAATCAAATTAAATGATGGACAAGCTGTCAGCAGACTTTAGAACATGACAGAGACATAAGAGGCAAAGTTGCAAAGATGTAGCCAGCTTTTGAGCTTCCCAAGAGGCCATGTGCCATCACTTTACTACCTGGGACATATGAGGGTTATCTCAGGAGGATAAAAGGTACAGTGTGTTAGTGTTTAAAAAAAAACAAAAAAGTCAGTAAACTTAAAAGCAGCAATGATTCCAGACCAAACTTCAAAGAGAACTGGATCCAATGTCAAAATATCTGGAGGATCTCTGTGTGTGAACAATTATCTGGGCAATTGTAGTGTCCAAAGTCAAAAGACAAATTTCAGAGACTAGGAAAAAAGTAGTGTAGTGGTAAAAACAAAGCCATTTAAAAAAAAAGAAAGAGAGAGAGATAATAGAGTCCACAAGAGTCAGAATATCATATTAATGGCATGTTCTGGACATGGAGATTATCATGAAAATCTAGCTATAGTCAGGGAAAGTTACACTTCACCTCCAGCATAGGGTAATTTCCTCCTTTGTCCTTTCATCGTTAAGCCTATACATATAGTTTCATAGTACCCATAACCTATGAATCTATTGCTATCATGTTGTAACACTTCAGTGTAGACTAGTGATACTCAGACCTCTGTGGCCAGGAGCCAAATTAGCGATCAACATTCCCCGAAAAAGCCAGGGTAGTGTGAATTCATTGTTTAATTTACTATAGTACCATATATTCATATTTAAGCAGTGTCACAGGGGAAATACTTAGTGTGTGTGTAAATACATATTCTCACAGAAAAATGACTGACCAAGTATTATTATTTTATCAACTACAATTGGTTAATAACATAGTAAAAACATCCTGATTGGTTAATGATTTGGATGAGTTATTACTTAAATCTCAGTGTTTTGCTATCGTGTTGCAAAGAGCTGCAGGAGACACTTTAAAGAGCCTCTTGCGGCTCTGGAGGCTCAGTCTGAGTATCACTGGTGTAGACGGGAGGGGTTTTCCCATTGCTGTAGTTAATCCACCTCCCCAGGAGGTGGTAACTAGGTCAACAGAAGAGTTCTTTAATTGACCTAGTGCTGTTTGCACCCATGGTTAGGTCAGCTTAACTGTGTCACTCAGGGGTGTAGATTTTTCACACCTCTGAGCAATTTAGCTAGGTTGACCTAACTTTTTAGTGTAGACCTAACTTAGGTGTTCTAAGTATGTTGGCTGGCTGAATGCAAGACATTTAAAACATACACTAAGTATTGTCCTTATAGACCTCATAGAATTCAGTGGCAAAAACTGTTAATGCAGAGTTTCAGCTGCTTGTCGGTATGTCATCCCCTTGCAGAACAGTGAGTTGAGCAGAACTCAAACTTCTGAAAACCAAGGAAATGAACAATTATGGTTGCATGGACATTTAACTCTGCTCTCTTTCAGAAAAGGTGAAGTGGCCATGTTGTGGAGTGCATGAGGTTTGGGGGTACACTGGCATAGCTTGGGGAGCAGGGAAACTGTGATTCACTGGCAGAGCTGGGGAGTGCAGAGGGGTTGAGGTGCATTGGCAGAGCTGGGTTGTAGGGGGGTAGCATGCATTGGCAGAGATGGGGATGCCATGCCTCCCTCACCTGAACTCCCAACCCCTCTCATTGCAGCCCCAAACCCCTTTCCCTCTATTCCTCCACTCCTCTGCCCCCTTATGCCCCTCTCTTCCCTTCCCCTCCCAGGAAGCATTCACATATCTATTTTTCCCCAAAAATACTTTGAATACTTTCCCCCAAAAATGATACTGCCACCCATGACTCACAAATTGTGACAACCTCCAGACACTCAATCCAAAATTCCCTTCCTTATTCTTAGGTAAGGGTTTGTGATTAAATTATCCTTAGATATGCTAATAGAAGAGTGAGTTCACAGCCATCAATCTCAAGAGCATCTGTGATTCATCCAGTGACTAGTAACTGAGTTTAACAAAACAAGGCAGAAAAAGGAATTCATTTTTCAGGGCGGGGACCCTTCAAACCAATGACACCAAATCTGGGTCTAAAATAGCAGGAATGGGAAACCTCCAGCTATTTTTCTGTATTGGTGCACATGCAGTGCCAAAATATACATTTTCTTAACAGCTATTCTTAATTTGGGTGCCCCAAATATTTAGTGTGTACCATGCACTACATCATGTAAAACTTATAAGATTGAAACTATTTTGACCTTCATCATATTAGTAGTTTGATCTCTAGCTGTGCAAAACAAACAAAATCCCATTTTTTTTAAATGACACTTTTTTTCACAGCTTGTATCTATAGAACCCTTGGAGCAAATGACTCCAAATTCAGGTCACTGACCCTACCCTACCATCCTCCTGATGTACACTAAATTTCAAAGGAATCCAGCAAAACATCTCAATTTTAGTGGACTTAGAATGATTAACCTTTAATTAAATGCTGTGATGCAATCTTAACTATAGTATTTTATTTGACTGGAGTTGTGGTTTACAGTAAGGTTAGGTTAATGTATTGTGTCTTATTTTACAAACATCAAGATTTGCATATTCAGAATAAAGATTTGTTCTTTTGCTTCCTTTCTGTGTAAGATTAGCTGAATGCAAGTTGCCTGCTAGTTCAAAACATGGGTTACTAACCTGGTTTAAAGAGGTTTTCAGATTCCCCAATGGCTGGAAATGTAAGAACCTGCCTCTTGAGTGAATCAATTAGTGACAAATGGCCAGATATTCAATATGAATTTCTGCATTTCCCAGACTCTTGGAGACTAGCTGTAACTGAAAGAAGTCTGTAGTTCACTAGTTTATGTATGATTGTTGCCTTCTGTTGGCTGGTTACAGTTTACAATGAGTATATGATGGAAGGTGTCCATTTCATGTAGTCAGTGTTCAGAAGAAATCCTTACATGTCATCTCACAGGTGTTGAGTATCTAAATAACTCAAACCGGGGTTACGGGCTTGATGTAGAAATTACTGGGCAAGTTTCTATGGCCTGCATTATACAGTGGGTCAGTGGTCCTTTCTGGCCCCAAAATTTGAGGATCTGTGAAAAGCCCTACAACTCTTCATAGATGTATGATGTATAACTCTTATCCTTTAAAGGAATTAAGACCTTTCAGAAACCAAGACATGCAGTACTTTCTTTGATTCAACATGTGTCTGGCTTTATCTGGCATGCTTGTGTCTTTGTCATATATATCTATGGCTTTGTTGATGTAAGGTTGGTCTGAATGAATTCTCCCCTGATATCACGTGATGAGCCAGGGGAAGAGACATCAGGAACTGACCTTGTTTGTATAGACACACCTACTTTGCCTAGTGTGCAGCGTGATGGGACTGCTTTGCCCAAAGGATCACTTTTAGCTGGTGTTGGATTGCAAACCATTTTCGTATTGTGTGCAGAGGGAATAATGTGATGTTACCCTCATTGTGTGAATAAAAGGCAGCAGAACTGTGCTTGCTATGCCCTGATGGAGGGCAGTCACCCTCAACTGAGCTGCACTTGATAAGCAGGAGGTAGGAGTGCCAAAGGCCAGTGGAGATGAGAGAGGATGGGGGCAGATATTTGTGTCTGGCAATGTAGTCTCTACCCTTCCTTTCTCCACTGTTTAATGACAATGCTCATTAGACTCAATTGGGAGTCTTTTGTTTTGTTAATGAGTTGAAATCACTGATAACCAGGTCTAAGTGCTAAACCTTAGACCTGGTGCGGTGCAATGTCTCCACTGAAAGAAACTGACTAGCCTGCTCTAGTAGTAAGGCTCCCCCACTAACTGCTGAATTCACTGAGAGCTGTGTTAAGTGGTGGGACCTCAAGATATCACAGAGGTTGCAGCAGAATGACACAGTAAGTGATGGTCCAGTGGCAGAGTGAACAACAATACAGAGGGCAACTGTGCAGCCAGTGGTGGAGTGGATAATGGGGCAGTGGAGGCAGCAGCAGCAGCAACACAGAATTAATGGTGCAGCAGCAGCCACTGAGGCCTTGCTCGACACCTTCTCCCCCTCTCCCCCGAGGGTGGGAGGTGAACACTCACAAATATACCTTTGAACTCTGGGCCTTGGCTGACCAAGGACCACAACTGTGTGTGGTGCGTTGGAGGGAAAGGGGAGTGGCATATTAAAGGAACATTTGTTTATCTGACTTTCACACCACAAGGTGAGAACCCGAGGCTAAGGAAACTGGCCAACATTCTCTGGGATGGGTGTTTTGCTCATGCAAATCACGCTTATGGCTTTTTATTGCTGTCTTCCTTTTCTTTTTTTATTAAAAGTTTTCTTTGCCATACACCAACTCTCTACTTGTGGGTGGTCCCCAGAGGTGGTGCTTAATTTTCCCAGTTTATGGGGTTGGGGCTTGAGCCAGTTCTGTATTGTATTGTTAAGAGAAAACCTTAGATCAGGAGTCTGCATCCTCTGGCACGTGGCTCGCCAGGGTAAGCACCCTGGTGGGCCGTGCCAGTTTGTATATCTGCCATGTCAGCAAATTCGTCCGATTGCGGCTCCCACTGGCTGTGGATCACCGCTCCAGGCCAATGGGGGCAGCGGGAAGCCGCAGCCAGCACATCCCTCGGCCCGTGCCACTTTCTACCACCCCCATTGGCCTGGGATGGTGAACCGCAGCCAGTGGGAGCTGTGATCGGCCAAACCTGCCGATGCGGCAGGTAAACAAAACTGGCCCCGGCCGCCAGGATGCTTATCCTGGTGATCCGCATGCCAGAGGTTACCGACCCCTGCCTTAGATATTGAATCTGTCTCTTGTTGCTGCTGACTCCACCTGGCAGAAGGATTATATTTTAATGACCTTGGCCTATGCTCATTTTGAAGGCATTTTCCATGGAAAGAGAGACAGGTGTTTGATCATTCATGTCAGTTTTTCATAGATGCATAGATTTTATGTCCTTTATGACCATTTAGTCATAACCCCCGAAATCCACAGGACAAAGAACCTTACCCTTTCTTGGTACTTGTGTTTCATTCTGTGGATAGAACTTTTGTTTTTAAGACAATTAGTGAGTTGAGAGGAGTGAAATGCTGGTTATCGTACTGATCATATATACATTTCCAGTTGTTAAGAATCAAAATACTGTCATGTGCAAAAGTGTGCTGGCTCTGATACCACAGAACTTAATGGGAGGGAATTGGCACCTATCTTTGCTGATTTACATGGTCTTAAATCCCATGATGGAAGAAAATAAGATTATTGGGTAATACAAGAGGAATTATTCACTTGGAAACAATGTCAATCTGTATTCAAGAATATCCATGCAGTTCCGTTCACAATTCTTTTCTACATAGATGAAGAAGTCCCGACCAAAGGGGAGGGATTAGCAGTCATAGATTTATTAAAAATAAATGTTGGAAAGGGATTAGGAGCATTAAAATGTAGTCATATTAGCATCTTTTTATTAATGACTCTAGTGTATCATTGAGTTTAAGATATAATATGTTAACTGACAGCATTTGAACACAGTTCCTTATTTATGAGGTTGTAAAGATTGTAGTTTGAAGCTCTGGTATGTATGTATGTATTTATTTGGGGATGTTTGCTTGCAGGAGAACATAAGAATTTTAGTTGAATTCAAATATTTGTTAACAGATTTTCTTTCCAAAATACCATTTGTCTGGATGAGAGAGAGAGAGAGAGAGACTGTGTCACCATAAGATTACAAGAAAGTTCCTTAAATATTACAGGACATTGGAAGTTCCAATAAACATGTTCATTTCACAATCCTAGATCATTTCTCTCCATAGCCAAACATTTTGGGTATGATTCTGTCAAGCTAACTCAAATTGAATAATTTACAATTTTAATGGGGTCTGTGGAGTAAGTGTGGCTGAATTAGGCCATTTTTAAATAAAATAATTTCATCAGTTTAAACATCTTATTCTTAAAATGATGAACAAGTAATCCTTTGCTATCCTATAGCAGCCTTTCAAAGGATAAGCTGTCTTTTACAAACATGAAGGAAATAAGCTTGCAACATTCATGTGAAATAATAATTATACCAATTTTACAGTTAAATAGACTAAGGCACAGAGTAATTAAGCAACTTTGTCCCAAATCACACAGTGAGTTAGTAATATCACTGGGAATAGAACTCATAGATGATAAGGTCAGAAGGGACCATCATGAACATCTAGTCTGACCTTCTGCACACCTCAGGCCACAGAACCCACTATTGTAATAGATGCCTAACCTCTGGCTTTGTTACTGAAGTCCTCAAATTATGATTTAAATACTTCAAGTTACAGAGAATCCATCATTTACACTAGCTTAAAGCTGTAAGTGATCTGTGCACCATGCTGCAGAGGAAGGCAAAAAATGCCCAGGATCTCTGCCAATCTGACCTTGGGAAAAATTCCTTCCTTACTCCAAATATCAGTTGGACCTTGAGAATGTGGGCAAGACCCACCAGCCAGACACCTGCAAAAGAGTTCTCTGCAGTAACTCAGAGCCCTCCCCATCTAGTGTCCTACCACTGGCCATTGGAGACATTAGCTACCAGCAGTCGCAGATCGGCTACATGCCATTGTAGGCAGTTTCATCATATGATCCCCTCCATAATCTTATCAAGCTCAGTCTTGAAGCCAGTTAAGTTTTTGGCCCCACTATTCCCCTTGGAAGGCTGTTCCAGAACTTTACTCCTCTCATGGTTAGAAAACTCCATTTAATTTTTAGCCTAAACTTCTTGATGGACTGTTTATATCCATTTGTTCTTGTACGCACACTGGCACTTAACTAAAATAACTCCCCTCTCTCCCTGGTACTTATCCTTCTGATGTAATAGAGAGCAATCATATCTCCCCTCAGCCTTCTTTTGGCTAGGCTAAACAAGCCAAGCTCTTTGAGTCTCCTCTTGTAAGGTAGGTTTTCCATTCCTTGTATCATCCCAGTAGCCTTCTCTGCACCTGTGCCATTTTTAATTCATCATTCTTAAACATGGGAGACCAGGACTGCATACAGTATTCCATGTATAATGATACTAACACTTGCTAGTCTTTACTGGAAATACATCACCTGATGCATCCTAGGACTGTATGAGCCTATTTCATTGCTGCATCACACTAGTCATCCTGCGATCAACCAGGTCTTTCTCCTCTTCCGTTGCTTCCGACTGATAAGCCCCCATCTTATAGCAAAAATTCTTGTTGTTAGTTCCGTAGCGCATGACATTGCACTTTGCCCTATTAAATTTCATCCCATTTCTATTACTCCAGTTTTCAAGGTTGCCCAGATCTTCTTGGGTAATGTTCCTGTCTTCCCTCCTATTGGCTCTACCTCTATAGCTCTACCTCGATATAACACTGTCCTTGGGAGCCAAAAAATCTTACTGCATTATAGGTTAAACCGTGTTATATCGAACTTGCTTTGATCCACCAGAGTGTACAGCCCCGCCCCTCTGGAGCACTGCTTTACCGCGTTACATCCTAATTCATATTGTATCGGGTCGCATTATATTGGGGTAGAGGTGTATCTCCCATCAACAAATCTTATTAGCACACTTGAACATTTTGTACTAAGATCACTAGTAAAAATATTAAATAAGATTGGTCCCAAGACCGATCCCTGTGGGATTCCATTAGGAACCTGCCTCCAGCCTGACAGTTCACCTTTCAAAATGACCCATTGTTGTTTCCCCTTTAACCAGTTCCTTTTCTGCCTTTCAGTTCTCATATTCATTCCCATCTTCTCCAATTTAATAATTTCCTTATTGAAATCCAGGTAGATTAGATCTACTGAATTTCCTTTGTCTAAAAAATCAGTTATATTCTTGAAGAAAGAGATGAGATTGGTTTGGCATGATCTACTTTTTGTAAAACCATTTTGATTTTATCCCAATTATTGTTTAGCTCTATGTCCTTGACTACATTCTTTTTCAAAATTTGTTCCAAAACCTTGCACACAATTGAGGTCAAAGTAACAGGACTATAATTACATGGATCACTTTTTTCCCCTTTCTTAAAATAGATACTTTATTAGCAACTCTCCAATTATAGATATGACCCCACAGTTTACAGATTCATTAAAAAATCCTTGCTACTGGGCTTACAATTTCATGTGCCAGTTTCTTTAATATTCTTGGATGGAGATTATCCGGGTCCCCTGCTTTAGTCCCAATAAGATATTCAAGTTTGACTTCCACCTCAGAAGTCCTCATTGCCATTTGACACCTTGCCACTACCCCTAAACTCCTCCTTACCCAATTGAAAACAGAGGTAAAGTATTTGTTTAGGTGTTGGGCCATGAATAAAGTATCTTTAATCTCCACCCCATCCTCAGTGTTTAGAGGTCCCTTTTCTTTTTTTCCTTGTTTTCTTTTTACTCAAAAGCTATGGCTCCCAGGCCTGTGTTCTCACTCCTTCCTCTCTTAAAGTGTGGGTGCCTCTTGGAGACAATTAAATTGCAATATGGTATCATGAAAAAATATTTAGAGAGTGCTAGACATACCTTTTTCACAGAATTCTTACTCCTGCTGTTTTTAAATGTTTCCTCTATATTTTCTATGAAAAAATATATTATCTTTAAAACTCCTGTGTGTGGTATGAGAGACACACAGGAATACTGGTAAGAGGTTCACTGCTGAGGGAACTAAGTAATAAAGGAAAGCAGGATTACTCATCATGGAGGAGTTTATTTCTTTCTTGAAATGTATTTGTCTCAGACAAGCATTTCCCTTCCTATCTTTTCCTAGCAGTAATCTTTTTGGGCTATACTCATGTGACTATGCCCAAGAGTACATTGAGTGGGATTGGGCTTTTATGCTCTATCAGTCTTTTTTACTGGCTATTAAACCGACTAATAAACTAAGGTGAATTAGTGCATTTTTCGCTGAGGGATATGATAGTACCAGCTAGTGTAGAGATGTAAAAAGTTTGCCCTAAACTGGCGGTGTGAAAAAAAATGCATCTGTGTGAAGCGAATTGTAGCACTAAGAAGAAATAAGGATGCTATCACAGTGAGGTCAAGCCCATTGTATTGTAAAACTGATTTTATAATATTTTGAAAAAGCAAATGAAAATGGAATTCTCTTCATTAAAACAACTTTACATAATTCAAAAAGTGGAAATACATATCTCTCTATGAAATACAAGAATTCATTATAGCTTTTCTCAAAAAATATAAATATTCCATTTTCTTTAACCAAGCTATAGAGTCATTCCAAAAACCAGCATGTTTCCCTTGGTGAATTTTGTGGGGAAAAATCAACATTTGACATTTTTGACCAATAATTTTCATGTTTTCCACTGGAATTTTCATTTTGAATTGTGTGTGTTCCCTTATTTTCACACACTTATTTTTTTCCAGTTGAAATTCAGTAAAAAGTTTGAAGAATGAGGTTTTTTTCTGGTGTCATGCAAGGGGAGAAATGAAAAATCAACAGGTTTGGATTTCCAAAAACTGAAGACCCCCCTCCCCAGCAATTTAAAGTCAAAACAAATTTTTTGGTTTGAATCAACATTTTAAAAGAAAAAAATGTTTTAAAATGGTGATTTCAAAATGAAAATTTAATTTAGGTTCTTCTGATCAGAAAATAGAAAAAATATATAATTGGAAAATGTCCATTTCAATCAACCCACAAGCCATTTACTATTTCCAGAAATATTTAAATTCTGTTATTTAAATTACCGGAAATGCATCACCTAGGAAGTCTACAAAATAACTACTTAATTTTTTTTAAGTGGTTTCCAGAACAAAAGTCTTTCTGTTAGAATAAGATTGACCACAGAGATTCTTTGGAGGTTATTTTTTTTTAAATACACAGTGAACCTATATCCGGGAAGGCATTTTATAGCATGGCGTAAAAAAAAAATCTCTAGTTATGTTCTTTCTCCATTGCTGCACCTTTTCACGCCTGTGCCCTTGTCCCCTGCTGTCAGTCATACAGTACTGTAAATTTATTGAGATAGAGGCCTTGTTTTGTGACATGGTCTGTAAAGCACTGTGTACATTTAAGGTGTACAACAGAGTCTTCTTCCTTGGCTAGGTTTGTCTTAAATCAGAATACAGAGTACATCACCTGTTGTGTCTCTAATACCTCCCTGCTATTTGCAATGTAAAGCATAACAGATAATTTGATAGCTGACTTACTGAAGTGTTTTCTTTCTGTTACCTACAAACAGGAGCATGCAAATCAAGCAGGCATAGTTTTAATAATGTATTTAATTGTGAATATTTAATAATGAATACATTTGTATAGTCTCTGCCAGTTATTTGCTTTTTAAAATGTACTTTTTCATTGAGATTTTTATTTGGCTAACTGCTAGAAAACTATATTGTTTGTGCTTTTTTCATGAAATGTTGAAAAATGATACTGATTATATACTATTTCAAGTATGATGAGAGGAATATCCTCGTGGTTGTCAGCAGCCAGCTGTCCGGTGACAGTATCAGCCACAGGCTACCAGAATTGCATACTCCTAGATGTCAAGCAAATAAATGAAGTGCAGTAGAGGCAAACTGGTTAGAATGATTGAATGACCACTGAATATAAACAAGCTTCAAATGGTTCCCAAGTGCTGCATGGTAGAGAGAACATGAATACTAGCAACATCTGTTTCATGCACCCAAAAACATGAGTGGGTGGGATAAAAATAGATTCTTTTTGTATCTTAACTACATGATGAATGTTGTGAAGGCTGCCTTTCCTCTGAAGCCCTAATAACAAGAAACTGTGGCATGGTAATGTGATTTAAATAAAGTTTAGAGGTATTAAACTTCTCTTGAGTTACTTAACTCCTGCCCTGATTTTTTTTGATGGAAAGGCTTGTTAGAGTTCCTTTTTATTTGGTCTGTTGTGCAATGGAAGTATAAAAACAAACAAAGAAAAAACCCAGAACTGGTTCTTCCTTTGAGATTTTTTGGCTTTATGTACTTACCTGACTTTACATCATGAGTTTCTATTTTAATGTATTTGTATGGTCGCTGTCACTATAGTATTTGAGGCCTTTACAAAAATAATGAACTTGCCCTCACAAGACCCCTATGAGGTAGGGAGATATTATTAAACCAATTTTACAGAGTGGGAACTGAGGCACAGAGCGAGTAAGTTACTTACTCAAGGTCACACATCAGAGGGGTAGCCGTGTTAGTCTGGATCTGTAAAAGCAGATTCTTTGCTGCTTTTTCAAGGTCACACAGGAAGCCTGTGGCAGAACTTGGAACTAAGCCCAGATCTCATTGAATCCCCATCCAGTGCCTCCTCAACAAGTACCCTGGGGACAAGACTGGCTTTGCACATGGATCATGAGCAGAGTTTAGTTCTGGTCTCCCATCAGTAAGAAGCAGTCCTGATTGTTGGGATAAGTTTTAGATAAGTATCTGAATTTTGGGGTGTTTATCCAAATCAAGTTGAAATGTTGGGGTTTTGCCTATGCCACATTCCTGAGTGTCTCCATTGAAACAAAGGATTCTCTTCTGAAAAATCTTGAGATTTCATGTGTGACAAAAGAAAACCAAATGTGGATAGAGAACAGGATTTACTTGCCTTAGTTTGGCCCCCATAAAATAAATATCACTGAATTAGAAATGTTTATTTAAGCAGCCACCTTACATACAGCTATAACGGCTTGTGTGCTGCCTAATACATGGGTTGTGGATAGGAAGGATATTTTTCTAGATTACATTACTCCCAGAAGAGTTCTTTTCACCCTGCACTATAACAAAAATTATATTTTGGTGTCTGAAATACTGATTTAACATTGCTTAATGTATTGTTTACAGATATACTTCCTTCACTTCCAGTATAGTATATTGGTGAAATGAGGTACCTCTGAATTTATGCCTGGGACAGAGAAAGTTTTTATTACCTTCTGTAAACATCTCTTTTCATAATTGCAAATGCATATGAGCTCCTGACTTTCAGCTTTGACACTACTTCAATATTTTCTTCCCATAATCTGTATTGTTCATGGATATGTTACCAGTCCCGTATGGGTATTATTTTGTATTTCACTATTCAGAGCTTTATGTCACGGACTTAATGTTTCCATATAATATTTGTGCATCCTTGTGGCAAGATTATGGAAAACACTGTCATATATATTGAAATTCAGTGACGGTGCTCATTCGACA
This sequence comes from Mauremys mutica, assembly GCF_020497125.1. NCBI lineage: Eukaryota > Metazoa > Chordata > Testudines > Geoemydidae > Mauremys > Mauremys mutica. Next base: position 153,946,140 of record NC_059073.1, read on the forward strand.
TAGCAGATTGCTTAAAAAATGGCCATGAAATATGCAGCCTAACACTGTTTCTCTAAGTTCATTATGCTGTAAACAGCCATGTCCTTCAGTCTGCTTCTCCGTGGGAAATTAAACAGAGATAATCAGTCAGGAATTAACAGCCTTCTGGATGCAGAAAGCATTGAATTAACAGCTGATTAAACAACTATGTTTGTGTTTGGGGGGTGTGTGTGTGTGTGTGTGTGTGAGAACCCAAATCATTAGTCGTACATATCACCACTTAATTTTAAAATTACAAAAGCAGTCATCCAGGGTGGTTTATAGAGGTTTGAATTCATTCTGCATCTTTATTGATATTTATTCAACAAACTATTGCTATCTTTTAAACATTTACATTAAATACAATTTTGAGACAGTTAATTAAAATTGTTACAATTTATTTGTTTATTTTAGTTAGCGTGTTTAAGTGATTTTTTATTATTACTTAGTCCCTGATGTCTAAGCAACAATAGCTTACAAAATTATTCTTCTCCTCCTCCTCCACTCCCCGCTTCCCCATCAAGTGGGAATCATGTTCCACCATCCACCTGCTTACCATCTTCTTTGATGCCATCCATCCATTTATTCCTTGGGGTCTCTTTCCTACCACACTCTCCTGCTATTCTACCTTCATCAGGTCCCCTTCATTCATTCTCTGCATATGTCCAAACCAGTGAAGTCGCGCTGCCGGGATTTTGTCAGCCACATCATGGACATTGACTTCCATCCTACTACTTTCATTTCAAAATCTGTGTCTTTGTATAACCCCTATGGCAAACCCAGGACAAATAGCTACCAAGGGAGGGGTAGTAATTAGTCACAGAGGGGTTAAAAGGCCTCTCCCTATCTGTTGAGGGGAGATAGCCATGGAGAAATAAGGTTCAGCTGGAACAGGATTACCAGGGAACTAATTAGGTTCAGCTGGCCCCAATTACTGGAGACCTTTTTAAACCCTCCCTGGCAGGGATGCAGGGGGGGAGTGAGAGAAGCAGAGAAGCTGCCAGCGAGTAGGTGCAGCAAGACTCTGAACTCTTCCAGCAAGGAGGACTGCACTCTGTCCCCAGAAGGGGAGAAAAACAGAGCAAGGGCCTGACTGAGAAAAGGATCAGCCAGACCCTGCATGACCGGGAAGGACTTTGCTTTGCCCAAGCCTGTGTCTTCAAGGCAAAAAGGGACTGAGCCAGCTGAGGAGAAGCAGGTACTTTGCCACACCCTCTTATGGAAAAAAGACCTCTCATCTCAAACACCTGTAGGTGTTGAACCTGCCATCTCTATATTGTCCATCCTTCTATACTGTACAAGTTCCGGGGCACACCATTGTTCTACAGAGCTGGGTTTTTAGTCTCAGTGTGATATGTTTGTAATGCACAGCCCCTAAGACATTATTCCTCACTCTTCCAGCACTTCCCAGTCTGGACTATATCTCATGTTCAAGCTTGCCATCTTCCATGACCCAGCCACCAAGGTACTTGAATGGGTCTGTCTATGTTTATTCTCAGCCCATTAATCTCTATGTGCATTTTCCCTGTGGCAACTCTACTGACCTCAGCCTTCATCGTGCATATTTTCATCCTAGGTCTGCTTAGCTGGTCATACCACCGGTATACATTTTCCTCCGGGTCTTCTTATAGAAAATGCTGTATTGACATGACGTGTGTATATAGCAGCTTCTCACTTTTCCCATTGGGATCTTCCTGCTGACCTAGTCCAGTAATAATATAAACAGCAGCGGACTTAAGGGCAACCCTTCATGCACTCTGACTTTTATTTCAAAGTGTCTTGTCATTACAAAATATGCTCGGCCTACTATTTTAGGTGATCAGTATATGACATTCACCGTTATTGAATCCTCAGAAACTCCATATTTCCTAAATACTCGCATAAGCATCTGTCTCTCCACTTTTTCTTATGCCTTTTTGGGGGGGATAAAAGCCCAGGAGCCATCCTGTTGGTGCTGTAGCCACTGCTGAATTAAAAACATGGCATCTGTGTTCCCCTAAAGTCTTTCCTTAAAGACCTTTTCCTAAAGCCAAACGGTTCTTGTTTAATGAGTGGATCCACCATTTTCCTAATCCTAACATCCAGGGTACATTCCAGTATCTTCATCCCATGCAACTATAGCTTTATACCTTGATAGTTTTCATATCCATGCATGCTTCCCTTCTTATGTATTAGGACCAGGATAGACTTGCACCAGTATTCAGGAATTCTCTTGTCTTGCTATATAGCTTTAATCACTTTGCTCATCGATTTTATGCCTTCCTAGCCCAAGATTTTTACTAGTTCTTTGTGGTGTTTAGATGTGCTTGTAATTATTAGAACTGGGAGCACTGGCTGTTGGGAGTCTGAAAGGACAGGAAACAGGAAGGAGGGGGGAGGAGTTGAGGAGGCTGGGTAAGAGTTACAGAGTGTGCAGCAGCAGCTTGGTAAAGAGGTTTCCACTGTAAAAATAAAGTCATGTTGAAGCTTGTTAGTACCTTGGTTGCTTGATACAACATTTTGGCAATGAGAATGGATCTTCTGCCTCTGAACCCACCTGCACCTTTTCTGCAAAGCCCAGATGAGCTTCCAATTGCTTTTACTGTCTGGATCCATATGTTTGAGACTTACCTGCTTGCAATCAGTGCTACAGACATTTCTGAAATAAGAAAGCTTGCTCTGCTAATCCACTGCCTTGGAGCAGAAGAGCAGCATCTATTTTACACTTTTCCCCTTGCAGATGATAAATATGAGAAAGTGCCAAAAGTGAATGTAGTAGCTAATCACTACAGATTTCGCCAGCGTGAGCAGAAACTGGGGAGACTATAATGCAGTATATTGCTTCCCTGAGGAGTCTGATTGTAACTTGTGACTTTGGGAATATGGCAGATGAGATGATTAGAGACCAGCTCATTGAGAAAATAACCATGTTTCGTGTAAGAGAATGCTTACTTCTAGAACCATAACTTACACTAGAAAAAGCAATAACCATTGCTACTCAGATTGAGTCAGCTACAGCTGAAGCCAAAATAATGAGCAAAGATACAGGAGGCACAGTCCACGCTGTGCCTCCTTTGCACTATCGCTGCAGACAAACAATTGCAAGAGGAAAACTAATAAAAAGCCACCAAATCAGCAAATGCAAAATACAGTAAAAGCATGCTTTCGCTGTGGAGCCCCACAACATCTTGCAAGCTACACAGGATGTCCAGCAAAAATAGCTCAGTGCAATCATTGCAAAAAGATTGGGCATTTTGCTAAAGTATGTCGCAGTAGCCAGTTCAATCAATCAATAGGTGCATGCAGTTACAATACCAGATGTTCCTGTGCTGAGTGTGGACAAAACCACTACTACACATATTCCAGAACAGATAAAGTGCACTGAAAACATTTCCACCATACCCTCAGGCATACTCTATTCAGCTAATGTTGGAGACTGGCTCAGCAGTATCTATACTACCTGATTCCATTTATTTGCATTACTTTAAAGATGTGCTCTTACTGAACCCAAACTTCAGGTGGTGTGCTGTTTGAAAACCCATATTCAAGTGCATGGCTGCCTGCCAGCAATAGTTACTTTTGGTGATTGCTGTGTAACTGCAGGTTTCTACATTGTCCATAAAGGCACTCCTATCCTTGGCAGAGATTTATTGGCTGCTTTAAATCTCAGGGTAGTTAATAGACAAATTGATCTTCCTCAGCAAAGCACTCTTGAGGTACACACACCAGTTTCAGCTGGGACCCAACACCAGGTTGAGGAGAAACTTGACTGTGCTTATGGGTTTCTGCATAAAGTTGAAATGCAGAATAATGTGATGCCTGTACAACAGAAATTACGGCACTTGCCATTTTCAGTCAGGGAAGCTGTTTCAGAGGAACTTAGAAAACTTGTTCAAAATGACATTATTGAAGAGATTAACTCCTCAGAATGGGTTTCACCAATAGTGGTGTCGCAGAAGAAGAGTGGAGGCATTTGGCTTTGTGTGGACTTAAGGGAGCCAAATAAAGCTATTGTGACTGACAGCTATCCTCATCCTCATGTAGAAGAAGTATTTGCAGAACTCCATGGAGCAAAGATGTTTTATATTCTTGATTTGCAGAGCGCATACCACCAGGTTATGTTGCATGATGATAGCAGAGACCTCACAGCATTTATTACACATGAGAGACTATTTCGTTTTAAACGTGTTCCATATGGTCTCGCATCCGCCCCAAGGGCCTTCCAAAAATGATGTAATTGATTCTGAAGAATCAACATGGAGTTCAGTGCTATTTGGATGATATTATTGTGTTTGGAAATACTACTGAGGAGCATGACAATAACCTGCAGCCTGTACTAAACTCCATCAGCAAAGCAGGCCTCAAGCTCAATAGGTCCAAATGCAAATATAGACAAACTGAACTCTCTTTTCTGGGGCATACAATTTCACAGGTTGGACTAAAACCTGATCCAGATCATATCCTGGCAATTTCAAATGCTCTTCCTCCAACAGATTTGCAAACCTTACATTCCTTCTTGGGTCTTATCTCTTGGTATGAAAAATTCATTCCCAATTATGCTTCTGTCATTGAACTGTTACGAGAATTACTATGGAGAATATTAACCTTAGTGTGGACAACGGATGCACAAGCTAGTTTCGAAACAGTGAAAGACTTGATTGTACATAGTCCAGTACTTGCACTATTCAGTCCCGCCTTGTCCACAATTGTAACTACTGATGCTTCTGATTATGGACTTGGGGCTGTCCTCACACAACTTCATGAGGATAACACAGAGAGGACTGCAGAGACAAAATATTCTACAGTCGAAAAAGAAGCACTTGCTTGTGTCTGGTCTACTGAAAAATGGAGAATTTACCTGTGGGGCTGCAAGTTCAAGTTGCACACAGACCATTCACAACTCCTCTTAAAATCATAGAGAAGAAGGGACCGTACACCTATCGACTTTCTGATGGGAGGGTATGGAATGCTTCTATCTTGCACCTGCTTATGGACCAAGAGGAGATTATGCCAACACCCAGTCTGCATTGGATGACTTCACTGTAGAACCAACACAACAAGACATTGCATTGGAACTGGGGCTTGAGAGACGGCCTGTCAGACCCAGACGACCACCTGTCTGGACTAAAGACTATGTTATGTAGTGTCTACAGTGTTTCCAGTGTAATATTTCTGCCAATAGTATAGTGTCGTGTCTCCTATTTGTTCCTGTAGTTAGGACAACAATGTTTATTTTATTTGGGAGAGTTTCTTAAGAGAGAAGCGAATGTGGTGTTTAGATGTGCTTGTAATTATTAGAACTGGGAGCACTGGCTGTTGGGAGTCTGAAAGGACAGGAAGGAAGGGAGAGGAGTTAAGGAGTCTGGGTGAGAGTTAGAGTGTGCGGCAGCAGCTTGGTAAAGAGGTTTCCACTGTAAAAATAAAGTCCTGTTGAAGCTCGTTAGTACCATGCCTGCTTGATACAACCGTCTGCCCTCACTTAATCATGTCCCACTGCCTTACTATTCTTCATTTCCTAGACTTCATTTCTCACCTCATCCTCTGTTACATTGGTCACATGTTGGCAACTCTACAAAAGGGTTTTGCCTCACTTAAGTCACTCGCTAAGTATTGTTTCCACCTCTCCTTCACTTGTTCAGGAGCAGCGTACCCAATCATCATTTATAAGTAGTGTTCTAATACCATCCACCTTCCCTTTCTGTCTCATTTTTGCAATGCTGTAGAACTTTTTGCCAACCAGCTGTGGGTCGTTTACAAGCTAAGTGTACAAATCTATATTGAAAATACAAATATAGTTTTATGAAGCACAGACATTATTATTGTATTGTAAGCAAGACACGAGAAGTAATTCTTCCACTCTACTCCGCGCTGATTAGGCCTCAATTAGATTATTGTGTTGAGTTGTGGGCCTCACATTTCAGGAAAGATGTGGACTAATTGTAGAAAGTCCAAAGAAGAGCAACAAAAATGGTTAAAGGTCTAGAAAACATGATCTATGAGAGAAAATTGAAAAACTTGGGTTGTTTAGTCTGGAGAAGAGAAGACTGAGAGGGGACATAACAGTTTTCAAGTACATAAAAGATTGTTACAAGGAGGAGTGGGTGAAATTGTTCTTAACCTCTGAGGATAGGACAAGAAGCAATGGGCTTAAATTGCAGCAAGAGCGGTTTAGATTGTACATTAGGAAAAACTTTCTGTCAGAGTGGATAAGCACTGGAATAAATTGCCTAGAGAGGTTGTGGAATCTCCATCATTGGGGATTTTTAAGAGCAGGTTGGACAAACACCTGTCAGGGATGGTCTAGATAACACGTACTCCTGCCTTGAGTGCAGGGAACTGGATTAGATGTCCTCTCGAAGTCCCTTCCAGTTCTATGATTCTATGATTAACAATTTTGTACATAACTAACAACATTCATTGGAAGTCAGTGATATTGTCCTATATATGTACCCATTTGTTCATTAAACACATTGAGATGAAGACCAGATAATGTCTTTATATAGCTGCATATTAAAGATCATTACCATTGTTGTGAAATTGTATTGTTAGTCACATATTACAAAATAAATTCAAATGTTTCAGGTAAGGAAGAAAAATCTCATGAATAAAAATAAGCTGAATGACCCTAACTAGTTTCACAAGTGATTTTACAGCACCATGAAATTCAACAAAAGAGAGACCATGTGAACAGTTATACAGAGAAGATGCTGCAAAGTGTGCATGTGTGTGTCTGTGTGTATGAAATCTGTCTTCTTTCTGTAGTGCATTTGACAACCACTTTCACCTTATGTATTCTCATGTGAAACTTTCTTATTTTCACCAAAAATTTTTTTGAATGTGATCAAAGATTAATGACTTGCTTTTCACCATGAAAACTCAGCCTTTCACTACAAACACTGCATCGGGTTTACATAGAGAAATTATAGATGTCCCCCAGGGAAAAAATATTCCTATTCTGGCAGAAAAATGTTTACACAAGGTGGCAGTGTTTCACTTGTGAAATCTCCTTTTGATTTTCACTGAAACCAGTGAAAAATCTGATATGAGAGCACAAAACATCTAAGATTTTTGTATCATTTAAAATAACTTTTTTTTTAAACAGACAGTCCTATAAATGACCATGAGTATGCAGGATTTGCTGCTGTTCTACATAAAAGAAGGAAGCAGGCACAAATGAAAAGAATGGGGAAAAGAATGGGTGTGGGTTGGGGTCCATGTTTGTGCTAAAATGCCACATAGATTATTCTTTTGCTTTGTAGTTCAGAATTAGTGAGGAGCAGCTTTCTATCTATGGCCTTTTTCTGAATCTTAACAGAGAACTACTGTCCCAAGGCCAAGCATCACAACTGGATTTCCTTGCTACTAAAGGCCTGGAGCAAAAGGTCTCTGATGTGTTTGTGTTCTAAAGCGTAGGAGACTTGGATCTTCAATTATGTATTTCAGTCTAAAAAAAAGTCTGCATTTGGTGGTGAGAAAGCAGTATTAAACCCTTAGTTTACCAAGGAGTAACCAAAAACATACATAGCTTGATTTTCAAAGGTTCTGCACACCTGTAGATGCTGTTGACATCAGTAGACTTTTTGTATACTCAGCACTTCTGAAAATCTGGCCACTTCTATTTAGGTGCCTAAAAGTGGATTTAGGAGCCGAACTTTAGACACTACTTTAGAATGGCAGCAGAAAACTCTGCATTCTTATTGGATTTTTTACTTGTTCATCTGGTGAAGTAAGAGAAAACCTAAAAAGCTTTTGAAGAAATTAAATGAAATAGCATTTGAAGTTAAGGTCAACATTTTGAAACATCTAGAGTTAACCACACATATCCATACTTTTCCACCTAAATAAATGGCTTTATTTTCAGAAGTGATGAACAACCTGTTGAAAGTCCATTAGAGCAGTGGGTACTATCAGGCTACTGGTTTAGGTGCTTTGGTATAGATATAAGTGATTACCATATATACTCATTCATAAGCCAAATATTTTTGGTAAAAGTGATGCATCAAAGAGCCGGGGTCGGCTTATAAACGGGTCTACACCAAAATTTGATGATTTTAAACTCTATGGCAGGGATCGGTAACCTTTTGCATGCAGCTCGCCAGGGTAAGCACCCTGGCGGGCTGGGCTGGTTTGTTTACCTGCTGCGTCCACAGGTTCAGCCGATCGTGGCTCCCATGGCGGTGCGGGCCGAGGGATGTGCTGGCCGTGGCTTCCCGCCACCCCCATTGGCCTGGAGCAGCGAACTGCACCTAGTGGGAGCCGCGATCAGCTGAACCTGTGGACCCGGCAGGTGAACAAACCGGCCTAGCCCTCCAGGGTACTTACCCTGGCGAGCTGCATGCCAAAGGTTGCTGATCCCTGCTCTATGGAATTATTGAAATGAATATCTAATACATTGTCATTTTGTTTACCTGTAGCATGTGCTGGCATGGAGCCCCTCAGCTCCCAGTGGCTGCGGTTCGCCGTTCCCAGCCAATGGGATCTGTGGGAAGTGGCAGCCAGCACATCCCTGCAGCCCGCGCTGATTCCCATAGTTCCCATTGGCCAGGAACGGCAAACCAAAGCCACTGGGAGCTGTGGGAGGCCATGCCTGCAGATGGTTAATGTAAACAAACTGTATCGCGGCCCGCCAGCAGATTACCCTAATGGGCCGTATGCAGCCCACAGGCTGCAGGTTGCCCACCACTGCCTTAAAGTAACCACTTAGCCAGATTATGCCAGGAAATGTCTCTGGTTGCTGTTTTCTAAATTAAATGAAAAAGGCAGCAAAAATGGGGGAAGTGACCCACATATAATTAAGAAGTAGATTGTTGCTACAATTAGAGATGGAAAATATATCTGTTTCATTAGTCATCATTGTAAAATTTGCATATTTCCCCAGTAAACAGTATTTTTAAAGGGTTTATCTCATTACATTTTACAGTCTGATCCACTGCCTATTGAATATCATAAGAGGTGCAGATACACAGAACTTTTGAAAATCAGACCATTTGTACCTCGGTGCCTACGTATAAGTTAGGAGACAAATTCAGGACACCCGGGCTTGAATATTTTTGGTCCTTCTTTTTAACACACATAGTAAGTCATTTATTTCAAAGCATGATTATGGTATAAAGATCTCTTGCTATTGTACATTGGTCTGCAATGGTTAAATATTTATTCACTAAGCAATAATAATGTCTTTTTACATCTCCAGCCCTGAATTTCTATTGACTACTCCTTAAAATAAATTCCCATGTAAGATATACTGAAAATTTATAGTATTTAATTATTTTTTCAATACTTTTAATATATTGGTATCTCTTTTTGGACACTAGATCTGCTATTGTAAAATAAGCTTGCTCTTTTTGCCATGATGATGCATCCTACTGGGAATGGTTATAGTTTAAGGTGACAACCTCATTAAAATACTTTTGTGCTCTTAACAAAATCATTATTTTGAAAAATGAAACTGATCCTAACAAACCTTAGCAGCTTTGAACCTTTCTAAGTAAATTGCCTTAAAGAATTTCTCCATGTCCTCTAAGAAGTACTCATAAAAAGGAGGGAGTTTAGGCTTGCAGTAGGCCTGTTTTAAAGTAACTGCATTATAAAATAAAAGGAATCAGTGGCTCAGTAGGCTAACTGATTGGGAAGAGATCCTCATGCTTCTTCATACAGACTCATCCTAACCCAACTTCAAAACTCTCATGGGCAGAAAAAACAAACAGAAGAACAAAGCATTACTTCAGCCAAAACAGTGTGTCTGTGTTGTGCTTCTTTTAGGACTGGAATATATATTTTAATGTTGATATTCATATAATATTATAATCAAAGAATGTTACCCATTAATGAGTAGACTGCCTGTACTTTATGGATTACTTTAAAAGAAATTATCCCTTAATCATTAGAGCACTTTCATTTAATTAAATTCAACTAACAGTCTGAATAGCTATTCTACAGTACATACCCTATCTGAATTTATAATTAGTCTGTGATTGAAAGTATAACTAGATAGTGTCAATACTGAGGAAACCTCATTTATGGGGGGTTCTCTTTGTTTTATTAGCTAGGTCTGGCAATACAAGATAGAGTGAAGTCTGTGTGCTCAGGTTTGTTCTGGTGAGGGTATACAGTACAGTGCACTTGTCATGGTTCTGCACTTAACATTAAATAGTTGCTGAGTCAAATCTGTATTTACCTACCATTAATTTATGATGCAAATAGGTTAGTAATGATTTATCATCAGTGATTGCAGGCCTGGCCCAAAGAATTTAATGTAAGATGTAATTTAGTTTTCATAGTTTTCTGCCTCTCTAGAGAGGAACATTTTCAAAATACCAATCCAAATGCTGTTGTTGTTGTTGTTGTTATAATAAATATATACCTTATAGCTATGCTGAAAGTAAAGTTCATCTTCTCCGTATTGTAGAAATGTACAGTTTGTATTAAAACTTTTTGTCACATTTTCATTCGTAGAGTGTCATGCTTATTAATAGCAATAGTAACTGATTCATGGCAATTAATGACCAGTTTCACTTTGGGGCCTCAGGACCTCTTGCTGGTCATTAACTGCTAGTAGATCCTCTTCCCTTATTGCTATGTTTTAAAATCAGATGGAGGATTTATTCATTTTAGAACCTTATCTGGGTTTAACAGCCTAATCTGACTCCATTAAGTCAATAGGGAGTTTGCCATTAAGTTCACTGGGAGAAGGAGTGTGGGGATCAGAAAACCAATGAGGAGTCTGGTGGCACCTTAGAGACTATCAGATTTATTTGGGCATAAAGAAGTGGGTTTTTAAACCCATGAAATCTTATGCCCAAATAAATCTGTTAGTCTTGAAGGTGCCACCAGACTCCTCATTGGTTTTGTGGCTACAGACTAACATGGCTACGCCTCTGATACGTGGGGGATCTGAGCAACCCCTGTTATATATAATATGGGAGGGGGCCTGGACAGAGGAAAGCAGCAGGAGATCCTCAAATCATTCTGAGGGAAAGAAATACATAGCAGCAAGGCCCATCTTTGTAAAGATCTTGTGACTTTTTACTAGCTTCAGTACCCTTGACCCATCCTTTCCTGGCTTCCTGACAATATGATTCAGTGGAGCTACCCTTACAGAAAATGTACAGGAATTAAGAGGGATAAAACCAAAACGGTTTTCTAGAACTTCAGTAGATATTGCTCTGCAGACCTCTAGCATTTAATATCCTTTCTGTGTCAGTATTTTGAAGCATTCTATCTAGTTTATAGATATAGAGGGAGACGTTTAAAGGTACAAATGGCAGTTAGGAACCTAACTGCTGTTGGAAGTCAATGTGAGTTGGGTGGTTAACTGCCATTTCTGCTTTTGAAAAGTTCCTCTATGATCTCCATTAAATTTTATAAGATAGTTCAAAGGATTTCTAAAAAAGTTTTCAGTGTCCATTAAATTCTATAGAACTTTTCCACCAGGATGTACCACCATGGACCCCTTGGCTTCATCTAGCCATTTAAAAAAAAACTTCTAAAACATAAGAGCATCTGAGGAAAAGGTTAATAAAGTTTAAACTTTTATCATCTTCTAGTAATCTGCCTGCATTGTGAATTCCTTGCACTCTTTCCCTCCATATCTCCTGGTGAACACAGGCCAATCCATTCCCTCTGTCTTATCCACCCCACTTGGATTCTGAATCCATGGAGAAACCTGTGTGAGGTTCAAGGAAGACGGTACAATATATGCATATGGCTAATCCACCATCCTTTCCAAACAGGTTGAGGGAGACATGCATATACATCTAAGAGTCATGTCTGGCCTTACATTTCCATGACTCAGACATCAAGCACAAACTTCTTTTTGTCAATATCTTCTCTTCTAAGGGTACGTCTACACTACCGGACTATTCCGAATTTGCATAAACCGGTTTTGTAAAACAGATTTTATAAAATCGAGTGCACGCGGCCACACTAAACACATTAAATCGGTGGTGTGCGTCCACGGTTCGAGGCTAGTGTCGATTTCTGGAGCATTGCACTGTGGGTAGCTATTCCGTAGCTATCCCATAGTTCCCGCAGCCTCCCTCGCCCCTTGGAACTTCCGGGTTGAGATCCCAGTGCCTGATGGGGCAAAAATCATTGTCGCGGGTGGTTCTGGGTAAATGTCGTCAGTCACTCCTTCCTCTGGGAAAGCAATGGCAGACGAGCATTTCGCGGCTTTTTTCCCTGGATTGCCCTGGCAGATGCCATAGCATGGCAATCATTGAGCCTGTTTTGCCTTTTGTGATTGTCACCGTATGTGTAATAGATGCCACTCACAGAGGCGATTCAGCAGCGCTACACAGAAGCATGCTTTTGCTTTTGCATGATAGCAGAGATGGTTACTAGCCATACTGCACCATCTACCATACCATAAATTGGTAATAAGATGGTCATGGTTACCAGTCCTTTTGCACTGTGCCATTTGCTGCTGTCATAAGTGCCCCTGGCCAATCAGCCAGGGGCGCAAAAGCCAATATTTGGAATGACTCCCTGAGTCAATCCCTCCTTTTTGGTATCTAAAAATAGAATCAGTCCTGCCTAGAATATGGGTAAGTGTACTAGAGAACCACTGTATCATAGAGCCAGAGAGCACAGCTGCTCTGTGTCAGATCCCACAGAAATTATGAGCTGTATGCTATTCACAGGGGGTGCTCCTGCAACAACCCCACCTGTTGATTCCATTCTTCCCCCAGCCTTCCTGGGCTACCATAGCATTGCACCCCCACTTGTGTGATGAATTAATAAAGAATGCAGGAATAAGACACAGTGACTTGTTAGTGAGAAATGAGTGGAAGGCAGCTTCCAGCTGCTATGATAGTCCAGATAGGACAGTAAGGAGTGTGGAGAAGAGGAGCCCAGCATCCCTCTGCTAGTCCAGGGGCAATTGAATCTTTTCTTTACACATGAAGGGTGGGGGCTGATGGAGCTCAGCCCCCTGTTGCTATTATGAGGATGGTTACCAGCCATACTGCACCATCTACAAGGAAAAATTAGGGCCAGGCGCCCTTGATTGACCTCACTGATGCTAGTCAGCATGGTTACCAGCCCTTTTGCACTGCCCCATGTGCCAATAGACTGATGACGAGGATGGGTATCAGTCGTATTGCACCATCAGCCACCCATGGCGGGGGGGGGAGTGAGGATGTTAGTGTTGACGGCTGCAGCATCGCGTCTATCTGCAGCATTCAGTAAAGATAGGGTGACATGTAAAAGAGTCAAGAGAGGATTGTTTTCCCTTTCACTTCTGGGGGTGGGTGGGGGGGGTGCGTAAATTGCCGAGCTATGCCCTGACCCACCGCGGACACAGTGTTTGACCCTAGAAGCATTTGGAGCTCAGCCAAGAATGAAAATGCTTTTCGGAGACTGCAGGAACTGTGGGATAGCTTGAGTCCTCCAGTCCATGAGCGTCCATTTGATTCTTTGGCTTTCCGTTCCGCTTGTCACGCAGCAGTGCGCTGAGCCCCTGCTATGGCGTCTGTCTGGAGATTTAAAAAAAATGATTTTGAATTTCGTCTTCTGTAACGGAGCGCTGATAGAACAGATTTGCCTGCCCTTACAGCGATCACGTCCGCATGGTCCATGCGGGAGCTCTTTCTTTATTTTGATTTTTAACTGCATCGCCAGACGTGCTGATCGGAACTCCATGCTGGGCAAACAGGAAATATTCAAAAGTTCGCGGGGCTTTTCCTGTCTACCTGGCCACTGCATCCGAGTTCAGATTACTGTCCAGAGCGGTCAGTGGTGCACTGTGGGATACCACCCGGAGGCCAATACCGTCGATCAGCGGCCACACTAACCCTAATCCGATATGGTAATACCGATACTAGCGCTACTCCTCTCGTTAGGGAGGAGTACAGAAACCGGTTTAAAGAGCCATTAAAATCGATATAAGGTGCCTCCTAGTGTGGACGGTTGTGGCGTTAAATCAGTTTTACGCTCCTAAAACCGATTTAAACGCCTAGTGTAGACCAGGCTTGGGTTACTGTCTCCCTCCCCTCCCCCCCCACACACACCCAAACTAGGAGAAAGTATTGTATATGCTGCCTTTAGGGTGACCACATGTCCCAATTTTATAGGGACAATCCCGATTGTTGGGTCTTTTTCTTATATAGGCACCTATTACCCCCCCGCACCCTCTGTCCCGATTTTTCACACTTGCTGTCTGCTCACCCTAGCTGCCTTTAACATTTTTGTCAAAATTTATATTTATGTTTAATTCTATGGACAATTTATTTACAATGACTGCAACATGTCTTTACTAGCTAAGCCCTAAGGTGCTTGAATATTTTTTACATTTAAAAGTAGCATACAGAGTAATGAGTTGCCAAGTGTGTCACGTCTAGTAGCAGTTTATTTTCTGCACCATTTTTTGTCTGTCACTGGAATCCAATTTATCATGTTCAGTGTGCACTAGAGGTCAAAATATGAAAACATTTAAATTGCCTTTTAACAATCTGTTGCAAGGAATATTCAAAATGACAATATAATCCTTAATGGTTTCCACTGAATTTACCTGAAAACCATTTAATGCACATTTGTATCTGGTTACTAACAGCTTACAACATTATTTAGCGTTAAAGCACTCTGAAAATAATTGAAAATCTCTTTTAATTTGAGAAGTCTTCAATATGATTTTATTTTTTAAAACTCTTTCACGTATTTCAGCAATATTTTATGCAGAGAGAAGAGGAAAAGTTACTTTTACATAAAAAACATATTTTGTAACTTCCTTTCGTCCTCCATGAAAACATGGGGGAAGGGTTGCAAAGGATGGCTGGCACACACAATATTTTTTTGCGCTCCAAAATTTTTGTGTAAATAATAATAATACATAATACACAGTATGTTAACTGGAAGTAAGATATATAGTGAAAACTATTGGCCTATTGGCTAAAAATATTCAGAAATGGTTGAAGTCAATATTGGCTATTGGAATTCAATTTTTAATACTAAAAAAATTTCAACTTATCCTGTAATCTTAGAAACGCCTGTATCAGATTTTTATTTTCATGAGGGCCTCCTTGTACCACCTTGGCAATGTCAAGGATTGCTAAAGTGTGTGTAAATGAACACTCAATTTAAAAGTCCCTTACACTGCCATAGTTGTGTAAATGGCCCTTTGTGTAAAGGAGAATTAGGCCCTCCTGCCAATATATTGATTTTTCTACCCTCTAAAAAAGATTTCACCTTAATGTACTGCAGTTTCAGTCACTCTCTGCTGATGTTTTTGTATTTTAGCTGAGTAATATGACCCTCCCCTAGAAATAATTGTTGCATTGATAGATAAGATAGTTACATTGAACTTATTGTCTATTTGTTACATTCACTTTACCTTTTTGTTTCTGAAAGGGGGCTACCACTGTTGACCGGTCCTTGGTGTATCATTGCTAGCATTTCAATGCCTAGCTTTTCCCACTGGTGGTTGTTTAAATTAACCAGCAGATCTTTCTCTTTCTCAGACACAGTTGTTTCCTACTTCAGTGACAGAGGAGGAGCTCCTGCAGCAGTGGTAGCAGTAGCGGGGTTGGAAGGCACTTGAGCTATTTCAGTGACTACAATGTGGGTCTGGTCCCTTTTGTGGCTGGACTTTACTGTGTTCTTGCTCCATGGGACCTTCACTCTTGCCTGAAAGAGAGGAGGGGAGACATCCCCCACACTCTGACCAGGCCAACACCAGACTGGCTGCCTGTCCAATGTGAGAAGGCCAAAGCAGAGGCGTAGAGGAGATTTTAGTCAGGGAGAGCTGTATTACAAATTAGTCCTAACTTTCCTCCTAGCTAAATCTCTCTCAAGTGAACTTCTTCAACTCTGAGTTTGAGGTATCTAGTTAGGAGGTGACTGGGCATTCTTCTTCCCTGGGAATACTGAGGAGAATCAAGGAAATCTGGGAGCAACTAGATGCTCACCCTGAACAAAGGTGATGCCCCTAAGAGATGTTACAAAACTGGAGGTTACTGTTAATATTTATAGATACTGTAGTCACTTCAATGCAGAAGTTGGCTTTACAGATGGAGGAGATCATTTCGCTGAAAGATTCTTCTGACAGGAAGTTGAGGAGAAAACATGAGGTAGTCACATACACCATTTTGGCATGTTCAGTTATGGCCTTAACAATTTGGTTGCAGAATCTGTATCCAGACTCCACAGTGGTTCACAAGTAGGTAACAAAGGCCTAGATCAACTTCTAATTCATTTCTGACTTCATGGTGTGATGCCTCCCTGAATGTAGTCACCCTGGTTTCTGTGAAACTTACAAATAACTACATAGGGAGGAAGGCCATTATGACAGCAGATCCTGATTGAGCAGAGGCTAACTGTCACTACAACTTAGTAGCTTTCTCTAGAGCCTTATTGATTTAATAAATATTACACAATGTAGGACTTTCCATAATGAGCAGTTGGGATAACTTTAGCCTTGTTGGTCAGATTCTGATCTCATTGACATCAGCATAATTTGGAGACACTCCATTGATGTAAGTGTTTCTCATTAACACTAGCATAAAGCTCCACTGAAATGAAAGTTACTCCATTGACTGTAATGGAGTAACCTGGGATTTGCAATCTGGTAAATGAGAACAGAATATGGCCTTCAGGTCCAAAATCAACTCTCCTGTTCTTCGTGGTTAAGTCCTATGGAATGTAATAAGTACACTCTCCTTTTAATGCTAATTGAAATGTTTTAGATAAATAGTCTTTTTCTTGTTATTTGTATTATCATAGCACCTTGGAGTCCTAATTAGGAGTGTCAATAATGGTGCAAAAGGAATAAAATATCTAAGTGTGGCTTGGATCAAGTATGCAGTGGCAATTTTAGAAGTGGCTATCCTGTACGATGCCTTTTTTCTAATTATTATTTCAATGTGTATTTCTGTATATTCTTAATATATCATTGAATATAATTATTGGATACACAGGAAGAATGAAAAGAGCCAATTCCTCAGATTTTTATGGATATGGTAGATTTTAATATTGTACCTTTTGTGTTTTAGCAATTTTCGATTCACATGTAGTTCTGCCCTGAAAAATGACCATGCAAAATGCCATTTCCTTATCTTCAGCAACAGATCTAGTCCCTGGGTACATTCAGAGTAATATCTGCTAAATTTATTGATTAAAATATGTTCTTACTGCATTTTGTTGATGATGTCCCTGCAGAGCAACATAGCGGAGAGAGAGTAACCTGAATTCTCTTCCTCCTGTATCACCAACAAAATTGGTATAGTATTTGGAGATCTACCTGTACAGAAAGGTATCTCACTCAGTGGAAGAGGGTCTTCTGCCTGTTCTTTATTCTTACCCTCTGTGTTTTAGCTACAAAACCCCTTTTGTAGGTTGTTCCAGAGAATGGGCTTTGTTGGTTTTTTGGAAGGTTGGGGTAGGGATTCTTCTTGAACTAATTCCATTGGTTCAGACAGAGTCTGAAATAACTTAGGCTGTCACCTTGTGATTTGGGACTCCTGTAAGGGAAACTTCAAGCAGCATGTCTCATGCAGGAGGCATTCCCCAGAGTTGAATGGAGCCATGGGCTGAGCCATATATATGCACTTTGCCACCAGCAGACCTCTTGATAAAATGGGATTTTATGTTGTAATCCTTAACCTCTTTTGTAAACAATAAGTTATTGAGGGGAGGAATGAGGGTGGAGCAAACTCCACTCTCTGATGGAAGAATTCTACTCCCACTGATTTAATTCTTGCAGCTTCTCCTTCCATATGGAGGTTATTCTGGGTGCTAAATTCAAACTGGAGTGTTAAATTCTGCCATTAGTCGTGAAGTCTCATGAAAGAACTCAATGTTGTAGTCAATGGGGTAACTCCAGATTTACACAAAGAAAGCAGAATTTAGCTTATTGAATTATACAAGGCAGAATTTGGCCTTCAAAATCTTTATTACGGTG
The DNA here is from genome assembly GCF_020497125.1 of Mauremys mutica. Classification (NCBI taxonomy): domain Eukaryota; kingdom Metazoa; phylum Chordata; order Testudines; family Geoemydidae; genus Mauremys; species Mauremys mutica. The sequence goes on from NC_059073.1 coordinate 153,964,030, forward strand.
ATGTACAAGCCGGAAAGAAAACAGCTTGAGTATATTGTAAACTGAAAAAAAAAAATAAACCAGAAAAGTGTTGAGACGATGAACAAGGTATCCAGGTATGATATTTTTGGAAAGTAACTTCACAGAAAATAACCACATGTTAATCTGCCATACATTTTTGGCTTGGGGACATTTAAACTGAAATGTATTATTGTTATTGATTGGGCCTAAAGCAGTGTTAGGCAATAACCCACCAGGGCCGCCCAGAGGATTCCAGGGGCCTGGGGTCTTCGGCGGCGGGGGGCCCTTCCGTTCCGGGACCCGCCGCCGAAGTGCCCCGAAGACCCGCGGCGGGGGCTTCCCCCCGCTGCCGAATTACCACCGAAGCGGGACCTGCCGCCAAAGTGCAGCCCGGTCTTTGGCGGTAATTTGGCGGCGGGGGGGCCCCCATCGCGGGTCTTCAGGGCACTTTGGCGGCGGGTCCCGGAACGGAAGGGCCCCCCGCCACCGAATTACCACCGAAGACCAAGCTGAACTTCGGCGGCGGTCCCGCTTCGGCGGTAATTCGCCGGCGGGGTGTCCTTCTGCCCCGGAGCGGAAGGACCCCCCGCCGGTGAAGACCGGGAGTGGAAGAAGCTCCTGGGCCCAGCCCCGCAAGAGTTTTCTGGCCCCCCCGGAGCGAGTGAAGGACCCCGCTCCAGGGGCCCCAAAAAACTCTCATGGGGGCCCCTGTGGGGCCCGGGGCCTGGGGCAAATTGTCCCTCTTGCCCTCCCCCCCCCCGGCGGACCTGTAACCCACTAGAAACTCTCTCTGCTATGCTTTTTCTTCATGATAGACTAGTGTGTCACCATTTAGCGGGAAGAATTCTCTTCTCCAATCTGCAGGGCAGATCTCCGTTTCACATTCAGTTATTATATAGGACTCCCACTGACACTGATGATAGTTGGACATGAGTGTCAAGTGCAGAACACAAAATCTAATTGGATTAGATTGGAGAAATTTACCTGTTTATTAGGAAACTTTGTTTAATACTAACTTTCTTTTGCATTTCACAGTTCCTAACAGACACAGAGCAACAAACTAACCTCCTTTAAAGAAAAAAGTCAGAAACTATCTATTTTAGTTGGGGATACCAACCTTAGTGAGAGAGAAACAAAAAGTCACCCTACAGTAATCAAAAGCTTCAGAGAAGAGTGACAACTGAGTATTCTGTTGGGAAATATGAGTGCAGCAGTAACTGGTCTATTGTGTTTATAGACAGAGAGAACAAAATCAGAAGTGTGTGAGATATTTTCAAAAACACATCCACAATCCAGAGTCAGAAGATTTGATTTGTTTTTAAACCTAGGCTTTTTAGGGAACCAGCTGAGAATTTTACTGAGCCAATTGTCTAAAAGTCCATTTCAATTTACCAGTGGATAGGAATCTGTCATTTTAAACTTTTTCCCACTGAATTATGACAGCAGTCGCAACTCCCAAAAAGTAAACACACTCTGTTCTCCATAACCCTGCCCCCACAAACATATATAATGGGGTATATTCTATATACCTACACAGAAACACACACGCGCACACACACACACACTTACCACTAAACAAAAAGACGACAAAAAGTAATGGATATGGACAGTGCTGTATAAGAATCAACATTAATTGATTTTTAAAATAGGGCAAACGTATGTATGAATGCAGAATGTATTTTGCAGCCTTGTAGTTTATATTGCAATGTCATGTCTTATAGCAATAGAATACAGTATATTGTTATTGGACATGACATTGTAATGTAAAATACAAGGTTATAAAAGTCCATAATTTATCACATCTGTAACATCTACTTATGAATGTTTGCATGTATGATACATTTGCATGAATCTGAATGGTGGCAGTTATTGAAGTGTACAATTGCAATAGCCTTTCACCTCTGGAGTCCTTGAGTTTAAATGCTATCTCAGATCACACGTAAAATTAAATTTGGTGATGTTATCGTGTCCCTATTTTTCACATTACAAAATACTCATCAGTTTGGTATGACTGACAGTTCATGTTAAAGAGTGACCCAAGTCTGAAATACTACAGTGCTGTAGCACTGGCATTGCAGATGAGGATTTATTTATTCTTTTGGATTTGTACATTGTATCTATCCACAGCTCTCTAGGCAATCTGAGGCATTGACATTGCTGTATGTGGAGCTTTATATAATGCCTTTCCCAAGCCAGTGATATTAGTTCCTCAATTTCAAGAGCCATTAAAATTTCACTTACGTTGAAAGGATTAAACAGTAAATATAAGCAACAATATACTTTGTAACACATTGATGGATGGCAATACACACACACACACATAGGTGAAATATCATAGTGATGAAAAATAAAAGAAATTCATAATAAAGAGTGGCAAAGTCAAGTGGTCAGAAGATGGGAATGGAAGACAAGAACTCCTGATGGCTAACCCCAGCTCTGACACTGGGTGTTTCTGTATTCCTGGGCAAGTCACTTAACCACAATATTTCATTTCCTCATCTCTAAAATGGTGGTGATGATACTTGCCTGTCTGTGTCTCAGGAATATTACTATAATTTGAAATTTTTCTAAATAGCTTTGGAATGAAAAAGTGGCGCAAAAATGCTAAATAGTGGGAACAGGATTATAAGTGAATCTACAAATCTGGGGCCCGAATGAGATCAAAGGTTGATTCCATGGATCCAAGGGAAGCCCAACATCTGTCACTCTGGGGGAAAAGTGCTCAGAGATTTGAGGCATAGCTGGCTAGTTACTTAGGGGGACATTTACAAAGGCACAGAGGTGAGTTAGCTTCCCAGCTCCCCTTTGTGCCTTTGAATATTCCCCTTTTCCCTATATCCAGGTGCCTTTCAGTTGATTGTGTTTACCATACTGCTGCTGGACAACCTCTCAACAAGAAATGGAAGATTTAGACCATTGGAAAGAGAGGGATTTTCCCATGGAGAACATAGCTTTTAGTCATGAAAGGTCCTGAGACATCTGACTTTAAAATAATAGATGATTTTAGCAAATATTTTCAGTTTATCAGTTCTAGTTTTCTTTCCCTTGAATCCTGTACATTTGGACTCATGAAGCCTTGATTTACAGGTAATGAATGATATACAGAAAATTCTAAATACAATTTTTGAAAACACATATAAAATAATCTTTGTTAAATAGTGACTGTCATAAACAGTTAGTTAAGGGTTAAGGTTTTTGTCTACCTGTAAAGGGTTAACAAGCAGTACCTGTGGACACCTGACCAGAGGACCAATGAGGGACAAGATATTTTCAAATCCCTGTGGAGGGAAGTTTTTTTTCCCCCTGTTCTTTGTTTTCTTAGAGAGTCTCTCTTGGGAATTAAGAGAGTCCAGACATCTTAATCAAGTCCTCCCAGGTTTCTGCAATAAATTCTTCTATTCAAGCTAGTGAGTATTAGCAAGGAACTAGTATTCTTATACTTTTATTTCTGTATTTGCAATTCTGTGTTTTGCTATAGAATTTTCTTTAAGTCTGTACTGTTATTGCTTTTACTGAGAAAGAAAGGAGGGGGAATTCTCTCCAGAGATTGATAAGTTTAGACCCTGTATATTGTTCCATCTTGGTTACAGAGACAGTGACTTTCTTTTATTCTTTAATAAATCTTTTCTGTAAAGGACTTGGTTGATTTTTCCTTGGGTGGATTCTCAGGGAAAGGGGAGGAGGGAAGCATCCCTCTGTAGTTGGATTCCGGTATCTCTCCTAGGAAAAGGGAGGGGGAAGGAAGCAGGGGGGAATGGTTTATTTCTCCTAGGTATAAGAACTCCATGGATTTGGGGCTCTTGGGATCCCCAAGGATTTTGGGGAAGGACTGTGTCCCAATCCACGTACCTGATTGGGTGGTGGCAGCTTTACCAGATCTAAACTAGGATTTTTAGTTTAGAGGGAAACCAGTGCAGGTCCCCATATTGGAACCCAACAAGCTGGCCACACACAGCCTCGTGGTTATAGGGCTGTTCAACTTTGTTAACAGCTTCTACTCCACCTGAGACCTTTTCAAAGCTTTCTAAGAAGGCCTCAACGTCATCACCTGTCCTGTAGGCGGGAAATTTTTTCCGAGCAGGTTGATCAGTAGTTAGAAGAGGGGTTGGATTGGTAGGATCATGCTGCTTAGCCTTTTCTAATTCCAGAGCCTGCCGGTGGGCCTCCCTCTGGCTCTCCATTTCTCTGTCTTTTAACTGCATTTGTCTCATGTGCTCAGCCTCTTTGGCTTCCATGTCTCTCTTGTGGTCAGCCTGTTTGGCTTTTTCTTTTAGTTCCTCCCCCTTTTGGATAGCTTCTTCCCTGGCCATTTCTGCATTAATTAGTTCTATTTGCAACCTAGCAAGTTCCAGTTTGTCAACTGTTTCACTGCCACTCATGATTGTGTGTCTTCTGGTGCTGGCCACACCCCTCTGCAGTCAGTAATATTTCTGGGTGGTTTGGTAGTGCTGGCCACACCCCTCTGCAGTCAGTGAACTTCTGTGTTGCTTGCTTCAGTTCCTATCCCTGTCTATCATTGACTAAACAAAGAGAAATCAAATCTTTTGTTTTGCAAATTGTGTTCTGTGGGGATGACTGTGCTTTTGACCGAGAAAGAAAAAAAAAAGTTCTCTCCTCCTCCTCCCAAGAGCAAGACAAACCGGTTTAACCAGTGTCTCTCGCCCTTGCTAAGTAGCTCTCAGTATGGGGTCTCCTGAAACAAAGTCTTGTCAGAAAACCTTACCCCTCCTTTCCCTCCAAGGTGCTTTTTGAAGCAACCAGAAAGAAAACGAAAAGAGAAAACCAGCTCCAAAACAATCTCCCCCTCCTTGCTCCCAAGAAGGTGGAAAACCTGTCTTGCAACTCTCTCTCGCAATTGCTAAGTACCCTCTCAGCAGGGAATTCCTTGTAACAAAAGCTTGGTTAGAAAAACTGTATTCCCTTCAGCCAACCTAGCTGAAACTGCTTCTAACCCTGAAAACTGCTTCAAAACTGCCTTTTGGTAGAAATGCCTTGCCTCTGTATGGCTCTCAGGTTCATCACCGCTGCCAACCATGTCATAGGTCTCACCCCCACTTGGAGCTGTTGGGTTCCAATATGGGGACCTGCACTGGTTTCCCTCTAAACTAAAAATCCTAGTTTAGATCTGGTAAAGCTGCCACCACCCAATCAGGTACGTGGATTGGGACACAGTCCTTCCCCAAAATCCTTGGGGATCCCAAGAGCCCCAAATCCATGGAGTTCTTATACCTAGGAGAAATAAACCATTCCCCCTGCTTCCTTCCCCCTCCCTTTTCCTAGGAGAGATACCGGAATCCAACTACAGAGGGATGCTTCCCTCCTCCCCTTTCCCTGAGAATCCACCCAAGGAAAAATCAACCAAGTCCTTTACAGAAAAGATTTATTAAAGGATAAAAGAAAGTCACTGTCTCTGTAACCAAGATGGAACAATATACAGGGTCTAAACTTATCAATCTCTGGAGAGAATTCCCCCTCCTTTCTTTCTCAGTAAAAGCAATAACAGTACAGACTTAAAGAAAATTCTATAGCAAAACACAGAATTGCAAATACAGAAATAAAAGTATAAGAATACTAGTTCCTTGCTAATACTCACTAGCTTGAATAGAAGAATTTATTGCAAAAACCTGGGAGGACTTGATTAAGATGTCTGGACTCTCTTAATTCCCAAGAGAGACTCTCTAAGAAAACAAAGAACAGGGGAAAAAAAAACTTCCCTCCACAGGGATTTGAAAATATCTTGTCCCTCATTGGTCCTCTGGTCAGGTGTCCACAGGTACTGCTTGTTAACCCTTTACAGGTAGACAAAAACCTTAACCCTTAACTAACTGTTTATGACAGTGACTGACACAGAATGTATGATAGAGTGAGTCAACTAGAATATATTGCAAAAGTCTATTGTGGATGATGCAGCCATCCTGAACACATGCCAATAAAGTCATTATACCACACTGTCATGTTCATACTCTGTATACATAACTGGGACAAAGCTTCTGCTGAGGCTCTGAAGGCAGAATTTATAACAGGGGTCAGGAACCTCTGGCATGCGGCTCACCAGGGTAAGCACCCTGGCGGGCCAGGCCAGTTTGTTTACCTGCTGCGTCTTCAGGTTCAGCCAATAGCGGCTCCCACTGGCCGCGGTTTGCCGTCCCAGGCCAATGGGGGTGGCGGGAAGCTGTGGCCAGTACATCCCTCGGCCCGCACCACTTCCCACAGCCCCCATTAGCCTGGGATAGCCAGTGGGAACCACGGTCGGCCGAACCTGCTGATGCGTCAAGTAAACAAACTGGCCTGGCCCGCCAGGGTGCTTACCCTGGCGAGCCGCAGGACAGAGGTTGCCAACCCCTGATTTATAATAACTCTCTTATAGAAATCAAAGGATTTATTGGGACACTGCAATTAACAACTGCAGCACAAAGGCAGACAGGATTTAACCTCCTCCTATTTCCCCTGAATCAAGATAGCAGAATATCAACACAAGACAATTTAACAATAAGATAATGATACACCACCACCTATTGGTGGATGTGCTATATACACTGATCATTAAAGAATTATATCAAGAGTATATCAAAAGTATTGTTACAATATTATATCATGACATTCTAAAATCAATTTGGAGTAAACACATTGGCCACATTATATTTTATTATATTAGGCTAACGTTTTTCAACTTGTGTTCCTAAGAGTTGGTATATTATAACAATGTTGGCTTCAGGGGTTTACACTAGTCTATTGTAAAGCAGAACACAGGCTTATTTTGTAGATGTGCAGAGCTCTCACAACTCTCATTGAATTCACTTGAAAATCAAGCCACTGAGAGATTTAGGTAGTAAACTTTAGGCCCCAATTCAGCAGTCCAGTCGTGTTCACCAAAGAACTTAATCACATGTTTTAACTTTAGGCATGTGCATAAGTCCCATTTACGTCAATGCAATTTAAGCATATACTTTTAATTGTTGTATGGACTAATGATGGACACACACAGATGCTTAAATATTTTGCTGAAATGGGGGTCCTGGTTCATTTCTGCAGTTTGTGAACTATTAAAAAAAAGAGAGGAAAGGGAAAAATGAAAAAGTCTGTTCATATATCATGGGATCTCACAATTTTTGATTTACATTTATTTCATCAGAACATCTTAAAATTCACACAGCCATATTGATCAAAACCCCTGTGTGCAAATAATATTTAAAAAACATGCACCTTCTGTGTGTGGGGAGTCCATTTTAATTGCACAAGTTTGAATTCTTTACCTGTTTATTTCAAAGATATATCATAAACAGTTTTTTGGGGGGAGTGGGGCATTCATTAAATCAATGTCATCATTGTGGATTGCTGCTCTTCTTGGCTGGATGAAGACATTGTTCTTTTGGACACCATTTCAATTTTATGTTTTGCTGGAAATGAATGTCTATAGGTCAGAAAAACACCATGGAAGCTCTTCTATTGTAGAGACCCAGATAACATTCTTCTTAATCTTCAGCATCTACATTAAACTGTCCTATGAATGTGTTGTGATAAAGTTCCTCCTCTCCCTTGGTGGGTCCTATGCTTATTGGCGGATTTTGCTTACCTCAGAGATTCACAGTAGCCCTCGGTTTGGCCACTTTCGTGGCTCAAATCTGCTGTTCGCTCAGATAACCTCATCACTGGCTAGTATGGGGAAAGAAGAGTAAGAACAGTCCCCACCATGTGATCCACCATGTGGATCGGGGAACAGCCCAGAGACCTTCCCCCCTGGTGGAACCTGCTGTGTTGGATCAGGAGTTGGGAGGTTTGGGGGGAACCTGGGCCTGCCCTCTACTTTGGGTTCCAGCCTAGGGCCCTGTGGATTGCAGCTGTCTAGAGTGCCTTCTGGAATAGCTGCGCAACAGCTACAACTCCCTGGGCTACTTCCCCATGGCCTCCTCCCAAACCTTCTTTGTCCTCACCACTGGACCTTCCTCCTACTCTGTTAACACTTGTACTCCTCAGTCCTCCAGCAGCACGTCCTCTCACTCCCAGCTCCTTACACACACCTCACTAACTGGAGTGAGAGCCTTTTTAAACCAGGTGCCTTGATTAGCCTTAATTAATTCTAGTAACTTCCCAATTGGCTACAGGTGTCCTAATTAGCCTGCCTGCCTTAATTAGTTCTAGAAAGTTCCTGAGTGTTCTGGAATAGTCCCTTATCTTACCCAGGGAATAGTCCCTTATCTTACCCAGGGAAAAGGGACCTGCTTAATCTGGAACTAATGTATTTATCTTTGACTACTCTCTTGTAGCCATCTGGCCTGACCCTGTCACAGTATACAGCAGTGGTCAACACTACGTCTAAGAGGTAGTTTGTTGCTTTTCCATCTTTCATAATAGCAGAGCATGTGCTTAGTAGTTCGAAGCTGAAAAGAGGATACTCAGAGGGAATGCCTTAGTTGTCTGGATGATTAAAATGTGTCAGCTCCAGTTTGAAGTTTAATCCCAGCGGGGATCAACTCAGCACTTCATCCTTCCGATGTTGATAAATTGAAATCCATACAGTTTAATACATGGAAATGTAACAACCACATTTTCATATATAGCCTTTAATTTTGCAACTGTATCACATCCAAAAATCAGGTACATTGCTGATTGTTAAAAGGACAACATTTAATATTAAATTTAAAATTAAATTTTACTTACTGATATATGCATATGGTTAAATTCACTACACAGAATCATAGACAGGTAGGGCTGGAAGGTCCCTTAAGAAGTCATTTAGCCCTGTCCCTCACAGGGTGACAGGACCAAGTAAACCTAGACCATCCCTGATAGATGTTTGTCTAACTTGTTTTTTTAAAAACCTCCAGTGATGAGGATTCCACAGTCTCCCTTGGAAGCTATTCCAGAGTTTAATTACCCTTATAGTTAGAAAGCTTTCCCTAATATCTAATCTAAATCACCATTGCTGCAGATTAGGCCCACTACTTCTTTTCCTACTGTTAAGTATCAGAAGGGTAGCCGTGTTAGTCTGGTTCTGTAGAAGCAGCAAAGAATCCTGTGGCACCTTATAGACTAACAGACGTTTTGCAGCATGAACTTTCGTGGGTGAATACCCACTTCTTCGGATGCAAGCAGTGGAAATATCCAGGGGCAGGTGTGTATATATAAGCAAGCAAGAACCAAGCTAGAGATAATGAGGTTAGATCAATCAGGGAGGATGAGGCCCTGTTCCAGCAGCTGAGGTGTGAAAACCAAGGGAGGAGAAACTGGTTCTGTAATTGGCAAGCCATTCACAGTCTTTGTTTAGTCCTAAGCTGTAGACAAGATCCATTGTACGGTTGTACAATGGATCTTGTCTACAGCCAAGCACTGAGGTACAACCGTATCTGCTCTAACCCCGCAGACAGAGACCAACACCTAGAAAATCTCCACCAAGCATTCTCAAGACTACAGTACCCACACGAGGAAATAAGGAAACAGATCAACAGAGCCAGATGTGTACCCAGAAGCCTCCTACTGCAAGACAAACCCAAGAAAGAAACCAACAGGACTCCACTGGCCATCACGTACAGTCCCCAGCTCAAACCCCTCCAACGCATCATCAGGGATCTACAACTCATCCTGGACAATGATCCCACACTTTCACAGGCCTTGGGTGGCAGGCCAGTCCTCGCCCACAGACAACCTGCCAACCTGAAGCATATTCTCACCAACAACTGCACACCACACCATAGTAACTCTAGCTCAGGAACCAATCCATGCAACAAACCTCGATGCCAACTCTGCCCACATATCTACACCAGCAACACCATCACAGGACCTAACCAGATCAGTCACACCATCACCGGTTCATTCACCTGCACGTCCACCAATGTAATATATGCCATCATATGCCAGCAATGCCCCTCTGCTATGTACATCGGCCAAACTGGACAGTCTCTAAGGAAAAGGATAAATGGACACAAATCAGATATTAGGAATGGCAATATACAAAAACCTGTAGGAGAACACTTCAACCTCCCTGGCCACACAATAGCAGATCTTAAGGTGGCCATCCTGCAGCAAAAAAACTTCAGGACCAGACTTCAAAGAGAAACTGCTGAGCTCCAGTTCATCTGCAAATTTAACACCATCAGTTTAGGACTAAACAAAGACTGTGAATGGCTTGCCAATTACAGAACCAGTTTCTCCTCCCTTGGTTTTCACACCTCAGCTGCTGGAACAGGGCCTCATCCTCCCTGATTGATCTAACCTCGTTATCTCTAGTTTGCTTCTTGCTTGTTTATATATACACACCTGCCCCTGGATATTTCCTACTGTTATATCCTTGGGGGCAACAGTTTTTGGAAGAAATCACTTGAGACACAGAGACCTGTAAATCTTGAAAGCAGCCATTTATTGCCACACACTGAACTAACCAAAAACCAGCCACACACTGAACTAACCAAAAACCAGCCAACACAAACCCCTAATAGTCTAATTCAGTTGCCCTAGCAACAACAAGATTCTATTACCATGACAACCAAATACACAACATCTACCTTCACTGGATATGGAGAACAATTGATCACCAAGCTCTTTATAACAGCCCTTAACATATTCGAAGACTGTTATCAATTCCTCACTTAGTCTTCTTTGCTCAAGACTACAAGTGCCCATTTTTGTAAACCTTTCCTCATAGGTCAGGTTTTCGAAGCTTTTTGTCAGTGTTGTTGCTCTCTTCTGGATTCTATTCGATTTGTCCACATCTTTCCTAAAATGTGGTGCCCAGAACTGGTCACAGGACTCCAGCTGAGGCCTCACCAGTGCCAAGTAAAGCAGGACAGTTGCCTCTCATGTTTTATATTGAGGTTCCCAAACAGTGGCAGTGACCCACAGGTGGGCCTCAGCATAGTTCCAAGTGGTCTACCATCATGGGCTGGTGGGAGTGGTGTCGCCAGGCATTTTGTGCATCTAGGTCAGTTTCCCCATGTGGGCTGATAATGGACACCATGCCCTTAGAGGCTCAGGTAGGTATAGTCGTAGTGCCTGCAAACCACTGGGTGCCAATGGCAGGGCCAGCTTCAGGGGTTTTGCCACCCCAAGCAGCCAAAAAAAAAAAAGATCACGATCTGCGGCAATTCAGCGGGAGGTCCTTCGCTCCAAGCGGGAGTGAGGGACCCTCCGCCAAATGGCTGCCGAATAGCTGGACGTGCCGCCCCTCTCTGGAGTGGCCGCCCCAAGCACCTGCTTGCTAAGCTGGTGCCTGGAGCCGGTCCTGGCCAGTGGTCACATTGACTGTGTGGGATGGCATGGCTGGGCCCAGCCCAGCACGCACTCAGCCAAGAAGAGTGTAGTTGCCCTCATAGTGCCAACTAGGGACCTAGTGCTTGGATGGGCCCCACAGTAGCACCACTCCCTTGGACACCTCCCTGCACCCCTCACTACCTCCTGCCCCACCTGCACACAGCTCCTTGCTACCCCCTGCCTGCATCCTGAACTGGCCAAAAGCAGAAAATTGAAGATGAGATCAGGTTGAGCTGGAAAAACTGCAAGGAGAAGCAGGCACATCCATCCCATTAAGACAACTCCTGGTCTGTAAGTTAATTTATATTTTTATTTGCAATATTTTATTTTTTTCTAATTAGTAGAGAATAGGGTTGGGTCTTTACTTAGCATAGAAATTCAGATTTTACCTTAAAAAAACTTGAAAATACAAGGTAGGGTTCAAAGTTGGATAACTATTTTGTTTTAAAACCAAATAACACAATGCATTTTTAACAATTTTGTTAACATTGTTGTGTTGCTTATTGTTCAGTTTTATACAGAATTATGCTCTCTGTTTGAACACCACATTTTGCTTTCAACATTTTTTTAAAGTGTAGTTTTACTAAAGCTTGTTTGGTTTAAAAAATATTGAAAGATATTGACGTATTCTTTGAGTGCATATTGCTAGGGATTTCTATCATTACAATTGTTTACATTAAAATGAAAAGGAAACACGTACATTGTTCATTTATAGTGCTATAGTTTACATGTATGTAATAATCAACATTAATAATTTTCCTCAAAAAGTGTTAAAAGTGGGCCACGGTGTCTATTGCAGCTGCACAGGTGGACTTCAGGGAAAAAAGTTTGGGAACCCCTGTCTTATATAACAGTCCTTTTATAATTGGCTTATAACCCCCCTTTTAGAATACCCCATAATGATATTGCCTTTTTTTGCAGCTGCATCACATTGTTGACTTATATTCCATTTGTGGTGCACTATAACCCCCTGTCACAGGGTACTCACTCACTGCCAGTGGCACCTCCTTCTGGCTGTTTTGAGGATTAGCTCTCTTCCAGCAACACCTCCCCTTGCTGACCCCTCCCTTTGCTGTCTCTCTACCCATTGTCCTCTCTCTCATTGTATGGCCCATTTCTTGCTCTAGGAGCTGCAGCTTCCTCTTTGTGACTCAGTCCTCTAGCCAGGTCTTGATGTGGTTTCCCCTTGCAGGGTATAGAGTCTCTCTGGATCCACTATCCAGGCAATAGTGCTCTGTCAGTGGCTGATAGGGGAACCCGAGACTGCCCGCTACTCCATTTTCAAGTACAGAGACCCTACAACATGCAGACAAGGTCTGTTCAGTCCCCAACCTTGCTGTTCTTTCCCTCGGCTGCTTCCTTCTCAGCTCCACTGGCTTTCTTCTCCACCCGTCTCTCTTCAGAGTATGCCCTTCTCTCTCAGGGCCAGGATCCCAGGTTCCTATTCTTTCCCTGGGTTCCCTCCTTCCCTCTCTAATACACAGAGGTGGCTCTTGACTTCTTGACTGCTGCAATTTCTGTTACCATCTTCCTGGTTTTATACTAGCCTAGCCTCCACCTTGTCAACTGAGCTCCATTTTCTACTCAGGGGTTGCTTCTCTTCCACCAATTTTATAAGCATACTCTGCACTCCATTATGCAAGTCATTAATGAAAATATGGAATAGTACTTTTCTTTTTTGCCAAATGAATTATGATTGCCTGATATCTAAGAAGCTGAATTTTCAGGTTTCTACGTCTCATTCTTTTTACTGATTATTATTATACAAATTATGATTCCATGAGCCAAATGCTGTAATACTTTGGGTAACATTTAACTTTTAAGTGGACCTATACTAGCAGTGAGTTTGACCCCATATCTTTATTTTCGCTTGCTCTGTAATTTTATCATTTTTCCAAGACAATTTTAACGTGAGTTTCAGGTAGTTAGATTGGAATAATGTGATTTGCAAGTGGAGTTGAGTAAATAATTTATGATGATCTGAATTATTTCTGTGGATAATTCTTTCTCTACAGATTGCTGATGGTCAATTTGTCAAGCATTTGGTATCTGTAATTTGAGCTGTGATGATTAGTTTTGATTTGACACATAAGTCATGTGATATGTTGGTATTCCCTGATTGGATGCCTCTTTGAATCAGGTTTCTAGCACTCATGGTTATGGATTCCCATGAATATTCTGCATTATTCATTTAAAATTTGTTGTTTCCATGAATATCCCTGCTTGTAAACACACTGTCTACCATAATCGTGGTAAGTTAGCACAAAAGATTTGTAAACATTGTTTAATAGCTTGTATATTTGGGGAATATTTTTTCTGTATTCTCCCAACATCCATCCCACCTATGGTAGGGATGTGTGGGGGATAGACTATTGAAATCTAGCACTATGATTTTTAAATTGTACTTTTAATAGGTACAAATAACAAGTGCTTTGTTCCACTATTTCATGTTCTGTTGAGTAGTTTAAGTATGCTATGTTTAAGTACCTTTCAAAGTATAAATTTTACATTGTATTAAAAAGGAAATTTTACATTGAGAAAAAGTAGAAAAATGAGATTGTTTGTAAAAATTAGTAATTTTACCTGGCTGGCTATTTGTACTCTTTTCTCTTTTATTTCAAGTATCTTCTGTTCAGATAAGAACTTCCTCCCTTACAACTCAGTTTCTTTTTCTGATTGATCCTGCAGTAAAATCATAAACCTGTGTTTATGACATCACAGTTTGTCATAATGGGAATGAATGGGATTTAGAACTACTACCTAACTATAGAATAAATAAGGACAATAAATAATGGTGTTTCTTTTTATTATGATTGCTATGTTACAATTCCACAACAAAAACATGCTGTACCTGGCACAAAAGAACAGTGAGATGAATAAATGAAGGGTAAATACTGCTATGTGTATTCTGTTGAGTTATGTGAGAGGACTGGTACTAAGACCCACTGTGTTGAGGTAAATCTTATCAAGATAGGATTACACACTATATGTATGGCTAGGTGGTGATAGTGAAATGATGAAAGGCAAAGGTGGTCTGCACTGGAGTGGAAAGAAAATTCAGCAAGCATGGTTTCTTTAAGTAAACTGTTAGACATGGTTCATTTTAGATCCGATATTCCCATTCATTTTGGAAGCACATCACTATTACTGGAAGCCTACTGTAAGGCAAGCTTCCTTTCTAGGCTAGAAACATCAGTGTAAACATATGAAAGTTTCTGTATCTCAGAGGAAAGAAAGTGAAGTGTGAAGCTAGCAAAATCTGCAGTTACACACTAGGAAGCATGCCTATTGCAGTTTACTGAGATTGAGGGGGTGGGGGATAGGGAACCTTTTCATTGACTTCAGTGAGAGTTGGATTGAGCCCTTTGAGAGCTGTTGCTTTTTTTATGGAAAAAAATAGGAAGAGGTGACTTTCTGGTACAAAAATGATTAGGTCTATATTTATACCTAGATAGAGATAGCAGCCATGAGTAAAAATGAACAAAAATACTTGAATTTTGATCTGGAGATATCAAGGGATATATAAGTTACCATCTGCTGCACTGAGAGGAATTACATTTAAATAAGAAATGAATCCTTACCTCTTGTTTTAAATTTTTTTTTTTAAATACACCAGAGTGGGGTTTGAATTATGATCCTGTAAAAAATACTCATTCATCAGTAGCCCACTGAATAAAGCCCAGTTGTGATGCTGTGCTCTATCCGTATAGTTGACAAGCTGTGATAGAAGTGAGGTCTTTTCACCTTCACGTATCTGGAAGTTGTTTTTTTTAAATGCCATTTTAAAGTTCTGTATATATCACTCTGTTACAATAAAAGGAGAGGATTCCCACAACCCTGTGAAGAAAGAGAGAAGTTCCTTCCAGCTAAATGCCAGGCAATGTCGTGGCATTCATGAGTGGGGTGGAGTAAAGTTGTGCAGTGGTTATACAAGGTAATTGTTTTGTGATATTTTGGGTATAATAAGGGAGCTGTCATTCTGCTTGACTGGCAATTTTTTTAATGCTGCCTTTGGCTGTAATTGGATAAATGTGAGCCTTTCCTTATTCTTCTTGACCTCAAAATGTACTGTAGGATCAAACATAACTTGCAGGCTCTTGGAATGCCTTCTGAAAGAAGAGAAAAAAATTCACCTGCTCTAAAATGTTAATTTCTGTAGCTCACCTTTTGAATACAAAAATGTTTGTGTGATAAGATGGTTCAGCTTTTTGCTTTCCTCTCACTAGGAAGAGTATAAAGTTAAAGGTAGACTTGTGCTGAGACGGGGCAGAGTGTATGGTTTTCCAAACCTACACAGGTGGTTACTGTGTTCCCAAATGCAAAAGCCATTGTATCCCAAGAGCTGCTCCATAATTTAAGCAGATTTTGGATGCCTCCCTCTGGGGCTTCGCAGTACAAACTGAGGTGGGGAATCTATGGATCTTACTGCTGCTTGGAGCATAACTGCCTCCTACGACACAGTGGCTGGAGGGAAAGATGTGGCTTTCCAGCATCTCTCCTCTGAGAATACACTTTTAACTATTGGAGCTCTGTCCTTGCCAGAATCAGGGCAGAAGAGCCTAACCGGGCAGTGAAGAAGAACGGAACTATGCCTTACAGCTGCTGTTCTCATCTCCCTATGTTTCCTCCTCCTCATCTGGTGCTTTTTATTCAGATTATCAGGGTCCCCATTCTCAGTTCATCAATTTATAAATCTATCTGGAGTAAAAAAGCACTAATTTAATATGTACACAAAGTAAATATAGTTCTGGCTATTTTAAAAACAAATGGCATGTGCATATATATACTGCTTTTAAAGCTGAAACATTCTTGGTTTTTTAAAGATTAGAAGGCAGTAAGCCGTTTAAGACTCCCCAAATCATTTTCAGAATATGATCATGTTTGTGCTGTTTTTTAAATGCCAATATTTCCACCGAGTACTTTGGGAGCAAGACTGAAGGCTGTGATATATGTAAAGACCTGAACAACATTAAATAAAAACTGTTGGTAAAAACTCAATTTTCTTGTTGACTAGGAGGCCCATAACAGAAAGACTGCCTAGCCTCAAGATTTCAGCAATGGAAGGCACTCCCAACTCTCACCCCACAGAGGCACTAAACTGTCCAGCATAACTCCCAAAGTGTGTGGTTCTGGATGGAGCAGCCAGGAGATACACTAATTCAGCCCCTTCCAAACATAGCATGCTGTCCCTGGAGTGAATTCCTTCTGTGGGAGCAGCAAGCCACTACCTCTGTGACAGCAGGCCTGTATCAAACTCAAAGGAGTTAAAAATCATTTCCTCCTTAATTTACCTGCCAAGGCCTGAGATTGGGTTTTAGTGTGTCTCTAGAAAGAGTTAATGGCATATACTCAAGTGATTTATATGCTCAAGTCTGTATATCTGTGTTTGACTAATATCAAGACGTACACTGCAGTCCCGAAGTGCAGCTCCTTGTGCTGTGTCTTAGAAATCTAGCAGACACTAGAAGCCTACCAGTAAGTCTGAACTCTGTGCTCAGGACCAGGGGACTTAAAAGCCTGTTCATTGGCTCTTCCAATTATCTGAAGTTTTCTAGAGTCCCTCTAGACCTTTGGATAATTGGGGTTGTGCTTTATTGTTTTCTTTCATTTTGATCTAGCTCTTTTTAGATGAGCCTCAGTGCTTTGATTGCCTTTGTGTTTTCTTTTTGAGGTCTGCATCACTGAAATATTTACCCAGAACTTAGGCAGAGTTTACAGATTCTGTAGTTATAAATAATAATGAGGATTAGTAAATAAACATCTTTCAGATCATTTGAGTATGTGCACAACAATTTTTCTACTTGGTTTTATTTTCCAAATATTTTTTACTTTAGTTGCCATTTGCTGTTGACAACTTAAGAAGAGTACATCTGCTAAGTGGTTGCAATTAGAAAAAAAAATCTTCATAAACAAAAGAGGGAAGAGCAAATTACAACATGTTTTCAAATTCCTAAAAATATACCCCACAATGTTTTTATGAGCATCACAGTTAGTGACAAATTATCAGAAATGAAAATCCGCTTTTCCATTGATTAACTTCTCTCTTTGACATAAAATACTTTCTAGATCATCCCAGAACAATCTAATTAAAATTAAAAGAACACATCCAAGAACTATTTTATGAGCTGTTGTGTGTTTGGTGCTGCTACAGTAGCAGAAATCTCGCCCCCCTCCCTTTTTATTAGCAGATAGTTGTCTGAACATGATACACTCAATTTCTTCTCCTAGGCTTCAATTTTACATTCACTTTTTTCTTATTAAATATCCAGAATGGAAACAGGGAAAGATGGAAATGATGCAGCCACACGTAGGAAAGGGAGAAGCAGTAGATTTAAAGGCTAGGAGACAGATTAGGCTATTAAGTCACAGGTTTGCATTTGAGACAGAGCACAGGCCAGCAGAAGAACACACTGTTTTCCCAAGGTACTTGTATGGTCCCTATTACTGTAGTATTTGAGCACTTCCCAATTTTTAATGTATTAATCCTCACAACATACCTGTGAGCATCCTGGCATTCCATTTTATAGATGGGGAATGAGACACAGAGAGAATAAGTGACTTTCCCATGGCAACACAGGAAGGTGAAGTGGGGAATTGAGCCTAACTCTTGAGTCCAAGGTTAGTATCCTAACCAGTGGACTGTGCCTTCTTACCGTATTAACAAGCATATAGCGTGTATTCCTCCCTGCAGCCAGTTATCACTACAGGACAAAGTTTGGCAGTTAAGGGAAGGTGGGGCCATGGCCTTACTTTTCCCCTTGTCCAGCTCTCCATCATTTAGAGTGGTTTGATCCTCAGGGCAATGCAGGGAGTGCAGTTGTAGCCAGCCTCTGTGCAGAATACAAGGGGCCAAGGCTCTTTGTACCCTCCCCCTTACCCACCTGCACAAGAACCAGCTCTAGTCTGGCCCTAGGTAATGTATAGTGACTCTCCATAACTGCGCTGAGAGATAGCTAAGGTTGTCCTCTTCACTTGTTCATAAATTCATTAATAATAAATTAAAAATAAGCCACTAGATTGGTATTAGGGAAAATATTTTTTAAAATGGCCCCCAGAAGTCATTTGGTGCAGGAGTATTTCACGTGGTAGAAAAGATCTGATACAGCACAGTTATGAAAGATGAAAAGATTTCAGTTCATAAAACCAGTTGAGTGCACAGAAAGAAATCTTACAAGCCACTGAACATTAAGTATTAAAAAAGATCCACCATTCTCCCAGCTGATGACATGTCATAGCAAATCTCCCAAAACAGAACAAACCCTATGCAACGAAATGAAATCACTAAAACCCATTTCAAAGCTTACAGTATAATCCTGATTTGTTCCTACAAGACACAACAAATCATCACAAAATCCTGAGTTTAGAATGAAGAGAAAAACCTGAGACAATGGGAAGGAAAATATTCCAAATAAATAAGACACAAAGTGGGTCTTAAGAAGTATCAGGGGAAAAAAAGAACATGGAAAATTATAAGAACAGGTTTTTTTTGTACATTGCTCAAAATAGCTAGGATGTGATTTCAGTTTTGGTGGTTCAGCTTTACACGGGTATTTTTGATCCCACTGTGCTTGTATTTAGGAAAATTGGGGCCAATTCTTCCCTTGAAACATGGATTCAGCTTCTACTGGCATTAATATGATTTGTGTGTACTTTTGAAGACAGAAATGGGCTCATAGGAATTGAACAAAAAGAAGACCTTTCATTTAAATATGAAGGAGATGGTTATTAGTACTGCTTTAAGCAAATCTCAACCTATCCTTAACTGTGGTGTTGCTACCTGTCTAGTTTCCTTTAATGTTGTTATGGAAAAGTGAGTCTCAAAAACTATTTACACTTAAGAGTGTGTTTCATATTTTAATGATTGAATTTAGTTTCCAGATTTGGCACAATGATTGTTTAGAAGTCAGTTATTATTATTATTTATTAATTATTAATTATTTGTATTAAAGTAATGCCCTAGGAGCTTCAATCAAGATTTCACTGTGCTAGGTGCTATACAAACAAGTAATAAAGTAATAAGATACGAATTCCTGCCTCAGGGAGCTCACAACTGAATTTTCCATGAATATTTTATGTGCAACATATTTGCTAACTTTTGCAAAAGAACTATTTAAATATGATCCATTTTACAAATTTATCTCTGACAATCTACTTTTTTTTTCCCTTGGTTCTTCTAGTTCAGTGGTGGGCAACCTGCGGCCTGCGGGCCACGAGCGGCCCATCAGAGCAAGCCGCTGGTGGGCCGCCAGAACCTTTGTTTACATTTGCACGGCCGCCCGCAGCTCCCAGTGGCAAGGGTTCGCCATTCCCAGCCAACGGGAGTTGCGGGAAGTGGCTTCCGCTGCAAACTCTGCTCACGCTTCCGCCGCAAACTCTGCTCTCACTGCTTTTTCCATGTTGTTGGTCCTGGGCTCTCGTCGAAGCTACAGAAAGCAAGAATTCCCTGCTGTTTTTTGGCCATTGTGAACAGAGCCACACAGACAATCTGGAGAAAGCGGCAGAAGCTGTCCTGGGCTCCCATGGAAGCTACAGAAGACAACCATTTACCGCCTTTTATCTGCCATCTTGAACTGAACAGCTCATTTTGTACCCTTTTTCAAGGATAACCCGTGCAGGTGCCATTGCACGGCAAACATGGAGCCTGCTCAGATCTCTGCTGCAGTTTTGACCATTGTAAATACCTCTTGCATTATCCAGCAGTATGTTCACTACCTGCAAAAAAGGGCGAGGAAGCGACGACAGTGCGATTATTATACTGATGAGGACATGGACACAGATGTTCCTAGATGCAAAGCATGTGGCGTTTGGGAGATCGTGGTGAGATTAGGCCAGGTTCATGCCGTGGAACGCTGATTCTGGGCCCAAGAAACAAGCACAGACTGGTGGGATCGCACAGTGTTGCAGGTCTGGGATGATTCCCAGTGGCTGTGATACTTTTGTATGCATAGGGCCACTTTCATGGAACTTTGTGACTTGCTGTCCCCTGCCCTGAAGCGCAAAGACACCAAAATGAGAGCAGCCCTCACCGTTGAGAAGCGAATGGCCATAGCACTGTGGAAGCTTGCAATGCCCGACAGCTACCAGTCAGTTGGGAATCAGTTTGGAGTGGGCAAATCTACTGTAGGGGCTGCTGTGCTGCAAGTAGCTAATGCAATAATTGACCAGCTGCTATCAAGGGTAGTGACTTTGGGAAATGTGCAGACCATTGTGGATGGCTTTAATGCGCTGGGGTTCCCTAACTGCCGTGGGGCGATAGATGGAACGCATATCCCCATCTTGGCCCCGGCACACTGTGGCGGCCAGTACATAAACCGCAAGGGGTACTTTTCAATGGTGCTGCAAGCACTGGTGGATCACAAGGGAAGTTTCACCGACATCAACATGGGATGGCCAGGAAAGGTGCATGATGCTCGCATCTTCAGGAATTCTGGTCTGTTTGAACAGCTGCAGGAAGGGACTTACTTTCCAGACCAGAAAATTACTGTTGGGGATGTTGAAATGCCTATAGTTATCCTCTGGGACCCAGCCTACCCCTTAATGCCATGGCTCATGAAGCCATACACAGGCACCCTGGACAGTAGTAAGGAGCAGTTCAACTATAGGCTGAGCAAGTGCAGAATGGTGGTAGAATGTGCTTTCGGACATTTGAAAGGGTGCTGGCGCAGTTTACTGACTTGGTTAGATCTCAGCACAACCAATAATCTAATTGTAATTGCTGCTTGTTGTGTGCTCCACAATATCTTGTGAGAGTAAGGAAGAGACTTTTATGGTGGGGTGGGAGGTTGAAGCAACTCATCTGGCTGCCAATTTCGCACAGCCAGACAACAGGGCGATTAGAAGAGCGCAGCAGGGTGCGCTGCACATCAGAGAAGCTTTGAAAGCCAGTTTCATGACTGGCCAGGATATGGTGTGATAGTTGTGTTTGTTTCTCTTGAAGTTACCAGCACCCTATATATATCTCAAAGGAAATAAAGTCAAAATTGTTTAAAAACTTGTTTATTATTTGATGCACAACGCATTGAGAGAAATTAGAAGGTAAACTGGGGGTGGTTGGGGTAGGGTGTTGGAGGAGGAGGGAAGGACAAGTCCAGAAACCAAATCAAAAGTTCGCATATGCCAGCTTTCTGGTGCTTGTGTGATCCTCTGGGGTTGAGTGTGTGGGTCCCTGTAGCCTCCCCCCTCATGTTCTTGGGCGTCTGGGTGAGGAGGCTATGGAACTTGGGGAGGAGGGAGTTTGATTATACAGGGGCTGCAGCAGAAATCTGTGGTCTTGCTGCCTTTCCCGCATTAGATCAACCATACAGTGGAGCATGTCAGTTTGCTCTCCCATGAGTTTGATCACAGCATCCTGCCTGCTCTCATTGCACGCCTCCCTCCTCTTTGTGTTCCTGTAATGCTTTATGGGACTCTGCAATTGTTTGCCTCCATGCATTCAGCTGGGCCCTATCAGTGCAGGAGGACTGCATGAGCTCGGCAAACATGTCCTCTCGAGTTCATTTTTTCCACCTTCTAATCTGGACCAGCCTCTGGGATGGAGTAGATAGGGGCTGAGTTGAAACATTTGCACCTGCGGGAGGAGAAAAAGGGAGGGTAGTATTTTAAAAAATACATTGCAGAGAACAAAGGGGGCACTTTGGTATGAGTAAGCCATCAAACACGGCCGGGCAACAGAATTCATAGAATCATAGAATCATAGAATTCAAGATCAGAAGGGACCATTATGATCATCTAGTCTGACCTCCTGCAAGATGGAGGCCACATAAGCCAATCCACCCACTCCTTAAGCAAGCGACCCCTGCCCCATGCTTCTGAGGAAGGCGAAAAACCTCCAGGGCCACTGCCAATCTACCCTGGAGGAAAATTCCTTCCCGACCCCAAATATGGCGGTCAGCTGAACCCCGAGCTTGCAGGCAAGACTCTCCAGCCATACCCTCTGGAAAAAGGCTAACAATATCCTATCATTGACCCATTGTACTAATTACCAGTGTGGCACTTAATTGACCTATTGACTAAGCCCGTTATCCTATCATACCATCTCCTCCATAAACTTATCTAGCTTAATCTTAAAGTCATGAGGTCCTTTGCCCCCACTGTTTCCTTTGGTAGGCTGTTCCAGAATTGCACTCCTCTGATGGTTAGAAACCTTCGTCTAATTTCAAGCCTAAATTTCCTGACTGACAATTTATATCCATTTGTCCTCGTGTCCACATTAGCACTGAGCTGAAATAATTCCTCTCCTTCCCTGGTATTTATCCCTCTGATATATTTAAAGAGTGCAATGATATCTCCTCTTAGCCTTCTTTTGGTTAAGGAAAACAAACCGAGCTCCTCAAGTCTCCTTTCATATGACAGGCTTTCCATTCCTCGGATCATTCTAGTGGCTCTTCTTTGTACCCGTTCCAGTTTGAATTCATCCTTCTTAAACATGGGAGACCAAAACTGCACACAATACTCCAAATGAGGTCTTACCAACGCCTTATATAACGGGACTAGCACCTCCTTATCCCTACTAGAAATACCTCGCCTAATGCATCCCAAGACCGCATTAGCTTTTTTAACGGACACATCACATTGCCTACTCATAGTCATCCTACGATCAACCAGGACTCCTAGGTCCGTCTCCTCCTCCGTTACTTCCATCTGGTGCGTCCCCAGCTTATAACTAAAGTTCTTGTTAGTCATCCCTAAATGCATAGCCTTACACTTCTCACTATTGAATTTCATCCTGTTACTAATACTCCAGTTTACAAGGTCATCCAAATCTCCCTGGAGGATATCCCGATCCTTTTCCGAATTTGCAATACCTCCCAACTTGGTGTCATCCGCAAACTTTATCAGCCCACTCCTACTCTTGGTTCCCAGGTCAGCGATAAATAGATTGAATAAAATTGGACCCAAAACCGAACCTTGAGGAACTCCACTGGTAACCCCCCTCCAACCCGACAGTTCCCTCTTCAATACGACCCTCTGCAGTCTCCCCTTTAACCAGCTCCTTATCCACCTCTGGATTTTCATTTCAATCCCCATCTTTTCCAATTCATCTTGCAGGCAGCCTAGGGGCACGCGGGATTTTGCTTCTTCTACATGCATTTCAATGCTTTCAAACTGCTAGGCCCCCTTTCCCACAGCAAGCAATGCCTGATGGGTTTGCCATATAAAAGGAGGGACTGCGGGCTCTCTGAGATGATCACTGCACACAACAACCACCCCCCCTCCCCTCCACTGCGTGGCTCCAATCAGGCTCAGAGCAGGGATGAGCCATTTACTCTAAACGCGAACAGCCCAGCACGGCTGGGTTCCCCCCCACGTGGCTCCAATCAGGCTCAGAGCAGGGATGAGCCATTTACTCTAAGCACAAACAACCTAGCGTGGCTGGGTTCCTCCCCTCCCCCCGCTGCCCACCGTGTGGCTCTAATCAGGCTCTCACTCACCAGAAGTACCTTCTCCAGGGTCATGGAACAGGAGCCCGCTTTGGGAGTGAGGGGAGGCTATTGGATTCAGCATTAAGATTAGTTCCTGGCTACGGGGGGAAACGGATTTCCCCACTTGCTGCCTGTGCACCGACCACCTCCTTCGTCCTCTAATGTCTCTTCCTCCTCGCTTCGTGCAACTCCCCACTTGCAGGTGTCCATAGACAGTGGTGGGGTCAGGGCCGGCTTCAGGCACCAGCATTCCAAGCTGGTGCTTGGGGCGGCATTCTGCAAGGGGCGGCAGTCCCTGTTGTTTTGCCCCCAAGCAGCGCACTGAATTGCCGCTGCGGACAGCTGGGGCAGTCCGTGTGCCCTTAGGGCGGCAGGCGCGTTTCCGCGGAGGCAATTCAGCGGCAGCTTCTATGTTTAGCTGTCCGCGGCGTCTTCAGCTAAACATAGAAGCTGCCGCCGAATTGCCGCAGCCGCGGAAACGCGCCTGCCGCCCTAAGGGCACACGGACTGCCCCCTCCTCCCCACGCCCGCGGCGGCAATTTGGCACGCTACTTGGGGCGGTGAAAACTGTAGAGCCAGCCCTGGGTGGGGTAGTGGTGGCATCACCCCCCATAATTGTATGGAGCTCACGGTAAAAGTGGAATGTATGGGGCTGTGACCCAGAGCGCCCGTTTGCCTCCCTGGCTTTTTGGTATGCTTGCCTGAGCTCCTTGATTTTTGTATGATACTGCTCTGTGTCCCTGGAGTAGCCTCTTTCCGTCATGGCACTGGAGACTTTAGTGAAGGTATTTGCGTTCCTTTTTTTGGAATGTAGTTCTGCCATAACAGACTCATCTCCCCAGCATGCGATCAGATCCAGTACCTCCTGTTCGGACCATGCTGGAGCTCATCTGCGAATCCAGGACTGCATGATCTCCTGTGATGGTGAACTTTGCATGGTTGCCTGCGATGGTGGACTGTGCTGATGGTCACCTGTGCTACTGGTGACCAAACAGGAAATGAAATTCAAAAGTTCCCAGGGCTTTTCCTACCCACCTGGCTAGTGAATTGGAGTTGAGTGTTGACCAGATCAGTCACAAGGGAGCATCTTGGGATAGCTCCCAGAGGCCAATAACATCAAATTGCATCCACAATACTTTTAACCCAGGATTGCGATCTCGATTTAAGCACTACTCCACTTGCCAAGGTGGAGTACAGAAATCGAATTAAAGAGCCCTTTAAATTGGAAAAAAAAAAAGTTTGGTCATGTAGACAGAATCTTTTTTTTTTTTAAATAACTCGGCTAATTCCGAAATAACAGGCTAGTGTAGACCAGGCCTTAGACTCTGAATCCTTCTTGACTCCTGCCACCCTGCCTTGGCTCCTATTAGTACGATATGGCAATGGAAGAGCCAATGTTAAACCTTTATTCTAGACATACAAACAAACATATGGAGATTTCTACATAGAAATTATCACCATTAATAGAAAAGCACCCAATCACAAAAGTTTTCTTAACTATATCACTCTCACGATTTACAATCCTGCAATAAGCCTTCCTTACATGCACCAGTATCGAACCATATACAGAACTGTATACAATCCAATTTGCGAAAAGCCATATCCACCTTCTAAAAACAACAAGGAGTCTGGTGGCACCTTAAAGACTAACAGATTTATTTGGGCATAAACTTTCATGAGTAAAACACCTCACTTCTTCAGATGCATGGAGTGAAAGTTACAGATGCAGGCATTATATAATGACACATGAAGAGAAGGGAGTTACTTCACAAGTGGCGAACCAGTGATGACAGGGCCAATTCAATCAGGGTGGATGTAGTCCACTCCCAATAATATATGAGGAGGTGTCAATTCCAGGAAAGGCAAAACTGCTTCTGTAATGAGCCAGCCACTCCCAGTCCCCATTCAAGCCCAAATTAATGGTGTTAAATTTGCAAATGAATTTTAGTACTGCTGTTTCTCTTTGAAGTCTGTTTCTGTTTTTTTGTTCAAGAATAGTGACTTTAAAATCTGTTATAGAATATCCAGGGAGATTGAAGTGTTCACCTACAGGCTTTTGTATGTTACCATTCCTGATGACCAATTTGTGTCCATTTATTTTTTTACATAGTTCTGTAGTAGGTGATTTCTGGGTACCCGTCTCGCTCTGTCAATCTGTTTCCTCACCTCCACAGATGGGTATTGTAGTTTTAAGAATGCTTGATAAAGGTCTTGTAGGTATTTGTCTCTGTCTGAGGGATTGGAGCAAATTTGGTTGTATCTTAGGGCTTGGCTGTAGACAATGGATCGTGTGATGTGTCCTGGCTGGAAGCTGGAGGGGCGTGCAGAGATATGCCAGCAGGGCTAAGGCAGCTCCCTGCCTGCGTTACTTCCCTCCCTCTGCGCCGCCTGGCTGTGTGTGTCTCCACAGATTACCCCCGCCTCGACCGCCGACTCCGCAGCTCCCATTGGCCAGGAACTGCAGCCAATGGGAGTTGCGAGGGCAGCGCCTGTGGGCA
The DNA here is from genome assembly GCF_020497125.1 of Mauremys mutica. NCBI lineage: Eukaryota > Metazoa > Chordata > Testudines > Geoemydidae > Mauremys > Mauremys mutica. The sequence goes on from NC_059073.1 coordinate 153,990,194, forward strand.
GTGGCATGCAGAGACCCCCTGGCCCCCCATGCCTAGGAGCTGCTGCCAGAGGGGTGTGTCGGTCGCTTTCGGAGCCATGCCCCAAGTTAAGCGCTTCCCCCTGACCCTTCCTGCACTTAAACCCCCAGCCCAGAGCCCGCATCCCTCACCCCCTCCCACACTCCAACCCCCTGCCCAGCCTAGAGCCCACACCCCACACCCAAACACCCTCCTAGAGCCCCACCCCTGCACCCCCTCACCCCCTCAGGCACTCCAACCCCCTGCCCCAATCAATGCCTCACTTTATTGGAATTTACTTCCTATTACTTATAATATAGGAGGAGGATGAAGAAAAAAAGAATGATAAATGGGCACGGGGGCGGGGAAGAGATAAGAGAGAATGTTCTTTTTCTTGGCTGGGTCCTGAGTGGGGGGGCCAAAAATGAACCTGCACACAGGGGCCCTCTAACTCTAAATCCGCCACTGATTTCACTGAACCAAAGGGTAAGTTACAGCTGCTTATTTCTTCTCTTTCTATAGTTTGTATTGGTGGACTTGTCAGTCTAGCTCAGGGGTAGGCAAACTATGGCCCGCGGGCCAGATCCGGCCCCTCAGGGCTTTGGATCTGGCCCACGGGATTGACCCCCATGGCCCCACGGGCTCCACGCCGCTCTTAGCAGTGACCAGCATCACTTCCCTGTGGCCCCTGACCTCTTGCTTCCATGCACCGTCCCCCACAGCTCCCATTGGCCGGGAACGGGGAACTGCAGCCAATGGGAGCTTCGGGGGAGGTATCTGGAGGCGCGGCAAGGGCAGCGCATGCGAAGCTCTCTGCCCCCCCTTCTCCAGGGGTTGCAGCGCTTCCTGGAGTGGTGCGGGCCCGGGGGCAGGGCAGGCGTGCAGGGAGCCTGTCCCGGCGCCGGTGCGCATCACTGCCACCCCGGAGCCCAGACCACTCCTGTACCTGCCCCCCAACTCCCTGCCCTAAGCCCCCTGCCTGCACTGCACACCCCTCCTGCACCCCAACTCCCTGCCCTGAGCCCCCTGCCACACCCCTCTACACCCCACCCCCCTGCCCTGAGCCCCCTGCCGCACCCTGCACCCCAACCCCCTTCCCTGAGCCCCTTCGTACACCCCAACTCCCTGCCCTGAGCCCCCAGTCACACCCCTCCTCCACCCCAACCTCCTGCCCTGAGCCCCCTGCCACACCCCTATACACCCCACCCCCTGCCCTGAGCCCCCTGCCGCACCCTGCACTCCTCCTGCACCCCAACCCCCTTCCCTGAGCCCCTCCATATACCCCACACCTCTCCTGCACTCCAACATCCTGCCCTGAGTCCCCTCATACACTCTGCATCCCTCCTGCACCCCAACTCCCTGTCCTGAGCTCCCTCCTGCACCCCACACCTCTCCTGCACCCTAACCCCCTTGCCCTGAGCCCCCTCCTTCAGTTTGTACCCCTCCTGTACCCCTGTCCTGAGCCACCTCGTGCACTCCGTACCCCTTCTGCACCCCAACCCCCTTCCCTGAGCCCCCTCATACACTCGACACCCCTCCTTTGCCCCAATCCCTTGCCCTGAGCCCCTTCCTGCACTCCACACCCCCTCACACACCCCGCACTCCCTCCTGCACACCACATCCCCTGCCCCGGCCCTGCATACAATTTCTCCACCCAGATGTGGCCCTTGGCCCAAAAAGTTTGCCCACCCCTAGTCTAGCTATTTTAATTCTAAGGGCCAAATTTTGACTTTTGCGGTGCTTCTCCAGGGGCAGACTAGGCCCCACACTGTGACTCAGACAGTCACAGTCCATTCTTGATTCCCTCATTGCTCCATGGAGGAAGTAATCTGTGCCAGTCATATACTTAAGCGGATCACTTTCTCCTCCTTGCTGGTTTAGCTGCACAGTTTGGTGGTGGTGGGGGGGGGCAGGAGGGAGATGAGGAGTGGCACTATCTATCTGCACACCCTGGTAGGCCTCAGTTTGGAACAGTAGAAGCAGAGGTGTAGTCAGTTTATCTCTCTGCCAATTCAAGTTTGTACCTCACGGTAGTAGCAGATAGTTAGGGCTCTTGCAGTCCTGAAGAGACTGATCGCCGCCTCTTCATAAGGACTGAAGATTTCCTGGGAAAATAAGAAAGAACAAACTCCTCTCTCTTACTCTGTTGTGCAGGTGCATAGGGCAACACACAATTGAGCCCTAAATTAACAAATATTCTTGTCTAGGGATTTATATTTCACATCTATTTTGGCTTTGCTTTAAAACCACATGACATTTATTATTTCTTATGCTTTGATGCTAAACAAGGTGAAATTTGACAGTTTTGACTGTTTTACTTTGAGATTGTGTATATATGCAGTCTTTCTTAACCTTCACTCATATATAATTATGTCTCTAAATAGTGTACCATTCTTGTTCTATCATATTATAGTAGCAATATAATTGTGTTTAATATTTAAAATTAAAAAGATACTTGAACATACACTCAAAAATCTGAAAGAAATTACACTTCCATAGTCTGGATTCCATTTTAGGATAAAGAATTACCTACTGATTTTATTAGTGTCTACAGTTATAACAAGTTATTAGGAGTCAATAGGACTCCTGAATTCTGTTCCTGACTCTGTCATGGCTTAATTTGACATGGCTAAGTATGCTTCATTTAAAGCACTTAACAATAATATCTATATAGGTTTTTTTCCAACAATAGTGCTTCATAAAGTAGGTCAGTATTATTATCCCCATTTTACAGGTGGGAAGCAGAACCACAGGGAGGTGAAGTGACTTGCCCAAGGTCACCCAGGCCAGGGGCACATTTGGTAATTGAACCCAAGTCTCAGGCCAGTGCTCTATCCAGTAGGCCACACTGCTCTCTCTCACACATTAGTATATACATTCTGAGCTACGTTCATAGCGGATTGTTGTTGTAGGCAGAGGGGGGCATGCTGAAGAGATGAGGAAAGAGAGAGAGAAAGAAGTGGTGTTGTATCAAGGGAGATCAGTGGGTAAGTGCTGCTGGTGATGGAAAGTGAGTCAGAGGATAAGGAAGAGGGAGATGAAACAGACTGAATAGGACTGAGGGTAGAGGAAGAGGTGTATCGTAAGTAGATGTGAGCAAGACCAGGCAGGGGAGGGGTGCTCCCTTGCTTTTGTGGGAGTTGCCTTAGGGGAGAGGGGTGGTTGATAACTGATGCCTATGAAATAAGCAGATCATTAGTAATAACATCCAGTTCTCTAATAAAGTAGAAGATTATAATGATACACAGAGGCTATACTTTGTGGACCAAGGGACCATGGATCCTATTAGGCCACATTTTAGAACAGTAGAAGCAGAGATGTATTCAGTCTATCTCTCTGCTACTTCAAAATTGTTCCTTTATATTGACATATTGTTGAGAACACAGATATATAGTCTAATATTAAATGAATGAGGCCCTAATTCAACAAAGTACTTAAGTACACGCTTAAATCCCATTTACTTCAATGGGATTTAAGCACATGCTTAAAGTTAAGCATGCATGCCAAATGTATTGCTGAAAAGGAATGGATTCCATTGTACTTAAGAACGCTATTGAATTGGAGCCTCAGTCAGAGTTTCCAGTCTTCAGCTGGGGGATTAGATAAGCCACAACCTGATAGAAATTTCTGTTGGGTTTATTGTTATTCTGCTGACATCTAAGTTATTTACTTATACTGTAAACTCTTTGGTACAGGAATCTCTTTTTGGGGTGTGTGTGTGTGTGTGTGTGTGTGTGTGTGTGTGTGTGTGTGTGTATAAAGGGCCTAGCACAGTGGTGGGCAACCTGCGGCCTGTGGGCCGCAAACAGTCTGTCAGGGTAATCCACTGGCAGGCGCCAGACAGTTTGTTTACACTTGCATGGCCACCCGCAGCTCCCAGTGGCTGCAGTTAGCCGTTCCCAGCCAATGGGAGCTGCGGGAAGTGGCGCGGGCCACAGGGACATACTGGCCGCTGCTTCCCACAGCTCCCATTGTCTGGGAACAGCGAACCACGGCCACTAGGAGCTGCAGGCGGCCGTGCAAACGTAAACAAAGTGTTTGGCGGCCCGCCAGTGGATTACCCTAATGGGCTGCGTGCAGCCCATGGGTCACAGGTTGTCCATCACTGACCTAGCACAATGGGACCCCAGCACTGAAAGGGACATTTAGGTATTACCAAAGTACAAATAATAAATAATAGTAAAAAACTGTATTTGCTCCATTTTGTCTTATTACTTTTAATTATAGCCCAACAATCCTAAACATATCCACCCTATCCTTAATGTTTACATTTCTCAAATATTTGTATTGACATTTAACATTTAGGTAGTTACTTAGTACCCATTACACCTCTGGTGTTTAGGACAGCGACAAAGCTCCTCCACTTTTGTCTGTTTCTAGAAAGTCTTTCAATGGTTCCCCAGCTGTGCCCCAAGTTTTTCAACTCAGCTTCCACAGCTCTTCGCAATGTTGTTTTCAGGCGACCTCATTTTCGCTTGCCTTCAGGTGTCCATCTTATTGATATTCTGGTGATAGAATCAGTTTCCATCCGAAGCAAATGGGCAATCCATCTCCAATGCCTCCTAGTAATGCTAGTACTCATATCTTCTTGGCTGCACTGTGTGAATAGGTCTTGGTTTGAGATCGTTTGGGCCAAAGGATATGGAGATTTTTTCTGAGGCAGGTTGTAATGAATGGAGACAGTTTGAACATGTCATACTTTCTCATTCCCCAGCATTCTTCACTATAAAGTAGTGTTGGAAGTATGCAGTTCTGATAAATCCTGCGTTTGGTTTTTGTGTTGTATTTTGAGGATTTCCAGACTGTATTTAAGCTCCTGACGGTGTTCCTGGTTCTGTTGATTCTGTTCTGGATGTCCTGGCTTGTTCCACCCTCCTGGCTGATGGTGCTGCCCAAGTATGTGAATGTTTCTACATTGGTGAGAACATAATCCTCTCTCCATATTAATGATGGTGAGGCAATATTAAGGGTTATGATATCTGTCTTATTACAGTTGATTTTCAGTCCAATTTGCTGGCTGAATGTGTTGAGTCGGATTGTTTAATAATTAAAAGCTTCTTTTCCAACTTTACATGCAGTGTTGATCACAGTGAGCTTAGTTTTAAAGTCAAAACAGGAGTATGTCAGTGGTGTGTCATGTCTGCAATCCTCTTCGACATTGCCATTGACTGGGTAATGCAGCGTACAACAGAAGACATGCCAAGAGGCATCAGATGGACATCCTTCTCATCCCTTGAAGACCTGAACTTCGCAGATGATCTCACTCTCCTATCATATACCCAACACCATATACAAGACAACACAACCTGAGTCAACATTTAACATAATGCCCATATTTCTCTGCTTAGCCATGTGTAGTTCTTACCTTATGAATCTCTCCTTCATTCCCTTTAATCAACACCCAGGGCAGTGGAGTTTGGGCTTTGTCCCTCCCTACCTGGGGCAGTGGGACTCAGGCCGGTTCAGGCTTCAGTCCCCCATCCTGGGGTCATGTAGCAATTTTTGTTGTTAGAAGGGGGTCGTGATGCAATGAAGTTTGATAAGACCTGCTTTATTTCATTGTGTGGGAAGTGCAGGTATATTTATTTATTTATTTTAATAATATGTACACTGTGATCTATGTTTATTAGAGAAGACAGGATTGAAGACTTGTATCTTGTATTTGGAACTGAAGGTGGTGAGGTTTGCGATGGTCCTTATTTCTTGTGGGAGTTTGTTCCACAGTATCAGACTGGCCTCCAAGAAAGCTCTGATGCACAAACTTTATCTGTATAATAGAAATTCCATTGTGCTTGATTAGTTGAGTTGTTGGCCACATTCTTTATCTCACTGCTTTAGGCAACTTTTAAAATATCCTGTGCCCAGGCTATTGAGTGCCTTTGAATTTACGTTAATATTTTATGGGAAGACAATGCAGAGATCAGAGGACAAGTCTGATGCTCTTGCAATAGCCTGTGTTGCTGAGGAGACATGCAACAGCATTCTGTGCTAGACGGTATTTCATAAGGGCTGATGGCTTTATGCATTGCTGTAGGCCAGCCAGAAATGTGATTGAGGCATGTATAACCTACTCAAGCACAGATTGAATAGAGCACTTGTAGGGGTGTGCCTGTAACCAAAGGAGACTGCATCATACTCAAGACAATTTGAATTATTTTAAAAAACAAAACATTGTGAAGCACTGTATGAAATGCTTTGTTAAAGTCTTGTTACATCTCTGATCATGTGCTGCATTCCTTCCATCTACAAACTTTTTAATACTTTGAATGAACAGATGATATTTGGGGAAGTGGCATCACATGTAAGTGATGGCTGCTTCAGGCAATTGCTCTGAGAAGGAAAGCAATAAAATCTACTCTTAGTGGCCTCTTAGCCTACCTCCTCCTTCTGAAAATGAAACCTAGAAGGCTGCTTCACAGAAAGGCCATGTGGCCATCCGGTGTCGGGGCTCGGCCCTCTCAGGCGCAGCTGGGACCCAGGGCGCCTCACAACAGACAGCAAGTAGGTCAGGGTCCAGACCCTTCAGCAGGGGTTGAGCAAACAAATAGTCAATAGGAAAAACCTCCTTAGGCCAGCGAGAGGGGGAGTCTGCCCCCCGCAGAAGGGTGGCAGGGGGGACGCAGGCCCTCCCACTCCACTGCATCCCAGCCCGGGGCCCTAACAGCGGCAGGCAGTCTGCTGCTGAGTCAGTGGGGATCCAGGCCGCAACACACTGACATTGGTTCGGGGTCCCCTGGAGCCAGATTGGTGTTGGTTACCCCCGCGCCACTTCCAGTCTCCCCCTCTCTCGGTACCTGTGTCTCGCCGGCGTCCTCCGGTGGGTCCCAGACCATGGGTTCCTCAGGATACCAGGCAGGGGGAAGCGCAGGCAGCTCCTCAGGATACCAGGCAGGGGGAAGCGCAGGCAACTCCTCAGGATACCGGGCCCGGGGGAGCTCAGGCAGTTCCTCAGGATACCAGGCCCAGGGGAGCTCGGCCACCAGCGTCTGCTCTCTTCGGCGCCTGGCCTCCAAGTGAGCGCCGGGACTGCGCTTTTATACTTCCTGTCCTGCCCCTTGACTGCTGGGAGGTGGGAACTGGTGGCGGTGGCTCCGCCCACTTTGGCGGAGCCTGAAGCTCGGCCCTCTCAGGCGCAGCTGGGACCTAGGGCGCCTCACTACAGGCCCACTTTGACATTTGTTCCCACTGACACCCACTATAGCAGACACAGCAGAGAGCCCTCTTCATCGTCATCACACATCAGGAAAATATGGTGCCCAAACTCTGATCAGAAAGATTAAAATGGACAAGAGCTAACCTGCAATGAAATCAGATTTTAAGGAATTACTATCAGAATTGAAGGCAGTTAGAGCAATGTTTCTCAAATTGGGTCTGCCGCTTATGTAGGGAAAGCCCCTAGAGGGCTGGGCCAGTTTGTTTACCTGCCCCATCTGCAGGTCAGGCTGATTGCGGCTCCTACTGGCCGCGGTTCGCCACTGCAGGCCAATGGGAGCTGCTGGAAGCAGCAGCCAGTACGTCCCTTGGCCCGCGCCGCTTCCAGCGGCTTCCATTGATCTGGAGCAGCGAACTGCGGACAGTGGGAGCTGCAATCAGCCAGACCTGCGGACAGGGCAGGTAAACAAACTGGCCCAGCCCGCCAGGGGCTTTCCCTACACAAGCGGCGGAACCAGTTTGAGAAACACTGAGTTAGAGCAAATATTAGTACGAAAATACTGGCCATAGTAAAAGAGCCACCAATTTGAATTTGAGTTGAGAATGGAGTAGTAAAAAATGCAAACAGGTGCTGATCTTCAGAGACGAATGAATGTAATGAAAAATGCAGTACATTAAAATGATATTGAAACAAGCAAAGGGGGAACTATATATATATATATATAAGTGTACATGAGAACTTAAAGACTAGCTTTACTCAGCAACTATTTAAAAAACACAGATCTGCAAAATGTAGATGAAATTCTAATGGCTACAGCACACAGAGAACCTCTACCTTCCTGAAAGTGCTGGTAGCAGACTAACAGACTTTATAATAAGGCTTCACTGTTTCCATGAAAAAAACAGAAGCTACTATATGAAAGGCCAGGGAATTGAGTGTGATTCATTTGTATTTTACTCGCTTGAAAAATTATCAAGGGATCTCTCCATTCACCTTAAGAATGAAACTGGAGCCGAAGGAAACAGCATAGATCCTGAGAGGAGCAGAGATCTGCTACTGCTGCATTTTCCCCTGCAGATTGTCTTTAATATCTCACAGACAATCTCACAATATCAGAGACTTGAAATAAGGCAATAATAAGATTCTAAAAATATTGGGTCTGGATGCATGTAATAAAAGAAACCAAGAGGGATAGCCAGAGGAGAGTTCAGGAGAAGGATAGTAACCAGTAGTTTGGACTTTACGGAGGAGCTGTTTTGCACCGTGTAAAAGTTTTCAGAAAGAGATATGGAGATGCTACTATAAATTCATGTAATAAAGTAATTTGTGATGGTAAACCTGAATATCTTCCTTACAGCACCATATGGGTCCCCAGATTTTTTGGTCCCTGATTTGGCAATCAGATGTGTGAGAGTAGAGTACAGTGGCACTGCAGAATCCCATTGACTCATTATTGTTGGAACATGCAGGATACTAGAAAAATTTCCACACAGAGAAACTAGAAATCCATTGTAGGAACACAATAGTTGTATTTGTAAATTTTGTGATGAAAATTGAACAGAGCAATATTATGTTTACTCATATAATATCAGGGTTGGAAGGGACCTCATCTAGTCCAACCCCCTGCTCAAAGCAGAACCAAGCCCCAGACAGATTTTTGCCCCAAATCGCCCCCTCAAGGATTGAGCTCACAGTCCTGGGTTTAGCAGACCAATCCTCAAACCACTGAGCTATCCCTCCTCCCCATGTTTAGTGTTAACTTAATCTGTTTGGAAGCTGAATTCCAGTCTTCTTATGAGCAATCCAGATAGATGGACCATATTCTGCTGACATTGAAATGTGTAAACAAGAGCAGAATTTGACCTCAAAATCCTGATTCCATTTAACAGAAAATTTTAAAGAACGACCTAAATGACTTAGGTATAACAATGAAGCATACTGATACAGTACATTGTGAGTTGGGAGAAGCTAAGCCCAGGAGCAGAAAGCAGTCTGTTGTCCCTAACTCTGAAGCATTTTGCAGCAGGTTAGTGATGATGTTAACTCTCTAAAGGGGAAGCATGGGCAATGCTAATTATAGCAAGGAGAAACTGGGAGGGAAAAATAACTTCCATTTTAATTGTATGCTTTTAATGTTTTGATTTTAGCCAAACTGTTCTAGTTAAATTGTCTCAGCTAGTCTGATTCACCAACTTTTCTTTAAATGTAGTAATAGGGTGTACAAGGGTTAGCCGGGGCTCGACCCCCTCCGGGGCGGTGGGGAGCCACACCAGCTCATTATACACAGTTGTCGTTCGGGGGGAATTAGTCTGTCCACGGGGTCTCCCTCAGCAGCCCTTGCAGTAACTAAAACAAACACTATGAGCCCAGGCCCTGGGTCAGGGCGGGCAACAATGAGTCAGGAGCTCAGGTAGGGCTGAGCAACAATAGTACAAACAGTAGGGAGCCCAGGCCCTGGGTCAGGGCGGGGCAATACAGGGCCAAGGAGCTCAGGCCCTCAGGCAGGGCTTAGCTATAACCATAGGCCCAAGCCTCCTCAGGCCTGGGAGAGAGGGAGACAGCCACCCGTGAATTGGGTGGCAGGGGAGACGCAGGCCCTCCCACTCCACTGCGTCCCAGCCCGGGGCCCTAGCAGTGGCAGGAGACCCACTGCTGAGTCATTGGGGGTCCTGGCCACAACACACTGACATGGGCTCTGGCAGTGTTACAGCCAGACTGGGGTCAGTTGCCCCCGGGCTACTTCCAAACTCCCCCTCGGGTCATACCTGGGTCCAGATGTTGTCCTCTGGGGACTCCAGGACCATGGGTTCCTCGGGGCAGTGGGCGAGCAGCAGGCCCAGCAGCTCCTCCGGGTAGCAAACGCAGGGCAGGTCCGGCCAATCCTGGCGGCCGCCTTGGGCAGCGGGGTTTTCCCAGTCGCGGGCTAGGCTGGAGACATCTGGTCTCTCTAGCGGCTGGGGCCTTACTGAGCTCTGAGGGCGACCCTTTATACTTCCAGGTCGCCGCCTGACCCTCTGAGGGGTGGGCTCCGAGCTCCCTACCTCCACCCACTCCAGCTTCCAGACGGGCTCTTCCCCCTCCGGGGTGGCGGGGACCCACACTGCCTCACTACATGGGGAAAGAGTCGTTTCTATTTTGCTATTCTCAATTTTGTATTTTCTTGTAAATTGTTTTTTTTTTTTAAATCTATACACTTAACTGAGTGATTGGTTAATCAGTTAGCTGACTGGCTAGCAGTGATTTCAGCAGAGGAAGAGTCTGCATGGATTCCAACTCAAGTTTCCTACAAGCCAGTGGAGGGAAGATGTTGTTTTAGACTCAGCAGACTGTATAGATTTGGTGATCAAAGACTGAGACTTAGGTGAACAAAACCTAAGCTTTTGGGAACTTTCAGTTTCTTCTCACTGTATTTCTGTGGGAACTGAACTGTTCAGATTTTAATTTGTTGTCTTTATTTATGTTTATGTATAACTGTGAAGGTAATGGCTGTGGATTATAAAATAGCCATGTCATGCTGTAAAAATTAGATTGTTTCTTAATCATAAGATTTTATACAGTTATTTAATTAAATTCATTTCTTTAGTTACCTTTGGGACTTGAATGTAGGGAGGTTGACCCTGTGCAATCCTTGCTGAAAATCCTTAGAGACTGAACTCTGGGTCTCCAGCTACTTTCTATGGTAGTTTTTTGTTTGTTTGTTTGTTTTTGTTAAGGCATTGGAGATGGGAAATGAAGTGAACTGTAGCCCACCCAAAGGTTACATTATGACATGTGGGTCACTAGTAGAGCTGCACCAAATTTTTTGGCCAAAACTTTTTTTCACTAAAAGAATGCACATTTGGGTTGACCAAACTATTTAGTGACTTCACGTGAATTTTGTCTAATTGTTCTGGTAAGAAAAAAAAATCAAAAATGTTGAAACACTAATTTTGACATATCCAAAATTAAGTATTTCATGGTGGAGGTCTAAAATCACAAGGGTACTTAGGCACCAATCACAAAACAGAGATGATTCCAATCCCTTCTCCTATGAGTATTTAAACCAGGGTTTCTCAAACTGGGGTCACTGCTTGTTTAGGGAAAGCCCCTGGCAGGCTGGGCCGGTTTGTTTACCTGCCCTATCCACAGGTCTGGCCGATCACAGCTCCCACTGGCCGCGGATCACTGCTTCGGGCCAATGGGAGCTTCTGGAAGCGGCGGCCAGTAAGTCCCTTGGCCCACACCGCTTCCAGCAGCTCCCATTGGCCTGGAGTAGCAAACCACGGTCAGTGGGAACCACGATCGGCCAGACCTGCAGATGGGACAGGTAAACACACTGGCCCGGCCTGCCAGGGGCTTTCCCTACACAAGCAGTGACCCCAGTTTGAGAAACACTGATTTAAACAAAGAGGAACAGCTTCAACAGGAGAGACTAAGAGACTAGCCAGAATAGCCGATACCCTGGAGGATGCTCACCAATGGGGTGAGGGGGAGACCCGGGTTCAAGTTCCTGCTCCAGAGCAGGGTTACAGGCCTGGCTCACCCACATCTCAGGTGCATGCACTAACCACTGGGCTTAAGGGGGATGGCAGCACCATCACTATCTCTGTTATATGAATGGAACCTAACTTCCCTTTGTGAATTTAGCCTCCCCCCCCCAAAAAAAAATGGAATTTTGTGTTTTGGACATATGATATATTGATATTTCTGATATATATTTTTTTATTTGACCAAACAATTAGCCAAAATCAAAACAAATTTCTGGTCATTCAAATCTGGTTCAGAGATATCTCAGGTGGCATTGCTAACCACTGGGCTATTGGATTAAAGGTAGACGAGAGGGAGCTACTTCTCTTCAGTTTTATGAATGGCACCTAAGTTCCCAGATGAATCTACCATTTGCTGCCAAATGGTCTTCATTTGTATTTTTGTAAAAACAAACAAAATCAAAACGCAACTTTTTTTCAATTTTTTTGGAACCACCATCAAACCAAAAAATCAATTATTTGCACAACTCTAGTCACTAATAAAGCTTTAAATAATGAAACAAGGCCCAATCCTGCAAATATTTATTCATGGGGTTAACTTTGCTCTTCTGAGTAGTGCATTGCAATCAATGCTGCTACTCATGGCAAGGTATGTTTACACTTGTGGTGGTATGTAGAGTACAGATGCTGCATGCCCAGCTAGCACAGGTAAAAATAGGAGGGTAGACGGTGAGGTACGGCTTATGCAGGTAGAGACATGCACAATCCTAGGGTAATTATACCCTACATGGTCCTCACCACATCAAAGCAGAGCCTCTACAGTCTATGCTGCCATTTTTACCAATAAAGTATTCCACTGCCTCCGCACTGCTGGAGCCTTCCCCCTACCAGATCCAGTAGCTACACACTACAGGGTGGACACAGCGTGCCTTTTGCTGTGGCATGTAGCTACACGTACTCTACACGCTGTTGGAAGTGTGGACAAGGCTGTAATAAAGATAAGCTCATACATAGGTGTTTACAGGATCTGGAGAACACACCTGTACTGTGGTTAAAAATTAAATTGTCTTAAAGCTTCTCTGTAATGAAAATAAGACATTTCTTATTACTAGTAGCTCAATAAAAATTGAAATCAATGGAATGTCTAGACATTCCCTCCGTGGAACCTTTTAACATGTGCATAAAGATATGCATGTGTTTAAGAGTTTTTTGGATTGAGGCCTGTTTGACTGTAAAGAACAAACAGAATACATGTGCTTTGTGATGCAGGTGTCTGCTTCACTAGTTGAAAAGTCAGAAAAGTGTTTGAAACACATACATGCAAGGAATAATGAGAACCCTTGGTTCAATGTTGAGTGAAGCCAGGAACTGCATTGAAGATGTGGTCTGGGGCTCCTTGAGAATCAAAAGACAACCACTGAATGTATATAAGTACTGAGGTATTTGTCAGAGGCCTTTCGATCTCTTAAAATAATCAATGGCATGTTTGTTACTTATTTATTGATGTTTTCAGGTGTTAAGAAGTTCTGTACACTTCAATAAGTTAATTAACAAGGCTTTTGTCTCAGTAGACATATTTGAGTCATCAGTTTTATAATACGGAATTTAAAGTGCTCTGGAGCAGTAGACTTCCTTTTTTATTTTTTCCCTTTCATGTATTTTGGGCTACTATATTCAGGTGTAAATAACTTATAAAAGTGGTATCAGCAGCAAGGCCTGAATATTGTTTTGTCAAGGACACACAGTATAGTATAATACTTTGCTACACTACAGCAAATGAAAATCTGTAAGTAGGGGTACAATTTCTAATGTAGTGATAAGGGAATTTCAACAACTGTACCATTTTTAATATCTGGTAGGTAACTACCCACTCACAGTTCAGAACTTGGACCTAATATAGTATATAAATGATCACCCTTCTCACCCCATTTCCCCAGCTCCTTTTTTTTTTACTGAGGATAAAGTAGGAGCAGCTACGTTTCCTGAGGTACAACCAAAACCCTGGAGATTTTTCTGTAAAAAGAAGTTATTAAAATAAATGGCAACCCTGTGAGCAAGTTGGTAACCTCTAAATGAATGTGGGTGGGTGGGAGCGGGGGTCGGGATCCCTTTACAGAACTTGGTTGAAGGACATCTCACTAAACCCTAAACTACACCATGACGAATGGCTTTGTAATAATATTATATAGTTTATTGTAACTGTTCAATGAATGTGGTTAATATAAAATACAGTGTATATAATGGTGTATTATTGTATGAAGTGTCATAAATGAAGCAATAATAGGCCTGAGATTTTTAACTGACATACTTAGGCTCCAACTAGGGTTGCCAGGAGTCTGGTTTTTGACTGGAACTCCTGGTTGAAAAGGGACTCTGGTGTCTCTGGTCACTACCGCTAACCGTGCCATTAAAAGTCCGGTCGGCGGTGCAGCAGGGCCAAGGCAGGCTTCCTGCCTCCCTGGCTCTGTTCAGCTCCCCCGAAGCGGCCATCATGTCTGGCCCCTAGGTGCAGGGGTGATCAGGGAATCTCCACATGCTCTCCCTACCCCCAGTACTGGCTCCACAGCTCCCATTGGCCAGGAATTGCATCCAATGGGAACTAGGGGGCAGCACCTGTGGGGGTGGGCAGCACGCACCATGCAGAGCCACCTGGCCTTGCCTCCACCTAGGGGCCAGACATGCCAGCCACTTCTAGGAGCAGCGCGGAGCCAGGGCAGGCAGGGAGCCTGCCTTATCCCTGTTGCACCACCGATCAGAAGCCGCCTGAGGTAAGCACTGTCCAGACAGAGCCCGCACCCTAACTCTCTCCCAGACTCCACACCCCAATCCCCCTACCTCATCCCAGAGCCTCCTCTAGCACCCCAAACACAATTGACTTTAATCTTCTGACCATAAAATACAACCTAGATTCTGTAAATGTTAAAATAATCTTTGTCATCGCTAAAATGTCAACTGCATGAAAAACATGCATGCCGTAGTCTCAACTTCCATTTGCAGCAATGAACTTTTACTTCTAATGAGGCATTTAGAAGAAAGAAAAAATAAAGGATGGATATATAGACAATCCCATAGCCTTATATTACAAGGAACTAGGGGGAAAATATTTAATTAGCTTTCAACTTTGCCAAACTCTCAGTTAAAAATTTCCATTTTTAGATATGTTTAGAGATTAACTGTTTAATATTCCATACTAATGAAGAACTAAACTGTTTTAGAAGCTATAGATCTCTTAGCTCAGCAATTATTCCTATTTTGAAAGGAAATTATGTAAAAATGGCACCTACTTACAGAGTAGACATGCTTTTCATGTGTATTCAGTCATATCTTGTTCTTTTAGTGGTAAATATAAAATTAGGCTATTGTTTCTAGCTACACAGTGAATAGCTTGAGGCATACTCTCCACTGCCAATCATGACCAGAATTTTTCACTAAAAGCCAGGTACAATGCCAGTCATTTACAATTGTACAACTCCAGTTAAGGCAAGGGGGTTGCATTGGTGTAACTGAAGGCATAGCTTGGCCTGCAGAACCTTAATTATAGGTGATACATGAGAAGGAAAGGACTAGTTTGACTTGCAGATTTCAGGTTGAGTGTACAGAACTTGTGGATGGGGCAGTGGATTCTGCATCTCTTGAAATCATCAGATGAAGACTGAAGGTCTTTCAGGAACATATGTTTTAGTCAAACACAAGTTGTTGGCTCAATAGGAGGGAATATGGATGAAATGATATGGCTTGTGTTATATAGGATATCAGACTGAGTGATCTAATGGTACCTTCTGGCCATAAAATCTATGAATATGCCATTGTTATAATCAATCTTCAGAGTACAACCAGACTTTGTAATTACCCTGATAAGTCTGACCTAAATTAACATAGGGTAGGGAGGATAAAACTATAAGAATAACTTCCAATAACAATGGGAGAATGCGAAAAATTTGCCTTTCCTCTAAGTAGACATAAGACATAAGCACAGTACTCTAGCTAACCTTTTTCACATTAATTTAGTTTTCCTACCTCCAGTGAAAAGATGTTCAATATTCTACAATGTGTTTATAATATGGGCACTAAATAAAATGCTCCCATTTTCCCCATTAATCATTTCATCTATTGAATTCTTTGACAGAACAGAAGAAATGTAACTAAACATTTAATTTTAATTAAAATAAAACAGAATGTACCATTCAGAAAACCTCCATGCTCTGTTTATGCTTAGGGAAAATAGCAAACATATGTTTGTTTCTTTGTTTGTCACTGATCAGTATAAGGGTACTTTTTGTTGCCTATGCATCTACAAAAACATACTAACATTGTTTGCAATTCTCACTAATCCTAAAGTAAGCTAAATAGCACAAGAAACAAAAAACAAAAAGTGTTAAAAAATGCTTCCCCACTTATGGAAAGCATTTTTTTAATCTCAATAAACAGCAGTATTTCAATTACTTTTTTTCTAACTAGGAGAATGCTGTTATCTGGCAGAACTGGAATGTTTTCTTCTGGTAAAAGTAGGAAATAGGGATTACTCTTAGTTTCTTGACTTCTGTTTCCAGTTCTGCAACTGATTCATGGTGTGCTGTCAAGAAATTCCTATAAACTCTTGGTGCTTCAGTTGTTCATTTGAGCTCTTCATATGAAACTGCAAATGAACCAAGTGTTAAGATTTTGGGGACCCCCCAGGAAGGTGGGTTTTGTATATCTTCCATTCCCTCAGTTTTCCTTTCCTCACAGAAGACTGCTCTGTCTCCTTCTTTTTTCTGCCTTGGCCTGAAACTAGGTTCACCCAAAGCTAATGGAATGAGTGTGCTTAGACAATAATAGACTCCATGCCCTTCTGCTAAATGTGATTGTCCCACAAAGTGGATTCATTAACAATTTAGATATCTTAACAGTGCGTTTAGCACTTTCAAAGGCCAGTTTTGGTACTATATTAGTGCAAAGTGCTATTACAAGTTAGCAGTGTCCATAAGTATAGGTTGGGAAACGTGACAAATTTTCTTAAACTTTTTTTTAAGCATAGATCCTGTAGAGTTTCACACATGGCAGCAATATTTTGAGGGTGTCTTCAATGGATTTTTTTCCCCAATGTTTTATGAAAGTTTTCCTAAGATTAAAGAAGGTAGTAGTGCCTGGAATAATAATAGCAATGGGAACCCTAAGGACTCCTCTGGAGTGAAAGAACTTTTCCAAGTCTCAAAGCAGATTCTATCCTGTAAAAAAGGGGGGCAAAATAGCATGTGGAATTTTTTCTTTTCCTTAATACTGCTTCATCATGTTTCACCAGTTTAGTTTCAATGGAATGAACACACACATCAATAGAAATTTTATTATCTTACTACATTTCAGAATTCTCAATTTCAATCCATACCCAGTGTATTGCTGAGTTTATGCTAGAGTTACTCTGTGCTGGTCTACTGTCTTATAGGACATTCATCATATCCCTTAAAGCTATGCCATTTCTGAACACAGGCATTAGAAGAGACTTTCTGTTTAGAAAGTTCTTCATGTTCAAAATCCTGATTGTTACATCAAATGTGTCACTTGATGAAAATATACATTCAACTGTTGACTAAACTTCTGCACATTTTTGTTGGCCAACATGCAGTCAGCTTCTCCATAATTTGGTGGTTCTGACATATGCAGAAATGTAAGTGGTTTATTTTGTATTGTTTAGTTTTATTATTGAAATAAATGTTGAGTGCTTGTGAAAGGGGTGAAGTTTACAACACTAGAAACAAAACTTGTCTATTTAGAATTGAAAGACAAAATTGGATAATTGGTCTGAAATCAACAAGATGAAATTGAGTAAAGACAAATGCAAAGCACTACGCTTAGGAAGGAAAAATCAAATGCACAGATACAAAATATGGAATAACTGGCTATGCAGTACTGTAGAAAAGGATATGGGAGTTATAGTGGATCACAGATTGAATATGAGCCAACAATGTGATGCAATTGAGAAAAAGGCTACTATCAATCTGGGGTGTATTAAAAGGAGTGTTGTATGTAAGACCCGGGAGGTAACTATCCACTCTGCTTGGCACTGGTGAGGCCTCAGCTGAAGTCTTATGTCCAGTTTTGAGTGCCACACTTTATGAAAGATGGGGACAAATTGGAGAAAGTCCAGTGGAGAGCAACAAAAATGATAAAAGGTCTAGAAAACCTGACTTAAAAGGAAAAGTTAAAAAAATGGGCATGTCAAGTGTTAAGGAAAAAGACCCAATAACTGGGATGGAGGGGCTGATAAGTCTTCATATATGTTAAGGGATCTTTTAAAGAGGGTGGTGCTCAAATGTTCTCTTTATGCACTGAATGCAGGAAAAAAGTAATGGGCTTAATCTGTAGCAAGGGAGATTTAGGTTAGATATTAGGAAAAAAATGCCAACAATAAGGGATAGTTGAGTACTGAAATAGGTTCTCAAGGGAAGTTGTGAAATTCCCATCACTGGAGGTTCTTAAGAACAGGTTAGACAAAAACGTGTCAGGAGTGGTCTAGGTATACTTGGTCCTGCCTCAGCACAGGGGATGGAATAGATGGCCATTTGAGGTCCCTTCTAGCTCTACATTTCTAAGATTCTATGATTTACAGATATTGCAGAAACAGACAGGAGAAGGTCAAGATTCCTCCACACAGCATTAGAAATGTTCTTGAAATGAAGGGGTCACCAATAGAAGTGAGATAACAGTTATCTCCATGACCATTCAATCCTTTGTACAATAAGTATGGCTAGTTGATATCAGCTGTAATTGATTTTCATGACGTTATCATTTGTCCTGTAAAAACTGGTCTGAAACCACCGACTCCTGCCCCTTTGATGACTATAAAAGCAGCAAAGAATCCTGTGGCACCTTATAGACTAACAGACGTTTTGCAGCATGAGTTTTCGTGGGTGAATGCCCACTTCGTCGGATGCAAGAGTGGAAATTTCCAGGGGCAGGTATATATAAGCAAGCAAGAAGAGACTTCCTCTCCCAGGGAGTGCAGGGAGAGAATGTGATGGGCTCCATTTTGGGAGAGGAGCTGAGCTTGTTGTTTTCACATCTCAACTGCTAGAAAAGGGCCTCATCCTCCCTGATTGATCTAACCTCGTTATCTCTAGCTTGCTTCTTGCTTGCTTATATTTACCTGCCCCTGGAAATTTCCACTCTTGCATCCGACGAAGTGGGCATTCACCCACGAAAGCTCATGCTTCAAAACGTCTGTTAGTCTATAAGGTGCCACAGGATTCTTTGCTGCTTTTACAGAACCAGACTAACACGGCTACCTCTCTGATATTTGATGACTATGTAGCTTTTACATGTTAAGATTTGCTCAGTGCTGACCTGAAGTGAATTGAAAGAGATGACAGAGAGGTGATAGATTCTGTATCTCATTAGCATTCACATGAGCCATCCAATTCCACTATTACAAGCTTACCTTGAAAACAAAATTTTGAAGCCAGATTGTTTATTATATGCAAATAGAATATATAAATAACTAGCAGCATCACTATCTGGAAAGAGTTGGTCTGTGAGTTAGCGTTAATGTCAGTATATCAGAGATTGTTTCTTTTGGCTCTGTTAGTTTAGAAGAGCATAAGTGTAAATTCACAAAAATTCTTCATCTCCTTGTGTAAGCTCTACTCAGTTACTTGAAAGTATCCCTGATAAACAGCAGTCATTGCCATTATATATTGTTAGGGATATTTTGGTTTCCTGGGGGACATCTCAATTAAGTGGGCTTCCTGCTTAGCTGTATCCCGACTAAGTGCAGTGTACAATATTTACTAATATGTAGAGTAAGAGACTAGGCAGAAAGATATCTTGACATGTGAGTTAGACACAGCACTGTCTCTAGTTGTCTTCTCCTTTTTCTCATTTTCTTCCATTCAGTATGTACAATGATGCAGAAACTCAGGGTTTGTCTACACTAGTAGAAATGCTATAGGACCTCTGTAGTGTAATTACTTACTACAGTGATGAGAGGGGTTCTTCCATTACTGAAGTAAGTGCACCTCTCTGAGAGGTGGTAGCTAGGACGACGGAAGAATTCTTCTGTTAACCTTGTGGTGTCTACACCAGAGCTTAGGTTGCCTTACCTACATTTCATAGATGTCCCTGCCAGCAGGTATATGGGATCTTGGGGAGTAATTACCACACAGGTGAGGTGCAAAATAAACTTTATTAAGCAAATGCAAAAACAGGGAAAAATCAATAGTAAGGGGTATAGGGGTTGTTAAGGTAGACAATTGGGGAGGGGTTTCTTTTTGGTGAACAGTAAGGGGGTTTCAATAGTGGGGTACAACACAGTAGGATACAATAAAGTGGGTAACCAATTAACACTGAGGTATAAATGTAACAGGTAGCTAGCGATTTCTATGTAAAAAGGTGTGTCGCAGCAGCATATAACCAACTAACAGTTATGGATAAAATGTGTTAAATAACAAACAATTTTAGGTAAAAATGTGTCACAGTGGTGTAAATGTAGAATGTGAGGGGTATCAGAGAGGAAGAAAGTAACCAATGGGGTTTTATGCTACAGACTTAAACTTAGTGAGACAGAACAAACAGGCTGCAAGCTTAAGCAGCAGAGAGAGTGTAACAAGGTAGAAAGACACAGAGAAGCTGGGGGGGGGGGGTGTTTGCAGTGGGAAGACAGACAATTGCAATTATACAGAACACAGCAAAATCTTATCTATGAGCTAACTTAACCAAGACTACACAAATTAAAACACAATGCAACAATTCTCTAAGCCTAACTTACAAAGTATAATGATAAACCTAACTTAATGGGTGCAACTTATGCTAAGGATAGTTCCAGAGGGCTGAGTGGTGTGTGTCCAGGACACAGCTCCAAAGAGGGGGGCGGGTGACTGCAGCAGTGGGGTGGCTGCAAGCAGGCTTATTTCTAGCAGCAAAGGCACTGCAGAACTAGAAATAGATTACAGATACAGAGCAAGGAGTTAGCTTGGGTCTGTCTGTTGGGGAAACAGAACCAGCAGCCAGGACGGGGTGTGTGTGTAAGAGAGGTTTTAAGACACAGACCAAGGTTTAGCTTGAGTCTGTGTGCTGGGGAGACAGAGCCAGCAGCTAAAATAATAAAATAAAAGTATAGAAAGTTTCACAGAGGGAGTCTTACCATCCCCCAAGGCAGCAGCGGAGGCAGAAGCAGCAAGAACATCAGAAGGCTCGGTACAGTCTTGATAATCAGGAGATCTCTCAGGCAGCAATTCGTTCTTCGTGGGAGGGGGGGGTTCAAAAACGGGGGTACGCTCAAAAATAAAACGAGAGCGGAGAAAGGACCCCCAGAACCCCTGGTTGATCAGACTAGGCAGCAATGCAAGAACCTTTCTGAAGTCCGTTCAAAAATGTCCGTTTTTAAAGGCAAACCCTGGCAGCTTCCCGCCAGTAACTCTGATTGGCTCCCCCTCTTACAGGGAGGAGAGAAGGCAGAGAAAAAACTGCAGGCAGCCACAGAGGCATGTTTGGACTAGCCCTGAGCCCAGAGGTATAACTCATGCCCAGGATCTTAAAAACACAATAGGTCTTGCAGCTCTGGACAGTGCCCACCCTACACCAAGCCCAGGTTTTAACAAGGTGATAACAGGACTAACCCTTTGAACAGGGCAGTGGTCCCACTTAGCACAAGTGGCCATCCCTTTGAGAAGGGCAATGGCTCTTGTTAAACAACTTAAGGGGCCCTCCTTTTAAGAAGGGCAGAGGCCCAGGTAAACAATTTAACAGCCAGGGAGGGGCGGCCACAGGAGGAAAACAAGAACAAAATGGAGTAAGGGAACAGCTTTAAGAAACAAAATGGAGCTGTAACAGACAATAGAGTGTGAAATTTTTCGCAGTCTTGAGCAATGTAGTTAGGTCAGCCTAACTTTGTAGTGTGGACCAGGGCTCAGTAAAGGAAATGGTACTCCTATTTTCCTCCCTCTAGCTGAGATGCTTTCATATTCTCTGTACTTCTTTGCAACTGAAGAGCTAATTGTTGAGTTCATAATTCGATGGAAACAGGTAGTTGCATGGCATGTGCAACTTTGTTTTCTACATGTCCAGGGAGCATGTTTTGCCTATCGTTTTATGGAATACTAAGGGGAAATGGGCCCTCGTGTCACTCATTGTCTGTGATTGGCAACTATTATTGGTATAATTCTATTTAGCAACAGCTGTTGTTGTTTTGTTAGAAATTACTCCCGTGGTATTAGATGTATAGGGAGCCAAGGCAGCATCAGCAACATCACCATTGCCTTGAGTTTTGTTGGCTGTTGCAGAATTTGCAAATATTTTACAAATAGTTTCTTTTTACATTCAAACTTTAAAAGAAACTTTAAAAAAGAAATATGGAGGGCCAGATGAGGAAGGGGACCAACCAATGGGGACTTATGTAAAATGAACTGCTTGTCTGAATCAATTTCCCAGTGGACATGTTACCAAACCTTTTTAAAAAAAAATCCACTGCCACAATTAGCACTAACTGGCATCCTTGTAGGCAGTCTCAGTCAGGAGTTTGAGGATTATGAGATTATAGAGAATTAACCATCCTCTCGCTTGATAGGATGATCATTCCAGAACAAGGTAGAAGACAGTTACTGTGCATAGTATATATTTACTGTGGCTAAATTGAAGTGTTCATTCTCTAAGGCAATTGCTGTAAGAGTATCTATAACTAACAAATAATGTTTGTATTAATTTTAATGTGATCCTATATCTCTTGTGTAACTTTTCATTAATCTGACACTTGTGGAAAATTGTTTCATGTCCAGTCTTACTGGCACAAACACAAGGATTCATATTTCATTACAAGGATTATGTCTATTAAAGGGCTATATTCCGTCCATTTTTGTCCAATAGTCTTTGTGGGTTTCCAAAGCTTTTAAAACATAAAGGACAAAATTTACAAATCAGAGTGCTTAGAGTGAGTCTCCTAAATCCCTATGTAACCCCACCATTCCTCCCTGGTTTACTCAGTAGCAGGCACCACTCCCCTGACATTGACATTAAAGGAGATGCTGAGTAGCCTAGTGGTGATGTTGGATAGGCGGGAATCCTCCATCCATCCCTCTGCTGCCGTCCTTTTTATTTGTAGAGGAAATTGAAATTGGCAGTCCACCTGGCTGGGCCCTGTACACACTCACTGGTGTACAGTGGGAGCCTCCAGGAATAAACCTGAGCTGATCTGGGCAATTGGCTTAATTCAAAAATACAAATGATAAACAATATATACCCAATATACACTTAGATTAGAATTAACACACCTTTAACAATGTAAGAAAACATGATATAACAGACTGAGATTAAATGTCACCACTAATTTAAATCAGGAAGGAGGCAGTTCAACAAATCAATTAACAAATATAGTTTACAATAATAAATGAAACTTAACTAATTTGCATGTATATTGCCACCATTTACCCCACCCCGGAGTGTACACTTCTCTGGATTTCAGAGTTATAAACACTTGTGTGGACACACTTGGAGATCTTGAAACTGGAGACAACTCTCCGTTGATCCAGTGACTCAGTCCAGCCAAGGGAACAAGCTGCACAGCTCCTCTGAAGACTGGAGTTGTTTTAAACAAATGTCAGCAACCCTGGGTTCTGGTTTGATGAGAAGACCACTCTGCCTCTTCTCAGATCACCTCTTAGAGTCTCTTTGCTGTTTCCCCTTCCCTTGCAAGTACTTTCCCAAACAACGGGGGGTGGTAACTAACACTGTCTTCACCTGAGGCCTACCTCAGTCAGCTGTAGGCACAGCAACAGTCTCTGCCCTGGCTCCAGTGAATACCCTGCTCAATCAAAGCCCCAACGGGCTCTCAGCAGCAGCTTCTGGCTTCCTAACAACAGTTAGCAGCAGCTCCTGGTATGGACAGAGCTCCACATAACAAGCTCAGCTCCTCTCCCAAAATGGAGCCCATCACATTCTCTCCCTGCACTCCCTGGGAGAGGAAGTCTCTCTCTCCCTCCCCCCCCCAAAGGCATCATGGGAGTTATGGTCTCCAAGGCTGGATTGCAGCACAAAGGATCTTCCCAAATGGAACACTCCCAATTAAGTTCAGAGGCTCCTCTAGTATAGGGTGCCTACACCTATTTGGACCTCTAAATAAATGTAGCCTAGTTTTCAGGAGTGACAATCACCTGGTAATCCATGGGAACTGCAAAAGCTCAGTACTTATGAAAATTTTACAAACTCGGATGTGAAAATGTTGACCAGAGACTTTGGAGGATCTCTGCACTAGCTGTGGTTACTATTTTCACTTATTATTTTTCCTCTTTTCTCTTGCTTGAGGCTAAGTTTGCTTCTAGGCAAGTAGTGGGTTGGAGAGATGAAACTTCAGTGAGAAATGTGAAATGCCAAGTTGAGACGAACTGCAGTGTGAAGCATGTGTTAGGTATTTTGAGTAGTGATATCAAATCCATGCCCCTCATGTCTTCTTAGACACAGCCAGCTCCAGGAACCAGCGAAGGAAGCAGGTGCCTGGGGCGGCCAGTAGAAAGGGGTGGCACTCCATCAGTTGCTGGGGCAGCACGTCTGGGTCTTCGGCGGCAATTCGGCGGCGGGTCCTTCACTCCCTCTCTTCAATTGTCTGCGGCACTTTGATGGTAGCTCAATCAGTTTCTTTTTTTTTTTCTTCACCACTTGGGTCAGCAAACAAGCTGGAGCCGGTCCTATTCTTAGAATAATTATTCTTTTATTATTTCTACAGAACCCAAAATGTGGTATGTATTTTCTAGACAAATAAAATATGCTCTAAGTCCTGAAGAAATATTGGTTAGGGGAGAGATGCATGGTCTGCTCCAAAGCTGTGATAAGTGTGCCTGCAATGTTAGGGCCTTTTTTGCACTGAGGTCAATGAAAGAACTCCCAATGGGTTGGCAATCCTCCAGGAATGTCCTGGAGTCTCCAGGAGTTAAAGATTAATCTTTAATTAAAGATTAATATGTCATGTGATGTAACCTCTCGGAATACATCTAACCAAAATTGAAACCCCTTACTCCCATTGATTTTAATGGGGGCAGTATTAGGCCCATAGTAATCTTTGATGGAGGTGGTACATTAATGTATACACTATACTATAGTAATATGTAAAAAGACTTTAAAGAGTATTATTATTTGTATTACGTTAGTTCCCAGAGGTCTTAATCAGGATACAGGCCTCATCATGCTAGGAGATGTCAAAGCTCATGGGAAAATACTGTCTAGAGGACATTAGAATTTAATTAAAACAATATACAACAAATATGAATATCAAACAACAAGTTGAGGGTAATAATAATTAGTGACCATCCCATTGAAATGCTGTGCTGTACATTGACATCTATTGTTTTGTTCTTATGTATGTCAGTAACTTGGCAAGGTCTTGTAAATGGGGATGAATGGGTTAAAAAAGTGTTGATGACATAAGAAGTAAGATAATGAAAGGAGAGAGACATCAGTATGATAGACAGACGTACAGATGTGGCTGGCTGTTGTTATGCATTAGAGCAGAGGACAAAAATTATGGTGGAGTCCAGTCAAACATTTTGCTCTGCCCACAACCACGAAAAACACTATTATTTAAAGAGCTAGTTTCATTCATTTTCAGAGATGGCAATCTCATTCCTTTTGGTGTGTTAAAGTAGATTGATGCTAAAACAACAAAAAGGCCTTGTGACTTCTGGAAAGAAGGAATAATTTCTAACTGTTCTTATAAAACTGAAAAGTTTCAACAACAACAAAAAATAAGGGGAGGGAGCGGGTCTTTCCCTGGTGTTAATGTCATACTAACAGTAGAAACCCTAGAAGCAGTGGTGAGATCCTTGGCAACAAAAGTGTTAAGTTTCTTTGTCTGCTGCTGTACACGGTGCACATTTAAAAATGTGAAGTTGAACTGGCAGCATCATTCTGCCAATGATTAGCCTTTCTGAACCTCCCTGAGGTGCTGGCAGTTTGCAATCTGTAAATGACCCTGATTTGTTATTACTTTATTTACTAATGAAAGATTCAGTCTTTTTATAACTGTTTTAATATTTGCTGAATGATCTGTTCTCTAGCAGTTAACTGCAAGATGATCAATACATTTAGCATAATAAGCAACAGCAAAGAGAGAGATAAATTAGAACTATTCTGCAAATGGTTAACTAGATCTGTTAAACCAGGGGTGGGCAAACTTTTTGGCCCAAGGGCCACATCGGGGAATAGAAATTATATGGCAGGCCATGATCATAATGGTCCCATCTGACCTTAATATCTATGAGTCTATGAATGCTCACAAAATTGGGGTTGGCATACAGGAGGGGGTGAGGGCTCTGGTTGGGGGTGTGGGCTCTGGGGTGGGGCTGGGGATGAGGAGTTTTGGGTGTAGCAGAGTGCTGTGGGCTGGGACTGAGGGGTTTAGAGGGGGATCAGGGCTGGGGCAGGGGTGTGGGAAGGAGTGTAGGTTCTGGCTGGGGTTGCAGGTTCTGGGGTGGGGCTGGGGATGAGAGGTTTGGGGTGCAGGAGGGTGCTCCAGGCTGGGATTGAGGGGTTTGGAGAGCAGGGGGGTGGGGATCAGGGCTGGGGGTTGGGGCATGGGGAGAGGCTCAGGGTTGCAGGCTCTGAGCAGTGCTTACCTCAAGCAGCTCCTGGAAGCAGTGGCATGTCCCTTCCCTGGCTCCTAGGCTTGGAGCAGCCTCCAACTCTCGGAGCAGGGCCATGGCTTGGCTTTTGGGAGCCGTGAAGTGTTGCCCCCACCCCGGCTTAAAATGTCTCATGGGCCGGATTCAGCCCATGGGCTGTAGTTTGCCCACCCCATGTTATACAATAAAGAACAAAAATATCCCAGAGGTGAAATACTGCATGTTTTCTTTTTTAATGTTAACGAACAGGATTAGTGCTGCAGTGAAGAGCTGCATGTTCTACTTCACAACTAGAAACCTCTATTTCAGCGTTACTCTTAGAAGTACCGTATAACAAGCCCTTACGCTGGAAATTCTAAAAAGCACAGGTTTTTTGTGTGATGATTGGCACAATCTCATGAGTTCACAAAAGGAACTTTCTGAATGTAGTCTGCAGGAGGAGTTTCTACCTTTTGAGAATTAAAAAGTACAGGAGCCTACTGGACTCTTGAGATAAAATTATGTATAGGATTACTTGAATGTGATATGCCTAAATTTCCCTGGGAAAACCTCTGATAGTACTGTCACAATCCAGGACACTAATTTTATCTTTCATATTTCAGTAGTGGGTCTTCCATGAATTTTGGATTAGATTCATAGGTAGGTATGTATCACTTAGGTATGTATATATCACTCAATGAAAGGATTCTTTCAACACGCTCAAAGTAATACAAATAGGAACTTGGCATTGGCAATGCCAGTTCTCTCAGTCTCAGAGATTAGCGCAGTAATAAATTCCAGTGACTGATATATTATATGTTTTTCTGCAATCATCTTTGAGCATCTCACACAAATTACTTGATTTTATATAGGTGGGCTGTTTGCTCCTTTTGATTCTCCTTATAAACTCCAGAATGGAAGAAAAGTCTGAAAGGCAGACTGTCCCTTTCCTCCCAGGAGCCCCCTAATAATTCCAAATTGTTCAGAACATTTCTAATAATTTTATACCAATGCATCTTGCTGTGCTCCCTGTAAACTTTTTACATTGATGTTTCCTGAGTGAAGTCTGTATAATGTCAGAAAACATAGAGTCAAGTATCAGAGGGGTAGCTGTGTTAGTCTGGATCTGTAAAAAGCAACACAGAGTCCTGTGGCACCTTATAGACTAACAGACGTATTGGGGCATAAGCATGCATGCATGCATGCATCTGACGAAGTGGGTATTCACCCACGAAAGCTTATGCTCTAGTATGTCTGTTATCTATAAGGTGCCACAGGACTCTTTGTCGCAGAAAACATAGAGATCCTCAACTTGTAAACTCTCTTATGGAATTTGTATACCGCTCTTTGGCATTATCAATAGTCCCCTCTGCATGTCATCCTAGTGTACTACTCAGTACAGTAGCAAATGCTTGTTGACTTACATTATGAATGTCCAGTGGATGTGCTTAGTTCTATCTTAGCCAGTGAAAACCACTAGGGAAGACTTACAATTTTGTTTTCAAGTCTGTCCCCAGGTTGCATATTGGCGGCATCTCAACAAATGCTTCAGAGGCAGACAGGCAGACAAACATTTTGTCTCTTATTACTAAAGGCAGTGAAATATACTGAGTACGGCATTTCTAGAGAATGTCCTAGTGTGATTTTTTTTTAAATGAAGCTGTATCACCCGTTAAAGAGTAAAATGTTTTGTTTATTTTGTTGTGCTTTGCTTTGTTTTTTTCACACACACATCCACTCCTACCCCTTCGTGATGGGGGAGATTTGAAACACAGCAACAACAAAAAGAGCTGAATTAAAAACAAAAAATCTGAATCTGGAGAAATATAAAACCTAGTTCATTCAGAACTGAAGCTGCATGAGAGAGGGCATGCAGAAATACTGAACATTAAAGCATTGATTCACATGTGCTGCTGTTGCAAGCCAGAGAACACACAAATAGCAGATGGAAACAGTTTCTGTTTCACTTCCTTCTGCGAGTTTAGATTTCCCAAATCCAAACTCCTAACTCCTTTTGGCTTCAATATTCCTCCACAAGTTGCACGCGTCTTTAAAATGTATATCCCAAAGACACAATTCTGCTGTTCCCTGCATTTAATTCAGGATATCGGCATTTAGTCCCATTACATTAAATTGTAGAATTTCTCATGTCATCTCTCCTTTACCCAGTCTAGAGCAACTGCATTTTTTGTTTCACTAGGAGATATTTTTTTCTCTCCTATTTTTCCTCCTTGTGTAACTTCAGCATATTCAATTTAATCTGTCCACCCATCCCAGTTCAAGCTGCTACCCAGAGGCTAAAGACAGGATCTCTGACTGCCAACAGTCTATGTGCCAGAGTTGCCACTTATATGGTAATTACATTTCTTATGGATTGCCCACAGCAGGTTGGGTAAGCAGCATCTGGCACTTGTTCACTCCATTATCTAAAACCTGGATCAGGCCAATGCTATTTATCTTGGGGTGGATGGGTATGTCTGTGTTTGGACTGAAGGTGTTAAAGAAGACACGGATTCTGGAATAAATTTTTCATGAAGCCAGTGTGTCCTGACACAGAGCTGTCTGAGGCAACAAAATACCTACAGAGTTTCAGTTTATAGTAGAATAACATAAAGGAGGGGGTGTTGAAGGGCAGAAAATCCATATCTATTCTTCTTTAAATATACAGGGCTGACCTGGAGGGGGGTGAGCTATCTGTGCCCTGGCTAGACTGGAATAAGACATTAAAGGACATCACTCAAGTTGAATCTCTCAGCCACCATCAGATCATGTGGATCGCTGATGAATGAGCCAGCAGTTGAATGTTTAGCTGGCTGTGACGACTTTGCACCGAAATATGAAAATTTATTACCAGGTTGCCAACCAATGCCTTACTGCGTGCTTTCCCTTGTACACTCCTTCTGTGCACTCCCAATCGATCTGACAGCCAAGCCCCTTCTTTCTGCTGTCCCCTCCCTCTCCTGCACTGAATTTATGGGCTAACTGCCACTGAGCTGTCATTTTTCCAGAGCTCTAGTACCAAAGGGTGCTTTTTTTGCAGTGATGCTGAGCTAAGATATATGTTTTCTTTTTTATGTTTCATGCAAGATGACTTTGCTGAAAGGGCTAAAGGGGGACCAACACTGTACGCTCTAGAATTTGCACAGCACTGAAGTGCTTAAGAAAGGAAAACAAGGGGGGCAAAAAGGAGAGAGAGAGGGAGAGGATCAGGCAGACAGGCAATGCCAGCCAATCAGAGAAGCTCTCATGAACTGCAGAAGCAGAGCATATGAGCTGAGGGGTTTGGAGGTACACAGAGCTGGAGTCGTGTGCCTCTCTGAGGACTGGGAGCAGCTGTGCTGCGAGCACTGAGAAAAGTCCCCATTTGCTTCTTATAAATTAAGTTCCTTGTCACCAGTTAGGGCAAGTCAGCCAAGGTAAGGCTTAAATAAAATGACACTTTAATATGTAGCAACATTAATATTTCTGGACTATGGTGCTGCTAACACAGTCTTCTAACCAGTGTCAACAATATTTTGTGAAATATTGCTATAGCAGTAGATCCACAGCCTATAATATGCTTATCTTAAAGTTAACTCTTATGTGTAAGTCATACCCTCGTGATATTTTAGAATTGTGTTTGCTTATCCAAGAATATTGCAGTGCAACCTACAAAATATAAGGATAAAAATATAGCTGTGTTCTCTGTGTGCATTTATCTGTGAATGTCTGAACAATACCTACATTTCTGCTGTATAACTTGTGAGAAAAATGTGCAGATGCATTTTAACGGTGATCACATTCATGTGCTTTAGATCAGAACTCATTTATATATGTACCTTAATATATATAAAAAGGCAAACCATGTGAGATTGTATAGCAGGAACATTACATATGATATTTGAACAGTGATTTTAATCAGTCTTTCCAGTACCCGTAACATTACATGATCTCTGAGCACTGAAATTGCAGTAGAACAGGGCTCTTGTCATGGTTTTAACTGTAGCTGCTTGTTAAAGCTTAAGCAGTGCCTAAACTTTTACTTCTTGTAAAGGGCACTGTAAACAATGCACAGCCAGAAATGAGATCTCCCTTCATTTCCCACCCCCCCCCCCCACACACACCACTTGTGCTAATGGACAAAAAAAATATATGATTCAGCATTACTTTAGCTCACTCAATGATTTTGCCAATCGCACTTCCGCAGGGTTTTGGAATTGAGGGTTTTAGCAAGGAAGGAGTTCATCAATATGACTTCACTAACGTGTATTCTGAAAACAAGGTGGCATTGAACCTGTGTGCATGTGTGACTGTGTTTGTCTGCATGAGTGACACCACTGAGAAAGGGCAAGAGGGTGGGGAAGCCACTTACTTGTCACAAGTGTAAAGAAATAGTAATGCATTTCAGAGTCAGACTTTGTAATCTAGTATGCATACTTCTTTTATATGTACTTTGTGGGCTAAATTGGGACTTGGGATACAACCCACTACAAGAGCAGTGATGCCCCATCAGTTTTCCCTTGCTCAGAGGAAAGTGGTGAAAAGGAAAGGTAAAATGAGCATGGACTTCAGTTAGCTCAGGGGATAGCATCACTGACTCTATTTAAGGTAGAGATTTTGTTCTTCATCCAGAACTCTAAACATAGCTCCGGTGTTTTAAAAGCTTTATTTTCTATGCTGCAGTCAATCAAATACGGTTGTCTGAAACCACAGGGAAGCTTTCCTTTCACAGTAATTGTTGTTCTCCTTTATGATAGTAAACACATGTCTTCAGGGGAGATATTAAACTAGTGTAAGATTTTAACGTGTATTTGGCATAGTGTCCATCTGGGTAGGGAAAAGGACACATTTAGAAAAAATAACTTTACTTTATCCAAAGCTAATTTACCCTGTTGGTATTTACCACCTTAGAATATCACCTAGAATAATTTACTCAAGCTTTTCTTGGATATGCATTAAGTAAATGTTTTATAGGATTTCAAGTCAAGATACAGTTCCCCTTCCACATGGCCGATCTACTTACATAAAGCATTGTGTCTGGTAGAATATTTTTATGCTTCCTGAGTGGTTAAAATCCCCAGTGATCTTGCTGACTAGCACTAATGACTCACTTCCTGTTTCATTTCTGCTGTAAAAACCATCAAAAACCCATGAGCAGGAACATATGTATAGGTAACAAACAGATGGCACTCTTCTTTTTAGGTCAGTATTGATCCAGTGCACCAGCGTGATGTTAGGGGGCACTGTGCTGCTGGAGATCTTACAGATCAGAGACAGAACAAAACTCCTGATCACCTGCAGATGTTAAAGATCCTTTGGGACTTCAGAAGAGTAGGAGTGCTGACCCTGCTATTCTGGCAAAATGCCAACTTGGGTAATTACATTCTACCCATATTAATTCCCTGGGCAATTTCATACTATAGTCTTGAGTTCCTAAACTAGAACTATGCTGTGACTCTGTCTCAAGCAGTTTACTATCAAGTCCAAAATGCTGTGTGTGTGTGTGTGCGCGTGCCAAAAATGTATGTGTACTGTTACTGACTCATCTGCAGTATATGGTCAATTTGCCTAACTTAGTGTAGTTTGGGAGACAGTCTACATTAGAAAAGGATTTTTGGTTTTAAATATACATTGACATTTTCCCTATCCTATTCTTTTCTCCTGATTTTAAAGTTATTTACTGGGTTTAGTGACAATCGTTAATTTATAAACAAAAATAAAAATAATTTAAAAATTGGATTTGTCAAGCAGATGGTTTTGGATTTCAGCTGTAATATTGTAATATTTAACCTCCTTCAGAGTCTAATGAATAGGGTTTGATGGACATGAAAAGGTATGCTTCTGTTCCCTAAAATCCTACTTCAGTTAAGAATTAGTATTCTGTTAATGTGCTAGTGGCATTGAACTACCGGGCATGATCAATGTTCTGAACAGACCACATCAAACTGGACAGGTACCAATAAGTCATACATACACACACACACACACACACACACACACACACACACACACACACACACACACACACACACACACACACACACACACACACACACACACACACACACACACACACACACCAAGAAGGCCTACACTAGATTAGCTATAATGACACACTGTGGCACAGCATTCTTAACTGTACTGAACATGGGGGTGGAGACTGACAAGAAACAAAGTGGTGGTGGGAAGAGGTAACAAGCAAATCAATAAAATATATTCTATTCATAGTGTTGGACACCCACTATGTCATATACATAAATGATTCAAAGGAAATGGTAGTGCATATAGTAGTTTACATAATCCAATGTATAAAAAAACAGCTAGAATTTGGTTTGAGACTTTAGTGGGAGACACATGTTATGGGTCAGCAATGTAGGAGCTTAAAGGAAAGGGAGTATGGTCTAGTGATAACAATAAGAGTCAGGACTCTTGGATTCTGCTCCAGATTCTGCCATCAATTTGCTGTGTGAACTTGGAGAAGTCACATGGTCATAGAATGATAGAAATTTAGGACTGGAACAGACCTTAGTAGGTCATCTAGTCCAGTCCCCTGCACTGAGGCAGGATTAAGTATTATCAAGAGACTCTCCCTAACAGCTGTTTGTCTAACCTGTTCTTATAAACCTCTAATGATGGAGAGTCCACAACCTTCTTAGGTAATTTGTTACAGTGCTTAACTACTTTTACAGTTAGGAAGCTTTTACTAATGTCCAACCTAAAGCTCCCTTGCTGCAGTGTAAGCCAATTACTTGTCCTGTCCTGAGTGGTTAAGGAGAACATTTTATCTATCTCTTCTTTATAACAACCTTTCATGTACTTGAAGATTATTATCATGTCTCCCCTCAGTATTCTCTGCTCCAGACTAAACAAACCCATTATTTTCCATCTTTCCTCGAATATCTTCTTTTCTAGGTCTTTAATCATTTTTGTTGCTCTCCTCTGGACTTTCTCCAATTTGCCCACATCTTTCCCAAAATGTGATGCCCAATATGGGACATGGTGGTCTAATTGAGGCCTTATCAGGCTGAGCAGTGTGGAAGAATTATAACTCTCCTGCTCATACAGTCTAGAATGATGTTTTGCCTTTTTTTT
The DNA here is from genome assembly GCF_020497125.1 of Mauremys mutica. Lineage (NCBI taxonomy): Eukaryota > Metazoa > Chordata > Testudines > Geoemydidae > Mauremys > Mauremys mutica. The sequence continues at coordinate 154,023,436 of NC_059073.1, forward strand.
TTGAACAATATGACATTATTGACTCATATTTAGTTTGTGATCCACTGTAACCTCCAGATCCTTTTCTGCAGTACTCCTTGAAGGGCAGTTCTTTCCCAATTTGCATTTGTGCATTTGATTTTTTCCTTCCTAAGTGTAGTACTTTGTATTTGTCCATATTGTCCGTAATCTCACTGTGTTGTCTTTAATCTTTCTATGCCTCAGTTTCTTCATCTATAAAATGAATATAAATAATATGTAAATATTTTATAGGGATTCCCTGATGCTTAATTATGGAGTGTAAGCAGCTTCAAAATTAAGGTTGTGATTGAGTTTCCATTATAAGACCAATTTTACCCTAAATTTCTACCAAATGAAGGAATATGGGCCACAAAATTGGTGGATTTAGGTCTGGGACTGAAGATTTTCCCCCAAATGTGAAGAGACATGGAAAAGGTTAATTCATGTTCAAAAAATAGGTGTTCCCCAAAATACTAATAATGTAATTTTTTTTGCCACCTTCGGGACAAAGCAAAGAGAAGAAGAGAAAACATAGTTCCCTGGATTCCCCTCACTGAAGAGTAGTTAACATGGCCAAAGATTACTTGATTACAATCAAATCATAGGCACCAACTCCATGGGTGCTCCAGGGCTGGAGCACCCATGGTGAAAAATTAGTGGGTGCTCTGCACCCACCAGCAGCCAAGTTCCCCCCCACCGCCCCACCTCCTCCTCTGCCTCCACCCTGAGTGCGCTGCATCCCTGCTCTTCCTCCCAGTGCTTCCCACCTGGCCACTGCCAAACAGCTGTTTGGCAGTGTAGCAAGTGCCGGCATGGAGGGGGAGGAGTGGGAACATGGCATGCTCAGGAGCGGAGGCGGGGACGAGGCGGGGGTGGGGATTTAGGGAAGAAGTCAGAATAGGGGCAGAGAGGGAGGTGGTGGGGTTGGGGCGGAGACTTTGGGGAAGGGGTTGGAATGGGGGCAGGGCAGGGGCGGGACCTCATGGAAGGGGTGGGGGCCGGGGGCAAAGTGAGGTTGAGCACCCACCGACAGGAGCAGAAGTCAGTGCCTATGAATCAAATTATAAAAGAGTTTAACTTTTTAATTAGAAATATTGCAATATATTGTTGGCTTCAAAAAGTTTAATATAGGGCACTGACTGACTATTTAAGGAGACCAAAGCTTAATTTACCCCCCCAACAAAAAAAAGTGTGTAGTCACCTTTTTTCTTGCAGAGACAGATCTCAACTTCAGTGCATAAAGCAATTGCTAGATAGGCTTTTCAATGGAGAAAGGACAATGTGTGCTTAAGCCTGGAGTTAATCAGACAAGCTGATGGTAAATTAAGACACAAACTCACAAAAAAAGTGACTCTACAGTTAGAAAATAAATTCTTAATTTTTTTTGAAAGATCCTAGCATGGGAACAGAGAATGGGAGACAATTAAAATTACATTAATTGCAATAATTTCTTTAATCAGTGACCACAGGGGGAACGCCTCCACCCCATTTGACTGCTAGCCTCAGTATGTTCATCCTGTGAATCTGCTAACGTGCTCACTTCTTTTGGCTCTTGAGAGGTCTGCAGCAAGTGTGTATGTGGGAGGGAGATGAGGGAGATCTTGAAGATTGAGGGGATATTGCCAGTAGAGCAGGAAAGCAGTGGAGAAGGAAAGAGGGGAGAAGCAGAGTGAGAAGAAATTTAAAAGTATGGAAAGGAAAAGTATGATGTGCTGGTGGTAGGATTGCCAGCTTTCTAATTGCACAAAACCAAACACCTAACCCCATCCCTTCCTGAGGCCCCGCCCCTGCTCTCTACATTCCCCCTCCCTCAGTGGCTTGCCCTCCCCCACCCTCAATCACTTTCACTGGGCGGGGGCAGGAGGTTGGGGTGCGGGAGGGGGTGAGGGCTCTAAATGAGGGTGCAGACTCTGAAGTGGGGCCAGAGATGAGGTGTTTGGGGTACAGGAGGGGGCTCCAGCTTGGGGGGGGGCTCTGGCCTGGAACAGGGGGTTGGGGTTCGGGGTTGGGGTGTGGGCTTACCTTGGCTGGCTACCGGTCAGAGTGTGGAGCCAGTGCACGGGCAGCGCGCGGAGCCCATGCTCCCCCTGCATAGGAGACGGAGCTGATGGCTGCTTCTGGGGCGCAGTGCAGTGCCCCAGGACAGATAGGGACTAATCTGCCTTAACACCACAGCACTGCTGAGCGAGATTTTAACGGCCCAATTGGTGGTGCTGACCGGAGCCGCCAGGGTTCCTTTTCAACCGGATGTTCCAGTAAAAAACTGGACACCTGATCACCCTAGCTGGTGGTAGATCAGAAGATTAACAAAGAAATTAATGTTTTATGTTAACTTAAAGCTTTAAAAAGTGCGAAGAAAATAATTATTATTACAAATGTAACATGAAGCAAGTTGATACTGTAATTTATTAGTTAGTTGATGTATGATGTAGCAACACTTGCAAGCCTCCAAACTTAGTGTTATGAAAATGGATATAAAAATGATTGAGATCTCCAAAGGTAATGTTTTTGCATTGTATTAGTTATACTGACGTACATTGTTGCTGGAATTATAGAAACTAGATTTTTTGGTTGTTTTGCCTCTATTGGGCAGAGTTAAGGTCGTGGCTGCTACTGCATGAAAATTAAAGTCTTGTTTAAGAAGCACAACCTTAATTGCTAATCTCTGGCTTTTTGATAGATATTTGCTTTTTCTAAACACAGATATTCTTGAAAGATACGATAAAACATATTTTTGTCTTTACCTCAACTTTAACTCCAGGTTAAGTAAATTTTTATCTGTGAATTAATTAATGTTTTTAGAGCACTTAGAGATTTTTTTTAATACAAGACAGAAGCATCATTACATTTGTTAAATTTTAAAGCGAATCAGCAAGCAGGAGCCAAGAAAAGGCTGCAGGTTTTCTGTGGTGATGGTTTCAAACAAAACTGGGCTAGTTGGCAGACGTTAACTGCAGTTTGTAGTGTTTCTAAAGCCCAGTTAATTAATAACAACAGTATTTGAGTGCCTTCCATGCCTTTTGCTATTTCATTTGACTGACAATTTCACCCATATTATTTGTATCTTATAAACTCAGTCTATGCTTTAGATCTGTTACTCTACTAGGCAGTTGCAACATAGGAAAAATAGATTAGAGATAGGGGATTTTCTCTAGGCAGTGTTCCTATTAGAGGGTTATATGTTTTCATTTTGCCAGGTCACTAGTGATTTTTCACTGGTGTATCACATACTGTATCATTTCACAATGAATGATCATTAATATAGTCATTCTTTAACTGAAAATACATTGGTGGAGGGGAGAAGAGAGTATCAGCTTTTAAAAAATGCAATGATAATGCCACTAAGAAAAGAGTGTTTGTTACTAGTAAACACATTTATAAGGTACTGCTTACAGTGTGTAGCTGAATAATGATCTCTTTCTCAGAATGTTTAAAAGGGCCAATATGTTTATTTTCAAAGAAGGAAACTTTTATCTTCACAATTACACTAAATGATTTTATCTAAAATAATAATAATAATAATTAATAATTAAATGAATGGATCACTTAACCTAGTGTCAATGTTATATAATACAATGCAGGAGACCTGGATTTGCATCTTGTATCACTCCTTGCAAAGACTGAGAGAACTATGAATTGAAATTCTTTGCCCCAAGAGACAGTGCATGTCTTATGTTTCACAATAGCAGTGCCATTGGTTGATAACGGAGTAGCACTTGTAGCCATAAAGCGGATTTTTTTAACTTTGAAAAAAATAAATGTTGCTTCCAGATCTCCTAAGCTGAAAGAATTGAGGTGACAATGTAGGGCAATGAAGGTTAAAGCAGGAAATAATGGATACATCCTCAGAGTTTAATCAGGAATCTGGAGGAAAATTTGACAGGGGGAAAAATTAAAACAAATATCAGACTAATGATGAGCAAAGTTTTTTTTCACCAATCAATTCCTGTGGCTGTTTGGAATGTGTGGACTGTTTTGACATTTTAGTTCTAGTTGTAGAAATAAGTTTGCTTCTGTTTTCAGCTTTCCTTACTGGGTGAAATTCTACCAACCACTGCATTCAAGTAAATCTTTCAATGTGGCTACAAGAGTGTGAATACAGAATGTAACCCTTGTGTTTAATTGTATCATGTCCTGTGACTTTTTTTTTAAATAACACACACTAGGGTGACCAGATGTCCCGATTTTATAGGGACAATCCCGATTTTTGGATCTTTTTCTTATATAGGCTCCTATTACCCCCACCCCCTGTCCCGATTTTTCACACTTGTTGTCTGGTCACCATAACACACACACACACACACACACACACACACACACACACACACACACACACGAAAAAAAAAGTTGTGTTGTTTGATAAATGAGGGACATTCCAGCTGGTGCAGAAGACTAGGTTGTGTTTTTATATAATACATTTTATCCATAGCAATAGATCCAATTTTGCTGGAGGAGCATGAAAAAGGTTGATTATGCTTGGATGAACTATTTTTGTTTTGTTTTAACATTTCTTGGTAAATATAACAGGAATATCTAGATAGCAGTTGCACTGATTGACATTCATTCAGTGTGTGTGTATGTATAGAGTGTATATCCTGCTGAAAGAAAGCTGGCTACTATGGCTTGTCCTGTAGTGAGAAAGATTTCATTTGATTCTAAGATGGTATTTTTAACACTGATATATGGCATTAGCACTATGGAAGTGCTGACTCTTCTAAGTGTAAAATCTTGGCTTTCAGGAAAGGTGAAATAAACTAGGGCACATGAGCAGCACCATAGCATGTTATCTAACTGACTGAGGAAAATGCCAATATTTAAAATTAAAGAAGAAAACTGTAATTTATAGCTGGGTTAAAATCCTGAATCATTACTACTTTTATGTTTCAAATTTTGTTCTTGCTAATAAATAATAGGCCTTATTACTGGAGTCATAGAAAAGCTATACATCATTTGTTATATGTAATTTTCACACTTTGCTGATGAAGAGGACATACTCTACATGCATTTGTAATTAATTAAAACAAGATTTCTTGTATTCAGTTTAGAGATATTCAGCTTGGAGTTAAGCTTTTCAACTTAAAGTGATGTGACTTATTTTTGTAACTGTATGGTGCAAGGTGTAAAATAAATCAATTCAGTTAGCAGTGTCTTCTGCAGTGACATGGGATAAGCTTCTTTTAAAAGCGACATTTTAAAAATTTTGGTTTTTTTTACAAAATTGTAAAACATCTAAAACCTTCTTTGAAAGTTGCTAAAGAAACATGGGGGCTGGATCTTTCACCCCCCCAGTGATTTCAGTGGGTATAGGATTGAGGCTTAAAATCCAACACAGCTTTGTATAAGAAACCTTTATAGAGGGTTTGGAGGTGGGGACGTAGAGGACAATCAAATGTATGTAATATACAACATTCAGACATGCCAATTGTGATCACATTGTACTCCTTGTCCCAACAAATGTATTCCAACACATTTAAAAAAGAAAAAAGAAGGAAGGACCTCAGAGTGACAACTTTTTTAGCTCGGTGAATAATGGAAATCATCATATAATAATGGGTTTTGTCCATAGGATTCTTCCAGATTATAAATCCATCTTCTCCCTCTCTCCCTCTTACCTTGCAGCATTACTATCATAACTGTCACTAAGCTGTTTTATACAGTACTGCTAACCCCAGGGCTGTTCAGCTGTGGAATGCTTTTAATAGTACTGACCTTTGACAGATATTTTCGTTACCATTAAAACTTTCTTGATGTTTTCCTTCCATTATGGAAAAGTCCTATGCAATTTAATAGAGATTTATATCCCTACTCTGTTATGCTTAGAGTTGCCAACCATCCTGGATTGGCCTGGACTCTCCAAGAACAAAGATTAATCTTTAATTAAAGATGTCATGCTTCTGCTAAAAACTAGCTATACTTAAAGTTTCCTGGCACTTTCCTTTATGTGACTCTGTTCTCAGTCCCTGATAACTTTGCCAAGTTGCAACCATTTGGCTTGAAATTTACCATGTTGGGGTCTTCCTCAGGCTTTATTTATTTATTTTTTTATTTGTGGCTGGTTTTTTCTTTAAGTTTCTGCAAAAAAAAGTTTTAAACTGTTTCAGAGAATGAGATTAGGGGAAAATACATTGTTTTGCCCAAGTTAAAAAACTTCTTATAACCATTTCATTGAGGAACTCTGGCCATTTTTCTATTTTTGTTTAACTCAAAATACCACATTTTTAATGATTTTTTAAAAAAATATTCATTTTCCCCATTTTCTCTCTGACTCTTTTTGGTGAGTACTGGAGAAGGGGAAAAACAAGGGGAAAATGAAAGAAAATATGACGGTAGGAAATGGTTTCTGAAAACTAAAAACAAAACATTCCAATAAATAAATAAATAAATTCATAAAAAACAGTTACCATTTTTGGACCATTCTACCTGTAATACAGTCTGTCTCCCCATGAATTAGTCAATTCCCCTCTCCCCCACACAGCCCAGCACCAATTGTGCCTCCCAACCATACCTGTTCAGATTCTTCTCCTGCTCCTGATGCTCCTGAGGGGGAAGAGGGATAGCTCAGTGGTTTGAGCATTGGCCTGCTAAGCCCACGGATGTAAATTCAATCCTTGAGGGGGCCATTTGGGGAACTGGGGCAAAAATCTGTCTGGGGATTGGTCCTGCTTTGAGCAGGGGATTGGCCTAGATGACGACCTGCGGTCCCTTCTAACCCTGATATTCTATTATTCTATGATGTCCTCCTCAGTTCTGGGCTTCTGCTTCTTCCTCATCTGATCTGCTCCCTCATTCCTTTCCTGAGTTTGGGTGAGGTCACTGGGTTGGGGCATCTTCCTGCCACATCCCCCTCCACCCAGTATGTGGAGATCAAGAGGGAATTCCTTTATTTCCCTGACTTTACTCCATCATTCTAGGCCAGAGAGGGGGCAGAACTGGGCAATGGCAGCCCAGATGAAAAGCAGGAAGGCTGAGCTCCTTGGGGCAATCCTGGTCCTTTAAGAGGGTGAGAGGGAGCACTGCCTGCTCCATGTGCTGAGGGATAAGAAAACACAGCAGTGTTTAAAGTTACTCTCATTGGCTGCCTTTACCCAGGAGGTGGAGGTGGAGGGAAGGACAGCCAGTCATAGGGGATTTCCTTGAAAATGACTCTGAAAACCAGTGATCTACAGGGTCAGCCCATAAATTTGGCAGCTATGCAAATATCCCTTAAGCAACCAGAGCAGAAGAAAGCCTCGATGAATGTGTAGGGCTTGTTGTGTGCCTGGATGGCCAATAAACTTGAGCTTTGTTACACTAAAGTGAGTTCAGGTGAATACCAAGTTCCAGAATCTAATAATGAACTGATGTGCAACTGGAGTCAGTTTGGCTTGACTTGATAAATAACTGGTGTGTTTGGTCAAAACCCAGTCCCACATTCACATATATCTACACACTTTCTAGTTTTGAACCGATATTAGAAAGGTTGCCATCCACCTAAAAAAAAGGGAAAAAAAGTGTATCCCATTCTCAGAACTGCAATGAGTTTCATTCCATAGGACCATTCGAATGCTAATTATCGCTCGTTAAATTACAATGAGATCTTGCCTTATTCACTGTGGAGTTTATTATATTTCATGAGTTTTGCAACTCTCCTGCAGAACAAAACTCAAGAATGCCTGTATGCCTATGTCCTATTCAAGTCGATGGCACCAGACATCCTATGACATGTGTACAAGCTCTCTGACACATTTGTAAGTATTTGCAATTGTTTTTAAAAGCAGTAGGTTACTTTTTCCAACTTTAGAAATGCCTACTAAAGTGCCTATCTCCAAATCCTTGCTGTTGCATTTTGGATCAGATGAAGAGTGAGTAGTTTTACAAATCAAACCCATTCAATAAACCTTGCTTTTAGCTCTTCAGTATACTCATTTAAAAGAACGTATGTGAATTGAGCATAATTTAGAGCTCAGTGTGAGACATCATTCATATTTAAACTTATTTAACTTTGGATTTATATACTTTGAAGTGTTAATACAGATAAACAGTGACAACTAGACACCAGCCAGAGGAAAATTTAGTAACATTATTTATATAACCTGGATCCTCTGCACACCATATCAACACTTAATATAAACTTTTGGTCACTCAGCACCTCATTCTTTGCTTACTTCCTTGCAGGAATCTCAACCACAGCACCATCAGCCCAGAGAAACAAAATAGTGCAGAATATTTGGAAATGTAGAAATTTTAGCAGAATTAAAATTAAATAACCAAAAAAAACCCCAAAAACATTTTTTCTGTGTATTGCAGTTGGATAGCCTCTAAGAAACTGAAGGTATGCTTGATGTTCTTAATTTAAAAGTTGCACTTCTAGTAAATTCAGATAAACAGATGACTCTTTAAAGAATCTATTTTACCTTCTATTAATGCCACTAATGGGAGCTGCACACATGGGAACTAGAGCCTTGGCTCAGATTCTTGTTCCAGAATGGCCCCTTGGAGTCACAGGTGCAAATGCACCTTGATCAGCCCTAAGATCAAGGAGCCTTAAAGGAAGTAGCTTGAAGACACATATGCCTGCTCCAGCTGTCTTGAGTGTACTTTGTTGCAGCTGAAAATCTAGCCCATAGACTGATGGCAGTAGGTGGCACTTAGCTCCTGCCTATCTAGATATACAGCATACTCCGCAAAAGGGACTTTTGTATGCATTCTTTGCAATGCTGGTCAGTGATCTAAGCAATATTCTTTTTTTTTTTGTTTTAAAGCAGGAATGGAAAGGATGAAAGACATGAAACAAATAATTCAGTAAGGTAAAAAAGAAGTGTTGTTTAAGATAAGAACAAAAGAACAGCAATACTAGGTGAGACCAATGGTCCATCTAGCCCAGTATCCTGTTTCCAAAAGTGGCCAACACCTGAGCTTTTGTGGCAGTGTACAACATAGGGCATTTGTAGGAGTGATCCATCCATCTCTTTCTCTCCTGGCTTCTGGCAGTCAGAGATTTAGGGTCACCCAGAGCATGGGGTTGCATCTCTGACCATATTGCCAAATAGCCATTGATGGACCTATCCTCCATGAATATATTTAGTTATTTTGTGAACCCAGTTATACTTTTGACCATTGCAACATCACATGCCAATGAGTTCAGATTAACTGGGTGCTGTGTTAAAAAGTACTTCCTCTTATTTTTTATCAAACTTGCTGCTTATTCATTTCATTGGGTGACCCCTGGTTTTTGTATTGTGGAAAATGGTAAATAACACTTTTTATTCACTTCTTCCACACCATTCATGATTTTTATAGACCTCTATTATGTCCCTCCTTACTCGTCTCCTTTCTAAGGTGAACAGCTTTACTCTTTTTAGTCTCTCTTCGTGTGGAAGCCGTTCCATACCTTTCACCTTTATTGCCCTTCTCTGGACCTTTTCCAGTTCCACTATATCCTTTTTGAGATGGAGTGACCAGAACTGCACATGGTATTCAAGATGTGGGTGCACCATGGTTGTATATAGTGGCATTATGATATTTTCTGTCTTATTTTCTATCTCTTTCCTAATAATATCTAACATTTTGTTGTCATTTTGACTGCTGCTGAACACACAGCTGAAGTTTTCAGAGAACTATCCATGGTCACTTCTAGATCTATTCCTTGAGAGGGAACAACTAATTTAGAACCAATCATTATATACCTATAGTTGGCATTATTTTTTCCAATATGCATTACTTTGCATTTATCAACATTGAATTACATCTGCCATGTTGTTGTCCAGTCGTTCTGTTTTGTGAGATCCCTTTGCAACTCTTCACTTAACTGTATTGAATAATTTTGTATCATCTGCAAACTTTATCATTTTGCTGTTCACTCCCCTTTTCAGATCATTAATTAATATGTTGAACAGCACAGGTCCCAGTACAGATCCTTGTGGGACACTGCTATTTATCTCTTTCCATTGTGAAAACTGACCATTTAGTCTTATTATTTGTAACCTATCTTTTAATCTCTTACTGATCCACGAGAGGACCTTTATTCTTATCCCATGGTTTCTTCGTTTCCTAAAGAGCCTTTGTAAGGGAACTTGTCAAAAGCTTTCTGAAACTCCAAGAACACTATATAGACCTGATTATCTTTACTCACATGCTTTTTGACATCCTCGAAGAATTCTAATGAATTGGTGAGACATGACTTATATTTTTGAAAGGACATAAGGAAAGAAGGGCAAAACTAAGGCTGGCTTTTGCTAATCTTGAAGTATGGTTATAGCAGTGGTAGTATCTTGAAGTATGGTTAAGAAGTGTCAGTTAAAGTCAGATAAAAGATTCTATCATATCCTCCTGTTTTCAGTCATTTATAATTTTGCAGCCTTTGTCTCTGTATGAAGTTGACGTTTTCTGAAGCATGAGTGAAAAATATTTTGGAACTCAACATAGGGCTTAAGTGGTGCATACGTCACATGCTGTCTCTCTGCACAGGAGGGTATTTTATTTACGCAGAGTTACTGTGTGTGAGTCACTTAATTTTTGTGTGACCCAGGGAACCCATCTATAAGTGGATACCATACCTCACAAGGAGGGTTACAAGGCTTACTAATGTTTACAAAATATTTGTAGGACATCATATGAAAGAAAGCAGGGCTTGAAACATTTACCCAGTACTTCCTGGCCCAAGGACTAAGCCCACTCATCAGGCCAAAATATGCTAATGCTTCAAGTTATATCCCTATCCTGAGACATTCCTCTGTTCTCTCTGGTCTCCCTTTGGCTGGACCTGAACACTCAAGTCTCCTGCTGGCAACCTCGCCTTGCAACCTAGCAGAGGGCTTTTGTATGGAGGTGGTGTCTGTTAGGGGGCTTATTCCTTCACCATCTCATTTCCCTGGTCCTTCTCGCATGAACAGAGAGCAACAACACCCAAAGTTCGAAGGTGCAAACAATTAGATGATTATTGGGGTGAACTTCCAGCAAGCATGATTCCAGTTTCCTTCCTCAGTGTCCCCCTTCCCAGCTCTGACACCACAGAGCCTTGTCTGTGTCCCTGTTCCCATTCCCCCCCTTAGCGAAACACGATTCCAATTCCCCCACCCCCATTCCCTGTTCCCATTCCCCCCCGCTTACTTCCTGATTGACTGCAGACTATGTAGTAAAACTTGAGTTCTGCTTAGCTATACCTCAACTAATCATTTTACTGAAATTTAACTGACCAATCTTAATATATTGTAACATGGTTATTTAACCAATTATATCTCACCACCTTAATTGGTTTACACCCAAAAAAATTAATTATACAGCAGACAGAAACAATCACAGAACCAGACAGAGATTATACAGACAAACAATAGGGAAGTGGAGACTACAGGGATAGAACAATACAGAAATGAGGATTTCACATCCCAGCCATTGATAAGTGAGTTCTTGGCAGACAGGATGCTATCAAACTAAGTTTCCTTTTACATCTTCTAGGCTCTTCCCTTTCTCTGGCGGTAATAGGAATATCAGGACAGGATTGTATTCCTAACAGCCCAATAGCGCCTTATTTCAATGTGACTAGTTTGGAATGTAAGGATGTGACCATACACTTCCCAGCTTATGGCTGCCTCTGCTGCTTAACCGAAGGCCTTAGCCTAAGAACAAGACCTCAGACTGTCACAGTAAGAGAAAGCCCTTACACAGACAGACAGTGATTTTGATTCTTTCTTTTATACCGCTATAACTAGCAAAGTGATAAGAATACACCTAAATTCTTAAAGTATAGGCCTTTGCAGACAGGCCTGAATATCTATATCCTAACAGTATCTGCTGATGCCAGCCCACCAAGCAGATGACTTTTTGGTGTATCCTCCTGCCAGCCCAGCAGAAGGATCTGTGAGAAAGGGAGCCTTGTAACTATCACCCTCAGCAGAATTATTTTAGTGGCAACAGAAAGGGCCCTCACACATAAAGCCTTGTGTTCAAGTGGTTTGGGCCACATACACTATATGTATGCTTCATTGTAAACCTGGGTCTGTGAAACCTGGGATAGGGGACTTGGTGTTTCCAAGCCCAGGATTGAGCATCCACACTGGATTGTAAACTTTTGCTCAGCTCCAGTCCCATCATACACAGACTTCTGCAGAGGCGCAAGTGCCACTACTCCTACTCCCAGTAGGTGCCTCTGACCCTGCACCAACCATGATGGCAGCACTGGAGCTGTCTCTGCAGATTTAGGTAAATATTCCTACATTAAGGGTATGTCTACACTACAAGAGTAGTTCGATTTAACTTAGGTCGAATTTGTGGATTCGACCTGATGAATTCGAATTTGTGTATCCACACTAAGGACACTAATTCGACTTTGTGAGTCCACAGTAACGGGGCAAGCATCGACATTGGAAGTGGTGCATTCTGGGCAGCTATCCCACAGTTCCCGCAGTCCCCGCTTCCCATTGGAATGCTGGGTAGAGCCCCCAATGCCTTCTGGGGGAAAAATGTGTCAAGGGTGGTTTTGGGTAACTGTCGTCATTCAACCGTCACTCCCGCCCTCTCTCCTTGAAAGCGCCGGTGGGAACTCTGTTCGCGCACTTTTCTGGTCAGTGACAGCGCGGACGCCACAGCACTGCGAGCATGGAGCCCGCTGCGATCATCGCTGCACTTATGGCCGTTGTCAACTCCTCGCACCTTATTGAACACCTCTTCCACAGTCAGCTGCTGAGAAATCGGGCGAGGAGGCTCCGGCAGCGCGGTGAGGACATGAAGTGTCAGAGTGGCACAGACCTCTCACAAAATATGGGATCCCGCACCGTGGAGATCATGGTGGCAATGGGTCACATTCATGCTATGGGACGGCGATTCTGGGCCCGGGAAACAAGCACGGACTGGTGGGACCGCATAGTGCTGCAGGTCTGGGATGAATCACAGTGGCTGCGAAACTTCAGGATGCGTAAGGGCACTTTCCTTGAACAGTGTGACTTGCCGGCCCCTGCCCTGAAGCGCCAGGACACCCGGATGCGAGCAGCCCTGAGTGTGCAGAAGCGAGTGGCCATAGCCCTCTGGAAACTTGCAATGCCAGACAGCTACCGGTCAGTAGCGAACCACTTTGGCGTGGGCAAATCTACCGTGGGGGTTGCTGTGATGCAAGTAGCCCACGCAATCGTTGACCTACTGCTCTCAAAGGTGGTGACCCTGGGAAATGTCCAGGTCGTCATAGATGGCTTCGCCGCGATGGGATTCCCAAACTGCGGTGGGGCTATAGATGGCACTCACATCCCTATCCTGGGACCGGCCCACCAGGCCAGCCAGTATATTAACCGAAAGGGCTACTTTTCAATGGTGCTGCAAGCACTGGTGGACCATAGGGGACGTTTTACCAACATCTACGTCGGGTGGCCGGGCAAGGTTCATGACGCGCATGTGTTCAGGAACTCTGGTCTGTTTAGACGCCTGCAGGAAGGTAGTTTCTTCCCGGACCACAAAGTAAGTGTTGGGGATGTGGAGATGCCTACAGTGATCCTCGGGGACCCAGCCTACCCGCTAATGCCCTGGCTCATGAAGCCCTATACAGGCGCCCTGGACAGTGACAAGGAGCTCTTCAACTACCAGCTGAGCAAGTGCAGAATGGTGGTGGAGTGTGCTTTCGGAGTCTCAAGGGGAGATGGAGGAGCTTACTCACTCGCTCGGATCTCAGCAAAACCAATATCCCCATTGTTATTGCAGCTTGCTGTGTGCTCCACAATCTCTGTGAGAGCAAGGGGGAGACCTTTATGGCGGGATGGGAGGTTGAGGCAAATCGCATGGCTGCTGATTACGCTCAGCCAGACACCCGTGCGATTAGAAGAGCCCAGCGGGAAGCGCTGTGCATCCGGGAGGCTTTGAAAGCTAGGTTCCTCAGAGAGCAGGGTAACCTATGACTGTCCAGTCTCTTTACAGAGAAGCTGAACCTGCCCCTGTTTCAGTTACTATTAACTTTTTTCAGCGGGTACATACCCCGTTCACCAGGTTTCCCCCCTTCCAACAGACGTTTAAAAATAAAGTTATTGGAACATTTTTAATTAACAAAGTTTTCTTTACTAACGAATTCTCATTCAAGGGTTCCAACAGGGACGCAGACTGTGGTGGGTACGGTGTGCAGTGATGTACAGACCGCTTCTACACTCGAGGACTGACAGGCTCCTGCTCCTACAGCGGTCTCTGGGGGGAGGACGGTTACCGGAGGGTGTGCAGGAAGGGGTGGGTTTGCAGGAAGGGGTGAGGGGTGTGTGGGAAGGGTGAGTAGGTGTGGGGGGATGATGGCTCTGGCTGGGGCTCAGGGCATCGGAGAGGTTCATGGCTAGGGTGGAAGGGCAGCCTGCCTTGCCATTTGTGGATGCCAGGCGCTCGGACCCTGGGGCAACATACACCTCCCAGACTGACCTGGGGCAGCAGACACCTCGCAGAGTGACCCGGGTGCCTAGTGACTGCACTCTGTGTGTGACCTGCTGTTGATCCTGCCCCCATGTCTGTACCCTGTTAATGGTGGCTGTCCTATGCAATTAACAAACCCCTCCCCCCCTTCACACAAAGTCTTCTGCAAAGAAACATGACGGAAACAGTAATGAACAGCAAACTATTTTTAATACTCAACTACACAGTTGGGGGATGAAACTGGGATTTGGGATCGGGTGAGCCAGGAAGGCAAGCAATTCTCATACTTTAGGGAATGAGAGCTGTTTGGTACATGAGCGCTCTGCTGGGGTGGAGTAACAGTTTTCACGGCCCCTAGCGCCCCTCCTTCTTGTGATTTTGGGTGAGGGGGGGACAGGACTTTGTGGCGGGGGAGGGCGGTTGCAGATACAGTTCAGGGGGTCTCTCTGCTCCTGCCTGCGGTCCTGCAGAACATCCACAAGGCGCCGGAGCGTGTCCGTTTGCTCCCTCATTAGTCCAAGCAGCGTTTGAGTCGCCTGCTGGTCTTCCTGCCCCCACCTGTCCTCCCGTTCGCTGTGTGAGCGCTGCTGCTGAGAGAGGGTCTCCCTCCACTGGCTCTGCTGGGCCGCCTCGGCTCTGGAGCAGATGTTCAGCGAACATCTCGTCCCGAGTCTTTTTCTTTCGCCGCCTAATCTGCGCCAGCCTCTGTGAGGGGGATGCCGGGGCAGTTCGGGAAAGAGCCGCAGCTGTGTGATGGGAAAAAGGAAGTGATTTCCTTCCAAAGATACATGTTTGCGAACACTGAACACAGTCTACTCAGTTTCTGTGAACAAGACCATACAGGGCACCTAATTTCATGTGCTCTCAGGACAAGTTCGAATTTTCGGCATTCGCTTTCATTGCCTGGGGTCTTGCACTGGAGATCGGACAAGCGGGGCAGGACAGCAGAATCCGTGTAGCAGCCAGGCCTGGTAAGCCGTAAACTTTAGGCTGCTTAACAGTTAATGGATAGCAGTGCCCTCCTGCTGCAGGCAATCTGGAAACCATAAAGTCTGACCCTGTTCCAGCCCCTCGCGGCTGTCCCCGGGAAAGTTCCCTGTATGCTTTTCCTCTGCAGCCTACAACACGTGGCTGTTAAACGACGGTCATTGTTATGCAAAGGAAAAGTCAAGCATTCACAATAGTAACATTAAAGTAATTCCCCTAATTAGATGCAGCAGTCGCCGAGCGAGATCACCCTGAGGCTGGTCTCCAGGAGAAACAGAGAGCGCATGCTGCGTGAATCCCTGCACAGACCAGGGCCCTATGCTGCCATGCTGGTCGAGGCGATGCTCCCATTATACCTCAGGATGGCCTGGCGCGGAAGAGTGTGCTTCCACGGAGCACCCAACAAGGCACCTCTCCCCAGGAACCTCCTGTGGAGGCTTTTCAAGTACCTCTCAGAGAGCTTCGTTGAACTGTCCCAAGAGGATTTTTGTTCGATCCCTATATGCATTGACCTTCTTTTTATATAGTTTTTATTCCTGTTTTGTTAAGAAATAAATGTTTACATGTTTATAGCACTTACCGACTGATCCTTCCCCTGATTCGGAGTCCGGGTTAACGGCCGGGGAGGGTTGGTAGGGGATCTCTGTGAGGGTGATGAAGAGATCCTGGCTGTCGGGGAAAGCAGTATTGTAACCGCTGTCGCCTGCCTTGTCCTCCACAAACCCTTCCTCATCTTCCCCATCGGCGAACATCGCCGAGAAACTGCCCCTCGACACTATCCCATCCTCAGAGTCCACGGTCACTGGTGGGGCAGTGGTGGCAGACCCACCGAGAATGGCATGCAGTGCCTCGTAGAAGCGGCATGTCTGGGGCTGGGCTCCGGAGCATCCGTTTGCCGCTTTGATTTTTTGGTAGCCTTGTCTCAGGTCCTTGATTTTCACGCGGCACTGCGTTGCATCCCGGCTATATCCTCTGAGTGCCATGGCTTTGGAGACCTTCTCGTAGGTCTTTGCATTCTGTTTTTTGGAGCACAGCTCCGAAAGCACAGACTCATCGCCCCACACAGCGATCAGATCCAAGACTTCCCGGTCAGTCCATGCTGGGGCCCTCTTTCTACTCTGAGATTGCATGGACTCCTCTGCTGGAGAGCTCTGCATCGCTGCCAGTGCTGCTGAGCTCGCCACGACGACCACACAGGAAATGAGATTCAAACTGGCCAGACAGGAAAAGGAATTCAGATTTTCCCGGTGCTTTTCCTGTATGGCTGATCAGAACATCTGAGCTTGGACTGCTGTCCAGAGCGTCAACAGAGTGGTGCAGTATGGGATAGCTCCCGGAGCTAGTAAGTTCGATTTGCATCCACACCTAGCCTAATTCGACATAGCCATGTCGAATTTAGCGCTACTCCCCTCGTCGGGGTGGAGTACCGAATTCGAACTAAAGAGCCCTCTAGGTCGAATTAAATGGCTTCCTGGTGTGGACGGGTGCATGGTTAATTCGAATGAACGCTGCTAAATTCGAATTAAAGTCCTAGTGTGGACCAGGCCTAAGTTACTCTGTTCAATATTGGAAGGTTTTCTTCTCAACATAAGGGCTAGAATTTTATAGTTAAAGAATGCTTAGTTTTTGCACATGTTGATGACACTCACTGAAAAAGATTCCTACTTGCTGTGGGTGAGTAAATTTTGCAAGCTCTGAAAGATAATATCTAAATGCAAAGTATTATTCTTTGTTACACTAGCTCATCTCCAATGAAAGTATCTGAATTACTGGTAGATGATTTTTTGCCCCATGCTGTTAGATGCCTGGATCCATTCAGGTCTTTTTTGAATTCCAATGTAAATATTCCCTTTCCCCCTCCCACACCCATTCCTTAACACACACACATACACCCTTCTGGTGTTAACAGCATGTTCTCTGAGGTGTAAATAACAATAAAAAATACACTATTCCTGAGATGTTTCAGAAATATTGTTACTGAGTGGTTTCCCTAGGGTCTTGTGAACTTGGCATCTTAACATTTATTCAGTCTGATCCTCTACTGTTTGCACTTTTTCAGTCCAAAAAACCCATATAACTCACTGCTGCCTACAGGCACGAGAGATTCATTGCTGTCTTACAAGCAAAATGAATAGATATTTTGAACTGCCTCCATTTTGTTTAAAGTTTGCCTTTGAAAGCTTAGCATGATGGATTTGAGATTTCCTTTCAAGCAGCCGCCAATTTATTTCCATTATTTATATTTTAAGGTAATGCTTCTCTCTTCTGTCATAGTTTCCTAAGTGCAGTAGAGGACTGTTTAGCTGCTTTATGTAAAAGGCAAAGCAACAAGTGAACTACCCAGAAAGGAAATTCAGCTTCCTTTTCCCTCTACTGACAGTTCTATATAATCATGTTGTTGCTCTTAGTTTTGCCCTTTCCCCTTCTCCCTCCGTATAGTCCTCTGTATCCTCTGGTCTTATTGCTCCAATTATATTCCATTCTTGGATTTGCACCTTGAGATTTACTTCCTCTTAGAACACAAGTTCTCTAACTGGTACATTGTCTCTCTTCTCCTTCAAAATCATCTTTAAAACTGACTTTGGACTATCTTTACATTCTCCTCTTCCCCAGTTATTTCTTCACCCTTTCCTAAACTGATCTTCTAAATCTTGTCTAATCTATTTTATAGTTAAGCTTTTGAGAACAGGTGTAATGTCCAGCAGGTCTCAAATATGCAGAGAAGCTAGCTAGTGGCCAATGCCACTCTGCCACCCAGGAGTAGCTATAACTGCCATGCACTCCACCATCTATGACATGCGGTGGACACAGACCACAGGAAGTCTCACTTTGAGGGGTCTGACAGGCAGCAGTCTCATAGCTCCCAAATGGGTCCCCACCCTTTAGAAACCCAAGGGGTGTTCCAGGAAGCGTCATGGTAATAGTGTGGTTCTCCTGTAGCTGCCATGACCATTCCGGCTCTTGAGCTCTTGGCTTTGACCTCAACTTCATTTGGACCTGATCCTGGAACTTGACTATGAATGCCTCTATTACTCTCAGCCTCAGATTTGATGCCTTTGTCAGTGTCCTGACATTAGAGAACATCTTACTTATTTTTTAAAATAGACATGTACATTTATGCCTCTACATAAAGTGTTTTATTAATAAATAGTGATGTACAGGGCAGACAAGGCTAGTAGGTACTACAGGGATCCCTGTTAGTCTAGGTTTTACTTAAAATCCCCCCTAATGATTTTGAAGTGGAAGGAAATACACAGGGGATAAATGTTCCAATTTTCTTACATTGGAAGTGTATGCATATGTCAAAAATGCCAAACAGAAGAGAATGTTTCAGAAATATGGACAGAAAGGAATGAAATAAAATTAATTTAAAGTAATAAAAAAATGTGAGATGAAAATTAATCCAAAATACAAATAGTTAATGAAAAGGGGGGGGCAACCAAAAATGTGGACAGCAGTAATCCTGTAAAAGGAGTAGTAGCAGAAAGCAAATAAAATCTAAGTTTGCAATGTGCAAAATATCAATGTAGTTTAGGGCTGTTTATTGAAATATTTCCCTTTCCATATAGTTTTGCTGTGACAATATATGAAGGATTGTGTTCAGTTCTGGCCACCTTATGTTAATACATTTCTGGTAATATCTGAAAGAATTCAGAAAAGAGAAAAATCCTCAGAAGATATGAGGAAACATTAAATAGAACTAATATGAATAGCTTGGTTAAAGTAAGACTAAGGGTACGTCCAGACTACCCGCCCTATCGGCAGGTAGAGATCGATTTATCGGGGATCGATATATCGCGTCTCATCTAGATGCGATATATCAATCCCCGAACGCGCTCCCCATCGACTCCGGAACTCCACCGGAGCACGCGGCGGTAGCGGAGTCAACGGGGGAGCTGTGGAAATCGATCCCGTGCCGTGAAGACCCGAGGTAAATCGATATAAGATACTTCGACTTCAGCTATGCTATTCACGTAGCTGAAGTTGCGTATCTTAGATCGACACCCCCTCAGTGTAGACCAGCCCTGAGGTTGTGTTGGAATCGGGGCAAGGGTGAAATTAGATATTTGAAGAGTGTACAAGCCAAAGCAAGAGAGGAGCTGTTGAAGGTGAAATAAACATGTGTACTAGTATTTGTGGGATAAAATTAAGAAGGGGAAAATTGAGTCTGGATTGAGTCAGATGGAATTTCCAGACCAGAAGCTCTGTTAGATTATGGAATAGTCTCTGAAGGAAAGCTATTGAAGCCCCATTACATGGAACATTTAAACCTCAACTGGATGAGGCACTAGAAAATCTACTTCTGTGGGAAAAGCTTTTGCTGACAGAGGAATGCAACTAATGTTTATTTTTTGTGGTTTTGTAATAATAGTACTATGCTAACTAGCAGAGCCACATTTTAAACACTATTCCTGAGTTCATTGAGTTTGGTATTTAGTAGTTTGATAATACCAAATATAAGGGAATGTGCAATGTTATATGTACAGTATATTATACAACCTTTGTAGCAACCTCAAACAACTTCTAGCATTATTGTCTTCCAATAACATGTGCTCTGTTAAGTAAACAAATGGTCCTCTTTTTGTAGATGGATGCTGAAAACAGTATGGCCATTATAATTACCAACAAACAATCTCTTCCTTAACTGGAATACATTTTAGACAGGATGATATGTTTGATTTGTTTATGGTGGATTTTTTAATTTAAACTATCATGATGTGTTTTTAATAGACATACTTTAAAAATATTTTGTTAAATTGATTTCATAACTTAATTTTAATATTTTAAAATTTCTTGATATTGAGTCTGAACTGTGTTTTTTATCCAGTGAAAGGCTCAGACTCTTCTTGGTAAAATTGTTTCATTTTATGATTTCTTAAGGGATATTTTCTCCCTCATATCAGGAGCATTATTGAATGTGTCAGACTGTACCTGATGGCATCATAATTAATTTCAACTGCCAGAACAGGACAGCTGCTTCAAAGTAAGCAGATACCCATGTTTGTGTTTCTCAGATGCAGACAGAATCCTGCATCAATTCCAGATTTCACAGTATCTTCCAGAGTCCCCTAATTCTGTTCCTCCCTCTTCCAACACACACCTATCTTCAGAAATTTTGATCTCCTCTAGGATAGAAATCAAATTAGAATGTGCCATGTCCACATAAAACTGATGAAAGAAAATTCATTTTCACTTTTTACCTGAAAGTTCTATGACAGCCACATACCATCTGTTCAGCATTTATTACAGATTGCTGCCACTGGAGAAAGAGAAGGTGGGAGGGGGAATCACAGTTGTGTTTATACCTCATTAAAAATTTTTTCATCTTTCAAGGGTTAAAGATGCAAAATTAGCAGTGTAGTGACATTACAGTATAAGGTGTTTGATATTTCCCTCTGAAAACTATAGCCTTCACTCCAGGAATCTTCACTATACTCACATCCTAATGTAGTTATTCCAAAGAAACTAAGCATGTTTGTCCTATACCATAAGAACGCCCATACTGATCCATCTAGCCTAGTATCCTGTCTTCTGACAGTGGCCAATGTCAGATGCTTCAGAGGGAATGAACAGAACAGGCAATCATTGAGTGATCTATCCCGTCATCCACTCCCAGCTTCTGGCAAACAGAGGGACACTCAGAGCACGGGGTTGCCTCCCTGACCATCTTGGCTAATAGCCATTGATTGATGGTCCTATTCTCCATGAACTCACCTAGTTCTTTTTTGAACCCTGTTACAGTTTTGGCCTTCACAACATCCCCTGGTAACAAGTTCCAAAGGTTCCCTCCTTGCCAGAAGAGCATTTACCTGAGTTTGAGCTATGGTGACACTATTTGGTTTTAATGAGAGGCACATAAGTAAAGCCGCTGGTTTTGGAGATTTGGGCTGAAATTTTCTAGTGTGGCTGTCCAAAGTTAGAAATCTAAATCAAACTGGCCACCACTCTCATTAACTGTGCTGGGAGGTATGTGCACTCAGCATTTCTGAAATCAGGCCACTTTAATATGGGTGCCCACATATGGTGCCTAACTTTGGGAAGTCAAATTTGAAAGTGTTGGCTTTGGTATAAATATGCTTTTAAATTTATGGATGGCTTCACCTCTTGCAGGGTGTTTTCACTCTTGTCTAAAACAATCTAACTTTTTTTCAAAATAAATGCATTCACATTAGCTAGGTTTGGGTTTGTTTTTACCTATCAATCGAAGGACAATGTTGAGAATATCCTTGGGAGCATGTAGTATATTTTCTTCACAATTCAGCTACAACCACACAAAAGGCTCTAAAAAAGAAAGATGCATGCAAGTAAACATCAGACCTACTACTGAAAACACTTATTCCAGAGCATAATGCTTGAAATGGAGAGGAGTTCCAGTAATGAGAATGGGACTAGAGAGTTAAGCACCCTCTGTGGGAATGAGCATTTCTAGGTTAGGGCTGGAAATACCTTTTTGTATTCTGTTGACAGGAATGCTAGAAAATTCTAAAGTGACTACAATTCTGTAGTTTGCTGAGGGAGTGGGTGGTACTTCCACACTCTGCCCTTCTTCACCTGTGTTTTCTAAACACTTTGAAGGAATCATTCTTCCTGGAATTCTTTCAAGGCCCTATTTCTGAGCATCAAAAGTCTTACTGATACTGGAACCAGGCCAGCAGAAGCTATGTTTACGATGGATGGTGCCAGCATATCTATTACAGTTTTCTTGGCCAATGTGGATGTAGATTTTTTTGGCTTTTCTGAAAGACAAGACAGGCAAAATGAGTTTATGATGATTTTAAACATGGTTGTTTCCAGTCTGGTCCTAGCTGTAGCGTGGACAGAGCCAAACGTTCTTTTCTGTGGATCCCAGAAATGTAAACATATTAAGCTTTACTTATACAGGAGGATAAAAATGATGTGTGAATATACAATTGTGTGTGTGTATGTTCATGTACATATATGTATATGTTTATTATTTATCTTCAGATAAAGGGTTGATTTCCTCTACCTGAAAAAAAAAAGACGGTTGAATTTTAATTTGAGAAGCTTCTATCTGCATTATTCCTAAAGCACCAAATTTTTATTGGAGGAGTATTTTTTTTTTTTTACTTTCAGAAAAGAACCCTTCCTTATGTATGATGGAAGGCCTTCATGTCTTTAAGAATGTTCCATAGATTTATGAAAATAGAGGTCTAATACATAGTCAGTTTCAGTTCTCTCAAGGAAGCTCAGATGAGCCTGAATAGCTACAAAAAATCAGTCATAAAAGAAAAAGGTTCTGACCTCATAATTTAAGTATCTGAGAAACCATTCCATGTTTTCATTTTTCAATTATTGTCCAAAGCAAAAGTAGCCTAATAATTTTCAAACAAAAATCTCTCTTTTGAGGACTCAATGGGTCTAAGCTGATTTGATTCTAATTTTATTTTTAAAAGGTATTACTTTTATGGAATTCTTGTACTGCTGTATTAAATCTGACCAGAGGTGATGAAAAGGTGAGAGCATGTTAATGTTCAGCCTAGCAAAAATTATTCACTTGTCTAAAACTAGTAGAATTCAAGGGGAGATCACCAGGCTAAACTGGCTCTGTGCGTAAACGAGCTACAACGTGGTATGCATGTCCCTTTTGTTCACAGACTAATTCATGATAATAATATGTTTTGCAATCTTTGAACAAAAAGCTTAGCCTCCATATCGCTTCTCGTTTCCAGAAAAATGGGTATAACACCAAATAAAAAACCTCGAGACACTTAACAAAAATGATGAAGTATTTTATAGCATTTCAGCAATGGAGAAGCTGAATCACATAGAGATTAAGGCCCTGATCATGCACAGACATTCCTACATGTTGAAGCATGAGCATAAATCTGTGCAGGATTGGCACTTAAGTGGTCATACAGTAAATCAGTGCCAGATTCTGAAATAGAATGTAGGACTTTCAGCCTTGTTGCCTCTCCCTGTGGCATCTCTGTAGTCTGTGAGACAGTGATAAAGGAAGATGAAAGCAATGCACGGTAGAATCTATAAAGAGGTCCTCATAGCATTGCCATGGCAGCTGAGATAGATAGTTTAAGGGCATCTTTGTTGTATCTATCTTGAATGACCCAATAGTCTTCCTCTTCCCAAGCACTTTGATTCAGTTTGGTGTCCAGTAGAACTGGGTGAGCAGCTGATAAAATGCAGGAATTTTTTATTGGCTTTTTCCCTCCACAAAAATCTTAAAAAAAAAAAAAAATTCAAAACATGTTGAGCACTGCTCACCCAGTTCTACTGGTCACCAAACTGAGTCAAAGTGCTTGAGAGGAGGAAGATTCTAACTCTCAAGTCAATATGCAAGCATTGGTCCTCAAGCTGAGTTTGTGTTTGGTGCATTTTGATTTGCTGGAGTGTTCAGGATATGTTTGAGGAAAATTGAAATGTCCTGAATAACATTAGCAAGGTTGCAATTTATACCCTTTCCCTGCTACCACCTGTGAGAGGAAAAGGATGAGTGCTGGAGTGTCCCAAAATCTAATACTTAATAGACATCCAGAGGACACCTGAGAGATTCTGTAGGGTGTGATATATAGTATAAGCAGCAGTAACTTGAAGATTGAGGGAGCCTAACATGGCCACCCTCAATACACCCTGTCACCACAAAGAGGAATCAGGAGAGCAACCCTGACATAACACAGACATAATATGGATTATTGCATATTGACAAAGGTTGGAGAGTTAGACCAGAGTTAGTTAGTATAGTCCACCTGTGTGACTATACTTTCAAAAGTGTTCAGGGCAGTATTTTTCAAGTGATCATCACTCAGAATTAGTCCCACATTTTAAAAAGAGCTCAGCTTCCATTTAGATACCTAAATAAAAGCCAGATTTTCAAGTGTTCAGCATCTAGTAGCTTGCAGCATGCAGTTACGGTCAGATTTTTTTCAAAAGATTTTAATACCCAAGGTGCTGAGCAGTTCTGAAAATCTGTTTCCTAAATAATGTATCTATAACAGTTTTACAAACTTTTGCTAACAAATATTTTCATTTTAGATATGTTGGTTCTGAATAGTGCTTTAGATGACAATTATATGTGACTTTGGAGAGATGAATGTTTGTAGTCCAAGTTAGAAATGGCTATCAGCAGCATTATTGTGACTAATAACTTAATTAAATGATGTTGGAAATTTACTGATCTGCCTTTGTTAAACAACTAATACTCTGAGATGGCAGAGAGAGAAGGATTTAAGTGTGTTGTTCATTCATTGGGATGGATTATTTAATCAATATCTGTACCTTTAATGTCCAACATCTAGTGAGAATATATGACAAAAAATATGGTAATGTGCAATTATATGCCGCTTGTTTATTATTTAATGAATAAATAATACACTTAAATCCTCCTAATTGCGCATGGCCATATTTTTTTTTGTCATGTGATGTCACTAGATGTTGGAAATTAAAGCTATTGATTGCTTGGGATGGACATTCTCAAATAACTTTTTAATTGTTCTATGGCCATATATTTGTTTGTTGGTTAGCCATTGCTTATTTAATCAACAGTTCCAGTACTCTTTTTATTATTATATTTTTTTTAAATACTGAGTCTTTAATTTTACATTAAGAAAAAATATCTCAATGTAGTTTCAGGTACTACACCTGCCCTTGAAGTCCCTCTGTCAATTTTTGACTATAAAATCAAATTTCCATTAGTGTGTGTATAATACATTTTTCTTTCTCCTGTTTCTTTGTGAAAGACCTCTATAGAAATTGCCTATACAGAGGGGGAAATGAAACTAACTATAATAAACAATATTTAGACAAAAAGATAGTACCTAGCCCAAATGGTTTAGCTGTTACTTGTAGTAGTAATAGGTAAAACAGCTTCATGCAGAAGTGCGACTTGTAAGTTAGCAGTGTCTTTTTAATGAATATCTTTATTCATACATCCAGAAAATAAAAACTTTGATACAAAGTACCTTATACCTATGTCAACAGATTCATTATGTTGCTTTGTGGTGCAAACATGTTGGTTGTCTGTTTTTCGCACTATACAAAACACTTCCTGATGCAAGAAGAAAGCTGGGATTCTTTATTGTGTGAGCAGATAGTGACAACTGCCATCTTACTCTCTGGTTTGCTTCATGAAATTTTGCCCAGGTTGAATGGAGTATTACTGATGATTGACCGTTAAATTGGAAGCAGAGCACAGGTGGAGCTATGTATAGAGATGCACAGAAAATATTTGATTTTTCTCTCTATACTATATTATGGAATCATAATCATAATTCTAACTGAATGCCTAATCTCACTTGAATGACTTATACAAAATCAACAACTCTATCATAAATGCATAACTTTTGTATTGTTTCTGTTAATCTAGCCACAGATGGTAGTGGCATAAAATGGCATGATATTTTATTTTCAGTGTCGATACTGAATCTCATTTGCATGCCCTGGCAATGCCTGCTCCTAGTAACTAGAAGTTAGAAGCCACAATTACGTATTATACCATGCTGACTGAAAATGTGTACAGATACAATATTTAGGGGCATTTCTCAATAAATGTGTGTATGTGTGCAAAACTGCTAGAATGAATTAGAAAATCAAACCATGTGATATTTGTTAATACTTTCTGCTAAAGCGGAACATTATTTCTGGGCCTATCTGTAGCTCTATGGCCATAATCTATTCAATATTTAAATAATGATATGTTTACTTTTTTTTACAAATTAAGATATTTGTCACTGTCACAGTGAAACAACAACTCTTTATAGCTCGGCCAGATTTTGTTTGCCATTCATCTTTTGACTAGTTGAATATGACATGGGAACAGATTTCATCCCAGATCTTTGTTCACTGTGTGCATTCCCTGTACTTATTCATTACTGTCACTGTGTGATGGGTAGGAAATATTACTTTGAAAGATCTAAGGAGGATGGGCACATTGCAATTCAGCCTGTGCAAAGAGTAGCACATAGTACACTTTCTCAGCTGTTTAGTTTCACACTCCTTAGGTGGAACTCAGTATCATATGTCAACACTCCTCTTCTCTAATGTTATGCACTGTTTGCTCATTCTATTGAGTTATTTGTCAGGTAAATATATTTAAATATGAAAAAGCAATCAACACTGATATAATGAAGTCATTCAGATGTTTGAGTACGCTACTGTAACTCCTTTATTCAGTGTTATAAATATTTTCTATCTTTATGCCTTCATATAGCTCCTAAATATAGTTTATTTTGGATAATTGATCATAACAATCCAGCTCATACTGCACATCCGAAGAATGACATTTTAAATCACAACTTCTTTTCACTTTTAAAGACTGACATACAGTACTTCCCATATTATGACATGTCTTAAGATTTGAGGATTGAACCAGACATCTATCTAGGTTCAGTCTATGGCTTCCGGAACAATTAGACTATTATCATGTTTTAATATTTACATGGCTTACAACTGCGGCTGTACACCAACTGGAAAACATGGCACAGTAACCTGGACTATTTCTCCTTGTAACATTTCTCTGTTAATGTTATGGTAAAACAGCCTGTCGCTTAAAAGGCAATTAGGAATGTCATTTTATCTTTCCTGCTGAAGACTCTTTAAGCTCTTATGCATTTGACACTTCTTATTGCACAGTGGAATACAGATAGGCCCAAGCCACATAATTCAGATCCTGTTTTGGATCTAGACTTCCCCTAAATGTATCCTGAGTCTGTGCTCATCTCTATTAACTATTATATATTTATATATTTTTGGGTTTCTAATATCTATAAAAAAAAACCATTTGTATTGTCTATCAATTTGCCCCTCTAGGATCTTGACTCTTTGGAGTGTCTTCATTCTCTTGATGTGTGTGCATGTGTTTGCTCAAGTTCTTGTTCTCCTATTTGCCTGATGAGCAATAGAGGCTTTCTGGAATGTTTTATAGTGACATCACAAAATACATCACTTTGCCTGCTCTCCATCAGTCTTTCATGTTGCAGAACAATCCATGCTGATTTGCATTAAGTTGATAATGTCAGCAGTGTAGCTCCTTTTTGTGGCAATCTGTTTACGTATAAGAGTCACCATTAAAGTGTCTTCCTTTGCTAATTGTTAATATACAATAATGTCTTAGCTAGCATAGCATTCCCCTCTACATAAACATAGATCATAACTGTTATATTTGAAAATGTTGACATTTTGACAAATAATGACTTTTATATGTATTTGCACAAACATGCTAATAAGTAATATTTTGAAAAATCTAAACCAGTTGTTGAACTTCCTTGGTTTCTTTCAAGAGACAAATTGGTTAGCAGGGCTTTCATAGTAAACTAAAACTGCAAGTAAATAGAAACATGGTTTTGTATACCTGAACTCAGAGGAGGGAATCAAGAAGACTCTTTGGATCACCTTCATGATAGTCAGTGATGTGGCACATGTGAGGAAAAATGCTGTCTAGTTCTTGTTAGCATTTTCCTTTCTGAGAACACATTTAAAACAATATAAAGAAACAGTGACCTATCAGATACTGTTGTAAGCTGAGGGACATGGACATATCATGAAAAACAGTTCCTGAGTGATATTTTGTAGAAATTGCTTACGTGTGTGAGGTGCCGCCAGCTCAACAACATTCAGCTCGCAAGGAATTTTAACACAACCTCCCGGCTGTTTGCATTTGATATATTTATTGAGGTTTAGCATTAGGATATGCCAACAACTCTTTGGAACTTGCATGTGTGGCAATGTTGCTTCGTATATATGTGTTTATGCTACAAGGAAGGTCCATTTAATTGTGAAAAATCCCAGTGGCCATGTCCAGGCACACTTCTAACTTTCTACATGGTTGACCCACTTTACTTGACACATTGTCTTACTATATTACATCACTTGCCCTTACTGCCCATTCTGAGAATCAGAGTTTTATAGTCACCTGTTGAGTGGGCTGCCTAGTTTTTTCCCCCAGAGATCTAGGAAGGCAGTTGCAAGTGGTAGGCTGTTGAAATCCATATTGAGAGGATTCATAAGCTGAATGCATAGATATACATATTCCTTGATGTTCTAGATTGTGGTCTTAAGGGTCAGACTAATCAGAAAGGTAATTTCTGCCCTGTTAGGGTAAGTGAGAGTTCATCATTCTCAGTTACTACAGACATGCTGCATTATCAGGCTAATTATACTAAAAGCACAGAGCTAATTATGTGAGGAGCTGTGAGGAGCTGCCTTGGATGTTGTCTTTATCTGTGATACAGTTAACCATTGTTTAGAGCTATACTTTCAAAACCTTATCTGTAAAGCGTGAACTACTTCTGACATGAAAGAACAAGTCCCAGAGCAATTTCACCTGGATTCAGATTACATTACAAGAACATCGAGAACTTTGACAATACAGCAGAGCTTCCCCAAAAGTGGGTCATTACCCCCTGGAAGGAGGGGGCGGTGAGGGTCATGTAGGGCTTCTGGGAGGAGTCACAAAGATCACACAAAGTTACATTTTGCGTGCACACAGAGTTTTTAACTGATAAACATAATAAATTCTCTACTGATATGTTCCTTGAAGACGATTGTATTTTGTATTATTATTATTAATTATTATTTGTTATTTTCATTAGGGTGGCACCTAAAGTCCCCAGTTAGATTGGGGCCCACTATGCTGGTCTCTGCCTTTAAGGGCTTGCAAGACTAATAGACAGACCTCTCTGTTGACAAGTCTAATCATTTTCAATTCTGCTATTCAGTGTTGCACTGACAGCATTTCCATGGTCCCTGGCTCCAGTACAGGTCAGCAGGCTGGCAGTACATTTCTGTGTTTCCAGAATGATATATTACAGGATTTCAATTCCATTCTTTAGTTTGGGGATTTTCATCCTGGTTCAGGAGAACTTTTTTCCCCAAAACACTTGTATTTTTTTGTTTGTTTGTTTGTCTGTCTGTCTGTCTGTCTGTTTGGTTTTTTGCAGAACTCAACTTTGGTTTCCTGGCCAGCCCTCCTTAGATTAAATCTCTTTGTGGGCAGGGGCTGTCTCTTTGTTCTATATTTTACAGTTTGTAACAGAATAGGTCTTGGTCCATGGGGACCCTAGATCCTATCACAATGCGCACGCACACACACACACACACATATATATATGTGTGATATATATATATCTATATCTCCAAACCCTACTCTCTCTTAGGGTAAGTCACAACCACTCTGGTTTGTATAAGATTGAAATACAAGGAAGGTGTCATTCACAAATAGTACTACAGATCTCCTTATAATATTTTTAGTAGTCCCATTCTGAATTTATTATGATGTATTTTTGTTTGTTTTTCTGTTAGTATTATAAAAAATAGGCATCACCAATTACATTGCAGCTGTTTACATAAACACTAATACTTGTGTTTATATTGCTGTCCTCAAAGTGCAAGACAATAAGCCATTTATAGCAAGGATATTAAAACCTTTTTACTAGCAATTAAAGAACAAATGAGTTGGTAATAATGTGTTACCATGGATCCTGTGTGACCACCTCACAATGAAAAGGTGATTTTATTCTACCGACGCAAGTGTCTGGAATTGAGAACAATATGTTAATGTAATGGATAATGTAATTATCACTTAAAAGATTATTGTATAATATACCTTCATATAAGTACATACAAAATAAAATGTACTGAGCATATATTGGCTAATGAACAGAGAGATGTGGGCAATACAATCTTAGCTATGCACCTGTTCTCCAGTAGCCTGTAGTACCAAAATATCATTTCAAATGGTAGCTCAAGCACCAATGGATATGATTTCTTCATAGACACCAACATTTTGTTTCTGGATTACTGACCTCAGGTTTTCTGTTTTGTTCTAGAAATTATGTGCATAACAAAGAACATGATCCAGTGTCCTGTAGCATAAGTGGTAAGGTGCACAAAGTAATAGCCATCCTTCTCACTTGATGGATTGGGTTGATGGATATTGCGGTGTTTAGAGGTACTCAAATCATACCACTTACACACACACTAATGCTAACAGGATAAAATTTAACTGTAGGTAGGAAGGGTGATTTATTTTATAGGAATGACTGAACCCAGCACACACAGGTTCAGTTTCTGGCTCAGCCACAGACTTCCTATGTTAAGAATTAAGACAACATTTAGGGCTTTTAGCACTAAACTAAGCACTAATGTTAAGAATTAATACAATCATTAAACATAATTTTGAATCTGTCTTACAGGTTCAATGGAAACCACTTGAAAGGAATTTTTTGCTTTTTAGATTCACAAAATTTATTACCTACCACAGGAGATAATCAGCTGTTTCAAATTATTAAGAAATATAAAATCAGAAACTGAGAATGCTCATATTAGTGCCTTCTCCCCTGCATGTCATGCTCCAAGCAAAGCCATAATTACCACTGCCACTGTACTAATAAGCCTTGGGGGAAAAATATTTCCTAAAATCCAGTTTGGTGATCAAAGCAACTCTATAGCAAAAGTCATTAGATCCCTTTATAATCTTACACCTCAGCACCTCTACAAGAGAAGGGACAGCAGACCTGAAATTATCCCTTTGTTTAGTGAGTATTAGGTAATGTCCCTATTCCCTGGCTTGAAGTTATTGTCTTCATCTGTTAAAAATATCTGTGTATGCAAAAAACATGGATCTGAAATTGTAGCTGCAGTACAGCATTTGATCTTTTGCACTGCTTGAGAGTTTATTTGGTATACAAAAGAGAGAGGTAGGTTCGTTAATCAGCACATTCAATCACTCAGCCTCTCATTTACCACTTTATGTACCAAACTGGAAATACTTTTAAAATCCAAGTTGGCACAATGAGACTGGAACAGGCTATTCCATCCATTTCTTCATATTTCTTTCGAGCAAATGGATGAGTGGGATAAATCAACTACATGATTTTTTTCCTGATTAGTTTACCACAGTGAAAAATATCAGTTTCCTGACTTAAAATAAACAATTTTCTCCTTTTCGCCAATGCCATTCTATATGTGTGCCTGGGCCTTGACTTCTAGTTTTGAGATAGAAATATTTTGATAGATCTTCACTACAATATTTGGATGGACTTCAGACACTTCCTGAGCTCTGAATCTTATCAGTACTCTACCTTTCAGTCCATTTCAGTTGCTCATTGATTGGGATTCTCCAGTGCTTTCAGTGTCTTTTTTGGCTCTCACCTGTTTCTGTAATGGTCTGATTGGGCTTGAAAGACCCTTTGTATTCACTCCTCTCTCTTTCTTAGTCTTTTGCTATGGCTTTTTTAAAGGTGATTTCCAGATGGAGAGAGCATCATTTTGTAGACATTTCCTTTCCATTCTGCATTATATAATCTTGCTTTCACTGTCAGAATGTTCAAAGTGGTAGGGGCGTGTGTGTGTGTGTGTGTGTAGGGGTAGAAGAACTTTGCTCTTTTGGATTTGGATTTCTAAACATTTATTAGGTGATTAACATTAATACAGGCCTTGTATGCTTTACGTACCTTCCTAATTCGTTGATTTCCATTTTGGAGGAAACTATAGACACCAATGTTAACATTTTGTAAGTACCCTATCTAAATATCTCTGAGATTAATATCATGGAGCTGGACAAATTCAAAGAAACGAGAAAGAAACCAGTCTAACCTTTTTGTTTTGAATGCAACAGTTTGCAGCTGTACGCTGAAGATTTTTGAAGTATTTTTAAGTGTCTGCCTCTTGGTGCTGCTCTTAAGATTGGGTGAGAATGGTAACAGAAGCAATGTTTAAAATATCTTCAATGTAATAGGGTCAGCAGTTAACTAGATTTGCAATAAGAGAAATGCAGTTAATATTTTTGTCTATATTTTTATTGTAAATATATAACCAGCCAAAAAAAATCATACATTGATTAAAAAACTGCCATCATCCCAGAACAGTGGTCAAGAGGTACCCTGTGTCTGGAACTGAATATCTTATTCAGATTTCTTGGGCATATGCTGTTCTATTAAATAGGTGTATGTCTGAAGTAAATCAAAATCAGTGAAGTTACTTTGGGATTAGATTTATGTAACTTCAGGCAGAATTTGGTCCTCTAAGGTAGGCCTGGTTTTTTGTTTTTTGGTGGTTGTTTTTTTCTTCACTGTGCTGTGCTGGTAAATCAGTTTTAGCTGTTTATGTTTTATGGAGAATGTGACTGGATGAACTGTGGAGTACAAAGTGTAATGTACAAAGCAGAACTGCAAAGGATACAGGTATCCAGAAGGCTCAACAAAATCCTCCTCTGAAGGAAATGATGGAAATTTAAAACTAGTTTCTTGAACTACATTACTCCAGAATTTTCCATTACAGGAATGGAATGAAAATGTACCTTTTAACTCTACAGTAAATTTCAGAATTTAGTGAAGGTGGAATTAAGTCTTTATTTTATATTTAAGTGAAGAGGTGGACACTTGATCATGTGTAGCAAATCATGTGAGGGAGAGATATAACCTATGTACTGTAAAAATATGAATTTTAGAAATGTATAGAAAAAAATCTTTCTATACAATTTCTTCTGAATGAAAACCACACTCCACGTTGTGGGGAACTCTCTTATCAGGATTCCAGACACTGCTATCAAATCCTGATTTAAAATTAAAGCTCCAAGCATGTTGGTGCTATTACTCACACTTCAGTTTTGTAGGTTTTGTTACACTCAAACCAAAAACAGTTGGTGCTTCATGGCAACTTGTGTAGTTTAAAACAACCAATATCCCCATAAAGTTAGCCTGTCATTAACCGTTGAATTTTTCCCATGGCAATTCACTTCAGGACATTTCAGTGACATACAGATGAAGTGAGTAGCACTTCCCAGCATCAAAACACTGATGTGAAAAGCCCTCTTCTCATAATCACTTGTTGGAGACCAAGTGTGAGAGACCCACATTTTAAATAGAAAGTTTAGTTGTGAGGTTTTTCTTTGTCCTAGTGTGTTCAAAATTGAAGTGATGGATTGCTTTTGTGTAGAAGATGAAGGACTGTGCACACCAGAGGCTAAAAGTCATAAGCTGAGCACAGAACTATCCAGCCTCAGCATCAAGCTGAAATAACCAATTTTATTGGGAGAGGTATTTATATATATACACACACACACACACTAGTAACTGAGTGGAGGATGGGGTTTTTGTTTGTTTTGTTTTGGTTTTGCTCATGTTTGATTATTGAAAGTGAGAGAAATTCTGACTTACAAGCAAGAAGAAGTATCTTATGTTATGAAGGATACTGAATCAGGATCATTTCAAGTATATTCATACATATATGTTATATGTATATACACATTTCCCATGATATTTGAAGAGGAGGTGGCATGCCTTTATTATTATAACCTACCAGGCTAGATAGTGCCGTAATAAATCATATTATCTTAGTAATGTAGGGCTGGAAGGGACCTCAAGAAGTCACCTAGTCCATCCACTTGTGTGGAGATAAAATTACTTTTAAAAGAGTTAAGATTGAAATTGTATTTCCATGGAGCCCAGCTAACAACCCCAAATTATCATTTTACAGTAATATTATACTTTACAAAAAAAGACTTTACATCTTTTAAAAATCCTAAATATTAGAAAGTCTGGAAATTAACAAGGGATATATTAAAAATATTTTCCTGAGCATCTCAGTGAATTAGGAGCCTACATCACCTTTTCAAAAGTGAGTTTCAGTGAGGTTTGAGATCTTAGATATGTCATTTTTGAAAATGGGATGTAGGCTCTTAAGTCCATGAGATGCTTTTGAAAATTTTACCCCATAGGAATGATGACACAGGTCTTTTCCAGTCCCATATCCTCTGTTTCTGTATAATTCTTCACCATATAAAACTCCCTCACTCACTATAACTCCCTCTGACTTATATAATCCACCCATCATTAGCTGATTCTAGTTCCATTATTGAACTGTTCTTGTGGGTGTATACTTCTGATTTAAAATATTATTTCTTATTTGTGTAATGAAGATTTAAAAATAGTCCCAGGAAATGTTATCAGGTCTGAGTTAAGATTTTTTTAAAGTATGATGTATTGGTGGTGATTCCAATGGGACTGCTTGCAGAGTAAGATACTGCTTACCATGAGCAAGGGGAGTAGAATCTGGTCATGTTCAAGGCTTAGTTTTTTTTTTTTTAAATTTTTTTAAACTATATTGTGTGGCAATTGACTTTTTTGTAATAAATAAAAGTATATTTTAGTGCTCTAATAAACTCTAAATGGAACCCTTGAGTAGGAAGTACCATTATATTACTTGGTAGCTTTATATTTTCCATGTATGTTGTGTACATTTATTACAAAAAGACTACCTATCTCTTAGGTAGATCTCTCAGTAGATCTGAGAGAGCTTCCCACTCTGTAATGTAGTTATCCTTACAGCACCCCTGGCAGTTAAGGAAGTATTACTATCCCCAGTTTTCAGCTGGGAAACTGAGGCACCCTAAGTGAGTTGCTCAATGTCACAAAGGAGGTCTGTGGCAGAGCCGGTAACTGAATATACAGTATTGGAGCTTTGGAAAATCATATAACCTCACTCTCAAGAGTATGAACAGTTGTGCTTGGTTACTTTTTCACCCCTGTACTGCATGAGTTGGTGAATAAATGTTTAAAATCCTCAGGCCTTGGTAAATCATGTGGTGTGAAACCTTTTAATAGTTGAGAATATTGCTTGAACAGCCATTGTGGAATGATCCGTACTGTGCTTTGTCCAAACATGTCAAGTCTGTTTATTCAGAAGGTTTAAATAAAAAAATAGGGTAATCTCTGCAGCTAGCTGCAGAAAAGCTGCCTTTGACTGATCAGCTGGACTCTCTTTATCACTGAAGTTTAAAAAAAGAAAAGGAAAACAAGAAATAAAGGGTAATAAACTACATATACAGTATTTACCAGACAGCCACTGT
This sequence comes from Mauremys mutica, assembly GCF_020497125.1. Taxonomy (NCBI): domain Eukaryota; kingdom Metazoa; phylum Chordata; order Testudines; family Geoemydidae; genus Mauremys; species Mauremys mutica. Next base: position 154,058,591 of record NC_059073.1, read on the forward strand.
ACTAGTGTAGATTTCAATACTTTATTTAGTTGATGGACCAATTTTTCTTTGTTCCGCCTAGATTGCAATTTTATATAAGCCTTTAAGCTTCTCTGCAGGTACTCTATTAAAGGCATTGTCTGTATGCATCTGAGTGCTTTGGTGTTACATGTTATTCAAAAGGGAAATGAATCATACAGCTTAGCACCCGCAATATTTTGTTTTGCTAGACTTATATGGGAGCAAAGCCCATGCTTTGTAAATAAATAGAGGTATCTTGAATAAACACAGATAAAACAGAATATATTTTATAGCTATAGATTTTTAAAAAAGATTTGACCTGCTATATTCCATATGCTTTGATTTTGATTACAACTAAATGCCCAAACAAAGTAGAAAGCAAAAACTATTTTCAACCCTCTGGTTTACACTCTGAACAGAAGCTTAGGATGGATTTACTGCTTAGTAGGGGCAAATCAACTTTTTCAGCCTAGGTCTTGGGAACAACATATGCAACCATTTCAAGGATGCATCTGTTCTTTCCCAATAATCCCTTTTTAAACATTTTGGATAATGGAGATATTCACCTTTTATATATGCTGCTCTATTATCTTGTGCTTGTTTTTAAGGAACTATATTGTTGTACTTAAAGAATGATTTCATCCTTTAAGATTTTGTTTTAATGAACGCTCTTTGCTAGCATATGAAAATGTTCTGCTATTATCCAACCCCACCTAATCTGAAAATACTCTTATTAAATGAATGTTGAGTTAAGTCCAGTAAAATAGCCAAGGTAATACAAACCTAAGGTCCTGATTAGTGCTCGCCAATGTGAATATTGGTTCCACAATTGGGTTCTGTTGATTTTTAGAGCAATTTCTACAGGACCCCATTATTTTTTAGTAAGACACTCTTTGTTTCATTCCCATTAAATTCCATGGGATTTTTCTGTAAGGGTTAACTAAATTAAATTCAATATGTAGTACCACCTGGCTAGGTAGCCTGTAATGACATCTGGTTTATTTGATCCTAGGAAATGACTTTTACAGTTTAGGGACATGATGTGTACCTAGTGGCACTGAAATATGTTTAATACTGCTTCATTGCAGGACAGGAAGTGATAGGTCACTAATCACAGGAAATGAACAGTAGATATTGAAGTCTGATGCCTTACGAGCACCAAGAGAGCTATGTCTGCTAACATGAAGTATATGTGTTTCTAATCCATTGCTGTCTCATTAGTATTCTATTTGTACAACATTTAATCTACAACAGTCACAGTGTAACAATTAGTCTTATTCCAATCCCGTTTCCCACTGGAATAAATATTACATGAATGGTAAACTATGCTTCAATAAACTCTTGCTGAATATCCCTATTAAGGAAATGATGCATTGTTGGTGGATGCTAGCTCAGTGCCGTACATTTTGATGAACATTTGTAATGAAGGTTAATGTTCCTACCAAGCACCACTTAAAATTGTGTCAATTGAAGTTCACATTATTCAGAATTTAAATATTTTACTGTGCATCTTATAAAACATGACTCTGAGTCTGATCAGGAGGCAGCCTAGGTTGGCAATTTAGCACTATTTTTATGCTTTCTTCTGAACATAAAAATAAGGAAATATTCGTCTGCTTAATGTTACTGAAAAGGACATTTAAACAACTAAAATACACTAATGAGCAAAAAATGCAGTAGACAAATATGACAAGATTGTATTTGGGGTGTGCGTTTGTGTGTGTGTAATATATATTTCTCCTTTCAGTGCAAAACTCAACTCAACCTTAATTATGAAATCAGGAACAGTGCAGCCACATTATTGACTCCAGGGAGCTGGAGTAGCACTTTCTTCCTAGTTTGAATGTGCAGAGACAACAGTGTGCATTTTTTTTCACTGTAGGATAGAGGAGAGAGCTGCATTTAAAAATCATGTAATCACTAGAAGTGGTTAGTGTTAACTCACACTGAATCCCTATTTACAACCAAATGTGATTCTGCAAACTCTTCCTCCTGTGAGTAGTCTCATCAAAGACATTAGCAGGATACCTGGACATAGAAGGTGTGAAAGTCTCATTTTGTTTGTTTGTTTTGTTTTTTATACCACTCAAGTTTAAAAGCCCACTTGTCTGATTTTGTTGTTGTCATTATTTATTACACAATTTGTTTATGTAAGTAATGTCCTTGCCACAGTACATACAGAATAATCAGGTTGCTCTGGAATATAATCTACGCCAGTAATCTTTCTTTATTAGGCTGAACCAAATAACTCAGCTAGGCACATATTTAGGGCAAGCTTAACTCAGGGGCTTTGGGGCTGCAGCCCAGGGCCTTGAGCTGAGGGGGGCCCGGCAAAAATAAATCCATAATTATATACAATTCAGTGGTCAACCTGATGATTGCGATTGACAGGTTGATCCTGGAGCCTCTGCCAGTCGATCGCGATCTCCAGGCTGCTAAAAGTCCAGCGGTGCAGCAGGGCTCAGGCAGGCTGCCTGAATGCTGTGATCCCACACTGCTCCCAGAAGCGGCTGGCTGCTGGCACGTCTCTGTGGCCCTTGGTGGGGAAGGGGAGGAGGCTCCATGTGCTGCCCCAGCACCATCCCTGCAGCTTTCATTGGCCCGGAACTGGCCAACAGGAGCTGCGGGGGCGGTGCTTGTACGCTTGGGCAGCACATGGTGACATGTTGTCCCCCTCTCCCTCAGGGGCACACAGACATGGTGCTTCCGGGAGCAGCATGGGGCTATGGCAGGCAGGCAGCCTGCCTGCCTGAGCCCTGCTGTGCCCCTGGCCGGGAGTCACCTGTGGTAAGCACCTCCTGGTCGGAGCCTGCACCTCACATCCCCTCCCACCTCACATCCCCTCCCCAACCCTCTACCCCAGGTCAGATCTCCTCCTGCATCCAAACTCCCTCCCAGAAAGAAACTAATATAACAGCTATTCTAAGGTAAGAAGTAGGCTATTTTGAATTAATTTAACTATATTCTACATGTTTTAAGACTGAAATGTAACCACACAATGGCTTTATGTTAATTAAAAGGCAAGTTTAATACAGATGCCCCCCGACTTACACAATCGTTCCATACCGGAAAGCCTGGTGTAACTCGAATTTTGCATAAGTCAGAAACATATACGCGTACATTACACAAAAATTTCCACAACTCAAAAATCCTATTTCTAGCTTATGGAACTTTTTTCGTAAATGTGAATTTTCGTAAGTTGGATCGGGCAGCTTCTGTATAACGTTAATAGCCTCGATGCCATAATTGTGACCATTTTGTTTTAAATTAGGAAAAAGACTTGTATACAGAGGCCTCACAAAATCTAATAGACCACAGAAGAGCCCTGCATATATTACCTGTGTTGTATTCTCAGTAGTCAGCCTCCTGTCCCTCCTCAGTAATAAGTAACTATACTGATGAGCCTCAGAGTTATAAACACAAGACTTACGATTGGACCGTTCAACCACATACCTCATTTGGGACCGGAAATATGCAATCTGGCAGCAGCAGAGAAAATTGAAAAAAGCAAATACAGTACAGTACTGTGTTAAACCTAAACTACTAAAAAATAAAGGGAAAATTTTTAAAAAGAAAGATTTGACAAGGTAAGGAAACTGTTTCTGTGCTTGTTTCATTTAAATTAAGATAGTTAAAAGCAGCATTTTTCTTCTGCGTAGTGAAGTTTAAAAACAGTATTAAGTCAATGTTCAGTTGTAAACTTTTGAAAGAACAACTATAATGCTTTGTTCACAGTTACAAACATTTCAGAGTTATGAACAACCTCCATTTCTGAGGTGTTTGTAACTCTGAGGTTCTACTGTAGTATAATCTTGAATCTGCTTCTACATTCAGATGCCCAGCTGGTATAAATTGATGTAGCTCCCTTCCCATCAATATAGCTATGTTGTTGCCACCAGCAGAGGCTCTGACCACTGACGTTTTAGTTTATATAAAACAGGCCTGTCAAACATGATATTACTTATACTGTGTTCCCAGAATTTGTGTGTTACTGGGTATAAGCACATTATAGAGAAAATCCCCAGACTGCGTAGGTTCAGTGATGGACCTTTAGTTTTTCAAACGATCTTGCTGTCCTGAGTAGAGATGGGGGAGGACAGATGATGATGAGGTCACGGTCTCTCTTTTTTTATATTCCGACACTTTGCAATGGAAAAGTCTTTGCTGGGTCATGGGATCAGGCAATTCCATAGCGTACATGAGCTTCCAACTGTCCTTCAGATGAATTGTAAATTTCTTGTTTACAACACCCCTGCTGATGAATCTTTGTTTTAGCAGATAATGGCTCTTTAGCACTTTGCTGGTGTGCCAGTGTGCCTTTGTCCATGCGAAAATGGTCTGAGGGTGTGTACCACAATTACAGCATATTTCAGTAACAATCATATAGTAAAATCTCATAGGTCCATATACAATGTTGATACACATATTTTAACAAGATAGTGATGTTCAGTAGGTTATGAGTTTTTGAATGATACCTCACAAGACATACTTTGTCCCAAATATATCATAACCATATAAAAGTGGTGAACATCGCTTACAGGATATCATATTTGGTACAGAGTGTCACAGAGGATTTCTATGCAGACACTTATGCTTGCTAGGATAGTTCAAAGGAATATGCCAACACCATTGCTCTGAACACACTGCCACTGATGTTTCTAGTCCAAACCTTTGCTCAATTGTTCAATAAAGATGTCACGTTGCCTTTGTTATAATATGACATTTTTATTTTATGGGGAGGTTTACTGTGAACACAGCAGAATTATCAACAGATGGTCTAACCAAATTATTTTGTTATATCAGATGGGGAGAAGCTAGAGACAGTGGACTTTTTGGGGATGGAGCAAGGGATTGCGGCTACAGAGGGGACAGGAAATCAGGATGGATGGAGGCAAGCCTAGGACTGGTTCTTTGAAAAAATATGTATTTGACTAGCTCCTGACAGGGTGGAGGAAGTATGTGGCTACTTCCTGATCTCAGGACAGATTAATGTGGTGTTTCCAAAGATACATAGAGTGGAGGTTTGGAATTGACAGTGCAGGTGTCTTGATCACTGTGGAGGAAAAAAATAGGTGTGCTAGCACCAGGGTTGCCATCGTGTGGACTATGGGCGATTCCTGGATTAAGAAGTTGCAAAAATTTGTAGGAGAGCAAAGAGTACCCCATGGACTGCTGAGTACAGGACAGCTGCATCTCATACAGTCAATGAGAGCAGATCTGGATTGCATCAGAGATTAGTGTCCAGAAACGGGGATAATTTTCTGATTTGCCTAAGCTTCTGTATAATTGCTACAGTGACAATATGAAAATTATTAATTGGGAAATTGGAGGGTTCACGGTGGACCAGAAATTGTGTACTGTATAGCACAGAACCATTGCAAGCTCTGACACCTCAGTGTTTCTTGGAGATGGGGTATATCTGTTGGACAGTGTCAGAGTGTCTTTCTCTCAAACATAAAACTGTCAGTATTTTGGAACAGAAACTGTCTGTGATTTCTTTGACCAGCCCTGCCACAAACTCCACCGTTGAACCATTATGAAACATGACCTGGAAGACCATTCCACTGTAACATAGTTGTCCTTTGCCCCTGGCATTGCATGTGAGTCATGTTACAGGAGGAAGGGAAATAACTGCACTAGAAACATTTGTATACCAGGGAGTGAAGACTTCAGAGAGATGAGTTCCCTGCTTGTGGTCAGTGGAGGGCTCTGGGTACAGTAGTGAGAAGGGGAGCAATTTGGAGGGGGAACACAATGAATGGGTTGGAGCCATAGCTAGGGAAATATGCCAAAGTAGGGCTGGTGGAGCCCAGCTGATGTGGGGGACCATGGGGAAGAGGAAGTCTGTCTGGCTTAGTTTGCAAATTGTGGGACGTATTGTGACTACAACTACACGACTGCTTACTCCTGCCACCAATGTATATTTTCCTGCTCAAAAAACAATGTTCACACAGCGTTAACTTTGCTTGGTGGTATGCTATTCCCTTGCAGAACACTGAGTTGATAACTCAAATTTCTGAAAACCAGGAAATGCACAGGTAAGGTTGTCCATGCACGCTTAACTCTGCCCTCCTTTGACAATGCCCCAATGCACCTCATTAATACACATACCTGTACTCTTCCAACCCCAGAGGAGCTGAAATGTACAAGCTCTTCACCTCCTTTACAGCCCATTCACTCTCACCTACAGGATTCCATCTAACACTGTTAAAGGACAAAACCAAATAAACAGAAAGGTTGCCAATGCCAACTTCTGTCTCTTCCCCTGGAGCTGGCAGTACCCAGTGGAAATCATCTGGATACACTCCAAGTGCAGTCAATGTTTTTAAATGTACCTATGCTAAATGGTGGGGGCAATAGTGGGCCTTCTTGGTAATGGTGTGTTTTGATATGTTGCTACGTGTGGATTATTCTGCAGTGTGTGAGAAAGCTGCAATTATGACATGAGGAAATCTATGTTTTGCACCCTTCCAGGTGTGTGAGGAAAGGGTGGAGCTGTGTGTGTATCTGTAGGATGAATTATGCATGATTTCAGTGCAGAATTGTGTACATTAGATAAATTAGCAGGGCACATGGAGTTTTATAACAAAGGGTATTGTCAGTAGCGAGCTGGGATATGAGAGTAGTCTGAGCACTTATATGCATGCACTGTAATAAAGTGAGTGTAGCCGGTGCCAAGTGTAGCATTACTGAACCGTGGAGACAGTAATTATCTCTGATTGGCAGGGCCGCCCAGAGGTGGGGACAAGTGGGGCAATTTGCCCCAGGCCCCACAGGGGCCCCGCGAGCCCTGGCCTGGCAGCGGTCCAGGTCTTTGGCGGCATTTCGGCGGTGGGGGGCCCTTCAGTGCTGCCGAAGATGCGGAGCAACTGAAGGGCCCCTCGCTGCCGAAATGCCGCCGAAGACCCGGACCGCCGCCGGGTGAGTACAAGCGCCACAGCTCCCCTGCTTTGCCTCAGGCCCCCTGAATCCTCTGGGAGGCCCTGCTGCTTGGTAGAGGTGTGTGTGTGAGAGAGATCTGTGGATTACTTTGAGGTGAGTGACAGAACTGTGATGGTTACATGAGGAGATGTTTTCCACGATCTCGTGAAGAAATGGAAGAGATGCATGTGTAATTCCAAGGTGGTGTGTATCATTTCTATGCAGAATTGTGTAGGTTGTGTTAGTAGCAAGGCATAGGGCTTTTATTACAAAGGATATTGGCAGCAATGAGGTGGAATATAAGCATCCTGTTGCTTTAATGATGGTTAAGTGAAAGTGCAAGTTGAGATGATACCCTGTAAAAAAGTGTAAGGGAGTTGTAAAAGGCTGCAAAGTGGTTCTTAAAATATATATATGGGTAGTATTCTTTGTTGGGAATTGGCTAAGTGTATCAGTGTGCCCCAGGATCTGGAACCTCCTGAATCTTATAGTGCCAAAAGCCAATATAAGTATGTGCATGTTGTAGCATTGTTTAAACAGGATAGAGGGAAGGTGGCTTGGGCAACCTTCCTCCCTCCCCGTCCTTTTTGTCCTTTAGTCTTGTTAGATGGATTTCTATGGGTGAGAATGACCAGATTGTAAAAGGAGGAGAAGAACTTGTGCATTTCAGCACTCGTAGGGTTGGCAGAATAAAGGTGTGTGTGTTAATGAGGTGTGTTGGGGCATTGCTGAAAAAGGGCAGTGTTATGGTTGCATGGACAACCTTAACTGTGTATTTCTTGTTTTTAAGAAGCTTTATATAATCATAAAATTGTAGGACTGGAAGGCACCTTGAGAAAGCATCTAGGCCAGTCCCCTGCACTCAAAAGTATTATCTTCTAGATCAGGGGTCGGCAACCTCTGGCACACAGCTTGCCAAGGTAAGCACCCTGGCGGGCCGGGCCAGTTTGTTTACCTGCCGTGTTGGCAGGTTCGGCTGATTGCGGCTCCCACTGGCCACGGTTCGCCGCTCCAGGCCAATGGGGGCGGCGGGAAGCCGCGGCCAGCACATCCCTTGGTCCGCGCTGCTTCCCTCCACCTCCATTGGCCTGGGACGGCGAACCGTGACTAGTGGGAGCTGCAATCGGCTGAACCTGCCAATGCAGCAGGTAAACAAACTGGCCCGGCCTGCCAGTGCTCACCCTGGCAAGCCGCTTGCCAGAGGTTGCCAATGCCTGTTCTACATCATCCCTGATAGATATTTGTCTAATCTGCTCTTAACAATCTCCAGTGACTGAGATTCCACAACCTCTCTAAGCAATTTATTCCAGTGCTTAACTACCTTGACAGTTACAAAGTTCTTTTCCTAATGTCCAGTCTAAACTGCCCTTGCTACAATTTAAGCCCATTGCTTCTAATCCTTTCCTCAGAGGTTAAGAACAATTTTTCTCCCTCCTCCTTGTAACAATTTTTTATGTACTTGAAAACTGTTGTCATGTCCCCTCTGTCTTCTCTTCTCCAGACTAAACAAACCTAATTTTTTTCAATCTTCCCTCATAGGTCATGTTTTCTAGACTTTAAGTTTGTTTTGCTCAATTCAACCTTCTGCAAGGGAACAATATGCCACCAAGCAACTTTAACTCTGTGTTAACATATCTTTTTGCCATTGAAATGTGCCAGATATGTGCATTCAAGGCTGAATGCTGGACTGTGAGTTAAAGCACAAGTGATATTATGGTACTACTCTATTCATATGCTTAGTTACATGTATTTAGGGAGATTGAATATGGATATTTTAATAAATCTTCTATTCCCTCAACCTTGCTACTTACTCTGTGGCTTAATTGGACATGTAGCTTATTTATTGTAAATTATGTTATTAAAATGTTTTGTTAAAGTGCCCACAGGTGCTAGGAATGAGTTCCTAATAACTAAAGATTATGATGGTGATCTAGTTTGTGAATTACAAAGCTGCTCCTTCCATTTAAACTGTTGTCTTGTAACACGTATGTTTGCATTAGATTACAACCTGTTACAGGAAAGGCAATTTGGGCAGGATCTTCATCTGATATATTCAATGTAGCCCCTGTGAAAAGTGCTGTAGAGTTACACTATTCTATGTACTTCAGAAAACAAAAACTGATTCTGCAGTTATTATTGTTGTCTAATTTTCCATCATTCAGAAAGCATTATAAACCTCTAAGTTTTGAGTCTCTTTGTCAATATCAGAAGACTCTATGGCTTCATCTGATTAGAGGCAGCTGCTGGTTCCTACATATTGGTTTGTAACAGGATGTGTGGAAAATTGCGGGGAAGAGAGACTGTCTTGGGAGATAAGTCTATCCTAGTCCCAGCATATGGGGAGCAAACAGTGGACATTTATAGGGGCACCTTATAGTATGCGCAGTGCTTTGGGAGAAAACTACAAGCTTCACTGGGGCGGTAAGAAATGGGATGAAGAAAGACTTCTGAATTAACTTAGGCTATGTTTACACTAGCTTATGTCAGCATAATTTATATAGCTCAGGGGTGTGAGTAAACCCCCCTGTCCCTGAGCAACATAAGTTACGCCAACATAAACGGTCATGCGCACAGTGCTATGTCTGTGGGAGAGCTTCTTCCACCAACATAGCTACCGCCATTTGCAAAGGTGGTTTTATTATGCCTACAGGAGAGCTCTTTCCCATCAGCATAGAATGTCTTCACCAGCTGTGCCGCTGCATCACTGTATGTGTAAACCTGCCCTTAGAAACATGATTGGAAGATTCCTACACGGCTGCTTATTAGACTTGTCTTCTAGTCATACTTGGGACATGAAAGTAATTAATAATCAGCACTTACCAATGTGTTTGGAAATGTTCCTGAAGATGCCTTTAATGGTGTCTGAGTCAATGAAAGATGAGACATATTTAAAATTATTAAAGGGAGTGGGGGGGAGCGCTCTTTTTGTTAGTCACTTGCTATAACAATCAGAAAAATAGCTTGCAGAATGACTGTTCTAGCAATTTTTTTTATTAAGTGTGAAAAAGAGAGAACAGACAAAAAGCAGTGTTGAATGAGCCCTTCATTTAATTTCCATGGCAACCAATCAAAACAAATGCGTTACTGCAGGATGTCATCTTCAAGATAGAGAACTGCAAGTACTGAAGCTTAACATGTAGGAATCGTCAACTTCAGTACTTCAGGCCAGAAAATTCAGTGTAGAAAAGAGAAGTGATGATGTTCATAATAGTAGGCTCTTACTTGATATTTCAGGTTCAGGTTACGAACAAAATATGTTAATGTGATCCATGATGTTTTAAAACAGACAGATGGTTCTTTCTTTCCTTCCAGAATACTGATGCTCTTGTTATCTGTGGAGAAAAATAGAGGATGATGTCCCTGTCTGGAGAAATTTAAAATCTGAGGGCTTGCTCCTGAATACTAATAGTCACATGAGTAGTCCTTACCCTTACAAGTACTTTCCTTGACTTGAAAGGAACATTATGTTTGATAAAAGATAACTCAGATGAGTGAGGGTTTGTAGGACTGGGACCTAAGTTAGATGCAATGAGATGACAAATGGTTACAAACACAGGGTAAAAGAAAAAAGGAAGCACAAGGATCACATTAATATGCAGTTGCTAGCTATTTTTTTGTACTTGTAATGGGAATTGGGTACCTACTTCTCTCAGGTTCATTTGAAAAGCCCGGCCTCACTCAACAGAATTCTTTCTTAGCCTGCTTGATTTTTTTTTTAAGGAAAAAACTGAATTATCTACATGAAATAAATAGCATTGACAGTGGAAGCTTATTACTGAGGAATAGATCTTCAGGATTTTCTTTTTTCATAATACAATTCCTTGCACTTTCACAGAGGCACCACAGACTGCTTTTAGCTGTCACATTTCAGCTACATTTCACTCCTTCAGGCTTATCTCTCAGCACTGCATTCTCCAAGTTTTCAATTAATATCTAGCAGTGTCTGTGTTCTAGAGCACTTGGTAGGTTCCTATGCTGGAAGAGTTGTTCCCATGAGTAACATGGCTTTTCTTAACTTTACATGAAGAATGAAGTTGGTACATTGCTACTTCCATTTAATGCCATAAGGATCAATGCTTAATTAGTCAATTATTGATAATAGAGTGTAGGAGTCTCTTAAAATAGAAATTTTATTAAAAAAACCACAACAAAACAGTAAATATTTTTATTCTGTTAGTCAAGGAATCATGCTATGCTATCAGCATGGGTGTGGTTTGTGGAGAGAATGTGGAAAGGCATTGCCTTCTCAAATCGCAAGCCTCAGGCAGGTGTAGAATTTGCCTCCCACATGTTGCTCCATTGGCCTAGCTGGAACTGCACCCCCAAATACAGAAGTAAAACTATGCCTACGGCTAGCAGCAAGATCTGTGTAGTTTTTGAAAGGACATACGCTTTTTTTCTAGGGCTTGTTTGATTATAGGATTGTGTAAATGAGACTCCATAAAGGAAAGTGTAAGCTCTTCATGTTAACATAGTACTTCTCCAGTCAGAACTATAGCAGGTTCTGTAGTATAGCCAGAACTATAACCAATACTATAACGTATAAAAAGAATAAAAAATGCAATATATAATTATAATTTTAGAAAATAAATCATATCAGAATGAATATGCCACATTGAAGTATACACTGTAGGTTCTCTTCTCTTTGTTAGGAGTATTTGCTGTGCAATTAACAGACTTACTTGTATGAGTGAAATGTTCCTTCCCTAATCCTCAGCATGCAATACTGTGGAATGGTAGTGATGACATGCTCCATCTTCCTATCCATCACAGAGTATTATGATTCCATTTCTGTACCATTGTGGGAGTAAATGTTTTCAGTTAGCCTGAGTTGGTGCTATGCCCCATGCCAAGTCACACATTACATTGTGCCAGCCAAAAAGATAACTCAGTAGGATGATTTTTGCATACTAAAAATCAGAATAAGAACATGTTTACTCCTTCAAGAATTCAATTCATGCCTTACCACTAATTATGAAGAAAGAGAACAGATACTTTAAACACCTGGCATTTATCCAGTTCAGATACTCATTTTGAAAAGTTGCACATTTGTGTGTGTTCTTAGAGAATGCCTTAAGGGATTAGGTTGCTGGTAGAATCCCTAGCTGCAGAAGAGATGCTTAACATCCATTTTAGAATCATCCATTGAAAATCAGGTCCACAGTTGTTACCATGAATTTATGGAGATATTCAGATTAGCTACCAAAAACTACAAGGACAGCAAGTTTCTGGTAGCCACTTTGAATGTAGTATTTGCCCAATTTATTGGGTGGGGGAGGAGAAGTCAAGCCTTTTGTTTTCCTGTGATCATATTTCTTTTCTTTTCTTTTCTTTTCTTTTCTTTTCTTTTCTTTTCTTTGCTTCGCTGTCATTATTTTGTAGCAATAACATCTTCTGAACAAGAACAGTTATTCCTTCTCATATTATTAAACAAGCTTTGCATTTGTTTACCCATTATTTACCTGACATTTACTGAATTGATTAAATATAACTACTTCTTTTGGAGAGTAATGCAGCTGCTCATGTATTGCTAAACAAGCAGATAAATATAACCTTGGAGTGACAAAGGTATTATAAAATTCCAGTCAGTGGGAGTTTTGCCCAAGTAAAGAGTGCAGAATTATGTTTTATAAGGTTAGGGGGATAGCATTTTTGTTGTTGTTTCATGTTACTGTTATCTAATGCTTTATTTCTGTGGTTATGAACTCAATATTAGCTTTTTTATTGCTTAATATGGCCATTATACATTGGGCCTGTCAGTCTATAATTGTCATTGATCTCATTCTATATTCCAAGATTTCAAGATCACTGTTTAAGCTCAAGGTGTATTCATCACCATGTATTTACATTTTATTATAGCTATGTGTATCTATGCAGAATGGTTTTGTGATTAGAGAACAGGATTGAGAGTCAGGAGACCTGGGACTAGTTCTCCCTCCTCAAAATCAGAGTAATTCTCTCTGCTGACCGTGGGACTTCATCTTATCATATGAGAAGGAACTGGTTCCTAAGTATTAATCCTGTCTTTGACAATGGCTTGGTTCATGGAATTGGGCATGTCACTTGACCTGTGTCCTTAGTAGCCCCATTTAGAAAATGGGTGCAGTACTTATGTCACAGCAGTAATTTTGAGATTTAATAATAGTGGAGATATTTGAATGGAAGAGCTTTGAGATCTGCAGATGAGAGTCACTATATAAGTGCTAAATAATTATAGGTTACAAAGCAAAACAAAAAGCTAACTATGTTAAAGTGATGGTAAAGTTGCAGGCATGTACTAGTGGTTTGAGTGTGTATAGCCTTTCAAGAATCCTAAAACTTCAAACAAACACACAAACAATAACACTTAGGAAATTCAGAGTTCAGGTTAAAGTTACAAGAAACCTTGAATGAATGGAATTTTAGAGTTATGATAGTCAAATAAGCTTAAAGTCAACCTTCATTTTGCTACTAGCCTGCAATATTCCTTTCTTTGTATGTAGAGTCTCAAAACTATGCACTTCAGAACGCCGTTTTGAACAAGTTTCATCCATATATATCCATCCATCTCCTATATAAATTGTGGTTATTTGTCAGCACACTAGCACTAGCTTTTTTAAAATAAGGGCTCTAATGTCATGATTTGGACATAAGAGATTTATATATGGAGATACGTTAGATTTGTGTGAGTGGCTTGATGGGAATCAGATGGTACAATCCTTTAAGTTACTTACTATGTCCTTAAAGATGGCTGCAAGCTGCCCCACTACTATACAATTAAGGCACTCTGGATTTTGTGTTCATTGACAAAAGAAACTTTTATTACAGGTGAATATGTAGAATGAATTTCTGATTGATTCAAATCTCACTTTTGGGTCGGAAATATGGTGAATTTCCATACAGTCAAAGGTTTACATTTCTGGTATATTTAACCTTAACTCTGAAATGTCTGTTTTTGTTTATTTGTTTTTTATCAGAGATTTTGTTTCCACTAATGTTCAGAAAAGGCACTCAGGCCCAAAGTATTAGCATGCCATGTTAACTTCACTTTATCAATGCTGTTTCTAGGTGAATTTCTGTCATTTTTTTTAAATAAGTCCTAAAATACAACTGGAGAGTGGAATGATTAGGGGTAGGGCAAGCAAGTAACAGAAAATGCATGTGTTTGATGATCTTGCAAGGGAGGCATTTTCTAGGTTGACATCATTGAAATATAGCAGTGATAATTTCAGCATCTTTTCCAGACCTTTCAGCAGTTCTTCAAAAATAGCTTTTCACTTAGGAGCAGTTGCTCTGTCTATCTTCAACATCCAAAACATGGCAAAGATCAATCTTTTATTTTGCCACAAAAACAATGGAAAGTTAAATAGTTGAACCTGATGAGACAGTAGTTAGTTCCCTTTACGCTAACAGCAACAGTTTTAATAGAGCACCAAATGAGGAATTTAAATAAATTATTGAAAAATTTCACCCAAGATACATTCCTTGTAGTGGGGCGGTCACCCCTCTCTAGTCAGTAAGGTGTTAAAAGCAGCCAAGGGAGGCTGGTTCGGAAGTCACAGGTGTGGTTGCACCCAATTAGGGCACAGCTGGCCCTGATAACAGGGCAGGGTGAGAAAGTGGGAGAAGAGACTCTTGCTCCAGCTGGGGAGCAGAGAAGACCAGGCTGCCTGGGAGAGCAAGCAGGGTACCTGAGGTAGAGCTGGGCTGGGGAAGGGCAGGTAGAGCTGAGGAGCTCTGGCCTGGTGAGTCCCCAGGCTGAGGCCTTGCTAAAGGCCAGGGGAGGTGCTAGGGCTGCAAGGAGGCAGCTGGGGCTAGAAAGGCAGCAGGTCCAACCCCCTTGCCAGGGATGAGTGGCCATTAGAGACTGCAGTTTGCCCGTGAGAAAAGGGGCTAGATGGCGAATTGCAGTAGCCACTGAGGCAAGGTGGGTATAGTTGGGGTTCCTCTGGGAGAGGAGACCCAGAGTGTGGGAGAACTGCTGTCGGGCAGGACCCCAAGGTTAGGGGCATCAGACCTGAAGTGCTACAAGTGGTGGAAATTTATAGAAAGCAGGTACTGGTAGGAAGACACTGGCTAGAAGGAGGCACTCTGAACTAATTCCCAGATGACCAGCAGGAGGCGCCGCACCAGTGAGTCAGCGCTCTGCTACACTCCTCCAGATGGATGTAGATTTAAGGGTTTCCTAATTGCTATGAAGAAATAGACTACAAAATGAACTAAAAACAAGCTGTGACAGTAAAGTAAAATAGTTGTTGCACAAGAGAAATGACCCAGTAATGGCTACCTACATTCATAGAAAGAAATTTCCATTCCTATTTAATGTTATTGATTCTATATCTTAAAGGAGAACCACTCTATAAATTGCTTAAGATATCATCCAAAAACTCAGAGAAAAGTATGACAAGTGTACATTTGCAATTTTTCTCAGAAAACAAAAATAAAATGATAAAAAGTTAGTTGCAATCATTGTACATGTCTGATGTCTGGGTGCTCAGTACATTATTTAGGCCTCATTAGGAAAGAAGAAACACCTAATGCAGTCCTAAAGTATACTGTGGAAGTTCAAAACTTCTTCCACAGCTACTATAAGCTTCATGATTGATTGACTGACTGAAAAAAGAGGATCAGTGACACTCAATGGAACTCTCAGGAAGCTCTATGTTTGCATCAGACTACCACAAGTATATTGAAATTTCCACTCAGCATGAGGAAGAATTTAAACTCAACATAGCACACAACAAGGGACTCTACAGGGAGGCACTAAATTCCATAAAAGCAATGGAAGTTGTTGCAGGCTGATGGCATTGCTGTTCAAGTCTTAGTGGAAGCATGGCTCGATTAACAAAGTATTGAAACCTCTCAAAGAGAAAATAATAAAAAAAACCAAAAACCACTTGAACCTTTTCATTGCTTAACCCACATGACTGATTCTGAATAAAAAGGTCATAGGCTGAGTCTAGACAGGGAAGACAAACTAGAACTATGCTGATTGACAAAGTCCTGAGTTCCTTCTCTACTAGAATTTAATATTCTAAAATTACAATTTTTTACTTTAAAAGCTTTATTCTCCTTCCATTTTCATAAATTTAAATCATGTCATTTAATTTACAATAATGCTTTTTCACTGGTGTCAATCCACTGTGAGAAAGAAGAGTGTCCAGTCCAAAATTTGCCTCTGCAAAAGATAATGTGGTGATGTTCATGGGCAGGGGCGGCTCCAGGCCCCAGCATGCCAAGTGTGTGCTTGGGGCGGCATGCCGCGGGGGGCGCTCTGCCGGTCGCCGGGAGGGCAGCAGGCAGGGCTCCGGTGGACTTCCCGCAGGCATCCCTGCGGAGGGTCCGCTGGTCCCGCGGCTTCAGTGAGCGCCCCGTGCTTGGGGCGGCAAAATGTCTAGAGCCGCCCCAGTTCATGGGAACAAATTGGTGAAATATTGTGGAATTAAAATCAGATAGTTGAATTCAGATGGTATTTTCAATTTTGAAGACTTAAACTCCTGCCCATCCAGCTCAGCTTCACATGAGCATATTATTAGCATGTTTAGGTTGGTCTGAATGAAAATTCATAATAAGCTTGGTGCTGAAAAAGCAAGTAACTTGGGGGCAGGTACGATAACATGATAAGCCTGGCTAGTTAGTAGATAAGAGACTTGATTATTGTATTTTACTTTCAGAATTGCACCCTATTCATGTTGTTGTTCAATGGGCAAAATTCTGTCCTGGTTTAAGGGACCATTTATCATTAAGAATTTCTATAGAGGTGGACCTCTGCCTCTCCCTTTCCCAGGACTCCCAACTATTGTTCCACCCCTTGCATTCCCCAGCACCCCAATGTCCCATGCTAGGTGTGATGATTTGGGGGATCTCTCTATGTACAGCTTGCAAATTCCAGTTTGATTTTATGAGCTGTCTGTATCCTTATGACTATCCACTATTTTGTCTCATGTTCCTTTGCTAAGGAGACAGGGGAGTGACACAGGAATGTCTATCCAGGGATAGGTCAATCACTAAAAACTATCAGCACCTGAACAGATCTTATCTGGGGTGAACAAAAGAGTTACTGTATCATAGAAAGGAGTAAAGTTTCCCCAGAAGCAGAAAGGAAACAGGTGTTATTCTGGGTTTTAAAAACACAGAGTCTGTGAGACTCAGAGAAGGGAGTCACAGAGACAAAAGAAACTTGGACAGAAAAGAGTAGTTGGGGGGTCCTTTTTTATTGCAGACCAGCAAAAGAAGGAGGATTGCTGCAGAGAAGAGAGAGGAATTCTATGAATTGGAGCATACACCATGGGCACGTGTGGTGGGGGGGAGGTTCTGGAGTCCTTAGAGGACTCTGACATAAGACCAGAGAATACTCATGGTGAGGAAAATGAGGCAGGGGAATGCATGTAGATGTCTGATTGCTCTGTCTAGATCTGTATATTTCTTGTTCTGTCTACAGTGAAGAGTGATTGGTTTTTGAACCCTTTGCAAAGCTTGTGTGTCTGCTTCTACAGTAATGTGCCCCTAAAGAGGTGTGTTGTGTATTTGGTTGTCATGGGTTTTGTTACTATGGCAACTGAGTTAGACTATTAAGGGATAGCTCAGCCGGTTTCAACCGGCTGAGTGAGCTCTCTGTAATCTGTAAATAAAATGGAGGTTTTGGTAGCTGTCTGCTCTCTAGCCTCAAGTGATTGCTTCCTACACCGGCTGCCCCAAGGATATAACACTGGCGACGAGGGTGGGATCCTGGTGCTGCTCCAGTAACAGAAGGAAGTAGAAGTCAAGGTAAAGACCAAACAAAGAAAAAAAGCTGCTTGTTTGCACTGACTGTGAAAGTGAAACTAAAAATCATGGCTACTCTGACCAGGCCCCTGCAGCCTTTTGATGAGAATACAGAGCAGTGGCATGTGTATACTGAGCGTTTTGAGCTTTTTGGTATTGCAAATGACATTACAGAAGCAAAGAAGGTGCCAATATTCTTAACTGTTATAGGGGCTAAAACCTACTCCCTGCTACGCAGCTTACTACACCCTGTTAAGCCTGAGACTAAATCTTACAGTGACATTGTGGAAATCCTGGGGTCTCATTTCTCCCCAAAACCACTGGTAATTGCTGAAAGATATAGGTTCCACAAAAGAGACCAAAAGGAAGATGAAACAGTTGTACAATTTGTAGCCATTTTAAAAAAGCTAGCAGAACACTGTGAATTTAAAGAGATGTTAAATGATGCCCTGCGTGACAGGTTAGTGTGTGGCCTCTGCAGTGAAGCTATACAGAAGCGCCTACTGACAGAGGCTCAGCTTACATTACAGAAGGCTGTTGATATTGCTGTCTCCATGGAACTGGCTACAAGGGAGGCACAATACATCGGTGCATCCCCTAGGGTGCAAAAAGTGTCACAAGAACTGACCCACAAAACCGTGCAGAGTCAAGAATGTTACCGCTGTGGTAAGCTGGGTCACCAGGCATCAGAATGCTGGTGTAAGGACCTGGTGTGTCGACACTGTGGCAAAAAGGGACACATTGAGTATACCTGTAAACAAAAGAAAAAGAGGCCTGTGGTCTGGCTGACAAAAAGAGGAACCTTGCATACCCTAGAGCAGACCCAGGATGATCAAGGTGACAACTCCTCACAAGAGGAAGTGCCACTGCATGTTTTGTCTTTGGCAGCGGGCTCACATGAATACTGGGTAACCCCCTTATTGGAGGGCAAACCTATACGCATGGAACTAGACACCGGTGCAGCTGTCTCGCTGGTTCCTGAGACTGTGTATAAGGAAAAGCTACAGCATCTTCCGCTTAAGGCAACAAAAACTGTTCTGAAGACGTATACAGGTGAAGCTGTGCCCATGTTGGGCACTATTGATGTTAAGGTGGGGCTCAATGGACGGGCGGCTAAATTGCCACTGTTTGTGGTGAGAGGTGACTACCCAGCCTTAATGGGTAGGTCTTGGCTTGGGAAGATTCAGCTGAACTGGGCAGAAGTGCACCGGATGACTAAAGAAGAAACAAGTCTAACCCCTATACTAAGGAAACATGCTGCTGTTTTTGGAGATGATTTGGGAAGTATGAAGGGAATCACTGTGACATTGAACATTAAACCTGGCAGTCCACCAAAATATCTGAAAGCCCGAACTGTGCCATATGCCATCAGGCCAAAAGTTGAAGCAGACCTGGAGCGCCTGGTCACCAATGGAGTCCTAATACCAGTTACCCATAGCTCATGGGCCACTCCTATCATTCCAATAGTGAAGAAAGATGGCTCTCTCCGGATTTGCGGTGATTTTAAAGTCACTGTCAACCCAGTGTTGTGTGCAGAGCAATACCCGCTTCCCCGCATCGATGACCTCTTCGCAGGCCTGGCTGGGGGACAAAAGTTCAGTAAGATTGATCTGAGTCAAGCATATTTACAGATGCAGGTCGATGAAAAGTCCCAAGAGCTGTTGACTATTGTGACTCATAAGGGGCTTTATCGATACTGTCGCCTACCCTTCGGAATCACATCGGCTCCCGCCCTGTTCCAGAGGGCTATGGACCAGATCTTATGTGGCTTGTCAGGAGTTCAGTGCTATCTGGATGATATCCTGGTCACTGGAAGAAATGAAGAGGATCACTTAAAGAATTTAGAGGCTACCCTACAAAGACTGGAAGAGTATGGCCTACGAATTCGCAAAGACAAGTGTGAATTCTTCAAGCCCTCTGTTGAATATTTGGGACACATCATCGATTCTGCAGGTCTTCATAAGGCCCCTGCAAAAGTTAAAGCTATTGTGGAGGCTCCCCCACCTCGAAATGTAAGCCAGCTACGCTCATTTCTAGGACTACTGAACTATTATGGAAAGTTCATCTCACAGTTAGCCACACTGCTAAAACCACTTCATGAGCTCCTTGGGCAGAACAAGGCCTGGAAGTGGACTGAAGCCTGTGATGTTGCATTTAACAAAGCTAAGGATGCATTGTTAAATTCTGAAGTTCTAACGCACTTTGATCCATCCTTACCCCTGCAATTGGCCTGCGATGCTTCCCCTTATGGAGTGGGAGCGGTCGTGTCACACATTATGCCTTCGGGAGAAGAAAGGCCTATTGCTTTTGCTTCACGCACTCTAAGCAAAGCAGAAACTAACTACGCCCAAATCGAACGTGAGGCATTAGGAATTGTTTTTGGAATTAGGAAGTTTCATCAGTACCTGTTTGGGCGAAAGTTTACTCTTCTTACAGACCATCGACCTCTGACATCAATTTTTGGACCCTACACAGGCATTCCCCCATTAGCTGCTAGTCGTATGCAACGTTGGGCATTGATACTTTCTGCACACACATATGAAATCAAATATCGGAAATCCACTCTGCACGGCAATGCAGATGGCCTCTCAAGGTTGCCTTTACCGGTCAAACATCAAGATAGTGCCCAAAAGGAAATCTTCTACTTTGAACAGGTAGAGAATACACCCATCACTGCTACTCAGATAAAGAAGGCAACCCGCATTGACCCAGTATTATCCCAAGTTATGGACCTGGTGATGCATGGAAAATCTCGACAAACCTCTCCGGTCTCACCCGACCTTGTTCCCTACATATCCAGGCGGACGGAGTTATCGGTCCAATCTGGTTGTTTGTTGTGGGGGAGGCGTGTCATTATTCCACCACCCCTGAGATCACAGATGTTAGAACAGCTACATTCCGGTCACTGTGGAATAGTGCGCATGAAGGAAATTGCACTAAGCTATTTTTGGTGGCCTAGATTGGACGGTGCTATTGAAGAGAAGGCAAAAGCTTGTATGTCATGTCAGGGTGTAAGAAATGCACCCCAGTGGGCACCCCTACACCCATGGGACTGGCCTGAAAACCCTTGGCAACGTATTCACATTGACTTTGCTGGCCCCCTTGAAGGAAGCATGTTCTTGGTGGCAGTAGATGCCCATTCTAAATGGCCAGAAGTCTCTATAATGCAGTCCACTACTGCAGAGAGTACTATCCAAAAACTACGAGGACTCTTTAGTCGTTTTGGTCTGCCAGAACAACTTGTGAGCGACAACGGACCGCAGTTCGTCTCTCAGGAGTTTCAAAATTTTATGAAGGCAAATGGGATACACCACATCATGTCAGCACCATATCATCCGTCCACCAACGGATTAGCTGAAAGATTTGTGCAGACAATGAAAAACGCTTTGAAATCAGCAAAGGGACAACACTCCATTCAAAAGCGTCTGGATACCTTCTTACTTTCCTATAGAAACACACCTCATGCTACGACCCAGGCTTCCCCAGCCTTTCTAATGATGGGACGACAGCTGCGCACTTGCTTTGATCTGCTGAAACCTTCTGAACCCAGACAAACTGTGCAACATCAGCAGCAATATCAAGTCATCAGACGGGCACCCAGAGCAAAAGACCGAACCTTTAGCCCAGGACAGCCAGTTTTGGCTCGGAATTATACTTCCAGAGCTAAATGGGTCCCGGCCACCGTCATCACTCAAACAGGACCTGTTTCCTATACAGTCTGGACTGCAGAGAATCTTATCTGGCGGCGACATGTAGATCAGCTGTTGCCAGGTCATGCCAGTCTTCAGGACCCATCTGCAGTTGAGGGGTCTGACTTCACCCCTCCTGGTGAGACACCGAATCATGAGTCACCTGTTCCTGACTGTTCTCCTCCATTACTGCCGGCAGCTGAGATACCCCTTTGCCCAGCACGAGCTGATACCACCTCCTCACCTATTCGTGCTGCGGACCCTGAGCCCCTAGTACTTTCGGGTGCAACAACACCAGAAGTTCGCCATAATCCACCTAGAGACAGAAGGCCTCCTCATCGGCTGGATCTTTAGTTAGGGCGAACCCACGGTTATGGGGCAAAATAATCCCCAGGGTTTAGCCGGGAATGGAGGCAGTCTACCCTCCTTCTCTAGTTTAGTGTGTGTTTTATTTAGGGGATGTTCTTATTAGGGGGGGAGGAATATGTTGTGTATTTGGTTGTCATGGGTTTTGTTACTATGGCAACTGAGTTAGACTATTAAGGGATAGCTCAGCCGGTTTCAACCGGCTGAGTGAGCTCTCTGTAATCTGTAAATAAAATGGAGGTTTTGGTAGCTGTCTGCTCTCTGGCCTCAAGTGATTGCTTCCTACACCAGCTGCCCCAAGGATATAACAAGGTGAGCAGTTACCCACAAGGTGGAATTCTGGAAAAGTGTGTTCATAATCAAATAGGATGTCTCTGGAGCTCAACTCTGGTCCTGAAGGGCTAGGGCAGCTGGACCGTGAAGTCTCATTTCTGTGTAGGAGTAACAGACAGAGCCTGTACCCAGGAAATGTACCAGAGAGGCCAAGGAAAGAGACTGTGCTGAAGCCACCACAGACTCAGAAAGCTTAAAGCACATAGGCCACGTGTGAGGCACAAACATAGCAGCTTGGTGAGAGTCCAGTGGAGAGTGGGGTTGCCACCTGTCCAGGTTTTCCCAGGAGTATCCCTTTTTTGAGGTAGCTGCCCCAGGATATCTGTAAGGGCACTTAGCACACGCTGCCAGCTCTCTGGTTTTATGGGCCCAACCTCATCCTGGATGTCCTGGTTTGTTCTTCCTTAGAGATGGCAGAGTGGGGAGCTTTGCTAGGTTGTGACACTAGGGGAATGGGGGTGACTAGCATAGGAACCAGTTCTTCTGCCTGTACATCAGGAATGCTCAACTGGCTACCTATTAGCAGATTATGTTTTCTTGGCACCATTCAACAGTACAAAGGGGATAGAGCTGGGGCTGAGAATCTGTCTCAATATGCTCATTTTTATATTTGAGGAATCAATAGGTTTATAAAGTGAGTTGCCTATTACGTGTTTTGTGCATCACTTCATAAATCTTTAGTGAGTTTTTTCAGTGGTATATTTAATAAATTATTAAAAACAAAAGAAGGGGTGAGATCCTAACCACACTGAAGTTAATGGCAACAGGATTAAACCCCACAACTCAGATTGTTTCCTTTTTCCTTACTGTATTAATGTGTATGCTGTACACGTGCCTCTCCTAGGTGCTATGGAATTCTAAGTATATGTGGAGGAAGATGAGTAGGAGAAGCTTCCTGTTTCACTCTTATCACATAACACTTGTATATATGCATGCCCTTAAAAAACGGGCCCCTATTTCCTCCTCCCCACCATCTCTCTCCCAAGAGGAGTCTGTCTACTTTATTGTAGCATCAAAGCTCCAGTGATGGCTTTGGTTTCTTTGTGCCTGTT
Organism: Mauremys mutica; assembly: GCF_020497125.1. Lineage (NCBI taxonomy): Eukaryota > Metazoa > Chordata > Testudines > Geoemydidae > Mauremys > Mauremys mutica. Next base: position 154,081,695 of record NC_059073.1, read on the forward strand.
GTACTGCTGCTTGAAAAAGGGATGCTTGTTTCATATGCTAACTCCATCACATGGATAAGAAATATGTTATCTTTCCAAATAGACAAACATACATAGATTTGGAGATACACTTGTGTAGGTGTAAGGATGAAACACACATTTAATGTATTAGCATCCCCTGTGAATGCTTTCCAAGTATTTTAAGGAAGGTTTTGCTAGAAATAGTGCAAGTCAATCTGTCTCTCTCACTCTATTTTAATTTAGACTTTAAAAAAAAACCCAAACAAACAAAACTTGTGATTTCCCCCTGCTGCTCTTTTGAATCCCCCAACTCCCACCAAGAGCATGGAAAACAAACTCAAATGAGTGTGCAGTAGGAGAGAAGGGAGTAAGGTGCTGCCCTTTTGCACTGCCCAACTAAGGGCTCCCCAAAACAGTAGAAACAATTTGCTAAAAATGGAATGGATTACAGATATAGACGTGGATTCTTTCACCGTCTTCTCTTGACCTGTGGAACAGTCTGGCCATGTGTTCAAAAGGGAAGTGTGCTGTACCACTTACAGGGATATTGCAAATTGCTCCAGCAGAACCACAGAACTTTCGGAGGCATTGAGGAGCGTGCAGCATTTCTTCCTTAAGGGCACAATCTAGCCATGAATCATTATAATATATGTAACAGGATTTTTTTTCCCCCTGTGACACCATTTACTGTTGCTGTAGCCATGCAGCATAATGCGACCACTACAACTGTGATTTATCAGTGTTCAGTATATAAAACTTCAGATTGTTATATGATCATATGGTTTCATATCATACTTTTAGAACCTGATCTTGAACTTCTTCCTCAAGCAAAACAAACGTTAAGATCCTAGAAGTTAGAGATGGCAAATAGATCAGTAGTCCTCTAGAAGTGCTAAATATAGATTAACCTTTTGTAAGGGATGTATCAGACACTGAACAAGTCTTTATTTACTTCATTGGGAATTAACACACATGTATGATCTGCATGACTAGCTTGAGGAAAAGGTAGATTTTCTCTTTTCATGCCTGAGTTAAAATTTATACTCCACGAAAACTCATATTACAGTTTTTGCTACTTTGCTACGTAGATTTTCAGAAAGCTTTGACAAGGTCCTTCACCAAAGGCTCTTACGCAAAGTAAGCAGTCATGGGATAAAAGGGAAGATCTTCTCATAGATTGGTAAGTGGTAAAAGATAGGAAACAAAGGGGAGGAATAAAAGGTCAGTTTTCACAATGGAGAGAGCTAAATAGTGCCGTCCCCCAGGGGTCTGTACTGGGACCAGTCCTGTACAACATATTCATAAACAATCTGGAAAAAGAGGATGGCAAAATTTGCGGTGGCAAAATTTGCAGATGATACAAAACTACTCAAGAAAGTTAAGTCCAAAGTGTCCCTGCCAGCAGGTATATGGGATCTTGGGGAGCAATTACCACACGGGTGGGGTGCAAAATAAACTTTATTAAGAAATTACAAAAACAGGGAAAATTCAATAGTAAGGGGTATGGGGTTGTTAAGGTAGACAATTGGGAAGGGGTTTCTTTTTGGTGAACAGTAAGGGGGTTTCAATAGTGGGGTACAACACAGTAGGATACAATACAGTGGGTAATCAGTTAACACTGAGGTATAAATGTAACAGGTAGCTAGCGATTTCTATGTAAAAAGGTGTGTCACAGCAGCATATAACCAACTAACAGTTATGGATAAAATGTGTTAAATAACAAACAGTTTTAGGTAAAAATATGTCACAGTGGTGTAAATGTAGAATGTGAGGGGTATCAGAGAGAAAAAAGTAACCAATGGGGTTTTGTGCTAGACTTCAGCAATACAATTGAGGTTTGGCAGTAGGAGCACAGAGACACAGACACACAGAGAACAAGCAGGCTGTAAGTTTAAGCAGCAAGGACTTCAGCAATACAATCGAGGTTTGGCAGTAGGAGCACAGAGACACAGAGAAGCTGGGGGGGTGTTTGCAGTGGGAAGACAGACAATTACAATTATACAGAACACAGCAAAAATCTTATCTATGAGCTAACTTAACCAAGACTACACAAATTAAAACACAATGCAACAATTCTCTAAGCCTAACTTACAAAGTATAATGATAAACCTAACTTAATGGGTGCAACTTATGCTAAGGATAGTTCCAGAGGGCTGAGTGGTGTGTGTCCAGGACACAGCTCCAAAGAGGGGGGGGGTGACTGCAGCAGTGAGGTGGCTGCAAGCAGGCTTATTTCTAGCAGCAAAGGCACTGCAGAACTAGAAACAGATTACAGATACAGACCAAGGAGTTAGCTTGGGTCTGTCTGTTGGGGAAACAGAACCAGCAGCCAGGACAAGGGAGGGGAGTGGTAAGAGAGAGGTTTTAAGACACAGACCAAGGTTTAGCTTGAGTCTGTGTGCTGGGGAGACAGAGCCAGCAGCTAAAATAATAAAATAAAAGTATAGAAAGTTTCACAGAGGGATTCTTACCATCCCACAAGGCAGCAGCAGAGGCAGAAGCAGCAAGAACATCAGAAGGCTCGGTACAGTCTTGATAATCAGGAGATCTCTCAGGCAGCAATTTGTTCTTCGTGGGGGGGTTCAAAAACGGGGGTACGCTCAAAAATAAAACGAGAGTGGAGAAAGGACCCCCAGAACCCCTGGTTGATCAGACCAGGCAGCAATGCAAGAACCTTTCTGAAGTCTGTTCAAAAAATGTCTGTTTATAAAGGCAAACCCTGGCAGCTTCCTGCTAGTAACTCTTATTGGCTCCCCCTCTTACAGGTAGGAGAGAAGGCAGAGAAAAAAAAAACTGCAGGCAGCCACCAAGACATGTTTGGACTAGTCCTGAGCCCAGAGGTATGACTCATGCCCAGGATCTTAAAAACACAATAGGTCTTGCAGCTCTGGACAGAGCCTACCCTACACCAAGCCCAGGTTTTAACAAGGTGATAACAGGACTAACCCTTTGAACAGAGCAGTGGTCCCACTTAGCACAAGTTGCCATCCCTTTGAGAAGGGCAATGGCTTTTGTTAAACAACTTAAGGGGCCCTCCCTTTGAGAAGGGCAGAGGCCCTGGTAAACAACTTAATAGCCAGGGAGGGGCGGCCACAGAGGAGAACAAGAACAAAATGGAGTAAGGGGACAGCTTTAAGAAACAAAATGGAGCTGTAACGGACACAAAGCAGACTGTGAAGAATTACAAAAGAATCTCTCAAAACTAGGTGACTAGGCAACAAAATGGCAGATGAAAGTCAATGTTGATAAATGCAAAGTAATGCACATTGGAAAATATCATCCCAATTATACATATAAAATGATGGGGTCTAAATTAGCTCTTACCACTGAAGAAAGAGATCTTAGAACCATTGTGGATAGTTCTCTGAAAACATTCACTCAGTGTGCAGCAGCAGTCAAAAAATCAACAGAATGTTGGGAATCATAAAGAAAGAGATAGATAGTAAGACAGAAAATATCATATAGCATTTATATAAATCTATGGTACGCTGACATCTTGAAAACTGCGTGCAGCTGTGGTCGTCCCATCTCAAAAAAACATATATTGGAATTGGAAAAGGTTCAGAAAAGGGCAACAAAAATTATTAGCAGTATGGAATGGCTTCTGTATGAGGAGAGATTAATAAGACTGGGACTTTTCAGCTTGGAAAAGAGATGACTAAGGAGGGATATGATAGAGGTCTATAAAATAATGACTGGTGTGGAGAAAGTAAATCAGGAAGTGTTATTTATTCCTTCTCATAACACAAGAACTAGGGGTTACCAAATGAAATTAATAGGGAGCAGGTTTAAAAGAAACAAAAGGAAGAATTTCTTCACACAACACACAGTCAACCTGTGGAACTCTTTGCCAGAGGATGTTGTGAAGGCTATAGATTATAACAGGGTTTTAAAAAAGAATTAGATAAATTAATAATGAAGGATACGTCCATCAATGGTTATTAGCCAGGATGGGCAGGGATGGTGTCCTTAACCTCTGTTTGCCAGGAGCTGAGAATGAGGGACAGGGAAAGGATCACTTGATGATTACCTGTTCTGTTTCATTCCCTCTGTGACACCTGGCATTAGCCACTGTCAGAAGATAGGATATTGGGCCAGATGGACCTTTGGTCTGACCCAGTATGGCCATTCTTATGTTCTTATATTATAGGGTTAATTCTCCTGTCCCAAGGAATGTGGCATTACAGGGCTATTTCGTGTTTGTGTTATGGAGTGTCACCTTTGCCTTGACAACAGGTATGTGCTATACTGGGGTGGCTCTCAGCCTTGACAGAGCTTGAAGTCATTGTCTATTAAAATTACACCAGCTCCATCATGAATTTAATTCAGTTTCTTCTTCCTCCTGAATTGAATAATCTAGTAATATTTCTGAATGAAGAAAAACATCTTTTTCATGTAGATTTTTTGTTACAGAACAGGGGATATTTTTAGTGATCTAAGCATCAGGAGGCTTGGAGAGCAGAAATGGGTGTACCCCTAGCAGTGTTGTCTAAGCCCTTCATTCCTTTCAAGGTAGAGAAAATAGCTACAGTGTGATTTGCTGTATGGGTCTTTCCAGTAAGACCTTAGAAACTGAACTGTGTTTGCTCAGCATGGATGCTAAACATCTAATGTTTTTAATAAGACAAATAATGTAATATGGTGTATCTGACCAGCCCCCCACATGCTGCTCAAGTGTTATAAAGGGCATTCTGTCCTGTTGAGCTGCTCCCTTCCACAGCAGAATTGGACTAAGATATACACATTTATATAAAAATATGTAGCTTACTCAAACATAAACCAATATTTGTTAGAAATGTTATTAGCTAATCCACTTCACATTTGCATAGACAAATAAAGGGTTTTTTATTAACAGGAAAGAAAAATATGCAATAATGCCTTTTTACAAATATATATTTACTATTAAGTAATATTAAACATATTAAATTATCAAAATGTTAGACACTTTCAGAAACTAAAGGATCATTTCATTTTGTTATGTGTCAAGTGTTAAGAATATGCTTATGTGCAGTGCAGAGAGTAGAAAAAATCCATGCCCTGTGAAGCTTACAATTATATGCCAATCATATCACTCCTTATGGTGGTAGTCTGCTCAGCAGAAGTATGTTTTGAAATACTTTGCACAACATAGTATATTCCATCCAAAGATTTTAAATTCCATGTGAGGGATTACATTTTCAAAATAATTGTAACAGAAGTAAACCTTCTACCCAAAAATATATGTAATACTTCAATGTACAGATATTTGTCTATTGCTAAATTGCCAAATGCAAGTCAAGACCCTTAATTTTTCAAATTTATTTTTGTTTAACCATTTAGTGATATAGAATACGTGTCATTTTAGCCAATTAGAGGTAATGCTCTGAGAGAGCTTTCATTTAATCATTTTTTGGGCATGCTGTATATATTATTTCAGATATCACTGTCTACCTTGCCTCTGTCTTTGGGCTGTTTTGTATAAAATCACTATTCACTGAACTAGTGATTCAGTAAGCCATTCACTTTTTTGGGAAGGATTGAGGGCTATTTCCATTTTCTAACTAACACATGTCAAGCTGTCAAGAGACCCATGCTGGGTGACTCTTTATCACTCTCAGACTTTGAGGGTCTTAGCTTTTCAATTTAGAATTCCCTGTTCTGGGGATGGAAAATATGGAAATTCTTGCTAACTGTGATATTACTTGGAAAAAGCAAATACCTATACTTTAACACATAGTCAAGAACTTTCTTCCAGGTCTCAGCATATTTCTGGCATTTCCAATATATATTTGAAGATACTGTCAAAGTAGAGCTGAGCAAATAAGTGTGTGTGTGTGTGTGTGTGTGTGTGTGTGTATATATCTCACTGAAACAATGTTTTAACTTGAAACAATTGGGGTGGAGGTGGTTTTGTATTGGGTTGGTTTTGTGTGTTTTTCACTCTCTTTAAAAAATAAAAAAAGCTTTACATTTCTAAAAGAAATGCTGTACCATACCAAAATGTTTCAAAGTGAAAAACAAATATTTCAAAATGGTTCAAATGAAAAGTTGAAATGCCTCATTTTGAAATGGCCAAATCAAATCATTTTGACTTAATTTCCCCCCCTCCCAACGGAAACTGTTCTGCAAATTAGAACCAAATTAGCTAATAGGTTCAGTTCCACAAAAATACATTTTTGAGCAAATTTACTATTTGTCCCCCTCTCCCTCCCAAATTGTCTAGCTGTACTATCATTTGCTTGGCTAGGGACTGCAGTTATATAACATCAGTATAATACTTTGCAATTCCATATTATTTATTCAGTCTTTCCTTTCTAATCCTAGCATCTTAACTTTTATTTAACAGTTTGGTTTTGGTTTTTAAACTAGTGAAGTTAAGCTCCTCCCCCCCCTTCTTGATTTAACTCCAACTCCTCTTCTGTTTCCCATTTCCCATTGTACAGCATCTTGTGGTCTACTTACTAGTGTGTCAGCACAAGCAGGCAGAGTCCTCAGAATGATGATACATGTACATGCTCAATGAACTTCATATGTTTATTACTGGAAGAGAGTACAGAGGCAGCTCCCCTCCTGCTGCTGATGCTGCTGTCCAAAACCAGTTTCTGTCTCTTCCCAAAGCAGGAAGCGGTGAGCTTGTGCACTCAAATATACACACACCTGAACTTCCTCTGAGACTTACTTCCTGAGTCTGGGGTACATTCCTAACTGGGAGGAGTCACATGTTACAGATGCACCAAGAAACACACACTTACCCAGCCAGCACAATATCTTTTGGACAGTGTTTATAAAGCCAAATAGTTGCCAAATAATCTATTATATATAAAGCAATATTGGGGAGGAAATGTTTGCCCCAAGTTTGTTTGAGAGAGACCCTAACACACAGCTCCATCCTCAAGATACTACTATCTTCCAAGTTCTTTTATCCTCTGCTGTGAAATATTCACAGTTCCATAAGGTTGGTTTCCTTAGATTCTGACCCTTACCTTTTACTTCTTTCACAGTCATACAATATTTCCACGTGGTCAAAAAGCTATATGTGTTTGTACTCAGGAGGCCTTCTTTTTAAAGTAATTCATTGCCAATATGAGGGGGGTTGGGTTGTCTCTCACTAATTGTAGCTAAATTTGAGGCACTTCACCAGCATTAGATGTTGATTCAATCAAGTAATGGGCATTACAACTAAACAATAAAGTAGTGCTTTACAAACCTTAATGTATTACTAGTGTGGACACACAAAGGAACATACTTCACAATAACTGAACTGTGGCAGACACAAACGAGATGCAGTTCATTAAAAGATTCCAATTTTATTTAAAGATTTTAAAAAATAGTCTGAACTTACAAGAACTAAGGCACAAATCAAATGAGCTAATTTTGAATGTAAGGAATGCACAAGTGAGAAAGTGCCCTACAGGGTGATGAAAATGTGTGGCGATATCACCTGTCTTCAATCAGGAGTACATAGGCTAAGTTTGATTGGACAGTAGAATTCAGTTGTGCTACTAAATTTTCACACATTCTTGGTGCATCTTTATTCACTTTGCATATTTTATTCAGATTTGGATGAGTAGATGTCCTGATAATAAAATGCTGGCTACGTCTATGAGGGAGGAGGACGGATAATTTTATGGCATAGGCATATTAATGGGAGTAAGGGGATCTAGAAGTTATTGAGTTCAGTGGAGTTACTCCAGACTCTCAGCTGTTACACAAGTATCATTGAGAGCTGAATCTGTCCTCAGTAGTTCACAAAGCAATGTTACACATGCCATTTTGAACCCTCAGTGGTGGGACCTAGGAACAAAGTGATTCTCTTTACTGACAGCACCCTGATTGTGCATACCAAACATCCTTGCACTGTGTAGTGTGGATAACCATGGGGAAGAATGATCAACTTTGCTTTTTTTGTTAATGATGGGTGTGTGGCTGAGTATATGAGAGAGTGAATACAAAAATCATATTTTTACATTTTTTCCCATGCATACATTAATATTTTATAAACCTCCTTAAAATAATGTAAACCACAAAGGTGGGATTACTAGCTTCTAAATGAGAGGGTACATATCAATGTAGGTACAGTAAAATATTCATTTATATTTCCTTAACTAAGTATTAAACCACTACCGATTAAAAAAACAAAACAAAAAACAATAAAACTCAGAACTAGAGGTTTAGCTATAGATAATATGAAATGCTTGCTTACTTGATATACATTATATTCCATACTTAACCCAAGATAGATCCTTTACTAGGAATATAAACATATTTAATGTGTGTGTGAGAAAATCTCATATATGAAGGCTTAATGCATGTTGCCTGAGTTGTTAATGCAGTAGAAAGTGTATGGGTTATGGGCATTGTAAATGAATGTTCTACCGAGTACAGCAGGTGAAATGTATCGTTTGTGGACATGTGATTTAGTGATGCATCAAGGAGGACATTGAGAAACATACACAAATAAATATAACAACTCGTATGTGACTGTGAATCATCCAGGTTTACCTGGGTCAGCTCCTAGTTACCCTTCTCTCTCTGGGTCACACCTTCACCAGATGAAATCCAATTACAGAAACTATGCCTTAGGCCTTTTCTTGCATAGTGAAAACACTATGGAGCAGATGTGTGGAAGCTGTAAAAGAACTGGTTTCAGCTCCCCAGCCCTATAGTCATATAGCATAGCCTCAGTACTATTCTAAACTACACCTTTGTAGCAACAGTCTCCATGGTGCCAGCTTTGTCCATTATCCCCCACTGCTACTACCACCACCACTGGATGCTGGGAGGCCATGGTGGGAAGAAAAGATGTGTTTTCATGCACTCGATATAAGCTTCTCTCTCTCTCTCTGACCACCTTATTCAAAAATAATTACTATATACACTTGTTGATTTGATGAGTGCTATATGACTGTACTCTGGTTCAGTCTGTCACTGGCCATCTTTTTAAAGACTTCTGAAAGGATCAGTTGCCCTGTATCCTGGGCAGCTCCTCCTTAAAACTGCTCCCTCCTGACTTTTTGTAACTGCTTTCTTAAAAGCCACATCTGCAGGAACCAGGAGCTAGCATGAGAATCTCAGTTGTATTTATTTTTTCAGGAAGTATCTAGCCCCCATGGTTGCAGAGAGAGAGAGCTGAGTGTACGCTAAAGGCTAAGAAAGCAGAAGGCAAATTAAAACAAAAAAATATATATTTTTTAAATTAGGATTTTGGGGAGCCTGACTCATGATATTTCAAAGTTTTGGGTTGGCAATACTGAACTCCTATAAGAACTGGAAAGGCTGGGAAACCAGAGCAATATCCATAGTCCTTTCTCTTATTCAGTGGTAAAACTTATTTCTGTGACAGTGAGTTTATCACTTTTTAGTTAAAGTACAAGATAAAACAAAGATGAAAGAAAATTTAAAAGGGTAAACATGTTACAGTTAATGCATGTTCGGAAATGAAGCTTATGCATGAACAAAAATGCAGAGTACTGTTTATTCACTATTGATTGAGGTTACCTTTCATCCTTTCCACATTTTATAGTCATGCAGACGTCCCTTCTATATTGTGTATAACTGGTCAAGATTACATTTTGAAATCAAAGTAATCTTTCCTATTTTTCAGGTAGAGTGTATGCATTTTAATCAAATATGGAGAAATGGCCAGTGGGATTTAGCATACTGTATAAATAAAATGAAATAAAAAACTGCATTGCATTATTAAAAAGCTTTAACATAACGAAGTTATTTATGTCTGCTAGGAAAGTGCAACCTGGTTCAGATAAAATAATAGATGAATCTATGAATAAATCATTTAGTGATATGTGAAAACAAAAAGTGTAAATATAATTTAAATAGTTGTATGCCTCTGTATTACAGATGTTGGGACCAGAAGCCGAAGAGTGTGTGTGTGTGTGTGCATGCGCGTGTGTGAGAGAGAGAGAGAGAGAGAGTAAAATACACAAGTAAGGTACAGTACCCAAACCAGAAATAATACCTAGCTCTCATATTGTGCATTTCATCTGTAGATCTTAAAGTGCTAGACAAAGAAGGTCAGTATCATTGTCCCCATGGAATGTTTTAATTAAAACCAGTATCTTGAACCGCAGAAACAAATTAGAAGCCTCTTCAGTCTTTTAAAGCATAAATGTATTCTGTGCCCTTCACAACATCTGCTAAATACTTTAACAAATGAACACTCCTCTGCAGTGTGTAAAATTCAAACCTAGGAATACTGTGCTACTGCATGAAAATTGGAAAGTGAAATTGACTGGCACCTACTTAGAAACAAGAGTGAAACTGACTACATTAGAAATCCAAAAACAAAACCACCTTCCCACCCTCTGGTCTCCCCATAAGTAATGGTTAAACTAAATTAGCTTAAAATTAATTCAATTTAGTAATATAGATATGGAAATATGATTTATAACCTACAGTATCCTTTTTTTGCACAGCTGTGTAGCTTCCTGGTCTTACCTGAGCAACTAGGCAGAAGCATTGAAATGCTGCAAGTATTGCCATAAGCAATGCCACTATTTCTGACACATCTGAAGGGGTACTGGAAAGCTCGAGAGAGATTCTGTGCTCATGATTTTTCCAGACTGACTTTCAGAGTTTTGCTGAATTCAAAAATGACTCGTGTATATTTAAAGGGTTTTTTATGTTTTCTGTACTGAATTGAAACCATCAAATCATCTGAGACTTATTCATAACTTGTTAACTTTTGCAAAGCAAATGGAAGGAACCAAGGAACACAAGACTCACTTTTAGAAGTTTTTATCCATTGGTCAGCAAATCAGAACTTTGTTATGAAGGAGAATATTTGTTTTCTTTTGATGGATTGTTAAATGAACACTTGTTCCCTATTTTAGTTAATTGAACATCTGCCATTGTCTTCAGTGGAAGCAGAGTTGGGCCCTTTACATCTTTTTTTCACTGGGCCATGCTACAAATCTAATTCTCTCATTCAAGTTACTCTGAACTCACGCTATCTATTTTTTATCCACTAATAGCACTTAACTTGGGACTGCACTAAATGAACAACATTTAAATAGCTAATGGAACTAAAGACTTAATAATTACTCTGAATGGGCTGTTAAGACACATAATATTGTCTTTTTCAAAATTCTTCTATTTTAAGTGACCCAGGATAGATATACATTACAAATATGCTCTCATATAGCCCCAGTGTTCTGTGGCTGCTGAACATCTCATGAAAATGTGATTTTTTTCAAAAGGAATACTGTATATACAGAACAGACATATACCTACAGAGACTTACTATGAGGTATAGTGCTGAATATACTAATTTTCTCTGTCATAAATGTTTGAATATGCAGTCCTTGCACATACACGCACTATCATTAACATTAAACAAAATTCTTTGTTTTAATGTGCCCCAAATTCCTCTGAACTGAATGACCAATTTCATAATAGGCTGAGTGTCATGTTGTGTGAAGAAATAAGATTAGATTTTAATTATGACAGTTGGAAAAGAGGTTAGACTAATGAACTTGTTTATAATGTTTTGTTTTCTGGGGTGATAAGAGGAGTGCGTTTATCTTATATGTATTGATTCTCACTCTCCTAAATCAGTAGGGTGCTGAATATCCCTTTAGGGGTTGACTGTCAAAAGCATCAAACTCATAGTCAGAAACAATTTGGTTAGCGTTTTTTATACCAAAAGATGGACTGAAGCAGGTGACCCTGCTGTGGGATTTATTATAAGGCTTTGCTGCAGGACAGAAGATCTGTAGCTATAATTTTACTTCCCATTAACAGTCAGTTGGAAATCTCATGGAGAGATGTACTCTTCATAGAATTCTCCATAAAAGGACCAAAAATTACATATTTCAGCATATATAGTTGACAGCCTATGCTTTATTTCACATAAAAGTAATGATATGCTGGAAAAGAAATAAATACTTTGAAGTCCATGAAACTTAGTTATAATAGGACTGTTCTGATTTTTGTAGAGAACACACTGTCTGCGGGGAATGTAATTTAAACAGAGATGAAGTAAGAAATAGCCTAATAATGATATGCATTAAAGGACTATTATAGCACTAAGATCCCGATGCAATATTTATTCTTTCAAGTTGTTGGCTACTACTCTCTGTATCTAAAATACCTGTTCTTATTTTGTAATATTTTTAATCAAGAATTTTGATGGAAATCTGAACTATAACAATTGTGGTGCAGTCTTTATTTGGGGTTAAGAATCTTGTCCCATCTTATTACAAAAATGGCGACTGTACAAGTTCAGTAAGAAGCTAGGAAAAAGTCCAATTGTCACTTGTCTTACCAGTACTCAGCTGTTTGTGTGTGTGTGTGTGTGTGTGTGTGTGTGTGTGTGTGTGTGTGTGTGTGTGTGTTTTTTAAATTGTGCTTGGTAGATTTTCCTATCATGTTAAATCATTAATGACTTAGGCTTGTAGGTGCTACTGTAAAGCAAATAAATAATAATATGCTGTGTCAAAGTAGCAGAGTTTAAGACCTTATATGAAAGGAATGCAAAGTTCTTTCTGAGTCCCTCTTGGCACAGATGTTATACCGTACATTAAGATTCAGGATAATTACTGCTGAGTCATACTGGCACGTGAGTGCAGTTAGTTTAAGCTAGGATCCTCTACTGGAAGATGTTTAGATATGGCAGTGATGATGGCGGTATAAGAACCTAAATAGAATTCATAAATCTAAATCAGTGATCTCTCTGTCACCTCCACCTCCATCGTCCAGATCTCTGGCCTCCAGTTGTTTGTGGCTGCTGTATTATACATTGTAAATTGTCCTGCCCTCCCCACCCCAGCATCTACATTTACAAATCTTAAATGCCTCTTGATGCATAAAAGAAACTGAGACTATCAGCAAGTACAGGCGTGTCCACCCTGCTTGAGATGTAGTGTGCTGAATGAGCCATTAAAAGAACATCTGTCATGCTTCAACAAGTATCCCTTTAATGTGAATAAATTGATTTTTAGCCTGAGAGGCCTATTTAAAACCATTATGCCTAACTCTGTTCCCAGGTAACGATGCCTTGTGTGAAGATTAGACTGTAGTGCTTTTGCAAAAGTTGGTATTTGCAGAAGTGACTGTCATAGGATTTACCCCCACTCTGAACCTTAGAGTATAGATGTAGGGACCTGCATGTGAACCTCCTAAGCTTAATTAACAGCTTAGATCAATAGGCTGCCACCACTCCCAAGGACTAACTCCCTTCCCTGGGTAGTCTTGAGAGACTCCACCAATTTCCTGGTGAACACCGATCCAACCCCTTAGATCTTACTACAAGGAGAATTTAACCATCCTCTCTCCTTTCCCCCACCAATTCCTGGTGAGTCCAGATCCAATCCCCTTGGATCTTAACAACAGGGAAAAATCAATCAGGTTCTTAAAAAGAAGGCTTTTAATTTAAAGAAAAGAAAGGTAAAAGGAGAAAAAAAACCCTCTGGGAGATAGCATACAAGCTGATCTCACAGACAACAGATTTAAAACACAGGATGTTCCCCTGGGCAAAAACCTTAGTACACACAAGAATACCCAATTTGATTATTCCCCTAATGCCAAGACAAGTTACAAAAAGAAAATAAACAAACCTATTTATTATTTTCTAAAACTTACTACTCTGATAAGAGGCTGGTTCCTTGATCTTTTCCACTCCGGCTGAAACTGACTCTAAACAAAGGAAACTTCCATCCTTCCTTTTGAAACATCTTGTTCCCCCATTGGTTCCTCTGGTCAGGTGTCAGCTAGGCTAGGTGAACTTCTTAACCCTTTACAGGTAAAAGAGGCATTAACCCTTAACTATCTATTTTTGACAGTGACATTTTGGCATCTCAAAAACTTATTTGTGGACAGCAAAATATTTTTTTGGTTATTATCTACTGCAGCTGGTACATTTGAAGCAGTGTGGGTAGAATGGCGAAAAGGAGTAAACACACATCTCATCAAAACCATCTAAACTACCAACTTTCTTTGACTTGTTAGAAATATGTTTTATGGAGACTGCTTTTGATCCTTAGATTTTAAAATAGTTTCCATATATCCCACCAAAGATTCTGTCTTCCTTGCTGGTATAGTATGTTACTTCCCATTGATTTTAGTAAAACTGTTTTCAGAGTAAGGAACTACTCAGTATGAGGTGGGCAGAATCAGGGTCTTATATTATCCATATTATTTTCCCCTCATTTGGTGTAATGACTCAACTCCTATTTCAGTTGTACAGCTATGTAAAAGAGACATAGGGAATAAGAGCCTCCCCTCCCCCCACCGCTCCCGGTATGGGCTACCCAGACATACAGGAGTGAGTGGGTTCTGTGTGCTCACATACTTCCCCTCACCTGGAGCCGTTGGTGAAGATGGAAACTGGATTGAGATTTGGTTCCAGTTCCCTGATGCATCGAGCACCAGAGTTAAGTCACTCCAGGGAAAGCTGGAAAAAGCAGCAGTTATGTCTCAGAGGGGTGTATTCCTGTGGTGGAGCCCTTTGCTCAGGACAATGCCTTAAAGCACAATCTAGCCATAAATGTTCCCAGCTGTGATCTGACCTTTCAAAAATAATTACTATATACACTTGTTGATTTGATGATGAGTGGGGTATTTTTACTGGCTTTCAAAGCTAGAGACTAAGAACAAATCTCCATGGGGGAAAGACACTGCAAGTTATCTGATCCACTTAGTGTCATGTAGAACCATATTTCAGTGAGGTAGCCATGCAGTATGGGGAAACAATGTGGTACAAACAGGAGTGATTCAATTAAACTAAGAAAGGAAAAATGTAGGATGAACATCAGGAAAAAAAAAACCATCCAGTCAGTGACCTATGGCAGGGATACAATGGAAGTCTCTTTACAGGGACATCTGAATCTGGAAAAGAAAAACATTTTAAAATATATTATTATAAGTCACACCACTCCAGAGTACCTTAGAGAATAAGCTATAAAGTGTTTACGGCAGGGATAGGCACCCTATGGCACGCGTGCCAAAGGCAGCACGCGAGCTGATTTTCAGTGGCACTCACACTGCCCGGGTCCTGGCCACCAGTCCGGGGGGCTCTGCATTTTAATTTAATTTTAAATGAAGCTTCTTAAACATTTTAAAAACCTTATTTACTTTACATACAACAATAGTTTAGTTATATATTATAGCCTTATAGAAAGAGACCTTCTAAAAACATTAAAATGTAATACTGGCACGAGAAAACTTAAATTAGAGTGAATAAATTAAGACTCAGCACACCACTTCTGAAAGGTTGCCGACTCCTGGTTTACGGCATAGTCTAGAGAACACCTTCTGTATATGCCGGAAGAATGGAGTTATTGATAGGTCTTTTCTAATGCTAACTTCCATTATCATATCACTAATACATTATTTCACAATGAAGTTACATACATGGATTTGACACTATGTCAAGTGAAACACAGCAATTTCAAATAAAACTCACTTTGAATTTTGGGTTAAAATTAATCAAAATCTTAAAGCAAAACATTGCAGAGAGAACCAAAGAAAATATGTACATGAACAACTGGGAAGCAAAACTGCTGGGTTTCATATAGATCTATTTGTTGTTTTTGCTTTCTTCATCTAAATACTTGATGAATATCATGTAAGTTTCAATGCAAACAATCTAAAGAACATAGCAAAACACAGAATATCAGAGTCTCTTCTAATAGATAAATCAGAAACAAAAACAAGGCTTCACAGAGTAGACATTAGTCTTCTAGGCAAATTTGCCAATATCTGTATCCTTCAATGGCATTATTGTTGGAAAAATCCTGTGTGTAGTAGTGCAGATATGAAAGGGAAGAAGTTTTATTCGAAAGAAGAGGAAACAGAGAGACAGATTTGACTATTTCATTTGGATTACCAATAATGGTAATGGTATGGTGTACTTTCTTCATCAGTACCATGTCCCACTTGTAGCACAATCTTTTCCTCAGACTCAGAGATTTTAAGGCCAGAAGGGACCATCATGGTCATCTTGTCTGACCACCTGCACATTTTAGGTCACAGAACCTCACCCACCCACTCCTGTAATAGACCCCTAACCTCTGGCTGAGTTACTGAAGTCCTCAAATCAAGTTTTAAAGACCTCACGTTGCAGAGAATCCACCATTTACACTAGTTTTAAACCTGAAAGTGACCTGTGCCCCATGCTCCAGGGGAAGGCAAAGAACCCTCTGGGTCTCTACCAATCTGACTCAGGGGAGAACTCTTTCCTGACTGTGATCCATGTCGGTTGGCCCACTGAGCCGCTAGGGGGTGGCGGGGAGCTACTGCCTCACTGGCTGTTCTGGGTCATGCCTCTGTCACTGGGGAATTAGCAGAGGGAGGGGCACTGGCAAGAGTCTCTAGTGCGCCCCTCAGGCAGGGGAGCGTCGGCGAGGGTCTGTAGTGCGCCCCTCAGGCAGGGGAGCGTCGGCGAGGGTCTGTAGCGCGCCCCTCAGGCAGGGGAGCGTCGGCGAGGGTCTGTAGCGCGCTCCTCAGGCAGGGGAGCGTCGGCGAGGGTCTGTAGCGCGCCCCTCAGGCAGGGGAGCATCGGCGAGGGTCTGTAGTGCGCTCCTCAGGCAGGGGAGCGTCGGCGAGGGTCTGTAGCGCGCCCCTCAGGCAGGGGAGCATCGGCGAGGGTCTGTAGTGCGCTCCTCAGGCAGGGGAGCGTCGGCGAGGGTCTGTAGCGCGCCCCTCAGGCAGGGGAGCATCGGCGAGGGTCTGTAGCGCGCCCCTCAGGCAGGGGAGCGTCGGCGAGGGTCTGTAGTGCGCTCCTCAGGCAGGGGAGCGTCGGCGAGGGTCTGTAGCGCGCTATCAGGAGTTTGCTACCCGAGGCGGGTTGGCCGGGGTAGGGGAACGCAGGCCCACCCAACTCCACTGTGTTCCAGCCCAGGGCCCTGACAGTGGCAGGGCGAGGGTCCCGCCACTGGGTCAGCAGGGGTCCTTCTGCAACACGCTGACCAAATAGACTCACCGCATGGTGCAGTTCTGTCCCTGGGCTCCTTCCTACCTGGTCTCTTGAGCGAGTCCCTCCGGGCCTTCCAGCTCGTCCGGGTATTCGGCTGCTGGCAGCTCCAGCTCCCCCTCTGCATCAGGCTCCTCCATTTCCTCTGGGTTCTCAGCTGCTGGCAGCTCCAGCTCCCCGTCTGCCTCAGGTTCCTCCAGTTCCTCTGGGTACTCAGTGGCAGGCAGCCCCTGTCCTTCCTCCAGGTCAGGTTTCTCCTGGTTCAGGGCCTCCCCTGGACCAGCAGCAGGTTTTGAAGGGAGCAGCCAGTGGTCTGTGTCTGTCTCCCTCCCTGGTGCTGCCCTGACTGGGCTAAGGGACCCACCTTTTGTACTTCCTGTTCCACCCGTCCCCTTCCAGGGGGTAGAGTAAGCTTGGTCTGGCCCCGCCCCCTCAGGCTGAGAGAGTGGCTCTTTACCCTCAGGTTCGGAGGGAAGCCACGCTGGCTCCCTACACTGACAATAAATACGGTGATTAGTTAGACTCTGAGCATTTCGGCAATACCCACCAGCCAAACACCTGGGAAAGAATTATGGTAACTCAAAGCCTTCCCCATCTCGTGTCTCATCACGGGCGATTGAGGATATTTGTGACTAGCAGTCAGAGATCAGCTACATGCCATTGCAAGCAGTCTTATCATATCATTCCCTCCATAAAATTATCAAGCTTAATCTTGAAGCCAATCAGGTTTTTGGCCCCCATGGCTTCCCTTGGAAGGCTGTTCCAGAACTTCATTCCTCTGATAGTTAGAAATCTTTGTCTAATTTCAAGCCTAAGTTTGTTGATGGCCAGTTTTTATCCATTTTTTCTTGTGTCAACATTGGCGCTTAATTTAAGTAACTCCTTTCCCTCTCTGGTATTTATCTCTCTGATGTATTCATAAAGAGCAATCTTCTCTCCCCTTAGGCTTCTTCTTGGTAGGCTAAACAAGTGAAACTCTTTGAATCTCTTCTCCTAACATAGGTTTTCCATCCCTCTGATTGTCCTAGTAGCCCTTCTCTTCACCTGTTCCAGTTTGAGTTCATCTTTCTTAAACATGGGAGACCAGAACTGCACACAGCATTCCAGATGAGGTCTCACTAGTGCCTTGTCTAGTGGTACTAACACTTGCCTATCTCTACTGGAATACCTCGCCTGATGCATCCTAGGATTGCATTAGCCTTTTTCATGGCTGCATCACATTGGAGGTTCATAGTCATCCTGTCATCAACCAAAACACACAGGTCTTTTTTCTCCTCTGTCTTTTCCAACTTATAAGTCCTCTGCTTATAGCAAAAACTCTTCTCGTTAGTCTCTAAATGCACTTGCACTTCACACTATTAAATTTCATCCCATTTCTATTACTCCAGTTTTCAAGGTCATGCAGATCTTCTTGTATGATATTCCAGTTTTCTTCTGTATTGGAAGTACTACCCAACTGTGTGTTATCTGCATATTTTATTAGCACACTCCCACTCTTTGTGCCATGGTCCATTAAAAAAAAAGGTAAATAAGAGCCGAAGACCGATTCCTGAGGAACTCCATTAGTAACCTCCCTCCAGCCTGACAGTTCACCTTTCATTAAGACCTCTTGTAGTCTCCTCTCTAACCAGATCCTTATCCACCTTTCAATTCTCATATTAGTCCCCATATTCTCCAATTTAACTAATCATTTTCCATGTGGAACTGTATCAAATGACTTACTGAAATCTAGATGGGTTAGATCTACTGCATTTACTTTTTCTAAGAAATCAGTTATCAGAGACATAACATCTACATATGTTTGTGGACTAAGGAGTTATACAACCAAGACTATGGACTAAACTCAGGCAAGAGTCCTTGTTCAACAGGTGGGTGGACTCTAGTTGTAGAAAATTTGCACTCTCTGATGGAGAAGTTTGTTGTATCAACCAGGCAAGGTAATAACAAACTTCAACAGGACTTTATTTTTAAAGTGGAAACCTCCTTACCAAGCTGCTGCTGCACCCTCTGTAACTCCCACTCTGCCTCCTCAACTCCTCCCTCATCCTTCCTGTTTCCTGTCCTTTCAGACTCCCAACAACCAGTGCTCCCAGTTCTAATAATCACAAGCAATATCTAAACACCACAAACTTTTAGACCAGTGAAGCCCCAAAATTGAGTGAGCACTGGCTGTAAAAGGGGCTGTTGTGTGTCTGAGTTAATGACTCAAGACTGTCAAATAACAAGCTCAATTGGAATGCTTTAATCAAAGATTATCAATCAGACATTAGTACAGCACTATATAGAATACAGAAATAAATAGATATATTATCACCCTTTGTTGTCACATGAAGAGCTGTCTGTGTCTCTCCTTCACTGTATCTGAAGGGACACACAGTTTCCATTTCCCCAATAAGTTCCCATACCAGTGTCATTATATAGGGTTATAGACAAAGAATACCTCTTTGTCAAAGAAACATATGTTGTTATATCATTTCTATACATTCTCAGTTTACCTGATTTACATATGAAGGCATGATTATTTACAGCTGAGAGGACTAACAATTCTTCAAGATAATATCCCTGTGGACCCTTCTTACCCCACAATCATTCTTCCCTGTTGATTCCCCAAAGAAAACATCTGCTGTAACAATCATCCCTTATTAGTTTCCCAAGTCTATACATTCATATGTAAGCTTATAGATATGTTAAGGAGATGGTTTCCAAGGATAGCTGGAGTTTTATAGACATGAAGGCACCCAAGATTGTTAAAATACAGCATATAATGCATAACATTCCTGAATAGGGTTACTTGTTGGTCAAGGACCAGTGTTCTGGGCCTTAGAATTCAGACACACTCTTTGTTGAAGCTAAAGATTCTAAAGAACAGTTAATATATAAATGAATCAAATATACACAAAGAAAGAATGAAAAGGGTTAATATTTGCTAACAGATACTAGCAGGACATAGTTAGGGAATATACTGATTCATTACATTCTTCTTGATGTGTGTTGCTGCAGGAACTGCTGTTCAGTTACTGGTGGATTTGAAGCTGCCCACTCATGATAGAAACCCCAAAGGAGTGCAGGCACCAGGAATGCCATCTGCCTTTCTTTAAGCTTGAGTGAGATTACAACAGAGCATGCAAGGGAACAGGCTGGAAGAGTGAATTTTAATTTAAAACTCTCTGGACCTGCTTCAGTGAATCTGGCCCTATATATTTATTTCTGTGGATGATATGTCATTGCTCTGAAACATCACCAATAAAACATCACACTACAAGAGCAATATGATGAGATAAAACAGGACAAGATGTCATTGCACCCAGATGTTAGGTACCAATAGGTCCATGACAAGATGACATAGACCTGTTAAAAGAAACAAAACAGTCCTTTTAAGTGACTTAGTCTAGTTCTTAGTTCTTCCCTGGTGTACATTTCTTTATCTCCTAAGTCTATCTATCCACATTTTTATTTTTAGGATGCCATACAAATCATCTTCTAACAGTCTTAATACTAATTCATTCATCATCTCATCATTTGGAGAACATTCACTAAAGGACACCTGTTTGAAATTTAGATTTCATTCTAAATTTTGCTTCTTAGTTTTTCTGGTTTCAGAAAGACCATGTACTGGAACTAATCCCAACTCTAGTTATAAGTATTCATTGACACTACACCATTTAGCAAACTTAGGGAGTTGGTAGTAAGATCCCATGGGAAGATTCCAGAGCACTGGAAGAGGGAAAATTTAGTGCTAATCTATAAAAATGGTAATAAGGACAACCCAGGGAATTACAGACCAGCCATCTTAACTTCACTACCTGGAAAGATAATGAAGCAAATCAAGTAATCAGTTTGCAAATATCTAGAACATAATAAGATAAGTAACAGTTAACATTGATTTTTCAAGAACAAACCATGTCTCAGCAACCTGATAGCTTTCTTTGATAGGATAACAAGCCTTGTGGATAAGGTGGAAGCAGTCAGTGTGGTATAACTTGACTTTAGTAAGGCTTTTGATCCTATCTTGCATGTGCATAAACACACTATGGAAATATAGCCAAAACAGAACTACTATAATATGGGTGCATAACTGGTTGGAAAACCATTCCCCAGAGCATATTTATCAGTGGTTCACAGTCAAGCTGGAAGGGCATATTGAGTGAGGTCCTGCAAGGATCGGTTCTGGGTCCGGTTCTGTTCAATATCTTCATAAATTATTTAGATAATGGCTTAGAGGGTATGTCAAATTCTTTCTGAATTACAATATAAAGATTCAAACATAATGTGAGGACTAAGTAAATAATACTCTTCTTGCCACAAACAATTTAGACAACAGGCAGAGAAGGCAGCTATAATACAGAGAAGGCAGCTTCAGTTTCACAAACTCTGATCGGTCTTACAATCAACTCACACATAATTTACCCACCGGTCGTAACCTAATGCCAGGTGGGAACAAAATGAACCACCTTTTCTAAATGACCAGCACTAACATAGTCTGTGTTTATCACATTCTAGACTTTGCTACCACATCATCGCACCATATCTATGTAAGGACCCCAGTATGGCACTGCCAAACTACTACTTATCCCTGCTGATGTAATGTCCCTTGCCATTTGAAGAAACACTGCTTTCTCAGATGTAATATTTCAGCAAATTATCTCAGCATATGGATTGTTGGTTCACTTGTCATAATGTCACTATTAGCATTCCATGGAGAGTCACAGATTCCAAGACTAGAAAGGATCGTTGCGATCATCTAGTCTGATCTCCTGAACTCATAACTTAACTCCAGGTGACAACTGAGATCCTGATATGTTGGGTATTTCTAATAGAAGCCTTCTATATATTTACTGCATCACAAAGGAAGATATGTTCTAGCACAAGAGTATCCACAGGGTTCTAAAAGTTGGCTCTTGAGAAAGACAGTGTTAAGAAAATTTGGATTAGGTTATTAATTGAAAAAGTGCTCTCTAAGGCATGTTTTTAAGCTGAAATGTGGCCTTCAAAACTCCTTCCCACTTCTTCTATTGCCCCAGGCTCTGGTATGTGCTTCTGAGCAGCTACTCTCCTGTTTCTGCTGCAGCTGGTCATCAGCTCAACTCCCTCTCTGGCTGACTGCTGCATTGCGCAGAAATGAGAGAGTAGTTCAGACTGCTCCATAGCCTCCTGTGCTGCTGAATTAATTGTTAATGTGCTAACTCGAGCCCCGTTAGCACAAGTTGGTCTGTCTGGGTTTGGAGGCTTGCTGCCAGATGCACTGGAGTCTCAGGGAAGCAGAATATGAATGATCTGGCCCTGCTTGAGCCCAGGGGACTGCATAGCAAAGGCTGGGTACCTTCTATCACCACCATCAAGGGCAGTTCAGCAGATGTGGAAAACAGGAGACGAGGAGAACTAATAACTGGTTATGGCCCTACAAATGGCTGGAAATGGAAATCCTTTCCTACAAAAGAAACGTTTCTGAATATTTTCTCATCTCAGCTTGGGACAAAAAATTAAAAAGGACAAACTTTTTTTTATGGGAAGAGATTTCCAGAAAAAAATCCATAGCAGAACAAAAATGGATTTTTTTAGGTTGTTGGCTGCCTATTGGATGGGTGGGTGAATGGGTGGGCTGCCTAGTTTCCTGGCTGGTCACTGTTCCATGCTGCCTGGGAGGGCAGCTAGCCAGGCAGTTTAGTAATCCAGGAATCAGCTGTCTGAGGTGCTGGTTAGCCAGGCAGTGAACAAGCACTGTGACCCTCATAGCCTGGAGACTCCCAGGTCCTCTGTAGTCCAGCTGGCAGTCTGCTGGAGAGCCTAGGAGCCATGGGAAGCCTGATAAGGGACCTGAAGGTGGTTTCTCCTCCCCCAGTACTGCCTGAGTGGTGCTACTAAAGCAGGCTAGATAATCTGCCCCACAGCACTGATTGATTGTGGCCATTTGGTTCCTCTTGCCCTCCAGCTGAAAATGTCTAGACAACCTGCTGCTTTCTAGGGTTTACATTTTTGGATTTAAATTGAATTAATACTTGCTTGAAAGAGTTTGATAAGTAACACTTTGTTTCGGCCATTGTTCTCTGTCATCATTTAGATATAAGATGACATAAGTGATTTCATTTTAAATGGCTGATCTGGAGTTCGAAAAGTGAAAATCTTGTTTGGCAATTTACCAAAACCAAAAAGAAAGATAGGGAACATGATTTTGTTTTGTGTTACACCAGCATAAATCACGAGGACTTTTGTCAGAGTTAGTGGAAGGGCACCAATATAAAACTGTTGTGAGATCAGAATAAGCACAGGATATTCATCTACTTGTAATGCTACTGAAAGGATTTGGGAAACTGGCTTGAATTATCCTTCACAGTGGGCATCTGTACAGTATATATGCTCACCAGTTCATGTACTTTCTGCTGCTCTTCAGCTCTCTTCTCACCCTTTATCTTTCATGGAGGAGAGTAGACACTAAATTGAGATAGATTATCGCTATAAAAATCACGCTGGTCATGTCCAAAAGACATTGGTACCTTTTTTAGACATGCCCTATGAATGTAAATGTAGTTCACAATTTTTAGATTGAAGTCTGTGATTGTGCTCTCTCTCTCTTCGACCTTGATAGGGCAGAGAAGAGGGGGACACACCACCACACCAAACAGCACCACAGTTCCTTTTAATCCAATCTGGACAATTCGATCAGGCTTTGTGGCAATACCAACAGAATGAGATTTATGATATTTTCCCATGAACATTGCTTGTCAGTCATGACCCTCTTTCCCTCATATTTCTTTTCTGTCTTGTGTAAAGTGGTGGTTATTGTTATAAATTTACTTGTTGTTATTACTTTAAAATACAACATTTTAGGACAGAAGATTATTTAGATTTACAAGTGTCGGTTTCATTCTAACTTGGAGATCTGAGGCCAATTAATTGCTTTCACTTACTTTGTACCCCTAAAGATGTTCAGTATGTCTTGGAGGAGCACCAGCAAGTTATTGAATGTGTTGAATTTCCACAGCATTCAGTCACGACGTTATACATCTTGGGTGGCTCTTAAAGAATAGATTAGTACAAGCTATCCACTTACTTACCTTTGCGTTGCTATTAATTAATGTTCTCTCATTTGTTACATTGAAAATTTCTGTCCAGTGTCATGGCTCCAATTATATTACACATAATAATCAGCCTTGCTAATAGAATAACCTTAGATGACCCCTAGTAAGGTTGAATAACTTCCAAATATGGGTGTACATGCATTTTGATAACACATGTTTTCCTTAGTAATGTCATGTTTATCTCAGTCACCTCTAGCAAAGTGCTGGGAATGCTTATTCTTAGGTTTTGAATGCATTATGGCATTCTTTGAAGAACCATCTCTATCAATGCACAGTGGCTGTTGTTATTACTAGGGTGAATGCAGATAGATGCAACTACTATGTATTGAAATTCTTTCTTGTGATAGAAAAATATTTTTAAAAGGAGCTACTAAGTGGTGGTGACCTGTTTTGACAAAGTGGAGAATTTGAAATCTGAGCCTTTTCTTCTTTAATTCATTCAGGGCTAAATTAATCCCTGAGGTAATTCCATTGACTTCAGTGGGTTTACACCCAGGGGTGGATTGTAGCTAAATATGTAAAAAGAAAGCAGTGAGCTTGTTTCTGTAAGCTAGAAAACCAAACCAAATCACATCACACACAAAGAAACAAACCTACCCTGTATAATAAAAAGTACAAGTAAGTCATGTGTCTATTTAAACTAATTTATGGCTAGAGCCCTATCAAATTCATGGTCCATTTTGGTCAATTTCATGGTCATAGGATTTAAAAAATAGTAAATTTCATGATTTTAGCTATTTAAATCTGAAATTTCACTGTATTGTAATTGTAGGGATCCTGACCCAAAAAGGAGTTGGGGTGGGGGGTTGCAAGGTTATTGGGGGGGGGGGCGGCAGGGGGACTTGCGGTACTGCTACCCTTACTTCTGTGCTGCTGTTGGTGGCAGCACTGCCTTCAGAGCTGGGCAGCTGGAGAGTGGCGGCTGCTGACCGGGAGCCCAGCTCTGAAGGCAGAGATGCCACCAGCAGCAGTGCAGAAGTAAGGGTGGCATGGTATGATGTTGCCACCCTTACTTCTGTGCTGCTGCCTGCAGAGCTGAGCCGAGCCCTCAATCAGCAGCCCCCACTCAGCTGTGCAGACAGCAGTGCAGAAATAAGAATGGCATGATATGGTATTGCCACCCTTACTTCTGCGCTGCTGCTGCTGCTGGTGGTGGGGCACTGGCCTCAGAGCTGGGCTCCCAGGCAGCAGCTGCTGCTCTCCGGCTGTCCAGCTCTGAAGGCAGTGAATAAGTAAGGGTGGCAATACCGCGACCGCCCCCCCCAAATAACCTTATACTGCTCCCCCAGCAACTTATTTTGGGTTCAGGTTCACCAATTTGAGAAACACTTGTCTCCCCCCGGGAAATCTGTGTAGTATAGAGTAAAAGCACACAAAAGACCAGATATCACGGTCGGTCCGTGATACATTTTTCATGGCCAGGAATTTGATAGGGCCCTAAACAGCCATATTCTAATATCTTTACTTGATTCTAGCTGGTAATTTGAGCTTCCCTTCATGGATGCCTTGGTGAAGCTAGAGATGAAGTGGATTATGGGGAGCCAAGCAATTAGACTCTAGGTTTAATTAAAAGATTTAAAAACCCTCTGTAAGTTAGACAATAAGAATTAGGGGGGAAAGGCAGCACAGTAAATATTTGGCTTATGCTTCAAACATGCTATGTGAGTATATGTATGACAAGCACACATTATTTCTTACTGGTATTCTCAAAAAGGAATAAATTTCTCATTAGAACAAATAGCTGTACTCTAATTCATCTCCCATTTATGGCAATGGAACAGTACAGGTCAGTGAAGGAAAAGCTGTAAAGTTCAGCAATATGGCTCTGTGCCTTCAAGCAAATGTCATATGTAGGTAGCATTTGAAAATTATAGGGCAGGCTTATTAATAGGGCATAAAGTGACCATCGCTTTTTTTGTTTTGTTCGTAGCACAGTAATATCACTAAGATCATTATACTGTTGTTGGAGCTTAAAAATGGAAGCTTTTAGGTCCCTGCTAGGTGCATGCATTCCCTAGAGTGCTGCTCTTGTTTCTATGCTTAGACTACATTCACTCAGTTGGATTCCAGCTATGCGCCAAAGCAAGAAGATGAATTAAGCTTTCAGTGCTTTGACTTTTCAAGTAGCCATGGGGGATGGGGAGGAAAGGAATATTTAAAGTGTAAAAGAATCACAAGGAAATCATTTCTGATTATCGCTTTTATGAGCAAATGCTTACCAATTGAAAATTACTTGAGAATATAACGAGGAGTCCAGTGGCACCTTAAAGACGAACAGATTTATTTAGGCTTAAGATTTCGTGGGTAAAAAACCCACTTCTTCAGATGCATAGAGTTTTACCCATGAAAGCTTATGCCCAAATAAATCTGTTAGTCTTTAAGGTACCATCAGACTCCTCATTGTTTTTGTGGATACAGACTAACACAGCTACCCCTCTGATACTTGAGAATATAGTTTACATGTAATCAATATTAGTCAAAAACATTTTTTCCGGTACAAAAACTTGTAGAAGACAAGTGTGCAGGGTACAAGAATGGAGTTATGTTACTGGCCTTAAATGTTGAGGACTTTTTTCATCCATATGGATCCCAAAACGTTTATAAATTTTGCTAAATGATATAAACACTTTGTCCATCAGTCTAGTCTAATCATTTTACCCACTACCAAAATTGAGAGAATTATCGAGTGTAACATAGCAGCTGATAACAAGAGCACAGAAACACTATGCAAGAGTTTAGGACAGGAAGTAACAATATCATATCCAACCAAACCTTCACATTGTAATTAGAGGAGCACATAAGGATGGTTAATGACCTCCTCTTGCAAAAATTGTTATGGGATTCTTACATGCCCCAACTATAATAACTGGGCATCTAGTGTAATGGTCAAGATGACTTCTGTTTTAAATCACACCTAAAAGACAGCTTCTTCTCTAGCACAGTGCCCACAACAGCAATTATTCAGTTACGTCTGGTACTGATATTATAACTTCTATAGCATTATCAATACTAATTCCTGGAACAGTTGGGTTTCCCGTAGAAAGCTTCTGATCAAACACTGATCAGTCCCAGTATGTTTACTTTCTGAGAGTTGTTAAAATCACTTCTTGAAATGATATAGCTGCACTGTTTCAAGTTGTAAATGTTGGGAGATTTCTTTATGATGGGTTGTGTGCCATTGCAATGCACTGCTGTTCTCCCACAGTGGCTAGCCACATACATTTATATGGGATTGTGAGGCAGGTTCCCCACAACAAAGTGAGTCAGAGGCACTATCTATGGCGGGAGAGGGCAAACTTTTTGGCCCCAGGGCCACATCTGGGTGGGGAAATTGCATGCAGGGCCATGAATGTAGGGCTGGGGCAGGGGGTTGGGGTGTGGGAGTGATTGTGGTGTGCAGGAAGGGGCTCAGGGCAGAGGGTTGGAGTGCAGGAGGGGGTGTGGAGTGTGGCAAGGGCTCAGGGCAGGGGGTTGGGGCACAGGAGGGGTGCAGGGTGTACAAGGAGGCTGACAGCAGGGTATTGGGGTGCAGGAGGGATACGACGGGGTTGGGGTGCGGGATGCAGGAGGGTTTTGGGGTGTGGGCTCCGGCCCAGTGCTGCTTACCTGGAGCAGCTCCGGGGTGGCAGTGGTGTGCAGCGGGGCTAAGGCAGGCTCCCTGCCTGCCCTGGCCCCGCACTGTGCTGCTGCTGGAAGCACCATGTCCCTGCGGCCCCTGGGGGAGGAGGAGCAGAAGCTCCGTTTCCAGCCAATGGGTGCTGTGGGGATGGTGCCTTGAGGCGAGGGCAGCGCACAGAGCCCTCTGTCCCCCTCTCCCAGGGTCCCAGGGGCCGCAGGGATGTGGTGCTGGCCGCTTCCAGCAGCAGTACTGGGCCTGCAGCTCCATGGGGGTGGCAATCCCGCAGGCCAGATCCAAAGCCCTGAAAAGCTGGATACTACCCGTGGGCTGTAGTTTGCCCACCCCTGATTTATGGTAAACAAAAAGATAATAGCTTTTGATGGTTAGAAATATACAGAAGGGGAGTTACAATGCTCAGCTTCCTGAGGCGGGAGGTGAGGAATTTAAAGACTAATAGTGTTGCCAATAGCACTAGCTCCCCTTAATTATACAACCTGAAAAAATACCCTTACCATAATTTGTGTGGCAATAAGTTGCGTCTAGTTCCCCTAGTGGCTCATTATAATATCAATGGGAAAACAGACCATAACTCTTAGATCTCTTCTACCATTTCAAGAAGCAATAACAAGAGTAAAAGTAATAAAGACAATATTAATAACTTCTTTCAGTGTAAGGTTGTTGGGTTTTTTTAAAAAATGTATACTGTTTGTTTTCTTTTCTCCCCCAAAGATATCCTTAGCCTGGTGCTAATCAAAACAGATTTATTCCAACTGTGATATTAAACCCAGAAGGGGAGAACAGTTTATTTTTTTTAAAGCATCTACAGTTGTACTCATTTCCCTTCTTCCTTTCATCTTTCGGTGATGATGATGTTAGTTAGTATAATTGGTCTTGTGTGTTCAAGGAAAAACAAAACCAGACTCTGAGTGCCTATTTCTTCTCAACAAGCAGGTTCCACCATGACTCACCCTGCTCAACGTTCTCAGCAAAAGGGACAAATGAAATATTCCAGGAGCAATTGGCATGTGTTCACTGTAAAAAGCCACTGTAGATGAATGTGAACTTTTTGACACTTGAAAAAGTGCAGTCCGGGTGTTTCAAAATTTCCTCCTGACCTGTAGGAACAGGAAGGGTTTTGTTTTTGTTGTAACAGGCACTCTTTGTTATTCAGTGGAATCCACTACAGAATTGCTGGAATTATAAGGTTGCAGGACTACGAATGCACTGTAAAGGGAACTCATTTTAACACAGAAGGGATTGTTTTTCCATTTTTTCCATTTTATATGTTATTCTGGAGGCCAAACTTGGTGCTCCAGCTCTACATCTGATCTTTCATGATAGTCTTCAAAGACAATCAACTTGATATCTCCCATGTTTTCAAAGTGTCATTAAAATGAGCATCTTAAAGTTTGTGCCCAACTTGCTGCCACTTCATGATTTTTCTTCAGTTTGCACTTTTTCATACATGTTTAATATTCTTTTCTCTCTTTCTGGTGATTACCTGGGTTGCGCTAGCAGGGGAGAGAGCTTCAATGCTTCCCTTCACCTAACAGCCACCTTGGTTATCCCCACTTGATGCTTTCACGCAGGAGAGGGGTCATGGCATGGCTAACAGTACCAACTCTTATCTGTGATACAGTGGCAGATCAGGCAGGGAGGCTCATAGTCCTGCTACACTCCCACTGATAACTCATAGACTCTGCCTTCCCATTCAGCTCTCCTCCAATTCTGCAGAGAGCCTGGGGAGAGACTGGAAAACCAGTGTCACCTTGCTACACATTGTTTACCTTTCGCAGCTTCATGATTGTGATGGTTGGATTTCATTTGCCCTAGAACAATGTGGGGAACAACAAAGGGGAGACACCATCCCAGCCTTTATCCTTCAGCCTCTTCCTGGAGTCCTAGGGCGGTGAATAGACACCCTTCTGGCTGTTCCTCTGTACCTATGTACACATGAATTCCTCTAAGTTGGCACAACTGTGATGTCACCATGCTGATATGTAAGATTAAGTGAATTTCACTATCAACACAGAAATGAAACTGACTGGACACTACTTAGATTGTATAAGCTCTTTGGAGGAGGAACAACATTTTAATTTTACATGTGTCCTGATCCGTAATAGAGGCCTCCATGCGCTGCTGCAATACAAATAAATATCTATGCAAAAATAAGACTGAAAAATAGAGAGACCACATTTTATTTAACCACTTGCAATTTCTGTATGGTAAGGTTACATGTAAAAATAGTAGGTAAGAGACTTTCATATAGAAATGAAGAAAGATCTACGTCAGTGTTTCCCAAACTTGGGATGCCGCTTGTTTAGGGAAAGCCCCTGGCAGGCTGGGCCGGTTTATTTACCTGCCGCATCCGCAGGTCTGGCCGATCGCGGCTCCCACGGGCCATGGTTCACCGCTCCAGGCCAATGGGAGCTGCGGGAAGCAGCGGCCAGTACGTTCCTCAGCCTGCGCCACTTTCAGCAGCTCCCATTGGTCTGAAGCAGTGAACCGCAGCCACTGGGAGCCGCGATCGGACGGACCTGTGGACACGGTAGGTAAACAAACCGGCCTGGCCCGCCAGTGGCTTTCCCTAAACAAGTAGCGTCCCAAGTTTGGGAAACACTGATCTAGAGAAAAAGCTTTGGTTAAGGCACTGAAATGGAACTTAGGAAAGCATGGGTCTAGGCCGAGTTCCACAACAGACTTCCTCTATGACCTTGGGCAGATCACTTAATGACTGTGTCTCCATTTTCCATCTATGAAATGGAGATAATACTCTCTTTCTCCCACTCTTTTATTGTCTTGTCTTTTAAGATTGTAAACTTTTGAGAACAGGTACTGTCTCTTAATACATATATGTACAACATAATGAGGCCTTAATCTCAGCTGTCTCCTCCCTAGCACTACCACAATATTAATAATAAAATGACATTTTGAAATTAATAGTGTTCCTTTAAAATCCTTTCCTCATTTTGTTTGGTGGGGTTATCAGAAATGATTTGAAAAATTTCACAAGCTTTGTACTCAGCACTGCCAAGCTCAGGAGATCAAAAATCATGAGTCAGAGCTTAAATGCAATTTACTACTGTATCATTTATAATAACATATGTATTTATTAATATTAGTAGTACAATACTGTTAATAAACATGTACATTTTAATGTTATTATTAATTAATAATGTTATATCTGTTTAAAATAGTGGGGGTTTTGGTCTGTCTTTAGATTTTTGAGCTCTCCGTGTGTGTGTGTGTGTGTGTGTGTGTGTGTGTGTGAGAGAGAGAGAGAGAGAGAGAGAGAGAGAGAGAGATTTTTGGCCCCATGCTTCAGGTGTTCTCACCCCACATCTCTCCATCCACTGCCCAGAAATTAATTTTGTCCCCAACTTTCAAATCAGTTCTGCCCCTACCCTTCCCCAGCCCTCCTTTCCAACAGTTCACCCCTTTTCTCAGCCACACTTCTGCTCCTCCTGATGTTCTTCACCCCTCTCTTCCAGTCTTTTGGGTTGGGGGCTGAAGTGGGGTCACCTCTCCCGCTTCCAGGTTGGGAGGAGGGGCAGCTCCAGGAATTCTTTGCCTCCTCCCCTTTCTGAAGACAGGTGATGCAGAGGAAAGAGGATGGGAGAGGAGCAGAAGAGTATTGATCTCAGGAAGTGAGGGGAGCTGCTGTTCTCTTTAGCTTACTACTCCCCCTCTCTTCCCGTGAACATGGCTTTGGGATGCTGAGTCAAGGGGGAGAGGAAACTGCTTTTCCCATAGCAGCTGTGATTGGTTGCTCTACCCCAGGAGGCAGGCAAATGGGACAGGCATCCAGGCCTCAAATTCATTACAGGGCTGGAACGTCTATCTCTTCATCCCCAGACTGGACTCAAGCCACAGCTAAATTCCCATCACTGCAAAAAAATTATGAGAGTAGGCAACACTGCTGTTAGAAAACTGTCATCATTTCCATACGTTTTGACAAGCTTTACAGACTGCATGGAGAACTGAAAATGGAACAATTGTAGGTGTAAGATTGTAAGGAATATATGCTTCAATGTGGTGACATCTCTAATGTATCGTAAGTGAGGAGTGATTAAGAGTCTTACCTGCATCTCTTTTTAAATTTTTAATTAAATTAACACCATCTGATATTTTGTAATGGAGCTTACTAGAAACTGTATATGCTTCATACTAGGTTACTAAATATGTGACTCACACATGAATGCTAGTAAGAGTCAACTGAACTTTATTTGTTGACTCCAGTCATCTGACATGGGTCTGGGTTACTAGCCCTGCCATGTGACTGGGGTAAGGCTCATTGGCTCCAGTGGTTACTGTACCCTTCGGTAAACAGCAGTTGTCACATATGTATTTCAGAAAGTCAGTGTTTTCTTGCATTTGCATTTTCTCACAGTTGCATTTGCACCAGCAGAAGGGGAACTGGCCTATGCATGACAGTGGGGTATTTACTCCAAGACCTGCTGTTCTGGGGGGTTCTCAACCAACACCACCCCGGCAGAGGACTGTGTGACAGGAAAATAATACAATAGGCCCAGCCTACGCATCCAAACAGATATATCACAGTTACCATCACTGCCTCCACAGGGGAGAGGGACAGTTGCTGTCACCACTAAAGCTCTCATGCAGAGGAGGTATCTGCTGCTGTGCTGTCAGAGATTACACAACCCTATCCTGCTGCCCCTTCCGATCCACCACCATTTCAAGTAGAGAGCTGGGTCATAATTTGGGGGCAAGGCCAGAGGTGTCTTGAGGTGGGGTGAGTATAGGAGTATTGCCTTTATGTGGCCCTGGGTCTAACTTACAATGAAGTTGATTGAGAAGGGGATTCTACTTTCGTATGATGGGCAAACTACAGAGTTTGATGTTTTGGATTTGTCTTGAATTTGATTGAGATGTACACCCTGAAGCTTGAGTGCTAATTGGAATGTCATCTGATGTATCCTAGACTTTTCCATAGGAAAATTTGAGGTGGACGTCTCATAATCAGGGTTTCCTCCACATGTGATGTCTGCTTCCAGTCAGGCTGGAAATGTGTTCTTTTTCATACTGCACTATTTTGATTCTTGGGTTTCCAGTTGGTAACTGGAGGTGACATAGCATGGGGAATAAATTAGGGAGGCAATAAAAAAAGAAAAGTTTACGCAATACTCTGGAATGTTCAGGATTGCTCTTAAAAATGGCCAAAAGGAGGGTGATGGATCTGATTTCTTTTTTCGTTAAGCTGAAAAACTCATCTGATTATTTTTTCCTGGTCAGATTTGAACTTTACACACTAACAGGAAATGTTTATGGATAGATTTTGCACTGACACATTGTCATTAGCTTGTAGCAGGTAGGGGTTAAATGGAGTCCACTGTCAGAAGGGAAAAAAAAGGAACTTCCATCCCTATCTGCATTTCTTTCTGAAGAGGAGTCTCAGGTGTCAACAGTATTTCCAAACAGATGTACCAATATACTACTATATACTATACTATGCTACTCTTAACTCCAGCTCTGGACAAGAATTAAAAATCTCTCCCGTTTTGCTAATGTATGATTTGTCATTGTCTTTTTTTTTTAGCATCGCAGAAACAGTAAGATTGGCTTGGCAGATTGCGTGAGAGAAGGGAAGCACACAGCTACCATTGGGCAGTAAGTGCCAGTTTTAAGTGTTATTTTCTTAGCCAACCAGCAATGTGTATGGCTTCTGGTTTTGAAGTGAATGGAGATGAGCGGGACATTCAGAGTGATTGATTTGAAACGTGTTTAGATCTGCTGCTTAGCACTGGGAGTGCTACTGTCATTTCAATCACTTTGTAACACGCACACGTGTACAATCCAAATGGCTTCTAAACTGAAGTGCTCAGAAAAATGTCAAGATAGCAATTTGGCAGTAATCAGGGACCTGGACATAAGCACTGTGCAGAAATATAAGTAAAATTATTGACGTGCTCCAAATTGAAAAGTGCATTAAGCAGCATTCAGGTAAACTGGTTCAGATACCAAGAAGTTTTAAATAAATAATATTCAAAAATATTCAAAATCCCTCTAAAATTAGAGGGAGCAGGCATGCACACACAAATCTATGCCCTCAGAAGCTAGGAATGAAGCCATATCTGTCAGTTCTGTACGCATGCTACTAAAATGCCACTCTGTTTTATATTTCAAATGACTGTCAACTTTGTTTGCAGTATGCTTTGCTGCTAATTTACACTGTTTTTTGGAATAATGCCAGCTTAAGTTTCCATTGCAAAATAGAAATGGCTTCTATTTTTCCCCTTGAGAAAATATCTCTGCAGCAGAATACAACATATAATAATAAACCTTAAAGGGCTTGGTGGACTAAATTTGCAAACAGCACATAATATGCTAAATTTGAGGGCTGATGGCGTACGAACATTTAGAATTATTTGCAGCTACATTAAGCCCATGAGCTGCTTTCTGAAAATAATGCAGAGATTTTGCATGTGTGACTTTTCATGCCACAATTATCAGCTTCTTAAAGCACACAACTCCCATGAATCAGTGTAAGGGTGCCATTCGTGCACTAACTAGAGTTAAAAAAATTGAGAGCTATTCAGGTAGAACTGTCTGGAAATTTAGTCTGGTGCTCTAGGTCTCATGGTGCTGCTTCAAGTAATTAAGGGCTGGATTGTGCCTTTCACTTATGCAGAAGTGCAGATGAATAGGCGGGAATAAGGTCTCCCCTGCAACCATCTGTGTGATTCATGTAAGAGACCGCCAGATTTGCTGTTCCTGCACTCCTGAGAGCACAGGATCTTTACCTCAGCTACTCCCCCTAGGAGCAACTGAGCAGAGAGATTGGGGAGGCGGAGCAAGGGTTCCACCATGTCCATGTTCTATCTGGTCACTCTGTGAGAGAGTATAGTATTCCTATTATGTGGATGTAATAACTGACTCTCCTCCTTCCTCCCTCCCCTCCCCCCACACACCACAACTCAGAGACCCACAGTGTCTCTAGTGCCCTCCACCTCACCCTGGGTATGGTTCTATGGACCCACACCTTGCTATAGACTCTATGCTAAAAGCTCAAGCTAGCACTAACTAAATAAACCATTAATACTAGCTTAATATAATAGTGGGAAGGAAGGAAGAAAGAAAGGAAGACAGAGATAGTGGCTACATCAGATAAATTACTAGGTGACATGGCGTGGTAGAAAAGATCTAATTTGCTTGAATAAATATGGGAACCATCCATATACCAGCAGGATAGTCTGGCAACCCATCTCCTACAATCAATAAAAAGGTGCCAATCATATGTTTGACATGAAATTTATCTGAAAAAGGATCGCCTTGAAGGTATGGCTGCATTATTTCCTCAAAAATCAGCACTGGTGTTATGACTTAGAGAAGAGCATCCATAAGAAATGTAAAAACAAGAGAAGTGATGATAAAACTTGTAATTAAGTGAGGGCGAAGAAGGACCAAGAAGGTGTGACCTGCAGCTCTTTGTTTGGGAGAATGTGTAGAGAAACTGGAAGCTCCTGGGCTTATTAGTGGGAAATAGCCTCATTCTTAAGTCACTGGCACAAACCTCGCCTAGTCCAATAGGGACCAAAAATTATTTCCACCCAGTGATTTTTTCGCACTGTGTGTGTAATAAGCAAGATAAAGTTATCCACGTTAGAAAAACAAACAAACAAAAGAACCCCACAGCTGGTACTCATTGTTTACAGTTTTAGCAGAGGAGCTGAAGACTGAAATCCCCTAATTCACAGGATATGTCAGCCCTGCGAAATGTAGGGTGGGATTGGATAGGCAGTGTGTGGAAAGCTTGCCGTACCACTGGCTGTGCTGTTCTTTTCCTGGTCACACATGGAGGATTTTAGACTGCAAGGCTTTCAATCCTGTGTCCTTCACAAGCAGAACAAAAATGAGGGGAAAAATAAAAACATCGGCCTAGTGTTCTGCATATTTACACAGAGAAGGGAGTATGCTGCCATTATTAATATATTGCCATTATTTTGTTTATCGCTCAAAAAGTAATTGGTGAACAAATGTGAGCAGTGTCCGTTATGTGTACGTAGCACCTACCACCACTCTTTACAGAATTTATATTATATGAATAGTCAACATTCACAGTTAAATAGTACATAAGCCATTATTTATTAAGATGTTTCCTACTCTGTCTGTTCAATGGGCCATAAAATACCAGTCAATGAAGCAATAATATTCTATTCTATTTTCTCCAAACAAAATGAAGATTGGTGCCCTAATGAAATGTGTTCCCAAGAAACATCCTTATCCTACCAGGCATGTGTGGACAACTGCCCACTTCTGATGGACTTTGTTAGTGATGGTTGTAGGGGTGAGAACTGGAAGACATTTCAAATAAACCCAAGACTGTTTTCAACAAATGTCAGTGGTGTACAGTTCAAACATTCAGAGAGGAAAAGAGTGTTCACATTTAAATAAGTATGACCTTAAAGTAGATGATAGAATACAAAAATTCCAAAGCAAGCTGGGCCAGATCCTCACCACGAGGGGAAAACTTCCTGCTGCTCCAGTGATGCAGAGCTGCCCTAAAGCCATTGTAGCCAACTTCTGGAGGATTTCTCCAGTGCAGGGGAATCCCCAGGTAGAACAGATTTGCTGTGTCAGCTCCTACTCCAGCCTCTATCCCTGAAGCCAGAACTGGGGGCATTAGTGGGGGGAAAAAAGAGTGCCCCTGCTATCCCTGGCTGTCAAAATAGCCCCGTACAACCTTCAGGAAACTTTCTCGGTGGGTTTAGCCTGGAATGTAGCAGCCCCAAACAGCAGGGTTGCAAAGTCAGTTTACAGCCATCTTTACACCTCATCTCTGCCCCTTATCTCCTGAGCTGCAGCAAAGGATTGAGGCTATGAGCCTGATATTATGGCAGGGGCGGTGCCAACCTGAGCCTGAGAAGGAGCCAGAATTTACCAATGTACATTGCCAAAGAACCACAGTAATATGTCAGCAGCCCCACATCAGCTCCCCTCCCAGAGCCTCCTGCCAACAGGCAGCCCCGCCAATGAGCACCACTCCCTTCCTCCCCACACCTCCTGATCAGCTTTTTCGTGGCATGCAGGAGGCTCTGGGGAGGAGTGAGGACATGGCAGGCTCAGGAGAGGGGGCGGGAAGGGGTGGAGTGGGGGCAGGGCCTGTGGCAGAGCCAGGGATTGAGCAGGGAGCACCCCCCAGCACACTGGAAAGTTGGCGCCTGTAGCTCCAGCCCCAGAGTCAGTGCCTATACAAGGAGCCGCATATTAACTTCTGAAGAGCTGCATGTGGCTCCAGAGCCACAGGTTGGCCACCCCTGTATTATGGTATGTTGTTTACATATTAGCACCTGTGGTCACATTTCATAAACTGCACAGTAGCTCGTTGGGGGTAACTGTACTGCCATCAATGGTCCTAAGTTTTGCCAGGAAAAGTGAAGCAAAATTAATACCCCCTTCTGTAAACATTTTATTTTATTCATCGCTAAAATCTCTGTTTGTACTAGTGTCTTGCACAATGGGGTCCTGGTCCATCACGAGGGTTCCTAGGTGCTCCAGTAATATGTACAAAATAATCTGTGTATTTTTACCAACAGAGGCAAATAATCAGAGAGGAAATACTAAGATACAGGGATATAAAGATGTCTGATCCACAGTTTTCCTGACTGGATGAGGAATAGCAGCATCATGTTGAAGATGAGATTGTAGGACTTGTGGATTGAATATTTGTTGACTGTTTTCACCAGGAATCAGTATCATGTAAAAAGTCAGAGACCCCTTTCAATCTAATATTCTTTTTCCTCATTTTGTTGTTCAGCGGGGTCCACATTGTGCAATCTACACACATTGGTGAGCAGGTACTCACATAAGTAGTCCCATTAAAGTCAAGGAGCTAAAATTTGGCCACGTAGAAATCAGGGCAAAACTCCCATTGATGTCAGTGGAGCCAGCATTTCATTCAAGGAGTTTACAAGGACCCAATTCTACCACCTATACTCCCATTGGGACTATTTGTGATGGAATAAGGAACTACGACACAGATGTGATTCTGGCAGAATCAAGCCCTAAATTATTTGAGGATTTGATTTTCTTCAAAAATGATCACAGCAGCACTATGATCATCTACTGTAACTTCCCAGTCAGATCTTTCCTTCTGGGCTTGTAAATTGTAAACCCAACATTTGAAACCTACAATCTGTAGCTAGCACTCTTTCTTCTAAAGAGTCAAGTGTTTAGGTCATTAACTCTCAGGTTTTGGAAATCATATCGGAGAGTCTTTTAAAGCTCAAGTCTGAGTCAAGGCTCAGGGTTGAGAAAACATCTGCTTTTAATGTTTTTCCTGGTCTTGTTTGGGGTGAAAATGGAAAAGTTTGTTTTTTGTAAACATCCTAAACGTTCTGACCCTTTGGCACATCATAATAAATCACCAGAAATAAATGTGTCTGTGGGGCTAATATGTCAATAAGGGGACTAAAAATAAAATGGGAGTCAGATTTCAAAGATATCTCCAGGCTAACAATCTTAAACCCAATGAGAGCAGAGTGGTCAGCAAGTGAGAAGGGTCCAAAGAGAGAAGAGAAATCAAAGGTAGGATCTCCTCATACCAGGTATTAAACTGACAGACTGTTCCCTAGTCTATACATCT
Organism: Mauremys mutica; assembly: GCF_020497125.1. Classification (NCBI taxonomy): domain Eukaryota; kingdom Metazoa; phylum Chordata; order Testudines; family Geoemydidae; genus Mauremys; species Mauremys mutica. The sequence goes on from NC_059073.1 coordinate 154,119,902, forward strand.
ACAGAAGGAAAAAAATATTAAAAGGAGAAGAAAGCAGCAGGGCTAAACCTTCTTAAAAAGTTAAAGGTAGTTCCAAGCTATTTCTAGGAGTGAGCAGAAAAAGAAGATGATCTGAGGAAGGAAACTGACTGGGCAAACTCAGCCTAGATTATCCGATTTCTCAGTCTTTAAAGCTCTCCGTATTTATCCCATGTCCTCAGAAGAGCAATCAAGAAAGCAGAATGGTTTCCAGAAGCAAAGAATAACAAAAGGCTGCTGAAATATGTGCAGTTAGGAAGTGATAGCAGAGAGCTGACATATAAATCTACTCCCTTTACTTCCCACATATATGTGGCCTCTACTTCCCTTCCCTCGCCCCCATTATTTTTTCTGGATGTTCACTCCTGTTTCTTTGGGTTTTTTTTTAATGATTCTTGAACATTGAGTAGGATGATGATAAATGTTCTTTCTTGTTATTTACAGGAAATAGGTTAAGATCCAGCAGATACATAGGTTATACTTCAAGTTAGCTTTGCGTATAAAAAAGTGTCTAGTAGCTTCTTTCAAATATTAAAAGAAATGTTCTCACATACAACAAGTGATCTCATATATGGCTCCTAAAATGTCCTTCAACTCACACTTGAAAGCTTCATACGTATCAAATTCTGTGTCCGATTTTATAAAGAGCATTTCAAAAGAAAATTTTATACTATTTGGTTTGGTGCCAGGCTGCTACTAATATAGTGTGAATGAGTTAAAAAAAGTTTTGAAAATGAATGCTACAAATGCCCTTAACGCTTCTCAGTATATATCAACCTGGAATGCCATCAGTCTGCAGTTGACATGCTCTTCCTGCTTCCCCATTCAAAAAACAAGGCTCTGATCCTGCAAATGCTTAGGTGTATGCTTAACTTTGAGCGTATCAGTAGTCCCATTGAAGTCAATGAGCTTAAAGTTATGGTTTTAAAATTAAGGAAGTCCTAAATTAATACAGAGTCAGGGCCTAATTTCTTATGCCATTAGCTCTATTTTCCTATAAATTTCTTGAGGATTTCCTGGTTAAAATATTTTCATTGTTATTACTATTGGGCTAAATCCTTGAGGTCTCTACTCCCCTTTTTACTCATAGGAATTTGCCTGGGTAACAATTGACATTGGGATTTTCAGATGAGTTTAAAAGTTTGTCTGCACTTTGAGCCAGAGATGCTAATTCCAGCTGGAGGAGACATATGTGTACTAGCTCTGATCAAGCTAGTTTTCTAACAATAAAGTATAGCCATGGTGGGACATGAATGACTAGAACGGCTAGCTGCCCCAAGTACATGCCCTTCTGAGACCATAGGTGTGTTCTCCAGGTGTCTAGCCCCTCATGCCTCTCATGCTAAAGCAGTTACATTCCAGTTTTAACACGCTAGTTTGATCAGAGCTAGCGTGAGTATGTCTCCTTGAGCTGGAATTTACTCCTCCAGCTCCAAGCATAGATGAACACTAAAGGAGTTAGGCACCTAAATTCCACTTCCTTCCATTCAGTGGGATTTGGGTGCCTATGAAATGCTATGTAAATCCTAGCCTGAGTGAAAATAGAGACCACAGAATTCAGACCAAACTCATTAAGATATAATTGACTTGTTTTTAAAGATTTCTTGCTCCTTCATTTTTTTTAAAGTTGTTTATATAATAAAACACAGTTATTCAGCTGTTGCTGTCATCTGGCCAAAAAAAAAAGAGTAAAAATAAAATTTTATACAATCAGTCTGTTTGGGCCCAAATACTGAAATGTCTTGCAGCCTCACAAAACACTGGGTAAGAAAGAAAACAAAATCCTATGTTTAACCACTGACATATTTCTTACTGGGGAGAAGAGATGAATGAGAATCAAGATGACTTTAGATTGGGAGACTGTAGACTTGAATATTAATCAAAGTGTTTGTTTGTTTTGAACTAGCATTGATTTGTTGAACTGAGTACTATATGTTCAGAGAAGGGATACAAATATTTGAATAAGGACTGAAAGAGCTGGATCATCTTTAATTTCTTCTTAGCTTCCTGCCACAGGTGACACCAGTATTTTGCATGCCAAGGCAAGAGTACAAAGACTAAAACACATGCAGCTTTTCAGAAATCAAGAAATATTAAAATAAGGGCTAGATCTTCAGCTCCTTGACTTCAGTAGACTACTTTCAGTTACACTGAGATCTGGCCCAAAATATTTTGAGAGCAAACTTACTTGGTTAACCCTTTCTTCTTTTGTCCTACTATTTCATTCATCAATTTTTTTCCCCAGTCTTGTAGTATTTCATGATTTATAGTTTGTAACTCCTTAAAAGTGTAAAAGCAGCAAAGAGTCCTGTGGCACCTTCTAGACTAACAGACGTATTGGAGCATGAGCTTTCGTGGGTGAATACCCACTTCGTCGGATGCATGTAGTGGAAATATCATGGGGCAGGTATGCATCTGATGAAGTGGGTATTTACCCATGAAAGCTTATGCTCCAATACGTCTGTTAGTCTATAAGATGCCACAGGACTCTTTGCTACTTTTACAGATACTTAAAAGTGCGAGTTTTCACCTTTTTTTATGGGGGAATGTCTTTCAGTATGCCACTGAGTTGCTGGTGCAGCTTTATCCAGGAGGCAGTCCTGTATTTTCTGCTCTAATTGATATATTTGCTATAGTAGCTTCTTATTACAATGTCGTTTTTTGCCAAAACAATGTTGGTGATTGAAAAATAGATACAGTAATGAAATAAACCCTTTAAAGCCTTCTCAAGGTTGGGAAATGATAAGGAAGAGAAAATTTGTACATAAATTATATTTATGCTTGCTTTTAGGGAAAATAATGCAAGGCAAACGAAAGTCCCTCTTATGAATAGTGTAGTCATTGAACAGAAATGTAATAATCAAGCCTACAAAGGTCTTTGGCTATTGTAAGTCATTTTTCCATGAATACATGCAATAGAAAGGGAAACATGGGACAAACTGAAATTAGCAGAGTTCTACTTATGTGTTTCTATTGGACAAAAGATTGAACTAAATGCACAAAGCTCGATCTCTATATAGATGTAAGACTTTTGATTGATGGTGAAACTGCATAATATTTAGGGAAGTGTGGCGTTTCTCATTCTTAAAAACCAGAAATAATTCAATAAGCTAAGAAGTCAAAACTCTCATTATTGTGAGATTTTTCCTGTCTTGGTCCAACCGACAGTGTAGATTTTTGTGAATTGATAATTTATCCTGACATTCATTTTTGGCATTTTCTCTGTGCTTAGTAGTTTTGTGTACAGTTATAGTGTGCCACCTTAGGTTGTGATTTCCTCAGTACTCACAAACTAAGCAGAGCTATGCCGGACTGGCCCTTTCCTGGGAGACCTTCAAGAAATTCCTCCACTGCAGGAAGTGGTGGTTTTGGTCAGATTAGTGCTGCTCGTATATACAATATGCTTTCTTTAAGTCTACAGATGCAGTACATTGCAAATGACCATAACTGTAAATAAAAATATTAGGAACTCTTTTTTTTGCCCAAGACTTGTATATTGTATAACTTTTACTTCTTTGATGTGGCTATGTCTTCACTACAGTGTTAACTCAGGTGTTCGGCAGTTTGGTCTGACTCTGAGCACCTGTATTAATTTAGCCTGGGTGTGGGAGCCTACCTGCATGACTCTGACTTCACTGATGCAGCACTCATCTGTGTGAGGCATTAGGACTTCTGGGGGCATATCCCATGGGCCTCTGAGTCTTTCCCAGTGAATTGTGGGAAAACTTGTCTGTTCTGGGCATACAGGAGAATATGGGAAGGCATTGGAAAATTATTAACTCTCAGGTGATTTAGCCTGGGTCCTCACTGCAAAGTGGGCAGATTACCAGCCCAAGTGAAAGTGTATACCCCAGGATGGGCCAATTAAAAGCACAGTCAAACTCAAGTCAGAGGGTTTTGTGTGTGGATAGGAGCCAGGTTAGAGCTCAGGTAAGAGCCTGAGTTAACTCTGCGGTAAAGACAAGGCTTGGAAACTTTGAGTTTAAATTTATCCTGACAATATATAACACAATAGCACCATGGCTCAGAAGTAAGTATGGAAAATCCAGGAACAGTCAATAGTACACAGGCAGCTAGGTTAGAGGTTTGTTATAGAAGTGGATGGGTGAGATTGTGTGGCCTGCATTATGCAGGAGGTCAGACTAGATGATCATAATGGTCCCTTCTGACCTTAAAGTCTATGAGTCTATGAGTTCAAACTGCAGAATGGAGTTGTTTCACTGATTACTCATAAACATGTGCAATATAAATCCCATGGCAGCTCCTTAATACAAGTGCCACAAGGTTTGCACATTCCCAAAACTAAGGTTCTGCTGAAAGCCATGTGAGTTCAGAGAACACATTCAAAAGAGAAAAAAAATATTGAAACAGAAAATGTTTTTGTTCTGGGATATCAATCCACTTTATGAGTCTATTGAACCAATATGCAATAGAGAGAAACTATCAGTTTGTAAATATATCCACACATATTACTTAGCATTGTATGTATGTTCTGAGTTGGTGATATGCTGGTGCTGGGCAGAGGAAGGTGAATAATTACAAAAATGAATCTCAACACATTATATTTCTCAGATCATAAACCCAGCTGTCAGAAAGGTGAATAATTAAATCATCAAATTTTTTTTTAATTGAAATTCTGTGACTATATTGCTCACATGGTATTGCTGACTCTGGATAAGAGACTTACATGGCACATCTACAAATTGAAACATTCATTGTGCTTATCCATGCTGTAAAATTAGGCATTGTGAAAGTTATCTTGCACCTGCACTGTGGAATTTATGTTGCTAACATGTAATGGAAATTATGTAATAGCTATGCATACATTGTGAAAATTAGGATTTGCACACATTATGGAATTGTATACGGATTTGTGTTTTGCACGTATGTGTAAGAGAATTTGCCAAACACTTTTGCATTATGTATATATTGTATATGTATAGGTATATACACCTCTAACCCTATATAATGCGACCCGATGTAACACGAATTCGGAGCAGCATGGGGCACGGGTAGGGTGACCAGATGTCCCGATTTTATAGGGACAGTCCCAATTTTGGGGGCTTTTTCTTATATAGGCTCCAATTACCCCCCATCCCGTCCCAATTTTTCACATTTGCTGTCTGGTCACCCTAGGCACGGGTCACTTGCTGGAGGATTCCCTGCAGCTTGAGGTCTTCAAACCACAATTTGAGGACTTAAGTAACTCAGACATAGGTTAGGGGTTTGTTATAGAAGTGGATGGGTGAGATTGTGTGGCCTGCATTGTGCAGGAGGTCAGACTAGATGATCATAATGGTCCCTTCTGACCTTAAAGTCTATGAGTCTATATAATGCGGTAAAGCAGTGCACTGGGAGGGGAGGGGGGCCAAGGGGGTGGGACTGCGCACTCTGTCGGATCAAAGCAAGTTCAATATAACGGGGTTTCACCTATAACGTGGTAAGATTTTTTGGCTCCCGAGGACAGCGTTATATCGGGGTATATAACACACACACACACACCCCTCTACCCCGATATAACGCTGTCCTCGAGAGCCAAAAAATCTTACCACGTTATAGGTGAAACCTCGTTATACACACACACACCAAAACAAACTCAGAAGCAATTCCTGTGCTCCTGACATATTATTAGTAACAATGTGCTAGTGTACAGACTGGAAGAGAAAAACAAACAAACAAAAACCCCCCATAGTTTGGGGGGGGTTTAAGAAGAGGTACAACAATATTACATATAAAACACAATACTCTGCTAGCGTAAATTTGTCCAGTGAGATCATTATCATCATATAGTTGACATCAATAGGGCAGGGATAGTTGACAGCAACAGAGAATTTGGCCCCAAATTACCTGCAGATATACAATTTTGAAAAGAATGCAAATACGCTTTTACTACGTAAATAGGGTAAATATTTCCCTACCCATTAGTAAAATGTAAAGACTCTGTCCCCCCCCCCCCCGCTAGAGTACATTTCTTGTTGGAAGGCTTTGACACAGATATATTACTTTTTAAAATGTAGTCTTTAGATAGATATCTCAGTTAAAATATCATCTCTTGTACCCTTTAAAAAATATTTTGAGACCCTTTTTTATCAAACTTTTGTATGTGGAGTTGATCTGAGTTTCATTTATTTACAACAGTAACACTGAGCAAATTTGTAAGCTGGAAAACATATAAGGATGCTTTCTTGGACTACTCTAGAGATTTTCAGTGATTGTAGGCAATGTATTAATAGCAGATACACTAGCTTCCTTTAATAATAGAAAAATCACAGGTACCTAAAATAGATAACCTAGTTATCCAGATAGTGGGGATCCTCCAGCACAGTAAATGTCTTTAAATGTAAGATGTTCTCTGCAAATCCATTCAGCCGGTCTTGTTTGCCCCAAGGGTGAAAAGTTCCAGGAAAATGCTTGATGCTTCTATTAGTTTCTGCTTCAAAGTGACGATACAAATAGTTATTGCTAAAAACAGAAATGTGATTTTCTCCAAAGTAACTAAGAAAAAATTAAAATGTGACATTTAGCCCTTCATTTTCTCAGTTTGTTCTGGAAGGCTTCTGAACTACATTTGGTCTTTTTCTAATTATCAAGGATCCTTTTCCTGCCAAGATGGTGTAGGTAAGTCAAATATGTTTTGTGTTTGCAGAACTAATTTTGGATGGACAATTCCAGTACTAAATAATATCAGACCCAAGGTTTTATTTGTTTAGTTTTTGGTGGGCAGCTGTCTCCTTTCTTCCTATCCCCACTGAAACACACATCTAGCTGTCTGTCTAATACACAAAAAATTACATTAAAAGAAAATTATTACATTTACAATGAAAGCACTTAGGAGGTAGGAAATTCTAGAATTGAGGTTGCCTATGTTTGCCCCACTTGTGCGTATGCATTATGATACACTGTTTAATTTCACCATCACATACTATTTTTCCCCACGGGATCCCTGCCTCATTCAGTGCGCAGAATAGACAGGGCTCAATTAATGAGAAGATATTGAAAATTTTATCTTCATTGTTCAATACAGTATGTGCGCCTCCCCCCACCTTATTTATTGCACACTGTTCAAACCATGCTCTGAAGACAGAATTGTGAGTTTCCGCCTGGGCTTTCCTATGACACTTGTCTACGGTGTCTGAGTGTTTAAAACATATTAATGAATTTATTTTCACAAAAGTCCTATGAGGTGAGGGGCTATCATCTCCATTTTACAGATGCAATACTGATGCACAGAGAGAAAAAGGTCAAAAGTACCTGCTAATTTTGGGTGCCCAATTTGAGAAACTTCGAATCTGATTTTGCAGAGTATTTAGCTTTGTATAGCACTTTGTATGTTCAAAGTACAACTCCTATTGACTTCAGACCCAGCTGTGAGAGCTCAGCACTTGGACAAATCAAATATCAGGAGGAACATACAACTAGTGACTACCTGTGAAAAGTTTCTTTCACATGACTTCTCCGGTGTCAAATAGGAACTATGTGGCAGAAAAAAAGGAATAGAATCCAAGTCTCCAGGGTAGCATTCAACTGCCTAAACCACAAAACCATCATTGCAGGAAGAGAGAGGATGATGTTTCTTCCATCCGATGCCTTATTCACTACATACTTTTCAACTTCCACAACATGGGAAACAGGCATCCTACGAAAAATATCCCCTTTCAGTACATGATCTAGAGCACCATCCTATGCACAAAATGCGGCAGGGATCCTGTGGGAAAAAATAGTATGTGATCATGTAATTAAAGGCTGTATTATAATGCATATGCAAAAAGAGGCTGAACTAAGATTGCACAGGCAACCTTAATCTGGCATTTTCTAATTTTTGAGTGCTTGTCTTTGCAAGCTTTAATATTTTTAACATGAGGATGAAATAATATCTTTTATTGAAACAACTTCTGTTTGTGAAAGAGGCAGGATTTTGAGCTTACGCAGAGCTCTTCTTCCAGTCAGGGAAAAGTAATCAGAGGGTCACAACTAAAGACAAGGTGGAGCAGATAAGGAGTTAAAATATTGCAAGCGACCATTCAGGATGAAACGGACAGTTAACACATCTGCATTCTTAGGACAGGTTTCAGAGTAGCAGCCGTGTTAGTCTGTATCCGCAAAAAGAACAGGAGTACTTGTGGCACCTTAAAGACTAACAAATTTATTTTAGCATGAGCTTTCGTGAGCTGCAGCTCACTTCTTTGGAAGTGAGCTGCATCCGAAGAAGTGAACTGCAGCTCACGAAAGCTCGTGCTAAAATAAATTTGTTAGTCTTTAAGGTGCCACAAGTACTCCTATTCTTAGGACAATCTGTCAGTCACTAACTCTCGTTTGTCCTGTGTGTAACAACCTGTTCCTCCTTGTACTTAGCTGTGACACGTCTGCACTGGAATTGAACACCCATGGCTGGTCCATGTTAGCTCACTTGGGCTCTCAGGGCTCAGTCTATGGGGCAGTTTAACATTGTGACTTCTCTTCCATGTAGACATAGGAACTGCATGTTACAATAGTAGCAGCCTGGGACTCAAATGATTATTCTCACTTTTCAGAGTGACGGAATCTCAGTGTCTAGGGACACATGTTAACATTTCTTCACATTTTGTGAAAGAGCTGGACAGTGTTAGAGGGTTAACACTCGCAGCCTAAATATTGAAACAGTTGAACAAAGTGAATAACACTCCCTCTTTAAAGTCTGATCTTTCTGAGTTAGATACTGTGATTCTGCCCACACAATTCCCCTGTTGTACGGTGTGGGGTGGGAGGCATCTTTTGGAGAACCAACATAACTGCATTATACTGACCAAACACCACTGCCCCAGAGTAAGAGACATATTAAGGGCAGAAAGATGGATGGCTGGAATAATGGCCTATAAAGAACCATTTCAAACCAGTGTTATTTAGAGCAGCCCTTGGGTTACTCTAGTTTTGCATCTGGCTAAGATTGACTCTGGCTCTGTACAGAATTTGTTACATCTTTTCCAACATCTAGCTCTCCTTACCTGCACCCAGCACAGGAAAGGAGTAACAGAATTCAGCCCTAATGCAACTTACCCCTTGAAAGCTGACTTTAAAAGATTACAGAGTAACAGCCATGTTAGTCTGTATCTGTAAAAAGAACAGGAGTACTTGTGGCACCTTAAAGACTAACAAATTTATTTTCGCATGAGCTTTCGTGAGCTACAGCTCACTTCTTCGGATGCATAGAACGGAACACACAGACAGGAGATATTTATACATACAGAGAACATGAAAAGGTGGAAGTATGCATAACAACAGGAAAAGTCTAATCAATTGAGATGAGCTATCATCAGCAGGAGGAAAAAAAACTTTTTGAAGTGATAATTAAGATGGCCCATAGAAGGTGTGAGGAGAACTTAACATAGGGAAATAGATTCAATTAGTGTAATGTAATGACCCAACAGAGGTCATCTTAATTATCACTTCAAAAAGTTTTTTTTCCTCCTGCTGATGACAGCTCATCTCAATTGATTAGACTTTTCCTGTTGTTATGCATACTTCCACCTTTTCATGTTCTCTGTATGTATAAATATCTCCTGTCTGTGTGTTCCATTCTATGCATCCGAAGAAGTGAGCTGTAGCTCACGAAAGCTCATGCGAAAATAAATTTGTTAGTCTTTAAGGTGCCACAAGTACTCCTGTTCTTTTTAAAAGATTACAGATAGTAAGCAGCATTTATTCTAGCTCCAACAAGATGATAGTCACTAAAGTCCTGAAGGAATTGAAGTTTGCAGAAAAAGGATCTGAAAACCTTTAGCCCACAAGGGCTAGCAAGGGTTACTATTAATGACTGAAATGCTGAGATCCCAGGCATCGTAAAATTTATAGTAGTAGTTTCTAAACCCAGAAACCAACTGAAAATGTACTAGGTAACAAGGCATAGAAGGAGGTTGAGATGGGATGAAATCAACAGCCAGTTGTAGGAAATTCTCCCTGAAAGTTTGAGTTTAACCTGTAGGCATGGGGTTCAATTCACAAGCCATTTCATGTATCAACCCCACCCCCTTAACTACAGCTTTCATAAAAGCTGTAACAATTCCTATGGACCTATCCTGTTTCAAATTAAAAACTAATCTAGGTCCATAGCCTCTGTAACAGAAACTGTAGAGTTTGAAGACTAATAGAGGAGCCCTGGTGTTTTCTCCCTGCTTCTCATCAACACCTCCTGCAGCTAAACAGCAGGATATTTATAGACTGAGTTTCAGGATATGTTAAATTAGCAGAGATTGACTGTGTGGAACTTTCACTGAGACAGGAGAAATTTACTCCCACTTTCAGCCAGCACTCGCAACAGAGCTGGCAATGAATTAAAATGATTGTCATGTCTGTAAGTCACCTGACTAAGTCACTAAATGTCTCGGCTTTTTATTGGCTGAAATGCTCGCATGAGCTTCAAACTGCACCCCCCTATGACTACACCCGTTATGCTGAAATATCTATACACACTCCCAAATACTCAGAACCTAACTCTCCCTGGTCTTTTCAATTGATATTCAGAAACATATTATTTGGATTTCCAGTGCAATACTCTTTCAAGTGGAAGATAGAGATCTCATGCAAATGGGTTATATATGAACTTAATAGTACATTATTTAGAGTAATTTCTTTCCTATAAAGTAACTGCCTAGAAGTGCTGTCATCAGTCTTTAGCAGACCACCTACTCAAATATTTTGCCCTGTCATTTTCAACTAGAATGTTTGTGTGTAGAAAAATAGGTGGAATTCACAATACTTTACGTATGTTACACATAATGTTTTTCAGTTTCTGTTTAACTCAACTAAAGATGCAAGTAGTTATAACTAGAGCTGGGCAGAATTATTTCAGTAAAAAAAATGTGCTGAAAATGCAGTTAACTGCAAATTTAGGTTGAATTTGGCAAGTAGTTTCAGGAAAAAAATGAGAGAACAACTTTCTGAAAAATTCAAAATGTTCCATGTTGAAACTTTTCATCTAAAAAAAGTCACATTTCAACTTTTCATTATGAAAAAAAATGTTTTGTTTTGAAACTTATCTTGATTTAACTAAAAAAGCTAATACAATAAGCAAAATGTTTTGTTTCAGGTTGAACAAAGCATTTTGTTTGCCCAGAAACTATTTGTTTTTCAGTTTCTCATTTCATTAGGAAAAAAAAACCTTGTCATTTCTAGATACAGTAATTTTCTTTTTCGGTTTTGCCATTGAACTGAAAGCTCAGTTGTCGCTCAGCACCTCTACCATCAATACCTTCTTCCTCCTCTCTTAATCCTCCAAACAGCATTTTTCAAAGCTGTTGTCCAAACATTGACTAATTAAACTTATCCTCTGTAGTCTAAATGTACTATTTGCAGGACACTCTTGTGATGGGTGAAACAAGATTTGGAGGTTTAGGGATTAATCTCTAAACATCTGGATAAGGTTTAGTGAAACTTCAGAACTATCTAAATTTCTTATGTCTCCCACATGTAGCTGGAAATCTTGTGAGAATAACATTTATTGCTATTTTAGCACTTCAATTTCCAGTCTTGGCAGGCAGGTGGAAGTGCATGAAAATGAAAAAAATAAGAGACAGTTAAGCAATCTTTTTAAAACTTCAGAAAAGATTTGGTTCAGGTGCAGGGTGAAGGTTCAGATCACTGCTTCTGCTGTTCTTGACTTTAACCAGCTGAGAGAGAACTGAACCTCAGTCTTCATTGGTTAGGCATTTTGCCAGCAGCTGAGCTATTAAGCTGGCTGCCTTCTTAACATTTGAGCCACAGGTTTCTGAAAGATCAGGCTTTAAGAAGCCAACTAAAGATAGATGTGGGGGGTTATATTTTAAGCACAAATTAATGAACTTTTCAGAATGATGAGGCATTTTGGCAGCCACTCAGCTTTTCCTCTCATAAATTGTTGTAATTAAGGATCTGTTCACATTTCAATTGTGAACTTTGGCTTTGAGAAATGTATAACTCAAAAATACATTTGAGGAGGGAAAAAAGTTAATAGGAAAATTACATAAACAGTGCATAACATGTGTTCTTGTTACTAAGATACTTCAATTCATGCTGCATGCTACCAAATTGAAGAGGAAGTCTTGGTCCTGTTGAAGTCAAAGGAAGTTTTGCCATTGATTTCAGTGGGGCCAGACAGTGCTTAAAGTGTGCATGGGGCAGTTAACAAGGGGTTGCAGACCCATCAATAATTAAACAACTAAAAATAAAATCGAGCTGGGTCACTGAGGTGTGCACTTTAAGCATATCTTAGTAAAGCTGCTGCTCCCAGGTTGTGATAGACCGCCCCTTCCCTTTTTGTTAGACCATATTAAGCACAGGGGCCAGGATTTCACCCTTGATTTTTGAGGAATATTTCTGTGGACTGCTTAGCTTAGCTATTTGAAATCATAGTTATCAACTTCATGTGCAATGATAATTATGATGATTATGAGAATAGCAAATCAAAATTTAAAATGAGCTATAAATGCATATACCTTAAATTCAGAGCTGGTAGGGAATTTTCAGGCACAGGGATTTTTTTTGTTGTTGGAAGATGTTGATTTGTCAAAACTGAAACGATTCATGAAAAGTAGTCAGTTTCGATTGAATCTCCTGATTAAAAAAAAAATTGAACAAAAACTTGTCAAATTGTTGAAACATTCCAGTGAAACATTTTCAAAATGAAAAGTTTATTATTTTGGACTCAAAATAACTTTAGATTTTGAAATTTCTGTTTAATTTATACTTAGAAAAAGTCAAAATAAAAATGAGACATTTCAAAATTGTTGAAACAAAACATTTCAGTTGACCAGATTTAAAAAAAAAGCTTGGATTAGCAATTGGTGAAAATTGTCAAAACCATGATTTTTAATCCCAACTCAGGATGTGAAAACAATATGAAATCTCACAAAATCTTCTGGGGTCTATATTTCCACCCCACAACGTTTTTTGTCCTCACAGTATCTCTTTGAAGCCTGGCTATTTTCCACCCCAGTGTGTGTGTGTGTGTGTGTGTTGTGGGGAACAGAGATGAGAGTGGAACCCAGAGGAGGGGCTGCAGTGGCCATGGTGGTGCAGGAGCTTAGCCTAGCTGCCCTGGAACAAGTAGGACTCCTTGTCCCAGACTGGTCCCACCTTCCAGCTACTGCAGGGCCCAGTGGAGACACCTGACCTGGGAGAGGGGCAGGAGCATGTGTGCTAACTGTTGGGATGGGGGATGAGACAGGACACCAGCATCTGGATTAAGCGCATGGGGGTGTCAGCACACAGGATGCCAGCCAAGGTCTGCTGGGGAGTGCAGGGCAATAGGCAACAGATGCAGAGGAACTGCCATTGGAACAGTGGTAGGAACTGCCAGGAAGCTGGCTTGTGCCCCTCCCTCCAGCTCAGTATCTCCCCTTACCCCCACCTACTATTCCTCCCCCCACCCCCCATTCACAGGAGCCATCTACCCCTGCCAAGATCGGCAGCATTTGGGGACAGAGGTTCTGTCTTTTGGTCTTCCCTGTAAAGCACCGTGCACACTTTTGGTAGCTGTCAAAAATAAGCATCAATAACAATAGTGATTGTTTAAGAAACAATGATGGCAATTGGTTATACTATATTTAGTTGCAAAGCAAGGAAAACAAATAGAATCAAGCAGTTAAAATGCATTTTGGCCATGTTCTGTCTGAAAAATTCACCTTTTTAGGCATGCTTCTACGTAGGGCAGACATGCCTCTTGGCATTTAGAAAAGAAATGTTTTCAAACAGCAAGCATATTTATGTGCAATAACTACTGTAAAGACTCAGTAGTTATTGATTATAATGGCTTCTTACCCTTTCAGATGTGTGATTTTACAATGCCTTATAGCTCTAAAACTGTTACACAAGCATCAATCTTCCTACCCATGTGCATGCACTGTAACAAAGAGTGGGGCACAAAGGGGAGTTAGGCACCTCCACCCAGATCCACAAAGGGACTTAGATGCCTAAGCAGAGACGGATTTAGGGGCAGTTGACCCCGGTGACTGCCTGGGGTACCAGGCTTCAGAGGGTGCCAGGCTTGGGGCGCTGTTGTTTTTGTTAGTGACAAAAGGGAAAATAGACTGTTCGAAGTAAAATGTTTCAGGTATTCTGTATGTGGATTCATTTTTCACTGACCTCCTAGAATGTTCTGGTCCAGTGGTGGGCAACCTGTGGCCTGTCAGGGTAATCTGCTGGCAGCTCGCCAGACAGTTTGTTTACATTTGCACAGCTGCTCGCAGCTCCCAGTGGCAGTGGTTCACTGTTCCTGGCCAATGGGAGCTGTGGGAAGCAGCATGGGCCTGGTCTTGGCTAGGGTGCCATTTGGTCTAGGACTGGCCCTGTGCCTAAGGCACCAGTTTTAGACTCCACTCTGATTCACAGAGCTCCTGCTTGGCTGCCAGCTAACCTGTTAGGTGCCTGAACTAACTTGAAGCCTAAATTTCCACTGTGTAAATTCCCTAAGTTTCTGCTTCAGAGCACACACACTGCAGCCTCACTCTAGGTATCCAGTTACCTATCTTCCATCTGAGCCCCAGAGCAATCCATGAAGTGGGGGAGGCTAGGCAGGTGAACACCTGTCTTCCCAGAGGGGGCTGAGCCAGTAGACATGCTTTGAGGAGAAGATGATGAGGGCAGTGCCCATCTTACAAATTTTGGCTCAATGCTTAGACCATGATGTGGGAATCCCAAGTTCAATTCCCGCCTCTGCCTGAGGGGAAGAAAGGACCTGAACAGGGGTCTCCTATAACTCTCAGGAGGGTGTGCTAACCATTGAGCTATTCTGATGTGGAGCTCTTGCAATCACTCCGGTTGAAGCTGTTCCACTTTGGATAAACGCTTAAAGAGTCACAGAGAGAGGGAAAGGGTTGATAGCCTGATGGTTGGGGCACCCACTTGGGATGTGAGGGAGACCCAGTCCCCCTGCTCCAATGACTTTTTAAGTATTTATCCAAAGTGAAACAGGTTCAGTAAGAGAGACTGAGAGAGCCCCACATCAGAATAGCTCAGTGGTTAGAACACTCTCCTCAGAGTTATAGGAGACCTCAGTTCAAATTCTTTCTTATCCTCAAACAAGGAGTGGGAAATTTAACTTGGTTTTCCCACATCCTGGTCAAACACTTTTGCCACTGCGATAAAACTTATAAGGTGTATGGTGCCTGACTCCTGGAGAAGGGTTCCTGGTTGTGGATTGCAAGCAAAGATGGGTGCCTCCTTCCAGCCCAGACTTACTCACCTATCTCTGGGGAGGGGGTGGGACTTAGGACACACCTCTCTCATCAGCATCTCCCATTGGCTATCTTGAGGGGGAGGAGTCACTTAGCATTTTGGCTTTTAATGATCACATTCTTAGGCCTGCATCTCTTCATTGTACAGAGATCCTAGGCACATAACACTGGCACTGTAGGTTGCAATGCTGTTCCTGTGATTTTCAAGGCACCTAAAATTAGACACTGAAATGCTGAATGTCACAATGCCTCAGTCACTTTTTGACTCCAGCTCTAACTCCTATTGGTTTTAGTGGCATTTGGATGCCTAGGCACTTTTGAAAATTCCCTAAGATGCCTATCTGCTTCATTAGGCACCTGAATACATTTAAACATCTCTCCCTTTTATGCTTTGCCTATTGTCAATTATCTCTTAAGGTGTCATGATTTTCACAGAAGTATTCATTATTCACATTTGTTTGACAAATAATTTGTCCAAACAAAACTGACCATTATGAACAGGATGAAGAAATCACTGAGGCTTTGATTCTCTTGTGGAGCAGCTTGGAAACAGTCAAAACAGGAGAATTTAGAACACTTAAAATATTTTCCTCTTCTCTCCTGTATATGAAATTGGATTGTATTTGGCTACATCTGTGGGCTCCAGATTTAGAAATAGCTGGGATGGTGCTTGCCAGAGAGAAAGCTGGAAGTCAGATATGGATCATTTAGCAGACTTTGCAATTTGCGTTGGTCACTTTCACATCAGGTAATTGCATGTGTGGGTATATGTGAAATTCTAATTGTGAAAGGTGTGACTAGACTAGATCTTTCTGTGGCTAATCTAATTGTTACTTGCCATTGCTTTGGCCAGTAGCGTTTAAGAAAGTGCTGGATTCTTGTATCTATTCCATATACAACTGCAATTCAATAACCATCAAGCAAACTCCAATTGTGTATACTATATGTTTTTATTGCTACTTGCAAAGATCTCTGTCAATTAATTGCTTGAATCCTAAGGTACTGACTAAGGGATAGAGGGAGCAATTTGTCAGACAAATGTGAATAATGAATACTTCTGTGAAAGCATGACACCTTAACAGATAACTGAAAATAGGCAAAGCATAAAAGGGACAGATTTTTAAAGGTATTGAGGTGCCTATTCTGTTTACCAAACCCAATATTTCATATATCTACCACATGTGTTCATGCAACTAACTGGTCTTCCTTTAATACCACACTTCTATAAACCATTACCATAGTCATTAATTGCATGTAGGCATGTAGTGTTTGCAAATAGTGGAGTCACCTATCTTGTTGTGTCTCTTTTGATTAGTTGCCTGTGTATCAGGGCTCTAATCAGGAAAGAGTTGAAGGAATTCTCATGTATTCCTCCACTCGTTTACAGGTGCATAGTCTTTCATAAATCATATCTGCCAGACAAGGTGCATTTATTGAATCCACTGGCTTCTATTTTGTCATTCTATTTTGCTATCAATAATTTACCATTGTATCTTATTGCACAGTATTTTTTTTGCAAATGGTGTGAATGCCTAGCTTTGTGTCACATATTTGAGTAATATTTGACTAATACTTCCATGTGAGATCCTTGAATGGGAATGAGGTAGGGTTGGAAAAATTCTTTGAGTCCCCTACTGCCATTTAATATAAATCAACATTTCTTGTGTCTCTTCAGTACATTTATTACATATATTGATCTACATAGTCAATCACTGCCATAATTGTGATTCACTGGTGCATTCAGATGGATGGCAGGAGAGAGATCACTTGATCATTGCCTGTTAGGTTCACTCCCTCTGGGGCAACTGGCATTGGCCACTCTCGGTAGAGAGATACTGGGCTAAATGGACCTTTGGTCTGACCCAGTACGGCCTTTCTTATGTTCTTATGTTCTTATTTGTTACAATAATTTAGCAGCTGCAGTGAAGGATGCAACTCAGCTTGTGCATCAACATGTAATTATAGAACTAAAAAGTTACACACGTGCAAACTCACATATGGAAATGGGACTGCTCCTTTGTCATACTGCTCATAATCTGAAGACAATAGTGAAGGGCTAACTTGGCCTGCAGAATCTCTATCACTGGTGGAGTGTCTAGAGAGGAAAGATCTCTCCCTAGTTCTGAGAGCACAGGGTGAGCTTTCAGACCTGAAAGTTAGAAAAGTCACCTTTTTCCTCATAACTAATGCACATTTCCTATAGAAATCACTGAGAGCCAAAAGACCATGGAACCCCAGGTTGCAATTTTTCCGTCACTTTTCAGAGTGGATCCACATTCTGAACAGGAACTGAAACCATGAACTGTGAACTATAACTCTTCTCTTTTTAAAATCAACAAAAATTGTAACTGAGCCTCAATACAGCTCTTTGCTTATGCCAGATTGGGACTGACTGCTTGCAAAGCCCATGTGGCTCAGCCATGCATCAGCAGGATCTTTTGCAGCACCAACCACAGAAATGGTTTGCAGGTCAAATGTCCTGGCTAAACTGTCAACAGACTCTCTTTGAATGGTACCATGCTGCTGCCTTCACAGATGCTGTCCCATATCCAAGACCACTTGTGTTCCATGAGCAGCTCCATGCCTCTCCTTCAGCACCTGCACTTCTACGGAACACTGCATTGGCATCTAAGACTTGGTCCTTCACCATCACAGCAGTAGCCAACTGAATGCTCTCACTGAACTGATACCTTTGTTAAAGGCAGCATTTATGCCTCATCCAGCACTACCTACAGCTATGGGCGTCCTTCCTCCTCTGGCACTGCTGCAGCTGTTCACTGCCTCTGCCCTTCGCTGTGATATTGTCTCTTTACTGGGTCTTGGCCTGTCCAGATATAATACAGCATTTACCTAGTGCTAACAAAGAGTTTCTATTCTGGGGTGGTCATCACACTCCTTGCTGCCTGTCCAGGAAGCCAGCTAGATAACCAAATTAATCTCTGCCCTTGATGTGTTGGTGATTATTGCACAGACCATATTGCTGATAAAGCACCATCACCCCACTTCCACTCTGTGACTGCTGCCCATACTTTTTCTTTTGGGGGCCTCATTTCCATTTTGAAGCCTGTCTTCTTCCCTTTCTTCCTCCCAACTCACAAAGCTCTTTCAATATGGCCTGTGGGACAACTTCCCCCATGAGTAATGTCAGAAAACATTTATTCATGCTAGTATTCACACTCTAATATGACCTCAGCTAATTTAAATAATATGATTCCTATTACCCAGTGAGGTAACTGTATGTTAATGCCTATTAAACTAATACAGTGTATGGACTCTGAACAGCTTTAAAACTTCCTTTTGCAGTGGAATATGGCTAGAGAAAAATGGACTTTTATCAAAAACTTGAATTGAACAAAAACCTTGTGGAACTTCAGGAAATGCGGTTAATTCTCTTATTTTCATCTCTCTCTCTTATTTTCAAATATAAATAAATAAAATCTCCACTCTGCCTGATTTCAGTCAGGATTTTAATCAAATGTACTTCAACCCTTTACTCAGAGCAAACACAAGACAGTCAGAACCAAGTAATTTCAGAGACGCTTATGCAGCATGAACCAGTAATCTCTGATGTTTTGAAGAATGTGCCCATCCCTTTTCCTTCACTCCAGTCTCCAAATTTTATTTAACTTTATTACACAGAGGTACTATATCTTGAAAAAGAAAGAAAAAGAATCCCATGTTTCTCTGGTAGTGAAAATAAATAAAAGGACTGCCTTCTCTTGAAGTACTGAAGTGGGATATGAGTGGTCTGAAACCAAAGCTATGAAGCAAATAAAAACAAGAACTCAGGTAATGTTTTCCACATATCCATGAGTGCAAAGGCCTCTATATCAAATAACAACAAATGCAGCAGCTGGTTACTAGAGGAGGTTTTCAGCTATATGTGTCCCCCCTCCCCCACAAAACAATGTATTTCTTAGGCCTGGGCTACACTAGTGGTGGGGGATTGAACTAAGATATGCTATTCGCGTAGCTGAAGTTGAAGTATCTTAGTTCGAGTTACCTGGCCTTCCTCATGGCGGCGAGTCAACTGGCGCGGCTCCCCTGTCGATGCCGCTTACTCCTCCTGCCGAGGTGGAGCACGGGCATCAACTGGCAGATCGATTTATCGCATCAAGACAAGACGCGATATATCGACCCCCAATACATCGAACACTACCCACCGATCCGGCGGGCAGTATAGACGTACAGTGGCAATTTCATAATTGGTATCATTTGGAAGCCACAGTAACTGTAATCAGCAGTTAAGGTAATAGTAGTGGAGGAAACAACACCCTTTAACATTAGTGTAAAATCTAGCCAGAAAGAACAGGAAACGGGGCATAACTTTGAGAAGGCAAAGAAAGGCTGTTATTTTTATTGTTCGTGTATTTGTACCAAACTGGACCATGCAGCAGTGTTTATAAATTAGGCCTTGTCTACACTACAAGACTATTTCGAATCTACTTAAGTCGAATTTGTGGATTCGACCTTATGAAGTCGAATTTGTGTATCCACAGTAAATACACTAATTCGAATTTCTGAGTCCACATTCACGGGGCCAGCGTCGACTTTGGAAGCGGTGCACTGTGGGAAGCTATCCCACAGTTCCCGCAGTCCCCGCTGCCCATTGGAATGCTGGGTAGAGCCCCCAATGCCTGCTGGGGGGAGAAATGTGTCGAGGGTGGTTTTGGGTAACTGTCATCATTGAACCGTCAATCACGCCCTCCCTCCCTCCCTCCTTGAAAGCGCATGCGGACAATCTGTTCGTGCACTTTTCTGGTCAGTGACAGCGCGGACGCCACAGCACTGCAACCATGGAGCCCGCTGCGATCATCGCCATTTTCTCCTCCTCGCACTTTATCGTCCACCTCTTCCACAGTCAGCTGCTGAGAAATTGGGCTACTTTTCAATGGTGCTGCAAGCACTGGGGGACCATAGGGGACATTTTACAAACATCAACGTCGGGTGGCCGGGCAAGGTTCATGATGCGTGTGTTTTCAGGAACTGTGGGCTGCTCAGACGCCTGCAGGAAGGTAGTTTCTTCCCGGACCACGAAATAACTGTTGTGGATGTGCAGATGCCTATAGTCATCCTCGGGGACCCAGCCTGCCCGCTAATGCACTTGCTCATGAAGCCCTATACAGGCGCCTGGGACAGCGACAAGGAACTCTTCAAATACCAGCGAGCAGCGTGACCTGTGACCGTTCAGTTTCTTTACAGAGAAGCTGAACCTGCCCCTGTTTCTTTACCCAGTTACTGTTGACTCTCCTCTTCGGTTACATACCCCGTTCACCCCGTTTCCCCCACTTCCAACACACGTGTAAAAATAAAATACATGTCCCATTGTTACTTAAGAAAGGTTTCTTTATTCATGACTTTGCGTTAAAGGGTTGAAACTGGGAGGCAGACTGTGCTGGGTAGGGTGTGCGGTGATGTAAAGACCGCCTCTAAACTCAAGGAATGACAGGCTCCTGCTCCTAGAGCGGTCCGCAGTGCCGGAATGCTTCTTTCAACGGAGCCTGCCATCCCTCTTTATGTAATTCTGTGTGCGGGCGGATATGTGACCTTGTGGTGGAGGAGGACGGATACAGATTCCTCAGCTGCGTGACTCAGCGGTCCAGGACAAGGACCGCTGTATAAGATCTGTAACCGCCCTCCCCCGCTGCAAAGTCACATCTCCCCCGCCCACACAGATCCTGGAAACCACCTCCCATACCGACCAGGGTGCCTACTGACTGCACCGTGTGTGTGACCCGCTGCTGATCCTGCCCCCGTGTCTGTACCCTGGGAAAGGTGACTGTCCTATGCAATTAACCACCCCCTTCCCCACGCCCCCCATTCAAACACAGTCTTCTTTGAAAAAACATAACGGAAACAGTAATTAACAGCAAAGCATTTTTATTAATTAAGTAGACAGTTAGGGGATGGGACTGGGATTGGGACTACTGTGAGTCTGGAAGTGAAGGACTTCGGCAAATGTAGGGTATGAGAGCTTTTGGGTACTTGAGCACTGTGCTGCGGTGCAGTGACAGTATTCACGTCCCCGGCCGCCCCTCCTCCTGATTATTTTCGGTGAGTGGGGTATGGGACTTTGTGGCGGGGGAGTGCGGTTGCAGATACACTGCAGGGTGTCTCTGTCCTCCTGCGGTCCTGCAGAACATCCACAAGACGCCTGAGCGTGTCCGTTTGCTCCCTCACTAGTCCAAGCAGCGTTTCAGTCGCCTGCTTGTCTTCCTCACGCCACCTCTCCTCCCGTTCGCTGTGTGAGCGCTGGCACAGAGAGACGGTCTCCCTCCACTGGCTCTGCTGGTCCGCCTCTGCTAGGTAGCAGCCCATACGTTCCTCGAACATCTTGTCCCTTGTCTTTTTCTTTCGCCACCTAATCTTTGCCAGCCTCTGCGAGGGGGATGCTGTGGCAGGTCTGGAGACAGTGGAAGCTGTGAGATGGGAAACAGGGAGTGAATTCCTTGCAAAGATACATTTTTGCGAACAATTAACTGAGTCTAGGCTGTCTCTGTGAATTCTGGGTTGAGACCCCTGTGCCTGCTTGGGCACAAATCATTTTCGCGGTGGATTCTGGGTAAATGTCGCCAGTCATTCCTTCCTCCGGGAAAGCAACGGCAGACAATCATTTCAAGCCCGTTTTCCCAGAATTGCCCTGGCATACGCCATAGCGTGGCAACCATGGACACTGTTTTGCCTTTTGTGTATGTCACCGTATGTGTACTAGATGCCGCTGACAGAGGCGGTCCAGCAGCGCTACACAGCAGCATGCTTTTGCTTTTGCATGACAGCAGAGATGGTTACCAGCCATATTGTACCATCTACCATACCATAAATTGGTAATAAGATGGTAATAAGATGGGCATGGTTACCTGTCCTTTTGCACTGCACCATTTGGTGCTGTCATAAGTGCCCCTGGCCGAGCAGCCAGGGGCGCAAAAGCAAAAATTGGGAATGACTCCCTGAGTCAATCCCTCCTTTTTGGTATCTAAAAATAGAATCAGTCCTGCCTAGATTATGGGCAAGTGTACTAGAGAACCACTGTATCATAGAACCAGAGAGCACAGCTGCTCTGTGTCCGATCCTGCATAAATTTGGAGCTGTATGCTATTCACAGGGGGTGCTCCTGCAACAACACCACCTGTTCATTCCTGCCTTCCCACAGCCTTCCTGGGCTACCATACCATTGTCCCCCCACTTGTGTGATGAAGTAATAAAGAATGCAGAAATAAGACACGGTGACTTGTTTGTGAGAAATGAGTGGAAGGAAGCCTCCAGCTGCAATGATAGTCCAGGCAGGACATTAAGGAGTGTGGATGAAGGAGCCCATCATCCCTCTGCTAGTCCAGGGGCAATTGAATCTTTTATTTACAATGAAGGGTGGGGGCTGATGGAGCTCAGCCCCCTGTTGCAATGATGAGGACGGTTACCAGCCATATTGCACCATCTGCCATGAAAAATTAGGGACAGGCCCCCTTGATTGACATTACTGATGCTAGTCGGCATGGTTACCAGCCCTTTTGCACTGCCCCATGTGCCAATAGGCTGACGATGACGACGGGTATCAATCGTATTGTACCGTCAGCCACCCATGGGGGGGGGGAGCAAGGATATTGGTGTTGAGTGCTGCAGCATCGCATCTATCTGCAGCATTCAGTAAAGATACGGTGACATGTAAACGAGTCAACAGAGGATTGATTTCCCTTTAACTTCTCGGGTTCGGGGGGGGGTGCGTAAATTGCAGAGCTGTGCCCTGAACCAACGCGGACACGGTGTTTTACCATAGAAGCATTTGGAGCTCATCCAAGAATGCAAATGATTTTCGGAGACAGCAGGAACTGTGGGATACCTTGCGTCCTCATTCCCCCCTCCCTCCATGAGCATCCATTTGATTCTTTGGCTTTCCGTTACGCTCGTCACGCAGCTGCGTGCTGAGTCTGTGCTATGCCGTCTGTCCGTGGATTTATTAAAAATACTTTGGACCAGGCGCACCATAACTGTAATTCCACTACTTAGATGCATGAGTCTCCTAGCGAGATCACCGTGAGGACGGGCACTGAAGGAGATAGAGAGCGCATGCTGCGTGAAATCTATCATGAACCACGGACCGATGCAGCCGTGCTCGGGGAGGCAATGCTCCCTGAATACCGCATGAAAGCCTCGCGCGGAAAAGGGTGCTATCACGGAGCACCCAATAAGGCAGCTCTCCCCAGGAACCTCCTGCTGATGCTTATCGATTAACGGAAGGAGAGCTTTGTGGAGATCTCCCAGGAGGATTTCTGTTCTATCACCATATATAGAGAGACCTCCTTCTCACACACTTCAGATTCCTGTTATATTAAGAATAAAATTTTAACATGGTTAAAGCACTTACCGACTGCTCCTTCCCCTGATTCAGGATCCGGGTTCATGGCCGGGGAGGGTTGGTAGGGGATCTCCGTGACGGTGATGAATAGATCCTGGCTGTCGGGGAAACCAGCGTTGTAAGCGCTCTCGCCTGCCTCGTCCTCCACAAACACTTCCTCATCTTCCCCGTCCGTGAACATCGTCGAGGAACTGTCCATCGACACTGTCCCATCATCAGAGTCCATGGTCACTGGTGGGGCAGTGGTGGCAGGCTCCGTAGCATCCGTTTGCCGCTTTGATTTTTTGGTAGCCTTGTCTGGGGTCCTTGGTTTTCACGTGGCGATGCATTGCATGACGGCTGTATCCTCTGTCTGGATCATGGCTTTGGAGACCTTCTCGTAGGTCTTTGCATTCCGTTTGTTGGAGCGCAGCTCCGAAAGCACAGACTCCTCGCCCCACACACCGATCAGATCCAAGAGTTCCCGTTCAGTCTATGCCGGGTCCTTCTTTCTATTCAGAGATTACATGAACTCCTCTGCTGGAGAGCTCTGCATTGCTGCCGGTGCTGCTGAGCTCGCCCCGATGTCCAACCACGAAATGAGATTCTAACTGTCCAGAAAGGAAAAGGAATTCAAATTTTCCCGGGTCGTGTCCTGTGTGGCGGCTCAGAGCATCGAAGCTCGGACTGCTGTCCAGAGCATCAACAGAGTGGTGCACTGTGGGATAGCTCCCGGAGCTACTAAGTTCGATTTGCATCCACACCTAGCCTAATTCAAGCTAGCCATGTCGAATTTAGCGTTACTCCACCTGTCGGGGTGGAGTACCGAATTCGAACTAAAGAGCCCTCTAGTTCGAATTAAATGGCTTCCTGGTGTGGACGGTTGAGCGGTTAGTTCGAATTAACGCTGCTAAATTCAAATTAAAGTCCTAGTGTAGACCAGGCCTTAGGTGGAATGGAGAAGATGTTGTCATAAAGAGACAAATTCATACATTTTAAGGCTAGAAGAGACCATTATGATCATGTAGGCTGACTTTCTGTATAGCACAGGTCATAGAGTTCACCCAGTAATTCTTGCATTAAGCCCATCAAAGGTGTGAAGCCTGGACCAGAATGTGGAACTGATATTATATTCTTGGATCAACATAAGTGAAAACTGTTTCTGTCAATATGACATATTGGATGAGCTAGCCGCTGCTTTCCGCAGCGCCCATTGGCCAGGAATGGCAAACCGTGGCCACTGGGAACTGTGGGCGGCCATGCCTGAGGACGGTCAATGTAAACACTGTCTCATGGTCCATTAGCGGATTACCCTGATGGGCCACATGTGGCTTGCCTGCCATTGATCCACAGTGACTCCAAGATCTCTTTCTTGGGTGGTAACATCTAATTTAGAACCCATAATTGTATATGTATAGCTGGCATTATTTGTTCCGATGTGCATTACTTTGCATTTATCACCATCAAATTTCATCTGCCATTTTGTTGCCCAGTCATCCAGTTTGGTGAGATCTTTCTGTAACTCCTCGTAGTCTGCTTCGGATTTAACTATCTTGATTTATTTTGTATCATCTGCAAACTGCCTCTTCAGTGATTACTCCCTTTTCCAGATCATTAATAAATATATTGATCAGCACAGGTTCCAGTATAGATCCCTGCTGTTTGCCTTTCTTTAACTGACAATTTATTTCTAACCTTTGTTTCCAATATTTTAATCAGTTACTGATCAATCAGAGGACCTTCCCTCTTAGCCCATGGCTACTTAGTTTCCTTAAGACTTAATCAAAGGCTTTCTGAAAATCCACTTACACTACATTGACTGGATCATATTTGTCCACATGCTTGCTGACACCCTCAAAGAACTGTGATATATTGGTGATACATTGCTTCCCTTTACAAAAGCCATGTTGACTCTTTCCAACAAATTGTGTTTATCTATGCGTCTGATGATCATTCTGTTCTTTGCTATAGTTTCCACCAATTTGCTCGGTACTGGCTCATTGGCCAGGATCTCTTCTGGATCCCTTTTTAAATCTCAGCATTGCATTAACTATCTGTCATTCATCTGGTACAAAGGCTGATTTAAATGATAGGTTACATACCAGAGTTAGTAGTTCTGCATTTTCATATTTGAGTTTCTTCAGAGCGCTTGGGTAAATGCCAGCTGGTGACTTATTACTGTTTATTTTATCACTTTGTTAAAAATTCTCTTCTGTTGACTGTGATGGTCCTCTTTCATGGTCGGGGGGAGTGGTAAGGGAGCATTGCCTAGTGGTCAGGGCTTAGGCCCATGACCTGCAGGAGGGTTGTTGGTAGGGCATCCCGGTCTCTCCCACTCAATCAAGCTTTTACTCAGGATCCTCTGATAGCTATCAGTGATCTGACAGTCAGGGGATGGTTAAGGTTGCCCTCCCTGATCCAGTTCCTATCACTCCTCCCTCTGTGATTGCCCCAGAGTTGCCATCTGGGTTAAGGCAGCGTGCAAGGTGTCCGCTCACCACACGACACCTGCTGATGTCTGTGTGCAGTGAGACTGCTCTCTTTCTCGCTCAGGTGGCAACTTCTTCCTCCTGCGCTATGGCCCACTCTCCTGGTAGGATCAGTCCTGGGCTTTCCTCTGCTGAGGTAGTCCACAAAAAATAAAGGGGAATTACTCCATAGGAGAGGGAGTGGGGATTACTTCCCTCTCAGGCTTTCTCTGTAGTAGGTCCTCCTTTCCCTCAGGGAGGGACCTTTTCGCAATTGTACTGGGGAGAAATTATGCTTTTTCTTCATCTCTTCTCTGATGGAGCTTCAGGTGGCAGGTTTGCTCTTCCTTGGTCTGCCACCAAATGAGCTGCTCCACTGCCTTTTAACTCCTCTTACAGGTGGAGTGTGATTGGCTATCCCCAGACCAGTTCCTTAACCCCCTGTTGCCTGGTGTTGTGTTTTACACCCCATCACATAAACACATTAATTTGAGACAGTACTTCAGATTTGTCACCCAAAAATACTAGTATCAGATACTACTCATGTAGTATCTACCCCATATCTGTATTGAAGATGAATGCAAAGAGTTAATTCAAATGTATTCTCTGCACTTGTGTGATCCACTAGCTGATATATAGATAGTTTCATACATGTAATAGTTTTCATCTGTGTAAAATATAAATTTGATCTTTTGCATTTCTCAGAACTTTTTACTGTCTGCTTAAATCATCTATAATTCTCGGAAGCATGCTATCAATTTGAGATCAGTCTCTTATACAGACAGAGCTTTCCACAGTATCTTTCATGATTGCCAAGTTACCACATGTTGTTTTCTTTTTCTTCTCCTGTGCTTATCTACCTTGATGTCCTTTCTTCAGTCATTTTCAATATTCTAAGTCTTCTGAAAGCAAATCCAACTCCGAGAGAGAGAGAGAGAGAGAGAGAGAGAGAGAGTTTCACCCCATATCATGCACAAATGCAATGTTCCCACTTGGCCTTTCCTTTTTCTTTCCACTTTTTTTTTCTGTATATTGATGCCCTTTCTTTAGGCACTTTCGGTATCATTTTGTCTCTCACAAAATTTTCTATCATTGTTCATCTTTTTCAATGTTTGTTTCATTCTTTTCATGCTATCTATCTTTGGTTCATCATTTCTGTTTGTTCTAATTCTTGCACTCTTTCTACTCTACCATTTAGTCTCTCCTTTCCATTCTCTCCAACTTTCTCTCACATTTCATTCCGCATATTACACCTGCCCAGTCCACCTAACCATAGCTTAATGATACAGTCGATAAGAGTTAAAATAAGTGCATTAAATAACTTATAATGTAAGGTTTCTACAGTGACATATTAAATGAAAGATCTGTGTTTATCTGGTTTGGAAGCAGCTTCTGTGTCTTTAGGGTTGTTAACATTTCACAAAAGAGAAACTGCATGAATTTATTTAATTCCCATTTTCTCATCAGTTACTTTTTATGTTATTAAATTTCTCATACTTTTTGCAACCATGCAGTAGCATCTAGAGGCTCCGCCTCCTCCCCCACCCCCCCGGTAGTTGGCTAGTGATCACCATATCTATTTAAGATCAATATAATTCAGTATTTGTAGGTAGAAATGTTCTTTATCGGAAGACACTGTAATAATACAAAAAAAAATTTTGTTTTAGCCTGACTCCACTGGGCCTGTGTGTAGTGTGTATGTGTGAGATATACATGTGATAAACTGCATAGGTTGTGATACATTTAGTAGGCATGTTTGATCACATCACTTGACATTAATCCATCCACCTCAGCACATATTCTAACATTCTAAAACCCTGAGCTGTTTCAGTAAACAACCATAAAAAAAATAAAAATCTTTCCATCTGATTCCCTGCTCATCTCCTTAAACAAAACAAACAAACAAACAAACAAAAAAACACTACCACCATCACAACAACAAAACAAATACCAGACCAAGTCCAAGAATGGGAAAAATTGAATCCTGAAACAATAAGAGTTTTTATGCATAAAATTAGCAGAATTTAAAGTCTAATCCCATATGATTTTGCATATTGTTAAAAAGGATTTTTATACCATTGGAAAGAGAATACTTCTAGCTTTTCAGTGGCAGACACAGCACTTGATTCTAGGCTTGGAAGATGCTGAGATATTAGACTATGAAGTCATTACTTTTTGGTATAGAATACATTTTTAAAATCATTTGTGAGGTATTTTAATTGTATGATATATTTTTCTTTTGAGTTCTATACATGTAACAAAAGGACCTGGTTTTACAGGTGGAGTGGTAAGATAACGGGGCCCAAAATATCCTAAACCATGTTAAAATAGTTTCTTAAATTTTCTGGCATATGTAGAATACCTGATTATGTGCTTTTGTATAAAGCTTTTATGAATTTCACATACATGGTGGCCATGTCAAGCCATGCTGAGGGAACCTTTTGTATGACACTGTAGTGGGCCTGGCACCGCAGTGCCCCCTTGTGTCAGGGGTAGGAAGGGTGTCAGGGCCTCGCCTCTCTCTATTCTCGGTGTTTCCCTCTCTTCGGGCTGTCTGTTACTATCACTCGGTCGTACGCTCTTCTCTCTCCAGTAGGCGCGATAGCGTGACCTGGCAGGCGGAGTTTATATAATCCCTCTTCGTGGCGGGGTAGCGTGACCTAGCAGACAAAGTCCCTATAATCCCCCTTTGCAGGTGGGGGATCACAGCCTAGCTGCCAGAGTCTATATAATCTCCCTTTACGGACAGGGTAGCACGGCCTAGCGGCCAGAGTCTATATAATCCCCCTTTTCATGGCAAGGTAGCATGGCCTAGCGGCCAAAGTCCATATAATCCCCCTTTGCAGGTGGGGTAGCACGGCCTAGCGGCCAGAGTCCATATAACCCTCACGGTTCAGGGTGAGGGGGTAGGGGGAGTTGGGCCCACCCTCTCCACCAAGCCCCGACCCAGGGCCCTGGTAGCGGCAAGCTCTACTTGCCACTCGCTCGGCGGGGATCCGCCCACAACATGCCGAGCGGTAATACAGCTTTAATGCCATTTATCTCTACTTTCCCCTCGGTCACTTCCTACCGGGAATGGCAGTGCCTCTGCGGCGAGGGGTCCTCCGGTCTGTTCCTCCCCTGGGTCGTCCTCTGTCAGGGTCTCAGGTAGTGCCTCGGCAGGGCTAACTCCTCGATCCTGGCTCGCAGGCCCTCTCTCTGTAGGAGCTAACGGTGTGCGTCCTTCCCCTCCAGCGGTCAGCCCAGACTGAGCTGATCTGCAGGCTTTTATATCTGAACTCCAGTTGGAGCATGCCCAGCAGAACTTCCGGGGCTGGGCTTCTTCTGCGAGGAAGGAAGGGTTAACCCCTGCTATACCAGTGCGGGGCCACTCTGCCTCATCACAGACACCATACCATGATGAAGTCCCCATAAGTCCAACTGTACAGGTTTTGGACATAGAGAAATTAATACATTTTAGGAACCCTTTAATATGTAATGCACAACTAAATTTGGTGGGACTTCATCTAGCTGGCAGGAAGACAAGGGGTCATGGCTCTTTTAAAACGCCCCACTGCCATTGGTTATGAGGGAGAACAAAGGGGGACTCACCTGAATGGAGCCAAAGGTGGGAAATGGAAGTTGCCAGAGCAGGTGGGGACACCATGAGCACTGGGAGATAGAGGGTGGGTATGTATTTATACCCCAGGCCCTCCAGATGGAACCCTCTCTCTCATCACATCCCGCAGCACAACCCTCCCACCTATAGGATGAGAGTAGTACTGGGTATTATGCTCTGCTGTAGGCATTGAGTTAATCAACTTTTTCTTTCTGTTCGGGGCTTGAAAGGAATATTTCCCTCACCACTAAACTGTCCAAGTGGTGGTGGGCTTTTTATGCCTTCCTTAAAGCAGACCAGGGACCAAGTGGGAGATATAATAAGATGCTGCAGATTAGTAGGTAGCAAACGTGGTAAGCGTCCTTTGTGGGTACTTGTTACAGAGTGGATACAGTTCCTGATAAACAGTAGTTGGAAGAGGTTTTAGGGGAAGGCATCCTCTAAAGAAGCTGCGGAGCAGGAGTTGGGGCTCCTAACATCTGGTACACTGGCGAGATAACCCTCACCTGGCACATATAATGTTAGAGAAACAAGGCGGGGGAGGTAATATTTTTTATTGGATCAACTGCTGTTGATGAGAGATACAAGCTTTCAAGCTTATGCAGAGCTCTTCTTCAGGTCTGTGGAGCTGAAAAGCTTGTCTTTCACCAACAGCAGTGGAGCCAATAACAGGCATTACCTCTCCCCCCTTGTCTCTCTAATATCCTGGGACCAACAAGGCTACAACAACACTGTGTACATAATGTTGTAATTTTAAGATGAGGTTTTCAAAACTGTTCAGTGTTGGCCTAACTCTGTCAAATTTTATTTTTTTCAAAATCAACACACTCGTGGGAAACATTTCAGTTTCAGCTAAACTTCAGTTTCTGATGGAAATATTTTACCAGCTCTAGTCCTGAGAGAGAGAGAGAGACAGAGAGAGAAATCAGTGAACAGAGTGCAGGTGAAGCAGTCAAAAGTGTACAAATAATGCAGTTTATCACAAAATTCTGTAACTGTTTATCTGTTTGTCACCACCACCACATGTGTTTTTTTGTGTACGTATGTATAGCACTCTATCCTCAGACAAGGAATGAAAGAGGTCTGTGACAAGAACATTCAAATAATGTGAAGGAGTTGCCTGGATTTAGATGTATAAACTCATCTGTTAAAATCAATCATTCAGTTGAATTCAAATTTAGGGTCAGTTTGCATTTAGGAAGGGGGGGTGACTTTAGGGTTTAGGAATTGGGCTGAACATCTTCCTTCTGGTGAAGCATACCTATTCCTCATTTCCATGCTGGCACTGGTTCCAGGGGAATTCATTAAAGCCTTGCTCCCACACTAAGCAGTAACCATGCTACGATAATGATTTCCAGCAATGCTAGGTTAACTTTTGCACATCATCTTATTTAATTATTTATTTTAATTTTAATTCACTATGACAATCTCTTGAGATACGCAACTCATTTTCATGAGGGCTCCCAGGAGACAGCAATCATACAAGTCTACTCTGTAGTACCATATATCATTATTACACAAAAACATAGAGCAGGACACTCAATCTAAAACTGCAGACAACAGCATTGAGCAGTCAACATCTTAGAGCATCAGTTTAACAAACAATTTAGAGGAATTTAAAAGATTCAGTCCCATGTTTGTTTTAGTCCCTCACAATTAAAGTAACTAAAAGTTTCTTCAGTATTTTCTTCCAATTATGTTAACCATTCAGTCTCTTCCTGTCTTTATAATTTCATCACCAACAAGCTAGACTTTGCCATGAATACTTACAGGGGACCTGCAATGGATTGTTTGTTTTTTTTAAAGTGGGGGCAAGCTCTCAGACTTTAATTGAAGGAATGTGGGAGATGAATCTTTATCAGTGAGATTTTTTATCTGGAATGTTAATTAAGTATTGGATTTTTAAACGTTTTCACTAAAACCTCAAAGCAATTTAAACAGTCTCACTAAAAATTCCTATGTCTTTCAATGGTTCAGCTTTTAGTCTCTGATGATGTCATAATGTAAATATTTCTCCGGTCATCCTACAGTATATCAAGGTAGTCAAGAACTGGAATTCTAACACAAATACCTAGCAATACCCATCCTTCCATCTTTTTTTAATTATTATATTAAAAAAATCAGAACTTGGTCATACATAGTAAAGGAAGAGGAAACACCACCCAGATACACCCCTATGCAGGTCATATTTACTAGATAATTTCCAGACTGGATAGCAGGTGGATAAAAATGATGATTTAAAAAAAATAAATTTTGTAATTTAAATTGGATTTTTTAATTTAAATTAAATATGAGGGGTTATAAATAATCCAATTTAAAATTAAATTTGAAATTACGACAACCTGTAGCAAGGTTTCAATTTACTATAATCTATTTAAATAATTTAAATTATATGCCTGTAGTACACGCTTCTATCAATTTTAAAGAAAATCATACCATTGAACTGGTGGAGGTTACTGGCTAAGCACCTGGAACCAGGATTTGTTAAAGTGCTGAATGAGCATTTGATAACAGTAGCCTCTCTGTGGGTACAGATAAAATACTTTCTTTGTTTCAGTTTATTCAACTAGTTTAGTTCAATGACTAGTTTACTAAAAGTTGAAAAAACACTGAGAATTCAACAACAACCCAGAAAAGATGGTTTTCCTCTTCCAATCTATAAACACAAACTAGATGTGAGATCATGAGATCTACTATTTCTAAAATCTTGAAGAACATGGTGACCAAAAATGGTCAGTTCCAATCGGTGACTATAGATCATACTTCCTTTGTTTAATAAATCATATTTTAAAATGCAAATCCTATTTTGATATTTTTTTCTTATGTATCCAGCAGAAATGGGTTTATTTAACTAATTGCAAACAATGTTTTAAAATGCTGGTTTTGCACATTTTTAATTTGAATTTTCATCCCAATAGAGCTTGACAGAAATCATAAGTAAAAATTTAATCGTCTAGTAAATAAGAAGTGCATCAGTCACTATTTTATAACATAAAAATGTAGAAACTAAGAATCTGAATAATTTTAAATTAAGCTATATAGTCACTTAAAAATAAATGAGCAAGCAGTGCTTTCCACAAAACCAAATCACAAATTTCCACACAAAAGGCAAGTTGGGTAATAATGAGTTCAGATACATTTTGTATACTGCTTAACTGCTCCATTGAGAGAAATTTCACTGTATATTGGTTTTAAAGGGTTTCTGGGTTTTTTGCTGTTCTTTTTTTTGTGCTGTGTTATAATGCCTGATGGGCTGTTCCCTTGAATCCTCCAAAATGGAAGTGAGAAAAGAAAAAAAAATCTTAAAAAAGATAAAAAGTGTGGCATTTTTGTTTTGTAAAGTACTATTTAACTTTCATTTAATTCACATGTATTTATATTGGAATGTATCAATACCTAATTTATTGTAATAGCTTTTCATAAGTAGGTGAATTGTTAGGAAGAAATCTCATGCTTCAGGGCATAAACTAATTTTCTGCTGGGATAAGAAAGGAGTGTGTTTTCCTAAGTGCAGAAGTATGGTCGGGAGCTAGGCACAGAAGTATGTGCCAGGAATCCTGTATTCTGTCTCTAACTCTGTCACAGACTTCCTACACTATCTGGTTGTGGCAAATCCCTCAAATTGTCCTTGATTCATTTCCCTGTTTGTAAAATGGGGATAATGATATTAACTGCACAGGGACGTTGTTTAGGACTTAATTAATCAGTGTTAGAAAAGCACCTTGTAGGGCAAATGTTTTTGTAATAGAGTATTAAAGATGGCTCGGTACATTGCTATTTTTGTTCATCATGGCACTGAGCACTGCTGAAGCTGAGATGAGGTACAAGGGACCAATGGTTTGATCCAGTGTAGCAAATCCTCTGTGAGTCTTCCAGAGAGAGAGAGAATGAAAGTGGCATCAAGATAAACTTTAAAATCTATACAGATCTTTTCTCTTCGGTTGAAAATACTGTATTATTACTCTCATCCAACTGCCCACTGTTCTAAACTACATGCTTGCAATGGAAAATATATCTCTCTTGTGGGTAATTCTACCTGTTAATTAGCACCAAAAGTTTAGGCAGGCATTTGCTCTGTGCTCTGATGACGTCTGATTAACTGTATTTGGACTGAGTACAAACTGAAAAAAGAGTAGCTAGTGTTCCGTTGGGGATATTCCTTTGAAATGTGTGGATAGAAAGACAAAGAAATCCATAAATCATAAGAATTGGTGAACTTCTGCTCCTATATGTCCCCTCTGATTTCTAATTTCTTGTCTTACTGTTTTCTAAAGTTTCCATCCTCCTCTCCTCCCCGCCAGGACATTTAGGTAGAAAAGATTTCTTCTGACTCTGTCAGTGTGTGTGTTCAGGTTACTAGTCTATTCCCTTCTACTGTCATATTAGATGGTTATACAATACAGCAAGAAGGGCAGAGGTGTGGTTATCATAAGATAAACACTCCCATTGGTGTGAGAGAAAACAGTATGTTCCACATAGAAGTTGCTTTATGACATCTGTAAAAACAAACAAAAAACAACAAAGATGTGTTTTTCTCCCTATCAGGAATATTGTGTTCTTTTACCTCAAAAATATTTCAATATCAATTACTCAGAAACATCTTCTGGCAAAAAGGGAAGCATGGGGGAAGCAACCCACTACTATACAAGTAAAATTATCTGCGATGTTTACTGATAACATTATGACAGGGGAGAGGAGCAATAGAAAACAGATAACTTTCATATGAATACACAAAAAACTGACGTGAATTTCATCTTTAAAATAGATTCAGTAGTAGCTAATTTATCTAACTACAATCTTGCTCCATCTCTATCAGAGGGCAGTTTTAATTCTAACTCTGTGGTGAATGTTTGTACATATGATTTCAGACCTTGGGAATAGTCAGTGTCTGACCTCTGCAGAGATTATATATTGCTACAGAATTCTGGTAATAGAACAAACTCCTTGTCAAGGAGAACATTAGCCTTTCATTGGATCCTGAGACGATTTGGGTGGACATACATTTTAAAGACTGATCTTTTATCCAAGGCTAATCTTCCTTTTTTAAGGTGGGGGAAAAAAGGGACTTTCATTACTGGGAAACAAGAGCCTATCTTATACAATTTGAAGCCCTGCTGATGTTTCAGACCAACAATGCTCACTTTTTAATTTGTTTTATGTACATATTTCCGGAACGCTCCAGAGAATCCTGGAGACTGAAGCCCTCTATGCAGGCACGTAGGAGGTGAAACACAGGCACTATCAGTTCATGATTTGGTCACACAGTTCTGCCAATTTGCCTCAGTTCTGACCAGGAGTCTCCACATTCATTCTTTTGTTGCCTTTAAAAAAAAAAACTACCAGTAGCCATGACGGTGGTTTTCATAATGTTGGACCTCTGTCCAGTTGAAAGTTCATGGAGACCAAGAATTCATTTCACATAATTTGCTAAACACTATCAATCAAGTAGCAGTGTTTTTTGATTACTACCAACTTGGACTGATGCTGTCACCCTGAACCAGTAGGTGAAAGCCCCAGTCTCATACTACCAGAGTCCCTTGAGTCATCCAGTCCTTACATTGCATATATTTTATGCACTTTTAAAGAGCCATACTAACTTTTAAGTGCTTTCATAAAAACAATCAGAAAACACTTCCACAAAAGGTTGAAAAGAAATGTTGATTGGTGTAGGACCCTTTGACAGAACCAATTAGCACAGCAGTGGGTACATCACCTTTTGAGGTTGAAAGGCTGTAATTACTGTTTTTAGTGATGTGTAAGTGGTTTTCATTTTTTCCCCTTCTATTAGGTATAAAATGGTTGGCTGTGGCAGTCTATTGTGAAGACCTCGGAACAAATACCAGAAATTTCTCCACTCAATTCTTCATGATGTAAATGCAGTGTGACCTTTCCCCAATGGGCAGTTAAACCATGGACATACTAAAAAAAACATTTTGGACTGTTTTTCTAAACCAGGCTTCACCTTCCCTCTTGGGGACCTATTAAGGGATTACATCTGAAAAGAAAAACAAAAGAGAGAAGGAAACCTTGAACTGGAAAGTTATCCTACAATGAGAATTATGAGCACATCTTGTATCTGCCCAGTCCTAGTTTGTCTCTGTTTTGTGCAGAGGTGTTATGGAGCTGCTCATCATGGCTCCATCAAGGTGACCAGAAATCAAACCAAACACATAGAAGGTGAAACAGAAGTGCACCATCGTCCCAAGCGTGGATGGGTATGGAACCAGTTCTTTGTTTTAGAAGAACACCTGGGACCAGATCCCCAGTATGTGGGAAAGGTAAGGTCTTATTTCTTTTCTGTAAAGGGGTACAGGGACATTAGGAGAGGAACATATTGTTTTTTCAGATGCCAACCTAGTTGATGTCTCCTGTAAAGTTGGAAGCACCTCAGAAGTCAATGATGTTACAGACATTGACAAATTATTTGCCCATTATCTCTATTTATTTACAATAATAATCATGATGAGTAAAAAAAGATGACATATAACGATAACATTCACTGCATCATCTTTAGTGTTTTATGTTAAAAAGACAATTAGGAGCAACTGGTGCAGTTCACACTCCTCAGTGAGATTCTGTACTACCCCAAATGCAACATGCTCAATATACCATTACACACAGATGCTGACTAGTTCAGAACAAGTTGAAAATCTTCCCTGAGAAATGCTTTAGGGACAAGATTTGTCCAACAAGGTGTAGGCCAACTTTGAGATCCATGTGAAGAAGTACCATTCTGGAGCGAGTTTCTTTGGGACTCTTCCTCTCTCAGAGCATATATGATATGCTTCCCTCCACAGCTGGCCGTGTATGTATCTGGGGGTAATGACACCATATCTACCACGTCCATTTAGGGTGCAACATTAGAGTGGTAGGAGCCCAAGGAGAGTGCAAAGACTACATTTATGTTTGGCTTTATGCAGTGAGTTCAGGGGAAAGCTCCTTATACTTTCCCACCACCCTTATGCTCCTGTGTAGGTGCCAACCAAAAACTGGTTCCCAGCATGTAATGTTGTCTGTATGAGATAATCCATGCTAAAAAAAAAAAAGTCATTACAAGAACATGAAGGCTGCAAAGTGTCATTGCTTGACTTCTGAGAGCCTCCAAGTTACAGGCTGTCTAAACACTGTTCTCTTCTACACATTATGATACAGCCTTTCATTAAACCATTTTAGTTTTTCCTTAGGACCCTCACCTCATTCATTGCTCAGGATGGATGGTGCTCAGGAAATGAGGCAGCTATTCAGTATTTTTTTTTCATCTTCCTCATTCAATGTGTGTCCCCATGCCTCATTTGCTGCACTCAGTTCAAACTCTGCACCGAATAAGGATAATATTTTTCCTTCTTTCTTCATAGGGTTCTCTTTGATGCTAACCATTTTAGTATCTTAGTGCCTCACAAAAGCTACTGAATTTATCTTTGCAGCAACTTCCTTAAAATGGGAGGTATCAATATTCCATTTTACATTTGGCAGTAGTTGTGATATTCTAATTTAGTTTAGAGATTGACCATTATTAACTTAGGTAGCTTTATTTATTATTATTTTTATTCAAAAAGGGAAATCTGGCCAGTAGAGACTAGAATAATACTACAGTAGTAATCACCAGAATTTAAAGCATGGTTGCTGTGTTGTAGTGTCTCTTCATTTTGAGAAATAGGTTTCTGAACTGCTGTAATATCTACGGTAATTTCATCTACATTATCTAGGTTTCATTTGATGTGCCTTTAATTTGACAAGAGATTTTCCTACCAGGACCCTAGATTTATGAAGGAGTGCATGGGAGCGTGTGTCTCTGTAATTCTAGGCATCTGTTCAATGTCACTGACCTGCCAATGCTGTAAATTATTAATCCAGTCATCTATTCTGCCTCATTGGTGTTAGTGTTAGATACATGCCCTTTCACATTTTTCATGCCCAGTTTAGGAATAACATCACAAGATGAGAATCATTATGTAAAATGCTGTTATATTGTTGCAGTCATTGTCACTGTAATGTACACTAAGGACAAGAATAGGTCTCTAATCAAAATGGTGAGGTAGCTCATCCTTATTATGAGGATGGATTATTTTTTTGTATTGACTGTGTATTGTACAGCATGTGCTCAGACACACAGGCCTTAGTTTACACATAATCATCTAGTCTGACCTCCTGCACAATTGCAGGCCACAGAACATCACCCACCCATTCCTAAAATAGACCCATAATAACTTGGTGAGTTATTGAAGTCCTCAGCTCATGATTTAAAAACCTCAGGTTTACAGAGAATCCAACCTTTACACTAGTTTAAACCTGCAACTGACACATGCCCCATGCTACAGAGAAAGGCAAAAAAGGGTCTCTGCCAATCTGACCTGGGGGAAAATTCTTTCACAATCCCAAATATGGCAATCAGTTAGATACTGAGCAAGACACACCAGACAGGCACCTGGGAAAAAATTGTCTTTAGTAAGTCAGAGCCCTCTCCATCTACTGTCACATCACCAGCTGTTGGGGATATCTGCTACTAGCAGTTGCAGATTGGCTACATGCCATTGCACGCAGCATCATCATGCCACCCACTCCATAAACTCATCAAGCACAATCATGAAGCGAGTTAGGTTGTTTGCCCCCACTAATCCTCTTGGAAGGCTTTCCATTCCTCTGGTTAATTCCTTCCTTTAATTTCAAGCCTAAGCTTGTTGATGGCCAGTTTATATCCATTGGTTCTTATGTCCATATTGGCAATTAACTTAAATAACTCCTCTCCCTGCTTTGTATTTATCCCTCTGGCATATTTATAGAGAGCAATAATATCTCCCCTCAGCCTTCTTTTGCTTAGGCTAAACAAGCTAAGCTCTCCTTTCCTAAGATAGGTTTTCCATTCCTCTAATCATCCTAGTAGTCCCTCTTTGCACCTGTTCCACTCTGAATTCATCTTTCTTTAACATGGGAGATGAGAACTGCACACAGCATTCCAGATGAGGTCTCACCAGTACCTTCTATAAAGGTACTAACACTTCCCTATCTCTACTGGAAATACTTTGCCTGATGCATCCTAGGATTGCATTAGCCTTTTTCACAGCTGCATCATATTAGTGGCTCATAGTCACCCTGTGATTAACTAATATTCCCAGGTCTTTCTCCTCTGTCACTTCCTACGGATAAATCCCCATTTTATAGCAAAAAATCTTGTTGTTATTCCCTAAGTGCATGATTTTGCACTGTCTGGTGTGCCTCGATATCCAAGCCACTTCCCCCCAGCTACCTCGCCCACTACTCTGGATCCCAGCCCATGGACCCTGTAGAGGGCCGCTGTCTGCTGTGTCCCTTTAACAATGTTGCACAGCTTCTCTAATTCCCTGGGCCACTTTCCCGCAGCTCCACAGCATCTTCACTCTTACCTCAAGACCTTGTCCTAATGGAGTCCTAGTAACCAACTCATGGCTCCTTCTCACTCTCCCCGGCTTCTGGCTGTGCTGCCCTGTCTGGGGTTCTGTAGTTCCATCAGCGAGGCAGAAACCATCCACGTTCCTACAGCTCTAGCAAGGAACTGAACTCCCTCTTTCCCTGCAGCTCTTCTTATACTAGGCAGCTGGGCCTTGATTGGCTGTGTCCCACACAGCCACTTTAGGCAGCTTGGAAGACTCTCTCAACTTCCCTTTTTTGGGGCAGGGTGTGGCAGGGCCACGAGGCCTCCAGCAGGGAGCCTCAGAGGATCTGGAATACCCTGTCACATAGGTACTATATTAGCAATCCTCCATTCATAGGATATAACCCCCTAATTTACAGATTTATTAAAAATCCTTGCTATTGTTTTTTTTAAATGTCATATTCCAATTCCTTTAATATTCTTGGATGGAGATATCTGGGTGCCCTGATTTAGTCACATTAAGATGTTGATTTTTGACTTTGACATTGTATGTGGTAATTTCTACTTCCATATTCTTATTTCCATTAGCCATCCTGCCACTACTCCTAAGGTTTTCATTGCCCTTTTTAAAAACTGAGACAAAGTATTTGTTTAGGTGTTGGCCCATGTCTAGATAATCTTTAATCTCCACCCCATCCTCAGTGTTTAGTGGTCCCACGTCTTCTTACCTTGCTTTCTTTTTATTTACCATATATACTCGATCATAAGCCAATTCATTTATAAGCAGACCCCCCCAAGACGGATAAGTAAAAATGGAAAATGTTTATAACCCATTCATAAGCCAACCCTATAATTCAGGGGTCAGCAAACTTTGGCTCCCAGGCCATCAGTATAAGCTGCTGGTGGGTCAAGATGGTTTGTTTACCTCAAGCATCCGCAGGCACGGAGGTAAACCTAAGTAAACAAAGTGTCCCGACTCACCAGCTGCTTACTGTGACAGGCCGGGACAGCAACTGGTGGAGAAATTTTTTTGTGGGGAGAAGCTGGGAGTCAGTGGAGTAACCTCTGTGACCACCCCCACGTGACCCCACCCCTAGCCTGGGACCCCCACACTTTCCCCATCCCATCCCTTCCCACCTTATCTGGGGAGGGCCAGGGGAGGATGTCTCTGACCTGGCTGGAGCTGCTCCGGCAGGCTGGGCGGCACGGCCACAGCCTGCTCTGGGGGCTGGGACCGAACGGCACTGCTGCAGCCTGCCAGCCCCAGAACTGCAGCTACTTCAGAGGCTCGGGGGAGAGCAGTGTGGCCAGAAGCGGAGAGACTCTGGCCCTGCCTCTTCCCTTCTGGCTCTGCTGGCTGTGCTCCCTCTGTTGGGGGGAGGGGCTGTGTCCCACCTCTCCTTCTCTATACCTGTTCATAAGCCGACCCCCTTCTCTGGTGCTTCCCTTTTTTACTAAAAAAAATTCGGCTTATGAATGAGTATACAGTATATGACTATAGTACCTTTTACTATTTGTTATAATCTCCTTTGCAAGGCCCAACTCTGCTTAGCTTTGGCTGTTCTCACTTTTCCCCGGTACACTTTCTGAGCTCTAAGAGGTAGCTTTCCTTGCTGGATCCATCCATTCCTTGTAGACTTTCCGCTTTCTCTTAATCACTTATTTGAGATGCTTGCTCATCCAGCGTGATCTGCAACTCTTCCCTACAATTCCCTCCCTCCTCCACCACCACCCGGCTTGGGATGCAGGCTTCAGATAGTTTCTGCAACTTTGATTTAAAATAATTTCAAGCCTCTTCCATGTTCAGATCCTTTAGTTCTTCAGTCCAGTCCACTTCCCTAACTAATCCCATTAATTGTTTAAAGTTTCCTTTTTGAGATCAAAGACCCTAGTTGCAAATCTATTTTTCTTTATCCTTCCATTTAGTTTAAACTGAAGTAGCTCATGATCATTTGATCCAAGGTTGTTGCCTGCAACCCGTTTTTTCTGTGATGTCCTCACTGTTCACCAATACCAAATCTAAAATGGCATCACCTCTTGTTCATTCAGGAACTATTTGTTGAAGAGATCCGTCAGCCATCACATCCAGGAAAATCTGGGCCGTACTATTATTAGTAGCACTTGTCTTCCAATCTGTATCTGAGAAATTAAAGTCGCTCATAATCCCACAATTGCAAGTAGTATTTATTTAATTTAAAACTTTACAGGTCTCTATCCATATCTAAATCAGATATTGGGGGCCTGTAGCATACCCAACGCACTATCTTGGGGGAACTTCTGATAGCTTTCGTCCCCAAAGCGACTTTGACTAAAACAGACAGTTTTATCCATTACATCACTTCCAATTTCTTTGCAGTCTACCTCATCATTAATATGCAATGCTACTCCACCATCTTTTCCTTCATTTTTGTCTTTCCTAAACAGCATATACCCTTCAATATCTGTACTGCAGTCATGACTACTGTTCCATCATGTTTCTGTTATCCCTATAATATCTAGTTTCACTTCCTACACCAGTAGTTCTAGTTCCTCCATTTTGTTACCCAGGCTACTTGCATTGGTGTTGTTTCTGTTTGGATTCCTCCAGATTCCTCACCCAGTTAGGTACAGTCATTCGACTGCCAGTATTGCCTACCTGACTGTTAGCTTCATTGGTATAGACACTATCTTTCCCTCTTAAACTCCATTCTCCTACCCATTGTTCTTCCTTTCTCAATTGCTGTATTTCATTTTGATTTTCTTCCTGGTCAATATTAGAATCAGGCATGAAGATTACATAAGCACCTCCCAACCGTCACCCCTGAGTTCCTAGCTTAAAGCTCTTTTAATCAGTTTTGCCAACCTTTATCCCAGAAGTCTATTTCCCTCCCTACAAGGGTGGAGTCCACCCATGAGAACAGTCCTCTGTCCATGAATGCCTCCCAGTGGTCTAACATCCCCAAACCCTCCTCATAGCACCACTGTCTGAGCCAGCTGTGAATCATCAAAATCTTGTGGTGTCTTCATTCTCCTCTTCTAGGAACAGGTAGAATCCTACTGAAGATCACCTGAGCCTCCATTTCTTTATGTTTCTCTCCTAGCCTGGCACAGTCTTTCTTGATGTGTTCCAGCAAGAATCTATCAGTATCATCTTTTCCCAGGTGAAGGAAAATCAGTGGACTCTTTTGTGTTCCCATTAGGATCCTCTTCAGCCTTACATCTTCAGGTCCATGTTCCATATCTTAGCTCCCAGCAGACAGCAAACTCTTCTGTTCTCCAGATCAGCTCTGGTGACAGGCCTGTCTATTCTTCTTAGTAGGAAGTCACCAATCACGTAGACTTTCCTCTTCCTGGGGGGATTGGGGGGATTCCCCGGACTTCCTCCTGTTCTTTCTGGCTGCAAGTCATCCTGTATCCTCCCAGAACTCTGAACTCTCTCCATTG
This sequence comes from Mauremys mutica, assembly GCF_020497125.1. NCBI lineage: Eukaryota > Metazoa > Chordata > Testudines > Geoemydidae > Mauremys > Mauremys mutica. Next base: position 154,162,272 of record NC_059073.1, read on the forward strand.
ACTCTTCCCCTCTTCTTGTAGGAATAGCAGCTCTTAGCTTCTTTCTTGCCATCCCACCTTCTGTTACTGCCTGCTGTGCCCCTTCTTCATTTTCCAACTCAGCAAAACTACTTCACTGGCTGGTCTTTTCCTGTCCCGGGTTCTCATAGTCACTTGCTTCCACTGCCCTCTTTCCTCACCCAGCAGTCTATCTTCGCTGTTCTCCAGTCCATCTGCGAGTCTTGACATTTCCCTTTAGACTCCTCTTGCTTTCCCTCCATCATGTCCAAATCACCTTTGAAACTCAACCATAGTTTCCACCTGCACCTCCAAACTTTGGATCTTTTCTTCCATCAGCTCTATAAGGCAGCACTTCATACGAACAGAGCTCTTTCTGGATACTCCCCTTACAAACACCCACTCAAATTCCCCTGTTTTCAGCTCTGTTTGCTGGCTCTTGTGCTGCTGACTGGCTACTTGGCTGCTTTTATAGGACCCCTAATCAGGGCTGTGCAATCAAAGTTTCTGATTCTATCTCAGCACACTGCTCCCTTCCAGATTTGCAAACTGAAAACACACATACACACAAACTTAATTACTGCCCCTAAGGAATAGGGGTTTGCCTCCTCTCTCCTTCTCCAACAGAACTCCCACTCAAACTCCCCTAGTTGCAGCTCTGCTGGCTCCTGTGTCACTGATCCTGAATTTTAACATGTTACATACCCATTCTTAAAGTGTAATATTTCTATTCTCCTAGAAACATGTTGCTAGGAGACTGGAAAATTGTATGAAATGTATCTATATTAGTAACACTCTTAAGGTTTTTATAGGAACATGGAACATGACAAAATACAGCACTTTACCAAATGGGATTATGATAAGAATGAGAAATGGTCCTATTGTACATGATTCTCTCTGATATTAAGATTATTATTAACATTGCCTCGCTAATGTGGTACTTGGGTGTCATATGTACAATTGTGGAGTATATATTTCTAGTACATGCAGAATCAGTCACTCTGTTAAAAAGGAAAATTATGGTTGTTCTGGGGAAGTTTTCCTGAAAACTTCCAAGAGAACCAGAATATCTAACCTAATATCTGTCCTTGCGAGATGTCCAGCATATATACATGCAATAAAGAAATTCCATCATGTGGAGCTATTTTCCTGATAGTGACAAAATGCTCCATCCTTCATGAGCGTTCAATAAGTCAAAGGCTCATGAGGACTCTTACCTCTGAGTGGGCACTTTACATGATAAGGCAAAACTCTACATTCTCCATTGAGTCTTGAGCCTTGGACAAAGCAGGGCTCACGTATGCAGAATGTCCTGGGAAGGAGTTGGGCACTACTCTCATAAAATGGGAGAGTCCCGAGAAGAGAGCAACAAAGAAGTTGGCACTGCTTGCTGCATCATCTCTTCACTTGCAATAATTCACATTGGGTGTATTTTCCACACATAAAAGGAAAAAACCCCAAAAACATGTACTTTCAGTTTAGCTGGCTTTTTATGTTAGACTAAGGAAAACAACAAATAGAAAAGTTGATGAGAGTGATGGAAAATCAGAGCTCATCTTGCAGTCCATAAGATCCTCAGACATCCCTGCCTCTGACAGACAGGTACTTATACTCCTGGTATGTTTAAAAGTGCACTGCACAGGAAACAGAATCATAGCTCACATCCTCAACATTCCTCACCTTGGAGACACAAGTAAGATGCACTGTGATGGTGGGGTGGCAATAACAATCTGACTCTTGAGTGAGTTATGCTGCTAAGGAAAATAGCATAGTGACATAGGCATGGGATCCATGAAGTTGGAATCTGATATCTCTGATGGTGAGCCTTAGGTTCTGTGAGTTTGTAAGGGTATACCCCTCATAAGCAGCTGCAAAAATCTTCCCACAATGGGGGAATGAGTCTGGGAGTATTTTAGCCTTTTCTTATTTTTTTTTTACTGTTCACTGTAAAACACTTTGACACACTATTTATGAAGACAGTATAGCAAAGCATACCAAATTGAATGATATGACTCTCAGTTAAAGGGAGTTCAAGTGATAGATAGTATGAGAGGAGGATCAGATTTTAAAGAAAATTTTAGTATTTCCACTGCCATGGTAAAATATTGCACTGCAAATTAGTCATATAGAGAAAGAGATTCCCCATTATCATGTGGGATTTTCAAGATAATTCCTTGGAAGTTTTATTCTCTGAAGACTGAAGATACAGTATATTAAACGTGTATGCAGTGCTGTAGCCAGGTTGGTCCCAATATATTAGAGCAGGGGTAGATAACCCATGGCACGCGTGCCAAAGGCGGCACACAAGCTGATTTTCAGTGACACTCACACTGCCTGGGGTCCTGGCCTGTGTCCAAGGGGCTCTGCATTTTAATTTAATTTTAAATGAAGCTTCTTAAACATTTTAAAAACCTTATTTACTTTACATACAACAATAGTTTAGTTATATATTATAGACTTATAGAAAGAGACCTTCTAAAAAACTTTAAAATGTATTACTGGCACGTGAAACCTTAAATTAGAGTGAATAAATGAAGACTCGGCACACCACTTCTGAAAGGTTGCTGACCCCTGTATTATAGAGACAAGGTGGTTGAAGAAATATCTTTCATTGGACCAACTTCAGTCCACACTTAAACAGACCTAAAGAAGAGCTCTGTGTAGATTGAAAGCTTGTCTCTCACCACTAGTTGGTTCAATAAAATATATTACCTCACCCACCTTGTCTCTTTATATTATACTTGTCATTCATACTTCCTGAAAAAGACAATGTGATGACATGATGCTGAAAGAGATTAGTTCTAACACATAGCAATAATGATTTCGTATTTTCCTGATAAAATCAAGAAAATTGCAACTTTCTTGTCTTAATGTTAGTAAGGAGAGAAACTGAAAATATAGAGCTTAAATCAAATGTGGCATGCCAGAGTCAGGACTGGTCCTTTTGTCTCTTACCACCAAGTCCTCAACTAAGGGTATGAGTATGCAATACTGAGAGCTTATGCATAGAATGATAACACAGATAACAAGATAATGATAATACAGGATTGGGGTTATGTGGCCTGGATCTTTTCTAGCTTCATCCGTTATTTTCATAAAGGTATCTAAGGCTTTATTTTGCTCTCAGTGCAAGTGTCCTTGTCATCCATGCCAAGACTCCCCACAAAATATTGAGCTCCATAGTGTGTATTCTATGTAGCCTGATTCTGGGGGGAGAACATCACTGTCAGATCAATTGGCCATTAATCCAACATTATTAACTTCAGAAAGGTTCAGGCAACACATCTACAGCTTTATTCCTTATTTTCCGACAACTTTTTATTGTAATTAAAAACTGTGCATGTACCCTTTTTAATGGTGTCACCATTTTAATAGTGTTGCCAGGGCTGGCTTAGACTTGCTGGGGCCTGGGGCCAAAACCCAAGCCTAAGGACTTCAGCCATGGGCGGCGGGGTCAGGTTACAGGCCCCTTGCCTGGGGCTGAGGCCCTTGGGCTTTGGCTTTGGGCCTCCAGCCTGGGGAGGTATATCATGTTAAAAGCCAGTGGCTGCTTTCAAAAGATTGTGTGATATATTGCAGTTCCAGTATTTCATGTAATGTGTCTGATTTCTTCATGAGTTTTATTTAAGATTATAATCTCCCATACATGTTTTACTTCCCCCTAAGAATATTTGATATTTACAAGATTTATTTATTATGTAATAATAGTATTTCCAACCGTCTCTCTAGTGTTCCACACAAAGGTGGTTGCCTTCGTTTTATCCTCCTAATGAGATATTCCTTACCTTCAGAAAGCAGGTAACAAGGACCTGGATCTGGCCTTCCTTAAATTGAAAGTGACTAGTTTAAGGAATGAGTGGCCCTAAGCACTTAAAAGTCTTGACTTGATCAATGTTTCAACTTAGTGCAGAAAATGTTTTAAAAGTTATTGTGCTACAGATACTGGCCTGTGTGAATATGGTGTGAAAGGGCAAGAAGTAACAACAAGGAGAAAGTCAGAGAAAGAGAAGTCAGGACAAGACTCAGCAGTATAAAAAGAATTTGAAGGAAGATGAGTTCACCCTGATAAAATTGATTTAAACATTTAATTGAAATGATAGTCTCACTGCAGCAATCTGAGGGTTTACAGTATGAGGCTAACAAACTGGATAAAGCCTTTTGACAAAAACAATATTCTACTGATATAGTAGATTGAATGTTGTTGTTCTGACATAAAAGGACAAATTCCTCCCTGGGGAATTCCACATTGACTTCAGTGAAGTTACACCAGGTATGAATTTGACCCAATGTCTTTTGGGAAACAATGAAGTTCACTGTGTTCCAGCTTTTGTTTGTTTGTTCTGTCAAGTCAAAATGCACTTGTCAGTCTCATCTATATAGCCATTTCTTGTCATGGAACTGCATTATGAGTGACATAGAGAACATGCTCCAGGAAATCTAAGATATGGCTGAATTCTATGTTTCAAATTCAGAAGGGTGAAAGCAGTCTCTTCTACTGGGTTTTAATTTCTCCCCAATAACCTATGAATGTTTTGAGATTCCAAGTCATGAGAGAGTTCCATTATGTAACCCTTCTGCCCCTCTGAGTTGGCAGCAACAAGGCCCAGGTTCAGTATCCAGGGGTTCCGTTTCAATAACGCAATGCAAAACCAGCTCGAGTGACCTGGGACAATTACATACCCCCCCCCCGGGCACCTCTATGAGGCAATACTTCCCCTCTTACAAGCACGGAGTCTGAGTGTAGCAAAATCCTTTTTAATAAAGGAGGGAAACAATGCGGCATCATGTTGGGGAAACACCACAAACAGGATTCATAACACAAACCATAAGCAAAAGACCCACCTCCAAGTAAGTTTTGGCAGTGTCCTTTTCCCCTCAGGGTCTTAAGTCCAATCACCCCAAAGTCCAACAACTCAAAAGTCTCTGTCCCTGGTCAGTGCCGCCCCAGAGTTCAAAAGTTTATCTGCAAAGTTTTACCCCCCCAGCCTGGGTGGAAATGGGGGGGGGCACACGGGGTGTTAAGGGGCACCTTTCGTGGTCTGAGGCCGACTGCGCCATCTCTCCGTGGAGTTCTGCTGCAGCCTTCACCACGAACGGCTCTGCTCCATCAGCCACTCCGCTCCTCCAGCCGTCCCGTGAGCTTCTCCAGCCATCCCCACAAACTGCTCCGCTCTGCTCCACTCACTGTTCTGTGGGCTGCTCCAACCATCCCACAAACTGTTCTGCTCCGCTCCTCTCCGCTCCTTGTTCTGTGGGCCGCACCAGCTGTCCTGCAAACTGCTCCATTCTGCCAGCCGCTTAGCAATATATCTTCAGGCTCCCCCACTAGTTAACACAGCACTCAGTGATCTCAGCTCAGTAATTTTAGCTTTTTTAGTGATTTCAGCTTGTAGTAGGGGAGCCCCAGTGCTGATGCACCATTGGCCCAAAGTGAATTCAGCTCAGTAGCCTCTAGCTACACTCCTAATGGAATCAAAATTAGCTCTGCTATTCAACAGTGAAGAGAGGAGAAGGTGCAATTGGTGCTCCAGGCCCTCAAAAGGGGCCCATACTCTCAGGTACATATACCTAGCCCCAACCTCTCTCTTCACTTGGTTTTGGAATCCATGTCCCTTGTCTAGCGAGTGCTACTCAGTTGATGGTGAGACCCTCTGTCATAAAACAGTTTCATAGTCCCTCATTCACATAATCAGGGTAACAATACTTTATTCCTCCTGCCCCAATAACAGAGAAATTGGGGATCCCACAGCTGTCAAGGTGACCATTTTGGGCTGCCGTGGGCTCATGCTAGGTGTGGTGGGTGTTCCTATGCCAACAAGATCAGCCCCTGAAGTTCTTTCCCACACTCGCCATAATTCACCACCAGATGTCAGGATAGAGCTCATCCTGACTCTGCTTACAATTACATTCCACGACTAGTACAATTTGTGTAATGAGTCCCTCTTTCCTTATAGCCAAAAAATGAGGAAGAAAATGTAGCAAGTAGCATGTTCTAGGACTATGCAAGAACTAGATGTAGCGTGCAAAAGCCTGACTATTTACAGCAGATTTTATATCAGTACTATGATAATGGGAAGACTTTGCTCTTATACTGCAGGCTGATTCAGTCTACCTATCTTTAGTAGATACTTACTCAATGAGTAGCCACACTGAAATCAATGAGACTATCCACAGAATAAGAATCCTGTGCCCAATGAGATTAATGTCAAGGCTACAATCACCTTCAGAATCGGTGCCTGTTCATCATGAGTAAGGGTGGCAAGAACAAGCTCCTAAGCAGCCTCAGACACTAGAAAAGCAGAAAAACACAATAAAATAGAAAATTTACCTAAAAATGACCTGAAAAGGTTTGTGCTTTTTTTGTGCTTCTTTATAATGTATTAAAGATGAGAATTTTTTACTATTATTATTCTTCAAGAATATGAAGTATCAGGAATTGTAAATGTTATCTTTGCTGCTTTGCTAGAGGTCTCCCTTGAAGGACCCAGAAAGGTAGCTTGTGAGTTATCTCAACCCTTAATTGAAGGAGTTGTTGTAGTGAAATTTTAAGAACAAATCTCTCTTCCAACTGTTTTACACACACACTTCTTTAAACAGTCTGAATGAAAATCACTTCCTCTCTCAATCAATCAGGTTTTCTATCCAGGGTATCTATGGTCCCAAAACCTGTTACTTCTCTAGTCATCCAGAAAAACAAAACAAAACAGGGTGGACAACACATGAATTTTTAAGTGTAAAAAACTAGGAGAAATTAAATATATAATTATTTTAATCTGTTTTTAAGAACAGACTTGCAGGCCATTTTCCTACATTATAAAGGATTTGATTGATTGATTGCAAGTCACATTTAAATCACAACTTTTTGGAAGTACACAAGGTCAGTGTTCAGTCCTCCATGCCCATATTTAGCCTTTTTACCAATATAAAACTGAGGTTTACTTATTCTATAGGTTAACATATTGTTATGTGTAACTACCATTTCAGTGCAAGATCATACTGTTACCCCTTGCTTAAGCAGATTTGCGGCTCTTACTTCCATGTTCCTTGAAGTAGCACTTACTGGAACATTCTAACTCTTACCATTGAGCAAGCTCTTCATAGATCCCAAAATCTAAAGGTAACTGTTGATCTGTGCCAAGGGTTACAGCCTATTTAACCACACTTATGCTAACCTATGCTCCAGCTAATATCTTACAGGATACAGACCTGTAGGGTTCTTGTGTTGTAGCTGAATATAATAGAAGCAACTAAATATCATAAAGGCAAGCCAGTGAATAGAATGGGGGTGAATATAATGGCCAAGCTTGCCCTCTGGGTTACAGATGAGAAATGCAAGGGTTTAACTCAGCATTATAATGTTTTGCTCCTTCTTTGGGTAGATGTCCATGATCATACCATAGGTACGTATATTCTACTGATTTAAAGTAGCAATAGAGAGATCCAAGATTTACTGACCCTTTATAAACATTTAAGGATAATCTCTAACTATAAAAGCAATTATCAGCCAGAACAATGTGAAATGACTATTTCAGATTTTTTTTTTGCTCACAAGCATTTTATTGCAGCTGTGGGAGCTATGGAAGGTTCTTAGTGAGCAATTAATTTTCATGTATGTGATTTCCCCCTTGTGAGCTTGCCAGTTGCAGCTTGAACAGTTTTCAATAATACTGAATAGAACACAGAGAAGGGAACTAATAACCTTATTTAGAGAAGAATGGAGGAGGTGGCATTTTCATCCAGTTAAGATTTGTGGCTGTAGAGTTACAGCCACAAGCCTAAACTGTGGTCAAGCTGTGTAAGTCAGGAGAGGACAGAGGGCTACCATGGGTTTAAATCACCTTTGCATTCCTCTGGTCCTAGGTGCATTTGTCTTTCTGTGTGTTCCTGGGGAAAATTAGAGCATCTTTAGGGTTACTTTTTTGTGTAGGCCAACCACATGGAGCTGTTCATGGTAGCTAAGAATTAATTGCAATGGCCATTCTGGGTCAGACCAAAGGTCCATCCAGCCAGGTATCCTGTCTACCGACAGTGACCAATGCCAGGTGTCCAGAGGGAGTGAACCTAACAGGTAATGATCAAGTGATCTCTCTCCTGCCATCCATCTCCACCCTCTGACAAACAGTACACCATTCCTTACCCATCCTGGCTAATAGCCATTAATGGACTTAACCTCCATGAATTTATCAAGTTCTCTTTTAAACCCTGTTATAGTCCTAGCCTCCACAACCTCCTCAGGCAAGGAGTTTCACAGGTTGGCTGCACTGTGTGAAGCAGAACTTCCTTTTATTTGTTTTAAACCTGCTGCCCATTAATTTCATTTGGTGGCCTCTAGTTCTTATATTATGGGAACAAGTAAATAACTTTTCCTTATTCACTTTCTCCACACCTCTCATGATTTTATATACCTCTATCATATCCCCCCTTAATCTCCTCTTTTCCGAGCTGAAAAGTCCGAGCCTCTTTAATCTCTTCTCATATGGGACCCGTTCCAAACCCTTAATCATTTTAGTTGCCCTTCTGTGAACCTTTTCTGATGCCAGTATATCTTTTTTGAGATGAGAAGACCACATCTGTATGCAGTATTCAAGACGTGGGCGTACCATGGATTTATACAAGGGCAATAAGATATTCTCAGTCTTATTCTCTGTCCCTTTTTGAATGATTCCTAACATCTTGTTTGCTTTTTTGACTACCACTGCACATTGTGTGGAGGTCTTCAGAGAACTATCCATGATGACTTCAAGATGTCTTTCCTGATTAGTTGTAGCTAAATTAGCTCCCATCATATTGTATAGTTAATAGTTCCACAATTTCACATTTGAGTTCTTTCAAAACTCTTGGGTGAATGCCATCTGGTCCTGGTGACTTGTTACTGTTAAGTTTATCAATTAATTCCAAAACCAACTCTAGTGACACTTCAATCTGTGACAGTTCCTCAGATTTGTCACCTACAATGGATGACTCAGGTTTGGGAATCTCCCCAACATCCTCAGCCGTGAAGACTGAAGCAAATAATGCATTTAGTTTCTCCACAATGACTTTACCGCCTTTAAGTGCTCCTTTTTTATCTCCATCATCCAGGGGCCCCACTGGTTGTTTAGCAGGCTTCCTGCTTCTGACGTACTTAAAAAACATTTTGTTATTACCTTTGGAGTTTTTGGCTAGTCATTCTTCAAACTCCTTTTTGGCTTTTCTTATAACATTCTTGCACTTTATTTGGCAGCGTTTATGCTCCTTTCTATTTGCCTCACTAGGATTTGACTTCCACTTTTTAAAAGATGCCTTTTTATCTCTCACTGCTTCTTTTATGTGGTTGTTAAGCCATGGTGGCTTTTTTTCAGTTCTTTTACTGTGTTTTTTAATTTGAGGTATACATTTAAGTTGAGCCTCTATTATGGTGTCTTCGAAAAGTGTCCATGCAGCTTGCAGGGATTTCATCTAGTCACCGTACCTTTTAATTTCTATTCAACTAACCTCCTCATTTTTGCATAGTTCCCCTTTCTGAAATTAAATGCCACAGTGTTGGGCTGTTGAGGTGTTCTTCCCACCACAGGAATGTTAAATGTTATTGTACTATGGTCACTGTTTCCAAGCGGTCCTGTTATAGTTACCTCTTGGACCATATCTGGCATTCCACTCAGGACTAAATAAAGAATTGCCTCTCCCTTTGTGGGTTCCTGCACCAGCTGCTCCAAGAAGCAGTCATGTAAAGTCTTGAGACATTTTGTCTCTTCATTTCATCCTGAGGTGACATGTACCCAGTCAATATGGGGATAATTGAAATCCCCAACTATTATTGAGTTCTTTATTTTGATAGCCTCTCTAATCTCCCTTAGCATTTCATCGACACTATCGTTGTCCTGGTCAGGTGGTTGAAAATAGATCCTTACTGTTATATTCTTATTAGAGCATGAAATTACTATCCATAGAAATTCTATGGAACATGTGGATTCATTTAAGACATTTACTTCATTTGATTCTACATTTTTTTCAAATATAGTGCCAACCTCTTCTCCCCCCGCATGACCTGTTGTGGCCTTCCAATATATTTATATTTTGTTGCCTGGAATGATTGTGTCCCATTGATTGTCCCCACTCCACCAGGTTTCTGTGATACCTATTATATCAATATCCTATTAGGAAGTATCCTATTAGGAAATAGTGTGGCATAGGAGCTCCTTAAGAAAAGTAGGCATTAAACTGGGTCACCATGCAAGAATACCACATAGTGGCCTTAATGGCACAAAGATCTGGCACTTAAGAGATTAGAGTCAGTGGTATCAATGTCTCTTGAACTGTTCTCACTAGATTTTTTTCATCTTAAATAGAGGAAATCTCAAGTGTATTCTCATTTTTTAATATTATTGTTTTGGTATTTCATGTTTTACCTTATATTATTTAAAGCACCATGATATTTGGGAATGATGTGCTATAATTTAATAAATTAAAAAAAAACCATAAAACTTTCCACTAAAATATAAAGCATTTTAGATATGGTAGAATTTGCAAAAGCATTGTTTGCAAACACACAGTGGATTTCTGAAAAATAAACAAAAAACAGTACAGTATTAGTTTGTTTAAAGGAGATAGCTGTGTAACTTTATGCCGTTGATTGTTATTTTTCACACATTAGACCAGGGCCAAACTTACTGGCCATCCAAGCCACATATGACTGTCTTCAGAAGTTCAAGAGCTGGAGCACACTTGCTGGGAGCCAGAACTCAGGGCTTCAGCCCCACTCCTGCTAAAACCCCGCGCCCCGGCAGGTGCACCCCGCAGGGCTGAAGACCTGAGATGCTCCTCCCCATTGGAGAGAAGCTCCTACCCCACCACTTTACTGCAAGGCAGAGATCACAAGCTCCCCCCATGCCCCTCCAGTCTGGTAGGTGGAGAATAGTGAGGCAGACGGGGCTTGAGATAAAATGATAAAATGGCTGCATGTGGCTTGCGAGTCACAGTTTGGCCACCCCTGCATTAGATACCTGCTCAAATATTTCTAGGTCTAACATAACAATGATTAACCAAAATATGTCAATATCCATTAATATTATTTGCTAGTTTGCCTCAGTTGCCCCAGAAGTCATCCTGTGACAGATCCCCATCAAGCAAAACACTTAAGCACAAGTGTACCTTTAAGCCAGGGGTTCTCAAACTGGGGGTCGGGACCCCTCGGGGTATCATGAGGTTATTATGTGGGGGGTCATGAGCTGTCAGTCTCCACCCCAAACCCCTCTTTGCCTACATCATTTATAATGGTGTTAAATATATTTTAAAGTATTTTTAATTTATAAGGCAGTGTTGCAGAATTATTGTCTCATAGGGATTCAGATATTTAATCAGAACCCCCCCAAAATCATGTGATTGGCTTAAAACTCATAAGATTTTAAAAAATCACATTGTTTTTTGCTTGGCTGCAGTTTTTTGTTTGTTTGTTTGTTTGCATTTCATCCAGATTTTGTGTGATATTCTCGGGTTTAATATTCAACTTTAAATATATCTCCAAAAACTCCAGACTCCCTTCTCACTATTTGAAAGGATTCTCTTTACCCTCTCCTGTTTCATGGGGTTTGGGGAGCTCCATTCTATCCATCTCTATCCCCTGTTCAAATAAACAGGACAGGCAGATGCCCCACCCATATTCAATCTTCATGCTCTTCCACAGTCTCCTGTTCCACACCTATTAGTACATTCACTTGGTCCCCATATTTCACTACCTTTCCCATCAAGTGTCCTACGCATTGCATTCTACCTCTCTGTCATCTCTATTCCCTGCTTTCCCTGGTCCCCATATTCTCTTGCATCACTTTCAGTCTACCTTCTGATCCACACATTTCCCTGTAGCCTTTCAGCCACTTTGTGTACCCCAGTCTGGACCCAACTCCCATAGATTCCCACCCATGATTCTGTGTCAGAACAGAGAAAGCAGAGAGAGTTATTCTGTACCATATGAGTTTTGTACTGAGGTATAACCCACTATCCACAGAGCTCCTAAACTACAGTTGCCAAACAGAAACTCCTTGTAATGAAAAGACAAATTTTAAGAAAGATCAACAAGAGGATACACCAACACCACTCGTACTGTTGATATGGATTCATAGACAAACACACTTTTAAGGTTAAACCTTATGGCACAGAAAATCCCAGAAGTATTTATGTTCTTTCTTGTGTTAATCTTTCATGAATATTCTAGTGAATGGATTTCCTGGTTGGCATGTTCAGCAAAAGAGCAAGCACATTTTCAGTATATTTGTGCAAAATTATTTTTGAATTTGTAAACACACATTGTTACTGAAAGTCTATTTCTAAGACTAGTTAATCTTTTAGAGCTAGCCTGGGGGGATAGCAATTCTGTTTTGTTTGACAATTTCAGAGGTTTCAAAATTATGTCTTTGTTCCAATGCAGAACAAAACCAACACCTTTGGAATGTTTTCATGAAACGGCACTCACTGAAATTTCATTTTTTGGATCAAAATGGTCAGATTTTTTTTGAGTCTCTGTCAGTGACTGGAGAGTGCATCCCCTGGGTCCAAATTTGGTTGGTTAGCCAAAGCCCCCACTGGTGCTATAATGTCCTCCTTGCTATTTTTACTGTGCAGGCCACAGAACCTCACCCATCCACTCATGCAATAGACCCATAACCTCTGGCTCTTACTGAGGTCCTCAAATCATGATGTAAAGACTTCAAGTTACAGAGAATGCACAATTTACACAATTTTAGACCTGCAAGTGACCCGTGCCCCATACTTGAGAGGAAAGCAAAAGATCCCAAGAGTCTCTGCCAATCTGACCTGGGGGAAAATTCTTTCCCGGCCCCAAATATAGTGATTAGTTAGCATGAGCATGTGGGCAAGACCCACCAGCCCGACATCTAGGAAAGAATTCTCTATAGTAATTCAGAGTCTTCCCCATCTAGTGTCCCATCACCAGCCATTAGGGATATTTGCTACTAGCAGTTGCAAATTGGCTACATGCCATTGCATGCAGCATCATCATACCATCCCCTCCATAAACGTATCCAGCACAATCTTGAAGTAAGTTAGGTTTTTTGCCCCCACTAATCCTCTTGGAAGGTTGTTGCAGAACTTCACTCCTCTGATGGTTAGAAACCTTCCTTTAATTTCAAGCTTAAGCTTGTTGATGGCCAGTTTATATCCATTGGTTCTTGTGTCCATATTGGGTCTTAACTTAAATAACTCCACTCTTTCTCTGGTATTTATCCCTCTGATATATCTCCCCTCAGCCTTCTTCTGCTTAGGCTGAACAAGCCAGGCTCTTCAAGTCTCCTTTCCTAAGGTAGGTTTTGCATTCCTCTCACCATCCTAGAAGCCCTTCTCTTCACCTGTTCCAGTTTGAATTAATCTTTCTTAAACATGGGAGTCCAGAACTGCACACAGCATTCCAAATGAAGTCTCATTACTGCCTTCTCTAATGGTACTAACACTTCCCTGTCTCTACTTGAAATACCTCAATTGATGCATCCTAGGATAACATTGGCCTTTTTCACAGTCACATCACATTGGCAGCTCATTTTCATCCTGTGATCAACCAGTATACCCAGGTCTTCCCCTCCTCTGTTGCTTCCTACTGATAAGTCCCTGTCTTATAGCAACATTTCTTGTTGTCAGTCCCTAAGTGCATGACCTTGCACTTTGCACTATTAAATTTCATCCTATTTCTATTACTCCAGTTTTCAAGGTCTGCTAGATCTTTTATGATATTCTGGTTCTCCTCCATATTGGCAATACTACCCAAATTTGTATCATCCACACATTTTATTAACACACTCCCACTTTTTGTGCCAAGGTCATTTATAAAAGTTAAATAAGACTGGTCCCAAGACTGATCCCTGAGGAACTTCACTAGTAACATCCCTCTAGCCTGACAGTTTAGTTTTAGTATAACCCATTGTAGTCTCTCCTTTAATCAGTTCCTTATCCACCTTTCAATTCTCATATTAATCCCCATGTCTCCAATTTGGTACTGTCAGACTGGAGGGAAATCACTACTTCTCCAGTTTGGAAATGAACCAAATGCTTTACTGAAACCCAGGTAGATTAGATCTACTGCCTTTCCTTTGTCTAAAAAAAAAATCAGTTATCTTCTCAAAGAAAGAGATCAGGTTGGTCTGGCATGATCTGCCTTTTGAAAAACTATGTTGTATTTTATCTCAATTACTGTTTACCTCTATGTCCTTAACTACTTTCTCTTTCAAAATTTGTTCCATGACCTTGCATACAATTGAGGTCAAACTAACAGGCCTGTAATTTCCTGGCTCACTTTTTTTCTCCTTTCTAAAAATAGGTACTATATTAGTAATTCCCCAGTCATAGGATACAACTCCCAAGTTTACAGATTCATTAAAAATCCTTATTATTGGGCTTGCAATTTCATGGGAATTTCATTCTGGCTCTGTCACTACCTTGCTCTGTGACAGTGGGCAAGTCACTTCACCTCTCTGCGCCTCTGTTTCGTCTCCCAACATTTTTCTATTTAGATTTAGCTCTTTGGAGCAGAGACATCTATTTGTACATTGTCTGACACACTGGGGCCCCGGTCTTGAATGAGACCCTTGGACATTACAGTAAAATAAATAATACATAGTGATAATACTTGTTCCTGATAATGAAATTTAAGTGGGTCTGCTGCATAGGCCTTGTACTGATTGTTTACACAGGGGTGAATTTCACACTAAATCAACAACTCTTTGGGTACGTCTCTGCATCACTAAAAAGCATACAAGTCTCAGAGCCCTGGTCAGCTTACTTGGGGTTCTGGGCTAAAAATTGCAGTGTAGACATTTGAGCATTTGCTGGAGCCTGGACTTCGATACCCATCCTCCTTGTATTGTCTTGGAAGCTGGGCTCCAACCCAATCCCAAACATTTACACTGCAATTGTATAACCCCACAGCCCGAGTCAGCTGACCCAGGCCAGCCATGGCCAAGCCACAGGTCTTTTATTACACTGTAGATGTGACCCTTGTGATTTCATTGAAAAAAATGTTCTAAGCTGCTGTGTAACACTAGCATTTTTGTTGTGCATAAGCACTTGTCATAGAAGTTATTTACTTCTATCTGTCAGCCTTCTGTGGGAAACTGAATACAGAAAAAGCCACAAGTGGGAAATTCATGGCACTACAGTTTCAGAAAACAAGGTTACGGGAGAATTCTGAAGTTTTCCAGCTGTTTTGACCTTCTTCTAGTTCCTAGTTTACATTTTCCCTCAGAGCTGTGAGAGCACTATCTGATCTTTAAAAGCAATATACTTTCAAAGAGCCTCTTCTGAAAATTTCAAATACATCATTATTTAATAATTGTCCGTATCAAATGCAATGCCCTAACACTGTATTACGGGGGAGGCAGTGGCAATAACTATTTACTAAATTGGAAACAATCTGAATTACAGTAAGTTTCATTTAAGAAATATATCCTGCAAAATTAGAGTATCTTCAAAGCCAAGTGATTGTCCTGGTTTGTCTTGGATAATCCTAATTTAAAATATTCCATGTTTCTTGTGGTATTCCCTTTTTCTTTAGCTATATATTGTCTGCTTTCTCCCTCCCCAAGCCCCACCTCTAGCAGCAGTGCTTTTGGGGAAGTGGAGATATTTGTTTTAAGCTAAATCTGTTGAAATGTTTCAGCTCGATTCCCTTCGCTTGCTGAAATTTCACTGAGGGGTTGCAGTCCCAGTTTTTAGTAACTCGTGAATGTATTTGGGACCTGTAATCCCTTTGCACGCTGTAGCACCTGTGATTTTAAGAGCAACTTTAAAAGATCGCTTCATCCCACCCGCGTGCATACTCCGAGGTTAAAACATGATTTAATTTTCATGTCAGCTCAGTCCATGCTTCTGCCAAATAGAGTGTTTTGTGTGTGAGCGGATTGATATACACAGGCACTAAGAGAAGGTAAAACAAAGGTTTTTCTGTCACTTTGCTTACAATATACTCTGAGCCAAATTAAGCAAGAAGATAATGTAACAAATTAAAGCAGGAGATAATTTATGTTTCAATTAAACCAGGAGATAATTTATGTTTATGGTTATAGGGAGACAGAGTAGAAAAAAATAGGGATTAAAATGCATCAAAATGATTTTGAACCATAGCACATTCTATCTAAAGATCTCAAAGCTCTTTGCAGTCATTAATGAATTTAACATCACAACACCCCTATGATTTGGGAAAATATTATCTCAGTTTTACAGAAATGGAAACTGAGGTACATAGCTGGAAGGTCACATCAACTTCTGTGTTTTAGCCCCAAATCTCTCTTTCCAGTCCTGATGAAGTATATACAAAGATTATTAAAATCAGTTTCTGGTAAGTGAAACAGAATTCAATTCCTAGTTTTATCATTCTGTACATTTGGGATAAGCAGGGAGGAAGGTTCAGCTTCAAAAACATTACCCTTTTTTTGTCATTGGACTTGTGTCTTTCCAAAACCAGACTCTTTATTGTAATATGTACTACTGCGTATACACAATGGCAATCAATCTCCCTAGGTTCCTGGCATCACAACACAAATGGTGTTTAAGGCAGACAGATGCAGATTTGTTAGCATTATCAAGACAAAAGGAGCTCCAGGCATAACTCAGGACCACAAAACAAGGGAATTAATTGTAATGGCAGCAGTGTTGCTGTCTCTGAAGTGTTCCTCACTTCATTGAAGCCCTAAATTAATGGGTAGTCATGCTGTGTAACAGTGCAGGCAGAGTCCTCTTTTTTCTTCTCTTCCTTTCCCATGTGCAGATAGAAATCTGTATCTCCACTGTCTGGTGTCTGCAGAGCACAATGTTAAATTATTGGAGAATTGCAACCCCCTAGTCAGTAGGTAAATGATTGTAATAATTTTTAATTAGTTTTGCATATTTACTGTGTGTTGCTGAACATCGTTTTATCTTTAGCCCCCAGGACATAATAAGAGCATAACCTGGACATCATCAGCCAGATGCTCATTGATGCCTAAATGGCATCAATGGCAGCTGTGCCCATCTATAACACCTGAGGATCTGGACCCCTCTATGGCAATTAGAAGAGAATTAGCGACAACTATTTGGCTGATACCTTGTAGTAGTTGTGTTCCCTCTGTTTTGATTTGATAGAGCTGTTCATTTGTTGTACAGCCTGAAGACTTACTGAGGGCAGGTCTACACTACTGTTTAAGTCAATCTACCTTGCGTCGCTCAGAGGTGTGAAAAAGACACTTCCTCCCCCACCAAGAGACGCAAGTTACAGTGACCTAAGTGCTGTCCACACCAGTGCTATGTTGGTGGGAGATGTTCTCCCACTG
The DNA here is from genome assembly GCF_020497125.1 of Mauremys mutica. Classification (NCBI taxonomy): domain Eukaryota; kingdom Metazoa; phylum Chordata; order Testudines; family Geoemydidae; genus Mauremys; species Mauremys mutica. The sequence continues at coordinate 154,179,557 of NC_059073.1, forward strand.
ACATAGCTTCTGCCTCTCATGGAGGTGGAGTAATTATGCTGATGAGAGAGTGCTCTCCCACCAGCATAGAGCATCTTCACCAGATGTGCTACAGAGGTGCAGTTGCACCGATATAGCGCTTCTAGTGTAGGCCTGCCCTGAGGCAATTAAAACATTGGTTATCATCCTGTCCTGTAAGTACTTCCCACACTGTAGATATGTCAACTATATCTTGTAACTGCGTCTATGAATATGTCAGCGTGTGCGTAAAAGGGAATACAACTTGTTCCTGTTGATTACAGCCAATGGAAAAATCTCTTGTGTGGGGCAAAGGTACATAGACAACACGGAAGACAGGTTGCAGTAGCATTCCAAATTGCATTGATTAAAAGTACATACAAAGTGGCTGCTCTTCACTATCTGTCACTTTAAGTTCAAATATAAAATTAAAGTGAACTTGTTTGGGTGCCCTCTGATGCCTCTTCAGTCTTCACTCAAAGCCCTTTGATTCTGCTCAGCTTTTTCAGTTCCATCCTTCTTTTAAGAAGACTCTGCTTCTGCTAATTGAAAATCCTGAATTTCTAAATAAATGATTGAGTTTTACAAGCTTCCTTTCAGACATAAGTGCCATAAATATTTCCAGTGTTGGGATGCTGAACAAAGGAAAGATAACTAGACATCTCTTCTTCATTTATTTTCAGTTTAACACAATTTGTATTTCTGTAAATGCATCTCACCCCACCAGCGTGAAAAAAAGTATTTTACACTTGTTTGCTGTGTAGTACAGTCTAAATGTTGTACAGAAATAGTCATGTGCTTAGGTTTGTTGAAGAAAACTTAGTTTTTGCTTTTTGTTTGGGTGCAGCAAAATTAAATACTTTTATTTTTTTAGTAATTACAATGAAGGGAGAGAGTGCTGTAGGACACAGGGTTTTGGACAGGTCTTTCCACTGGTAAACAATTACATTAAGCCTTTATACCTTTGTTACGGACAAGCTTAGACACTCATGGAGACAGTAAAAAGCAACAAATACATTTTGTTTATACATAAGCTTTTTTGTTATTTTACTAGAAAAAGCAAGACTGCACATTGCAAGGTCGTAATACTTTTACACAGTTCACTCTGTCTTACATTATTTTGCTTCTACAAATCTTACGTCATAAGGGTCACAGTATGGCCTGACTCTTGCTAACTAACATTTATTAAGATCTTTTTAAACCTTGTTAATTATTTACTGGCTTCCACAGGTTAGTGGGCATTGTGTTTGCTTGCCTTTTACGTTGTAAAATGAAAACAAACCCTTGTAAATCAGAAATGTTAGAGATATTCAAGAAAAATGAAATGACTAACTCCAAAAACTTTGGAACAGTTCTGCAGACAATTTCATTTTTAACTTTGGGGAATTTTGTAGTTACCCTCAAAAGGGTTCTTAAGCATTGCAGCAATGCTTCATATTTTTATTAATGTTCAGTTGACAACCAAAGGAGGGATTTGTAATTGGCTTTTCTTTGATAAGCTTCTGCTGTGTAGAGACAAACAGGACATGGATAATTAAACAAGTGAAAGAAGCCAGTTTATTTAACTGTCTGGAATTTCAAAGAACCAATTTCATGTAGTGTAAAAGGGACAGATCTCACACAATCCACACCCTCCTCTCTGCAGTAGGAATGCCTATATAAGTATACACTGAAAAGCTGGGTGACTGGATTATTAATCTGTGCAAAGAATATGACAAATACAACTTGAATAATGAAGTGCAGTGTCTCTTTGGTAATTGAGTTGGGAGTTTCTTGATTTAGGACCCTTTGTAGTGAAATTATTTAGTTTAGGGAGTAGAAGGGAATTGCTAGTAAAATGCATTGTTTTATATGTATTGTTCTCCAGGACCAAATGGGGGATGGGGTTGTCTCTTAGGATATGTCTACACAGCAAAGAAAAAACCCCTGGCTAGCTGGGCTAGTTGACTTAGATTTCTAGGCTTGGGCTAGAGCCTGAGCTCTAGGGACCTCTCACCCTCAGTCCTAGCGCCCCTCTTTCTGAATGGTGAAGAGCTGAAACCCTGCTCCTTTCCTCAGTAACTGGTGAAATATGGTCAGTCTTCGGGTACGTCTACACTACGGGATTATTCCGAATTTGCATAAACCGGTTTTGTAAAACAGAATTTATAAAATCGGGTGGAGCGCGGCCATACTAAGCACAGTAAATCGGTGGTGTGCGTCCATGGTCCGTGGCTAGCGTCGATTTCTGGAGCGTTGCACTGTGGGTAGCTATTCCCTAGCTATCCCATAGTTCCCGCAGCCTCCCCCGCCCCTTGGAACTTCCGGGTTGAGATCCCAGTGCCTGATGGGGCAAAAATCATTGTCGCGGGTGGTTCTGGGTAAATGTCGTCAGTCACTCCTTCGTCTGGGAAAGCAACGGCAGACAAGCATTTCGCGCCTTTTTCCCCTGGATTGCCCTGGCAGATGCCATAGCATGGCAATCATGGAGCTTTTTTTGCCGTTTGTGACTGTCACCGTATGTGTACTAGATGCCGCTCACAGAGGCGATTCAGCAGCGCTACACAGAAGCATGCTTTTGCTTTTGCATGACAGCAGAGATGGTTACTAGCCATATTGCACCATCCAAACCCTTCCATAAATTGGAACTGAGGATGATCATGGCTACCAGTCCTTTTGTACCATTTGCTGCTAGTGCCCCTGGTCAATCAGCCAGGGGCGCAAAAGCCAAGAGTGGTTACTAGCCATATTGCACCTTCCATCGTTTTGTACCATTGGCTGCTGTCATAAGTGCCCCTGGCTGATCAGCCAGGGGCGCAAAAGCAAAAATTGGGAATGACTCCCTGAGTCAATCCCTCCTTTTTGGTATCTAAAAATAGAATCAGTGCTGCCTAATATAGGCAAGTGTGCTAGAGAACCACCTGCTCTGTGTCAGAGCCCGCAGAAATTATTATCTGTATGCTATTCACAGGGGTGCTCCTGTAACAACCCCACCTGTTGATTCCGTTCTTCCCCCAGCCTTTCTTGGCTACCGTAGCATTGTCCCCCCACTTGTGTGATGAATTAATAAAGAATGCAGGAATAAGACACACTGACTTGTTAGTGAGAAATGAGTGGAAGGCAGCCTCCAGCTGCTATGATAGTCCAGACAGGACATTAAGCAGTGTGTAGGAGAGAAGCCCAGCATCCCACTGCTAGTCCAGGGGCAACTGAATCTTTTCTTTACACATGAAGGGTGGGGGCTGATGGAGCTCAGCCCCCTGTTGCTATGATGAGGATGGTTACCAGCCATATTGCACCATCCATCCACCAGAAAAAATTAGGGCCAATAGGCTGATGACGAGGACGGTTACCAGTCCTTTTGTACCATCAGCTGAGGCTGATGATGAGGATGGATTTCCATCCTTTTGTACCATCAGCCGCCCATGGCGGGGGGGAGGAGCAAGGATGTTGGTGTTGAGTGCTGCACTATCGCGTCTATCTGCAGCATTCAGTAAAGATAGGGTGACATGTAAAAGAGTCAGAGGATTGTTTTACCTTTCGCTTCTGGGGGTGGGTGGGGGGTGGGTGAGTAGATTGCCAAGCTATGCCCTGACCCGCGGGCACTGTGTTTGACCCTAGAAGCATTTGGAGCTCAGCCAAGAATGCAAATAATTTTAGGAGGCTGCAGGAACTGTGGGATAGCTTCAGTCCTCCAGTCCATGCGCATCCATTTGATTCTTTGGCTTTCCGTTACGCTTGTCACGCTGCAGTGCGCTGAGTCCCTGCTATGGCGTCTGTCTGGAGATTTTTAAAAAAGGATTCTGAATTTCATCTTCTGTAACGGAGCGCTGATAGAACGGATAGAACGGATTTGCCTGCCCTTACAGCGATCACATCCGCATGGTCCATGCGGGAGCTCTTTTTTTTATTTTGATTTCGGACTGCATCGCCACCCGTGCTGATCGGAGCTCCACGCTGGGCAAACAGGAAATATTCAAAAGTTCGCGGGGCTTTTCCTGTTTACCTGACCACTGCATCCGAGTTCAGATTGCGGTCCAGAGCGGTCACTGGTGCACTGTGGGATAGCTCCCGGAGGCCAATACCGTCGATCAGCGTCCACACTAACCCTAATCCGATATGTTAATACCGATACTAGCGTTACTCCTCTCGTTAGGGAGGAGTACAGAAACCGGTTTAAAGAGCCATTAAAATCGATATAAGGTGCCTCCTAGTGTGGACGGTTTTGGCGTTAAATCGGTTTTACGCTCCTAAAACCGATTTAAACGCCTAGTGTAGACCAGGCCTTCATTCCCAGTTTAAATCCCCCAAACGCCTTCATTTTAGAGGATGTGAGACAAATAAATTCCTTTTGAAGGAAAAAATATTTCCCAATTGATATCCCACAATTTGATATCTTAATTTACCTCATTACTTATACATTTCTTTTATATCTTAGTTTACCTGATTGATAAACTAAGAACCCCTGTAGTAATAAGCACTTCCTAATGAGTTAAAAACATTTCTATGGGTCATTATTTCATAAATCACAGAAAACATGTGCAATAACAAATGCCCCATGTCAGTCACAGCACATACTTAGATTATAAGCACACTCTTATCAATAACCCAGTCTTGTTTATAATAACATATTTCTGTAGGGTCACTTCATTAGCTTTGGGGTGTCCCTTCAATAATATATCTGGGCTATATTAGTAAGTTAGGGAAAAGAGCAAGGTAAACCATTATACAGATTCCATTATTGAGATCTTTTTCCCTTCCCAACTAGGTTCAAGTGAAGGACAAAGTACATTTCAGTTTCAATAGGTAAAGGGCACTAAATACAGTAAAGGCTTTGTTATCCAGCATGTTGGGAGAACGCGGGGTGCTGGTTAATCAAAAATTCTGGTCAACTAAGAGTTATACTGACCAGTGGAGGTGGGGAGCTTGGGTGCAGGAGGGGGCTCAGGGCTGGGCCAATGGAGGAAGTGAGGGCTCTGGGAGAGAGTTTGGCTGTGGAAGGGGCCTCAGAGCAGGGGGTTGGGATGAGAGAGAGGTTCTGAGGTGCCAGATCCAGGGAGGCGCTCACCTCAGGCGGCTCCCCACAAGCGGCACCATGTCCCTGCTGCTCCTAGGTGGAGGTGCAGCAAGGCGGCTCTGTGCACTGCCTCTGCCTGCAGGCACTGCCCACCAGCTCCCATTGGTCACAGTTCCTGGCCAATGGGAGCTGCGGAGCCAATGTTTGGGTTGGGGTGGGGCGGGAACAGTGCACGGAGCCCTCGTGGCCGTTCTTCTGCCTAGGAGCAGCAGGGCCATGTTGCCACTCCCAGGGAGCCACACAGAGCCAGGTAGGGAGCCTGCTGGCCCCGTGCCAACCCAACTTTTAATGGCCTGGTCAGCAGTGCTGACTGGAGCCACCAGGGTCCCTTTTTGACCAGGTGTTCCGGTTGAACACTAGATAACTGCCAACCCTATTGAAGATTTGTATTGGGAGATATCAGAAATGCCAGTTTCTAGAGCTTTCTGGTTGGTAAAATGCTGGATAACATAGGCACCAACTTCCCCTCTGCCCGGTGGGTGCTCAACCTCCCTCCGCCCCTGGCCCCGCCTCTGCCCCGTCCCTGCAACGACCTCACCCCACACCCATTCCACCCCCTTCCCCCAAGTCCCTGTCCTGCCTTGCCTCTTCTCCGCCTCCTCCTCCAAGCCTGCCGCATCCATGCTCCTCCTCCTCCCTCCTGGAAAGTTCTAAGCACCACCAAACATCTGTCAGGTGGCGGGGCGGGGGAGGGCGGGAAGTGCTGGGAGGGTGAAGGTGAAATCTGTATACTATGAACTACAATATCCAGTGGGGTGAGAAACTGCTTAATCTAGCTGTTGCCCAGTCTAATAGGGTTGAGAATTTAGACTACAGTGCTGATAACTGTGGGGGTGGAGGGAATTCGGCTGATGCCTTTCTCTGCATGATTCATGAGTGGCTCTGGGAGCATACATGCAATCTAGCTGGGTGTGGGGCTCCACATGCTGTTGTGCCAACTGATAACAGCACCTGGAGGGGTTTGCTGCTGATTACTAGCAAGGCATTATGAGAAACAGCCCAGGCTGGAGAGAGTGAAGGGGGCACAGCAGTTTGCAGGGCTCAATATGAGCGGTGCAAATTTATTGATTGGTTCACCACTTCATAAATGGAAAGTGGACATACCAGTCTTTGTAAAGATGAGCAGATTATCAAACACTTCAGGCAAACTCACTGGTAAAAATAAACAGTTAAACAAATTTATTGATTACAAAAGATAGAAGTTAAGTGATTATAAGTGATAGGCAAAAAGTCAGCATTAGTTACCAAAATAAAATAAAATATAACCATGCGGTCTAAACTCTCAACCCTATTATACTGGGCAACATCTAGATGAAGCAGTTTTTTCTCACCCCACTAGATATTGCAGGTCACAGTATACAGATTTCACCCTTGAAACCTGGGCCAGTCTCCTCTGTTGGAGTCTTAAGTCTTCTTCTGAGTGTCTTTGTTGCTTGGAGCATAGGGACAGCAGAAAGGTGAAGCATGGGGCTGCTGTGTTCTATTTTATACACTCAGTCCCATGTGCCTGGAGAATACAAGTCCAGGCATGTCTGGTGGGCACTGCTGAGTCCCCAGGCAATGTTGAGTCATCCTCTGGTTGACTTCATTTGTAAATTGGTCTCCCAGTGTGTTGGCTTACATGCTTAATGTGCACGTGAACTGATAGACAGATGACTATACATGCTCATTCCTTTCTGGAAGAAACCTGTTTTGGGTTTTTTTCTGTTTAGTTGATGAAAGACTTTAAAACGTATTTTCAGTACATACACACAGCTCCTTACATGTCATTCGTATATACATCACAATGATTGAGGATCTGTATTACATAATCCTTTTTAGAGACCTTCTGTGATATTCTTTATGGATAAATACTATGAAAGTGGTGTGCTAGATATGGGGAGTTTGTCAGGCCTGTTTGGGGCTACTGTTACAGAACAGTGAACTGTTTGCCAGTGGGACTCTGTCACAAGAATGCAGTCAAATGCCCTACTTAGTGATGTCAGGGATATATAGAGAAAGCAAGAAATGCAGGAAGCGTATCCCATGGATATGAAACACTGCTTTCTCCAACTATTCAAATTTTACAAGCAATATATGGCATAATGAACTTTCACAAACTCCATCTTAAAAAAAAAATAGTGACTCCCTACATCTATATCAGTTAATAAAGAAACAAGAATTGAAATATATGCAAAAATGCTAACTCTGTAGTGAAAATGGGAACACATACCTCATTGTATATAATACTTCAAGATTTTAGGCTTATGTGTGCAAGCAGAAAATCTGTTGGCATTTATTTTATTCTCCTGAGTGGACTATCTCATGGTGGACTATCCAGAAGCAGCTTCACTAATTATTGAGCGGGCTGGGACTTTTTTGGTATCCTCAGTAGAGCTTGAACTAACTTCATATGATCCTCCAGTTCATGGTTCAGATATATTCATGGAATGTGTGAGAGAATTTACCATGTTGTACTCTGTGCTGTACCTGTTCTGTGGACAAATTGATTACTTGAATGGATAATAATGTCAGTTGATGACTTCATTGTCCAGAAGATAGGGGACTAGAGGACTGTCAATCCTGTTTTTTTCACAACCTCTAAATTCACTGATTTTTTTAATATATATTTCAACTAATCTCTTCCCTCCCCCCAAAAACCCCACCAACCATACAGAATACTGTGGTGACTCTGTGATTACTGTATCAGAGGGGTAGCCGTGTTAGTCTGGTTCTGTAAAAGCAGCAAAGAATCCTGTGGCACCTTATAGACTAACAGACGTTTTGCAGCATGAGCTTTCGTGGGTGAATACCCACTTCTTCGGATGCAAGTGGTGGAAATTTCCTGGGGCAGGTATATATAAGCAAGCAAGAAGCAAGCTAGAGATAACGAGGTTAGATCAATCAGGGAGGATGAGGCCCTGTTCTAGCAGTTGAAGTGTGAAAACCAAGGGAGGAGAAACTGGTTCTGTAATTGGCAAGCCATTCACAGTCTTTGTTTAGTCCTGAGCTGATGGTGTCAAATTTGCAGATGAACTGGAGCTCAGCAGTTTCTCTTTGAAGTCTGGTCCTAAATTTTTTTTGCTGTAGGATGGCCACCTTAAGATCTGCTATTGTGTGGCCTCATCCTCCCTGATTGATCTAACCTCGTTATCTCTAGCTTGCTTCTTGCTTGCTTATATATACCTGCCCCAGGAAATTTCCACCACTTGCATCCGAAGAAGTGGGTATTCACCCACGAAAGCTCATGCTGCAAACCGTCTGTTAGTCTATAAGGTGCCACAGGATTCTTTGCTGTGATTACTGTGTCTTTGAGGATCTTGAACATTGTATGTGGTGTAGCATTCAAAGGAGATTTGTTAAATGGGAGGAGTTGCAGCTGAATTTGGTTGGAGACTGAACAGAAGAAAGAAGTGGGGTCAGATATAACTTGTAAACGGATACCAACTCACTGTGTTAATTCAGCTCATTGTTGTTACATTATTTTCTTGCTGTTATTCTGATCCCAGTAAAATTACTGTATTTAAATGCACATTTGGCTCATTGGTTTTTAAAAGGCATAACAAATATTAATGTTTTTCTTTCTCAAACTTGTGGGGAATTAAATGGTGTCAGAGTCTCTCTGAAGCAGTGCAGCTGTAATGACTTTCAGGAATACAGTAAAGTGTAATCCCAGAGAACATGGTGGATAGAGCCAGATGAGTGGCATGCATATACTTTAGATTATTTTATTTTGTAGCACATGTTATTTTCAATCTATATCCTGTCTCAGCACTGGGATGATTATAATTGCAATTTCAGCATTTTATTTGCAGAAATATGTAAAGAAAAAGATGAAACACTGAAAGAGGCAAATTAAAGGGTTCCCACTGGATGACTTTCTCCTCCCCTAATTATTTGCTGTGTGAGACAAGGACTGAGTCTTTGTTTCTCTATCAGGCCCTGTGCACACCTAAGGAGTGCTAGACACATGTTGAATAACAAAAGCAATGTGATAAAGAAAAGCAAGTTTGAAGGAGATAGTTTGATAAAAGGATAAGCATCATGAGCTAAAATAAACTTATATTCAGATCTAAATAAGCAGAAATGTTTGTTCATCTAGGTACCATGATTAATAAGTGCATACTTACTGGCATCAGAAGAGATCATGACAGTCTATGCCAGTTTCCTAAACTTGGGATGCAGCTTGTTTAGGGAAAACCCCTGGCAGGCTGGGCCGGTTTGTTTACCTGCCGCGTCCGCAGGTCTGGCCGATCGCAGCTACCACTGGCCGCAGTTCACCACTCCAGGCAAATGGGAGCTGCGGGAAGCAGCAGCCAGTACGTTCCTCAGCCTGCGCCACTTTCAGCAGCTCCCATTGGCCTGGAGCAGCAAACCGCGGCCAGTGGGAGCTGCAATCGACCGGACCTGCGGACGCAGCAGGCACACAAACCGGCCCGGCCCACCAGGCGCTTTCCCTAAACAAGCAGCGTCCCAAGTTTGGGCAACACTGGTCTATGCAGATAGTACACTGTATACTCAAAGTTCAAGAATCTATTAAATATTTGGTAGACCTCCCTGAGATGGTGGAGCTATTGCAGAGATAATGGTCTTATGTGGGGGGCCCTTACAAAATGTTCCATTGTAGTTTATAGGACTCAAATAAATACACACAGTGAAAATCAGCCTGCTCTCAACACTACTATAACATTCACAAGTGCTACAGCATTGACACCGTAGCAGGATGAGACCCAGGTACTCTCCACCATTGTGAGTCTTTGAGTGTAGTTTGTGGAGGTCTACAGGTGATTTGTCTCAGCTCTGTGCCATTTCCAGTGACCTCACCTCCTAACAGGAGTGTTCTTTTGAAAATGACTCCAGCAGGAGACTTCTCTTTGTCCTGCCTCCCTTTCTAGAAAATAATTGCTCCCTTCCCCTGGAGGACTGAATCTTCTGGCAGAAGATCAGTTGGAGGGAGCCCTCTTGTGGAGTTAGGGGGAATATAACACCAGGTTTACATAAGGGATTATAATGTAATTAACAATTATAATTTGCCATACAGTTGAAAGGATTCCCACTAGAGAACATCCTCTTCACCTTTGCCTGATGTCACCTCTTCTCTGTCATCCCATGTTCTTCTATTTCTATATCTCAGAGTTTCCTTTGGCATAAAACAGAGAGAGGGAGTTTTCTACTAAAACTGAATCAGGCTTAAAACAAACCAGGAATGTAAATGATATAAAATGTTGCAAACTCACAAAAAATAATGTGGGACATACGCAAAATCTGAAGCACTTGTAAAGACTTCCTGTCATGTGTACAGCTATAGGCAAGGGCGAGACAGCAGCATTATTATTAGCAGTCTCACAAATAGACTATGAGTAGCGAGCTAAGACTACTCTTACCTGTTTAACAACAGCTATCCACAATTGATTATTAAACTATCAAATATTTCCTAGATTTTTATCAGAAAGTAAATTCTTAGAGGCTGCATTTGTCCTTGAAGATTTTGACAATTTAATTGGACATTATGACTTTCAACTCCTAAATAACCAAATTACATTGAAGCCAGTATTTCCAGAAAAAACAGAAGCAACAGTAAACAACATTCACAAAGTGTTGGGAACATTGTATTTCTTTGTATTTCGCCAAGCTTTTATCAAAGATGTATCCATTGCTTTTATTTAGACGCATGAAGCTCTCTTCTTGTGAGTAGTGATATACTTAGACATCTGAAAATTGCCATTGTTTTGTGTTTAAAAAAAAAAGCAAACCAGGAATTCAGTGTTTCAAAATATTCTGATGTTTAAACCTAATATTATCCACTTGTTCAAGATTGCATATGAGTGCAATTGCAAGGAATTAGCTGTGGCCATTATAAGTGGTTCTGTGTTAGGACTGAACCTGAGTTTTATGCATACTTGTGGACTTTATGGTTGTGTCTGGGTAAGAGATGTGAGATTAGGTTAGTATGCATTGAGTGCTGGTTTCACTGAGAATTTCCTCCATTTTTAGTAATCACATGGATCACTATCAGGTAGGGCCCTACCAAATTCATGGCCATGGAAAACGCGTCGTGGACCGTGAAATCTAGTCTCCCTCTGTGAAATCGGGTCTTTTGTGTGCTTTTACCATTACTATAGAGATTTCAATGGGGAGACCAATTGGGGGTCCTGACCCAAAAGGGTATAGCAAAGGGATTGTAAGGTTATTTATGGGGGGTTGTGGTATTGCCACCCTTACTTCTATGCTGCCTTCAGAACTGGGTGGCCAGAGAGTGGCGGCTGCTGGCCAGGTACCCAGCTCTGAAGGCAGCACCCCACCAGCAGTGGCACAGAAATAAGGGTTGCAATATCATACCATACCACCCTGACTTCTGTGCTGCTGCCTTCAGAGCTGGGCGGCCAGAGAGTGGCGGCTGCTGACTGAGGGTGTGTGTGTGGTGTGTGTGTATAGTATTGCAGGGACTCCTGTTAGCCCTGGAACATCTCCAGGAAGCTCCCAGTGGCCACAGAGCTACAAGAGTCTACAGTGTGGAGGCCAATTACGGTTACTTTGGTAACCGGACTGTTGATGTCCAGTCAGCAAAACTGACCAGACACTGCATAGGTCCCTTTTTGACTGGACTTTCTGGACAGAAACTGGAAACCTGGCAACCCTAGAGCTTGATAAGTTTATGACTGGAAGTATATGATGGGGTTGCCTCTGATTGCTGGGGACTGGACTCAGTGACACAGGAGGTCCCTTCCAGCTCTATGTTCCTGGAGGTAAAAAGGCTGGATATTCCCTTTTTCATCCTACCTGCACATCTCTCTATCCTTGGTCTTAAGGGAACACAAACTTTTCCTTTTTATACCTGCATCCAGGCTACTTTCTGTTGCCTTAACAATAACTAAACAGAGCTATTCTGAGAAATAGAAAACTGCATGCCCACCTTATCACAAATGGCTCTCAGAAATGTCTAATGCTTCACTGATGGAAAAGCTAATGTTCCCTTGCAAAAATAATAGAAAATAATAAAACCTTTAATAATAAGCTGTGCTCCTTTCATGGTCAGCTAACTGAAGGCATTATATGACAATATCCCCTATTTATTTTAATGTCTCTTTGGGACTGGCAGTCTGCTGACCTCTGAAATTAAAATTGTCCCCTTTCTATGATGTTATCTAGTTATGTTTTTAGATTTATGTTTTATTATACTGTATGTATACATATGAATAATCTTGCCTTTATACAAAATTTTCTTCTTTTTTATTTACTGAACAGTTAATAAATAAATAAATAAATATTCTGTCTTTATGCCTATTCAGTATCTGCTGGCATAATAGGTCTGATCTAAAGCCCACAGAAGTCAATGGGAGTCGTTACCCTGACTTGAGTGGACTTTGAATCAGGCCTAGATTAAATAACACAAGAACCAGGGGGCAGTCAATGAAACTGAAAGGTAGTAAATTTAAAATTTCTCAAGGGAAATGCTTTTCTTACACAGTGCATAATTAAATGTGGAATTCATTGCCACAAAGTATTATTGTGGTCAGGTGTTTAGTAGGACTCTAAAAAGTATCACACATTTATAAGACGATTAAGAACATCCAGATTTAAAATATATAGGATTTAAAATGAAAAAAAAAGATTATGTTTCAGGGCATAAGCCAATCTTCTATTGACAGGGGTTAGGAAGAAATTTTCCTTTTGGACAGATTATTTCATAAGTTACCAGTAAAGATAAGATGAACCCTGGGACATTTTATGGGGACATTTTTTGGGATTGCAAAATAGTTATGCACAAGATAAAATAACACTTTTTGTGTTGGTGCCACCATTGCTAGTGTCTGACTCAACAAGTGACTTGTGCCTATTTCTCCAGTAAATTAGAGTTCTAAATGAGTTTATCCTGAACACTGGACTTATGTTTTTAACATTCCTTTTAACAAAATAATAGCTCTGATAATATCTAAACTCATTCACATTTTTCTTCACTGCAAACAATGCTTTTTCTCTTGAACAAAGGTAAATAGATTTTTGATTCATGAAATGAAAATCTGGGACATGTCAGGTATCCACAAAAATGTTCCTAGGACATCATATGAAGACGGTTATATGTGGTCTTTTTACCTACAGCATTTCTTTCACTCTCCTCTGATGCATTTGACAATGCCAGAGAAAAAAAATAATGTTCTACGTGTACCAGTGGTCTGTGACATTATGGCAGTTGCTATATTCTTTTTTTTTTTGTTGAAGATTTTGTATTTTATAGTCCTTTTATTGACAAAACTAAAGATGATGGAAGAGTTGGAGAGGTGGAAAGGGTAAACCATGGTAAATGCAATGGCAATATAACACAACAACAAATGCAAACTTCTTGCATTTATACAGTTTAGCGTATTAATATGTAGTTTATCATTCAACAATCTGTTTATACATTTTTCAGACAAGATGAATTATCTCCTACATTTGGTGCTTGCTTTCTTTTCCTGTCATACAGAGCTTCTGGTTAGCTTCCCAGTATCTCTTCTTCCATGTCTGACAGCAGCTATATAGTACAGTCATCAGGAAAAAAAAAAGTCATTCTCATTTTCAGATGATACTTTAGTATTGAAGGCACCCAGTTGAGTAGTTACAAATTAATCATTTGAATAAGACCAGATTTTTATGCTGAAAACACCAATTGGCCACCACAAATGTTAAAAAAATAGAGTTATGTCTCCAAAAAAGCATAACATTTGCTGAAATATATAAATATAATGAGATTTAATAATTACTTATTATTAACAATAATAAATGTGGTATTAATTTAGTCACATGACTTCTGCAGTTAGAGGTTTAAAAAAACACCAGCTATTGTGAGAGTTGTCAAATCTGTCAAGAAACATTTCTAGTGGACAATCCTTATTCATACACACTAATATCTTTTATATACAGGGCTCGATCCTGCAAGGTTGTGAGTACTCTGACCCCAGTGCTGCAGAACACTTAAGCATGTATTTCACATTAATCAGGTGAATAGGTCCAGTTAAGTGGAACTACTTCTGTTCTTAAAGGTAAACGTCTCCTTGAGTGTTTTACTGGTCAGGACCAGAGTACTTGGCACCTTGCAAGATTCAGAGCTTAGAGTCCTTTCCACCCAACCAATGGCTGGATTAGTGGAGTGCCTTACAATATACTTTTAAATAAAGGGTCACTCAGGATGGAGTTATAATCCTGAAAGCCAATAGTGCTGCATGTAGCCATAGCAAAATTTGTTTAAAAGCAAGTGTTTTAAAACTCCAAAAGGAAACTGAAGAACCTAGGAATACAAAATGGAAAAAAAAATCCCTTAAAAAAACTGTGAATTCATTATATTCTTGGCTGTTTGATTGGTAGTCCACATTGTATCAATCAGCTCTATTAACTATTTTTCTACTATGTTCTCAGAACGTTAGTGAATGTCACTATAACCTTTTAAATCACTGGGTATGTTAGTCGAGGATACCATATTTACTTAAGAGAATTAAAACTTGTATGCAGTAGATATTTTGAGTTACATGGCTGCAGTTGAAGATCCTAATCTTTTTCCCGAAAACAAAAGATATGTCTGCTTCATCTGTAGGTTTTACACTCCTAGAGCCTGATTCTGCTGTTTCACATGTTGGTAAAAATAACAGTGGTATGAGATCAGAATCAGACCCCTTGTTCCCTGCCACATCAGCACAGTATTAACATACTTCCTACAAGGTCCCTCTTTTTTTTTTAAAAGGTCTATTGTGAAAGTCTTAATTAAATGAATAGGAGAGGGGTCCAGATTAAATACATCCCGGTACTGTGTGCAATAATCTCTGGAAACAAACTGTATTAAAATTCTAATTTTCATCATATAGAGAATCTTCAAAAATGAGGTATTTGATATTGATGTACCTGTCATTTTGCCAAGCCCACATTACTTTGTAACACTCATGTTGCTTAATATTATATTATTCTTTGGCAGCATACAGTGTGAGGCAATATAACCCTACACTGCTGGAACATTCATTAGGGGATCTCTTGGAAGTAAAACAGCTGAAATGTTGATGATAGATGACTTTGCTACTGATGTTTGAGCAGACACTGCAAAGCACACCAAGTAGAGGAAGACCCAGTTCTCCAAGTGTCAGTAATTAATTTTTGGTGTTTCATGTATTAGGGAGCTCTGTTCCTAAGACGGGTCAAGATAGAACTGAAAATGAATTGATGACAGCAATAAACAGTGCTGTATATTAGGGATTTTATGGACTTGCAAAGGAGGATGAAAGTGTGTCCCATTGGGATTTTGGTTTTGACAATCTTTAGACAGCATCATCATAAGGAAAAATGTACACACCAAAAATTTATGTAAAATATGACTGGTAAAATGTGCTATTGTCAAAACGACAATATGCTAGGTTTATGGAATTCAGGCCACTGGGTGGGCAAGGATCTCTCTGAGACTCCCAGAATACCACACTACTTTTAAATCTAATCAAAAGGATAACTAAGTAGAAAGGAAGGCTGACTCGACCTTCTTTTTTGTGTGTGTGTCAAGCTTTGTCATGAAATTACCACGAGTCAACCTGCAGTCAGACCAGGGGAAGTGTAAATGCCAGCTTCTGGTTGAGACTTTCCATGGACTCCACATTAGGGTAGTGAAGAATTTAAAATCTTGCTTCAGTCAATATGTCCCTGAAAAAAAACAAATTCCCCCTCAGGTACTTTAGTATGGTTGCTGAATGCGGAAGATAAAACGTACCCTTCTGGCTCATGTTAGCACATTCTCAGTTCTTTACTATGGGAGAAAGATTTGTTGAACAGTGTGACAGATCAGAAGTACCAGCATATCAGAAGTTAGAAGTATATATTTTAGGGCATGGTTTCAGATATGGGTACCTCATTTCTGCCAATAGACAGTGCTTCTGTGCACGTTGTGCACTCACAACCCACATTTGCATGCAGAAGCAGATATTTTTATGTGTAAAATGCTTGACATAAGTGCACAGTTAGACATTTGCTTTGTGCAGAGGTGGCTCTGAACATGCAATAGACATCCCTTTCTAGAACCAGCATTTTGTTTCTTTGTGTCCCTTGTCTATTTAGTTGTCATGTATAGTTGTGAAACCATTTATTTTCTGCATTACTGGGACAGAATGTGTTGCCATTATCTATGGTAAGGGTTGTCATCTGTGAAAAGATACCATGCTCAGCAGACTTTGGAGAAAGGAAGTCCTACTAGATTTGTGGTGAAGATTTCATGTCTGACAAGCAGTAGATTGAAGGGAATACAAGGAAACATAGCTAGGAAATGTGGTTTATTCAGCAAATAGCAATATACATCTGAAATAGGAATGGACAAACTAGTTTCTAAATAAGTATTTATTTAAAAATACTTATTTATTTAAAATAAGTAAAATAAGAATCAAAGTCTTGTCCAGAACTTGACTATTTGTCCAGCACTTGTGCTGAGCCAAATCTAAACATTTGGAGTTTGATTGTGTCTTGTTGGCAGAGCCCTGCATTATTGCCACAGCAGGGAAGACTTAGAGTCAATATGCCTCCAAGAGGCATTCAGGGAGAGCAGCTTACTTCCCCTCTGAAAGCCAGTGCATAGGTGTAGCCATCAGAAACATGTCCTTATTTCCTCCCCACCTGATTTGGCATGCCATGCATCTCCAGGGGAGGCGGGCAAGAGCAGTCCCTGACTTCCTCTGAACACTGACACGGCAATTGTGTCTAGCTCTCACATGCTTGCTCAAGAGAGGATGGGAAAAGGCTTCTCATACCCTCCCCAATTCACATCCATCTAATGGCCAGTAGAATGTGGCTCTTGCTGAGGTTCAGAAGAAGCCTGGTTAACAATTGTTTTGGGGGCGGGGTGATAGAGATTATTTTTGCAAACTTGAGAATTTCCTGGCTTCACCCAGAGCTACTGTGGTGTTTTTTTTCTGATTCAGCTGAAACAGTTTGGTATTGGAAATCTCAAAAGAAAGCCTGATTATGAGATGTTTTTTTCAGCCTTTGAATAGGGTTCATATAAACATGGTTATCATTGTAACAGTAGCCACATTTGTGTCACTCCTTTATTACTGTCATTACCACATCTTGCCTTTATTGAGAGGGCTGGTGAGGCACATCTATAAACAACACTGGTGTTTCTCTGAATTAGACAGCAGAGGTGTCATGAATAGTGTAGCTGATGTTCACCGCCTCACCATTATAAGGAAACACAGAGGAATTCTAAAGTAATTCCTAATCACAGTTCTTCACTATGATAATATAACACTCTGTTCCCAGGCCACACAGGTCTTTGAATTTATATCAAACAATGAGATTGATATGGTGGAAGAGGCAGGAAAGTGATCATGTCAGGAAGCAAAAGAGATATGGTATTGTAAGGGAGACATTTAAGAAAAGGTATTATTACTTGTGAATGCTGAATGGAAACCTCAGACAGAAGCAATTTTCCTATACATCTAAATTGTGCCCAGCAAAGGTACTACTTGTGTGCCACATGAAAGAAGTGACGTAGCAAAACCATAGCCAAAACACCTCTGTAGTTTATATCCTCTGTGTATGGCTACAGAGTCAAAATCTCTACCACTAAATTTTGTGATCTTATCATCCTGTGACTTCCGAATAATTTAAAGTAACTTTTTAAAAGCCAGAGAACTTTTAACAAGCAAAGTGAAAATAAAAGTAATATGTAATTCAGAGTAGTTTGAGCTGGAAAAATCACTTTAAGTTGAATTGTTATGGGATCTGTAGCAGGGGAGGAGACATTCTCATAATATATTTTCATATTATTTCAGTCTTTACCTTTTTTGGCTACCAGTAAATGTCCATTTCCGTCACTGTCTGTTTTAACATGTCTATACTATTTACTTTATTTAGATAAAAAAAGATTCATACAGTTCTACTGATATGAAATTGGACTAATCATCCCTGGAGATTCTTCATATCAGGTTGTAAAAGACATGTCTCTTTTATGATATGTAAACAAACAAACCTCATTTTTTAGTAAACTGGAAGCCATTTGATACTGTCCTCTCAAAGATCCTCTATTCCTTATTTCACGTTCATCTAAGTGTCTCAGTGAAAGAAGAGGAAAATTTATCCCCAGACACTGAAAATTTAACAAAATAAGTGTGAATGTGTGTGTGGGGGGGTAGGGAGTTGGACAAACTAAGCAACTCTTATTGCACTCGTTCTGCATAATATTTTTCCTATTCGAAATCTTTAATTAGTGGAGTCCATAAATTAAAATGGTTCCTAGTTAGTTACCATTTGAAGTACAATTAGTACATTAACAAATCACGTAAATTTCTCTTATCTTTGCACCATTATGTGTAGGGGCAGGAAAGGAGTAGGTGACTCACATTGTCGCATGGGTAAAGTATTGAGCCATTTCCCCAAAGTATTAGAACAACCATGTGATAAAACTTGAAACACTCATTACTTTTCCATTCCTGTTCAGTGATGGAATCTATGTATTTTCTTTTTGGAAGATTCCATTGTTGTAAATCTGTTCTTTGTAGTTTCCCTCTTTTGCCCTGTGACAGACCCAAAACCAGTGGAGTACAGGAGTCTGGTAGAGGGCAAATATACTGGTCACTGGATGAGTAGTTTTCTGTTCCCTGAGTGACCAGAGCAGGGGCTGCACTAGAGTAATCAGGAACCTGCTAGAACCAATTAAGGCAGACAGGCTGATTAGAACACCTGCAGCCAATCAAGGCAGGCTAATCAGGGCACCTGGGTTTAAAAAGGAGCTCACTTCAGTCAGGGAGAGGGGGAGCCAGAGGAGAGGAAGTGTGTATGAGGAGCTGGGAGCAAGAGGCACAAGGAGCTGAGAGTGAGAGGGTGTGCTGCTGGAGGACTAAGGAGTACAAGCATTATCAGACACCAGGAGGAAGGTCCTGTGGTGAGGACAAAGAAGGTGTTGGGAGGAGGCCATGGGGAAGTAGCCCAGGGAGTTGTAGTTGTCATGCAGCTGTTACAGGAGGCACTATAGACAGCTGCAATCCACAGGGCCCTGGGCTGGAACCCGGAGTAGAGGGCAGGCCTGGGTTCCCCCCAAACCTCCCAACTCCTGATCAGACACAGGAGGAACTGACCTGGACTGTGGGGAAGATCACTGAGGTGAGCAAAATCTGCCAATGAGCGCAGGACCCACCAAGGTAGAGGAGGAACTTTGTCACAGCCCCCACTTGTGATGGGGATAAAGAGGAATTCAGTCTCCATTCTTGATCTTGAGTCTCCATTCTTGCATGTGAAAATCTAGTGAGGTAGGAACAACTTGGTTGTGAAAGTACCAAAAGTGGCAGCCAGGAACATCTGCATGAATTGTCTGTTACTGCAATTTTACTACCCATTTATCACAACTTGGTATCATTTTTTTTCCAGAACAGATTATGATGTTCATTGCCTTTGGTAAGGAGTAAAAATATTTAAACCTAACCACTCTCAGTTGCTGACACACAGTATGTGCACTCAACATTTTGCTGGCTTTAATATGTTTGTGTCTCAGGGCAAATATTTATTTTGCATGGATGGTGAAGCCAATTTTTATTTCTCTGCATAATCTATTGATGGAAGCTGTTACTATATAAAGTGTCTATGGTGCATAAAAATGTGACATTATCAGCTCTGGTTAAAACTAAATAAAACTGCTTACATTCCAATAATCATTAGCAGACCTGAGCAAACCGACAAATATGTTGTGAGCATATGGGGAATTAGAAACTGGTGTGTGTGGAGGGGGGTGTACAGCTACACATGTACAAATGTTTGTGAAAAACTAAATTTGTGTCTGCAGCTGAAATGTGTTGAAACAACTGAAAGAAAAAGAGACTGCTGTGTCTTTCCAAAATATCACTGTGGTTTGCTTCTAGTGACAAAAATAAATTGTGACAAAGAAGTTATGCTGGTAGTGTCCATTGTAAGACTCTCTGTTAGTATTTCCACAGAGTCAAAATGCGTCTGTGGCAGATCTGTGTATCCTCCTCCCACTGCTAATTTTCTTGTATATTGTATGTATGGATGACCAGTAAAACAGTTGCAAATAGAACAATTCTTAAAACAATGGAGGAGTAGAACTGTGGAAATGAATTAATCCCCAGAATCCTGACACAGACTACTGCAGCTGTTTAATGAACCCTTATCAGTTTGATGGTTCATGGACACACAAGGCAGGAATTTCAAAAATCCTCAAACATTGTTCTACCTCTGCTCCTGTTGAAATCTAAGGTAAAACACACATGTAATTTCAGCAGGAGGTGAGTTGTACCAATATTGAGCACTTCTGAATCTTCCTTATACAGACTACAGTTGTTGAGTGTCAATTACTGTGATGAGAATACTGGAGACCAGGGCATTAAAAAAAAAATCCTGTGGTATAAGGTAAATGGGTGTTATTGTAGATGGGCATCTGCTTAAGAACATCATACATCCAAAGACACTGATGCACTGCCTGCACTGCTGTTAGAATCATGGTATTATGAGTACCTGGTTGGCTTTACCAATTAAGAGTGGGAGTCTATACCACTACTGCAATTACTAATTTGCTTATGACAGTGATTGTGGGGTGTGGTGGTAGGTGACAGAAACAAAATTGGAGCCCACTAAATAAAATATATGCAGTAGATTTGTAATACTGTTGTACAATACATAACACAGGGAGAGATTGAATTCTCAGATTTCTAAACCAGAACCATAACGATAACACAGTTAAATAAAGTGGGCAAGGATATTGACCACAACCATTATAGCTAGACTTTTAAACCCCTGACCAGAGTCCTGGTACAGGGACAATTACAAATAATCCAGGCAAGGCTGTGGCAAAACCCTTCACAGTTTTGATCATTGGTTTGGTTGAATATTACAATAGAAAATTAATTTGAAATCTGACCCAAGATATGTTATGATGGCCTATTTTTTCTAGTAGTGGTGTCATTCTTTTGGCCCAGAAACTAAAAGATTTAAAATATCCTAAAATTTCCTAATCCTGCCAGATTAATTTTCCTTAACTCCACAAACTGCTATCTCCCTTACTCTCTAAGGTCCAGTGCTTTGATACTTCCTCTTCCTTGTTAAAGTTACCCTCATACTCAGAATAAAGAAGCAATACATTGTAACTAAGTTAACTGCTTACGCCCCAGGAATAACCAATAGTTCATATGCTCTGAGGCTATATGGTGAAATGCAGTATATTCACATTATATCATTTTCAAAAAATTCTGAATAACACACACACATAAAAAATGTCTGTTTTCAAACAACTTTCCAAACAGAAAAAATATATATTTTCAATTAATAGTTTAATATACTGTGAGCGTTTAGCCATATAATCTGCAAAAACAAAATGGATTGGTCTAATGGTGACATATTCAAGATGTTCTTTGGGCAGATGATTCTGCAACCAGAACGGCCATCCTGCTATACAATGATCCATCTGAACAAAAGAAGCATGTGTTTAAATCCAAAATGCTGTAATACTTCTGAATAGTACATTTAAATGCTCATCACATCATCTCTCACAAATAAAAAATAACTGAAATGAAATGAAATGAACTGAAATGAAAACCTACTACTATGAAAAGAGTTCACATGAAAATTTTAACATCACAAAGATATTTGTTTTCTTATATATCGATCAGTACACATAGCACACAGTACACATAGCACACTGTAAATGTAGCTTCTGAATCTACAACCATTTTATTTCTAAAAGAAAGATACTTGTGTTAAAGAAGTCTAATAAATGAGCATTTCTGTTTTTTTCTGCTTACTACATTAAGCGCTATTTGCTTGCTATTTTATTTTCAGGCTGTATTTCACTTGAGTCATTCTCACAGTGGTCTGCCTTTTAATATCATCAGTTTGTGTGTGTGGGGGGGAACAAAGTAGAGAGTATCATTGTCCGCTTGTATCAGCTTTTATGCTACAGAAGTTATTTCAAACTCCATTATGTATGCATCTGCACACTCCAGCCATTACCCAGTCTCCCCAAAAATAGTAGGGAAGGAGTGGACTTTAAATGAGTACATCTCACAAAAACAGATGTTGGTGTGCTATCGTGTTATACTCTAAAGTTAATACCGTTTCTGTTGTGTTTTCTTGGATGATTGCAATCCAGTTATTTTCTTCTATCTCAGAAAGCCCATTCACCAGATGGGGGCAATTGCAATTCTGTGTTTTCGGCCTCCTTTTGACATGGGTGTTGGAGTAGCTCTGACTCAATTTGTGACCACCACTATGGATAACACAGTTATCTCCTGGGCTAATGATTCCCTCTGAGAATTCAGCAGAAAGGTGTGACATTGCCCACAGCAGTACATTTCATTAAATCAGATTTTGTAGTATATACAAAAGAAAGAGATTCACTGGGAAAGTCTGAGGATGCTCTCAGATGCATGGAGACAATGCACATCTCAGTGGTGTCAAGCTAGATTCCGATGATGCAGTATATGCCTCATTTGGTAGCATTTTATATGTGGTTGTTAACCTCACTGGTACATTACAGGAGCATTTCTGTGAAGTTACATATTATATCTACATAAGTATCAAAAGAAGTCATCATGATCAATATTCTTAAAATGAGTACTAAAGAGAGAGCAAAAGATTTGCCATTTACTATATTATATTATTTATTATTATAATGTAATTTCCCTTATATCTATATTTTGATTATTTTCTAGAGAAACACAAAATGAATAGGAGCCTCATATACATACCCAAGGATAGAAATTGCCCTCAATACTGAATGCATGTCTGAAGTTAGGTGGCATATGTATGCATTGATTTTCTACAGTTATTCCCTTTCTTTGTCAAAAATATTTCATGTGACTGTTGCAATATAAGTGGGAGATCCAGCTTGTAGAGTAACCTTGGGATTCTTCCTTCTTGGGTCAGTGGAGATAAGAATGTTATGGTAGTAATATGTTTGACCTTTGGAAGTAGCATAGGAGACCCACATGTTGTCTGGTTAATGGAGCAGCAATGACAGCAGTTTTAGGGGAACCCATGCCTTCTTCCTGGGCAGAAGGAATGGGTCTCTTCACAGGTCTGAAGAGAATAAGAGATCCAAAATATATTGTGGCAGGATCGGAATCAAATAGAGGAAATAAAGAAACTCCTTGCAAGTAGATTGATTTAACTGACTGGTGTGTGTGTGTGTGTGTGTGTGTGTGTGTGTGTGTGTTGTGTGTGTGTGTGTGTGTGTAAGTAATATATACACCTCTACCTCGATATACCGCTGTCCTCAGGAGCCAAAATATTACCGTGTTATATCAAACTTGCTTTGATCCACCAGAGTGCGCAGCCCCACCCACCTGGAGCACTGCTTTACTGCATTGTATCTGAATTCATGTTATAGCGGGTCGCATTATATCGAGGTAGAGGGGTGTGTGTGTGTGTGTGTGTGTGTATATTTATATATATAAAAAAACCTGATGTGTATATTTGCTGCTGTTCTTTTACTACAAATACAATCATTGCTTGAGACATCTTTGAGAGGCTTTTTTTCCTGTTCATTTCATATTGGTTCCAGTTCACTTCCCAAACAGTTTCCAGTACAGATCTTCATCCCACAGCTTGCGTTGCTTGTATTTTCCATCGGGACAGCAACATGCACATTAGTTATGACACTGTATGTGGAATTTAATTGCTACAGATGCAATTTAGTGTTGCAAAACTAATCTGGTTTTAGCCAGATTAACCTGTTTACATTAATATCTAAAGCCCTAAGGAATTGAACAGTTATGTTACTACTTGCACTTCAGCTGTGTCACTTTGTTCCAGATGGATACTGAGGAAATTAGAAATTACCCTCAATACATTACAACTAAAACTCAGCAATTGGCATTGTGAAATGTTCTATTTTATTCTAATTATTAATTTATTTATTCTAAGAAGAGGTTGTTTTATCATTTTAATGTTAATTCACATTAAATTAATTTTGGACTTGGTATGTGGGATAAAATATATTTTAGCATATGGTAATCTGCAAATATAATATTAGTTTAATGGTGGAATGGACTGCATATAATTTAGTAGCATGGATAAGTCAGCCTTTCTTTATTAACTCCTTTTTAGCTGTGCTGTGATTAATAGAGTTCGGCTGTGAGTATGGGTTAGGGGGCACACATTTTTTCTAGTGGACAATGAGAAACTGAGCTGTTCTCTGGTGAAAGGTAGGGGTGTGTGTGTGTGTGTTCTTAAAGAAGAAACAGCAATATAGATTGTTTGCAAATTCAGAATAAAAATAAACTCTGGAATGCTGAAGGACAGAGGAAAGTTGGAAGAGGATGCTGGCTGGGAGCCTTGTCTAACAATGACAAATCAGAGATTAGGAGGACACATGATGTTTGAATGAAGAAATTGTAAAGCTTGCTCCTAGTGGAACTAAACCCAAAGTAATTTTGGAGTCCTGTAAAATATAAAGTGAACATTCTAAAGTTTTTCCTGCATCTCAAATTCATACAAATTTGTAATATACGTAATTTGTTAAAATATATTGTAATCACAAAATAACTAAACTCTCCTTATGAATCCTTACTTGGATTAAAAGTAATAATCTCAGTTAGGAACAATTTTCAATTCCCACCCCCTGTTGTGATTGGGGGTACAGATGCTTTGCTGCCCCTCACATCATTGTAAACCCCTGACTCAGTCTCCCCAGCAGAAGGACGCACCATTAGTGTAGACTCCAATGCAGTTCTCTTAACACAGGAAAAGTGAGAGAAAAGACACCTGCATCCCTCTGGAGCCTGATTTACTGAAGGCAGCTGCACTTCATTACTAATGAAGGAACTTATAAGAGGCAGTTCCTAGGGGAAAGAGACTGCCAGGGGAACAGTTCTTTGTTTTCCCCAGGTGCTCAGTGAGTTTACTCAGGCAAATCTCAGAAAACAAGCCTAGGTGTGTATGTAATTTCATTTGTTTGTATGCCTGTATGTCATTGTTTATTTGAGTACCCAACAGAGATGCACTGGATGTAGTGAAAATCAAAATGAGTTAAAATTTTTCAGCTTCATTGATACACAAAGCAATAATTCAGTCTATCTGAGGAAGGCTTTTGTTTCTGTTTTGTTTTAGAGGAACGTCTAATCAGGGACTTGAACAGGAACCCAGCCACAAAATATTGTTCAACTCAAAAAACCTCCATCTTTTTTTGTTAATATAACACTAATGCCAACATGAAAAAAAACACTCTATTAAAGGCAGTATTGATAGCACTGCTGATATGAATATTGCCTGATACTTCCTGTTATAAGACCCTGTCTTCAATTGTTTATAATTTTGCCAAACATGGGCTGAAATTTTCATTTTTGCCTCAGGCTTTTTTCTGCCAGCTACAATGGTTCAATTGTTTGAGAATGAGCCTAGAGGAAAAAAAATATTTTGTCATGTTTTTGTGTTTTTTTTTAAATCTAGCTTTAATTTGAGAAGCTCTAGTGTTTTGGGGCAGGGACTTGAATATTGGTAGGATGTGGATGGGTACTCCAAGTACCAGGGATGAGCTTTTTGCTGTCCAGGAAAAATATGACCAGATTTGGCCAATTTTTAAGTCTTGGAAAAATTACAATTCACACCTGCTCACTAGAGTCTTGCTAAAATGTAGCAATTGAATTCTCCAAATATTTCTTCCATACTGGGCATATCCCTATGTAGGGCTGAATAGACATTCCCTGCAATTGCTGGTCTGGGGTGCTGAGGACTGGGCTCCAGAACTGAGAATGTGAGCCTATTTTTCCTGTGATCACAATGTCCTGCCAGCAAGATGGAAAAGTTGTGTGATTGGAATGCAGAGTGGGCAAGAACTGGTCCTTGAGGAGGGATTAGGGGGAGTAGAATGGCACAAGGATCCTTGGGAGAGGGAGACTGGGACTACAGTCTGATGTGGTGTGAGGGGAAGACTGGGATTAATTTAAGCAACGACACTGACTGGAAACAAATGTTGTGAAAGGAACAAGGTGTGGGGGGAATGGGAAACAGATATAACAAGGAACTAGGATGAAGGGAGAAAACTGGGCCTGCCTGGGCAAAGAGACTGGGACAAGGAACTGGGGACTAGGAGTGGTGGGAGAAGACTGGGAGTCAGGAGGGGCTGCAACTAGGATAGGAAGTATGTAGGGGGATACTAGCACTGGCTGGGTGAGGACACTAAGACTGGGATGAGAAGCCTGAGGAGTGGAGAATGGGACTAGGAGGAAGAAGGGAAGAGACCGGATTGGGACAGGGACAGAATGAGAAGGGAAGAGGCAGGAAGGCTTCAAGCTTGGTGGGAGTGGACAGAAGAATCTGTTGCTCACAAGAGCACGCTCCCCCTCGGAGCCCAGAATAAAATCCAGAATTCCCGAGTCTCATTATTTTTCTGCTGTCAGCAAGTATTTGTGAAACACAATGGCAAAGGACCTCATCCCCCTCTACTTCCGCTGCATATAGAGGATGACAATGTACTACTTCTGTCAGTTACTCTGCTGGCTCGGTTGGTGGGGAGCTCTGTGTGGGATCTGAAAGTCCCAGTGCTGCTGGTGTCCCATGGGGCTGTCAATGATAATACCACGTGATGAAATTACAATCTGAAGGGGAGGACATGTGATGGCCCCACATGTTTTCTCTGCTCAGTGACTGCACCCAGCCCAGGGCTGCCACACTCTCCTCACCCCATGTTACCTCGGGGCAGGGGGGGTGGGCACTCTGTCCTCCTGGTGTGCCTAACCCTGGCACATTTGGCTGCTCTCCCTAGTGGGAGTGTGAGGGAGCTGCTTCTCACATGGTTCAGGCAAGCTGCTCAGAATCACTGCTCTGTGCAGTGCAGCAGCTGCCTGAGAGAGCCTGGCTGGGGAGCCAGTGGTGGGCTGCCCCCCCAGACAGGCCCAGAGGCTGGGGATGGGGCTAAGCAAGCTGGGAGAGGGGTGGCTCTGGCTTGCTCGGCCTCCCCCGTCCAAGGCTGCTGGGTGCAGGCAGGGGGCAGCCCGCCACCATCTCCCCAATGAGGCGCTCTCAGTCTCTCTTAGGCGTCTGCTGTGCTGCACAGAGCAGTGACTCAGAGTGGCTGGCATGAGAAGTGGCTGGTCCTGCCCCTTGCATTGCCTGCCCGGCCCAGCTGCCAAGGACGGGCTGAGTGTGCCAGGGGCAGATGTAGCAAGAGAAGGACAGAGCCTCTCTTCCTCCCCCCAACAGACCAAACTGGGGGGAGCACATGACCCTGCATGCCCACCTCATGTGTGGCTCTTAGGTACTTTAAAAGTTAGCAAATGCCACAATTAAAGTTGTTTGTCTTAATTTGGCCTCCTTGGCATATGTGTTATGATAGTCTTTAATTGCATAATTTATATGCTGTTTTTCCCCACAGGATCCCTGCCTCATTCTGTGCACAGGATGGACCTGCTCTCGGAATGAATCAGGGTTGTGTCATAAAGGAGACTGTTGTCTCTGGGAACCATGCCTTATATATTGCAGAAGTTGGAAGTTGTACGGTGAATGAGGCAGGGGATTTCAGGAAGCATGAGGATAGTCTCATGGTTAGGGCACTTTAATGCTGTCCTGGATAATTGGATTCTATCCCTGTCTCTGCCACAAAGTTCCTATGAAATGCCAATCAAGTCACTAAAACCAAACCTTTAACTAATTGTATTTTCCTCATTTTATGGATACCTGACTTGAGACCCTGGTGAAGATTAGCTAATTCATGTTTTTGAAGCATTCAGATACTGTAACGAGCACCATAGAAAAGCCTATGAGGAAATTAATAGTTCTTATCTTCATTGTAATAAATGAGACATCTTGAACAAGGAAGATAAAACAAAATATTGAGTAGCTGTACATTCATTGAGTACTGTCTATTCTGTGCACTGAATCAGGTGGGGCTCCTGTGGGGGGAAAATACTGTGGGATCATGTAATTAAAGAGTGTATTATAATGCAGACATGCAAAGGGTCTACATTAAAGTTGCACAGACATAAGTCTACTTACAGTAGTAATATGGCCCCCATCTCTACTTCACAGGGGTATGGTGAATGAGGAAAGTGCTGTTATCCACACTGTGCCATTGAGGAGCAGAGGCACAGACAAACCAAATGACTTGTCCAAGATCACACACTGTCTTTGGCATAGTGAGAAATCAAATACTGTATGGGTCTCCAAGTCCCACGCTAGCATCCTAACCACAGGACCATCCTTCCTGTCCTATTCAAATTTATCCCAGAAACCAATTCTTTCTTTGTGGTTAATTAACTATGGTGACTATATTTAAATTACTACAAATATGTTCCCCCCCCCAAAATTAAAAAGTTCAAAAAATCCCACATATAATCATGATTTGCTTGAAATAATCAAACCCCATTGTAAAATAACTACTGTATTTATTATGATCCCTTCATAAGTATGATGCAAATTAGCAATTTTTCTGTGTGTGTGTGTGTGTAATCACAAATAGGCGGCACTACCAATGGTTACATTTTTGCTTTAATAAACTTTGCTAGCAATTCTTACCTTCTCCTCATAAGTAGCACTAGAAGTTTCATAACATATTAATTAGTATATTATCAATTGATCATAGTAATGAATGAACCATATGGAGTTAAGGTAAACTTTAAACTTTATTGCATTAGATCTAACACCTTGGAAGTACATTGTATTAAAAATGCAATTTTGTATGTAGAGTTCTGGCATTGTATGGTCCTCCTGTAGTAGGGAGGGGAAATACTAATGTACTTCCTCTATTATCAACCCTTTGAAACCACCCTCCTTGGGGAGAAATGCATATGCTAGTTCAAACTGGACTCTCCAGGGAGCAACAGACAAAAAAAGGATTTCTGGATAAAAGCCTGGGGTTTAACCTGCCTCGGGGCCTTCTTCCTGTTCCAGCAAATGGACAGGTCCATTGAGGGCCCCAATCCTTGGAGGAGGTTTGGAAGGACTGGGCCTACTGGGGCCTCATAACACTGAGTGCTTGTTCTGAGCTGAAACTCTGATGAACTGGTAACCACAAGGAGTCCCCTAGGTTAAAAGACTGCACTTGCCAAATCCATAGTAGAAAATTGGGTTGACTTCTGGTAAGCTTATTAGCACACCATGTTGGTTTTTTATTGTTTTTAATATGTTTTCTCTGTAGTGCTTTTAACCTTAAGGATGAAGAAAGTTTGCTTAGAAAGAGCTGTGTGGTAACTTATATGTGTAGCAATTACATTGTTATCTTTCTCTGAAGAGAAAGGAAGCAGGTATTCTAGGGCAAGTGGTCTGCGCTGGGAAGACACAGTGAAGGAATGGGAACTCTCCAGCCTGGGAAAACACAGAGTCAGAAGGGTGAGAGAGACGCATGTCTCCACCTAAGAGAGGCAACAGCTAGAGAGCGGAAAGTCAAGTTCCCATGGTGAACCACTGATGGGAAATACAGGTTCAGTTGCCCTGAACTGTGATAATTACAAAATCATTCAAATAAGCAGGTGCAGCCTTTCCCTTTCTGTACCCAGCTTGCTGAGAAATAAAGCTTGCTCCTAAATGATTACTTTCAGTAGTTACACGCTAGTGCCACACGGATCTTGATAGTGATAACCTAGTTCTGGATCTGAGGTTTTTAAATATTGAACTGAAATCCCTGTGTGGTGTGTATACATTCACTTTAATTAGTGAGCTGGCAATTCAGATTGCAGGTCTCTGAAAAAGTATGGCATTTATTTAGAGGTTTTAAAATTAGTAGTGGAAAACTGGTATTAGCTAAGAGAAGTTTAAACTACAACTATTAACATTGTGCCTTTCAGAAACGTAATCCTTTTTATGATATCTTGAGGATTATAAAAGAAAATTAGACATATAATAGCACTAATGGAAGAAAAATGTTTGTCTTAACAAAACAAGGACACCTTGCTCACTCTTCTGCTAAATCAGTCATACGCTAGAGAAATAGACCAGTAAAAGATGGAAGAGCCATCATAAATCATCCTGAAGCCAAACTGTTATTAAATATGTCAAGAAATGAAGCCTACTGACTTGATAAAGGTGACATTTCAGATTTACTCTTCAGCTATTATTTTCACTTTCTTGTTTCTCAGAACAGGTACAAATTTAAAGAAATAAAGACAGGGATGGGGTGAATGGGGGAGGAAAGAAGAAAACAAAGAGTACTGCAATACTTGTCTGACTTCCTCTTAAAGTGAACAGATACAATGTATATTCTGAATTTGTCCTCTCGAGGAATTTTTCCAAATAAACAATATTGGGGAAAAGTGCCAAAGTGATTCAGGGCCTAAATCTCATTTTCAGAAGAGACTTAGGCCTTGTCTACATTACGCAGTTTTGTCGACAAAATAGTGAGGTGTACGCACTGAAATGCTCCTCCCACTGCTGTAACTCCCCTGCTGTGCCGACATAAAGTAGGAGCCCAAGTCTTTATGGAGACTTGATTGCTAAGTGCCTAGATCATTTTTTTTAAATGAAGCTGAGGCTCCTAAGTCACGTAGGCACCACTGAAGATGTTATCTTTTATTTTTGTATGGCTCATCTACAGAGAAAGGTACATATTGAAATACTTTCTAGTATTTCAATATATAGCCTGCCCTATCTACTTGTGGAATGACCTAATCACAGTTTGAATGGGAGTAGGTTAGTAGATAAGCAAACCTCTCCATATATGTATAAACAATTTGGAGGAAAGAAAAAAAAATCTGTTATCCCACTTCTCAATTTCTCTAACTTTTAGAATGCTGTTTATTAGACTGTAATCTCTATAGGGCAAGGACTGTCTTTATTTTTTGTTATGTCCAGCACAAGGCAATTATCAGTGACAAATGAATAATTGAAAACCTTGTTTTCTGAGACACAGAAGCAGACTCAGAATGGCCAAGATTTCCAAAAGTGATTAGTGATTTTCAGTGCCTCAGTTTTGGATGCCCTGTCTGAGACTCTCTGAAGGGACCTGATTTCCAAAATACAGGTGCTTGGCACTTTCTAGAAAATCAGGCTCATCCAAGGTGTATTAATTTGTGCACCCAGTAACTCAGACACCCAAAATCACGTAGTCATTTCTGAAAATCTTGGCTCTGTGTCCTGCATGTGGAAATGCTCTTTTATGAGCAACCATGTTTGTGGAGTTTATAGGGAGAAGAAAATGTCTTGGGGGAGGGGGACACGACGATGACGACAACAACAAAAGAACTTTAGGAATAAATGATTGTCTTAGGCAGATGTGCCACAGAGGCTCTCAGAGCTCATGTGCTTTAATAACCTAAAGCTGTTTTAAGCTAGAATATGGTCACTATCCATTCTTCTTTCCTTGTGTCTATAGTTTGTCTTGTTTGTGACTTTTTGGAGTTGGATTCAGTGATATTGCTTTTGATAGCGAGACCTCAACGGGATGGTAGTCATTGAAAGGAGTGGAAATAGGGTTGCAAACAAGCATTGGTAACTTGGCATCTGATCTTTCTATGTTTGTTATCTATTAGGAAAGCTAAGTAACTTCAGACCTGACAAACTCACTACACCAAACACATGGTTTACAGGATATTTATCCATAAAGAGTAACATGAAAGGTATCCACAGAAACCACAACTTGTCAAGATTCATGATTATTAGGAGATTCATATATGGGTAATATTCAAGGAATAATGTGTTTTTACTAGAGTAGTAATTAGTCATGAGGAGATGCTGTGTCTTGGTGATGGCCTGTTTAGTCAAAGGGGATTTGACACTCTACCTGTTTGGCCTGTGATTCGGTGCAAGGCTCAATTGTTCAGTCTTGTGGAATACTAAGATTTTGTATGGGAAACCACCATAGACAACAACAAACAACTGAAACCACTTAAAAGTAAAAAAGAAAGTTTACAACAAGACAAGGTTTCTCCCTATCTGTGAATAGAACAAAAATCTGTTTTTAGTATAACATGGGTGGGAGAAGCACTCTGGATCCATTCACTGAGGAGACACCTGGTA
This sequence comes from Mauremys mutica, assembly GCF_020497125.1. Taxonomy (NCBI): domain Eukaryota; kingdom Metazoa; phylum Chordata; order Testudines; family Geoemydidae; genus Mauremys; species Mauremys mutica. The sequence continues at coordinate 154,211,481 of NC_059073.1, forward strand.
GAGTGGGGGGGAGGAGGCATCATGAACGTTTGGATCCTGATTTCTGTGAAGCCAGACAGCTCTGCAACAGACTGAACTTTCGGATGGGCAGACCTACTTTATTAGATAGGAAAGGTAACTACTGATAAGTGTAGACCCAGTTTGCGTTTTACTATTTTGTGTTGTAACCTGTTGCGTCCATCACTTTCTCTCATTTCTAGGTTTTTTTTTCTTAAATAAACCTACTTCCGTTTTCTTGTAAACATTCACAAGTGCTGTGTGGTTCACAAGAATGATGTTATAAGGTGAAACAGGTAAACTGGGGTACACTGTACCTTTGGGGGCAGAGGATTTGCAATTTCTGTGAGTAGCCAGTAGCAGGGACTAGATATCACAGGAGAATGATTCAAAGAGACTCAGGGATAGTGAGTAACATGTAAAACTTCAAAAAGTTTTTTTTTTCCTCCTGCTAACGATAGCTCATCTCAATTGATTAGACTCTGCCTGTTGGTATGCATACTTCCACCTTTTCATGTTCTCTGTATGTATAAATATCTCCTGTCTGTGTGTTCCATTCTATGCATCCGAAGAAGTGAGCTTTAGCTCACGAAAGCTCATGCTACAATAAATTTGTTAGTCTTTAAGGTGCCACAAGTACTCCTGTTTTTTTTCAGGGATAGTGGTGTCCCTGTTAACCTGTGAGGTGATGTTAGGGCTGGCATAGCCTAGAGGAGAGTGCTCAAGTGGCTCTATGGCTGGTGGTGTCAGGACTTGTCTGTCATCCAGCTACCACAAGAAAGATTCCCTCTCACTACAGGCAGGGTTAACAACGTGACTCACAGTCCTGGGTATCCCAAGAACCCTAACATTCCTATTTTACAAACAAGGAATTGTGGCAAATAAAAGTAAGGGCTTGTCTACAGTAAAGCTCCATGTAGACCCTGCTGGCATGAACTAAGAATAATATGTATTAGGTGCCTTTTAATGTGTGCCAGCAGGGTCTCTGTCGGGCAGTTAGAGTGCAGCACATTCTATAAATCACACCTCTCTAATGTACTTTATTGTGTTTATGTAGACAAGCCCTAAGTGATTTGCCCAATGTCACACAGGAATTCAGTGGCAGAACAGGCAATTACATCCAGATTTCCAGAGCCCCTGCCTAGTGTCCTACCCATTGGACTATCTTCTAGTCCTTTTTTCCTTTGAGCCACAGGGATACATTGTTTCTAGTGGGGATGATTTAGCACTATGCATGGGGGAAAAAAAAGACCAACTCCATCATAAGCAGGGAAATTACCCCAAGCCTACCTTCTACTTGATGGAAAAAGTCTTAGCAAGGACTCCCAGGAGGTCTCTTCAGCACACCACATATTGCAATGAGGCTGGAGAGAGAGGCGGAGACATCTATCTTTTTCTACCCAGGGTCAGTTTAAAACAGAATTCTCATCTAGGTGATGTTGTCTTAGTTTAAAGTTGAAAATCCTTTTCTCTCCTTTATGTTATTGGGGAGGGAGGAAGAATGCACACTAAAGGGTAAGGGAAAAGTCTCAGCTGTGCAATAAAAATATTGCACAAAGGCATTCTTTTGAATTTCGGGTTCAGGGCCTGAAATTCAAGACCAGAACAGACTGATTTGTGTGAATCTGTGAAGGTCTTATCTTGCAGCTACTGTAGGAAATGTATCAAAAAGCAGAAAAAAGAGGCACCCAAAACATTTTGTGCAAGTTTCTTTCTTTCAGCAGTTGCTTTACAACGGAATCTGAGGGTTTCAGGTTTTGCTAATGTAATCCAACTCATTGTCTTCCCTTAATTATCCCAGCCCACATTTTCCTTTAATAGCTTGCAGGATAATTTGCACATAACATGTAGCAGGACAAGCATATAATTTGTTGACACCTGTGAGCAGGGGAATATTTCATTGCTGGTACATCCTTCTTACCTCCTACAGTTTACCTGTGAGAGTCAAGATTCTCCTGACTGAAAATATACTTGAATTTTCATTCTGACAGCTAGTGCTAACCTTCATTCCCCTTTGTCGCCCCCTCCCCCCATCCTCCCACACTCCAGCCCAATAAAAATCAGTCCAATACTGTTCAGTTCCATGAGCATGCCAGTGGTTTTGGAAGGTTTTGATATCCTAAAATATTTCATTCATAGAAGCAGCCTGGTACAGATAATTTTTTAAAGTACTCTTCTTTGGTAGACTAGTAAAACTGCCTTTAGTAGTGGCATCTTTACAAAAAAACCTTACAAAACTGAAGTGAGGAAGTGGTTGAGCCCTTTCAACCAGTATTGCTCAGTCTGTTAATTTCTTACCAGTGTTCTGGGCTTGGACAACAACTACACACACACACAGTATTAAAGAAAGAGAATGAGGAGGGAATTTTCCCTGTTATCTCCTTGTAGCATGGGGTAGGCTTCTTTTGGACATTGCTGGGACAGCTCTATTGACTTTAGAGCCTTATACCAGGGGTGGATTTGGAAGTATCTGCCTCAATGAAGCTTTTCTTCAGGTTTAATAAGAAATTAGAGCACTCGTGATTTCTGAAATAAATTCTACTCGCCCAAAAATTATGGCACATAGGAATCTATCAATCAAGGCAGAATTATCAATGATGCACATGAGAATTCTCGCTATTTCACCAAATGGGCCAATATCTTGGTCCTGATATTCCAGATTTCACAAAAGCCAAATTCCAACTTGGTGAGTGTTTTAACTTTATAAGCACTACAAGACTGAGCACTCTGAGCATTATAAATTAAGGGGAGTATTACTTACATATCTCAGTTTTGATTCCTTTGGGTCACATTCTGCATTCAGATCTCTCACAGACTTAAATGGAATTGTGTTTGTATTTTCAAGGGGAGAATCTGTTCTTATGTAAGAATAGAATGATGTCCTTTGAGGACTAGATGGTTGCATATACACGCTTTCTCAGTACAACTTTCTCTCCCTCCCCACACATTTTTATTTTTATTTTTCAGACTTAAAAAAATGAGTTCAGAGTTATGGAATTTTATAACGTTTTGATTTGATCTTAATCGTTCGGCCAGGTCATCCACTAGCTTCAATCTGTATAGGTACACTGGCTACAGTGGAGCTATGTTGATTTATATTAGCTGAGAATCTGGCCTTTATGTATGTAAATACATACAGAACACAGTATAAATTATGTGCAACATCAACCATGCATAGCTGATAGAACCTCAATGAAAAACATCAAGTGACTACATATGTCTTTTACCTTTATAAATCACAACCTCAAATGCCTTTCAAATACAAAACAGAGTTTCCAAAGAAGGAAATAAGTAGAAGGGGTGATAAGAAAGTGTCTGTGTATCTGAAGCTGACTTGACACAGCATAAATGAGAAGGTTACAATCTCCCTTAACAATCTCATTTTACATTATACTCTATGTCCTAAAATGGTTTGTAAAATGAGGTTTGAAAGGAAATTGTACACTAATGGAAAGGCACAAATTGGAGAGGCAACTGGAAAGCAACACCTTGTGTTGCATTAATTGAATTAATAACATTTGTTGGTATTCTCTACACATTTTACTCAGATTTTGCAAGGAAAGTTAGTAATGCCAGATATTTAGTGCTAACACATGCTAGAAAAACACAATTTGTGCTATTCAAGGAAATGCAGTGAGTATCGGAATGAGTCAGTACTTGAAATCAGAAAGTCTGTTCTCCAATTTATCGCCACTGGAGGAGAAGGTGAGGATTGGGACAGATGCTGATAGCTGTATTCTCACTTTGGTCAGCACTGTACATTGTACAAAATTCACTCTTCTCTTACCAAGTTGATGTTAATAAAAACCTTTCAATCCATCAAATAATGATTCCCTCCTGCCAGAGAACACAGATTTGTTTTTAATGTAGATAACCAGTTAGGTAGTTATAAGCAGGGATCCTAGTTTTCCATGGTTAAAACCCCCCAAATTCTCCAACTAAAAGAAACCTAAAAATCTACTTTTTTTGCGATTAAAATGAAACATTGAACTTTGGTTTCCCTAGCCATAATATATATAGGTATTAGCTGAACACAATGTTTTATCGATATACAGTAGAACCCCATTTATCTGAGCCTCCAGCTCTCCATATTAACTGAGGCCCAGTGGCCAAGAGCTGACTGGCTGAGCCCCACTGCTGTAAGAGCCTGATAATGGAGACGACTAAACGGAGTTCTGCTGTATGAGTTCAGAGATGTCTGAAATGGGTAAGGAAAATGCTATTCTCATAAGGCAATGAGTGAAGCAACCGGTTTTTATCTTTATACAAAATGTAAAAACTAAAGATTGTTCCTGTAAAAGCTCAAATTCTGCATTTTTCCATGGTTTTTCTGTGGCAAGTGGATTTTTAGGCTCCCTTTTTATGAATTTAGTAGTGGCAAACCTGGATAAATAGCTTTTTAGCCTTCACTTTTAATACAATTTGGTATTTATTTAAGATTACAAGGAGTTTTTTTGGTTGTTTTTTTGTCCTATTCAAAGGATGGAATAATTACATAATTTAAATAGATATGCTAGCAGTAGTTAAGATACTAGACCATTCATAGACTCATAGACTTTAAGGTCAGAAGGGACAATTATAATTATGTAGTCTGACCTCCTGCACAACACAGGTCACAGAATCTCACCCACCCACTCCTGTAACAAACCCCTGACTTATGTGTGAGCTATTGAAGTCCTCAACTTGTGGTTTAAAGATTTCAAGGTGCAGAGAATCCACCAGCAAGTGACCCATGCCCCACGCTGCAGAAGAAGGCGAAAAACCCCCAAGGCCTCTGCCAATCTGCCCTGGAGGAAAATTCCTTCCTGACTCCAAATATGGCAATCAGCTAAACCCTGAGCATGTGGGCAAGACTCACCAGCCAGACACCCAGGAAAGAATTCTCTGTAGTAACTCATATCCCACCCTATCTAGTGTCCCACCACAGGCCATTGGACATATTTACTGCTAATAGTCAAAGATCAATTAATTGCCAAAATTAGGCTATCCCATCATACCATCCCTTCCATAAACTTTATCAAGCTTAGCCTTGAAGCTAGATATGTCTTTTGTCTCCACTGCTCCCCTTGGAAGGCTATTCCAGAACTTCACTCCTCGGATGGTTAGAAACCTTCATTTAATTTCAAGTCTAAACTTCCTGATGGCCAGTTTATATCCATTTGTTCTTGTGTCCACATTGGTACTGAGCTTAAATAATTCCTCTCCCTCCCTGGTATTTATCCCTCTGATATATTTATAGAGAGCAATCAGCTCTCCCGTCAGTCTTCTTTTGGTTAGGCTAAAGAGGCCAAGCTCTTTGAGTCTCCTTTCATAAGACAGGTTTTCCATTCCTCGGCTCATCCTAGTAACCCTTCTCTGTACCTGTTCCATTTTGAATTCATCTTTCTTAAACATGGGAGACCAGAACCGCACACAATATTCCAGATGAGGTCTCACCAGTGCCTTGTATAACAGTACTAATACCTCCTTATCTCTACTAGAAACACCTCGCCTGATGCATCCCAAGACCGCATTAGCTTTTTTCACAGCCATATCATATTGGCGGCTCATAGTCATCCTGTGATCAACCAATACTCCAAAGTCCTTCTCCTCCTCTGTTACTTCCAAGTGATGCATCCCCAGTTTATAACAAAAAATCTTGTTATTAATCCCTAAATGCATGACCTTGCACTTTTTAAACTCCATTACCTTATAATGGATAATACAGGGGTCAGCAGATTAAGTGAATTTCCTATAGAAGAAAGTGAAAAAGTAGTTATGTTTTAGGTGGCGGTAAAATAAGGCTGGGGAGGCATCTGTCACTCAGCTGCTATCCCCAGCTTCCAGTTATTACAAATGGTATTGTGCATTGGGCCATATGGGATGACTAATGAGTGGTGGGATCTGAACCTTAATCAGTGAAGTAAAACTTAATCATATTACCTTAGCTCATCAGTATAGATGTTTCAGACATAGTGCTCAAGGCATTGCTCCAGCAGTGCTGACTTGGTTTGATGCAAGTCTTAAAAAAGGCAACTGATACAAATATTGTTTTCATGTACTTACTGTTACTGTGACAGAGCTGAAGAAGTTCACTGACTGAAGGGAGATCTCTATGGAACTCAAGCAGATGAGTTATGATGAGGTAACCCACAGCAGACTAAGTAAACTTGTGCACAGAACATTACAGCAGCCAGGGAGGATTTTTTTCTAGACTAGTATTAACAGCATACAGATGCATTACATCGTGTTATATGACGTGTTATATTAAATATTATTTTACATGATATTGTATGTTTATGTATATTTTTCAGCTACACTCCAATTCTGACAAAGGTGATGGATCAGTTAAGTACATCCTTACTGGAGAAGGGGCTGGAACTATATTTATTATTGATGACACTACAGGAGACATCCATTCAACCAAAAGCCTAGATCGAGAGCAGAAGACACACTATGTGCTGCATGCTCAGGCTATTGACAGACGGACGAACAAGCCACTCGAGCCTGAATCTGAGTTCATTATCAAAGTGCAGGACATCAATGACAATGCACCAAAATTTACAGATGGACCTTACATTGTTACTGTGCCAGAGATGTCTGAAATGGGTAAGGCAAATATGTTGTTCTTGTAAGGCAGCTAAATTTTAATGAGTGAAGGTACCAGTTCCTGTTTCACAGAGTTATAACAAAGTATTTTCTTTATCATTAGTTATACACAAAGGTCAACAAAATCTGGAAGGCTGTAGTAATAACAAGGCAGCAAGCTTTCAAATTGAACATCACATGTTATTTTTCTTTAACTGTCTGTCCATAGTACACTCATACAATACATTATATATGCCAGCAGAAGAGGAAATGCTGTGCTATTCTTAAATACTTCAATAGTTTTGCATTCCTGGGTAACTGCACTTTGGAAAAAAAAAGTTACATTGTTACATTCCTGTACAACTACAGTGTTTATTTTCAGAGACATTTGTCTGTGTAAATAATCTATGCAATTTATGGAGAGAATAAAACAAATGAAAGGAAAAGTAAATCTCCAGTTTATTTTAGACCACAGTCTCACAGGTTCATTTTCAGTTGTTTTTTTTTATAATGTAAGATAAAATGTAGCTCAGCTTTGTATTACCCTATGACAGTTTTACCTTAAGTATTAATTATATGTTCATGCATTTTGCTGCTGCTTGATAAGTGCTTTATTTAAAGCAGCAGCAACATGCTAGCAGTTTCTGTTACTTATTGGTCCCCCAATAATATAATTGATTTAGATTTTTTTGCACAGTGCTAGATAGATTTCTTTTCTCATGCAGGATGGACAGATCCAAAAAAAAATATATTTTTTTAGAAAGCTCAGCTATTGTAAGCAGTTCCCCCTCTGAAGCCTGCTGCCTTGTATCACTAACGGGTGATTGGGGACAGTTACCCACACTAGTTATAAAAGAGAATAGCAGGAAATCCAAGACAAAAATAACCCTCCGGAGTCGATTTACATAAAACATATAATTTGTTTCCTTCTACTGACTCTCTTTCTCAAGTCAGCAGGTGTCTGGCTGAACTTTTGCAAAGTGGAATTTATAAACGCCAACAGGAAAAAATATCAAAGTGAACTGAGTAACCGGCCTCTCATAAAAAAGTGATTATTTTGATTATATGTTTGGAGAAAAAGGCTGGTATGATTGAATCCTGATGGTTTATCATCATTCAGTCACACTGAATTACGATGATGGTTCATCATAATGGGCCAGATGCAGCAAAAAAAAATAATCAGGAGTGCTTTGTACGAGTCAGGAAAGCAGAGAGAAGAAAGTTTTGTTTTAATGAGAGGTAATTTGAGGACATTTAAAAGCTTAGGTATGGAGAGCTTACTTTGGGCTAGGAGCTCTTTGTTAATTCTCTGGCTCACTGGCATTTAAGATGTAGAGTAGGGGTAGGATGACCAGACAGCAAGTGTGAAAAATCGGACGGGATGTGGGGTAATAGACCCCAAAATTGGGACTGTCCCTATAAAATCGGGACATCTGGTCACCCTAAGTAGGGGATGGGCATCACCTGCCATCATTACTATGAGCCAGTTGACATATAGGTCTCTTGGGTTCATCAACTTTGTGACTCTAATCTTGCTGTGGGAGTGGTCCAGGCACATAACTAGCCCCTTCACATTTTCCTTCATCACATGCATGTAGTAAATTACAGCATATAAAATATTAGCCATGTGGGTTGATCACACCATTGTAGGTGGGACCAAACTGTTAAATCATGTTCCTGAAATATTCAACAGCCATAGCCAGGATTGTAGCAGTTTGAAAACATGAGACTGATTCTCCTCTCCCTTTACATTGATGTAAAACAGCCATTGCACCAATGATTTAAATGGACTTACACTGGTGTAAGAGAGAGGTGAATTAGCCCCATTGGTTAGATACAGTTCTTTCCCATCTACCCTACAAGACCAGATTATTTTAACTGTCCAGCCCAGCACAGTAACTATCATAATTTAGCAAAGAGTCCTGTGGCACCTTATAGACTAACAGACGTATTGGAGCATGAGCTTTCGTGGGTGAATACCCACTTCGTCGGATGTTTGCTGCTTTTACAGATCCAGACTAACACGACTACCCCTCGGATACCTGACTATCATAATGTAGACAGGATCTAAATCTCTCCCTCCATCTCCTTCCTTTCTCCTGGTTCTAATGCTTTTGGCTCCATCCCCATTTCTCGCCTCCCTATTGTTTCATTCCTCCTTAGGTCAAGGAACAATCCCCTTGTTATATCCCCTTGGTTCTCTTCTCCCCCTTCCCCACTCATTCTCTTTTTCCCAGACTTTCTTTCACCCTCACTATGCCATAGAATCCCACTTCTATCTTGCTCAGCATCACTAACCCCCCTCACTATGTTTCTCTTCCACAGAGTATCTGATCTATTCTGTAGGTCTCCATTTGTTTCTCTCCCCAGTTCTTTCCCCTTTCTAAAAGTCTCTCACTAACCCCCACCCCTTAGAAGTACCTTTCTCTCTTCCTAATAGCTGAATGTCCAAGCCTATGGTCAGTCTTCCCCTTCGTGTCTTTCTGCCCCCAAGTGTTCTTGATTCCTTCTTTTGGTCTCCTGCTAACTTTTAGTCCCCTTCTTTCCACCCCTTCCTGGGGTCTATGTCTCCCAGCCTTGATTCCACAGTCTTTCTTTTTCAGCAGTCTTTCCCCCATATTTGGAATCTCTCCCTCAGCCCCTTTTCCTTCTACTACCCTGCTTTCAGCTTAAAGCACTCTATCTACCTTCTCTCCCAGCTCCAGATATCACCATAAATCCTCTCTACCTGCTCTGCACTTTTTATCAGCCACTCTAACTGGCCAGTGTTTGAACTAAAATGGCTCTTCAGGTGACTGGTAAGAGGCTTTCTAACTGGCTTGATATCATTTAAAACAAAAGGTACACCACTACTTTGCTTCCGGTTGTTTTTCCTGACTGAATCCATGACTCCTTCATGGATACTGACTACTTAATTGATCTATTGTTTCTGTCCTGGAGCTGGCAAAATTTTTCTCCACTCAGAGATACTAATAAGTAGAGAGCCACATGTTTTATTTTGATGCTTTGAATCCATATCTGCTATTCCCCACAACCAAAATATATGAATTCTCCCTCACCCCAGGAAGAAATATAATGCCTGGATGTAATGTCTCTAACGCCTGGTCTACACTACAAACTTGAGTCTACTGCCATGTTCCCATACCACCTGTGCCAATGTTTTGGTCCCATAAGGCATTGCAAGCCCAACCCAAAATTCCACTCGACTACATGCACTGTGTCAATGCAAGCACTGCTAGTGAAGATGCACTTCACCAACATAATGAGCATAGTATGGACATGCAAGATTGACTTGCTTAAATAAATAATAAAAAAACGAGGAGTCCTTGTGGCACCTTAGAGACTAACAAATTTATTTGGAGATGAAGTTAACTTAACTTTGTAGTGTAGATATGGCCGAAGAGGCCTTTTCTGCAGATGGTATTATAACAGTGAAGTGTTATTCCTTCATGTACAGTATTGCTGTCAGGGAATGCTGGTGCCATGAAAAATACTGTGGACCTGCATGAAATCTCTCCAGTTATGTTTGGTTTGTTGCTGCAGTGTCACGTCACAACTATAGAGACAGCACTGCAGTTTTTGTACGTTTTGGGGTTAATCATTATTTTTTTTGTCTTTTAGTTGCTAGTTTATATTCATTCCTTGAAATACCTTCCAGTCATCTCTCATCAGGCTACACAACAGTTACTTCTGCCAGTTCTGTCTGCAATAAGACAAATTTCTATGACAAACACTCACCTGTTTTACTCCTCCCTTTCTTCAAATTCTATACTTTCTAATAGGGTATTACTTGTAATTAAGCTCATGATTCTCTGTCTCTTCAGCAGTCACTTTATTATCTACACAGTGAAAAGGTTGGTAGAGAACAGATCAATGTTGTCCTCAAAGTCAAGAGCACATAAATTAACGATTTCTTCTTCTTATCTGTAGCAGTTCACTTCTCATCTGTAGCAGTTCACTTCTCATTGTCCTCTCATTAGTGACTCCAGGGTAGAGCTTGTTTGATTCTTCTATAGATAATAAACCTCATTTCATATCAGTCTGAATTCCTGGCTTTAGTTAATTCACAGCCACATTACAAATTATGTATCCTGATCATCAGCTTTTAGGGATTACTCAGACTCATCCAGGCTATTTTAGGACAACATTTTGGGTAATAAATCAGTGTGTTTTATTTTAACCCAGAACACTGCTAACGCTAAGGAGAAGCATCAACACCTACCTTGTGTGGAAAAAATATATATATATATTTCTGTTGATGGTCTGTGTCTGAGATGATTGTTAAAGAATATATTCTAAGAAACTTCCCTGTGATTCAGAGATAGCATTACATCTCACCATTTACTGTAATCAGTCTTGCTGCTTTTATTGCACGTTTTTGATCATTCTTTTCTTTAACATTTATTGATTTTCCCCCGCCCCCCTTCACACTTTTTGGTAAACTGGAAAGTAATTGTATATTGTACACAATTTGTTTTCTTGTCAGTCTTTCCAGTGATACCTGGTCAAAGTCTGTTATTGCTTTTTGTAGGTTTTTTTGTCTCCTTATCTCCCCATCGCCACCTTCAATTGATGGATAGATTAATCCCATGTGGATTGGATCCACTTTCAGTTTGCCATTTTGACCTTCAGCTGGAATGCTAAAAACAGCTGAACTTCTTACTTTTATTTTAGTATTTGTTAAAGGTGTTTCATCAGTAGCTATTCTTGTGCTTGTTCTGATATCTGAATTTGTTATTTTGCCATTCAATGTAATTTCCTTGGTTCTTGAATTCTACATTACAGTAGATTTGGTGGTAATGGTTTATGAATCTCTTCCCCACCCCGGCCCCACCCATCTTTCTCATTATATAGTCATTACCAAGAATCAATTTGTGAGCATCTAGAGGAAAATAGGATGATAAGCAATAGCCAACATAGATTTATCAAGAACAAATCATGCCAAACCAACCTAATTTCCTTCTTTGGCAGCTTTACTGGCCTGGTAGATAGAGGGGAAGTGGTAGACAGAGTATGTCTTGATACTAGAAAGGCTTCTGACACAGTCCTACATGACATTCTCATGGGGAGTGGAGTATTCACTGGAGTCCTGAAGGCGTCTGTCTTGGGTCCTGGTACTATTCAACATTTTCATTTATGATTGGGAATGGAGTGCACAGTATGCTTACAAAATCTGTGGATAGCACTAAGTTGGAAAGAGTTGCAAACACTTCAGAGGACAAGAGTAGTATTCAAGCAACCTTAATAAATTGGAGAATTGGTCTGAAATCAATAAGATTAAATTAAATATTGAAAAGTACTACATTTTAGGAAGGAAAAATCAAACACATACAAAATAGAGAATAGCTGGCTAGGCAGTAGTATGGCAGAAAAGGATGTGGAGTTAGAGTGGATCATAAATTGAATATGAGCCGACAATGTGATGATGCTGTGAAAAAAGCTAATGTTCTGGGGTTTATTCACAGGAGTGTTGTATTTAAGACATAGGAGGTAATTGGGCTGCTCTACCAGGCCCTGCTGTAAGGCCTCGACTAGAGTATTGTGCCCAGTGCTGGGTGCCACACTTTAAGAAACATGTGGGCAAATTGCTCTCCTCTGAACTCTTTCCAATGAAAAATAACAAAAGGTTTAGGAAACCAGGCCTGCTAAGTATGTTTGGTCTTGAGACAAGACTGAGTGGGACATAATAGTTTTCAAATAAGGTAAGCACTATATAAAGTGTATGGTGATCAATTGCTCTCTGTGTTCACTGCAGCTAGGACAGAAGTAATCTGCAGCAAGGGAGAATTACATTAGATATTAGGAAAACCTTCCCAAATATAAGGATTGCTAGGTAATGGAATAGGTTACCTAGGGAGGTTGTGGAACTGCTGCCACTGGAGGTTTTTCAGAACATGTTAGACAACATCTATTAGATACCATCTGAGTATACTTGGTATTGCTTCAGTGCAGGAGGATGGACTAGCTGACCTGTTGAAGTCCCTTCCCTCCCTACATTTCTATGAGTCTGTGTTTGTAACTATAATGACATGCTTAAGTGCTTCACTGGTGCAGGCCAGAATGTTCAGCAGTTTATAGGATTGAGCCTGTTATCTGATTCCTGGTTATCTTGTTTGGCATGAGAGAAAGAGAATGTGATAATTGTTTAGGGGACCATTCTGATGGAGACAGGACCACTTCTTCCAGTAGTTTCCTTCAGAACTATCATTATCTGTAAATGACTGTAAATGTCAGCCAAATGAAGAATTTCTTCTAATGAACTATGTGGCTATATGTAAACCAGGACTCCATTACTGATACCAGTAATGTTAATGAACCTCATGCAGCGTGTATGATTATCTTACTTATGGATGGGTGGCATCTGAGTGCATTTGGTGCAAAGAGCTCCTGGCCCTCAGAGAATGCATACAGGCTTTGGAGACCAGAGTGGCTGAACTGGAGGATCTAAGGGAGACAGAGATACACATAGATGAGACTTTCTGGGACATAGTAGAATGGTCCCTCTCCTAGTCTGACAACCTCTGTTCTGTTGAGGAGGATGAAAGTCTCATGGAAAGAAAACATGAAAATGAAGCAGAGGGAAATGATCCAGTAGTTGGGATCCTCTTTCCAGATGATTTCATGGTATCCTGTCACACTAAGGATACTTCTCTGGGGGAGGGAACTCCAGTTATTAGGAAGAGACAGGTAATAGTCATAGGGGATTTGATCATTAGAAACATAGATATTTGCATGGGGTTGCAATGACCGGGAGAACCACATGGTGACTTGCCTGCCAGGTGCGAATGCTGTTGATCTCTCGAGACATCTAGATATACTTTTGTGTAGTGCTGGGGAGAAGCCGGTTGTTGTGGTACCTGTAGGTACCAATGACATAGGGAAGGATAGGAGAGAGGTCCTGGAAGCCAAATTTAGGCTGCTAGATAAGAGATTGAAGTCCAGGACCTCCATGGTAACCTCTGAATTGTTTCTAGTTCCACATGCAGCATCAGACAGGCAGAACTGCAGGGTCTCAATATGTGGATGAGATGATGGTGTAGGGAGGAGGTGTTAAGTTTATTAGGAACTGGGTAACCTTTTGGGAAAGGGGGAGCCTATACAGGAAGGATGGGCTCCACCTAAACCAAAATGGAATTGCTGGCACGTACAATTGAAAAGTCTGTAGAGCAATTTTTAAACTAAGGGCTGGGGGAAAGCTGACAGGTGCGGAGGAAAATGTTCTTCAGATAGAGACATACCTTAGGGGAGATTAATTGAGAGATTAATGGAGATTAATGGAGATTAATTGAGAGATATCCTTAGTATGACAGGATACCATGACATCAGATCCAAATAAGGAGGAGAGGATGGAAGATAATAAAATGCAGGTAGGATCTAATGAGAAACAGTCAAATGAAAAAGAGTCCCATTCAATTTCATCACATAATGGCAGACAACTAAAAAGTGAAAAATTGTAAGTGCTTCTATACAAATGCTAGAACTCGAAATACTAAGATGGGTAAACATGAGTGCCTCATATTAAATGAGGATATTGATATAACAGGCATCATAGAAACTTTGTGGAATGAGGATAATCAGTAGGATAAACTAATACTAGGGTACAAGGAATATCAGAAGGACAGAATAGATCATACTTGTGGTGGAGTGGCATTATATGTGCAACAAAGCATGGAGTCAAATGAAGTAAAAATCTTACATGAACCAAAAACTCAATAATAATGGTGGATTTCAACTATCCCCTTATTGACTGGGTACATGACACCTAAGCATGGGATGCAGAGATAAAGCTTTTTGACCCCTTAAACGTCTGCTTTTTAGATCAGCAAGTCCTGGAACCCACAAGGAAAAGCAATTCTTGATTTAGTCCTAAGTGGAGCACAGGATTTTGTCCAAGAGATGAATATAGCTGAGCTGCTTGGTAATAGTGACCATAATATAACAACATTTAACATCCCTGTGGTGGGGAAAATACCACAGCAGCCCACTATGGTAGTATTTAATTTCAGAAAGGGGAACAACACAAAAAAATGAGCAAGTTTGTTAAACAGAAATTAAAAGGCACAGCGCCAAAAGTGAAATCTTTGCAAGCTGCATGGAGACTTAAAAACACACCACAATAGAGGCTCAATTTAAATGTATACCCCCAAATTAAAATAAACATAGTAAGAGGACCACAAAAGTGCCACCATAGCTAAAAAAACAAAGTAAAAGAAGCAGTTAGAGGCGAAAAGGCATCCTTTAAACAATGGAAGTTACATTCTGTTGAGGAAAATAAAAAGGAATATAAACTCTGGCAAATGCAGTGTAAGAATATAATTAGAAAGTCAAAAAAAGAATTTGAAGAATAGCTAGCAAAAGACTGAAAACATACCAGCAAATTTTTTAAGTACATAAGAAGCAGGAAGCCTGACAAACAAGCACTGGGGCCACTGCATGATCGAGATGCAAAAGGAGCACTTAAGGACAATAAGGCCATTGCGGAGAAACAAAATGAATTCTTTGCATAGGTCTTCACGGCTGAGGATGTGAGGGAGATTCCCAAACCTGAGCCATTCTTTTTAGGTGACAAATCTGAGGAACTATCCCAGATTGCGTTGTCATTAGAGAAGGTTTTGGAACAATTTGAAAAATTAAAAAGTAATAAGTCACCAGGACAAGATGGTATTCACCCAAGATTTATGAAGGAACTCAAATGTGAAACTGCAGAACTACTAACTGTGGTATGAAACCTATCGTTTAAATCAGCTTCTGTACTAGATGACTGGAGGATAGCGAATGTGATGTCGTCTTTTTTTAAAAAAAGGCTCCAGTAGCAATCCTGGCAATTATAGACCTGTAAGCCTAACTTCAGTACCAGGCAAATTAGTTGAAACTACAGTAAAGAAAAGATCTATGAGACATATAGATGAACACGGTTTGTTGGGGAAGAGTCAACATGTTTTTTGTAAAGGAAAATCTTGCCTCACCAATCTACTAGAATTCTTTGAAGGGGTCAACAAGCATGTGGACAAGGGTGATCCAGTGGATATAGTGTACTTAGATATTCAGAAAGCCTTTGACAAGGTCCTTCACCAAAGGTTCTTAAGCAAAGTAAGTTGTCATGGGATAAGAGGGAAGGTTTTCTTCTGGATCAGTAACTGGTTAAAAACTAGGAAACAAAGGGTAGGAATAAATGGTCAGTTTTCATAATGGAGAGAGGTAAATAGTGGTGCCCCAGGGGTCTGTACTGGGCCCACTCCTATTTAACATATTCATAAATGATTTGGGAAAAGGGGTAAACAGTGAGGTGGCAAAATTTGCAGATAATACAAAACTACTCATGATTGTTAAGTCCCAGGCAGACTGCAAAGAGCTACAAAAGGATCTCTCAAAACTGGGTAACTGGGCAACAAAATGGCAGATGACATTCAATGTTGATAAATGCAAAGTAATGCACATTGGAAAACATAATCTCAACTATACATATAAAATAATGGGTTATAAATTAGCTGTTACCACTCAAGAAAGAGATCTTGGAGTCATTGTGGATAGGTCTCTGAAAACATTCACCTCAATGTGCAGCATCAGTTAAAAAGGCAAACAGAATGTTGGGAATCATTAGGAAAGGGATAGATAATAAGAGGAAAATATCATTGGCCTCTATATAAATCCATGGCACACCCACACCTTGAATACTGTGTGCATTTCTGATCATCCTATCTAAAAAAAGATATATTGCAATTGGAAAAGATACTAAAAAGGGCAACAAAAGTGATATGGGGTATGGAACGGCTTTCATATGAGGACCGATTAATAAGACTGGGACTGTTCAGCTTGGAAAAGAGATGGCTAAGAGGGGATATAATAGAAGTCTATAAAATCATGCCTGATATGGAGAAAGTAAATAAGGAAGTGTTATTTACTCCTTCTCATAACACAAGAACTAGGGGGTCACCCAATGAAATTAATAGGCAGCAGGTATAAAACAAACAAAAGGAAATATTTCTTCACACGATGCACATTCAACCTGTAGAACTCTTTACCGGAGGATGTTATGAAGGCCAAGATTATAATAGTTAAAAAAATTCCTAAATAACTTCATGGAGGATAGGTCCATTAGTGGCTATTAGCCAGGATGGGCAGGGATCCAATACCATGTTCTGAAGTGACCCTAGCCTCTGTTTGCCAGAAGCTGGGAATGGGTGACAGGGATCACTTGACGATTACCTATTCTGCTCATTCCCTCTGAAGCATCTGGCATTGACCACTGTTGGAAGACAGAATACTTGGCTAGATGGACTACTGGTCTGACCCCTTCTGGACATTTTTATGTTCTCAAGAAGGAAGGAAGTCGAAAAATAAACATCTAATTTCCCTGAAGACCTTTATTCACTAAACTACAGTGTAAGTCTATATCAAGGAAAACTGAAAAATTTTCTGTGAAAGCATTTTTGACATTCTTCTTCTTATTATTATTATTCACTCCCTGTGGAGCATAAGGCGCCAACCACTCTCCTCCATTCATTTTGTTCTTGAGCGAGACAGCAGATTTCATCCCACTTCATTCCCATACCTTTCATTTCCTCTTCAATGGTCCTTCGCCACGTCCCCAATGGTCTACCTCTCCTCCTTCCTTGTGGTGTCCATTGTAGGGCAATACGAGGGTGTCTGTCAGCATCCATTCTCAACACATGCCCCAGCCACCTCCATCTTCGTTGTTTGGCTTCATCCACTATATTGTTGATGCCCGTTAATCGGCTCACTTCAATTTTTGACATTACAAATATTTAAAAAAAAATTTTTTTTCCAAACTTGGATTCGTTGGTTGTTCAGTGTACAATTACCATTCCAAACTATTCCCCTTGGCACTTTCAGAACTACGTATTGGATATTACTTCTCCTTCGTTGAAACTTTGTTTGTAATGGCAAAATATGGTTGTGTACTTTCAGAATCAACCTCCCCCCCATTTTTTTACTTTTTCCTGTGTTATCAAAATTAAGGCTGAATTGATTTGGGAAATCAGAACTGTAGCAATATATTAGTGTCTATTTTTTTTTCAATCAGAACGTTGTGAAGTTACCTAGAGAAGAAAAGCTGAAGAGGATAACATCAGTCTGTGTCTCTGCAGACAAATCTTTAACATTTAATGAGAAAGTTTAATAAAAAGTAAATGTCTGCTGAGAATGCAAATCGGTATGCATGATTTGCTGTGGTTTTCTGCATTGTTAAAATCTCAGATGGATCAATGTTGAACCAAAACTTTAAGAAGTGAAAATAAGGTGAAGATTTCTGAAGGCTGGGAGTATCTGCCTGCCTGCATGAACTGCACTGGGCTGAATGCTCAAAGGAATTCTTAAGGATTGTGAAACAGCAACAGCCAACAAGATACAACTTGAATTTCATTCTGCACAAGAAAACAGTAATTTTGCAGCAAGGCCATAACACTTGGATTCCAAGTGTGTAATTTGATAAAAGGTCCTGAATATGCATTTTAAAAAGTCTTTATTTTTCATTTTTGTTCCTTTTTAACAGCAAATAAAAATTAAGCCATAAATAAATAATTAAGCAGCGAATGCATATTTATTGCTCTTTATGAATAAATAATAAAAATGCCCAGATTATTTTAAACTATGATGTCTTCTTGGTATAGAATCATCATAATACTTAATCTATGACTCTTATATCAGTGTATTAATTTCCAAAAAAGGACTTTTGGGGGCCAACATGTTTCGTGCTTGATCTCAACCCTGCAATGCTAAATAGGCCATGCTTCACCAATTTTAGCGTTATCTGAAAATGAAATAACTTTTTTCATTTGTTAATTTTTTCTCGGTTTTGTTGTTTTTCTTAGATACAAAAAAGGCATTTTTTAGTTAACTCAAAGAATTGTAGAAATGGAGGGCTGGATGGATCTCAAGAGGTCATCTAGACCACCTCCAGCACAGAGGCAGGACAAAGTTTACCTACACCATTTCTGACAGTTGTTTATCTAACCTATTTTTCTTTAAGACCTCCAAAGATAAGGAATCCACAATGTTCCTTGGAAATCTATTCCAGTGCTTAACTAACCGTACAGTTAGAATGTTTCCCCCTAATATCTAACATAAATCTCCCTTGCTTCAGATTAAGTCCATTACTACTTGTCCAACCCAGGGGCGGCTCCAGGCACCAGCACGCCAAGCACGTGCCTGGGGCGGGAAGCCACCGGGGGCACTCTGCTCGTCGCTGCGACGGTGGCAGGCAGGTTACCTTCGGCGGCATGCCTGCAGAGGGTCCGCTGGGCCCACGGCTTTGGCGGACTTCCTGCAGGCGTGCCGCCGAATCCGCGGGACCAGGGACCTCCCGCAGGCAAGCTGCTGAAGGCAGCCTGCCTGCCGTGCTTGGGGCGGCAAAATACCTAGAGACGCCCCTGGTCCAATCTTCAGCAGACACAGAGAACAACTGATCATGGCCCTCTTTATAACAACCCTTAACATATTTGAAGACTGTTATCAGGTACCTTCTCAGTCTTCTTAGTCTCAAGACTACACAGACCCAGTTTTTTAACCTCCTATGTCCTACATGTGACCCTCCTGTTAAAACACCCCAGAATCATATTAGCCTTTTTTCACAACTGCATCATATTATTGACTCATATTCAGTTTGTGATCCACTCCAGATCCTTTTCACCAGTGCTACCACTTAGCCAGCTATTCCTCATTTTGTAGTTGTGCATTTGATTTTTCCTTCCCAAGTATAGTATTTTGCCCTTGTCTTTATTGAATTTTATCTTGTTGATTTGAGACAAATTCTCCAATTTTTCCAAAGTTGTTTTGAATTTGAATCCTGTCCTCCAGAGTGCTTTCAGCCTCTCCTAGCTTGGTATCATCTCCAAATTTCATAAGTATAGTCTCCGCTCAATCATCTAAGTAATTAATGAAAACATTAAATAGTACCAGGCCCAGGACATATTCCTAATGTATCCCACTAGATATGCCCCCACCCCGTGTGATAGAAAACCATTGATAACTATTCTTTGAGTACTGTCTTTCAACCAGTTTTGCACCTACTTTATAGTAATTTAATCTAAAACAGATTTCCATAGTTTGCTTGTGAGAATATCATGTGGGACTATTCCAAAAGCCTTACTAAAATGAAGATATATCCCTTCTCAGCCCATCCCTCCCCATCCATTATGCCAGTAATTCTGTCAAATGAGGAAACTCTGTTGGATTTCTTTTTGGCAAATCTGTGTTGGCTATTACTCATAAACATTTTATCTTCAATGTATTTACATAATGGCTGTTTAATAATTTGTTCCAATATCTTTCCAGGTATTGAACTTTGGCTGAGTGGTCTGTAATTTCCCAGGTCCTCTTAGTTCCTTTCTTAAATGATAGGTGCTATGTTTGCCCTTCTCCAGTCCTCTGGGACCTCACCCATTCTCCATGAGTTTTCAAAGATAATTACTAATTGTTCTGAGGTTGCTTTTACTAGTTTCTTATTCACCCTAGAGTGAATTTCATCACACTCACTCTTTGCTGACTTGAATACATCTAACTTATCTAACTACATTGTAACCTGTTCTTTCCCTGTTCTGGCTTGTTCTCTTTCTTCTTTGTTATTAATATTGTGTTAAGTACCAGTTCACTATTTATCTTTTTAGTGAGGACTGATGAAAAATGGGTTTAAACATCTCAACCTTCTTGGTATTGTCCATTATCAGCTCTCCTTTCCTCCTTGGTCCTACATTTTCCTTCCTCATTCAGTTGCTCCTAATGTTTTTAGAGAAATTTTTCCTATTGTCTTTCATGTTCCTTGTCAGGTGCAACTTGTGTTCCTTAGCCTTTCTGATTTTGTCCCTGCATGTGTGCACTATTCTTTTGCACTCACCCTTAGAAATTTGGCCATGTTTCTATGTTTTGTAGGATACCTTTTTGATTTTCAGGTCATTAAAGAGCTCTTGATGGAGCCATACTGGCCACTTACTATTCTTTACTCTTCATCCCCACCTATTCCCAGGCCTCCACCTTCCACTCACACAGTCACTGGGGACTATTCATGTCTGTAAACTTAAGCACACGCTTAAGTGTTTTGCTGGATTGGTAAAGAGTGTTTGGCATCTTACAGGATCAAACTTCCAGTCCTCCAGATGCCTTCCTGCTTTAGATCCTCATAGCAGTGATCAGCAGAGGCACTCAACTTGTATATTTCTCTATTTAAAAGAGAGAAGGACTGTTAGAAAGGTGTTTGCAATGAAATAACATCAGCTTTGGACCTTACTCCTCCTATGCCTTCTGAAAAAGCCCATATCCATTGATATGGAGAGACTTCTTCAAAACTCATATATTTTCCAAGGTTTGGAGAAGATGTCAGGGCTAATATGTTTTGACAGGGTAGGCAGTTGCTGATAATTACTGTTTTTGAGGGTAGGAAGAGATTGCAGTTTTTACCAAGTTTTAAATATCTATAGAAGCTGTCTAGGTGGGGAGGTGGTTTTGTTTAGTATATACATTGACATGAATAAAATTACTTTGTTCCTGTGTCCTGGCATTGACGGTGGCCGAAATGAAAGAAAACAATATTTCAAGATAAAAGAATAAATCCATTAATAAAAAGTATAAGTAAATTAATATGGAAAGTCTGTAGTCAATAGAGATTTTAGACTATACTAGGGTACAGAGAAGATATTTTTTTTCATGTTGATGTTTATATTATTGCTGAAGAGGGTGTAAGTTCATTCTTCAGGAAGTTAGGCAAGTTGTAAAACAGAGGAGGGGTCATTTGCTGTTAGTTGAATTTATCTGTCATGATTTGTTGAAACTTGTACATGAACACTAAGTTTGGGCATCACAGTAAAAATGGCCATATGGATTTCAATAACAGTTTAAGGAAACAACATTGTATTTCTCTTTTCAGTAATAATTCAGTCATCTTGAACCTAAAATAATTGCATGCCAGTGTATCTGTTACATTTCTATATAGGTTATTAAAACTTGGATACAAATAAATAGGTCATTATCAGCTGTTTGAGCTATATTTAACTTTTCAAATTAAACAAGATATTCTCAAATTTCACTCTTTTCCCATGTATTCAAATTATTTACATGAGTAGAATTAACAACCACATAGGATAGCAATTCCCAATCTTATAGGGTATATGCTAATCACCATCTTGGAAGTAGAAAGGAACTTTTATGTCCAGGATATAACATTGCAATATAGCATGGATGCTTCCTTATGCATTTATAGGTCCTGTTCCATACTTGACTATGACTTTGAGTCCCATTGACCTCAAACAATTCAATTCATGGTGCATAAGTATCTGTAAGATCAGAGCCATAGGCCTCAAATATCACTGCCAGATGTATGATAACACTAGAAATGAGCTAATGGTCTATTCCAATATTACAATTCTTTGAGCTCCTCATTGATACTGGCCAATTCTATGTGTGACAATAGGAAGTCTGAGGATACGTGGAGAAGAAGGACAAAGAATGAATCTCCAGAACTTTACCCTCCTTCCACTAACTGATTTCTTGAAAATAGTGTCTAAATGACATAGCAAAAAAGATTCATAATCAAGTATTTACTGGAGAAATTACAGTAAGTTTCTTTATTGCAACTGAGCCATCACAAACTTCTCTACTGCACTTTATCTACACAGCAATTCACACAGTTTAATATCTCTAGAGTGCAGTTCATAACCCTATTCCACCTTATGACATAGTAGGAGTTGCAACTTATAATTTCTTACAAATATCTGTAAACCACAGCAAGAAGGCTGCTCCCAGGTGTTTCTGTTAATGCTGGAATTCTGTCTCTGAAATTCCATTGATAGTCTTGTAGAAAGCAGTTTTAGATTTAAGTTTTTGTTCTTTGGAGTCTTCTGGTTTCTATACTTTAATTGTTTTACACCTTTTATTGATTTCTGGAGCTCCATGGGTGTGATTTAAAATGAATATGTCTTTCAAGATTAGTATCTGCAGTAAATGGTGGTCTTATCCCAACATGTATAACTTTGGTGTGTTCAAAATCTTGATCTGGATATGAATTTTGAAATTGCTACTGTCTTTACATAATGAGCTGAAAGAAAACCCCAGATCTTCACATCCATAATTTTTTTGCAGTTAGATACTAAGGTGATAACACCTTAAAAATATGGACGGATGGAAGACGGAGAAGCAATTCTGTAATCTGATCCCTTCTCTAGCTAGAAAGAAGGGATTTTTGAAGAAAAAAAAACAAAATTGTGGAAGTGCATTTAAAAATAATTGTATATACAAGCTTGACAGGAGAGCTAGAACTTTTATCAACTAAACCTTGTTTTCCTGGATGTACAGGTACCTCTGTTCTACAAGTGACAGCAACAGATGCAGATGACCCTACCTATGGGAACAGTGCCCGGGTGGTATACAGTATTCTTCAGGGACAGCCATACTTCTCTGTTGACCCTAAAACAGGTGGGCACTTTATATTTCTTATAGTTTGATGCACCTGATAGATTGCAATCTGGTAGATTGTAACCCAACATATGAAAGATTTTTTCCCTCCTATTAAATTCTACCATTGACTTGAACACCCTTTGAGCTATGAGAATTGCAATTTTACACTATACATTCAAATGAAATGTCTGTGTATAGAATTAATTCTCGAAGGAGCTGTGATATGGACAATTCAGCCAAAGTGGAGTATCATGTTTTTGTACTTTCAGGTTTAGGCTCAGCAAACCACTCAACTGTGCCTATTAAATTATTATTTTAAATGTTTTGTCTTGCCTGTAGGACAGACTTAGCAGTATTATTGAATGTGAGCTTCAACACACATACCATAAGAAACAAATATTATGTTTGTATTTCTAAAACTGCAATATTGTCATTACACTGAAAATGTGTTCTGTATGACTCAAGGAGTAGAATGATCTGAAATGATCAAGTTTAAGCTCTGTGCATCATTTATGCTCTCCCTTCCTTCCCAAAAAAATACATAAAAACACAAAATAAGAGTAAGAAAATCAAATAGCTCATTAGAAAAAGTAAGAAATGTCTACCAAGAGGGGTGTTTAATATTGCTTGAATTTCCTGAACCCCATTAACTTGTCTATGTTTGATGACTGACATTTTGTTTTGTTTAACATGATTTTTTATCTTTAATAACAAGGCTGTTTAATACAGTATTCACTTCAGGTGAATTTAATAATTGTTGTTTTTCCTTTCCCACCCCCTCCAAAACCAAATCCTCGTAAGCCAGCAAAATTTTGCTATGGAGCAAAGAGATCACAACTATTATTTATGACAGAAAAAAAAATACTTTTGAAATTGTATGACATGAAATAAATTCAGAGATACTTTATATTCATATATATTCACAGGAGGCATGTTACATGTTAATGTATGTGATTGTGCGTGTGTTGATCTCCATATGCACAACTGCTGGAGGAGTAAATTTGCTATGTGTTGTGGGGTAAAAGTATCTGAATCTGGAGATTGGTGATTATAAAACAAAGTATTTTTATCAGGAACAATGGGTTCTAATTCTCCCGGACATGTTTCAAGATAAGAAGCCTGTAGACTCAGATTGAAACATGAGATTTTGTGCTGTGTCTTTAAGAGGTGTAGCATGGTAGCACAAACCTCCCAGCCAGGGGAGGGGGATTAAGGTGGTGTTATATCATCTTTTCTTGCCCTGAGGTTTCAGGCAACTATGGGTGCTGAAACAGCCCTGGGTGTATTTTAGGCAGCCCTATATTTGAGGAGTCTAAGCCATGTTGCCTGTGGGCAGCAATGCCACCCGGAATCCACTACTGTGGTGTCCCATACACATTCCCTAGTCTGGGATTTGCAGAGGTGGTCTCTACGCCATTCCTATGGTGCCTGGATCCAGGAATTTCACAGCCCATTTTGCTGCCACAATATAAAGAAACACAAAGATTTCAGAGAGGGAGGGAGAATTCCCTCCCTACATCATTTCTTGATGAACTTGTTAAAAAAATAACAAGAGCTTGCTAACTTTTATCCAGCAAAACTGATCTAGGGTACCAAGAAATACATTAATGAGGCTTGTAATACTTTACACTTCAAGTTGCTCATGTAGCTTCCAGTGGGGAGGGGTCATCTTCTGATTTAGAGTGTTGAGAAGGAAGCCTTTCCAATATTGAATTTAGACAACTAGATATAGGGGTGTGTGTGTGTGTGTGTGCGCGCGTGTGCATAGATGTATCAGATCCTTTAGAAAGAAAATTGAATTCAGTTTGTTATAAAGGTGACAGCATATCTGTATTTGTTTGGCCATGCGTTATGATGTGTTTGATATCTGATTTTTTTTAGAATTGTATTAATGTAGGCATTATAGAGTAAGATTGTTTATAAGTAGATTGTATTTTAAAAAAAAACTTAAGAAAAAAGTGGAAATTCAGAGTTAAGTTTACCCAAATTTTCTCATCCCTGTACCCCGCCACATTATGCATCATCCAAATTATATCAGATCACATCTGTGTTAACTATAATTCTCATTTTTGCCATCTATATTTCTACTTTATTTTGTCATTCTAAGGCAATGTTCAATCTAATTCATTTTGGAGAATGAGATATTCTGTAAACTGGAGCCATTACGTAGCCAATGGATGGCTCATAGTGGAGATTTGGTTGTGTGTGGACGTTTGAAAGTTATCCCACATCAGGGATGAGAATAAGATAGTTGTAGTGATAGTCTTTGTACTCAGAAAATGGATGAGAGTAGATTTGACATTGTTAATTTCTGAAGCCTTGTTGAGGATTGGCCTTATAAACTTAAGTGGTTTCAAGGCTTTATGTAGATGATAAGATGTGAAAATATTATGACTTCTTGATTGTCTTGGAAATATGGGATGGCAGAGAAACTTGGAGAAAGGCATTTGACTTGGCAGGTAGTTCTGATAACACCAGTATGCCGAGTTTATTATCCAATGGGAAAATTAAGATACTAGAAAATGAAGAAAAAGGTGTAGTGTGTGGCTTTAAGGTGTTTTTAATCTAGATGTAGGATAGTCAGCGATATAACAGGAGAATATGAACTGTTTGACAGTCTTTGTAAAATCTTAATTCTGAACTTCCAGATTTTCAATCATTTCTATTCTTTACAACTTTACAATAGGTCACTTTTCTTGAAGTCTTTCTTCTACTCTATCTTAATGAAGATTTTATCTGGCCATTCTCTTAACTTATAACTTAATATATAAAATAATGATATACAAAAACTAAATGTAGATGGATTTGATAAAAACTGGAGGGGAGAGAAAGAGAGATAATCTTATAAACTCCCCAGGAGTCCATGCAACTGTTACTGAAACCCACACGGTCCCTGTCACAATTCTTAAAGGTTCTTGGAGTCTTTGGCTAGAGACGTCTTAAATGTTTTATAGCTAGCTGTCTGTTGTGAACACTGACTTTAAAAAGTACACTGCTTGTAACTACAGATAGGCTGAACTCAGTGCTATGCAATTTACAATTCAAAGACTCCAGTTCTGGACTTCTCAGAAGTATGGTATCAAATAACTCAAAAATTAAACCATCACACTTTCAGAAGTTGTCAAAGTTGAAGAGAATAAAAAATAATTGTCACTAAAGAGAATAAAACAAATTTGAAATATTTGATTAACGGTGGGGTTTTGTTGTTGTTTTTTGGGTTTCTTTTTTTAAGTTAGACTTTCAAAAATGCAAACAGGTTTCACATTTTTTACTTTTTATGTCTTAAGGCATTTGCTTAGCTACCCTCAAATAAATAAATAAATAAAACTAGACTCCTTCCCTGGCAAAACAATATGTGCAAAATTTTCAGGTAAATAATTTAGTTTTCATCAAGGTAGAGGGATGCCAGACTTCTGCCTCAAGTGGAAACTTAACAACG
Organism: Mauremys mutica; assembly: GCF_020497125.1. Taxonomy (NCBI): domain Eukaryota; kingdom Metazoa; phylum Chordata; order Testudines; family Geoemydidae; genus Mauremys; species Mauremys mutica. Next base: position 154,237,888 of record NC_059073.1, read on the forward strand.
GCCAACTACTATCAAAGCTTAAGGTTTATAACATGCTTTGGTTACAAAAAGGTGCTCTATAAGTTTTTAAGTATTATTATTTATTTACTTACTACTCTTAGTAATACTGCTGTGGAAAATTGAACTGGACTCTTTTCTGCCTTGCTTCACATCTTCAGCAAATGATCATCTATGTTCTGAGTATAGAATATTTATTACTGGTGCTCTTGAAAGAAGGAGAAATTGAAGAGATTTATTTTTAAATCCCAGGTTATGTTAGCAAAATTAACCTGTATCAGCTTGATGTGGGACCTGGATTTGACTGATATATAGGGAATCCTAGGGTAATAGACCCCCATCATATTATAACTAATGACATTTTAAGGTAATTAAGTTATCAGTGGATACGAATGGTTATAGAACAAGTAAATTAATAAATATATTACAGAAAAATAGCATTTAAAAAAATGAATTCTGGTATTATTGGTGGAACTTCTTGAAGAATCAAGAAATGCTTTTAAAATACTTTTTGACATTTGTACATTGCTTGTTCTATAGTTCATGACAGATAGAGAGCTGAGTTACGATTTTCAGATCCCAACTTTCCTAATATTTGGGAAATTTTGAATCCAGTCTTTTGATTTGGAACCATCTCTGCTAATTAAACTCCACATCAAAACACTTTCTTTGTCTATATAAAAATAAGTGTATTAAATCAGAATTATATAATAAAGATAGATAAGCTGGAAAGCTCTATAGACTGCACAATACAGATATCTTGCTGTATAGGGCATGATCAAAAGCCCATAGAAATTACTAATATATTTTCTTGAGTGTATTACTCCACAAATAGCTTTAATCATTCATTCAATGGTATAAGAAATATGAAACCGATATGCAGACATACTTGATGAACTTCATTAAAAATATGCAGTGTGCAGTATTCATTAGCAATTTACTGAGACTAGTACAATGATAGAATATATCTTTTTCACACTAACAGTTTGACTCTTGACACTAATTTGAAATACAGAAATTGATGCAGGGGAAATGCATTTATTCTTGAACCAATGTCTCTGAACAAGTCAGGAAGAAAAGTTAAATATTCAGATTACACAGAAATTGTACTTTAAAATGACTGGCTGGTTGGAACTGGGTGGCAACAATACACCAACAATCATAATCATAGGTCAATTATTGTTGTTTTTGAAAATATTAGTTTAGAAGTTTAAATTATAAAGCAAAATATTTGTGAGATATTTCTGAAAACTAATATAACCAATGCATGAGAGAAGTGGCCTCATTTTGTGTTTTTCAAGAATGCAATAAAATTGTAATGGCTTCAAGCATTCCTCATAAGAAATCACTCATTTACAATGTCTCTGGACTGGTTCTTTTACTGAGAGTACAATAATAATGATATTAAAATGTGCCAATACAAAGAAGGGAGGTGCAGGTACTTCCAAGCATAAGAATGTGTCATGTGTGCCAAACTGGCTGTCCCTGTGATTTATAACATATGGTCACTTCTATTTTGTATAGAGCAATATACTTACCCATAGTTTGCAGACAGAACTTAGATTTTGTGGTATCAAAATCTTTAAAGAATGATTTTACAAAGATGTATTTACAATTCACTTGGGCAGGGGGGAGGGGACGGACAAACAGCACTTGATACTAGGTCACAAACCAACTGAATACTGTAGAACTTATAAAATTTGTGTATGTGTGTGTGTGTGTGTATATATATATATATATATATATTTACACGTTAAATCATGCTGCATAACAGTAATATGTGATTAAACTTATTAACATTAATAATTTATAATAATGGTATTGCTATAAAGACACATGTGTATAGCAATATGCTACAAAGACTTAAGTGCTCACCCCATTTCAGCTCACTTAAAAATGCAGTGCTAATGGTACAGGCACAGTGATAGTTGTATTTCTATTTTAGAGAGAGGATATTGATATAAAATGAGTACAACTAGTAATGTGCCTACATTGCCATTAGCGCTTCATTTTTAAGTGAGCTGAAATGGAGTGAGTACTTGAGTCTTTGTAGTTTTCGGTGGTGTGCTTTTGTTCATCGTGTGTTTGATGTTTATGATCACATTGGGCAGGATTGTGGCTTTTGAATGAGGGGGTAAAGCATCCCTTTGTTTTCATGCAGAGGTCAGCCACAGAGCACAACACACTACAGAAAGGGCAGAGCACTATATTTTTGATTTATTATTCATTTTTAGTATCAGTATCACTTAGGGGTCCTGATCAGGGCCCCATAGTGTTCAGTGCTGTGCCCGCACAGGTCATAAAAACACAGCCCACACTCCAAAGAGCTTACAGTTTGAAGCCTTGACTACAGAGAAATTTGCACCAACTTAACTATCTCCTCTTAGGTTTCAGAGTGGTAGCCGTGTTAGTCTGTATCAGCAAAAACAACAAGGAGTCCTTGTGGCACTTTAGAGACTAACAAATGTATTTGGGATAAGCTTTCGTGGGCTAAAACCCACTCCATCAGATGCATGAACTGAAAAATATAGTAGGCAGAATATATATTACAGAACATGAAAAGATGGGAGTTGCATTACCAAGTGGGAGAACAGTGCTAATGAGGCCAATTCAATTAAGGTGGAAGTGGCCTATTCTCAACAGTTTACACGAAGGGGTGAATATCAAGAGAGGGAAAATTACTTTTGTTGTGCCAACGAGGCCAATGCAATCAAGGTGGACGTCGCCCATTTCCAATAGTTGACAAGAAGGTGTGAGTATCAGCAGAGGGAAAATTCTCTTTTGTAGTGACCATCCACTCCCAGTCTTTATTCAGGCCTAATTTGATGGTGTCCAGTTTGCAAATTAATTCCAGTTCTGCAGTTTCTCGTTGAAGTCTGTTTTTGAAGTTTTTTTTTATTGAAGAATTGCCACTTTTAAGTCTGTTATTGAGTGTCCAGGGAGATTGAAGTGTTCTCCTACTGGTTTTTTAATGTTACAATTCTTGATGTCTGATTTGTGTCCATATATTCTTTTGCGTAGAGACTATCCTGTTTGGTTTCCATTAAGAAATCGATTTAATTACAATGGTGAAACTCTTGTGTGAACATTTCAGTTTAAACGTCTTATATAAATTTGGCATAAGTACATTCCTTTCTGACCTAAGCTAAAGTTTAAAACCAAGCCTGTTGGCAGGGCTAATAATTGGCTGTTGGTATGGAGGCTGGTTGACAATAGCACAGGATTTAGAAGATCTGAGTCTAATTCTTTCTTCTGCATCAACTTTCTTCTGTGACCTTGAACAAGTCACCTCTTTCTGTTCTTCAATTCCCATCTGTAAAATGGGGATAATAGTACTCTCCTGCTTACAGGGGTGTTGAGGATAAATATGTTAAAAAATGTGAGGTGCTCAAGATACTAAAGCAATAGGGACTATATAAGTATCTTAGATTACTTCCACATTAGAGCAGGGAGGGAACTTTGAATCTTTTACAACTCCCTGCTCAGTCAGCTGCTGAGACAGCACAGCTGAGTGCTGCCCATTGAAAAGGAATAAGTAAATTCTTGATCTGGCCTATTATATTGTACTACAGTCTTGAAATGTCAAATGGCCCTAAACCTTTGTAGGTCAATATTTAAACCTTAAGAACTCTGCAAGAATTGTTACAAGAAAAATGGAATTTTGCTAAAGATAAATTCTATTTATATTATGCAAGCAAGTATAGCGAGTCTTGAAAGTCTTACTTACAATTATACCTCAGATCATTTACTTATACCCTCCACTACATAATCCAAATGTATTATTATACTTGACTGATTTCTGCTTTGTGGTGTCAAAAAGAGGTCATGCTGGAGAATGACCATGTCAGTCAAGGTCTTCTCTATGAGTGACATATGTTACTAACAGAGCATGCAGCTCGACTTATGCTAAAACAGGGATCGACAACCTTTGGCATGCGGCCCACCAGGGTAAGCACCCTGGCGGGCTGGGCCGGTTTGTTTACCTTCTGTGTCAGCAGGTTCAGCCGATCGCAACTCCCACTGGCTACGGTTTGCCGCTCCGTGCCAATGGGAGCTGTGGGAAGCGGCGCGGGCCAAGGGATGTGCTGGCAGCTGCTTCCCGCAGCTGCCATTGGCCAAGAGCAGCAAACCGCAGCCAGTGGGAGCTGTGATTGGCCGAACCTGCGGATGCGGCAGGTAAACAAATTGGCCTGGCCCACCAGGGTGCTTACCCTGGCAGGTCGCAGGCCAAAGGTTGCCGATCCCTGGGCTCAAACTTACTGTTTCCTTTTGGATGACCATTTCACATTTTCTTCAGGAGATTTAAGAACTATATTCCATGAGCGGGTTTTTTGTTTTTTTCTTTGAGGTATCCTTAGAAATAGCTCCTATGGATATTTTACCTCCTGTTTACACCAGTGTCAAAGCATTCAGTTTACAGTTAAAGAGAATCACTAGAGCAACAAGGTGGGCAGGGGCGGCTCCAGGCCCCAGCACGCCAAGCGCGTGCTTGGGGCGGCACGCTGCGGGGGGTGCTCTGCAGGTCACCGGGAGGGCGGCAAGCGGCTCCGGTGGACCTCCCACAGGCGTGCCTGCGGAGGGTCCGCTGGTCCTGCAGCTTCGGTGGAGCATCCGCAGGCACACCTGCGGGATGTCCACCGAAGCCGCGGGACCGGCAGTGCCGCCGTGCTTGGGGCAGCGAAATGGCTAGAGCTGCCCCTGAAGGTGGGTGAGGTAATATCTTTTATTGGACCAACTTTTCTATTGGAGAAAGAGAATCTCAAGAAATCCAAGCTCAAAACAAAATTTAAAAGAGTCTAGTCACTTTCTTCTAATTCTACCAGGTATTCTTCAGTGTATTGCTCTGATTCTTGAGGTTTTTGTTTAGTTTTGTTTCTCCTTTCAAGAATTGTTTTTTTTTTACCCTAGTTTTAACAGTGCTACTTTTTAACTAGAAACTAATAATACTCTAAGTATTATTATTTCCTTTGCTTTAGATTTCCTGGGAATAATTAAGACACAAACGTGAAGCTTTTCTACTATTATTGTAAGCTGTGTGTATTATCCAGTCTTTGTTGTACTTCCATTTCTTGTGTTCAGCACATTCGCACATCATTATTATGTTCCCCAAAGGTACTCAAAGAAAGGGAAAGATGGTAAGAGAGATGAGTTGTGCATGTGGGAAGATGAAAAACAGAGTGGAAGAAAAATAGCTGGTTGATGCCACTTAATACATTTATCGACATGCTGCTGAGTGCTACAAAACACAGGCTAGGATTATTTAACATACTACTTTTGATTAAATAAAGTTGCTTTTGCTGCTCTGAATCTGGTTTTCTTGAGAACTCTATTTTGGCACAACTACAACTTTCACAGGGCTTCCATACAATTAAACCCCTCATTGATTAGGGTTTAATTTGTCCTCTATGATGCAAAAACTACAGGAGAACAAGATGTGCTCCAAAAAAGGGGGATGGAGGAGGAGTCCCAAATGGAGGAGAGATACCTAGCCATTAACTTCCAGAACAAAAGTGTTCAGCAAAGCTTGTGTACAAAGAACAGGGGGAGGTACAAAACTGTGTGCAACATATCCAAAAGAAGCCTGTGAAATGGTCATGCATCCTTCTCCCAAGCTGTCTGAAAAATGATGCTTAGTTGACAACCACCATTGGTGACCTAGGCCCTGAAAACAGACTTTGGGGGGAAGTTGGAATGCATGAGGAGGAGGAGGTAGGATGCTAGTGGCACAGTCTAGCATGCTTCAGACCTTGATTGACAAAGGCATTAGACACAGACTCATGTCCCAGACAGGACACAGGATGACTGTCATTACCTCCTAAGAGTCTGCAGTGCTTTTACCCCAAACACAGCCAATATATTTATTCCAGGAAACAGTTAAGAGGATCAATACAAAGGATAACAGGCTGCCCAGCACTCTAAGCTCATTGCCCTTCTCCTGTGGAAATGGAGCTGGGCTCTGGGGTATTTGTTTGTTTGTTTACTTTTATTTAATAAAAACTCTTTGCCCTTCTGGGTAATTGCTGTGGATGAGCTGTGGAGTCCAGCATACTGTTATCCTTATCAGACTACTGGCATGATGTCTGCCTACCTGCTAATTGCCAGTCAGCACCAATTCACAGAGCTGTTTTCTCAAGGCTTCTGGACATGCCATCTAGAGACTCTAACATCCTGACTCTATAAACAGAACCATTATCCTAAGATGGCATTGTCCCAGTCTTCTGTGGACATATACCTCCCTTTACTTATGATCCATGGATATATTATGATATCCCTATACTTTTGATGCAGTGCCTGGGCAGCTTTGCCCTGTGTATTTGTTATACCCAGGTCTTAAACACATAGTGGGGAAGAAGTGAGGCTGTACTATAGCACAGGTTCTGGTCCCTTACCCTTACTACCTGTTTCCTTTGCCCTGTGCACAGCATTATTGGAAGTTTGGGTTCCATCTTCTGCATGCTGGGACAGCATAATGGTACTCCAGCTTTTGTGTTTATTATGCATCCTTTCCCCTGGCCAATAGCTGCTTGCATCTCTCTTCACATGTACTGGCCCCACTTCATTCAGTATGCTAGGGTATATATATATAAATATATATATTTACTGACTGAAGCTCTTAAAATACCCTACTGGCTACGTTACACTAGCTAATGATTCTGGTGTAAGAAAAAACAATTCCATTTTATCAAGCTGTAAAATATGATGTCCATAAAGTAGGATTATCCTTCTATTCACAGATCTTTCTCCCTGTCTTTCTGTCTTGCCTTTGGCAAGAGATGTATAAGCTTTTTAATTTAAGAGCTTTGTAAACATTGTGAGCTAATATTCTATACAAATACAGTGTAGAAAATTGCATGCATGATAGAAATATGTTTAACTTCAGGGGGAGGAGAAGAAAAGAAAGATTTTACCCTTAAACCACACATATATCACTGTAATTTTTAGCTCATCTGGGATGTGAGCCAGCACAGTGACTCTAAAGATTAATGCACCAGACTCTTAAACACTCTTCCCCTCAGGACTTGTTCCACATGTTAGTAACACTTTGCAGGTCAAATTTCAATTCTGTGGAGTTAAGTAATATCTTCATGGTTTTTGATTTTGCTAACAGGTGTCATTCTTCTTGGCAGTGACTCTCTCTCTCTTACTTCCTGTTAATTTACTATGATAGAAAGAATGGGGAAAACATGTTGTTGTGTATTTGGTTGTCATGGTTTTTGTTCCTATGCAACTGAGTTAGATTATTAGGGGATAGCCCAGCCGGTTTCGGCTGGTTGGGTGAGCTCTGTGTCTGTAAATAAAATGGTAGTTTTGTTAGCTGTCTGCTGTCTGGCCTCAAGTGATTTCTTCCTAAACCGGCTGCCCCCCAAGGATATAACACATGTTGGCCAATAATACATCTAATCCTAAATTCAAAAATTACTGGGATATTCAGAGGATACTGTTTATCTTTTTGTTCTGTATCCATTACTTACTTTTTCTTTAGAAACTGATTGGATAATTTAGATTAAAATATTAGTACAAAAATATGTAATTCTTTTGTGTACTAGTACACAACAAACTTTTACTCCTCTATCCACAACATACACCTGAGCATTATGGCAACTATCATACTACACAGACCACTTGCCACAACCTTAATTTGGCCACCATTTGCCTTTCTTCCGCCCCATTACCTAAGTATTTATTTCCCAACATTAATAGTTATGGATCTTAGCTGTAGTAGTTGGTTGCACTGGATGAAGATATTTTGCTAAAGGCTGTGTGCAGCAGGGAGGTTAGAGGGGATGATGGAACACTGGCCTCCCCAGAGAGAGCAGAGTTAAGGCAGCGGTGTGTGGTTTATAATGTATGTTAGTTGTAGTTATGGTGAGGTGTATGTTTGTGGAGGGAGGAGTAGAGATTATCTATCATTAGGTGACTTGTCATGACTTTTCTTTTGTGGGTTTGTGTCAGGTATGCTGTGTGAGTAGCAAACCTAATTACCTCATAATGAAGTGTTGTGTGTATTAATTTCCTAATTTTTTAATGTTTAATCTGCTCTTGAGGTTCTATAAAGGGCAGTGGACCTGTGGGGTGATAAAAGTACAGCTATTGGTGGAGAACATTTTCTCTCTCAGCAGCTGCACATGGATCTTCATTCATCTGCAGCGTGCATGAGTCTGTTGTGAGATAAAATCTGACAAAAATGTAGATTTCCCTGACAGAGAAGGTTGTATGTGTGTCCATCAGTCATATTTGCATGCACCAGTAATCAGGTTTGAGTGCACAGAACACAAACTGTTAGTTATAATGTGAATAACACAAATGACTCAACAATTTGTTTTAGACAAAGTACCTATTGTGCCAGATTTAGTCAGGAGCCACTTCTCTCTTAATGTACATTGTGCATATAGACGATATTTCTCGAGACATTGGACAACAAGGAAAGTAGTATTGTGAAGAACAAATTGCAGCTCAGCACAAGCAGAAATACTTCCTACTATTCATTTAAATTTCACATCAGTTGGCCACCTACTTTCAGAGGAAAAACAGAAATATATGCCTCACTTTAGAATTCAACATTTAACTGAGGAGTTATCAGGAACCTCCATAATGCATTTTTTTCATTTGAGCAGGAAGGTGGGAAAGAAACCATTTTCAAAGCCCAAGCACATCATCTCCATAATGGTTCTGAGCTTTACCAACCCAGAGTGTCAGATTTTGGTGTTGGCTTCTGGGATGTCTTGGGGATCACCGAAGCTAGTTCAGGGTTCTGTCACTATCTGTCCTGTTACCTTGGGTGCCTTAATGCTGTACTGCTATGTGTCAGTACCCTGACACCAATAGCCAGCCTAAAAGCATAAAGGTCTCACCCTAGTTTCCACTAGCCTAGTTTACTCCTCACACGTTGACATCAACAGCTCTTTCAGGCCTGAGTCTCCCCAGATCTGTCCATCCTGAGTTCTTAACTATCAGACATTTGGACTTTTTCCCTCTCGTTCATCACCCCTGAAGGAATGAAAGCTACTCCTAACGTTATAGGTTCACTTTGGCACAAACACACCGCACAATCTCCACAACAGAAACCTCTTTGGGGTAAAATTAAACAAAAAACTAATTTAATAGAAAAGTCATAGTTTCAAAGGTAAAATAGTAAGGGAAGAAAACAGATGTTACACAGAAAATAAGCATAGACACAACCTCAGGCTTTACACTTCTATATTAGCTAAATTCCCATTTCTAATACAAGTTACCTGTAACCTGTGGACAGTTTCCCAGCATGCCCTCTGTCCTAGAGGGGTTCCAGTATTCCAAAGACAGCCCTGTGTTTAGGTGCTGGCCCTCCATTTCTGGATAAAAAAAAATCTCAGCAACAAGCCTGCTTTTAAAGAGTGCACTCTCTCAGACTCTGTTGATGCATGGTGAGGGAAATTCCCTCGTCTCTTAGATTTCTGAGTGCTTGTCTATGCTTACAGTGCTGCATTAGTGTGGCTGCACTGCACCACTGTAGAACTTAGTGAAGATGCTCCCTACGCCGACTGGAGAACAGCTCCTGTCAGCATAGGTGCTCCACTGCCCTGAGAGGCAGTAGTGATGTTGATGGGGGAAGCCCTCCCCAGGACATAGTACTGTCTACATAAGGGGTTAGGTCAATATAACTGTCACCCAGAGGTGTGGATTTTCCAGAGTGATATAGTTATACTGGCATACGTTTGTAGTGTAGACCAAGGCCAAGACTGCAGTTTTCTTTTCAGTCTCAAATTGTTTCCATTTTTTTTCTCATTAACTCGAATGATCCACCATTATCTCTTCATGGCTGGATAATGAATGGGTACTTGAAGTTGGTTTTGTGTAAACAACTAGCTTGGAGGACACCCTTCCCTTCTTGAGAGCTTGAGAGGTGATGCTGTAGTTGCACCACAGTTACAATGTCAATGATCTATACATGCATACATTCATAATCTGTATACATATCTCCCAATCACCATAAAATTCAGAACATTACAAACTTTCATAAAAGACTTTCCTCAATACACTTATGTATTACAGCTGTACTGTATACAATCAGGTGATTCAATTACTTATTCTTTGGTGTTCAGGCTCCCTATTCTCCCACTATGTTCACTGGACCCTTTAGTGGTTCACTCAGAGCAGTAAGGGATTCTGTCAACATCTGCCCTGTAACTCTGGGAGCCTCTGTGCTGTGCAGCTTTGGCTCAGAGCTCTGACACCAGGAGCATTCTGACAGCACAGTGGTCTCACTTTGGCTTCCACCAGTCCAGATACTCCTTGCAGGATGACCGCAATAACCTTTCCAGTCCTTAGTCTCCCCATGGCCATCTTCCCTGCAGTGCCCAGCCTCTCTTACTAGACACTCACAGAGGTAACACCAAAATCTCTGCCTCCAAGAAGCCAGTACACACAATAGCTTGTTAGCTCAGCTGGGATTATACACCCCACCTTAATACACAGCACTGAGATTGATTGTTTGTAGTTGTCAGAGGGTGAGCACAGGCTCTCCCTCATTTGTGCCTGCACCCTCTGTTTAGGCTGGTTTAATAAAGAGTGTTCACTCCCTCTTTTGTTGAATCATCCCAGTGTCTTTATTTGCAGTGCTTGTGCAGTGCCCAGATCTCCCCAACAGTTAGTGCCACACAGACCCTCCCTAGGGTCTCTTGGCCCTTGAGTCTTCTTTATTGGCAAGGAGACAGAGATTCTGCCCTCCTGTCTCCTCCCAGGCTAGCCACCCCACTGAGGTTTGCCCAGGGCTTTTACAGCCTTCTCCTGCCCCAGCCCAGCTGTCACTACTTAGCCCAGCACCTTCATCTGAGCCAGCCCTCATTAGGGCTTGCAGCTGAGCTCTGTACTGAGTACCTGCATCTCTACTCCTGGCCTACTGGCCAGAGAGCAGGCTGTAGCCAGCATTTTGGCAGGACTTTAAAGGGGTTTTACCCCTGCCCTGCAACAGTAGTGAAACTAAGAATGAAGTTTTATTAACAAAGAACATAGATTTACCTATTTTCAAGCAAAAGTCAGAGAGATATGAAAGGGTTACAAACAAAACAAAAATAACTAGTGTCTAGAACTTAATTCCAGCAGGATAAACCTTTGCCTATAAGAGATTTTTTTTTTATTCATACCAAGTTGTCAGCATTCTCCAGCATGATTGGCTGTTGAAGACAGGACCAATCCTCACAGAAAAAAAGTGCTTGTTTCTTTGTTTCCTCAGGAGATAGATGCCCAAATGGCTTTTTTGCTCCTGTTTATATTTCCCCAAACTCCTTGTTTTGTCCCCCGAGTCAAAAGTAACCTCATGCTCTTCTTCCCTTCTTATTGACTTCCCATCCCCCATTTTGGAACTTCCATTGTTTTGATTCCATAATGCTTAGTTTACATTGGAGATTGGTAGATAGCTATCTTCCCTCCTGTTTGGGAGAAAATCTGTTTCTCCCTTTGTTTGGTCACAGACTTTTAAAGCATAATATCAGTGAGTATCCATAATTCTTCATATAGTGTTAATGCAGACATTTCACAATGATAGCAATCACCAGTCACAGGCTTTCATAAAAGACATTACTTGATACACTTGTATAGTATAGGAAAATTGTATACAAGCAGTTGATTTAATTGCTTGTTCTTTGTGGTTCAGATCCCCTGTTCTCCCCATGGGTGTTGGGATCCTAATCATCACAGGTTCTGTGTTCAGGTTCACAGAAGAAATATGGTTATATTCATGAGGAAAGAATGGAATGGAAACATGCATCTTGGCAGCAGACATCCTACTGACTCTTAGATCTTGCTGCCCATCCATTTTAATCCTTGGAGGGGGGGTAGCCATTCTCCTCATTTTCTTTTCAACCTTTACATCACCTCATCATTATTGGCCTACCACTCTTTTGTTGACTTTTGAGCCCAGCAGACTTAGGGGCAGTCCAATGAACCTCCATCAGCCCTTTATTCTGGAGGTGCCCTCTGATGAATCACAGGAGAGATGCTAGAGAGAACGCTATAACTATAAGCTATGGTTGCCTCATAAATTGGGCTTCCCCTTCCCTTTCTATCCCCTTGTTACAAGGAGAGGTTAAACAACTATGGGAGGGGTCAGGAAGGGGAAGAGTTGAAGCACAGGTTACCCATGATGTGGAGCTGTACTTCTCTGCCAAGCAAAGTAAGCCTCTGGCCTAATTTACATGGTAGTTAGACAGAGAGAATCATGGTATTTTCTCCCTGAATACTTTTATATGCAGCCAATCAATCAACGAGTATTTCTTTTAAGAAAAGGGTGGTGGAGAGCTAAATGCTCATTTCATCTACCAGCATCCTGCAGAACTGCTGTCATGATACCTGCATTTTCTTCTAGTATTGTAAATGTTTTATCTAAGTTTTCTAGTTATAAGGAAAGGACATCTTTATAGACAGAAATAAAGTTTGCTTTGCAAGTATCTTAAATATAGTCTCTTCAAAATACTAAGTGACAGGGGATACCAAAATATTGAGGATGTTGTTTACCATATAGGGTTAAATGCAATGGCAACTGAATCCCTGAGAAGTCTAGGCAATTATATTCCAATATTGCAAGCACTGTTGCAAGCATTATTAAAACTTTCATACTATAGGCCTATTCTTGGTCTGAGGAAATCTTGATAATAACTTGTAAGCTGTGCTGCATCAGAATGCACCAGTGTTTGTGTCAAAAGCAGTAGTTTTGTGGGGTGCATGCACAAATGAAGCAACAAGTTATTTCATGTAATCACTGTCAATGGAATTCAGTGCAAAATGTGTACTTGCTAAAAAAAAATCAAACTGTTTTAACAATATATTTGTTTATTAAATTAAACTATATAAAACACTGAATGCATACTCAAGGTATGGACCTATTAAGAGAATATGTTTTGCTGCTATATTTCATTGTCTAGCTAACGACATTGTGCCTTAGCTTATATTGATAAGCATATACAATGAAGAAGGATGCAGCATAGCACGATGCATATAATTGATGCAATTGAGTGAGATTTGCATGTCTTTATTTTTTCTTGATATACATTTATACCTCTCTTGCAAAATCATATGTGCTCATTCATTCTTGTCCTCAGCTAGGTTTAGGGTATTTTGTTTGTTTTTATTTAGTTTTTACAGATGAGTAAAATATTATGAAGGCAGGAAGGTTGTTTGTTTGTTTTTTCAGTAGCATGGTCATTATGGAAAGGATTAGTGAGTAGATTTTGTGCCTGACATGCTAAATTTTCATTGTAGTTTTCCAAGATTGATGTATAAACATCTATATCTAAAAATACTCTGATCAGATTTCCAGTTGGTCTGTTTATTGAGTTAGTAGTTTACAGAAAGAAGTAGGTGGAGAATTACATCTTAAAAAATGTAATAATAAATGTAAACATGTATAGCTAGATTGTTCCTTTTAGGTGCAGCCTTGAGCAGGGATGGTGCATAAACTGCCCCAGTCCAGAAACAGAAGTGACAGGCATTGTGCCTCAGAGATATTCATATGAAGCACAGTTTATTCCCTGCTTGCCCCTCGGGCTCAGGGTCAGGGATAGGAATTTGCCAGTGGCCTATACCGGAAGCATATTATGACCCCACCCCCGCACCTCCTGCTGTGAAAGCCGGATATGGGGGCCAGGGACAGATGAGTGGTGGGGCCTGTCTCACTCCTGTTCATTTGCGTTGTCCAAGTCACAGACTAGGCAAAGATGACCAAAACACTTAAGAATTGCAGAACCTACAGTTTTATATTGGTTTTGCTGTAATTCTCCTCCCTCCCTTTTTCTTCCCCCAACAGACTGCCTGATATTAGCAGGGACTTACAGGCTGATCCAATGCCCATTGTGCTCAATAGTAAATTTCCATTGCCTTAAAAGGGCATTGAATCACAGCCTTAATCAAAATTAAGTACATATTTTTTCTTCCAATTAATTAATCTGGGATCCATTACTACAACTAATGTGTTTTTTTCACCTTGAAGACACTTTCTTTCTGATAGGCAGCTAGAGGATAAATTTCAAAGGCTTGAAACTAAAAACAATTCACATACTTTTCTTCACAGAGATAGTCGCTGACAGACACATCCATACTCCTAAGCCCAAAACAAAAGTGAAAAATCAGAATTGCAAATCAAAATAAAATGTCCTTTAAATAGAGTATTATTGTTTAAGAAAAACAATAACAACAACAATAAATACTAGAAGTCCTGATTCCAGCTTACACTAAGGCCATACCACTTTGGCAGTATAAAAGGGCCTAATGTAAACTGAAATCAATCCCTCTAAAGAAATTCAGGGTAATTGAAAAGTTATGTTCTTTCATCAACTTTAACTTTGTCCTTCATTGCTGCCCATCTTTCACTTGCAGGTGAGAGGCTCATACTATTTGTCCCATGCCCTGCTGACTGTGTGAACTCAGAAATATGCTCTTGAGTTGTATAATAATATCATCCACAACAAATCTTCATCTTATGTTGGATTTTAGAGGGTTTATGTTATAAATCAGGAAGGACAAATCTTCATATCCTTGGGCTTTGATACCCATATAGGTAATGGTTCCCAAATTTGTCCCCGCGTTGGACAGCTGCTTCACTGCAGCATGCAAGGTTTTGACTGAGTGGACAAAAGATGCAATGGTACCACTAGTATTTGTTGTTGTTGTTTTTCTTAAACTTTATACATCCTAACTATGTCTGCTCATATCTCACAAATTAATGAATGACTAAAATCTATAGATTCTTTATTAAATCAGGAAATGTGTCCAAAACTCTTAAACTTTTAAGCATTACTTTGCAGGGGGAAAAAACAAAAAAACAGAAAGTTGATCTATGTAATAAAATTATTATAATAAATAATTTAAAAATCATCAAATTTTTAATTGAGTGATGGGGGAAAGGTTGATTTTTATTTTTGTTTTGTTTTGATTTTTAACCTCACCCATTGAAAGTTTGATTTATGGAATAACAGCTAGTATTTTCTCCCTTTTGATTCATGGAAATCAAAATAACATTGGGGAACAACAACACTTCTAAATATTTGAAAAAAAATTTACCACTTATTTGACGAGCCAGCCTCAATACCCACTCTTGGTCTGAAAAATAATATATAATACTAAGAATGCTGCTTGGAAATGTACTATTTTTAAGACCCCAAATGGATTGAAAACTGATTTTAGTTCTGTCATTGTAACCAGTGGTAGTGAACCAAGAGGGATAACAAAGAAGTTTCCACACGTGTGGTATTGATTCTTGCCAATTTCCAAGCCTCCTTAAACAAAATCAGAGTTAATGTATCACAAAACTCTTCAGTTTGAGCAATAGAGAAGTTAAAATATAAATGTAATATTTGCAGTCATTCTCAGATTTTCCAGCCAGCTTTTCCACAAAGTAATCTTCAGTTAATTATGGATTTTGGATTTGAATAAAAGTAATTTTGTTAGACAAATGGCTTTGTTTTAGGGTAGATTGTAAGGCAGTACAGACTATATACTCTAACAAGTAGCAGTGGGATGCTACTTTCTCACTGGCTTATCTATGAGGTGAGAGTCCACACTATGTCTCAGGGCAGGTCTACACTAAGGGCGGGGGTCGAATTAGGGTACGCAAATTCAGCTACGTGAATAGCTTAGTTGAATTCGAAGTACCCTAATTCGAACAACTCACCCGTCCAGACGCGGCGGGGTCGAACTCCGCGGCTCCCCCGTCGACTCCGCCAACTCCTTTTGCCGAGGTGGAGTACCGGAGTCGACCGCGGCGATTCTGGAGTTCAAACTATCGCGTCTAGATCAGATGCGATAGTTCGAACTCCGAAAAGTCGAACTCTCCGCGTTGAACCAGCAGGTAAGTGTAGACGTACCCTCAGATAAACAGTAATAAGACAGTGTTAGAGGGGACGATTTACAGTCTAATTCAACAGGAATCGTTCCATTCACTTCTGTTGCCTTTGGATTAAACTCATAAAGTCTTTCCTTTCACTAATGAATCAAGAGAGGTAAAAGTAATATTGCCAGGACTAGTGGAAAACAGTTTGTTGAAACATTTTTGACCCAAAAATTTCTGCCAAATACAATTTTGGCAGAAAGTGTCTGTCTTCCTCATTTTTGTTTAAAAAAAAAGAAAATATTTTCAGTTTGGAGGTTTTCATGTTTTTGATGATAAGTTGAAAGTTTCACAGGAATTCTATTTTCCAATCACCTTTAATGGGTGACAGTGCAATATTTTAAATATATTTTATATTATTATGTTTTCCAATATCAGTATCTTTGCAGATTTTTTCTTTAATTAAAACATTGATTAGAGCTGAGTGAAAATCCACAATTTCCATCCCAAGGGAAATTCTGATATTTCAACATTTGTTTGTTTGTTTCCAGATTTGGTATGAAAAGTTGAAATAACACATTTTTTATGGAAAGAAAAATTCTAATACAGAAATGATGAAACTACATATCCCATGGCACATCTAGAGTCAGAGGACTCCCAAGATGTATCACACAGCTCAGTAAGTGGGAGACTACATTGCATTGTGGGACATGTAGTCTCATCAAGCAGCCCTATCTATATGGGAGAATGAGGGCATATGGAACACAAACTTCAGTTCCCATGAGGCACCACACACTTTGATGCGTTTCAGTTCAATTTAGGAAACTGAAATATTTTGACTCAGATTGAACCAACTGAAATTAAATATTTTATTTTGATTTTCCTGCATTATGTTTTGATTTTGAAGAAAGTGCATTTCTACCAAAAAATCATTGTGGTGCGGCTTTGCCGTGGTTCGTCCCTCAGCGGGGCTGGGGGGTATCCCACCACCTCGCTCTAGTTTGCCTGCCGTCAACCCTGCGGTCGTGGGGAATAACATACACTCAGTTAGGGGCTCAGGCCCTTGGAGTGGGGGCTGAGTCAATAGTCAAATGGTGGCCAAGGCCCTGGGTCAGGGCGGGGCAACAAACAACCAGTCGGTGACTCAGGCCCTAAGGCCGGGGCTGAGTCAGCAGTTCAATATCAGCCCAGGCCCTGGGTCAGGGCGGGGCAACAAGCAAATAGTCAGGGACTCAGGCCCTTAAGCAGGGGGCTGAGTCAGAAGTTCCATAGCAGGAGGTCCTAGCCTCTCCAGGCCAGGGAGAAGCGGGGAGTCTGCCACCCAAGGAGTGGGTGGCAGGGGGACGCAGGCCCTCCCACTCCACTGCGTCCCGGCCCGGGGCCCTAGCAGCGGCAAAGACTCGCTGCTGTCAGTGGGGCTCCTGGCCGCAACACACTGACATAAGCTCTGGCAGTGCTGCAGCCAGACTGGGGTCGGCTGCCCCTGGGCTACTTCCACACTCCCCCTCGTAGGGTACCTAAGTCGTGGTAGCATCGCCGGCGGTCTCAAACACCATTGGTTCCTCTGGGTAAGTAGCGGATGGTGGGCTCGGCTCCTCCTCGGGGTAGCGGGCAAGAGGCCGGCTCGGCTCCTCCTCGGGGTAGCTGGAGCGGGGTAGTCTCGGCCAGTCCTCCTCGGGATAGCTGGAGCGGGGTCATCTCGGCCAGTCCTCCCTGGGGTAATGTGCGAGGGGTAGGCTTGGCCGGCCCTCCTCGGGGTAGCGAGCGAGGGGTAGGCTCGGCTGGTAGAGTGCAAGCTCCAGCTGGCTGCAGCCTGCTGCTGTCTCCCAAGAGGGAGCTCGGTCGCAGACTTCTGGCCTCTGCGGCAGCTGGTTCTTCACTGAGCTCTGCAGGTGAGCTTTTATACTTCCGGGTCTGTGCCGTGACCTCTGAGGGGTGGGTGCAGGACCCAGTGGCTCCGCCCTCGTTGGTGTTAGGGGAGGCTCGTCTCTCAGCGGCGGCTGTGGGGTATCCCACCGCCTCGCTACACACACTCTCCCTCAGGGCTGGCTCCCGTCCATCGGGGACAGACCCGTCCAACTCTCCCAGGCGGGACAAGAAGTCCGCGTTGGCGTGGTCCTTACCGGCCCTATGGCGGACTGTAAAAGCATATAGCTGTAGTGCTAGATACCACCGTGTGAGCCGCATATTATTATTTTTCATTTGAGCCAACCACGGAAGCGTGGTGTGGTTGGTGACTAGTATGAAGGGGGCCCCCAGGACGTAATATCTCAGGGCATCACAAGTCCACTTTACAGCCAAGGCCTCCTTCTCTATTACGGCATAGTGCTGTTCTCGCGGAAATAATTTCCGACTTAGGTATATAACTGGGTGTTCCTCTCCATCCACCTCCTGGGACAGGATCGCTCCTAGTCCCACCTCTGAGGCGTCTGTTTGGAGGACGAACCCTCGGGAAAAGTCGGGACTGTACAGGACGGGTTCACGGCAGAGGCAGTCTTTGAGGGCCTGGAAGGCATGGTCACACTCTGGGGTCCACTCCACCTGACGGGGACTGGTTTTAGTCAAGAGTCCCGTTAAAGGGGCTGCGATGGAGGTGAAATCGGGGATGAATCTCCGGTAGTAGCCTGCCAGTCCGAGGAACTGGCATACCTGATGCTTCGTAGTGGGGGGTGGGCATACCGCTAGGGCTTGGACCTTTCCCACAAGCAGTCTCACTTGTCCCCTTCCAATAGTGTACCCCAGGTAGGTGGTCTCCTGCCACCCGATCCGGCACTTCTTTGGATTGGCGGTTAATCCTGTGGCTCATAGGGACCACAGGACTGCTGCTACCCGCTCCAAGTGGTTCTCCCAACGGTTGCTATAAATGATGACATCGTCCAGTTACGCAGCTGCGTACTCTTGATGAGGACGAAGGAGACGATCCATGAGCCGCTGGAAGTTGTAGGGGCACCATGGAGACCGAAGGGCATCCAGGTGAACTGGTAGAGGCCCGAGGCCGTGGCAAATGCGGTCTTTTCCTGCAACGCGGGGTCGAGGGGGATTTGCCAGTATCCTTTGCTTAGGTCAAGGGTCGTGAGGAAGCGGGCCTTTCCTAAACGATCCAGCAGCTCATCTACCCGTGGCATCGGGTACGCGTCAAATTTTGAGATAGAATTGACACGGCGGAAATCGATGCAGAAGCACTGGGTGCCGTCCGGTTTGGGAACCAGGACTACGGGGCTGCGCCATTCACTTTGCGATGGTTCAATAACACCCAGCTCTAGCATCGCCCGGACTTCCTCCTTGACAACCTGCCACATCGGATATGGTAAGAGCCTATAAAAGCAGCAAAGAGTCTTGTGGCACCTTATAGACTAACAGACGTTTGGGAGCATGAGTTTTCGTGGGTGAATATAATATATATACCTGCCCCTGGAAATTTCCACTACATGCATCCGACGAAATGGGTATTCACCCACGAAAGCTCATGCTCCCAAACGTCTGTTAGTCTATAAGGTGCCACAAGACTCTTTGCTGCTTTTACAGATCCAGACTAACATGGCTACCCCTCTGGTAAGAGCCTAGTTGACTCTCGGATCACCACCCCTGGCTCCGTCTGAATGGTATGATACTCGAGGTTCATGTAGCCCGGCTGGGCGGTGAACGCCCTATGAAATGCCTGCAGGAGGCATCCGGTCTGTTTTCGTTGCTCCTCAGTTAATGATTCTCCGAGCTGAGGCATCGTGGGGTCTTCGGTCGGGGTAACCCGGGGCCCTAACTCGGACTCTGGTGGACAGGGATTAATTAGGAGGCCTTCTCGTTCTCGCCAGGGTTTCAGGAGGTTGATATGGTACCGCTGGGTTTTCCTCCGGTGGTCGGGCTGGTTAATCTCATAGGTGACTGGCCCGACCTTCCGAATCACCTCATATGGCCCCTGTCACCGGGCCAGTAGTTTTGATTCGTTGGAGGGCAAGAGAAGCAGCACCCGGTCGCTGGGTTGGAACTCGCAAAATCGGGCCTCCCGGTTATATGTCTGGGCCTGAGCTTCCTGCGCCGCCTTCAAATTCTCTCGAGCTAGAGTTCCGGCTTGTGCGAGACACCCCTGAAGCTGGAGGACATACTGCAGAAGGCCCTGAGTTGGTGATGGGGTCTGCTCCCAGGTCTCCCTCATGAGGTCCAGGAGTCCCCTCGGATGCCGGCCATACAATAGCTCAAAGGGGGAGAATTTGGTGGAGGCTTGGGGTACTTCACGGATAGCCAGGAGCAACGGTGGGATCAACTGGTCCCATCGGCGCAGGTCTTCGGGGGAGAACTTGCGCAGCATGTCTTTCAGGATGCGGTTGAACTGCTCCACCAGGCCGTCGGTTTGCACGTGATACACGGAGGTGCGCAGCTGCTTAATCCCAAGGAGTTTGCACACCTGCCGCAGCAGCCAGGAGGTAAAATTGGTACCCTGGTTGGTAAGGATCTCCTGGGGCAGGCCCACGCGGGCAAAGACCTTGACCAGTTCATCCGCAATGGTCCTGGTGGTGATGCTCCGGAGCGGGACAGCTTCGGGGAAGTGGATATCATAGTCCACGATGACCAGGATGTATAGAAACCCGGCCCGGCTTCTCAGGAGGGGTCCCACCAAATCCATCGCCACCTGCTCAAATGGTGTCTTCACAATGGGCATGAGTATTAGGGGGGCCGGGGCCATCCGGGAGGGAACGGCCAGCTGGCACTCCGGACAGGAGCTACAATAGTTCCACACCTCCTGGTGCACCCCGGGCCAGAAAAACCGGGACAGAATTCGCGTGAGGGACTTTTCCTGGCCCAAGTGCCCGGCCGCTGGGACGTCGTGAGCAAGCCTCATCACTGCTCGTCGGTGGCACCGAGGCACCAGCAGTTGTATCTGGACCTCCCCGGTGCGGGAATCTTGATCCACCCGATAGAGGCGGTCACGTCGTAGCTCGAAATGGGGCCATACCTTGGCCCGGGCCGGATCAATCAGAGCGCCGTCTACCGCTGCCAGCTGCTCATACGCCTGACCCAAGGTGGGGTCCTCCCTCTGGTCCCGGCAGAAGTCCGTGTCGATTCTGGGGACATCCGTAGACGTTAGCGGGGGGTCTTCTGACGCGTCTTCCTGGCTCCCATGTCCTGCCTCTTCGGCCTCCTCTGCGGGGCCCTCGCAGCAGTCCCCTTCCAAGGCCGGGGTGACTTCGGGGCTTTCCTGCGCATGCGACCCCAGGATGCCCGGGAACTCCGGCCAGTCCCGCCCCAAAATCACGGGGTAGGCGAATCACGGGGCCAGGCCGACCACCATGGTTTGGGTGACTCCATCTACGGTAAGTGGGACTCGGGCACTGGCGTAAGGTCGAACGTCACCATGTATGCATTGCAACTGGATGGTTCCCAGCCGAGGATCTTCCGGGAAGCCTAGACTTTGGTGGACTAGCGTCTGACCACCGCCAGAGTCAACCAGGGCCCGCGTCTGGCAGTCCCTGACAACTACGGGCACGGTGACTTTGGCAGCCTGCGGCGGTCGGGCACAGTTTTCTCCGGTGCAGACGTGCCCAAAGCAGCAGTCCATCTCGGTGCAGTCCCGTTGGAGGTGCCCCTGCTTCCCACAGGAGAAACAGGGCCCGATTTCGGATCATCCGGGCTGGGCCAAACCGCCCTTCTGGCTCGTAGGGAGACTCTGCGGGGCGCGGCCAGTCCCGGTCTCGGGGCCCAAAGGGGTTTGCCGAGGGGGACCCTCGGGAGGTCTATACCGGGGCTCCTGACTCCGCGGGGGATGCCGGGGTTCGACCTGGGTGCTCACCCGTCTTTCGGGGATGGCGCACTCGAGCCCTGGAGGGTGGCCCCGCGTAACCGGCCCAACCGGGGTTTCCGCCGCAAGGAAGTTCTCCATGAGGGTGACGGCGGCCGCTACCGTTGGGGACCGGTGATGGAGGACCCAAGCCCTTCCCCGCGACGGGAGGATGTGGAGGAACTGCTCTAAGATGATTTGCTCAGTGAGCTCTTTGGGGTTAAGCCTGTCAGGCTGTAGCCACCGCTTACACAGGTCTCTCAGCTCCTGAGCCACCAACCAGGGTCGGGCGCCCGCATTGTAGGACAGTCCCCGGAACCACTGCCGGAAAGTTTCCGGACTGACATCTAAGGCGTCTAAGATCACCGTCTTCACCCGGGTATAGTCCCGGGCATCCTCCGTGGATAACCCCCGGTACACAGTTTGGGCCGTCCCCATCAAGTATGGGGCCAAGAGGGTGGCCCACTGGTCGGGGGCCCACCCGGCAACGTGTGCCACCCTTTCGAAAGTCACCAAAAAGGCTTCGGAGTCATCCAGCGGGCCTATCTTGATCAGTCTTACGGGTGGGGTTAGTCGAGGAGCCCCGTCCGTGCCTCCTGGCTGAAGCTCTGTGGGCCGGGGCAGCACCGTCGCTAGCTGCTGCAAACATTGTCTCTGGAACTCTTGGTTCTGTACCGTCAGGTCTGGATCAGCTGCTGCGGCTGAGCTCCCAGCTGCTCAATGAGCTGTTGTTGCTGTTGGAGCTGGGCGGCCTGCTGCTGCTGCTGCTGCAGCTGGGCCGCCTGCTGTCGCTCCTGGCTCTCCGTCAGGAATGTGAAGAGCTTGGCCAAATCCATGTCTCCTGTGGGGGATCGCTCTCCCCCAGACCCTTTCTCACAGGGGTCAAGGGCTCATGCCCACATTCTGGGCAGAGTCCCCAATTCTGCTACCACGTGTGGTGCGGCTTTGCTGCGGTTCGTCCCTCAGCGGGGCTGTGGGATATCCTACTGCCTCGCTCTAGTTTGCCGGCCGTCGACCCTGCGGTCATGGGGAATAACGTACACTCGGTTAGGGGCTCAGGCCCTTGGAGTGGGGGCTGAGTCAATAGTCAAATGGTGGCCCAGGCCCTAGCTCAGGGCGGGGCAGCAGGCAAATAGTCAAGGACTCAGGCCCTCAAGCAGGGGCTGAGTCAGCAGTTCAAAAGTGGCCCAGGCCCTAAGTCAGGGTGGGGCAGCAAGCAAACAGTCAGGGACTCAGGCCCTTAAGCAGGGGGCTGAGTCAGAAGTTCCATAGCAGGAGGTCCTAGCCTCTCCAGGCCAGGGAGAAGGGGGGAGTCTGCCACCCAAGGAGTGGGTGACAGGGGGGATGCAGGCCCTCCCACTCCACTGTGTCCCAGCCCGGGGCCCTAGCAGTGGCAAAGACTCGCTGCTGTCAGTGGGGCTCCTGGCCTCAACACACTGACATAGGCTCAGGCAGTGCTGCAGCCAGACTGGGGTCGGCAGCCCCCGGGCTACTTCCACACTCCCCCTCCTAGGGTACCTGAGTCGTGGTAGCATCGCCGGTGGTCTCAAACACCATCGGTTCCTCTGGGTAAATAGCGGATGATAGGCTCAGCTCCACCTCGGGATAGCGGGCAAGAGTCAGGCTCGGCTCTTCCTCGGGGTAGGGGGCAAGAGGCAGGCTCGGCTCCTCCTTGGGGTAGCAGGCAAGAGGCCGGCTCGGCTCCTCCTTGGGGTAGCGGGCAAGAGGCAGGCTCGGCTCCTCCTCAGGGTAGCTGGAGCGGGGTAGTCTCGGCCAGTCCTCCCCGGGGTAACGAGCACGGGGTAAGCTCGGCCAGTCCTCCCCGGGGTAATGAGCGAGGGGTAGGCTTGGCCGGCCCTCCTCGGGGTAGAGAGCGAGGGGTAGGCTCGGCTGGCCGGGTGCAAGCTCCAGCTGGCTGCGGCCCTGATGCTGTCTCCCAAGAGGGAGCTTGGTCGCAGACTTCTGGCCTCTGCGGCGGCTGGTTCTTCACTGAGCTCTGCAGGTGAGCTTTTATACTTCTGGGTCTGCGCCGTGACTTCTGAGGGGGCGGGCGCAGGACCCAGTGGCTCCGCCCACATTGGTGTTAGGGGAGGTTTGTCTCTCAGCGGGGCTGTGGGGTATCCCACCGCCTCGCTACAATCATATTCTGAGAAAATTCCTGACAAGCTCTAATGTTGATCTTCTGTTAATAATGAAATTTTTCTGATTGTCAGTTTGGTCAGTAATGTGGTACATAAATTACCTGTTGTAACTCTGGAAATGTTTGTAAAATAGAATTTAATTAGTTATTTTGCCATTTTATTTCTTGGGAATATTGGTACAATTTTGAATGATATCTGTCACAAGGTGACATAAAAAGTAACTGGTAATTTCAATGTTGTAATATGAAATTGCAATTGACATGTGATAGGTTACACTATGGTAGCTCTGCAAATGAATTGCATACAATACAAATTGTTCTGCATTTTTAGTATTAAAGGAAAGATTGACATAAAATATTTAAATGTATTCTGAGCAGAACTTGTTTCAACACTTCTAGTTAAGGTTGACTAAGAGTTCCCATTATAAGCCCCCATTTTTAGATGCTTACAATTTTGCCATACTTTAGTCACTTGGGCTAAAATTCTCCATACTTACTCTCTCTCTCAGGCTGTTTATTAAGTTTCAGTAACAACAGTATCCAAAAATGGGTTTAGGGAAAAATAAATAGTTTTGCTTGTTATTTTTTTCACCCATCTGTTTCTTTTAAGAGGGGTAGTGCCTCAACAGTTTGGAGCAGGAACATTGTATTTGAGAGATGGCCAGTCCTGGGGATTAGAGGAGGTACATTGTTTTCCCAATGAAAATCCACCCAGATTTGATTGCTTAAAACCTCTGAAAATTCAGCAAATGCACCAGTTCTGCAGAGCTTTTTATAAGATTGTCACACAAATATCTAAGAATGGTTCAGCTCCACGGAGTTTCCTAAATATTCTATGCACTGTAGCACAGGGCAAGAGCTACGGGGATGGGGATACAATGGTACAGCAGCTGCTGTCACTTGTTTGACACCTAGGAAGGAGTGCCAGTCATGAGATCTAATATTGTCTTGTTAGCTCATTGGTATTAATTCTATGAGCTCCACAGTCCTTATTATTGAGCAAGTCCTCAAACTGCTACCCTTGGAGCTAAACATAATTTTCCCACTCTTTTGCCCACCCTGTTTACAGATGAGATAGCTGAGAAGTTGCAAAAAATCACTTGTGCGAGAGCTGGAAATAGAACCCAAGGTCCAGAAAAGTGACTGAGAATGCCCACCACAGAATGCACAACCCAGCATGGTGGGAAAGGTGACTGTTACAAGATGCTCTGCCTCTTTATGGGCCAGGGGACCTGGGGTCAGGGGACCCGAGGCCAGCCAGCCCTGTTCAGATACAGACTTTTTTAGAATAGGTGTTTTTGCCCGGGAGAGGGGATTATCAAATCCATCTGGGAAAGGGTCAGGTGATTCCTATAAAAGGCTGAAAGAGCTCAGTGGAAAGGACAGTTACAGGAAGTAATTGGGCTCCTGTAGTAGACTATGGAGGAAGGAGAAAAATATGCCTGGGGAAGGCCTCTGTGCCCCTACAGTCTTCTTTGGTTAGGGAAATAGGTGTATTTTGTGTTGGAGAGTTCTAAGAAAAAGGGCTTGATCCATACTTTGGGTTTGCTGTCAGTCCTTCCTATGCTGGGAAGACAGGCCAGCAGCTTCAAGTCACTTTGCATCTCTTAAATTCTGGGCTGCTTCAGGCATTAGTCCAATCCTTGACATAAAATACAACAGTCCTTCAACAGCCTTAACTGTCTGCTTATAGACAGTTCTGCAGTTCAGAATTGTTGAAGCAAAGAGCACTTCCCTACCTCCAATATCTGGCCCTTTCTCTGCTTCCAGTATGACTTTATGGCAGGGGCACGGTGTGTTTGTGTTTAGGCACTGGAATAGGTCCTGGGAGAGCTGGACTTTATTCTTGGCTCTTCCCAAGACTTCTTATGTGATGCTTGACAAGACTATTGATTATAATGCATTAGGACTGCACTAGCAACCTTAATTCTGGCATGTCCGAGGTTTGGAATGCCTCACTTTGCAACCTTAAATTTTTTTTAAGATAGCTACTACTTGTATAAACTATGCTGTGTAAAATAAAGACATGTATAGGGGTACTACAAGTCTGTTTTTTTGTTTTTAAATATTGGAACAGATCCAATATTTTGGATCTGTCAAATCTAAGGACTCCATCCTGCCACTTAGCTAGCTTTTGCTGGTGTCTGCCTGAATTATTAGAGTGGGAAAAAAGATTCTTAAACATGTGAATGACTCTGTATAGAGACTGGTTGGTTTATGCAATACTTCACAGAGCTAGAGACATTTATTCATTAGTAAATAATTAGCTTCATAATAATGTTTAGGCTTTCTCACTCATTATGTCCCTGAGGGGTTGAGTCTAAGCAGTCTTATTACATGTTTGCAAAACAGACTAAACAGAGAAGGGCAGGTGATATACAAAGGAGAACTGTATTGTAGTTTATCACATTTCTCTTTCTGATTTAAACATTTCTATTGTAGTAAAAAAAAATTGTTTGCAGTTAAATGGAAATGAAGAGTTACTTGTACATATCTGAATTGGAACTGCAGATGGGCGTTGATAAGATAATTACTATTTTTTTGTTTTGTTTTGTTTTTTATATATCAAAGACAGGGCTGGCTCCACGCACCAGCATTCCAAGCAGGTGCTTGGGGCGGCAATCTGCATGGGGCGGCAGTCCGGGTGTTTTTGCCCCCAAGCAGCACGCTGAATTGCCGCTGTGGACGGCGGGGGCAGTCCGTGTGCCGTTAGGGCGGCATACGCATTTCTGCGGCAGCGGCAATTCGGCGGCAGCTTCTATGTTCAGCTGTCTGTGGCAGCTCAGCTTCTGTCTTCTGGCTGAAGACAGAAGCTGCTGCCGAATTGCCGCCGCCGCGGAAACGTGTGTGCCGCCCTAACGGCACATGGACTGCCCCCGCCATCAGTAGCGACAATTTGGCGTGCTGCTTGGGGCGGCAAAAACAGTAGAGCCGGCCCTGATCAAAGAGAATGTTGTACTTATGAAGGCAAATAGAAAAATTCCTTATGACAATAGCTTCCCCCTCCACAATACCAGGATTCTAATGCTTTATCAGAATGCTTTAGTCTATAAAGAAAAACCTGCACTATAGATAGGGCCCTATCAAATTCATGGTCCATTTTGGTCAATTTCATGGTCATAAGATTTTAAAAATCATAAATTTCATGATTTCAGCTATTTAAATCAGAAATTTCACAGTGGTGTAATTATAGGGATCCTGACCTAAAAAGGAGTTGAGGGGGAGCTTGCAAGGTTATTGTAGGGGGGGGTGCGGTACTGCTACCCTTACTTCTGCACTGCTGCTGGCAGTGACACTGCCTTCAGAGCTGGGCAGCTGGAGAGCGGCAGCTGCTGGCCAGGAGCCCAGCTCTGAAGGCAGAGCCACTGTCAACAGCAGCACAGAAGTAAGGATGGCATGGTATGGTATTGCCACCCTTACTTCTGTGCTGCTGCCTGCAGAGCTGGGCCTTCAGTCAGCAGCCGCCACTCTCCAGCTGCCTAGTTCTGAAGGCAGCAACACAGAAGTAAGGCTGGCCATGCTTACTTCTGTGCTGCTGCTGGTAGGGCGCTGCCTTCAGAGCTCAGCACCTGGCCAACAGCCGCTGCTCTCCAGCTGCCCAGCTCTTAAGGCAGCACAGAAGGGTGGCAATACCGTTACCCTCCCTAAAATAACCTTGGGACTCCCCCAGCAACTCCCTTTTGGGTCAGGGCCCCCAATTTGAGATACGCTGGACTCCCCCATGAAATCTGAATAGTATAGGGTAAAAGCACACAAAAGACTAGATTTTTATGGGAGGAGACCAGATTTCACGGTCCGTGACACGTTTTTCATGGCTGTGAATTTGGTAGAGCCCTAACTATAGATGAAGAATAATGTTGCCATTAAATAGTCATATCATTGTAATGTCCTAGATTCTGATTTTCTTTAACTTTTTTGTGTTTATATCAGCAGTCAATCTGTGCAGTACACTATAGTGCAGCATAACATCCCCTATACAAATTGCGTCTGGAAGCATTTTACTTAAATAAGTGACACATTTACAGTTATAAACAAGAATAGAAGGATAAAATAAGTTAATAAATATAAGAATATGTAACAATACCCACTGTTAGCAGATACTAAACCATGGTTTATGACTTTTGGAGTCCTGACCTATTGAGGTGACTAGGAGCAGGAAATAAAGTCAAATCTATTGCAGTGTTTTTTATTTCAGTTTTTATGACTCAGTGAGATCCCAATCCTGAAAACACTTATGGGCATGTTTAACTAGACTATGAGTCAGAGTTACAGGGTAACAGCACATGTTTCAACCCCTCTGTGGTTCCTCAAAAGCACCCACAAACTTAAGATTTCAGACTTTCGGCAATCAGCTCTTGGACAGGGACCCTTGTGTCTCTCCCTCCTGACTGGGGGTTTTAAGGCTGCACAGCACCCTGCCATACACTTTGATACCCCTAGCAAGCCAGTTTTCCTAAATGCCACCACCTGTACTTTGCTTTCTGTGAAGATATCAGGGATACAATTTGACTGAGTTCAGAGGCTGACAGCTAGTTGGCTGGCTGATTAGCCCCGCCTGCTGCACCCAGAGGTGAAAGTAAGCTGGACTGGACCGGCTTCTCTGGCAGCGATTTAAAGGGCTAGAGGCTCTGACTGCTGCGGGTAGCCCCACGCCCTTTAAAGCACCGCCGGAGCTCTGGCAGCAGGGCTCGGGCGGCGCTTTAAGGGGCCTGGGGCTCCCCGCAGGGGCTGGAGCTCAGGACCTTTAAAATCCCGCCTGAGCCCATCAGCCGGAGCCACGGGACCCCAGCAGCCGGGCTCCAGCAGGGATTTAAAGGGCCCAGGGCTCCCTGCAGCGGCTGGAGCCCTGGGCCCTTCAAATCCCTGCCAGAGCCCTGCCACCGTTACCCCAGTGGCAGCAGGGCCCCGGAGGCGATTTAAAGGGTCTGGGGCTACCCACAGTGGCAGGAGCACTGGGCCCTTTAAATCCCTGCCCAAGTCTGGCTGCCGGAGCCCCGGGAGCTGGGCTCTGGCGGGGATTTAAAGGACCCAGGGCTCCCTGCAGCAGCTGGAGCCCTGGGCCCTTTACATCACCTCCGGAGCCCTGCTGCCACTGCCCCAGCCCTAGCCCAAGCCCTGCTGCCCTGGGGTAGCAGTGGCAGGGCTCCCGCCATGATTTTAAGGTCCTGGAGTGCCGTGGCAGCCGGAGCTCTCTAGGCCCTTTAATTTGCCCCTGAGACCCAGGGCTCCCAGCTGCCTCTGCAGCTGGTAGCTCCGGAGTGATTTAAAGGCCCTGCCACAGCCGGAGCCCCAGGGCCTTTAAATCTTGAAAGGCCTTGCCTCTTCCGATTGAGGCCATGCCCCACTCAGGACTCCGGCGTACCCATAAATCCTTTAAGTTACTTTCACACCTGGCTGCACCTGCTAAAGCCAGCAGCTTAACCCTCTGATCATCATAAAAGGAGGAGTCAGGCAATTAAAGGGAAGAGTTGCAGAATAAAAAAAAATGGACAGAAGGAAGACTGTGGGGGAAGTCCTATTATCAAAAGGCTCTCAGGTAGAAGCCAGGAACTTTGGTTTGAGGAACTTATGGGGAGCAAGGGACAGACTCAGGGAAGATTTGACCTTGTTTGTTGAGGAGACTTGAAATTAAAGAAAAAGAAACCACAACAACTGACTCTATTGGAAATTAAATTCCCTGGACTCAGTGAGAAGGTTTCAGGCAGAATTTCCCTAGGGAAAGCTCTGGCTCAGCAAGAATGTACCAGGGTCCCGCCAGAAGACGGCCCCAATCTCTTAGACACCCTTTCTCCAAGTTAGTATTTTTTTTCTTTCTATCTATCGATCGATCGATAGATAGATATAGATAGCTCTGAATGCAATATATATATAAACAAATCTGAATGCACTCTATACATTCCAGGAATCACCCATCATACTCATCAGTAGGCCAAAGTCTTTCCAATCTTTCAGCAAAGGTTGGGGTCCCCCGAAGATCCAATGTCCTGTCCATTTGTTGCGTTAAAAGGAAGACACCTCCCGCCACTCAGCCTTGATATCCCAAGTTCTTCTTTGTCCCTTGCCCATTCTCAGAGACTTCCCTAAACCAGTTTGTGCAAACCACCCTGGAGACACTACTTCTCTGGAGCTATTTTCAATCTCTGGCACTGCACCCCCTTCTGTTTTCAGTTCCTGGACAAGCTGTGGTAATCCTTCCCCTAGGGAGTTGCTTTGGGCTGCACAGATAGCCCTGATGCTGGCCTTTGGGCTTCTTTGAGACCCAGAATAAATTAATCTTAAATTCCTTAATATAAAGGTTTAGAAAAGCCAAAGCAACAACAACAATAAAACAAAAAAAAGAACCATATTTGCAAACAAGTTGTAACATATTTAGTGTGACTTTTTTCTCGTTATGTATGAAAGCATTGCTAGTTATGGAAAACATTGCTAGTTAGTTTAATGGAAACTAAATTTGTTAAGAGATAAGGTGATAACACTTTATTTATACTTGCAAGACACAGAAACTTTTCTTTCTGGAAATTTACACAGAAATTTGCTCAATGGTTTAAAGGTTATCAGTTAAAAATAACTTTTAAAAAAAATATATGCCGTTAGTCTAAACTTTTCCTTCAATGCCCTCTAGTAGTAGTTTAAAATTTAGGTTTGGTTTACTCTAGACACAATGTCAGACATAACTAGCTTTCTTTCTTCTTTAAATAATTAAAATATTAAAGTTATTTGTATTGTTTCATATTGGATGTGGATTTATGGGCTGGTGTAGATTTGTTTTTGAAAGGAATACATAGTGTAAGAATGAATATGTATAGTGTTATATGTGGTTGTAAAGCTAGGTAGCATGTAAGGTGTTTGGGTGATCTTTTTTAACTAGGGAATTCCTAGTATTTAAATGATTGTGTTGATGGGAAATGCACTCCCATAATCTTAAATGAAAGTTAATTGCATATTTTATATCAATCAATAAAAAGTGTGTTACAGACTCTACTAAAGCTACAGGAACAAGAGAAAAAATGTTCTATTTTTTCTTTGAAATGTTAAAAAATAATCCTTTTGGAAGTGATGTTTTCAAACTTTTCAAGGGGTTTTTGTTTGGTTGGTTGAGTTTTTTTGCACGAGTAAGTGTATTTTCATCACTCTTGAGACTAATTTCATTTTCCAGCTTTAATGAGATAAAAATAAAACAAATGAACTAATAAAAATAAACTCCTTTCATTCCGTGGTCTAAATTCTGTTCAAAAGTAAACCAGTTTTCACTGGTGATAAAGAGAAAAATTTGACTCTGTTTGCTTATGTGCTATTGTATTTACCCTCAGACTACTTTGCTAACAGTAATGTTTCTTTAACATTGTTTGTATGGTTTTTTAATACATTACCTATACTTTTGATTGAACATTTGCTGTTAACACTTGTAATTTATTCTACAGGGAAGGAAATAAGTGTCAGCTTGTGTAAATTAGTCATCAATGAAGTTAGCCCAAATTAGACTAGCTGATGATCTTACCATATACATAACCACAAGACCAAGCAGTTGATGTAGAAAAAAAAGTTAGTCCTTCCATGTTTAATATTAAACTATTTCCATTTGTCCCATCATCTCATGGGTGTATGCTGATATTCTTTCCTTCTATCAGTTTCAGGCACAGGAGAATCCAAAGAGCTTTTGAAATCAGCATGAAGTGCCATGAGCAGCTGAACCACATGCTATTTTAAGTTCTTTGATGTTTCATTCGATCACACACACATTTCTAGTCCTGCAGGGATCAGACATTCTGTGACCATATGGAAGTTCTCTGAATAGCCCATTGTCAAAAGCTGTGGGAATTGTGGTTTTCATATATAATATTTATACAACATGGAACTTGTATCTTGCACTATTGAAGTTGATGGGAGTTTTGCCACTGACTTCAGTGGGAACAGGTTTGGGCCTGTGCTGACTTCTTTCATTCTTTGTTTCTTTCTTCCATTTGGGCTTTAGCTGTTAATCTATTATGCTTCCTTTTGCAAAGGCGTACTATTCCCTTTTCATCTTCCTTACACAGAGTAAGAGAATCAAGCGCTGTTTCAACCAGTCCAGCACTGCAGGAGAGTTGTAACCTGGTATAAGGCTGTTGTCTACAGTTGAAACATGAGCTGAAAAAGCAACAAATTCTGGAACACTGTAAAAATTCTAAAATCCACAATTTTATTGTGGATGTGATTTTTCAGAAGACTGGAACTGAGATTCTGCCTGCTCTGTAAATCATAACTCTTCTAGGTGAACTATAAGGAGACCTGTTTTTGGCCAAGACTATGGGAAGCTACTAAGATTTTCTGTTAAAAGTTGTGGTTTGCATATCTTGCCAAGGGCCTGGCAAATTACTGAGCCTCCCCCAGTGGGATGTGGGGATAGGGAAGTGCCAGCTCTTTGTGGAATCAGACCCCAGATGTTTAACTCATTTTCTCCTTTAAAAAAAAATGTCATCACATTGCAACATAAAAAGAGAGATAGAGAGAGAGAGAGAGAAAAGAGTTAATGAGTTGATTCCTACAATGTTATGTAACAAACTGAGTTTAACAGGATCATGACTCAAGTCACAGGTTCCCCAAGAACATATGCCTTCACAGGATTGGGGCCATAATTCCTATTGTCAGCAATTCTGTTGATCTTTAATTAAATTTTAATTACTAAAGGTAATAATTGGAGATATACCAATCTCCTAGAACTGGAAGGGACCTTGAAAGGTCAGCAAGTCCAGCCCCCTGCCTTCACTAGCAGGACCAATTTTTGCCCTAGATCCCTAAGTGGCCCCCTCAAGTATTGAACTCACAACCTTGCATTTAGCAGGCCAATGCTCAAACCACTGAGCTATTCCTCCCGGCCTCCCCCCAACTAAAACAACAGAAAAATCCCACCCAGTATTCTGTGATAGTGCCCCTAAAGCCACATCCTGGTTTCACTCCTTTATTGCTCAGACAAAACTTCTGTTGACTTCATAGGAGTTTTTTCCTGAATAGGAGCTGACGGAGAAAGCCTCCCTTCATCCCACGGCCCCCATCCTACCCAATTGCACACACATAGAAGATCCAAAATGCTATCCATTCTGTGTGGTTCTGCATGAGTCTGGTTGAGTGCAGGCCCTGTAGATGACATGGAAGGGAGAAATGACACCCATAGCAGCCACAGGAGAGATGCTTTGCATTGGCTGTGCGTCAAGGAGTAGGATTAGGATGGCTGATGGTGAAGTGTGGATGTGGTTGGAGGAGGGGTTCATTGACCAAAATTGCTTTGTAGGGGAACATGGTGGCCTGAGAATTGTAGCATTCACTGCAGAGTAACTCTGCATGTGCTGGTGGATGTAAGGAGTATGTTTCCATCTTCCATAGATGTTAAGGTGCACAAAGCTTGTTTACTTTCATTATTTGGGTAATGAAGATTGCACACTAAGAACATAGGAATGACCATACTGGGTCAGACCAAAGATCCATCTAGCCCAGTATCCTGTCTTCCAACAGTAGTCAATGCCAGGTGCTTCACAGGGAATAAACAGAACAGCTAATCATCAAGTAATCCATCCTTTGTTGCCCATTCCCAGCTTCTGGCAAATGGAGGCTAGTGACATCATCCCTGCCCATCCTGGCTAATAGCCATTGATGGACCTATTCTCTATGTATATACTTAGTTCTTTTTTGAACCCTGTTATAGTCTTGGCCTTCACAACATCCTCTGGCAAAGAGTTCATGATTTTATAGACCTCTATCATATCTTTTAGTCATCTCTTTTCCAAGCTGAACAGTCCCAGACTTATTAATCTCTCCTCATATGGAAGATGTTTCATAATCCTAATCATTTTTGTTGCCCTTCTCTGTACCCTTTCCAGTTCAGATATATCTTTTTTGAGATTGGGTGATCAGATCTGCACGCTGTATTCAAGATGTGGAAGAACCATGGATTCATATAGAGGCAATATGATGATTTCTGTGCTATTATTTATCCCTTTCCTAATGACTCCCAACATTCTGTTAGCTTTGTTGACTACCACTGCACATTGAGTGGATATTTTCAGAGAACTATCCCCAATGACTCCAAGATCTCTTTCTTGAGTGGTAACAGGTAATTTAGACCCCATCATTTTATATGTACAGTTGGGATTATGTTTTCCAATGCACTTTACTTTGCATCTATCAACATTGAATTTCATCTGCCATTTTGTTGCCCAGTAACCCAGTTTTGTGAGAACTGAAGGCTGTGGAACTGTGGTAACAAATCAAGTAAACTGTTGCCCCATAGACTATTACTGCAAAATTCTGTGGTATTAAAATTAAGCCTCTTCTCAGTTTACCAGGATTTTTACACAATAAATTTTATGTATTTACACTTTCCAGCTAATACTGCTCCTCTGAAAAATACGTGGAAAAATACTCGAGTGAAAGTAGTCATGAATTCTTATGAAAATCTATTCTTACACGTGAAAAAGCATAAAATGGATAGTTGTACACAGCTCTATTTGTGATACTATCATTAATATTTTATCAACAGTCTTACAGATCTTGTAACACGGTGATAATAATTTACTCGCGGTTACAATGTAAGCAAATAAAACCCCTTACAGTACCTCTGGTAAAGGGAATCTCATTCATTTTTTTTTCTTTGCACAATTTTATGAAAATTTCTTAAGTTCTTTAAAAGTGATGCATTTTTGGTTGTAAAAAGGTGTACAGATTTAATAATATATCTAAATATATGGATCCAGTCCTGTGAAGTGTTAAGCATCTTTAATGTCCAATTATGTCAATGGACATTGAAGGTGAGCCACACCTTGCAAGGGTCAGCCCTCTAGTTCTCAGTCCAACCTGGGGCCTTGTACTTTATATGTAATAAATCCAATTGTTACATTAGGATCAAATCCAGTTGGTTGCAATCATATTTTGAATCAGCAGTCACTAGTCCCAACTCCCAGTGTAACTGGGAAAACCAGTATGATCTTGAACTAAAACAGTGGTTGGTGGGTGTTAGAAAATACACAAACATTTCATTGAATTATTTTTAAGGCTGAAACATAACTTGTTCTTTACTTAGCCTCAAAGGATCCACCTTAAAAGTGGGAAACTTGATTCGCTTCAAAGAAGTTACTCCCTATTTACATTGGTGTAACTGATAGAATCTAGCGCAATCTCTTTATTGTCCCAGTCTCTCACCAGTGTCCCCGTTTCTCCTCATCTCCAGGCTTTTCCTGTTTGTTACTATTTATTGGCCTTCACCACATTTTTTTTTTCAATTTTGTGTTGGTATTAGAAGCTGAATAGTTCTCATTATTTTTTACATGAATAAAATTATAATGTTGCATTCATGACAGTATGGTGGTTGTGGATTTGTAGTCTCTATTATAAACCTTGTGCTTTAATGAGCCTTTCTGATTACCATGTGTACAGCTTTCTTTCAGTATTATACATTTAAATAAGCTGTACTCATTTATCTCCAAATAGTGTAGACTCATAATATCACATGCTAAAGAAAGAAAGTAATTGAACATATAGGAAACCAAGAAACTTTTTTCATATTGTTGTTAAACAATTCTCAGGTCTTCTGCTTGTTACTAGCTTTATCAAATATTGAGCTGAGCTGATAAGCCATTAAACATTTTTTATGGTAGGCAGGCACCATATTTCTTTATAGTCAGGTGGGCTAGATGGTTATTTCTTATTAATTAAACTGATGACATTTACATTTTAAAATGAATAAAGCCACTCTTTTGATGGCAGTGTTTTAAATGACCTGAAACAATAGGGTATGATTTTAAAATAAGTGGCTAGTCATTAACAGTTTACAGTATTTCGTATTCAGTGTAATAAAGATAATCATGGTGTACTAATGAATATATAACTTGTACTTAATAAATTGAGCAAATTATAATTATGTATACACATGTAAAAAATAAAACCCACTATAGCACAAACTGTCTCTTGGCCAAAATATCAGTTCATGAGTACAATAGGCCCCTCCAAATTCACGGCCGTGAAAAACATGTCACGGACTGTGAAATCTTGTCTCCCCCATGAAATTTGGTCTTTTGTGTACTTTTACCCTATACTATACAGATTTAATGGGGGAGAAAAGTGTTTCTGAAACTGGTGATCCTGACCCAAAAGGCATTGCAGGTGTGGGGGTTGTAAAGTTATTGTAGGGGGGCGGTCATGGTATTTTCACCCTTACTTCTGCACTGCCTTCAGAGCTAAATGGCTGGAGATTGGGCCCAGATATAAAGGCAGTGCAGATGTAATGGTGGCAATACCACAACCCTGCTAAAATAATCTTGACCCCCCCCACACACACACATACACACTACCCTCTTTTGGGTCAGGATCCCTACAGTTACAATGCCATAAAATTTCAGATTTAAATATCTGAAAACATTAAATTTATGATTTTTAAAATCCTATGACCATGAAAATGATCAAAATGGACCGTGAATTTCATAGGGTCCTATTCATAAGGTTCCCTCCTCCCCCCTTTTTAGCCATGAACTATACCTGTGTATTGTGGATTCCTCTACAGCTTGACTTAAAATCATTATGAAAATCTGCTTTCCTTTGCATAGCATTTCATGAGTGTCTTATGAAACATTTCAGATATGCAATCAAATGATGGACACTATTGCCCAGTAGGGGCACAAAAAGAGACAAGGGGAGGAACTGGCTCAGGTGGCAAGGAGATTGCATGCTATCAAATATTTATGAACTCACACAAAAATAGAGTCCACATGCTTAGATGACTGGGTGGCTTGATAATGGGATTATGGAGCCTTTCATTTCCATTGCCCATGGTGAGAGGTCATATGGTTTGGGTGTTTTCTTGTTGGTAGTAGTGACTAGATCCTCAGCTATAAGAATACTTTCCAATTGCCTATTGGTGTTAGTGTGGTTGTACTGTAACATAAATAAAAACAAACAAACACAAAACCCTCTTTCCTTTGACTGTTTGGAGTCTATATGTTTCTAGGGGCTTTAAAACAAATAAACAGTTATAAATGTGGCAGGTGCAAATGCAGCAAACAGTGTGAGATCCAAGATATTTCCTTAGAGGCAAAAGAATCCATGTTGTTGATAATGGCCAAATCCTGAGCTGGTGAAGTCAGTGTAGCCACAAGAAGTCACAGTTAGGTTGATTTACACCAGCTCAGGATCTGACTTTAAATCTTATTTGGCTGCCTGTAAAATCCTTTGGAGGAAAGGGGGCTGTTAATGTGCAAGTGCATATTAACAAAGTCTCTTCATAGCATGTGAACAACTCTCTCTTAGAAGCACTCAGTGTTTTAAGACCATGATCAAGGCTGCTATCTTTCACTCTGATGAAAATCTACAGAGCATTTGAAATCATCATAACCTGACGTTTATTCTTTATAATATAGTCATAAACTGACATGCAATTTGCAGTATTTCTTAACTTCTGTCTTTAACCAGTTTCCCAAACTGTAGGATGAGAGGCTCCATATGAAGATTTTGCTATATGAAAAGCTGCATTGCTACTTCATGTTATTTTTGCAGATATCCTGGTATCAAAGCAAAATGGATTAAGAAAATGGAATTCTGAAAAAAAAGCAGTCCTTAACATCAGGATTTTAACAGATGACTTAATGTAAAGAGAGAAAATGATGGAGTGGGGGATAATGTAGTTTTATTTGTTTGTTTTTTTTATTTATCCTATTTGATATCTTTTCACACCCCGGCTTTCACCTCAGGCCAAATCAATTTCCTCCAGACTAAACTGTTTGCTCTTTTTGAATTGATTATTGACAGAATAGAAGTTTGAATTTAAGTAAAAATTGAGCTAATCTATTTCACTAAATTCATATCTCTTTGCTGTGTTTAAGCCCTGTATAACAACCCTGCTGTATTGATTGTAATTTTGTGCTGCGTTTTTATTCTCAACTACTTCAGCACCAGCTGGCGTCACTTCTGTGAGGCAATGTTGCTGGCATATCAATGCATTAGTAGCAGTTCGGATAGGGAAATTGTTAGAGCAAATCAGTTCCAAGATACTGCGTCCTGCCCATGGATGAATTCTGCCCAGTGGAGGCTAAAACATAACTGTATGTCACTTCTGTTTACCACATCTTGTCATCTTTTTTTCTCTCCCCAACTCCCTCCGTATGTCATCAGTCTGGTAGTACTATTTACCTCATTAACAAACATTGCCATGCTATGGTTTCCTTAATAAATACCTTTAAAATCTGTAAATCTTCTTTTTTGAGCACCTTTAAGATGGTGGCCAGAGAACCTTCCTGTGAAGCTTAACTCTGTTTTTATTTGTCATATGTGATCTGAGTTTAGTAATACAAACCTTTAACATCCAGAAATATCAGACAGCTAACAGTTATATATGTTGTAGTTGTTATCTGCTTATTCAATGCATACAGTTTTATAAAAAAAATTATCTCTGTATTTTATGACAAATGGATTCAGGAAAAAACACCAAATAACTCTTCTAGGTTAAGAGTAAGGAGTCAAGGAACAAGATTAAGACAATTAACTCTTTAAATACTAAATTGTAACGGTTACATGGAACATTAATGAAGTGATCCAATGCCCCATGAAGAGAAGGGGAATGTTTCTGTTGAATTTGGTGGACACTGAATTAGGCCCGATTGGAGCTGAGGATGGATATAGTTGTCTGAAATGAACATATTCAGAAGTATTTATCGATTGTAGTTCCCTTAAGAAATTTAAAATATTTCTTCTATTATTTCCTCCTTTTTGTTGACCTAGATAAAGCCTTCAAGCCGTGATCTAACCTCCCCTTCCTCCAATGCCTTTAACATATTATGTGTAAAGGAAATAAAAATATATTATTTTAGAGACAGATTAATTCCTCCAAGATCACAAGGCATTAATGGTTGATATTGATCTTCACTTTACCACTGTTAATAAGCATTGTTTAGGCAATTGACAACTTCTTGTCTTGTTCTCTCTTTAACAGAAGCTGCAGAATTCCTTAACCTCAGATTTTATTAATTTTAGTGTAGCTTAGAGAGAACCAAATTAAATAAAACCTTTGCTAGGAAACTCAATGCCTGCTTATTTTTCCTGAGAGAGCACCATACGTTAAAAGGTTTAATAACATATCCATTATCAATGCCAGGAAAAAAATGTTTAAAATCCTTAATTTTGCTAGCTTTCATGCGTTACAGATAACTTAAAAAAAACCTACATGATAAAAATTCATAGGTAAGTTGATAACAATTGAAAGACAGCTAGAAGCCAGTTCTGAGGAGCAGCTTGAAGCATGTGTGAACCTTAGCCCTACCCAAAACTTTTACTAAAATGTAGATCAGCTTGTTTAAATTTCACTCCATCCCTAAATACATTATTAGAACCAATAGGAATTGTGAATTAGTGACTATCCAAACCATGGACTGCAGAAAAGATGAAGGATGAAAGGTTCCCATAAAATACCTGGCCAATAATTTAAAAGAATAACAAACATCAGAGTATATGTCAGGACAGAAAAATAGCTAAATTCATTAAAAAATACATTATTTGCTAAAAACAGGTCACATAACTCTAGATCAGGGGTCGGCAAACTCCGGCAAGCGGCTCGCCAGGGTGAGCACCCTGGTGGGCCGTGCCAGTTTGTTTACCTGCGGCGTCGGCAAGTTCGGCTGATTGCGGCTCCCACTGGCCGCGGTTCGCTGCTTCAGGCCAATGGGGATGGCGGGAAGCCACGGCCAGCACATCCCTCAGGCCACACCGCTTCCCGCTGCTCCCATTGTCCTGGGTCGGCGAACCACGGCCAGAGAGAGCCACGATCGGCCGAACCTGCCGACGCGGCAGGTAAACAAATTGGCCCGGCCCGGCAGGGTGCTTACCCTGGTGTGCCACCTGCCAGAAGTTGCCAACCCCTGCTCTAGATAAATAGCAAATCTAGATACATAGCAATGGTCCTTGGAAAAAAGAGAAAGCGAATGGCTGCTTCAGACCCAAGAACAAGGCAGTGCACAGTGAGGTTAACTTGCAGTAGGGCGCAGTCCTGCATTGGCAAAGAGAAGGAACTAGATGACCTAGTACATCATTTCCATCTCATACTTCTATGAGGCTTGAGTGTTTGTCACTAACGTCAACACACAGAAAATGGGGAGTCTGGCATATTATTTTAATATCTGCACCATCCGCTCCTTCACACAAAAAAAGACCATTAAGATTTTGACTTGGATTGATTGCCCAGTTTTTCGAGTGGACATCTCACTGTGTGTGAATTCATTACTGATCATGATTTTCGCAAGTAGCAGGGTCTTAAAAAAGCTGAGCCTGGAGTAACTTGGAACAGTGATTTCTGTCTTATATATATATATTGTGTGTGTGTCTAGCATGTCTCTTGGATGGACAGATAGGCAGGGTATAGTGGTGCTGTGCCCCCACATTTGTTTATACAGAGCTATTTCTCCTGGGTTCTTTTTCTTCCACATATTTTCTAGATGGAATAGGTGGATGTGGGAAGAAACAGAGAGATTTTATCATGGACAAACAAAATCATATATATGAACAAGAGAGAGAGAGAGAGCATGCAATGATTTTCTCCCTCGTGATAAAATCTCTTTCTGTTTCTTCCCACATCCACCTACTTCATCTAGGAAATATGAGGAAGAGAAAAAACCCAGGAGCAATAACTCTATATAAACAAACATGGGAGCATATCAACTTTATACTGTGCCTGTCCAAGAGACATGCTATGTGACTAGCATGCTATCTCCCACATTTAGAAAAGAGTTGCTTGGGCAATTTGATGTGGGTGGCATCTATTTTGGATCTATAAGTATTCACATGTAGCTTTCATTTACCTGGAAGTTTAATAATGCCCTCTGTTCTAAACCTATGGACCTTCACAAATAAAGTGGAGCACAATTACAAATCTCAATCCTATTACAAATCTCTGCATAAAACCTGACATAACATAGTTCTGGTCTGTACAGACCTTAGTGAGGATGCCTCTCCTAGAAAGCATCAAAACAAGAAAAAACTGTTGCCTTTATATATATATATAGATAGATAGATAGATAGATAGATAATTTATAGTTATAGTTAGTTGTTTAGTTTAGTTATAATGGATCAAAATAAAATGGAGTGTAATTTGAGAATTTACATGTAAGAAGTATTCGTTTGGAAGTGAGTGAATTGAGCTTGTGCATAAATCTAAATGCATTGTTTGCTGTATTGCTTCTTGCAGAATAGTGAATATCATTTTTGACAGAATATATATTTTAAAAAATCCAAGAAAAGT
Organism: Mauremys mutica; assembly: GCF_020497125.1. Taxonomy (NCBI): domain Eukaryota; kingdom Metazoa; phylum Chordata; order Testudines; family Geoemydidae; genus Mauremys; species Mauremys mutica. Next base: position 154,278,839 of record NC_059073.1, read on the forward strand.
CATGGCAGTATTTTTCCCCATTCTGCTATAGCAAAAAACCTTTAAAAATATTCACTGCTGCAGAAAAACCAAATACAGCCCCTTGGGCTTGGAAAGGCTTTGTGTCACTCACAAACATCCTTTTCTGGCAGACACCCAAAGTCCTAGCCTGTCTTCTTTAGCCAGAAGGAGGGTTACTGTGTTGTGGGGCCTTTGAGGGAGGAGAAGGGAGAAAATGAGGGACTCCTGTAGTCCACTGCTCAACACTGAAATAAACTAAAAGATGCCCAGCTACATTTCTTTTGGATTTTTCCCTGGGACTCTTTGTTAATGTCATCTAATACTGCCAAATTGTTTTCCCTTGTACTCTGGCTCTGTACATATTCATTTACTGTGGGCCAGTCATATACCATCTGCATAGGAGGGCCATACACCAAATGTACAGATGACACATTTAAAAGAGGATTACAGATGATGGCCTGAAAGTTGTTATCTTTCCTGTATTTTGTCTTTTGACAAGTTTGCACCTGCATGTACTTATACCGTTTTCTATCTACATATTAGTCTTTTTAGTTTGGAAATGCCCTGGATGATCAGGAAAATAATTTTACTTTTGTTTACTAACTCTATGTAAGAATGGAGATTTAGCTGGAGTGACTTCCCTCTTAAAAATAATGGACCAAATTTGACTCAGTTTTACTTCCATTAAAGCCAATGGAATTACAGTGTGTTAGAATTTAGACCAATCAAATCACATTCAATGAAGATAGCTGTAGCTGGATTTGTATGTTGGGGAGATAAGGTTGCCAACTGTAATATTTAAAAACCGGACACTCTAGCAGGAGTGCTGGTACCTCCCTTTTCCCATCGCTTTCCCCTGAGGACCTGCCTCTGCCCAGCCCCTTCTCCCTAAGGCCCCATCCCCACATTCACTTCTCTTCCCCCCTCTCTCCATCGCACACTGCTTTTTCCATCTCCCCCACTCCCTGAGTGGGTTGGAATGGACTCACCTGCAGAGCTGGGACTGGGAGCTGCAGCTGCCAACGCAGGTAGCAGACGGCCCCAACTAAGTAGGGACTGATGCGGGTGATGACTCAGCACTGCCCTTGCCCTCAGTAACCAGACTTTGTGTGATGCTTTGTAGATCTGACTGGATACCATCAGGTCCCCTTTTCAACCAGACTTTCCAGTAGAAAACTGGACACCTGGACACCCTATGGGAGAATGGGAGGAGAAATGGACCTACCTTAACAATTTTCCTCGTCCTTAAGTACCAGGCTGATAGGCCAGACATCCACTTTGTGGATCCAAGAAAGTGGATGCATATAGAAAGTCACCCCCTGAAATATGTAGAGGTAGAGGGCTGGGAAGTAGAAGGCTATCAGACTCACGGTACGTCTACACTACAGCCGGGATCGATGCTCTGAGATTGATTCACCAGCGGCCGATTTAGTGGGTCTAGTGAAGACCCACCAAATCGACAGCAGATCGCTCTCAAGTCAACCCCTGTACTCTACTCCCAATGAGAAGCATAAGGTAAGTCGACAGGAGAATTTCTCCCGTTGACCACTCGCGGTGTACGTCTCATGGTAACTCGACCTAAGTTGCATTGCGTAGGTCAATTTACCGCGGGTAGTGTAGACATAGCCTCACTCTCCAGAGGACAGCTCTTGTTAAGGAGAAAAGCCTGGTGCCAGATCTGCACAGTGTAAGTAGGAGCTTATGGGTGTTAGGACATCACTGATCGACTTGGGGTATGCTGCTTTACCTGCTCAGCATCAAACTGCAAGGATGGGTGACTGAATATTGCTCAGATGAATATTGCCCAAAAGTACAGTTTTATATTCTTGTTCTAATGTATACCACAATGCTGTAGCTTGAGTTTTAACCCTGAAGCAGATGTTTACATTATTTATATAATGAGTAACTTGCTTGACATGGTAATAGCCTTTTAGCATAGTTTTTGTATGTAACTTCCTGTTTTTGTTTTTTTTTAGGAAATTGAAAAAGTAGAATTCCTATAATGTGGAACCATATTGACTCCTCACTTGTGTCAGCACAGGTCTAAATACAGGGCCTTTATATCCACAACACAGAACTTTATTTATATAGAGCAATTTATCACATGAGCTAAAGCAGTAACAGGTAATAGTATTAGGTTGTTGTAGAGGAGGATGTAAAACATACTTTGCTAGTCATTTCTACAATTTTTTTTGCTAGTCAGCAGTAGGAAGGAGGGAATTAGTATTGCTGGGTTCTATTACTGACTTGGAAGGGAAGTGTGGTCTAGTGGTTACAACACAGCCAAGTATATGGACCTGGCACATTAATTTTGAAAGGCTATGGGGATCCTCGGATGAGACTTGGAGCATGCCATTTTAGTGCCATGGCTTCTATTCCCATCTGTGCCAGAGGAAGGCACTTTGTACAACTTCTCAGTTATCCCATTTGTTAAATGGTGGGAATTATATTTCTTGTATCCCAAATGTTAGGATATAAGGCCTTACTCAATAATATGTGAAGTAAATATAAATCATTAACATCAGTCGGCAGAAGAGATACTAAAACTCATGTCTTCCTCTTAGCTTCCAACCAAGAACTCTTTTTTGTTCCTACCAGCTCTGCTTATTTTTATATATAAATTAGAAACATATACTAATATCTAAACTGACAAAATCTGGCAAATATCTAAACTGACAAAATATTAACTTCTAAAAAACCTCGTCCTTCACTCCTCACAAGAGTAAAAAAGCTCTACCTGCTTAAACCACTTTATGGAGAAAAGCTTGATTAAACAGACAGACTTTGCAATGTTTCCTGAATGTCAGCAATCTCTGGTTCAGTTGACTCAAGAGGGAAAGCAAATTCCAGTCAAAGGCCCTCTCCTGAATATTCCCATACCTAAACTTCAGATGTTTGTCTAAGGATTGTTAGCCTAATTGCCTCAGCTGACTCAAATGTTGGGTAAAAGTACAAAGAGAGAGGGAGTCTCTGAGATTACCAGTATTTAAATTATAAAAGAGCTTTATAGTGCAAAACCAAGTCCTTGATTTGCATTCAGAAATGGACTGGAAACAAAGCCTCACAACAACCATATTGAGATAGATTAGTATAGTGTTCTTATTTTACATAAGGAAATTGAGCCAAAGTGGCTGACACTAAGTTACAATGAAAGTTGGTTGCAGAGGCAGAAGGAAAACTCATATGTCCTGCTTTTCAGGCATTTACTTTAACCACAAGAACAACATTCCTCCACTTCCTTTGAGAAATAGTAAATATTTGAGAGAGAGGGAGAGAGAGAAAGAAAAGATGTAATTTGTTATTGGATATGAGCCCAGGGTTGCCTGACTTGAGCACATTGTCAAGTGAATTTTGGCAAAATTTGATTAAAAATATTAAAGCTGAACATCTAGTTGGCATTAAGAATATTTCTGGCATTTGGGAAGTGCAAAAGGAAATGTTGAATATGCTAATGAAATATCAATACAGTTTTGTTTACCAAAAAGACATTGGCTATTTTTTTAATCCACTTAGAAAGAAGGTTACTACCAGTGTGTAAATTATATTATGTACCCTAATGCATCCAAGGAAAGTTACTTTACATAGAAATTACATCTCAGTTAAATAGCTTTATGTACATGCCACAGGTAGAATTTCAATTACTGTTTGGCTTCTACTAGCAAGCCATGCAAAATCTATTTGAAAGGCAAGCAGAAGAAAAGTAATGTTTCCTTATAACATGTAAAGAAAGGGTCAATTTACCTTAATCCTAATCCTAAATGGAGGAAGCAATTGCTTTTTGGAATATCCAATGTAATTTGTTTCATGGTGCATGTTAGATAGCACTTTCTCAAGATGATGGAACATATTAATTGATTTTGTAGCTTAGTGACACCAGGATAAGTGATTCTCTCAATCATACAGCACAGCTCTGGGACTTGTTTTCTTTGTTTTTTTATTTTCCTTTCAGTTTGAAAGGTTTATATCAAATATGTGGAAGGCACTTGATGGGAGAAACATACCATTCAATATATAATTAGTATGATGTATGCAACAGCCAGTGTCTGTGTTTAGTTGACTTATTGATGTTATATAAGTTCATTAGGAGCTTAGGAGAAAAAGCATTTCTCTCTGGACTGTAGCTGAGACAGGGACAAAAATGTTCCTTAATGTACAAGTATATGTGGAAAACAGCACCTAGGCATTCTGCAATGAGGGATAGTTTATTTTTCATGCAAAAATGATGTCACCAGTTTTGTTATTAATGGACTTTTGAAAATGTAATTGTTAATATTAGTTTTCCATGCAACAATACAGAAATTTGTGTAGGTAACAATAAGTTATTAATAAGGAACATAACCAAGATACTAAGGTGCAGAGATACCATCCCTCCCTAATTTTTCATAATACTCACAATTATTTACATCTCATTATGAAATTAGTAATTCAGGTTTAAATTTACACATTTTGTAAGATTAACTGTGTGCATGCACACACATATATAAAGCATGTGTGTCACTCATCACCACTCGGGTCTGACAAACACAGCAAACAGCACTACTGGGAACTGTCTTCTCCACCGCCCCCATAGCACACGTGCAGACTGCACAGTGAGGGTCTGATAGGAGGCAAGCATGGTAAGTTTTTTAATGGGTTGGGGTGCTGCTGTATTTACCACCCAAGCCAAAGGCTGGGCATTGCATTCTAACTGCTTCATGTGGATCCTGCTGCACCATGTTTCAATGTACCTATGTACCTAAAGCCCACCAGCAGGATGCATATGGGGCAGTTGAAATACAACACACAGTGTGTGGCTTGGATGGTGAATCCAGCACCCCAAACCCCACTGACAATTTCCATGGCTTTGCCTCCTATCAGACCAGTACTGCTCAGTCTCAAGGGAGAGAAGCTGGAGAGGAAGGAGGAGGAGGAAGAGAGATAACACAACAGGGGAAGATCATCCTGGGAAGGAGTTCCAGGCCCAAGACTGGCCAAGGTAATTAATGGCCCCAGTCACCATAGGAGGACATCTTTCCTAGGGCCAGTCCTCCCCTTCCCAGTTTGGGGCAAGGGAGCCAGAAGTGTAACAAGTGGCGAAGGGCAGAGGTGGAGAGAGGTCCTAGTGTCTCCAGGGGGAGGAGAGAGAGAGATCAGTAGTTCCAGGGAGAAGGGAAGGGTTAGAGAGAGTTCTCAGTTTCTCTAACATACACAGGAGTGCATGTAAAATGCACCTTAGGTGTTCAAGGTGTTACCCCAGATCCCCTGTCTGTATTTGGCTTAGCACTTTCAACACTTGCTGCCAGTCCCAGGAATCTCCCTATTTCCTCTCTCTATTTTTTTTTTTTTTTTACAAACTTCCCTAAAAGTCTCAGAGCAAGACTGGCATCTCTGCAAGGTGGAATTCTTTGCTTAGTTATCAAACTCTACTCTTTTCCAGACATTGCAAATCCCACTATGTAATACTACCAAGTTATCTAGCAGGGAGAGAACAACCCCACTGTGTCTCTTCCCACTCCTTTCCCACGTTTTATTCCCCAAAACCTCCATTCATAGACTCAGAATTACAATATGCCAAGTGTAGCATCTGTATGAATTACAATATGCCAAGTGTAGTGATCTGATACTCCCCATGAGACGAAAGTGTGACCCAAGGTACCCCCGTATTCACACCCTACACATTACTTCACAAAATATGCTTTGTGAGGTTGTGATGTACCAGGGTACAATCCAGACTAATGAGCACCTGTGTCACTCCTGCCCTGCCACCTTGGGTGCATTACAATGGCCTTGCTGAAGTAGCTCCCAACCTGGGCTGCTCACAAACAAACAGCTTGTAAGCATGCAAACACACACTGAGTGCCTGTGTGTAGCTGCAGCTTGCCTGCCAGCTGCACATGGGTTACACTCTGGCTCTCAGCAGCCTTGTTTATACTGCAGGGTGATCCCATCACATCCCCAGCCTTAGATTTCCCCCCAGATATGTATGCCCTGTACTGCCCAGCCCTCTCCTAAAGAGTAGAAATATTTTAAGTCTGTTATTTCTTTAAGAGAATAATATGCTGTGTTATTATCTCAAATAGTTATTCAGATACTTCAGTTTAATCACATTGGATTAGATAAAATAGTAAAGCAAGTTTATTAACTACAAAAAGAGAGATTTTAAGCGGGCACAAGTAACAAGGCATAAAATGGAAACAAGAAAAACAAAGATAAAATGTTTTACTAATGCCTAACTTAATAAACTATATTAGATTCAAGCAAAGTTTCTCACGGCATGCTCCAGCAGATTATGACCAAATTCTCAGGTTAGGAACCCTCTTCCAGAGACTAACACTTGCTTCCTTTTTCTCTTCAGATGCAGTGAATGTGATAGGCAGGGGAGAGAGCGATGTCCATTGGGGGTTTTCCCTCATTTGTATAGTTTCAGTCCCCTTCTTAAAAAATATTTCCAGCTGGGCACAAGGAAACAAAGAGCCTGTGTAGAAGGATATTCCCTCCTGTTTTTTCCTCACCTGTTTGAATGTCTTTTGTCTTCCCTCCTGCTTGATGTCTCTGTTTACTGCTTAAATGCAAATTAAGCTGAGCACACATTCCTTTGTTTAGGACAGACTAGTTTGCCAACTTTTGTTTGGGTAGGGCTGTGGGATTTGGAACATGTATTAATAACATCAGACAAGCAAATCTTAAAACTACACATACAATTTAGCCACACCTATTTTACCAGGATGATACTGGCCAGCAAATTATGAGTTTTGAAATGATACTTTACAAGACATTCCTTGTACAAACTTATTACAGTAGTGTAGGGTATGAACACGGGTATATTTCTGTCACAGAGGTATATATGAAAATTGATGACACTCTGGTAATTAATATAATTGCAAAATGCATTTGTTAACTTTATGTGTGAAGTTATGAATTTCTTCTGTGTGATGTTACTAGAACAGGTTTCAGACAAGACAGCCTAGCCTAGGCAAAGGTGAGAAATGGGTGTGTCCTAGACAAAAGACTGTGGGTTTACCTTGATTTACATATTACCTATAAACAAAGCCATCAAGCTAAACCAGGGAGAATTATCTTGAGCCTGACCTCAAGAGATAAAGAATTAACATGGCTCCTGCACTCCAGAGAGATATTGGAGACTGAATCACCAGGTAGCCTTCCTGACTTCTAAAACAAAGAAATCCCACTGGGAATATAAGGAACAGAGAGATATTCCATCTTAACCCTTCACCTTCAGGAGAAAAAGAAACCAAGCAATTTGGTCTCTGTGATGGGTCCTGTCCAGGCCAGCCAATAAAGGCCAGAAAGGAGACTATGGGTGAGCAAAACCATCTTGAACAAAAATTGTATCTTGCTAGATTAGGTTTTAGACTTTTCCATGTGTGTTCTTTTGTTTGCTTGTATCAATCTTACCTTTATCTCTTTTACTTGGGTATTACTTAATCCAGGCTCTTTTGTTAATAAACTTGTTCCACTTTTACTAGAAATCAATTCAGTGCTGTGTTTGGAGAGAAGGGTGAATTTGCTCCAGTCAAATTAAGAAACTGTACTGAGACTTTAACAGAGGAGTGAATTTAATATCTTCTTTGAATGCAGTGGTAGGGGCTGTGTATTTTAGAGAAACATCTCTGAGGAGCTCGGAGTTCACAGATTGTTCCTGCTAGGACTGGGAGAGCTTCAAGAATTTGGCTGGTGTGGCAGGGAGTTGAGACATAATCCAATCTCCAGCAAAATTCAACCTTGCTGAGGCAGAGTGGTAACACAGTGGATCACAGTTCTGGGTATCCCCAGCAGCATGTTTTAGCAACTCCAGTTGTTTACAGGCTGGTTATAAAGTACATATGCTCTTCCTGAGTGTTGTGTGAAATCTAGCCATCATGCACTACCTTTCTCCCTGTCCAGCTATTAAGAGTGAGGCCTTACTTTGTAGATGACACTTTGCTTGGTAAGCATGCAGCTAAAGAATAAGACTCCTTATTCAGTTCTCCTACTAAGCAACAAGGATAAACTGCTACAGAAAAGGCTGTGACAATTTTGACATCCTAATGGGATGCCAGAAGTCACAAATAAAGGCAAGTAAATCACAAATATTCACCATATTTAATAGCATTCTACAGTGTAAAATGCAGAACATACAGTATATTATCAGTTGGGTCCGTGGGCCTAATATTAGGTGCTTTCACAGATCCACCCCCATCCACTCTGACCACTGCACAATGCTAAATTATATAGACCAGGGGTCCTCAACGCGGTGCCCGCGGGTGCCATGGCGCCCACGGGGGCATCTTAATGCGCCCGTGTCCTGGTCCCCGGGAGAGCACCCGCCGAAATGCCGCAGCAGCATTTTGGCGGGGATGCCTCTCGATGGCGACACTTGTCGCCGACAAGTGACGTCATCAAGAAGCATCGCCCCCGAATTTCAGCAGCGACGCCTCTCAATGATGCCGCTTGCCATCGACAAGTGACGTTATCGAGAGGCGTCACCCCTGAATTTCGGTGGGGACGCCTCTCACTGATGCCGCTTGCCGTCGACAAGTGATGTCATCGAGAGGCGTCGCTCCCGAATTTCGGTGGGGACGCCTCTTGATGACGTCGCTTGTCGATGGCAAGTGACGTCATCAAGAGGCATCCCCGCCGAAATTCGGCGGCATTTTGGCGGGTGCTCCACCACCGCAGTGGTCCTTCGGCTGGTGCCCGCCAGCCAAAAAGGTTGGGGACCACTGATATAGACTGTAGTTATAGTTAGCAGGAGAAAGGATCCTTTCCTGCATCTGGTGATGAATTTATGGAAAGACTGCCCTGTGCTAGGCAAAATGGATTGTGTGATTCCTCAGACCCTGATTCTTAGCTTAGCTCTATCTTAATTCGGTTTAGCTTAATTTACTTCCAAAGTCTTATCTGGATTCACTGCTTCTAATCACCTCCCTTAATATAGGAAGAGAAGAAAAAAAATCTCTAATTGTGATCTGTCTTACCAGCAATATTTGTGTTGTCACAGACTCAGAAAAAAATAGTCTGATGTATTCAGCTGGTAAATATCTAGTGCCGAGGCAAAACTTGTGGAGTCTACAAGGAGGAGAGACACAATTACACATCCTCTGAGCATAAGACTCTGTATTAGTGTCTACTCATGTCTTGCCAAGGGGCTTCATGTTGATTATATGTTGAACAGTGGCACAGGATAGGAACACTGTAATAGTTTCCATGACCAAGAATCAATTTGATATCTCCGAGGTATGGCTTGAAATAATAGGGATCACTTCCAGGCATGTTAGCAATTTCCTTTAGCTGCTGAAATACCAGCCATGACCATTGTGATCAAAAGCTAATGAGAAATAAATGAGCATTCCTAATGGTCAACTGATTCTAATCCAAAACAAATAGGAGGTCATTCATGATGATGATGAGCATAAGTTAAATTTAAAAAGCAAGAGTGGAGCCCAATCTAGCAGGATCTCAGTGGTGTCTAAGTGCATCTGGAACGGACAAAAAATGGAAGGTAGAGACCGGGCAGTAATTGGTTATTATTCCAGCATCATTCAAGAGACTGTTCCTTAAACTGTTCGTCACCCCTTATTAAATAAGGTGTTGAGAACATGTAACAGTAAATACATCACAGCCACACAGTAAGCTCTCAAAATAGACTTGAGCCAGAGATAAGGATAACAACTTCATCAGAAAATGCAAAGAAGCTCAGAGTTAAGGCTGTCAGTTCTCAACTGGACTTTTATTGCAGAACATATTACATAAAATAAAGCATTTTAGGAATTCCAGGATATTTTTTTTATCAATCAAGGGCCTAACGAGTGTTTTTATAAACGCTAGTTAAGTTTCAGCTTAGAAAAGAGATGACTAAGAGGGGTTATGATAGAAATCTATAAAATCATAACTGGTGTGAAGAAAGTAAATAAGGAACTGTTATTTACTCCTTCTCACAACACAAGAACTAGGGGTCACCAAATGAAATAGGCAGCAGATTTAAAACAAACAAAAGGGAATATTTCTTCATACAACTCACAGTCAACCTGTGGAAAAGCCTTGCCAGAGGATGTTGTGAAGGCCAAGACCAAACAGAGTTCAAAAAAGAACTAGGTAAGTTCATGGAGGATAGGTCCATCAATGGCTATTAGCCAGAATGGGCAGGGATGATGTTCCTAGAATCCATTTTGCCAGAAGCTGGGAATGGATGACAGGGAATGGATCACTTCATGATTACCTGTTCTGTTCATTCCCTCTGAAGCACCTGGTATTGGCTATTCTCAGAAGACAGGATACTGGGCTAGATGGACCTTTGGTCTGACCCAGTATTGCCGTTCTTATGTTCACAATACCTCAGTATTGTAAACTGTCTCATATTATAGATGGATTATTTAAAACAGGGATGTTCTGGGACCTCTACAATGCCGACTCAGCATTACATTTCTGTGCCTTTTTGGCTTCATCTCCAATTATTGTCCTTCATCATTTTGAAATAATGTTCTGGGCATTCCCAATAAATGGGTGATATCTCAATAGGCCAGGCAGAGATTTTGAAGCCAGCTGTCCAAATTTGTGTGTGAAAGATAATACAGGGAAAGGTTCAGGGCTACTAGGAATCTGTAAGGAATGAAATATGACACAGCCACAGTTTATGCTGTAGTGTGAAGTTCTCTCACCAAAAAAAAAAAATCAGTATTCCCACTTAGTTAAATTCCAAGCAGTAATATTTTTATATGCATTCACTGATTTTCATCCCAAAGAGTCCTAAAGTGCTGCTTTACAAACAGTGCCACTGAAATGCAGCTGCTTCTAAGATGTATGGTGCCATCCAGTTAGCACACAGCGTGCTGCAGAAGAGTGATGGAGAGGCGCATTCTGTCCAAGGATATTGAAGCAAATTGCTACCCTTATGAATGGTTCCACAGAATCTTGTTCCCCACAGAGCAGACAGACCTTTTGTTTATAAAGTTTGAACTACAAAGCAAATTGGACAGAACTTTATCTATCAACCATCAAAATGTGAGGGACTGAATTGACTGTTCTGAAATTGTCACCTGTGGTTCTAGGGTGCCTACATTTTTCAAATGTAAGGCTTAGACCAACACAATAAAATAGCATGAGGTATACTAGGCAGGTTTATAGCCTGCTAAGAGATTTCAGTATTATAACCTAATGACACACAGTTCTGTCTTTTTTATAAACCTTTGTGATTATGTATTTTCCAGAGAGCACAGGATTTCATAAAAAAGGAAAAAATAATATAGCAACTAAAATAGAGGTTATAGCTACAATGACTCAAAATAAAACAATGTAATTTGAGGGTTTATACATCAGAATGGTTGTTTAAGATGTGACTAAGTAAAGCTTGTGCATAAAGCTCCCAATGCATGATCTGCTGTACTATGTTTGACAGAAGAATGGATATTATTTTTGGACACACAAATTATGAAACATTTCAAAAAGTCAGAGCAGTCTATATTTTGCCACCAAACTGGCGGCCCCCTTTTGGAATGCTGCAGAAGCACCAAATTCATCCCTTGAGAATTCTTACTGTTTACAATTTACCCTGTCCGTCAGATATCCAAAGCAATATTTATTGGCCAGAAGAGTTGTTATGATTTGAGACTCTGGAGGGTATGGACGGGGAACTGACAGATCCTCAAGTACCTCACCATGAAATCATCCTGTGCCCTCAGAAAATCTGCACTGTTGCATAAAAAATAAATAGTAGACAACACACATATTCATTTTATTATATGCAAAAATATACATGTATATTTCTTTGGGCACACTCACTGCACCTGGCTTTGAAAAAAATGTTCCTCCTCCCTCCAACTCTGCAGGATCCGTTGTTAGTCATTTAATTTAGATAGAATTTGTTTTTGTTTTTGTTTTCTTTTGGCTCTTCAAATGTTCAGTTAGTGTGAGACAGTAATATGCCATCTGTACAGGAGGGATACATACCAAATACACAAACATAGCCTTCAAATAAGAGGATTACAAGTGATGGCTAGAAACCCGTTTTTCTTCTAGTGCTTTGCCTTTTGACAGGTTTGCACCTGCATGTACTTGTTTGAATTATCACTGCTTTATTATCAACATCTCAGTCTTTTAGGTGGGGAATGCACTTAATGATCTGGAAAACGATTTCAGTGTTGCTCAACAGCTGTATGTGGGAATACAGCATGTGTGATGCAGTTATCTCCTCTCGGTTATGACTGCCATGAAAAAGGATAAAATAAAAGCACTGCTAGCAAAGTGCAAAATAAAATGTCAAATTAGCCATCATTTACACTAACCTCATTAAAGTTATGAAAGAAATGATGCAGGCCAGACGTTTAGATGTATATTATCTTTATGGAACTGCTGGACTGAAAGCTACTCAGAAAAGTGACTGTGTAAAAATGGCACCTTTTCTCATAGCAGCTCTGCTTCCTGTATTTATTTTGAATCAAAGTTCCATTGCTTTACTGATAGTGGTAAAAAGTGGTTGATTGTTTACTTCTATTAGCCCAGCAGAACCAACATAGCTCCAGGAGAGGGAATTTGATTCTTTTCTAGCTTGCACACAATAAACAGAATGGTGATTTCCATATGCTAGGTCTTCTGGAGAGGGCTGAGTGTATTTCTTGATCTGGAAGAAGGGGTCGAAAGGAACACTTTAGCTGGCTGCCTGTGTTCCTGTCTGGTTGATTATTTAAATGTTGTTGGGGTTACACCAGGGTCATAGTGTAACCCAGGGTTTCTCAAACAGGGGTTGCCGCTTGTGTAGGGAAAGCCCCTGGTGGGCCGGGCTGGTGTGATAACCTGCCCTGTCCGCAGGTCCGGCCGTGGCTCCTATTGGCCGTGGATCGCTGCTCTGGGTCAATGAGAGCTGCTGGAAGTGGCGTGGGCCGAGGGATGTACTGGCTGCTGCTTCCAGCAGCTCCCATTGGCCCGGAGCAGTGATCCGCGGCCAGTGGGAGCCGCAATTGGCCAGACCTGCAGATGGAGCAGGTAAACACTCCAGCCCAGTCCACCAGGGGCTTCCCTACACAAGCGGCAACCCCTGTTTGAGAAACCCTGGGTTACACTATGACATTAATTGATAGTTAGAACTCCTAGAGTCTCAGCCATCTTTATATATATATATAATAGTAGTAAAAAAAAATCTGAGTTCTACTTGCCCCATAGGCACCTTGTATTATCTCATAGTATTCAAATTTTCTCTCCGTTATTCCTGTGCAAACCCCACTGAAGGGCAAGAGCACTGACTGTGTGTACCCGAGGGCAGAACGTGAAGAGGTTGGAGCTGCCCAGCTGCAACTGGGGCAGAATTTGGCCTGCTGAATCCTGAGCTTGGTTACGATGAAGACTTTTTTATTATTACGTTTTCAGTTGCTATGGAGCTTAGTGAGAAGGAGACACTGAGCATTTGCCAAGAACAATGTACAATTTCTGTGAAAAAACATGAAATTCAAACTCTCTGCTACTTTTTTATTTGTTACATGTGCACTGAAAAAAAGCTTGAGAGAGGCAGAAGTGATTGAGCAATTGAATTCTCTGAGGTGCAGGAAGCAGCCATAGCAGGAGGCAGGAGGTTTGCTCTTGGGCTTTCTCAGGCTGAGCCGCCTGTTGACTGAATCTCTGAGAAAAGCAGCAGAGAGAAGGGAGAAGAGAACACAGACGTTAAGGAAAAAGAAGACACAGCAGTGTTCATTCAGTGGAGATGCATGTCGCCTCTCTCCTAAGTTCTTGTGTTTGCTGTCCTCTCCCCAGTTATTCTCAGGGAAGGCTGCACATATCACCTACCTCAGTTCGAGAGAGACAAAAGAATGAAGAACTTGTGAAAGGGGTGTTCCAGTTTGACTCTTCTTCCCAACTGTCCAGAGAAAACACTGGAGTGTGCATAGGTGCTGGGGGTGCTGCTGCAGCCCCTGGCTTGAAGTGGATTCCATTTACAGTTTGATTCAATGGCTGTCATCACCCCCACTATAAAAAATGTTCCAGCACCCCTGGGTGTGAGCATGAGGGAGAAGGGGTCATAATTCTCCTGAAATGCCTTCTCCCTCTTCTGAATGGATTTGTCCCTCTCAGGGCAGTTGGTCTCTGGCTACACTATGTTTGCCCTGGAGCAATCACTCCTGTAGATTAACCTGAAAGACTTTAAAGCAAGTGTCACTTTTACAGGGCAAGTAGAATGATGAGGCAAACAAAACAGATTCTCAGTTAAGAAATATTTCTGTCATATTTCTTTCTACTGGATATAAAGCCTCATATCTCCCGCGTTTGTGATGTTACATTTTGTGTTCCATGTAATAGTCCAGTTGCTCATAAAAGCGTGTGCTCATTATCTAGAAGCCTCTTTGTATACTAGAAAAAGTGAGAGTTTGATCTTACTGCAAACTGCTCTGTAGAAAAACAGGTAACCGTGAAACAGTTGCTTGGCACAAATACAGAGCAACAAGAAAAGCAGGTCTTTCTAATGTGGTGGAAGCATTTATATCTGTGAGTATTCTGTACTGTGCAACGCTGAATAAACCAGCTATCCATTTCTATGTGGAAGAAAACCTAAACATCTCCTTTTCTATAATAGAAGTTTCAGAACATTTAAGTTGATTTTATTGAAATGTGTTGGGTTTCTAAATGACTTGTGCACATGTTAACCTGTGATACTAAGAACTACTCAGAGTAAAGCTCCAACAGGGTAAAAATTGAGTGGAAAGTCTGATTCTTTCTTCAGGTATGTTCTGAAACAATTTTAGCACTTTTTTTGGTTCATGCTGGGCATTAAAATACGTATGTATTTAAAATGTCATGTAGCTTTGTTGTCACTTTGCATAATTGAAGAGAACACATTTCCCCCCTTAAAGAAAACAATGTTAATGAAGAGACAGAAGCTAGAAAAAAAACACATCTTAACTTTCAGATCCCAGACTATTTAAAAAGGGATGATAGTTATTAAAATTATTACTGAGGGGAGAATGGGAGGAGGTTTTTTTATGGAGGGAAAAAATTATTCTTTCCTAGGAATAACTCAGTTTGCTTTTCTGCAAAATGTGAGGAAATTTATAGTGACTTTCTTCTAGGTTAGGGATATGAGGCTTTGATCAATATAAACTTGTGAAGCGCACAGAAATATAACCAGCAATTATCAAAAGAGGTTACTTGAACACATGATAGTTTGTCTTCCAGATCCGTGCAACTTGCCCTAAACCAAATAATATGTTGTGGCATAGTCTAATCTTTTTCTCTCTCCCAAGTTTCACTAGACAGCACTGCTGTCCTATGTGTGGATAGTAGCAGCCTGGCATACCATTCCATAGAATCAAAAGCAAAGTCCAATAACTTATTGAAATTTGGAGCTGGTTCTTGGTGCTCACCAGAAGATCTCAGTGGGGGCAGATCAATGATATAAATGGCACTTGGATATTTCTCATTGTTTTTTGCTTTTGCTTTTTCCCCTATCCCCCCCGACAACGCTTCCCTGCTTCTGGGGCATGCCCGGGTCTCCAGGGTTTAAGCTCTGCGAGAACGGTGGCAAATTTATGCCTAAGAGTGACCCTCACTCTTCCTGTCTGCAGTGCCTTGGAGCGAGTCACCATAAAGAAAAGTGTAAGGGTTTCTAACGCAGTACTCTCAAAGAGCAGAGACTTAAACTTCTGCTAATGGAGGCAGTGCTACGGCCACACTCCGACCCTGGACCCACCAAACCTGCACCGAGTACTTCTTCATTGGTGTGCAGTGCTCTGGCGCCAATAGGGCGCAAACCAGTACCAGCCAAACACTCTAAGGCCCCTCACCACTATCACGGCTCAGGCCATAAGAAGCGGTCCTCTCTGCAGCACCACTCAATCCCCGGTGCGCTAAAGAAGAATAGGCTGGGGAGGGGTCGATCTCCCCAGCCGAAACCCCAAGGGTTGGTGGCATCCATGAGTGCCTCGAGACAGACTGCCTCCTCCCTACAGCCTTCCAGAGTCTCGTCGACTCCTGCCCTGGCTTGGGGTCCAGTCGAGTCCGAACCCTCCTCAGTCCCTGGATCATCAAGATGTCCACCTTCAGCTCCCATCAATGCCGGAGGCACTTGAGGTGGCGAGGGTCCTGATGCGCCTACCGGTGCCGTCCTCCCCACAGAGGATGGACAAGTCATCGGTGACTGCGTGGCCCCCCTTCCACTCTAGGGGCAAATCGGTGCTGATGGTGTGCTGTTCTCCATCCCCAGCACCCCCGGCATGGCCTGCAGATGCAGAGAAGCCACACCAATCCCCGTCCCCTAGGCACTGATCTCCATGGTCCTCCTACTCAGAGACCTGGGAGTCGGAGGCAGACTCCTATCACTCCAGCAAGTCAAGGAGCAGGAGGTCCAGATCATGCCAGAGCCACCAACTCTACCCGGCACCGTGGCTGCAGCAGTGGCAGCCTTCATCCCAATGGCCCTTTTGGACACCCTGGGCATACCACCAGAGCCAGGGTCAGTCCCACAGTCCAAGATCCCAGTCGGCGTTGGTGTCTTTGGCATCCTTTGTTCCGCAAGCAATGCCAGCACCTCTGACAGCAGCACCATTGACCCAAGTGACGGCCCTGCTGTTACAGCCAGCTCCGGCACCGGCCCTTCAGACAACAGCACCACTCCACCGGCATCAATGAGCTTGGCACCACTAGACCTAGAGATCCCCGCACTGACCGCGGCACAGAGGCTCCCATCACCAGTGGCCCTGGCACCGCACCCTCTCGAATACCACATACCGAGAGACCCAAAAGGCTCTGAAAGTAGTGAGCAAGGTCCACTGCCAGTTTTCTACTCATCCTCACTGGATTAAGCGGTTGCAGAGACACCGGAGGCCCCGGCTCTCGAGGACGATCGGGTTCTCCAGCAGCTTCTGCAAGGGGCTGCCCAAAGCCTGGGCAAACAGGCAGAGGAGGTGGTGGAGGAGTCAGACTCAGTCGTTGACATCCTCTCCCCCTCGAGTCCATCGACGTTAGCCCTGCCACTGATAAAGACAGTAGTGGACACTGCTAAATCTCTGTTGCAGACCACTGCTTCTCTGGCCCCTATGGCCAAGAGAACTGAACTATGCTATTTTGTACCATCTAAAGGGTACAACACCTATACTCCCACTCTCCTCCAGACTCTTTGGTGGTTGATGTGGCCAATCAGAGGGAGCATCAGGGCTTCCAAGACTCCACCCAAAAAAATAGGGAGACGAAAAGACTCAACCTGTTTGGCAGGAAGGTCTATTCCATAGGGGCCCGCAACACCGCATTGCAAACCAGCAGGCCATTGTGAGCAGACACGGGCACAATACCTGCTCTGCAGTGGCCAATTTTGCAGAACTCCTGCCACAAGACTCTCGTGTGGAGTTCTCTGAAGAGGGACAGGGAAGGAGGGTGGAAGGAAGGGGGGTGGAGGAAGGGAAGCTGGTCTCCCGGGCCTCCCTACATGCGGTTTTGGATGCAGCGGATGCAGCCTCGCGCACACTGACCACGGGGGTGGTGATGAGGCAGGTTTCCTGGTTGAAGGTCTCTGGACTGCCAAATGAGGTCCAACAGACTATCCAGGACCTTCCTTTTGAGGGCTTGTCCCTCTTCTCTCAAGAAATGGATGAGAGACTTCAAAGTTTGAAGGACTCTTGGGCCATCCTGTGCTCTCGGGGGCTTCACATGCCAGCTACTCAGCGCAGGCATTTTAGACCTCAACCTGCCCTGTGAACCTACTGGACTCAGAGCCACCAGGATGTTCCGTGTAGGCAGAATAGGAGTGGTAGGAGGTGGCAGCATCCCTCATTGGGGCAGAACTCTGGTCATTCCAAGCCTCCACCCAGGCCCAGATCCCCCTTTTGAAGGTGTGGTCGAGGACGGCTCACCAGTTCAGACTCTGGATCCATCCCCTCTTACCTTCTTGTCCCATCTATCCCCTTTCTACCGTGCCTGGTCCCGTATCACCTTGGACTGTTGGGTGCTCAGCACGCTAGAGAGGGGATATTCTATCCCATTCTGTGCCCTCCCACTCCTCCACCCCACTTCCCTGTCCTTCTTCAGGGACCCTTCTCATGAGCAACTTCTAATTCAGGAACTGCAATCCCTCCTCTTGGTGGGGGCAGTAGAAGAGGTTCCTCAGGAGAAAAGGGGCAAGGGCTTCTACTCCCGGTATTTCCTAATACCGAAAGCCAAGGGGGGCCTCAGACCCATCCTGGACCTGCGGCAGCTCTACAAGTTTGTAAAGAGGCTCAAGTTCCACATGGTCTTGTTGACCTCCATTATCCCCTTATTGGATCCATGAGACTGGTATGCCTCGACTTGAAGGACGCATATTTCCACATAGCTGTAGTTTCACATCACAGACATTACCTTAGGTTTCTGGTGAGCAGCAGCCACTATCAGTTTGCTGTCCTCTCTTTTGGCCTGTAAGCAGCACCTCGAGTTTTCATCAAATACATGGCAGTAGTCGCGGTGTTCCTGCACAGGCACCAGATTCAGGTTTTCCCTTACCTCGATGACTGGCTGATCAAAGGCCGCTCCAGATCCCAAGTGGAGGTTCAGATAAACTTCATAAGAAGGACCTTCCTCAAACTAGATCTCCTTCTCAATGAGGCAAAATGCACTCTGTCCCTGGTGCAGAGGATAGAGTTTATAGGCGCAGTCCTGGACTCGACTCAAGCCAGGGCATACCTCCTGGAAACCAGGTTTTGGTTGCTAGGGGACATTATATGGGGCCTCAGGCAGTTCCCCACAACCACAGCAAGAAACTGCCTGAAACTGCTGGGGCACATGGCTGCCCTATGTAGTGCAGCATGCCAGACTCAGACTTCACCCACTCCAGTCATGGCTGGCGTTGGTTTATCAACCAGCCCAGGATGCTCTGGACAGCATTGTAACCCCTGCTCCACCCTGTACTGGACTCCCTCCTGTGGTGGCTTGACCCACAGGTGGTTTGTGCGGTAGTGCCTTTCACCAGCCCTCAGCCATCCCTCTCGTTAGTGACAGATGCCTCCCATCTGGAGTGGGGAGCTCATTTGGGAGACCTCAGGACCCAAGGCCTCTGGTCTCAGGCGGACCTCACTCAGCATATCAATACCAGAGAGCTGAGAGCGGTGCATCTGGCGTGCCGGGTTTTCAGAACTGACAGGTGTGTTTCAGTCCTCACGGACAACACCTCAGCAATGTTTTATATCAACAAACAGGGTGTGGGGGGTGTTGCATGCTCCTCTCCCCTGTATCGGGAAGCACTTGTGCCATGGGACTTCTGTGTAGAACACCTGATACACCTGCAGGCTTCATACCTCCACGGATTACAGAACAAGCTGGCGGACAGTCTCAGCTGAACTTTTCATGGCCACGAGTGGTCCCTCCAGCCGGACATAGCAAGCTCAGTTTTCTGTTTCTGGGGCTCTCCCCAAGTAGACCTGTTTGCCACATGCAGCAAAAGGAAATGTCAACTGTTCTGCTCCTTCGTGAATCACAGTCCATTGCAGTTGTCTTCCTCCTCCTGTGAGGGGACCGTCTGCTTTATGCGTTCCTACTGATAGTGCTGGTCCACAAGGTGCTCCTCAAGATCCACCGGGACCGGGTCACATTGATAGCTCCAGCATGGCCATGCCAGCACTGGTTCACATCACTCCTGGAAATGTCCATGGTGACATTGCTCACCTTGCCGCTGGTCCCAAATCTTATCACACAGGACCATGGCTGCCTCCAGCACCCTAACCTAGAATCGCTCCACCTCACAGCCTGGATGCTCCATGGCTAAATTCTGTGGAACTGACCTGTTCAGATCAAGTCAGGCAAATTCTCCTTGGTAGTAGGAAGCCCTCTACAAGGGCAATGTACCTTGCCAAGTGGAAGAGATTCTCTCTTTGGTCGGAGAAATACAACCAGTTACCAACGCTCACCCCGATACCATTCATACTGGACTACCTCCTTCATCTTAAACAACAAGACCTGTCTTTGTCATCAATAAGGGTCCACTTGGCCTACATCTCCGACTTCCATCAGGTGGCAGACGTTTTCTCCATCTTCACAAACCCTACAGTTGCCCATTTTCTCAAAGTCCTCGACAGACTCCGCAAACATGCCAGCCTGTCCCAGCTTGGGACCTTAACTCCATTTGAGCCGCTGGTGACGTGCTCTCTTCTCTATCTCTCTTACAAGGTGGCATTCCTCGTGGTGATAACCTCAGCTAGGAGAGTGTCGCAGCTCAGGGCCTTTACATCTGAGCCCCCTTACAAAGTTTTTCATAAGGACAAGGTCCAATTCAGGCCTCATCCGGCTTTTCTCCCTAAAGTTGTCTCCCAGTTCCACATGAGCCAAGACATCTTCCTCCTAGTGTTTTACCCCAAGCCACATTCCTGCGATAGGGAGTGTAGGCTTCACTCATTGGATGTACGCAGAGCGCTGGCCTTCTAGATAGAGAGAACTAAGTCGTTCAGCAAGTCCGTTCAGCTATTCGTAGTGGTGGCAGACAGAATGAAGGGCCTCCCTGTCTCATCCCAACGCATCTCATTGTGGATCACGTCCTGGATTCGGGAGTGTTACGACCTGCTGAAGGTGCCTCCCCGCAGGTCACCGCTCAGTCCACCAGGGCTCAGGCCTCCTCAGCTGCATTCCTGGTGCAGGTCCCCACCCAGGAAATCTGTAGAGCGGCAACGTGATCCTTTACACGTTTACAACGCACTATGCGATCACACAACAGGCCAGAGACGATGTGGCCGTTGGACAAGCCATGCTCCAGTTAGTAGATGACTCCGACTCCTTCTGAACTTTGGCTTGTGAGTCACCTGGTTGGAATAGACATGAACAAGCACTCAAAGAAGAAAAAAATGGTTACTCACCTTCTTGTAACTGGAACGCCCAGGCCGACCCTATGGATGCTGCTAAGTGAAAATCTTCCAGCTGGTGTGCACGCGGTGTGCACACACCTGATGGAATGGACATGAACAACGCATCTCAAAGAACACAGTTAGAAGAAGGTGAGTAACCGTTTTTTTCAGCTACTTGCCATTCCATTATGCTTACATGCATTCTTCTGTACAGAGTGTTGACACTAACTGTTACACACCATTTTGTAAAATTTATTTATGTATACATACTCTATAGGAAATATTTTGCATTGATTTGGATGGTTTTATTTTGTTAAAATGGTCAAATCATAACATTGTTTATATATATTTTTTCCAATAAGACCATATGAAAGCTAACTATTTAAAACTCCTTTCCCCCATTTCACATTCTAATGCACAATCTGTAAACAAATTGCTAGTTTTGTTATGAATATGTTTAAGATTTAAGCAATTAAAATATAAAGGTGACATTTTCAAACATTGGTTGACTAACATTAGAATTTGATTTTAGTAGGAACTGTGGATGTGTAGCAACTCTGAATATTAAGCTATTCTTTAGGTGCTTAAGTTTAGGTACCCAGGTTTGAAAATTATAACCATAGTCCGTGAACTCCTTCTAGCACATAAAAAGGATTATATCAGGGGTGGCCAACCTGTGGCTCCAGAGCCACATGCAGCTCTTCAGAAGTTAATATGTGACTCCTTGTATAGGCACCGGCTCTGGGCCTGGAGCTATAGGTGCCAACTTTCCAATGTGCCAGGGGGTGCTCACTGCTCAACCCTTGACTCTGCCACAGGCCCTGCCCCCACTCCACCCCTTCCTGCCCCCTCCACTGAGCCTGCCATGACCTTGCTCCTCCCCCCGCCAGAGCCTCCTGCACACCGCAAAACAGCTGATTGGGAGGTGCAGGGAGGGAGGGGGAGGTGCTGATTGACGGGGCTTCGGGTGGGCGGGCGGCGCTGGTGGGGGGGAAGCTGATGCAGGGGTGGCTGACGTATTACTGTGGCTCTTTGGCAATGTACATTGGTAAATTGTGTCTCCTTCTCAGGCTTAAGTTGGCCACCCCTGGATTACATTGTGAGGGTACTATTTGATAATGTTGAGACCAAAATTAAGAGATGTAATGCTCAAGGACAGCTTTCAGAAATGTCTAATCTCATATTCTATAGAAGTTAAAAAATTGTTCAAAGCATGGTGATACAGCTGTGTCCTTTGCAAAATATATGTCTACTTCATTCAATATCTTAAAATTCTCAGGATATGTTTGTCATCGTCCATGTGATAAATTACATCTTTTAGAAATGGTAATGAAAATCTGTTCTCCAATCTTTTGTAAATGGCTTCTGCAACACGGTTCATAAAAAAACCCTTAAGTGATGCAATATTAATGTAATGGATAACCACACAAAGGTTTTATACATATAAAAATACTTGTAAAGTTTACCGTTTAGACTTTAGCACTCCCAATATTAATTCTTTCTAAGTTTTGGAAACTATTTAAAAGGTTTTCTGTTTTGTTGTTTGTTTTGGTTGTTAAAGCGCCTATGCAGGGTTGCCAGTCTGTTAATAACTAAGTTGTTCTCTGTGACATAACAAGTAGAAGTACATGAAAACTGAAACAAAAATATTCCCACAAGTATTAGCTCAAATTTAATAGTAAATTAAAGCTATTACAGCAGTACTTACATCCATTTTGTGTTCACTTTCCTTGGCCATTTGAGCAACTGAGTTATCCAGCTATGCTGGAAGAAGGACAGGAGACACTGTATGTGGTTTAATTAGGCCTCAACATTATTCTTAAATGTCTGGGAGTACCCAGCAGATAAAAGAGTACAGTGCAGGTAATTCCATAATCATTTCAATATATACCTGGATGGGATTTCCATCACCCCTCCTTACGCATCCTGCTCCCCAGCCAACCCTCTGCTAGGGACGTAGCCCCCCCCCACCCCAGTCCCTCTAATGAGGGTTGAAGGGAGCTATAAAAACGGGGTTGGCTGCCTGCCATACCAGTCATAAGATTATCCCACTCCCTTGCCACTTATTTAAAAACTACTGCCTTTAAATCCTTTACCAATTCATCTTATCTGCTCACTATATCCCTTCCCTATGGAGTACCTGCACAGGACATCCGCCAACAATTATTAACTTGGCTGCCTCCCTCCCATATCTAGCCTGTTTCCCAGACATCTCCTAATGCCCCCTTTAATATTGGCTAAAAAACGTGTCCCTCCCAAGTCTGACAGGTGGACTCCACCCTCACAGATAATTTGGTGCCATGTATGCTATGGCTGGATGCAGAACTATCAACACTCCCCCCCACACCATGACACCTATTCACATACCTCCTATCCATGTCAACTCAACAAACATTGCAGCATGTCCAACCACACATTTTTTTACTCCTGGGAAAAATTCCAGGATCTGCCCCAAATCCTTCTTAGCTCTAATCCTGAAGTCTACCTCCTTTACACATTCCCAAATCATTTCCCCCGAGGTGAGCCACAGTTATATCTGTTTACCACTCATGGGCCCCTACAGTGTATGGAAGGGGCATCACCTGGTCTCCTCCCATGCTGGCTCAGGACTGCATCACCACTGAGGGCCAGCTGCGAACCTCCAGACAATCTGGAAGTCCACCTGTGCACCAAGTAAATGATGCAGTACCCATAGCTCCACACCACCATCTGCCTGGCCTATCTGCCAGCATCTGGAATGAAAACACAACAGAAAATTAACACTGATTCCCTATCTGTGGTCTCACGTAGATTCTGTATGCTTCAGAATGCCAGTAACCAATTGTCTGCGTTGCCCTAGACCTCCTACTGAGCTGGGCCACTGCTGCTGTTGAGTGGGGGAGTCGATTAGCAGAGCTGCCGGCGAGCAGGAGGCGCTGGGCGAGGCGGGGGAGCTTGGCTGCCATTGGGTGCTAAGAAGCACCTGCTATTTTTTTCCCATGGGTGCTCCAGGGCTGGAGAACACAGAACCGGGTCTAGTCCTTAAAGGAGCACTCACATTTTCCAACAAGCCAGACAACAGCCCAACTGCTTAATGTAAGGTGAGGTCATTTCACTGACACAAATTTTCACAAGAAACACACTCCTTTATTTGCACCAGTAAATGTGATATGTTTGTCCTGGCTTTGACTTGATTTCATTTGGAATGTTTGGCTTATTTTATACCAAGCGAACCTCAGGGGCTCAAATTCTGCTCTAATTTACACCAAAAACACTATGCTTCTTACAGCTCTTGGTCAGAAGATACAGTTCCTTAGTTTGCAACTTCACAAAAATTCCTCTTAGTGGAAAGAAGTTTTTAGTGAATTTCCTGCTGGAGACATTCTTATTGTTTATATTATACTAATCACTAGTGCCCCGACCATGATCACTGCCCCCATTTTGCTAGTCACTCTACAGACACATACTAAGAGACAGCCCCTGCCCAGATCAGCTTACAGTTTATATAGACAAGATGGATAGAATGTGGAAAATAAAAGAGGCACAGAAAAGTGAATTGACTTGTCCAGAGTCATACATCGGGTGAGTGACTGAGCTGGGAGTAGAATCCAGTTTTCTTGAGTCCCAGTCCAGTGCCCTATCAACATGTTGATAAATGCATGTTGTATACACCAGGCATATTTTAGTCTGGGAAACAAAAAGACAATGATATAAACAACTTTAATTACGAACTAAGGGCCAGATTCTCAGATGGTGTAATTGTTGTAGTTTTATTGTTTATGCTTTAGAATGTGGAACTTTTACCCATGTGAGAGATCATTCTCACATGAATGAGATAACATGCACTGATAAGGCCTCAACTGCAGTATTGCGTCCAGTTCTGGGTGCCACATTTCAGGAAAGATGTGGAAAAAGAAGATTATATGTTCACTCCATGACACAAGAATATAGACAAATCAAAATGAATATTGTGTTAACCTCACAGAATGGCCACATCTGTCTAAGGTGATGCATGGGCTAGCTTTCCAAAGTTTGCTATATATGTGCAGTTCACCCTAACTGAACTGATAACACACAATATGACTGCCAAGATAGTTTTGTCTTTTCTATTTATTTAACATAGTGAAATATTTCCTAATCCTTGGGGCCAGATACATAACTGTTGTAAATCAGCATCATTCAGTTCATTTTGGAAGAGGTACATTGATTTACACCAACAGAGAACCAGACCGCAAAACTTTTGGTTTTTGTATTATAAACTAGTATGCAGTCTTACTGTTTGCATTCATTTTTGCAGCATCTTAATGCTACTTGTTTCAATTTCTAAATTGAAATTTTTCAGATTTTTTTTTCTCTGAAAAGAATCTTGATAGTTTGATGTTTCATCCTGATTTAGGATGAAAATAAATTTAGAAATACCAGAAATGCCTGTGGAATTGAAATTTCTGGTCTTCAACCAGTTCTGGTTCTCGTTGACTTAAATGGGCTTTTAATAGTGCCATAAACTTCTTATTCTCATTTTTCCAATCTATAAAATAATCTCATGGGGGTTTTCTGAGAATTAATACAGCCAATGTTTGTACAGTCCCCTGAAGATGTAAAGCACTAGAGTATATAGTAATGCTTTGTTAAATGAGAGTCTTATAAAAGATTGGAACAAATAAGTCCCAGTTTTCAAGGGATGATGGTTCATTTCACTGTTAATTTAATTAGACCAGCAATATTTACTGAGCTTGAAAAGACGTTACTGTTTCTCTCATGCTAGTGTATGAATGCTGTGTGGATTAGTAGATTAGTGCAGAAACTGATTCCTGTTGGCAGAGAGTAATCAAGTTATAAATCAGTATGTTTCTGCATTTCCTCATAAAATTAAACTATTTGAAATCAGAAGTCTAATGCTTTTGACATCAAATGCTTGAAAGAATGTATCTGAAAGAGACAGCAAGAGGAAACAAATGGAAGATGGATGATAGTATTTATGATTCCCTGTAATAAGATTCTTTATAGTATGCCAAAGATAAAGTTTCTTAAATGAGTTAGCTGCCTTTCTTATGGAAATAGTATATTTCCATGCCAGATCAGACCACTGGTTCATCATATCCCTTCACCTTCTCCTGGACGTGTCCTCTACTTGGGGTGAAATCCTGGCCCCATTGAAGTTAATGATAAATCTACCATGGTATTTTCACCCATGGTATTTTCAGGCAAGGGCAGCACACCATACACTATAACACACCTGGTCAATTCAAAAGGAACTTTTAAAAAGTGTTGTCCCATAATGTTGCTTATAAATATTTATTATATGTTGAGTCATGGTGGGTAGGAGGAAGGAAGAGGACAAGACCTTCTTAATGCACCATAGAGTGTTGGAGAACTTTTTTTTTTTTTACATAAGCCAAAACCATTCACTACTTTAGTAGCCTTATTTTTTTCCCTGGTGCTATATCACATGTAACAATGAAACAACACAAACATCTGTTTTCAGCCAAATTTAAGATTTATTGTAACCCTCAGATAAAGATTTATCTTGTCTTCAACACAATCAATATTTAACTCTCAGGTCAATAAGTCCTGATTGAATCTCAACAGAAGTCAATAGCTACCTATTATGTCATCTAATGGACAAATATATTGGAGGTGTTGGGTCTAAGAAGCAAAATAGCATTTTTAAACACACTCATCACAAGTTTATTGACGGGATTTCATTACACGTTCCATATATAACATACAGCATCCTTTTTTGTGTGTGTTGGAAAACAATAAAAGTGTTCACCTAGCGAAGGTTCCTAAATCCAGCACTGAGCATCTGCAGGAGCCATGAATTTCTGTCTGTTGTAGCAAACTACTATTTTATACTAGCTGGCTATTCAATCAACCATTTGCCAAGAGTGCAGCTAGAAAGCCTTCAGATGCATTAATATGTTTGTTTTCTTGATCTTTTGGGGGGACACAATGGAATTTGCAGAAATAGCTTTTACCATAGTGGAGGCAGATCAGTAGTACTTTTATGACTAAAAAAAATCCAGAATTAGTGACTGTGGTGTTTAAGGTGGTCCTGCATTTCTCCACCCATACTTCTATTCTGTTCTATATAGGTTATTATACTGCACTCAGACTCACCATAGTATCTGAGTATCTGCCAGTATTGCATTAAACCATGTGACTAACATCCATTACGTGTTGTTTGTTCTCTCATCCCCTCCCCAGAGGGAAAAAATATGCAATGGAGTGTCTTATACACACACACACACGTACATTGCTGTGTATTTATGCTAAGAGAAGGCAGGTCAAAGAAATGTGTCTTGCACTTGGAGTGGAAGATGGTAAGATGTGTGATAGTCCTTAGATCCTGGGGGAGTTCCTTGCACAGTCACCTACCAGCCCCCAAGAAAGATCTATCTTTCACACAGACGACCTTTACTCTTATTGTTGAGAGTTCTATTGTGCCCGAGGAGCAGAGTTGTTGACTACAGTCTTCATCCCAGGATTTTAAGTGATCTTTTACATATTCTGATTCCAGGCCATTGAGCACCTTGAAGATAAGAGCCCAGACCTTGGATTTGATTTGCAATTGTGCAGGAAGTGAGTATAGAGAGTGGAGGACAGGTTCCATATGATCAAGATAGCCTGTCTTGCTGAAGAGAGACACCGCAGCATTCTGTACTAGTTGGAGTTTCCTAAGGATATGTCCACACTACCCGGTGGATCGGCGGGTAGCGATCGATCTATCGGGGATCGATTTATCATGTCTCATCTAGACGCGATAAGTCGATCCCCGAATGCACTCTCATCGACTCTGGAATTCCACCAGGGTGAGAGGCGGGAGTGGAGTTGAGGGGGGACCCACGGTCATCAATCCCGCACTGTGAGGATGGGAGGTAAGTCAAAATAAGATATGTTGACTTCAGCTACGCTATTCCTGTAGCTGAAGTTGCGTATCTTACATCGACCCCGCCCCCAGTGTAGACTAGGCCTAAGTGCTGAAAGCTTCCAGGTTAATCACATTGCTGTAGGCCTGCTGAGATGAGGGGAGGGATAGCTCAGTAGTTTGAGCATTGGCTTGCTAAACCTAGGGTTGTGAGTTCAGCCCTTGAGGGGGGCACTTAGGGATCTGGGGCAAAATCAGTACTTGGTCCTGCTAGTGAAGGCAGGGAGCTGGACTCAATGATCTTTCAGGGTCCCTTCCAGCTCTATGAGATAGGTATATCTCCATAAATTTAAAAAGTGACAAAGGTGTGAATACCTGAGGCAAGATTATTGTCCACCAAGATGGGACAGAGTCTCCTAGCCCACCACATCCGATTGAAAACATTACTTGTGGATGTGTTGGTTAATGATAATATTGTCCACAGTTTTAGCATGGTTTGGTATTGTTCATCCAAGAATCTATAGGACACTGATTAACAAAGCACTTAACCACATATGCACCTTTAAATATGTAAGTAGTCCCACAGACATCTTCAAATTAACTTCAGTTGGACTACTCTAGTCATCAAAAGTTACATATATACTTCAAGTGAGTCTCAGGATTGGGGACTAAATGCTTTGCAAACATTACTTAAATCTCCCCATACTACATGAAGTAGCTAACCATTAGGTCATTTAAGAGATATGTAAATGAGGTGCTGAGCTTAAGAGACTTGTTCAAAGGCACATAGTGAATCTGTGGCATAGATGAGAAGGAACCTAACAATCTGCTGCTAGAGCATACTGTCTCCCTGGCAATACATAGAGACTGACATTTTATATGTCAAAGCACTGCAATGTAAACAGATCAGTAAATCAAACTGAATTGAAGTGGAGTGAAGGTGAAGATCAAGTGGAAGTATTCTCCTGAATGCTTTTTTTTTCTGTCAGTTTTCATGTCTATTATCCAGTCCGATCCCATGTAAATGATCCATTCTGATGCATAGTTTCTTATCTTGGCCCTGTCATTAAGGTGATCTGCTGTCTGTTGAAACTGCAATGTTATGTAACAACACAGGCAACCACATTAATTATCTCCGATTGTTTACATACACAATCAAATAATCATTAAAGACAAAAAGGTAAATTTAATTGGCATAAGAGTCCTACTTAAAATGATAAATAGGAAATGCAAAGTTAAGGTTGCAGCTCCAGCCATTGTGAAGGAAGTAATAAATGGAACAGCAGCAGGCATTATGGATAGGACAAGTAGCAGCTTTATGTGACTTTTCCTGCTTTTTGTCGGTTTGATTGAGACCCTAGAGATTGAATTAACAGCCTTTGTGAGGTTGGGTAGGTGGCAGTGAGTTTTTGTTGGAATGATTATGTGCTCCTGAAAATCAATAATGCTGCTGTTTTCAGAGCTTGTCCTGGTACAACTGTCAATCTAATTTTTAAAAAATGAAGTTTCATCCTAATTTTGGTATTGTGCAGACTCTGGCCACGTGAAGGAATTGCCAACTACCTGAATAGTGACAATAGCAGGATGCTGGCTTCTTTTCAAACAGTAGCTGGACTGTCCAGCCTCACGTTTTAGGAAAGATATGTATTTTAGGAATGATATGTATCTTTTTAGGAAAGTATTTGTATGTTAATTTCCCACCTTTTGAGGCCCAAAGGTCCTCTTCCTGCTACAACTGGGAAATAACACTGCTCTTGTTTCACATTTGCCATCTGTAGGGCGGCTTTGCTGCGGTTCGTCCCTCAGCAGGGCTGGGGGGTATCCCACTGCCTCGCTCTAGCTTGCCGTCGATGGGCTCTGCGGTCGTGGGAAATAACGCACACTCAGTTAGGGGCTCAAGCCCTTGGAGCGGGGCTGAGTCGATAGTCAAATGGCGGCCCAGGCCCTAGGTCAGGGCGGGGCAGCCAGCGAACAGTCAGAGACTCGGGTCCTTAGGCGGGGCTGAGTCAGTAGTTCAATAGCAAAGCGCAGCCCAGGCCCTTAGTCGGGGCGGGGCAGTAATCACACAGTCAGAGACTCAGGCCCTTGGGCAGGGGCTGAGTCAGCAGTTCACTAATAGCCCAGGCCCTAGATCAGGGTGGGGCCACAAACAAACGGTCTAGGACTCAGGCCTTTAAACAGGGGCTGAGTCAGTAGTTCACATGGAAGGAGGTCCTAGCCTCTCCAGGCCATGGAAAAGGGGGAGTCTGCCACACAAGGAGTGGGTGACAGGGGGGACGCAGGCCCTCCCACTCCACTGAGTCCCAGCCCGGGGCCCTAGCAGCAGCAGAAACTCGCTGCTGTCAGTGGGGATCCTGGCCGCAACACACTGACATAGGCTCTGGCAGCGTTGCAGCCAGACTGGGCTCGGCTGCCCCCGGGCTACTTCCACACTCCCCCTCGTAGGGTACCTGAGTCATGGTAGCATTGCCGGCGGTCTCGAACACCATCAGTTCCTCTGGGTAAGTAGCGGATGGTAGGCTCGGGGTAGCTGAAAAGAGGCAGGCTCAGCTGCTCCTCGGGGTAGCTGGCAAGAGGCAGGCTCCGGCTCCCCCTTGGGGTAGTGGGCAAGAGGCAGGCTCGGCTCCCCCTTGGGGTAGCTGGAGCGGGGTAGTCTCGGCCAGTCCTCCCCGGGGTAACGGGTGAGGGGTAGGCTCGGCCAGTCCTCCCCAGGGTAATGTGCGAGGGGTAGGCTCGGCTAGTCCTCCCCGGGGTAATGAGCGAGGGGTAGACTCGGCCGGCCCGGTGCGACGTCAGGCCGGCCGCGGCCTTCTGCTGTCTCCCCAGAGGGAGCTCGGTCACAGACGTCTGGCCTCTCCGGTGGCTGGTTCCCAACTGAGCTCTGCCGGTGAGCTTTTATACTTCCGGGTCTGCACCGTGACCTCTGAGGGGCGGGCGCAGGACCCAGTGACTCCACCCACGTTGATGTTAGGGGAGGTTCGTCCCTCAGCGGGGCTGTGGGGTATCCCACTGCCTCGCTGCACCATCCAATGAGAATTCTGTCTTGTGGATAAGATTCCTTGTGATGAAGAATTTGAATCTGCTCCCACTATCTAAGAGTCTTACCCAGGGCAACCACTTTCATCCCCTCCCCCCCCTTTCATCTCAAGTTGCATAGAGTTGTTTCCTCTCACCAAGTGCCATGGAACTATACACACCTATAGGGGAAAAAAATCATTTATCTGAAGAAGGAGCCTATAATGGATGATTTCCTTAGCTCTAACCTCCCTTTTCCCCCATCCCCTGCACAGTCATTCACTCTAGTTCAGCCTGCCTGCCTGGTGTTATGAATCTGTTATGAAAGAGCTTGGAGAGAATTTTGAAAAGAGGTAGATATTTGTTCACCCAGGGCCTCAGACATCTAGACAGCAATAGAATTAAACATAGCAGGGACACAATATCACTGCAGACCCAGTCGACTGTCCATCACTCAGGGAAGATCTTTTCCCATGGTATGAAGCCTTCAGGGCCTGTGGTGCTCCTAGAAGTTGATTGACCAGCTTCTAGGATCTGAATATTCAACCATTTCTGTTCCCACCCAGATTTTATTCGTGATAGAAACCCCACTGACTCAGACCACAACCACAAGCAAGTGCTGCCAGTAAGTGCTGCCAAAAGTGCTGAAGTGATCTCTGATCTGGAGAGAGTTAGGAGCTTACCAGTATTGAAGTCAGGGAGAACAACTGTGGAAACTTTTTGCATCTTAAACTACAAGATATTGCAGCCAAAAAGTCTTCAGAGTGTCTGGACCGGGACAGCAATTTGGGAGCGCTCCCCATGATGGAGAAATTATTGGCCTACAGTGAAGTGACCTGTAGCTTGCTTTCACTAGCAATCATAGCGAGAGTGGATTCAGGTGTGGTTGTATATGATGTGGGCTGGAGGAAACTTCAATAAGGGCCTTTCTAATGGAACTTCCTCAGTTCTTTCTCTATATTTAGCTTTCTCCATGTCTGTAAAGAGTCATTATGGTAAGGCTCTTTGCAGCTATTGTTAAAACTCCTATGCTGGAGCCTTCATGAAAGGAATTCCAGGGGAATAACTAACACCCTCAGTGGGCTGCCAGGGCCTCTCATTCCGTAAACTGGATTGCAAGGAGTGAAGCAAAATACTGAGAAATGGGACATATTCAAATGATGCAATACAAAATGATAACATGACAATAGTCTGTTCCTGTTGGAAGGCATATCTTCTGCTGTGTGACTGGAGTCACAGCAGATTATAGATTACAGAACTAGGTAAGGCCATTCCTAAAACACAGGGATTTCACAACTTTTCGGTCTCTGGGTACGTCTACACTACGGGACTATTCCGAATTTGCATAAACCGGTTTTGTAAAACAGATTTTATAAAATCGAGTGCGCGCAGCCACACTAAGCACATTAATTCGGTGGTGTGCGTCCGCGGTCCGAGGCTAGCGTCGATTTCTGGAGCGTTGCACTGTGGGTAGCTATCCCGTAGCTATCCCATAGTTCCCGCAGCTTCCCCCGCCCCTTGGCATTTCCGGGTTTAGATCCCAGTGCCTGATGGGGCAAAAATCATTGTCGCGGGTGGTTCTGGGCACAGCCTCACCCCTCCCTCCCTGAAAGCAGCAGACAAGCGTTTCGCGCCTTTTTTGCTTGGTGAACTGTGCAGACGCCATAGCACAGCAAGCATGGACCCTGCTCAGCTCAATACCGCAATCGTGGATGTTTTAAACGCCTCGCACACTCTCGTGCAGTATATGGTGAACCATGACCTTCGAACCGAGGAGGAGGCGGATACGGCAGCGTGGCGATGACAGTGATGAGGACGTAGACACAGAATTCTCTCAAACCGCGGGCCCCGGCGCTTTGGAGATCCTGATGGTAATGGGGCAGATTCTATCCACTGAACGCCGATTTTGGGCCCGGGAAACAAGCACTGACTGGTGGGACCGCATTGTGTTGCAGGTGTGGGACGATTCCCAGTGGCTGCGAAACTTTCGCATGCGTAAGGGCACTTTCATGGAACTTTGTGACTTGCTTGCCCCTGCCCTGAAACGCCATAATACCAAGATGAGAGCAGCCCTCACAGTAGAGAAGCGAGTGGCGATAGCCCTGTGGAAGCTTGCAACACCAGACAGCTACCGGTCAGTCGGGAATCAATTTGGAGTTGGAAAATCTACTGTGGGGGCTGCTGTGATGCAAGTAGCCAAAGCAATCACAAAGCTGCTGCTACGAAAGGTTGTGACTCTGGGAAACGTGCAGGCCATAGTGGATGGCTTTGCTGCAATGGGATTCCCTAACTGTGGGGGGGCGATAGATGGAACCCATATCCCTATCTTGGCACCGCAGCACCAGGGCACCCAGTACGTAAACCGGAAGGGGTACTTTTCAATGGTGCTGCAAGCACTGGTGGATCACAAGGGACGTTTCACAAACATCCACGTGGGATGGCCAGGGAGGGTTCATGACGCTCGCGTATTCAGAAGCACTACTCTGTTTAAACGGCTGCAGCAAGGGAATTACTTCCCAGACCAGAAAATAACAGTTGGGGATGTTGAAATGCCTGTCGTTATCCTGGGGGACCCAGCCTACCCCTTGATGCCATGGCTCATGAAGCCATACACAGGCAGCCTGGACAGTGGTCAGGATCTGTTCAATTACAGGCTGAGCAAGTGCAGAATGGTGGTGGAATGTGCATTTGGCCGTTTAAAGGCGCGCTGGCGCACATTACTGACTCGCTCAGACCTCAGCCAAACCAATGTCCCCTATGTTATTGCTGCTTGCTGTATTCTCCACAATCTCTGTGAGAGTAAGGGGGAGACCTTTATGGCGGGGTGGGAGGCTGAGGCAAATCACCTGGCCGCTGATTACGCGCAGCCAGACACCAGGGAGATTAGAAGAGCACACCAGGAAGCGGTGCTCATCAGAGAAGCTTTGAAAAGGAGCTTCATCAATGGCCAGGGTACAGTATGACTGCTGTGTTTGTTGATGAACACCCAACCCCCTTGATTGACTCATTCCCTGTAAGCAACTCACCCTCCCCCTTCGAGTACAGCTTACTTATTCAAATAAAGTCACTCTCGTTTAAAAATCATGAATTCTTTATTAATTCATTATAAAAAGAGGGAGAGAGAAGTAAGGGTGTGGTTTGGGAGGAGGATAGGAAGGATGGAGAAGGCCATTAAAAAAATTTCACATTAACGACAGCCTTCTTGTTGGGCTGTCCATGGGGGTGGAGTGGGTGGGTGCACGGAGCCTCCCCCCACGCGTTCTTACACGTCTGGGTGAGGAGGATATGGAACATGGTGAGGGTTGAGGGTGGTTACACAGGGGCTGCAGCGGCACTCTGTGATCCTGCTGCCGTTCCTGAAGCTCCACCAGACGCCGGAGCACGTCAGTTTGATCACGCCGCAGCCCCAGAGTTGCATCCCGCCACCGCTGATCTTCCTGCCGCCACTTCTCATCTCGGTTGTCCCTCCTGTCCTCACGTTCATCCCTCCTGTCCTCACGTTCATCCCTCCTGTCCTCACGTTCACTGGCCTCTTTCCTGTAATTTGATACCACGTCCTTCCACTCATTCAGATGAGCTCTTTCATTGCGTATAACTTCCATAATATCCGAGAACATCTCATCTCGCGTCTTCTTTTTCCTCCGCCTTATCTGTGCTAGCCTTTGGGATGGAGGAGGGATGGTTGAAAAATTTGCAGCTGCATGAGGAAGATAAATATTTAGAAAGATACATTTTACAGAACAATGGTTATACTCTTTCACAGTGAACAGCACTATTCACCTAGCACATGTGATTTCCCTACAAGGTCACATTTTTCATCTTAATAGTGAGTGCTTGCAGCTCTGGAGTTACAGATCTCACAGACACAGGTCCAGGCATCAGAATTAAGCTTGCATGCGGCCATGGTAAGCCACTGTCTTTCGGCTTCTGTAGTGATTTACCCCTCCCCCCCCAACGCATGGCTAATACCATGCTAGCTCCCTGCTAATCAACAACCTTCCCACCCCCCCACCCACTGCGTGGCTGGTAGCTTGGGGAAGATCGCCGGTGACCACTCCTCCCCTCCCCCCGCTTCGCTACGTGCAGGAAAGGTTTTTTTTTAAGCTGCTGCAGTCCACGAACCCATTAGAAAAATGGCCACCCCCCTTACTTAAATTCCTGATTTTTAACCAGGTTATCCTGAACGATATCACTTTGCTGAGGATAACACAACAATATAAAGAACGGATGCTTCTTGAATGCCAGCAGTCACCGGGACCATACGTTGCTATGCTTTGCCACTCAATGATACCTGATTACTTGCTACATGCATGGCGTGGTAAAGTGTCCTACCATGGTGGGCGGAACAAGGCTGCCTTGCCCAGAAACCTTCTGCAAAGGCTTCTGGAGTACCTACAGGAGCGCTTCATTGAGATGTCCCTGGAGGATTTCCTCTCAATCCCAGGACATGTTAACAAACTTTTCTAAGTAACTATACTGTTTGCGAATGCATCCCAAGTCCTCAGGGCAAATCAATCATTAAAAAACGCTTGCTTAAAAACCAATGTTTGCTATTTGCAAAGGTACACTACCAGAGCTCCCTTCCATGGCGTCATTGTCTGGGATAGTTGCTTGTGAGGGCTGGGAGGAGGGTGATTCCGTCAGGGTGATAAAAAGCTCCTGGCTGTTGGGGCTCACGGAGTGCTGTGTGCTCTCTGCTAGGTCGTCCTCCTCTTCTTCATCTTCATCTTCCCCGTCTGCATAATCCTCAGCCATGGCAGAGATTACAACCCCCACCTCGGAATCCACGGTCAGGGGTGGGGTACTTGTGGCGCAGCCCCCTAAAATTGCATGCAGCTCAGCATAGAAGCGGCATGTTTTTCGACCTGCCCCGGACCTTCCGTTTGCTTCTTTGGTTTTCTGGTAGGCTTGTCTGAGCTCCTTAACTTTCACTCTGCACTGCACTGAGTCCCTGCTGTGGCCTTTATCCGTCATAGCCTTAGAAATTCTTTCAAATACTTTTTCATTTCGTCTTTTGGAACGCAGTTCTGTTAGCACTGAATCCTCTCCCCATATAGCGATCAGATCCAGTACCTCCCGTGCAGTCCATGCTGGGGCTCTTTTTCGATTCTCAGGAGACTGCATTGTTAACTGTGCTGATGAGCTGTGCGTGGTCACCTGTGATGATGAGCTCTCCACGCTGGGGAAGCAGGAAATAAATTTCAAAAGTTCGCAGGGCTTTTCCTGTCTACCTGGCCAGTGCATCCGAGTTCAGAATGCTGTCCAGAGCGGTCAGTGGTGCACTGTGGGATAGCTCCCGGAGGCCAATACCGTCGATTTGCGGCCACACTAACCCTATTCCGATATGTTAATCCCGATATTAGCGCTACTCCTCTCGTCGGGGAGGAGTACAGAAACCGATTTAAAGAGCCATTAAAATCGATATAAGGTGCCTCCTAGTGTGGACGGTTGTGGCGTTAAATCGGTTTTACGCTCCTAAAACCGATTTAAACGCCTAGTGTAGACCAGGCCTCTGACCGGTTAGGGTAGAGTTACACAGAGCTGATTAAGAAGTCAGATAGTCATCCCAAGGCAACATAAAGAATACAAAAGCCCCAGGTCATTATTAGCCAAAGACCTTTTTCGCCCACTACACCTTCTGGGTCACAAGTTGGAGTTATGAAGTTACTAGATGTTGGTATGCAAGCCAAATGAGTATCATCATATCAGACATTTCATAGTAGTTACGTTGCAGTCCCTGTCAGAGGTATTAAATCTGCCACTGCTGAGAGAGTTGCTGGTACCACGCACCCATTGTGAAGAGTGTTACGTCGTCATGCACACACACACGCACATAAAGCCAGCATGTTGTATGTCACTGCTAGAAGTAGTAATATATTTGACCGTCAGTCCAGTCTGAAGGGTGTCCTGACCACAGATAAATTTAGGCCAAGGTAAATCTTTAATACTAGAGGAAGAAATTTAGGGGGGTCTAAAAGCAGTTCAAACAGGGATTTGTCAGAGCTAAAGTCATTTTGCTGTCACTAAATCCTCAGGTGATTATCGTCCAGTACTTATATCTCAGACCCCTGAACAATTCCGTAAGGACACAGCAGCTTGATTGACACTGAAAAGAAGAGAAATCAATGAAGAGCCCAGTTAGAGAAAGAAAATCACTTTGAAAAGGTTGCTTGGAAGGGAGTTATGGATTGGGGGAGGGTTGCAATATTTGGTCTCTGTGCAGTTCCAGAGCTATTAAAGGTGTTTAGGAATAATAAGACCTGGAATTCACCTTTTAAGATCTTTAGGCCTAAAGATGTTAATCCTTTTAGACGATTACATGTTAATTGCAGATGCATCAGGATAACTTCTAAAATTACACTTAGGGGCCTCAGTACATCTGTTAAAGGCCTGGCGGTATGGCTAAATGCAACTCTATTTTTACTTCCTCCCCCATCTTAGATTTGCTGAGTGTTTGAATAAATGCGGAAGATTTATCTGAAACATGCCTGAGTCCAAAATCCTATCTCTAATAACTTTGTGTCAGGAGGTGAGTGTTAATCCCTCCATCTCACAGGAAAAAAATAGCCAAGCTACTGATGACCAGTGATGTTGCTGCCCGCCTTTCCCTGGCGCCACTCTACTAACAGGGCATTAAAAGGTCTTTTCTGAAATCCAGGAAACATCTAAAGAACTGTGGAACAATATTGGCTTGTCAGAGACAGCTTGTAGTCTTGGCTCCAAGCTCAATGACCATTCTTCTAGACCAGAGGTGGGCAAACTATGGCCCATGGGCCACATCCGACCCGCAGGACCCTCTGGCCCTTGATCTCCTGGCCCGGGAGGTTCGCACCCGGCCCCTCCTCCACTGTCCTCCCTCCCCCACAGCCTCAGTCGCCAGCCACGAGGACTCCAGGCAGCTTGGTAAAGGGGTAGGGGGTGGGGAGGGGCTTGGATAGAGGGCAGGGGAGTTCAGGGTGTGGATGGCATGGGGGTGGTCAGAGGTCAGGGAACAGGGGGGTTGAATCAGGGCAGGTGTTCCAGGGGCAGTCAGGGAGAAGAGGTGGTTGGATGGGGTGCCATCAGGGCGTGAGAAGCGGGGGGAAGGGGTTGGATAGGGTGCGGGAGCTGGGCCATGCCTGGCTATTTGGGGAGGCATAGCCTCCCCTAATTGGCCCTCCATACAATTTCTGAAACCAGATGCGGCCCGCAGGCCAAAAAGTTTGCCCGCCCCTGTTCTAGACCATATCATTATGGAATCTGGTTCTTATTGTGTTGCAAAGCACTTAAATACTGCCCTACCTCTTGCAGCACCTAGAAATAGCATTTACTATCTGTGTCACTTGAAGATTATCACTAATAAAGCACTTATGTCTATTGTATCCCTACAGGGATCTTTGTGCTTCCTGCTCCTGCGTGCACTGCATCATGACATTTCTTTTTTCAGACCCAATTCATCCCTCCCCAGTATTTATAAGCGGAGTGAAAAGCATTTAAAGAACCAGCTTTCTGCCCTCAGTTACATCCAGACAATCCCACTGAAATCTGTAAGAGTTGTACCTGATCATAGAATTGAGCCTATTTAGGGCCAGATGCTGAGAGAGTTTATCAGCGTAACTTCATTATCTTCAGAATACATGTTCAGCTTCGGGCCATTCATGTATTTTGCACAGAATATCACTTCTTTTTTAAAAAAAAAAATATAGAAAGCTTTAGATTTTTGCAGTGTGATTAAAACTTGGTATGTTATGAGATAAGTTGGTTTGCACTGGAGAGTGCATGTGTTTTGTTTGGTTGCTAAATTAGTCAATTAGTTCAAAACAGGTCAGTGAGCCGAAGTCAAAGGGTAATGTTTTCAAAAGTGAGCACAATCACCGTGCTGTGAACCTGCAATCAGCAGACGCCAGAGAACCAGGCAGAATCCCCTCAGTACCACAGTGATTGGGAAGCAGCACTCAGACAGCAATTTACGGGGAATGGGACAGCTACAACAGCTCAGCAGAAAAACAATCTGCAGGTAATAGGATCCTGCTGATTCAACCAGCTACAGGAGTCAGAGAGGAAAAAAGAATATTTTTAAAATGTGGATGTAAACACCAACTGAAGAACTGAGAAACCTGGCATCCATCTTACAGCTCCTTTAACTATGGACAGTAGAAAGAACGTCAGGTTTTTTTGCCCAGCTAATGTGGCCTATTGCTATGGTAGTTCTGTAACAGAAAGTTCTTGAGTTTGCAGCCACTGTACATGACAGATTAGGTTTTCCTTTCTGTTCACTGGCAAGTAGCATTGGCAGCATCTACTGCATTTTATGCACGTTGTTAGCTCTGCATTAAGAAAGTGTTGAATATATTGTGATTACATTTGGCATCCAGAAGAAATTATTGTAGTTAGGTCTTTCCACTCTACCAGTGAAGGCGTCCTTCAATCAATAGATATTATTGCTTTTGGAAGGCTCGTGCATGAGGTTTTTGTGATTTTGTCGTTCTGGCTGCTATTCAGAAGCCTTCTTGGCAAGGCTTTCATTATTAATGACAAATCATGACTGATTTTTCTCCTCAGTTTCCTTATAACACCATTCTAGCTAAATTAACTTGATTTAATTTAAAAAAGTATTCTAATTTAGTACTCGCTTAATTGTGAAGTCTGTGAAAGATAAGTAAAATATTTCTGCAATAACTTACTCTAAAGAGGAAACTTCTCCCTTCTACACACACAGGCAGTGTCCATTAACACCACAATCTTTAATGTAATAGAAATTTGACCCCTACATGAGGGAGCATTATCGGTTCTATTACATTTTCTTGGCTGTAATTGTCAGATCTAGTTTCATGGCTGACTTGTATAATCTCAGCAAGGAGCGCAATGCAAGATACGTTTTATCTAGAGAGGGACTTGAATGAAAAGTTTGAATCCAAACACCTACATTTTGGAAGCATTCACAGTCTGAACTGGGACTAAAATCTCAATTTCTAGATTATTCATATCTTTATAATTAAAGCTGAACAAAAAACTTGAATCCAAACTTTAGGAAGCTACAGTTTTCTAGCTTTAATTTTAAGTATATTTTGTGATGAATAGTTTCAGAGCTTGTGCTTCTTCAGTAGTTACCCTAAAAAGGCAATAATAATACAAAAAAGGGATGTGATGACCTCCTTGAAAGTTGTTGTGTATTCATATTTAGAAATTCATAATAATATGCTCATGACAGTCCATTAAAATAATAAGCTATCAGAAAATGAATCTAAAAACCTACCCCCATATTCTTAAATCAAAATAGTTGCAGAAATACAACTTTCATCCACCGGGAAAAGATGATCCTATGAAATTATCATATTCCAATGCTTTCGGTAGCACTTTTTCTTTCTTCAGTAATTAGTCAAAATTCCATGCATAATCAGTGTATAAGATGGACATTTAAAAATATATTTTGAATTTAGTACATATGATTATTATCTCATTGACAGCACTAGAAGCTAAAGTACTAATCGCACAGGAGCAGCATAGGTGGTGTCAAAGTGAGCTGGTTTGAACCCGTCTGCTTGGTCAGCTTCATATTCCAGCAACAAAATAAAATATTTCACATGCAAAGATTGCACTTCCATGTGGCAAATAGAGTAACTGCTAAAGGGAAATGAATATTCCTAGTTAGTTTCTATTAGCTACAAGCCTTTTGTGTTAAGAATGTGGAAAGAAAAAACTTGGTTTATTCTTTTCAGATGACATGCCTATCAACAGCAACGTGTGCTCCACTTGCAATTCTCTAAGAATCTTGTTTGGTTGGTTGGTTGTTGTCTACAGGTTACATCTATGCAAGAAAGAAAAATATAACTTGTTGCCAAAATATTACCCTAATTTTAATATGCAAGTTCTATATACATATTTATGCAATTTAAGTATATATTTTATGTGACTGGATCAAAAATCTTTTCGCACTGGATATAGCCTCAGACAACATACCCAGGCAAGCAAGTAAGAGGGAGTAAAAAAAACCCAACCTTTTAATCTCTGCAAGGATTTCCCTAGACTTTGGGTCCAAGCATTAAGGAGCAAGCAGAACCACTTGCCTATTTATTTGCTCCCAAGAAAAGACAGGTGGGAGATTGTCAGGAAGGGGTAGAGAATGGGCAGATCCTTGGCTCCACACATTGCTATTCACTAGCCAAAGTGGGAGAGCCAGTGCCGTGCCACCTAGGATTAAGGAAGAAGCAAGAAGAAATTGTGAGCGAGAAGGATTTATTTTCTATATAGAGAAATTGCTTAGACATTCTCAGAACTGTCGTAATGTTAGTTAAAGTTTACCAATTTAACCCTCAGCACATCCATGGCGTAATATACCACATGGGATATATGTTGCGATAACTCATGAACTATTGGCCCTCCAAATATGCTACTTTAGGACATTGCATATGCTAATAGATAACGCATTGCAGTGACAGTGGTTGCTGTATCCATAAAACACTGCAAATCCCTGGATATCCACTTTATATTCGCGTATATCTGCATCCACAGAGCCCAATTCGGTTGTATTGTTTAACATCCTTGCAGATCGCGGAGCGGATGTGGATCCACATTTTTTTTATTCACACAGGGCTCTAACAGTGAGATAGATGCTGGTGCAGGTATGCGTACACATACATATAAAAGGCGGAGTGTGGATCGGATACAAGTTAATTATCATGGATTGGATGCAGATCCAAATTTTTTTATCTGTGCAGGGCTCTATATATACAATCACCCTGCTAATTCTTTCAATTTGCTAG
Source organism: Mauremys mutica (assembly GCF_020497125.1). Classification (NCBI taxonomy): domain Eukaryota; kingdom Metazoa; phylum Chordata; order Testudines; family Geoemydidae; genus Mauremys; species Mauremys mutica. Next base: position 154,320,199 of record NC_059073.1, read on the forward strand.
TAATTTCTTTCAATTTGCTAGTTAAATAAGATTGTTGAGTTTTTTGGTTTGTTTGGTTTTTTTGCCAAACACATTAAAGAACTGTTCTTAATTTCTGAATGAATTTGGGGATAAAAGTCCCCAACAACACAGTGAGTATAACTTTTTTCATGATACTTGATTTTAAATATTTTTGTCCTAAAATATTAAAGCATTATTCTTGGTTTCTGAATGTATTTAGGGTACAAATATCCTCCACCTCACAGTTCATGTAACTTTTTATACTGTTCAATTCAATGTTCAATGAAATTCAGGGTTGATAAATGTAAAGTAATGGATATTGGAAAATATAATTCCAACTATACATGTAAAATGATGGAGTCTAAATTAGATGGTACCTCTCAAGAAAGAGATTTATCCACAATAACTCCAAGATCTCTGAAAACATCCACTGAATGTGCAGCAGCTGGGAATGTTGGGAATCATTAGGAAGGGATAGGTAACAAGACAGAAAATATCATATTTCCTCTATATAAACCCATGGTACACCCACATCTTGAATACTGCATTCAGATCTGTTCGCCCCTTCTCAAAAAAAGATACACTGGAATTTGAAAAGGTACAGAAAAAGGCAATAAAAATTATTAGGCATATGGAACAGCTTCCACATGAGGAGAGATTAATAAGACTGGGACTTGTCAGCTTCGAAAAGAGATGATTAAGGGGGGATATAATAGTGGTTTATAAAATCATGACTGCTGTGAAGAAAGTAAATAAGGAAGTGTTATTTACTCCTCATAAGGAAAGAAGTAGGGGGTCACCAAACAAAATTAATAGGCAGCAGGTTTAAAACAAATGGACATATTTCTTCACACACTGCTCAGTCAGTCTGTGGAACTCTTTACCAGAGGATGATGTGAAGGTCAAGATTATAACAAGGTTCTAAAAGGAACTAGATTAATTCATGGAGGATAGGTCCATCAATGGCTATTAGCCAGGATAGGCAGGGATGCAAAACCGTACTCTGAGGTGTCCTTAGCCTCTGTTTGCCAGAAGCTGGGAATGGGCAACAGGGGATGGATCACTTAATGATTACTTGTTCTGCTCATTCCCTCTGAAGCACCTGGTATTGGCTACTGTCGGAAGACAGGATACTGAGCTAGATGGACCTTTGGTCTGACCCAGTATAGCCATTCTTATGTTCTTATGTTTTACCTGTGCATAAGAGAGAAGTTCCTTTTTGTGTTGGATTTTGAGATTTCAAAATGTTGTCTTTATTCCAAAATGGAATGAAAAATGAAAAATTCATTATTGGTAGGGCTGTCACGATTAAAAAATTAATCATGATTAATCATGTGGTTATAAAAATAATAATGATTAATCACACTGTTAAACAATAATAGAATACCTTTTATTTAAATATTTTGGATATTTTCTACATTTTAAATATATATTTATTTCAATTACAACAAAGAATACAAAGTGTACAGTGCTCACTTTATATTTATTTTTGATTACAAGTATTTGCACTGTAAAAAAACAACAGAAGAAATAGTATTTTTCAGTTCACCAAATACAAGTACTGTAATGTAATCTCTTTATCATGAAAGTTGAACTAACAGATGTAGAATTATGTAAAAAAATGGCATTCAAAAGTAAAACAATGTAAAATTTTAGAGCCTGCAAGTCCACTCAGTTCTACTTCTTGTTCAGCCAATCACTCAGACAAACAAGTTTGTTTACATTTACAGGAGATAATGCTGCCCACTTCTTGTTTACGTCACCTGAAAGTGAGAACAGTTGTTCTCATGACACTGTTGTAACTGGCGTTGCAAGATATTTATGTGCTAGATGCACTAAAGATTCATATGTCCCTTCATGCTTCAAGCACCATTCCAGTGGACATGCATGAATGCTGGTGACGGGTTCCGTGCAATAACAATACAAAGCAGTGCATGTTCATTTTCATCATTTGAGTCAGATGCCACCAGCAGAAAATTGATTTTCTTTTTTGGTGGTTTGGGTTCTGTAGTTTCCGCATAGGAGTATTGCTCTTGTAATACTTCTAAAAACATGCTCCACACCTCGTCCCTCTCAGATTTTGGAAGGCACTTTTCTTAAACCTTGGGTCAAATGCTGTAGCTCTCTTTAGAAATCTCACATTGGTACCTTCTTTTCATTTTGTGAAATCTGAAGTGAAAGTGTTCTTAAAATGAACAATATGTGCTTGGTCATCACCCGAGACTGCTACAACATGAAATATATGGCAAATACATATGTAGGTAAAACAAAACAGGGAACATACAATTCTCCCACTAGGAGTTCAGTCACAAATTTAATTAATGCATTCTTTTTTTAACGAGCATCATCATCATGGAAACACGTCCTCTGGAATGGTGGCCGAAGCATAAAGGGGCATACAAATGTTTAACATGTCTGGCACATACATACCTTGCAGTGTCAGCTACAAAAGTGCCATGCAAATGCCTGTTCTCACTTTCTGGTGACATTATAAATAATAAGAGGGCAGCATTATCTCCTGTAAATGTAAACAAACTTGTTTGTCTTAGCGATTGACTCAACAAGAAGCAGGACTGAGTGGACTTGTAGGCTTTTTTTTTTGTTTTAAGTTTTACTTTGTTTTGTTTTTGAGTGAAGTTATATAACAAAAAAATCTACATTTGTAAATTGCACTTTCACAACAAAGAGATTGCACTACAGTACTTGTATGAGGTGAACTGAAAAATACTAATTCTTTTGTTTTTCCTTTTTCCAGTGAAAATATTTGTAATAAAAATATTTACACTTTGATTTCAATCCAACACAGAATAGCATATGTATGAAAATGTAGAAAAACATCCAAAATATTTAATAAATTTCAATTAGTATTCTATTGTTTAACAATGCGATTAAAAAAGCAGATTAATTTTTTTAATTGCGATTCATTTTTGTAGTTAATTGCATTCGTTAACTGTGATTAATCAATAGCCCTAATAATTTGTTTTGTGTTGATTGAAACATTTTGTTTTGATTTTGACTTTAAAAAATAGATAATAAATAATCTAATTATAATAGATAATATAATGCAAAATAAAAAGTGCTGACTGAAGTAATTTCCAAATGTAAAATCAAAATTTTCTATTCTGGAAATGTTGAAATGGGAAGTTGCAATATTGTTAGGATTCCCACCCCTCCCAAGTTTTCTTCAAAAAAACAAATTAGGCAAAATCAATCTGATGTCACAAAACATTTCAATTTTTACAGATCTGCATATTCTGACTGAATGTGGTTCCATCAAAATTTCTTTGGCAAGGTCTAGTAATTACATATAAATTGGGGTTAGATATTTATTTCTGAAATATTCTGAGAATCTGAGGGAAAACTGTATCTGTAAACAGATCACCCTGAAAAAAACACACATGATCTGGAATGATACAAATGTTTCTATTTTAGTGAGAAGTGTCATGCAAACTTCCTTTGGCTCTGGTGTGTGCAATTCCAGAACCTTAAGTTGCTGCTGAGAATGAACCTAGAAACTCAAAGCTGTATTGAGTTAAAACCAGAAATTTTCATATGGTTTCCTGTTTAAACATACTGTGACAGGATCCCTGGGATGCAGCCTGGGACTGTAGTGCCGCTGTACTCCCTGAATTCAATCCAGCCTGGGCTGTCTCTCACAATGCTTTGCTAGTGACAAGCAGCTAGCCCTTCTAGGCGCTGTGATCACTCAGCACAACAGCCTGTGGAGCCCCACACCCAGCTAGATTGCATGATTGCTCCCAGAGCCAGTCATGAATCACACAGAGAAAGGCACCAGCACAATCCTCTCCACAGTATCCAGCACTGTACCCCAGGGATCTACCATCTTGTACTGCTCAAGATGGGCATTGCAAATTTATTAATTGTTTCACCACTTCAACAATGGAAAGTAGACATACACCAGCCTTTGCAAAACCTGAGCAGATTTGCCCCACACTTCATACAAACTCACTGGGAAAGATAAACAATTAAACAAATGTATTGAATATAAGAGGTAGATTTTAAGTGGTATTAAGTGATAGGCAAAAAGTCAGAGTTAGTTATCAAAAGAAATAAAATATATGCATGCAGTCTAAACTCTCAACCCTAATAGACTGGGCAACATCTAGATTAAGCAGTTTTTCTCACCCTGTTAGATATTGCAGTCCTTAATATACAGGTTTGTTCCTGAAAGCTGGGCCAATTTCCTCTGTTGGAGTCTTGTCTTAGTTGCTTGCAGCGTAGGTGGGGGCAGGAGAAGGGCCAGCATACAGCCTCTGTGTCTGTTTTATGCCCTCAGTCCATGTGCTTGGAAAACACAAGTCCAGGCATGTCTGGGGGGCATTGCTGAGTCTCCAAGCAAGGTTGAGCAATTCCCCTGGTGTGGCCTTATGTGGGTGAGTTATTGCATTGTAGCTCCCTTCCTGGACAACAGTTGTTGATGGATTGATTGATACCTCGCTTGGTTACTTTCCTTGCTGTTGCCTCTGGGGAGCTAATACCTGGCTGATTCCCCAATTTACAGCATGTTTTAGTGACAACCATACCACTCAATTCTCATAACTTCATATGCGTTAATGATATACGTATCTGCATAGAGAAATGACTTTCAGCAGATCATAACCATTTCCCTGATACCTTACAAGGCATGCTTTCTATGTAAGATCACAGTTCTATAGAAATGAGGAATATGGGGGTTACAGGATGCTCCCCCAAGGTATAGAATGTCACAAATACATTGCTCCAAGTTCTGTTGAAATGGTATAGTACTTAGATATTCTCAAACAGGGCCAGCTTTTTTGCCACCCCAAGCGGCGAAGGAAAAAAAAGAAGCTGCAATCGGCAGCACTTCAGCAGCTGCTCTACCGCACCACTTCATTCTTCAGTGGCAATTCGGCGGCCTCTGAGTCCTTCCCTCCAAGAGGGACTGAGGGACCCGCTGCCGAATTGCCACTGAAGACCCGGACGTGCTGCCCCTTTGCATTGACCGCACCAAGCACCTGCTTCCTCTACTGGTGCCTGGAGCTGGCCCTGTTCTCTAAAGATTCACCGACCTATTAAAAGTTTAGAGTTGGTAATAAAGTGTCAAATGAGTAAAGTTGCATGTGTTTTAATGTTACATAACCATGCTTAACCCTGTTCTGGAAATATGTTGTGTGTTTTGCTTAGCTGTGTGCCAGTCTATGGAATCCAGTGGCAAGGAAAATGACATAGCCTTCACTTTGAAAGTGGAATTTGTATTGTTTCAAATAGGGCCAGTTTGAGCTAATCTTGCAAAGCTACCACAAACTCCCTGCATTGGGCCGTGTGCTAGTGATATGTATAGGACTGTAAGAGGAATAGATAATGATCCTGATCCTCATTTGGCATAAAGTGCCATAAATAGCTTCATTAATCTCAGGGGTGCTATATCAGTTTACTCCAGTGGAAGGTCTGGCTCATTGTTCTCAGAACTCATTTGTATGTTTCTAGAAAAAATTAGGAAACTAGCAAGTGGATGACGGAGGTTTCAGAAAGCAGAAGGAGAACGCTTTGCTCTGTACCAGCCAGGGGAAAGATTAGGGAGAGAAGCAGAGTGATTCTCATCGCAGAGCTGTCAGACATCACAACGTAGCTCGTACTCCACCTCACACATCACTGGAGCATGCACAATTAAGATCATATTGACATTTCAGCCATTCCCTACTGGGCTGAAACACCTGTGACATGGAAGCTTGCTGTAAACTGCAGGTGATGCTTTTATGTCTAAGCCAGCCCTACTTTCAGTTTATTTGTATCTAGGACCCAAGCCCAAAAACACGTACTTGTATGAGTAACCCTTACTCACACAAGTAATCTCATCTTCAGTGTGGTTACTTGCATGAGTAAAGTCTGCTCGTTTAATTACAGATGTGCAGAATTAAGCCTATAGATCAGGGTTTTTTAAGAACACTAAGCTACAGCTGTATTTATATGAACTATATAAAACATTAACCATTTTTTTAAGTTATTATGATATTCTCTCAGACTATCCTGAAGAATTTTCCCTGTGTACACACATTGAATGTGTTGGCATGCAGCAGGTCAGAGGCTTCGCAAATAGTTAAAAATTAGGTTATATTTGGTTCATTGAGTCCAGGTTATCCATGTGAAGTTTATTTTCTAGTTAGTATAGTAAGAATGGACAAATCAAAACAGGCTCCATGTGGCCTCCATGCCAAGTTACATCCTCGGAGCTGGGAAATCCTGACCCATCAGCACCTCTCTCCTGCAGCTGGTCAATGGGTGCCAGAGACTCCCAGGGGAAGGAGCTAACTATTATCCCATGGTGAATGTCTCCCTTCTTCTAGGACTCCCGCCCCCCGCCCACTTCACTGCCAGACTCATCAAGTTCCCCCACCCATTGATGCATTTGTTGTTATATCCCTGTCTGTTCTTCTGCATGGCTATCAAATGATTTAAATTTGCAAAGAAGCAACAGTTACCATATCAGGACAGTTTTATTTTAACAAGTTTAGTCTTTCACACATTTTTTAAAGGAAGCTTTGACAGTGGTAGGTTTCATTTTCTTTCTCTATTTAACAATATGTTTCAAAATGCCCTTACAAATCCTTTTGTAATTCTTAATCTTAAAGTGGGACTCTGCTCTGGGAAGGGACTCCTGCAGTTCCATTTATGTGTGAAATGCTCCGCACTGACAAATAATAGTGTGTTGAGGGAGCAGGGGTGTTCCTGACTACCAACCTTGTAAACTCAGTCTGGGCTCAGAGGACATAGCTGGGTCATTCTATTTAATGTATCACCAGTGACAAAAGTAATATTGGTCATGCCTTATGTGATACCTGCACAACCCTATTTTCATCAGTGTGCTCGAAGATATTGGAAGTTAGTAAACATTTCTGCTGCTGATGTGTAAAATTAAATAGAATCTTTTGTTCACTCATTTCTAGCTCTGTCGGCTCTGCTGGGCTAAACAGGAGTCAAAAAGCAGCAAAAATACATTTTTCTCACTAAGGTCAACTGTTTATAACTGTGAATGGATACAGGGAGCAGATCAAGGCATCTTAAATAAGAGGGTGCCAATTTCAAAATCACTTTTCAGAATAGTGCCAAACTTTATGTGGAAAAACAAAAGATTATTTTTGTGTGGCTACCAGATAGTGGAATTTGAGACTTCTCTTGTGGAGCATGAATGCATATTCATTAATATTTCAATTAAATTGCTACTTAAGCAATTATCATATAAGATAAAACATTGTCTTTTTGGCAATGTACCTTGAGGTCTTTCTACATTACATGAATTGGAGTAATTATTTATTGATATATTATTACATTTTCTTGTAATATGGGGTGTTTTTAATTTCTACATATCCTCAAGCAACCTGTCTGTCTAGCAAATACTACCACAATTATATTAGATGTTTTAGAAAACAATGCAGTTCTCAACAACATTTCTCCACAACACATTATATAACCCATTTTCTTTGGTTGTCTTCACACAAGAGACTTCCAGTCTGTTGGTTAGAAATCAGAAATTTTATTAAAAATGGTTTATTTTGGCTATAAAGACAGGTTTCAGAGTAGCAGCTGTGTTAGTCTATGTCCGCAAAAAGAACAGGAGTACTTGTGGCACCTTAGAGACTAACCCATTTATTTCAGCATAAGCTTTCGTGGGCTACAGCTCACTTCTTCGGATGCATAGAATGGAACACACAGACAGGAGATATTTATAGATACAGAGAACATGAAAAGGTGGAAGTACACATACCAACTGGAAGAGTCTAATCAATTGAGACGTAGAAGTCCCACTTCTGTTGACAACACAGGCTCTGTAGATGTCTACCCTTGACCATTGTTCAGAAATGCTAACACTGGTGTTTCTTTTGTTTTTCTTTGCATCACAGGAGTCATCAGGACTGCCTTGCATAACATGGACAGGGAAGCCAGAGAGCATTATTCCGTTGTCATTCAAGCCAAAGATATGGCTGGGCAGGTCGGAGGGCTATCAGGGTCAACAACTGTAAATATCACACTCACTGATGTCAACGACAATCCACCCAGGTTTCCTCAGAGTATGTAAAAGTTCAATATGTATTTCATTTGAAAAGCCACATGAATTTTTAGTGATGGATGTGACATATTAATGAAAATCAATCACTGTTCAAATTGCAGGTGGAGAGGGGACACAAAAAGTTATGTTTTATGGGGTTTTATTTTTCACCTTTTTCATGTGGGTAGTATGTGAGGATGTGATACAGTTCCAGCACAGAAGCCAACCATGATCCCTTTACATATAATACTGCTATTAACAACAATAATAATAGGGAAAATATAAGAACTCTACTGTGGGTTCTGCTCCATCCATTTTGGAATGTAATTACATGATAATACGGTATGGATTTACTAAGTTAATTGTGTTGTTCCCATGACAGGGAGGGAATTATAAATTTAATCCAGCATGTACATGCCCCACCCCCAAATGCTCTCTCTCTATCTCTCACACACATACACAAAATTTATAAATCACTTTTTATATGAAAAACAATAGTTCAAAGCATGATAGTAGTATTGTTGGTGTTGTACAGTAAATCCTGCCTTTTCCCGAAGTAAGTTAAGTGTGGATACTAAATATCAAAAACCAAATGCTTGCATATCGCAAGTTATGCAGAATGTTCATGTAGTAAGAATTTCTTAGTGTAACTCTTCACTTATGGCATCATGTAGAGTACAGACACTGCACAGTTAGCTAGCATGGATATAAATAGCAGTGTAGATGATGAGGCATTGCTAAGGTGAGTAGAGTAGGGGGGCTACCTGCTTGAGCATCTAATGTATATACTCTACATAGGTTTCTAAACACCCAAGCAGTGCTTATTTTTATCAATGTAGTGCTCCAGTGCCACCCCCTGCCAGATCCTTCCTCCACCCCTGCTGCCTCCCCCTGCCAGAATCATTCACTGCTGCATGTAATATAAACCACAGTGAGTGTGGGCACAGCCTGCCTTTCACCTTGGTGTGTAGCTGCATGTAACTGCAAGTGCATACAAGGTCACAATCAAATAACGAATAGGAAATGTATTGACACAGCATATATATTTAGTATTCTGAAACAGGAGTTGTAGTCTTCTAAGACTTCAGAGTATACCAAAAATAAATACCAAAAAAAGGATTTAAGAGACTTTTCAGACCAAATTTGCATGACTAAATCTACTTTTGATTGCAAATTGGCTCAGGGCCAGTAAAAGTATGGTAATCTGGACTCAGACATTATTAAGAACCACTGTAGAACATAATGGCCTAGCAACTATAGGTACACCCAGTGGGAAATATGTTAAGCTGTTTAAAGGAAAAGATTGATCAGGAATAGTTGAGATCACAAAGCTCCAAGGAAAGATAAAATTCTCTGACAATTAATGTTATGTAGTCAGGAAGCTCTTTAAAAGTTTTGTAATAATGAATACTTGTGCTGGGCTTCCCACATGCACAATGAAGAGCCTTTGAAATGTAGTCTGAGATAGTTAATTCAGTTTTATATCCCATAAAATTGGCAAGATAGCCACCACCATCTTTAACACTTCCACATTATCATCAGAAAGATGAAGGCTACAGCATATATTGGAATAAATGTAATATTTAGATATCTTAATTAAGGAATAAAAAGTCTTAGGTGACCACGATGGGTGAGAACTCAGCAACTAAAGAAGGCAAAAATACACAGCAGCTTTAGAAAGTGTGGAGAGTGGTTTCCTTTTATTGCGGGGTAGGGGGAGTCAGGATGGGGGATATGTTTAGATATTAAACCGACACAGAAATGCACACCAACGCGTGTGTGTTTATTTATCTCAGTTGCCAACTTTCGCACAGTAAATAAGCACCCTGACTTTCACAATAAGCCAAAAATCAAGCTAATCCCATTTCAAAACAAGGCCAAAACAAGCCAATCACTAAGAACCCCAACATGCTGCAAGCCAAAAACTAGCCAACAAGCAACTCATGAGCCAATTAAGCCAAAAATAAATCCAAGTTCTGTGTTTTTTTCCTGCAGGTTTGGCAAGTCTGGTGTGTGTGTGTGCGTGTGTGTGTGTATGTGTGTGTGTGTGTGTGTGTTTGTTTATGTACATTTATATGTTTTACAATTTGTTTGTAAGTGGGTAAATAATATTTATAGGGTTAGCTATATTTCTATATATTTTAATTTATTTTACTGCTTCAAACAAACATGTTTTTAAAAATACAAAACAAAATTATCTCAGTTCTGAAACTTTGGACACCTATTAATTAACTGGGCAAGGCTGAGTAACAGATGCTTTCCTGAGCTCAAAGTATTTTCTTTTCAGAATATATTACTCCTGAAATGTATAATACGGAGGACAACCACCCAATCCAACTTGCTCTTAATTACTAAAGGCATGATTATAACTTACACTTCCTCCACAAATTTGATTGAAACTTCCCAAACTCCTTGCAAATCCAGTCTTAAACTTTAATAATGTATCTCCAGAACATGGTAAATTTGTAGATGGTGTAACACTGGACAATCTTTGTAACATGAAATATAACCACTAAATTCATAAAACTAATTTCAGTTTTGATTTTCTTCTCTGGTCAATGTCCTTCATGCTCCTGACTTCTATCTCCTTACATTGCATGGCATTTCAGACTATATTAGCAGGTGATGTTGCTCCTTTTGGGAGACATCTAGTGAGTCTTGCTGTGGATTGCACTCACTGTTGATATCACAGAAAGTGGAAGTTGCCTCCCAGGCAGGTTTTGGGGATGAGTAACTCCAGTGTATGAACTCTAATGGCGGCCAAATTTGCAGAGAACACACAGGCTGAACTATTACTCCTGAATGGTGTAGTGGTTAAAAAAATGGGTAAAGTAACCTAAACTAAACTCCATAGTCCCAGATGAGATGAAGGTATACTCCATTTACTCTTGTTTACCTTTGACTGTACTATTCAGCTTTCCTGAATTATGTTTCATTTATATGTATACTTTGTTGTTGGTATTATTTATTTTAAGTTAAGGCCAGATCTTTCAGGCCTTTCTCAGGTAAATCTCTTATTGAAGAAACTTGAGTTTTGACTAAGGATAGTAGAATTTTCCCTATACTATATAAAACATGAAACTCCAATCACAAAAAGTAAGTCACATGAGATCAACATGTCTGTTTAATTCAGCTACTGTAATGCCGCTAGGATTTAATGAAATGTGTTTGTACATTGTACTAAACAAAAATTGTTAGCATAGCTCCTGAAAAGGAATATGATTTTCTGCAATACTACAACAGTCTAACCAGGAGAGGGGAAATATAATATACAGATTAATACATTTTCATAATGTGATTGGACCTCTTTTATACAATTTTAGACATAGTAAAAACAATACCTGATATAAGAAATATATATTAAAAATTCTGTTTGCAAAACAAAAGTATTCATCAGGTGCAGGCCTGTGAATATGACTTCAACACGAGTATGACCTTAGTGTAATGAATTCCTCTCTAGAATACACTTCCTCCTACCAAGCATCCTCAATGGTACCCTGTCCTATAGTAATCCATCTTTTTAATCCACGTTATTATCTTCACCACCTTTCCCTCTCATTGATTGTCTAAATGCAAATGAACTGCCAATATAGCACAAGATGGAAGACACCATTTCACTTGAAGGAGCTTTTGATTTTCAGCAAAATATATTTCCCAGTTCATGTTGATCAGTCTTATCAATGACTACCTTCATTGAGTAATGCCCCAGCTTTGGGCTCTAACTCTCACATAAAATGTTCCTCGAACTACTGTGATCTTAGCAAAATGATATAGACAATTTCATCTTCTTTTCAAGTTTCATAGCCATCTTCTGTAGACTTTATCCTTAGTAATGTTCTGTGGTCTTAGCCTTAGTGTAATATGGATATCTTTTTATGTATTTTGCTCTTTAGTTTGATTCTTTTTCTTCTTGCATCAGGATCATCAGCTCATATGGTGGTTTCAACTGACATATCCGAGTGTTTTAAGTGCTAATGTTGACAAAAGGAATCAGTTATGGACAGACACATGCATTTCTTCTGGTAGCCTTCCTACGCTATAGATTCCATAGGCCATTCTCCAGTAATCCTCTTGTATTTATAGACTCATCCTGCAAGGAAATGAGCACCTCCTGAGAATTGCTGAGTGCCCTGATCTTCCTTTGGCCCCGCAAACAAGGGGTAGACTATTTCCTGGTCCACTGCCTCCCAAAACTTCAGCTGTCACTTCCCTTATTGGCTTGGATAAGTAACATTTTATACAGCAGATTAAATTTATATTTTGTTATATTTTGACAAATCCATTAACTTCTATAGAATAAACCAAAATGTTAAGGACAAAACATGACTATAACAGCTTTCTTATAAATTCCAGTTATTTCATAGGATTGCATGAAATTCTTTAATGGTGTATAATGTGTAAAATGTAGAAGGGTCCAAGTGATGTAGGAATCTTGAAAAAAATGCTTTTATAGATAGCATTCAGTTTTAAGTTACATATATATTTTGGTCCACATGCCTTTCTTTTGTGAGACATTGTAAGAAAGAAGTGTGATCTGTGTTTCTTGTAAGACTTGATGGAACAGGTTGTTGTTATTAAATAAATAAATAGGATTGAACTGGCTAGTGGCTTTCACTGTGCTTCATCCTGCAAGGTTCTGATTGCTCACAACTCCCATTGACTTCTTATTGTGAACTCAATAAATGTAGCCACATCAGGGATGCCGTATTCTAACCCCAGAACAATAGTCTGTCAGTGACTAGTGTTGTTGGAGAGGCTGGCTGCTGAATTCTGAACTAACTGAAGCTTTACTTTTTCATGGCTTACCATGGTTAGGAGATGGGATGCAGTGTTCGGCCCAATCCAGTAGCAAAACAAGGAAAACCTCATGGTCACAGACAGATTTATGATTGTAACTTGGTGCCCTTGAAGCCAAGATGGAGTCTGCTCTGCAAGCAGCTCTGACCAAGAAAAGGGGCATGCAAAAACTCAGCAGGGCAAGTCCCTTTCACCTGCAGGGCACCTGTTCCAAACCACTAGAGTAAACATACACACACTGTAAGAGTACAATGAAATAGGAAAGGGAAATATTTATAATACAATGGGGAAAGTTAGGGGGAGTGGTAAAACAGGGTTACATTCAACACAAAGCCCCACAGGCCCAGTGGTACCACAGTTCGAAAGGGCAAATACTGAGCAATGCACCTGCACTCACAATTCAGGAGTCCTGGGAAAAGTTCCGATCCAGTGGTGCATCTTGGTTGCTTCTGGTCATCTACAGCACCAGTAAACCATCCCCCAACACCCCTCTGGTACCTCTTCTGCCACTCTCTGCAAAGCCCCACAGAGCGACAACCTCCCCACTTAGTAACAGCCTTCCTCCTTATTTCCAAAGCAAAGTCACAAGCCCCAGTACTCACCACCCCATACAGCTCTGGGCAGCAGTGATAATGGGTCTGGCTCTGGGTTGTCCTTCTCGCGAGATTCCTCTATGGCAAAGTGCTCATACTGAATCCTGTCCTGGGGTGTCCCTCCCAGGCTTTGGGCAGCTTTCTGTTGCTTCACTCTGTGAGGGCCTGCTTATTGTAGACCTTCTGTCTGGAGCTCCGGACACACACAAACTCTGTTGCTCTCCCTCTCTCCAGGGTCTTCCCATCACTAAACAGCATTTCCTCTTGACCCATGCTCTCTAAACCCCAAAGGGATTACATGATATACTTCTACCCCGATATAACGCTGTCCTCGAGAGCCAAAAAATCTTACCGCATTATAGGTGAAACCACGTTATATCGAACTTGCTTTGATCCACCGGAGCACGCAGCCCCCCCTCTCCCCCCATAGCGCTGCTTTACCGCGTTATATCCAAATTCCTGTCATATTGAGTCACATTATATTGGGGTAGATGTGTATATAATAAAAAGAATGAGGAGTACTTGTGACACCTTAGAGACTAACAAATTTATTTGTAGTCTAAAACCCACTTCATCGGACGCATGCAGTGGAAAATACAGTAGGAAGATATATATACATGGAGAACATGAAAAAATGGGTGTTGCCATACCAACTCTAACTAGATTAATCCAATGAAGTGGGGTTTAGCCCACAAAAGCTTATGCCCAAATACATTTGTTAGTCTCTAAGGTGCCACAAGTACTCCTCATTCTTATTGCTGATACAGACTAACACGGCTACCGCTCTGAAACATGATATATAATGCACATTTCCAGATGTACTGAAATAATTTAATGTAGTTAAATAATACCAATTTTAAAAGTGTGATTGAAGAAACACATTTTTAGATAGAGATGATGTTCTAACAATCGGATGCCTTCAGGAGTTCCTCTGTGAACTCTTCCTAGTAAGGCAATCTAATAGCAATAATTCACTCAGGGTAAAAGCCATTGCTATGTAGATGGCCTATGAATCACTTAAGCATTACTTAAGATCTACTTAAGTCTTTTAAGGGCTTAACCAGTGCATAGGGACACATACAGGCCCTTTAGTTGGTTGATTTTCATCCTAACTACAGACAAAACTATCACCTCTATGTTTATAAAGATTTTTTTCCTAAATAATGTCCTCTAGCTCTTCAGTTTTAAGATGACACATGCTGGTTTTTTTTTAATTTGTGAGTTTCATAGCTGAGTTTTTGTTCCACAATAATTATTGCTTATCCTTGTACATAGTTTGCAACTTAACATGACATAGTCTTCTAGCATTTAGGTTTACATGCTGTCTGCCAATAAGGTTTGATTATTTAATCTATTAATAATTCTCTTCATATAATCTTTCTTAGAGTCTGGGAGGAAGAACAGCTGGGATCCGTGTAGTTGGGAATTTTGCTGCCAGGATAATTTCCTTAAAGGCAATTATAAACATAAAATCAATATTCTTCCCACACATACAGAAAAGCCTTAATTTTGTGGAAAGGAGAAGCTTGCAGGTGAGAGGAAAATATAAGAGCCTCTATGGATTTAGATTAGCTCAGCAGCTGGTGCTACTTAAAAATTAAACCGTCTATCCTTTTCTGTTGTGAAAATTCAGCCATTACATTGGGCCTTAGGGAGCAGAGACCAATGGGCAATTTGAGGGCTCTCAGGCTACGTCTACACTGCACACCCCTTTTGGCATAATGTAGAGTACATACCTGCAAGACCCCCCTATCATGAATATAATTAGGAGTGTAGTCAGTGAGGCATGGCTTAGGTAAATAGATTAAAGACATGCCTGAGGTGTGTGAGTATGTATGCAAACACATATCCTATATGCTGTCTACTTACCCAAGCCATGCTTCCTATCTATACTGCTATTTTTAGACATGTGCTGTCTTGCTGCCTCCCCACTGCTGGAGCCTTTCCGCACTGCAGGAAAAGACTCCCCCAGTGAGGAACAGTTCTGGCAGTGGGAAGACACCAGGGAAAGGCTTCAGCAGCTCCCTGCTGCTGGACCCCTACTTTGCCATAGGGCAAGATGCCAGCAGCTAAATAGCAGCAAGGAAAAGCTCTGCCAGCTCCTGGCTATCAGAGCTGACTCCAGGAAAGGTTCCGTCAGCTTGACCTTTCCCAGCGGCCTCCTCCCTGCTAGAGTCTTGCCTCAATGAAAGGCTCTGGCAACAGGGAGCTGCTGGAACTTTTCCCCACCGTCTCCCCTCTGCCAGAACCTTTCACTGACACATGAAGCTACAACACTGCAGTGTGGACACAGCCTGCTTTTCCCTGTGGCGTGTAGTTAGACAGACACTATCTGCTGCCAAAAGTGGTGTGTAGTGTAGATGTAGCCTCAATGTGAGGAATCTCCAAAATGAGATCCTCCTGGAAATTTCCTCCGTGCTGCTCTGATATACCAGCTATGCTGAAATTTGTCACCAGCCAAACCATACTGCAACAGCTGGAAATAAGTTTCTGCAAAACTTTGAGTTCTCCCCCGGCCCATTGCTTTCAATCAGATATGGGTCTCAAGTTTAATCCAGACTACCTCAATAGATTATTAAGTGGCCTCAAGGTAAAGGTTCATTTCGATGACACAAAGGTGGACTTTATTAAGCAATAAATACTAGTAGTTGCTGATAAACATATGTAGATTATATTTCAATTGCCTGTATCTTTATCCAAGCAATTTTTTTTCAAATGTAGTACACAAACTTGCGCGCCAAGTTAGAGTCAAAGTTCACCCATTTTTTAGTTCGCTGAATGGGGAGGAAATATGGTCAGAATTGTTTTTAAAATAACTCATAACTCAGAAAGAGTCAATGGATTGTGTTTAAGATTTATGGGAAAACTGACAGTCTAGCTAAGATGAAGCATGAAAAATGTTATCCTCCCCTCCGCAAAGTGAATGTTTTGCAGATCTGAACGCAAGGACATAGGGTGCTAATGAAAACTATTTTTTGACCTTAACTGTAGAGGGCATTAAGACTGATATAAGCGTGCCATTTTAGGAATTATTTTAACTATTGAGCAGAACTTTACTGCCATTAAACATGAATCAAGTCAATGTTTGTACGATAGCCACACTCCATAACTCTCTCGCTCAACTGATATTTTCTTCCTCTCTTGTTCTTAAAGTTTTCAATTATACAATTATTTCAACTAGTAATATATATAAAGCTTCTACTTTGGTCCCAAAAGAGAATGGCCAGTGACTGACACATCCTTTGTTGAAATGGTTTAGTGTTTAATGTATTGATTATTCTCCTTTTTTTACAAGATAACATCAGATGAAGTAAATCCCCAAACTTTGACATTGATTGTTCTACATTTAAAAATTGCAGATGTTTCTCACCTTTTATTAAAGGTAAGCCTGGTAAGAGTTGAACTATCCAGGCTCAATTTCTTTAAATTTTCAGAGCATGTGGCTTCTCTCTAATTCTCTCAGCAGGAGATATGACATGAGAAAAAAATAAATAGGCATGTGTTTGTCTTTTATTATCGGCTGCTGGTCTGAGAATCAAAGCTGTCAAGCCAAAGACCAGCAACCTATTGCTCCAAACATAAGAAACATGGGGGGGCAGTGGTTAATCCCTAATAAGAATTGTTTGGAATCACCTGCCTAGCAAAGTTGTTGAACCAAAGACATTAGGTCATTTTAAAAGCAGCTGGTATCAATACAGTCCCAAGGAAATATTGTATAAAAAGAGACAACTCTCAATAATCTGAATGGCCTTTTACCTTTTTCCATTATGTTTTCCATTCTTAATATGCTAGACCAATTGTTAACATATCATGTGCCCTGAAAGATGGAAAGAAATACATAACATAATAATGAAGAACATAAAGTGTATCCAAGAGTTAAGAGCTAAGAGTTTTCTGTTTGTTTGAGACAGCTAAGAATTCTCTCTCTCTCTCTCTCTGGAGCTGAGCAGATAATGTGCAAGAAATATTTTTTGATAAATTTGCCTTCTTTTTCTGTTCACAGAATGCCTGTGAGCAAATGTAATTTTATTGTATGTATACATTATTTGAACTTAGTCAACTAAATAGGTTTTGAATATCATTTACAGCATTGTTTGCTACAGAATATTTGAAATCTGAGATTTGTTGCTTAACTGTATTTGGTCACATAAGGTTGATGGTATTGTCTCTGTTCCCTGGTTAGATAAGCGTAATTCTTATAATCAGATTTTTATTGTAAATACTCCTGGAAGGTAAATTTAATACTCAGTTTCCAAGAGTATTTTAAGTATGTGATCTTAAAAAATGATTGCACAAAAGTTCTTGGAAATAAAACACAAAAGGGTAGCTAACATTGGCCAAAGAGATATGAATTTAAATTCAAATAAATTCTTGTGAAAAAATATTTCCTTTATTCACCCCACTCGGGGGGTTGGATGGTGGGGATGGTGGGAATTCCCACATCCATGACAATAGCCAGATGTTTTTAGGTTTTTATTTTTTATTGTTCCACTTGACAGAGTCATCCTTGTGATTTTCTACATACAATAAAGTATTCACATATATTCTTCACATGTTCAAAGTGGACAAGAACATTTCCCAGGATCTACGTTGAAATAGATGAACTTGTTTCAGCAAATACCAAACATTCATGACTGACAAATAGGGATAAAGATTCTAGCTAGAGCAGAAAACTAATGTTTCCTCTAAACTGCTCAATGTCATAAATGTGCTTTGTTATCAGCAGCACAGTTACAAACATGGGGCCTGCCCCTGCAAAGGAGACTATGCAGGTGTAACCCTGTACACTCACAGGACCCCCATTTAATCATTGGGACTCCATGTGGGTGCAGGTTTCTACCCTTATGCAACAAGTTACAGAATCCAGTCCCCAGATCTCTATGATGTGGATTTGCTATGGAATTTGGAACAAGTCTTTGATACATTACATGAAAACTTCAGAACTTAATTTTACGTAATTCCTCTAGCAATCTGGGTAACACAGGGAATATAAAATCAATATTACTTTGTTCTAATTTCCTTACTGGTGAAATCAATGCTGGGTTTTAATTAGATAAACTGATTTTTTTTAAAGCTTCTTAGTTTAGTTTGGGGTTGACAGCAAAGAGCTGAAACAGTCTCACATTTAAAGAAAGCACTATATTTGTTAGCAGCAGACTGAAAACAAATCCTTGTTTATCAAGTAAAAATAGAATGCAAGACCAAAGGTGAGAAACAAATTCATACTTTACAATAGCATCAAAGTCTGAGGCCTGGTCTACACTAGGACTTTAAATCGAATTTAGCAGCGTTAATTCGAATTAACCTCTCAACCGTCCACACCAGGAAGCCGTTTAATTCGACCTAGAGGGCTCTTTAGTTCGAATTCGGTACTCCACCCCGATGAGGGGAGTAGCGCTAAATTCGACATGGCTATCTCGAATTAGGCTATGTGTGGATGCAAATCGAACTTAGTAGCTCCGGGAGCTATCCCACAGTGCACCACTCTGTTGACGCTCTGGACAGCAGTCCAAGCTTGGATTCTCTGACCAGCCACACAGGAAACGACCCAGGAAAATTTGAATTCCTTTTCCTGTCTGGGCACTTTGAATCTGATGTCCTGGTTGGACATCGGGGCGAGCTCAGCAGCACCTTCAACGATGCAGAGCTCTCCAGCAGAGGAGTCCATGCAATCCCAGAATAGAAAGAGGTCCCCAGCATGGACAGACCGTGAAGTCCTGGATCTGATCGCTGTGTGGGGCGAGGAGTCTGTACTTTCGGAGCTGCGCTCCAACAAACGGAATGCAAAGACCTACGAGAAGGTCTCCAAAGCCATGGCACTCAGAGGATACAGCCGGGATACAACGCAGTGCCACGTGAAAATCAAGGACCTGAGACAAGGCTACCAAAAAGTCAGAGCGGCAAACGGACGCTCCGGAGCCCAGCCGCAGACATGCCGCTTCTACAAGGCACTGCATGCCATTCTAGGTGGGTCTGCCACCACTGCCCCACCAGTGACCGTGGACTCTGAGGATGGGATAGTGTCGACGGGCAGTTCCTCGGCGATGTTCGCCGATGGGGAAGATGAGGAAGGGTTTGTGGAGGATGACGCAGGCGACAGCGCTTACAATACCGCTTTCCCCGACAGCCAGGATCTCTTCATCACCCTCACAGAGATCCCCTACCAACCGTCCCCGGCCGTTAACCCAGACTCAGAATCAGGGGAAGGATCAGTCGGTAAGTGCTATAAACTTGGAAACATTTATTTTTTAAAAAACAGGAATAAAAACTATATAAAAATTATATAAAAACTTTTCCATATAAAACTATATAAAAAGAAGGTCCACACATATAGGGATGGAGCAGAAATCCTCTTGGGACACTTCCACGAAGCTCTCGTAGAGGAGCTCGAAAAGCCTCCACAGGAGGTTCCTGGGGAGAGGTGCCTTATTTGGTGCTCCGTGGAAGCACACTCTTCCGCGCCAGGCCATCCTAATGTACAGCGGAATCATTGCCTCCACCAGCATGGCAGCATATGGTCCTGGTCTGTGCAGGGATTCTAGCAGCATCCTGTCTCTCTCTCTCTGAGTGACCCGCCTCAGGGTAATCTCATTCGGCGACTGCTGCATCTAATTAGGGCAATTAGTGTACTGTTACTATAAGAACATAAGAACATAAGAAAGGCCGTACCGGGTCAGACCAAAGGTCCATCTAGCCCAGTATCTGTCTACCGACAGTGGCCAATGCCAGGTGCCCCTGAGGGAGTGACCCTAACAGGCAATGATCAAGTGATCTCTCTCCTGCCATCCATCTCCATCCTCTGACGAACAGAGGCTAGGGACACCATTCTTACCCATCCTGGCTAATAGCCATTTATGGACTTAGCCACCATGAATTTATCCAGTCCCCTTTTAAACATTGTTATAGTCCTAGCCTTCACAACCTCCTCAGGTAAGGAGTTCCACAAGTTGACTGTGCGCTGCGTGAAGAAGAACTTCCTTTTATTCGTTTTAAACCTGCTGCCTATTAATTTCATTTGGTGACCCCTAGTTCTTGTATTGTGAATGCTTGACTTTTACTTTGCATAGCAATGACCTTCGTTTAACAGCCACGTGTTGGAGGCCGCAGAGGAAAAGCATACAGTGATCTTTCCCGGGCACAGCCGCGAGGGGCTGGAACAGGGTCAGACTTTATGCTTTCCAGATTGCCTTCAGCGGGAGGGCACAGCTATCCATTAACTGTTAAGCAGCCTATAGTGTAGGGCTTACCAAGCCTGGCTGCTACACGGATTCAGCTGTACTGCCCCGCTTGTCCGATCTCCTGTGCAAGACCGCAGCCTATGAAAGCGTATTCTGAAATCTCGAACTTGTCCTGAGAGCTCGTGAGACTAGGTGCCCTGTATGGTCTTGTTCACAGAAATTGAGTAGACTGTGTTCAGTGTTCGCAAACATGTATCTTTTCAAGGAAATCACTTCCTTTTTCCCATCACACAGCTGCGGCTCTTTCACGAACTGCCCCGGCTTCCCCCTCACAGAGGCTGGCGCAGATTAGGCGGCGAAAGAAAAAGACTAGGGACGACATGTTCTCGGAACTGATGGCCTGCTCCAGAGCCGAAGCGGCCGAGCAGAGACAGTGGAGGGAGACCCTATGTCAGCACCAGCGCTCACACAGCGACGGGAGGACAGGTGGTGGCAGGAAGACGAGCAGGCGACTCAAATGCTGCTTGGGCTAATGAGGGAGCAAACGGACACGCTCCGGCGCCTTGTAGATGTTCTGCAGGACCGCAGGCAGGAGGAGAGAGCCCCCCTGCACTGTATCTGCAACCGCCATCCCCCGCCACAAAGTCCTGTCCCCCCCTCACCCAAAATAACAAGAAGGAGGGGCGCTAGGGGCCGTGAAAACTGTCATTGCACCTCAGCAGAGCGCTCATGTAGCACACAGCTCTCATGCCATGAATTTTGAGAAGTGCTTCCCTTCCTGGATCACCCCGTCCAAAATCCAAGTTTCATCCCCCCACTGTGTAGTTGAGTATTAAAAGTAGTTTGTTGTTATTCACTGTTCCTGTCACGTTTTTCTTGTCAGAAGACTTTGTGTGAAGGGGGGGAGGGGTTTTTTAATTGCATAGGACAGCCTCCATTACCAGGGTACAGACTTGGGGGCAGGATCAACAGCAGGACACACACAGACTGCAGTCACTAGGCACCAGGGTCAGTCTGTGAGGTGTATGCTGTCCCGGGACAGTCTGTGAGGTGTATGCTGCCCCAGGGTCCTAGCGCCTGCCATCCACAAATGACAAGGCAGGCTGCCCTTACCATGCCCTTCCCCCCTAGCCACGAGCCTCTCCGATGCCCTGAGCCCCAGCAAGAGCCCTCATCCACGGACAGATACTCACCCTTCCCACACACCCCTCACCCCTTCCTACGCCCCAACCCCCAGCCCAGAGCCTGCATCCAAACTCCATCCCAAAGATGGCACCCCTCACCCCTTCCTGCAAACCCACCCCTTCCTGCACACCCACCTGCAACCGTCCTCCCCACAGAGACCGCTGTAGGAGCAGGAGCCTGTCATTCCTCTAGTGTAGAAGCGGTCTGTACATCAGTGCACACCGTACCCACCACAGTCTGCGTCCATGTTTCAACCCTCGAACAGGAATTCATAATTAAAGAAAACTTTGTTAATAATCAGTGTTCCATTAAATTTATTTTAAAATGTGTGTTGGAAGGGGGGAAACCTGGAGAACGGGGTATGTAACCGCAGATCGAAGTCAACAGTCACTGAAACAGGCTCAGGTTCAGCTTCTCTGTAAATCAACTGGAGAGTCATAGGTTACCCTGCTCTCCGAGGAACCTAGCTTTCAAAGCCTCCCGGATGCACAGCGCTTCCCGCTGGGATCTTCTATCGGCACGGCTGTCTGGCTGAGCGTAATCAGCAGCCAGGCGATTTGCCTCAACCTCCCATCCTGCCATAAAGGTCTCCCCCTTGCTCTCACAGAGATTGTGGAGCACACAGCAAGCAGCGATAACAATGGGGATATTTTTTTCGCTGAGGTCTGAGCGAGTCAGTAAGCTCCGCCATCTCCCCTTGAGACGTCCGAAAGCACACTCCACCACCATTCTGCACTTGCTCAGCCGGTAGTTGAATAGTTCCTCCTCACTGTCCAAGGTGCCTGTATAGGGCTTCATGAGCCAGGGCATTAGCGGGTAGGCTGGGTCCCCGAGGATCACTGTAGGCATCTGCACATCCCCAACCGTTATTTTTTGGTCCGGGAAGAAAATACCTGCCTGGAGGCGTTTAAACAGACCAGAGTTCCTGAACACACGCGCGTCATGAACCTTGCCCGGCCACCCGACGTAGATGTTGGTAAAATGTCCCCTATGGTCTACCAGTGCTTGCAGCACCATAGAAAAGTAGCCCTTTCGGTTAATGTAATGGCTGGCCTGGTGGGCTGGTCCCAGGATAGGGATGTGAGTCCCATTTATAGCCCCACCGCAGTTTGGGAATCCCATCGTGGCGAAGCCATCTCTGACGACCTGGACGTTTCCTAGAGTCACTACCTTTGAGAGCAGTTGCTCAACGATTGCGTGGGCTACTTGAATCACAGCAACCCCCACGGTAGATTTGCCCACGCCAAAGTGGTTCGCTACTGACCGGTAGCTGTCTGGCGTTGCAAGTTTCCAGAGGGCTATGGCCACTCGCTTCTGCACAGTCAGAGCTGCTCGCATCCGGGTGTCCTGGCGCTTCAGGGCAGGGGACAGCAAGTCACACCGTTCAAGGAAAGTGCCCTTACGCATCCTGAAGTTTCGCAGCCACTGTGATTCATCCCAGACCTGCAGCACTATGCGGTCCCACCAGTCCGTGCTTGTTTCCCAGGCCCAGAATCGCCGTTCCACACCATGAACTTGACCCATTGCCACCATGATCTCCACTGCACGGCGTACCCTGCTTTGTGAGAGGTCTGCGCCACTCTGTGACTTCCTGTCCTCACCGCGCTGCCGGAGCCTCCTCGCCCGATTTCTCAGCAGCTGACTGTGGAAGAGGTGGACGATAAGGTGCGAGGAGTTGACAACGGCCATAAGTGCAGCGATGATCGCAGCGGGCTCCATGCTCGCAGTGCTGTGGCGTCCGAGCTGTAACCGACCAGAGAAGGGCGCGAACAGATTTCCCGCCGGCGCTTTCAAGGAGAGAGGGCGGGAGTGACGGTTGAATGATGACAGTTACCCAAAACCACCCTCGACACATTTTTTCCCCCAGCAGGCATTGGGGGCTCTACCCAGCATTCCAATGGGCAGCGGGGACTGCGGGAACTGTGGGATAGCTTCCCACAGTGCACAGCTTCCAAAGTCGACGCTGGCCCCGTTACTGTGGACTCAGACAGTCGAATTACTGTATTTAGTGTGGATACACAAATTCGACTTCATAAGGTCGATTCCACAAATTCGAGTTAAGTAGATTCGAAATAGTCTTGTAGTGTAGACGTACCCTGAGATATTATCAGGTAATATAGTCTAAGTGTTCTTAAAGTTCATCACAGGCTTAAAACTTCCTTTTTAAAATTACAGGTTACAAATCAGCAATGCATTTAATTTTCAAATGTATCTTTAAGTAGATACAGCGCAGTGCATAGTTTTTAAAAGACTTTTTTTTAGGATTAATGCTATTTTTTCAGTTATTCTTCATGACTGAAAGTGTCTCTTAAAGCAGAAGCTGAAAAAAAAAAAGTGTCCTTCCGAGAAACTCATGAAGAGTTGTCTTGATTCAAAATGACAGCACCATCTGTTGTTCTCAATAAGGCTGAGGCCACAGGCTGTCCCCAATTAAGACAGTGGCAATTTTGGCCCAATCTTCTTTTGTTCTCAATAGGTCTGAAGCCACAGGCTGCCATTATCAAAGGTTGGCAGTCTGTAGCCGCAGTAGCTGCGCTGTAGTGACACCATGTGGGAAAAAAGTACAAAATAATGTTTTTACAAATCAGTTTAATATGTCTTCATTCAAATTCACAGCACCTTTTGTAGCTCTCAATCAGACTGAGGCACAGATTGCCCCCAATTAAGATGGGTCTTCTGAAAATGGTCACTGTCTCTATTTGTTCTTAATGTGATTGAAGTCACATGCTGCTTTTAGCAAAGATTAGCAGCCTGTGACCACAGTAGCTACCCTGTAGTGACACCATGAGGAAAAAAGTATGAAATAATATAATGTTTTTACAAGCCAGTTTAATATATCCTGGGATCCCAAATACTACATATGGTTTTGCATAGCATCTCTACAGGACAGAGTTAAGGTTGGTTGGGTGATTTCACTATGCATTTCTATGACTGAGCATGTCTTAGTTTCTTTTAAGGTTAGCTTTCAGTTCATAATTCTTGGTTTAAGCATATTTTTAACACTGCTGTATTTTTTCCCCCCAAAATAATATATTCTCTTAACTTGAACTCCATCTTAATGTTGGTTCTGACTGGGAATATTAAGTACCATTTAATGAATTTTAACTGTTTTTAATGTACTTTAGCAGCTGTGGATAAGGCAGAGAACCACTGCTATCTATCTACAACGTGCTGCCCAAACCACCATAGGTCTATGGATCACAATATGGGAACTTCTGATGTAGGCAGCTGGATAATTACTTTGTGCAAGAAAGTCAATCCTATAAAGAAAATGTATTAAGGATTCATTCACACTGGTATCCATTAAAACCTCATGCTACGTACCACTGAATGGTAAAATTACAACATATTGTAAGGAGATAAATACTCATGAGTGGGGAGAACAAGTTAAGTGATTCAAGGTACATTGTAGCATAATTAGGAGTAATGATACACAATTGAGAATAGGAAAAAATTAGACTTAAGAACTATTTATTTGGACAGTATTCTCCTGAAGGAAGAAGTGGAAGCCCCATACCAAACGTAATTTAAATGTAGTTGGACAAAACACTCCTACATACAACATAGGGAACAATACTACACTGGCAGGGATATGGGCAAGATCCGTCCATCTGATCTCCGCAACACACCTAATAGTTCTCTTCCATCTCTTATTTTTTGATAATGCAATACCAATGTGATAGTTTTGAAATACTTTAGGCCTTCACCTGTAACAAAGCTTACAAAAACAGGAATGGGAGAGAAAAGTAATACTAATTTGTTGTGTGAATGTGGGATACACAGATAATCATCTAATGCTTTTGTATTACAAGTGGAAAAAATGAAAAAAACAGCATGTAATCCACTTGAATTCCAAGAAATATTCCAGGAAGTTTGTCATGTGGTCTTGGTTGCTCTTCGTTGTGGGCAGGATTTTAAGGAGCAGCCTGGCAGTAATGATTTGAATAAAGAAAATAGTCATTTTTTTCAAAAATCTTGATTATCTTTACCTTACTAAAGCACAACATAAAAAGTGTTTAATAGTCACATGTCCTGTCTCTTGCACCTATGAAAAAAAATTGTTTTAAAAATGATCCAAGATGTTTGTGCTCTGCAGAGTTTCCATGTCAGCAGAAAAATGCTTGAGTCTTGGACATTATGTTGATGTCTATTACATTATAGCTAGCATTTTGAAACATCCAACACATCACTTTCAAGTGACCAAACCTTCAGCTGTTCTTTAGAAGATATGGAAGATGTTTGTTGCCAATGCAGAAGGTTAAGCCAAACATGTATACATTCTTTAAAATGATGTGTTTCTCTCTCCTAGCTAGAGCTGCAAGACTTGGGTGTTGGCAACAAAAAACATATTCAGAATAAAGGGAGTGATTTGAAATTCCTGTGGTGAGCTGTAGGAGAAACAAGTATTGACTGGATTCACAAAAATCACAGATTTAGTGTGGATTTATTATATTGAGAGAAGTCCCACTTGAAGTAAGATGAACACATATATACTAGCTGTCCAAGAAAGAGTGCTAAGAAGCTAAAATTTAGAAAGGTGCAATATTATGGGAAAGACCCAGAAACTTGATGCCTTTTTTCTTTTTTTTTTTAAATGTACCACACTTGTGGCTTGGTGTTGGTGGCCACTTGTTCTTTTGATCATGCATAACTGTATTGTAGAAGATGCCAGGGTGAAAGCTGAAGAGTTTGGCATTTGGGGAATTACAACTATTGTTTCCTTTTGTCAGAGACTCAGGAAGCCAACACAACATCAATTTGCAATTGAGCTCAGTGGAGTTAACAGGGATAAGTTGCCTGAGTGTATCAACACACCAGTAGATAGCAAAAGGATCCTATGTGAAGTATGCTGTTAGAGTCACTGAAATGGATATTTCACACATTAGTTAGGGGGCTAAGTACCAAATACATTTGTCACCAAATTACTAAAAAATGAGCTTAGAGAAACAAGTATTAGGTAGGTTGGTTGACAAAAATGTTTTTG
Organism: Mauremys mutica; assembly: GCF_020497125.1. NCBI lineage: Eukaryota > Metazoa > Chordata > Testudines > Geoemydidae > Mauremys > Mauremys mutica. The sequence continues at coordinate 154,346,962 of NC_059073.1, forward strand.
TTATTTTTTGCTTTTCAATACAAATATCACAATACAAAAAGATTAAAAAAAACTATTAAACTATAATTACCGTCTGGAGCATACAACATAGTATTAACTTATACACCTCTACCCCGATATAACGCTGTCCTTGGGAGCCAAAATATCTTACCATGTTATGAGTGAAACAGCGTTATATTGAACTTGCTTTACCCTGCCCCCCCGGAGCACTGCTTTACCGTGTTATATCCGAATTCATGTTATATTGGGTCGCATTGTATCGGGGTAGAGTTGTGTATGCAAAAAACATTTTAACTTCCTTAATATTAAACTATATAATTTAATAAATCAATACTTGACAACGAAGGGTTGGGGAAGGGGGAAGAACAACACTAACAAGATAGCCAGAGAAAATATGCAAGTAAAGAAAAAAGAAGAGGGAGGGAAGAACCAAGAGGGAAGGAGGCCAAAATTATTTACAGTTGTTTTTCATGATATCCATTCAGTATAGTGACCCCATTATTTGTCACCTAAAAGTGCTTACCATGCTTTAATGGATGTCATAATCTTGGCAAGCAAGAGAACTCATAATATTAATAACTAATAACTTATTTGACAAAGATAATAGTACATGCAAATAAGTGATAAAACCATGCTTGTTCAGTTACAGTGTCTTCTGTTGTGTTTCTCTCATGGGGAACTTCCAACAGAGATTACATTTCTGTAAGAGTGAGATCCTTCCTTATAAGGCATACTTTTCGCTAGGCAAACTAGAACAGAAATTTATTATTCCCCGAATCAATAGGTAGATCCTGTCTAGATAGATAATTCAGACATCTTATTCATAGCTAAATGAATTTTGTTTAAAGGTAGTTGAATTCAGATTGGTTTATTATAGATTAACAAAAACAGTTACAACAGTAACAGTTAAATTCAGTAACTGGAACAGAGCATTAATTCAGTCACTTAATTGAGTAAGTGAATGTGTATTCAGTGAGAACATAAAATCTTAGGGCCAGATCGACCTTTGTGCAACCCTAGTCATCATGCCACTGGTTTGGTCCTTCACAGCAGCTTCAAGCAGCCTCAAGACTGCTCTAAAAGTTGCACCAGCTGCAGCAGCTCTCAAAAGGCCACCTGCAGCTGAAGTGTAGTAGCACTTAATTCAGCACAATGCGTATGGCTAACCAGTAAATGAGCCTTAGCAAAGGCTAGTGTCTGGCCCTCAGCCTTTTTTTAACTCAACTTCTCATTTAAGGAAATGTTTGAGACAGGCAGATTAATGAAAAATAAGACTCTTACATTCATATTATATTCCATTCAGCCTATCTCTTTTACTGTAGGCCCTAATCTCTAACCCACTGAAATAAATGGGAATCTTTCCATTGACTTCAGTGGGTTTGGGATTGAGCCCTTAGTCAGCATGTCTGCTTCTCAGGAATAAACTATACAGTATTTAACAGGAACAGCTGTCAATAAACCTTAATCTACAATTTCAATATCTAATTAAATAAATGTCAGTTCTCTCCTCTTAGAGATTGGGTGTGATCTGAATATCTGTGCTTAGAACTTTTCCATTGGCTCATAACTTTATGGGCAGGTTTCAGTCAGATCTTCAGGTCAAGTATATGCAGAGTAGTAAAATTCTTGAAAGGTACTTCTCACCCAGTGTTCAGGCAGAATCTCTTTGAAGTTTAATTTTAACACTTTCTTTTATTCAGTCCATTTTCTGAATATCTCTTCAGTTCCACAAATACCGAATCATACTATATGATATAATATAGCACTTTTATATTATTGCAATAATCTTCTTAAATGTATAGCTAAAACTCTGTGACCAGTGTCTATTCTTTTTATCAGGGTGTATTAGCAAGGCCACAAGTGTCAAGATTGTGGTCCACATCAATTTTAACAATAAGCAAATTTCAAAAGGATCCTCATCCTGACTTTATCATTTTATTTTTTAGATAAAACAAGATAATAAGTTAACATAACCCATAATCATAACATATAAGAATGCATGGCAGTGTTTCTCTTTTGTAACTCATAAAGGTGAGGTTCTATGTGGATATCATAGTAGCATCCTAAATAATATGCATAGCAATTGAATCACTACTTTATGGTTAAGTATTAATTTTACTGCAGTGTTGATTGTTTCACTTTATTCCATGTATATTGTTTTATCCTTCTACATAGCTTTTGTTTCCCTTGAGAACCTTCTGATTCATGGTCATTTATTTTCTGTTGTCCCCAGTGATCCATTTTTAAAGTGTTCACAGGGTTCATCACACTCATCCATCCTTATCACATTACTATCTGTGTATTATTATTATTTGCTTGTACTACACTAGTACCTAGAAACGATAATTGGGATTAGTCCTCTTGGTGCTATCCACTCTACAAACACATAGTAAAATCTTCTGTTTCACATCAAGTCCATTTATTTATTTATTTATATGCCGTATTAATTTTACTGTGCATTTCCTCCGCTGCTTCAACTTTTGTAGTATCATCATTTTATGTCTTCATTGAAGGAGTCCTTTCTGCCAGAAGTGTGAGTCTAATCTAAATTCAGATTAAATTCTCCTTTTCCCTGAAATAGTCTTTTTAATAAAGTCCTTTCTTTACTTATCATACTATCTCCATCTTTTAACAACCTCAGGTTACTCTGGTGCTGCTATAATGCTTTCGGTGTGACATATAGGGTCAGATGGAGACAATCTCATTCTTCATTTTGAGACTCCATTTTCTTTTTCTTCTTTTGTATTTCTCTTTCTTCCTGTAAAATAATTTGCATAATCCTTAAACTCTGTTGTAAATTCTACCAGCTCATCACACTCTTCCCTTGTAGTTACTATTTCAAGGTGACCTATCTCCCTCTCTCTTCTTTATTTAAATCTTTTCTTAGAATTCGCGGATCCAACATCATTAAAATGGAATCTTTAGCTTTGCAAATTAGTCATGATGGATATCCTCTACTTCCTTTACTGGAGAGCCCTCTTTTGGTTCAGAAAAATGAAGACCCATTTGTCATTGTCTTTTCTATGATTATCCTCTAGAGATTTATAACATACATATTTCCTAATATTTGTTAAGAGAGAAATCAACTTCTGTTTGCGTGTGTATACATCTGAACATGTTTATACATAATTTACATATACATGAATATATATTCACATAAAAAACTTTGTTTTGTTAATCTATGACCCTGGCATTAAGCAATGTAAACTTCCTCACACTGCCTTTTTTCACTTGCCCACAAACCTGATTTTGAATAGATAAGAGGATAGTACACTCGCTCTTGTTACTCAGCCTTTCTGCTCAGACTGCTAAGAAATTGTGATTGTGTGTGTGTGTGTGTGTGTGTGTGAGAGAGAGAGAGAGAGAGAGAGATTTCTTCTGGGAATTTGGCAAAGACCACAAAATCATTTCACATACCACCCACTTCAGCTGTTAATGACTGCCACTGTCATCTCAAGAAAAGTTTGAACTGGTGCCCTAGAAATGAACTCCCCATTCTATTGCCAATCACCTCTTCAAAGATATTTTTTTAAATACTTGGTGAAATAACTCTCAGTCCAGAAGAGTGGGGAGAAGATGCTTTAAGCCATCCTTGTGCACTCCTTACAGTAGGATGCTTTGAGGGCTGGACTGGGCAGAATTTAGGGCATGTCTATGTGGCACAGCAATGCAGCTTAGAGGTGTGGAAATTCTAAAACTCGCCAGTGAGTTGTGCACTTGTTGCCTGGTGTGGACCCTGCTGGCGGAAACTTAAAGTCCCCTAGTGTATGTTAATGAGCACTATGTTAACATGTGCTAGGGAGCTTTTAGTTCACAGATCAGGATCTACATGGGCCAGTTAATGTGCAATGTGTCACACCCTCTAGTGTGCATTGCCATGCCTTGTAGCCAAGACCTTCGACAGCCCCGAGAGTTCTGGTTGCTGCACTGCCCTGAATCTCCACAGCACTGTGGGCTGCAGCCTTGCCTCCAACTTGCCTCCCCCCCAACATAGCCCTCCCCCCTCAGCCCTATCCTCTGCATACCCACTATGACAGGGATTAGGAGAAGATCCTCTGAAACAGCCTTATGGATGTCTTCCACAGTATCTACGCTGAAGGAATCCTCCCCTGGGTGGGACTGGGGCTCTTAAGGCCACTTTACACTGTTCAGCAGAAACTCAATGGTTTCTTGTTTTATTGTCACTCAGTGATGACTAATATAGGTAGGTTTGGAAGGATAGTATTTTTATTGGTAAATGTTGATGAACATTCAAACACACACACCAATGAAAAAATATTTCCAACAATGTTAATTGAAATTTACAGATGGGTAAACTAAGAAAAATGCTGTTTGATAACTTATTAGAGTTTGATTTAAGCATATTTACTCTGCATATTTTGACATGTGATGTTCATAGTTTGTGGTTTAACTTATATAGAACTTTAAAACTCCCAGCTCCATATCAACAGCCATTGGTATCATAATTGCAGCTTTTCTGGTCTCATTATTTTCGATAGGTGTTTATTTCTTTTTATATTATGTCTAGACCAGGGTCGGCAAACTCTGGCATGTGGCTCTCCAGGGTAAGCACCTTGGCAGGCCGGGCCAGTTTGTTTACCTGCCGTGTCGGTAACACGGTTCACCGTTCCAGGCCAATGAGGGTGGCGAGAAGCTTCCCGCAGCCCCAGGGCTGAAGCGGGTGGGGGGGAAGCAGATACAAATTACCGGGGTCTGGCGGTCCAGAAGGGGGCCTGGGGCCCGGCTTCCCTGGCTTCATCGGCCCTGTTTAGCCAGTCTGCTCTTGCTGGGAGGCCTGAAAAAAAATTTTCACTGGGGCCCGAACCCACTCTCGGTGGCCCTGCGGAGTCCCCATTGACCTGGGACAGTGAACCATGGCCAGAGGTTGCGATTGGCCAAACTTGCCAATGCGGCAGGTAAACAAACTAGCCTGGCCTGCCAGGGTGCTTACGCTGGCGAGCCGTGTGCCAGAGGTTGCCGACTCCAGGTCCAGACAATGGGGTGCATGAATACTCACTTCAGATATAAACAGATTTTTTTCAATGCCATAACGTTTTTAGTGGTAAACATTCTTGCAACTGCAAGAGTTGGGAAGGAAGAGAACAACTCCAAGCTTTTTACATTGTTCTCCTTTTACCCTGGAGTAGTTACATTTGTTTCCTTCACCAGATTAGATGGAAAATGAACGTAGAGAATTATACATTTATTAAGGTTGCAAAATACACATGCTACACTGGCTGTGGCCTATAAACCTTATATTGAAAGACATGTTTCAAAGTATAAGAACTGGGACTTTTCTGTTAACATAGATTTTTACCCCACTGTAAGGAGACTGGTTCTGTCATTCTTGCCTACAAAATAGTGATCTGCTCTTTGAAGAACTCATGGTCCATAGTCAAGGTATGTGCCGTGTGTTGATAAGTTGATATTTTGTGTGGATAATATAAACCAGTGATTTCCACCACAGTGTATTTTTCCAAATGTTTGCTAACAAGAGGTATTGTGCTCCAATTACTTAATTATCTCTTGAACTAGTATTTTATCTTTTAATGACCATCAGAACCTGCTTGTACAAATACTAAATGTCACTTAGAATTCTGGCTGGTGCTCTTTATGGTCAGAAATGTATATGGTTTGCAGTTTAGCATGGTCAGAATTCTGAGGTAATTGTGTTCGCTGATTAGCAGGCACGATGGGTGCTGAGTATTCTGAAATTCTGTTGTTAGCTTGATTATACATATTGTCCTAATATTTTTTTTTCCAGAACATTATCAGCTGTATGTTCCTGAATCAGCCCAAGTTGGGTCAGCAGTAGGCAAAATCAAGGCAAATGATGCAGATGCTGGCTCTAATGCAGACATGAAATACACGATCATAAATGGTGATGGCTCTGGAGTGTTTTCCATATCCACTGACAAAGAGACACGGGAAGGAATTATTTCCCTAAAGAAGGTAAGCAAATGGCTTTGAAAGTGCTTCTGTGAATATAATTAAAATGTTAGTGAAGTCTGCACAAGACAAGCAGAGGTCAATATGGAAATGTTTGTTTTAATTTGTAAACTTAATAGAGCACATATTGAACCAATGCTAATATAATGTCTCCATCAAAAACTTTAATTGGGTGTGGGAAGTGCAGAAGGAGAAGGAGATGGGAAATAATCTGAAGGCAAGAATTAATTAAATTGTCTGTGCGTCTAGAATGACCAGAATTCAATATTCAGTAATATCCAAATAGACTGAATTAGATTAAACCATGTAGGATTTTTTTAAAGGTTCCTCCCCCTGTGAATGGCTATATTGTTCATGAAACATTTTAGATTAAACAAACTAAGCACAGCCAGCCAGCAACAGTACAGTTGTCCCCAAACGGCTTGAATTCTGACCTAGAAGGTTCATCTATGGCAATGAGAAATTCAGTTTCGTTTTCATGCCCTTTCAATCCTTGACCTCCCTGCTGAGACTACGAGAAAGGTGCCAATTATTGAGATGGTTTGTATAACATACACACCTACACCTTTGCAAATAGACTAAAATCACTAAATAGCTATCAGGTGATTATAACTTATATGAATTATCTATGTTATCCAGGTTCTAGTCAAACTGTTGGTCCTTAGACAAAAGGCTTTGTGCCATATATGGTGATGTTTAACTGAGTTCTACACAGATGGGTTTATGCCACCGAGTTCGTCTCATATCTGTATTAAGTAGGTCCCCTGAACTGAGTTCCCACAAAATACTTATAACCCTTGTAGGATGTGACTGGATTTTTGTTTAGTTTTACATGAAGAAAATGGGAATTAACCATAAGCTGTTATAATTTAATTAATTAATTAATTTTCAAAACATTGCCTATGGTAGGAAATCATTTTTAGATTAAAGCTTCTGTTTGGATTAACAGGCATCAATTAGTTTTTTTCTGATGTGGAGCTGTTGTTTACCTGTGTAGGCATGGATTATATTACACAAACAAACAATGGAAGACTGCATTAAAATTCATATTTTACTAATATATTTGCTCACTTTCAATGAAGGCAGGAGGAATGCAAAACAATCTATGGAAAATATGAAGAAGGGGAGATGTTGGGAGGGAAGCTCCAGATGTGAAATCAAACAAAACTTTTTGAAAGAAAATATACTCCCCCCAATCTCTCTTTTCACGTTTACTGAAATATAACCAAAACCCCCAAATTAGAGTCAAGGTCAGAACAAATTGCAGATACAAAAAAACCAAAACAAAACAAAACCCTCCCCACCCCGGACTTTTTGTCCTTAAAACTAGAAGATCAATCCAGTATTATAGGGCCTCATCTCACCCTCCATTCCACCAAGCTCATACGTTCTTTATCCACATTGCCAGTTACTGAATAACTGCACAAATAGTGTGAACAAGAGTTTCAGGTGTGTCATTCTGTCCCTGCCCCAGACGGCTGAACAGTGGCTCTGCAGAGGTAGTATAAAACCATTGTATTAACAACTACCAGAGTTTCAGAGAAAATACGCAGCAAATGTCTGCTTTTTACTTATTGGAACAGATGCTGAGTCCTCTGGTGTCTGAAAAAGATCCAAAAGTCAATTGTCCATAAGTCTGGCCATGCAACAATGGAACTCTCAGTTTTGAAGCCAACAAATCCCAAATGCAGATGTGAAAGGAACAGAAGAATAAAAACTGCTCCACTATCTCCTCAGACCCAGAGCATGCTTCCTGAGGTTTGCCTTCATCTACTGTGTGCTTCTCTCATAGGTTACTTCTAACATATAATTTACTACGAAATACCTGCCACCGTATGTCCCTGTACTTGACGGGAACTCTGTTATTCTGAAGGTTCTATAATGACCTTACTGAGACAATCTTCTGGGCAATTCAATACTGCTAAATGGCATTCTGAGAAATATTCCATAAGTACACTCTGGTTTAGAATGCTCTTTCCTGAATTTGCCAATAGGAAATACATTTTAAAGTAAGTGTATGTTAGAGGGAGGCTGCTTGACTGTTATAGGAAAAAAATACCCTTTTTAGGGACTGCGTCCCCTTTTCCCCACCAGTTACTCCATTTCTTCCCCTGTGATGTATCCGAATAATATTGGGAAATGAGTGACCATTCCATACCCTCAGCCATGCAAAGCCTATGAAAATTAAAAATAAAAAGTATACCATCAAGAAAGCTTCAGGGCATACCAATCCAAACCCCATTCTTTAACTGGCAGGTAGACTATGCTTCTTTCCATCAGGTTACATTATTTCCCCAGAGCATCTGAAAAAATGACCCTGTTTTCCAGGGGCAGGATACTCATATGCTACATAAATGCAAAGGAGTAAGAGGAATGTTTACAGTCAATATTGTCCTTTCTGCCAACATCAACGTCCATCTCTTCCATCTCATCATCTTAACCTGCTTCTCCCTGTTCTACTCAGCAACTGAATCACTGCCAAAGACAAGTCCCAAAATATCTGTAACTGTGGGAGGGCTCATCAGAATCTGCAATTTCTCTGAAAGAGCAAAAGAGTACCACGAAATCCCCACCCAGAAAAAACTCTTTTTCATGTTAATTGCTGCTCTGGCTGCAGCTGAATAATTATGTAAAGTGCAAAAAAAGAAAAAGTCCCCATCTTCTGTACTGCCCACCAGCACTGTGATATCATTCATGTGGATGAACATTTTCATTGACAGTGAAATTCCTCTCCCCCTTAATCCATGTATTTATGCCCTGAAATCTCATTACCATGCACTGCCCACAGTAAAGTGTACAAAGGAAAAATAATACAAAAGTGGACTCAAAGGACAACTTTGTCTTACCCCAAAATATAGCCTCTCCCTTCCACCCTTTTACCAAAGGGATGCATAATACATGAACATACAAGAGCTGCAGCCAGTTAACAAACAGTAGGGGAATACCACTATGAGACTGGACCAACCATATATAACGCAAATTCATTCTTGTCAAAAGTTTTGGTCCAATCCAAAGACAAAACATAAACTCTCCCATTTCCCCCATCACCCAATTTCGAATACTTCCTGCAAACTACACAAAGTGCCTGCCACCATGTGACCTTGAACTGCATTAGACTGGGTGGGATACAATAATTTCCCTGCTTTCTTTTCCAATCTTTTGGCTAGAATGGAAGCCAACATTTCGTAATATGTGTTCAACAAGGTAATATTTCTCCAATTCCTGATATCTTCCCAATCCTATTTTTGAGAAAAAAGAAAGGCCTTCATAAAAGGAAGGTCCAATGTATATGTGTTCAAGATGTCACTGAGAGCACTGCTGGGGGGGAAGGGGCCTGTGAATCATAAACCTTTGATAAAATTCCACTGTGTAATAGTCCACCCCCAGAAAAGTTCCTTTCTTCAGTGACAAAACAGCTACATGAAGTTTTATTTCCTCTGTTGGCCTCACAAGTGAGTCCTGTTCCTGAACTGCCAGTGTTGGAAAACTTGCAATACTATCCAAAACCTGCTGCTGCTGCTGCTGGAAAGGAGGAATGGTTTGTCCCTAAAAAAAAAAAAAAAAAAAAAAAGAGCTGTCCTTGTGGTACATGAAAAGATGGGAGCTGCCTTACCAAGTGAGAGTCAGTGCAAACGAAACAATTCAGCTAAAGTGGAAGTAGGCTATTCTCAACAGTAGAATACCAAGGGAGGAAAAATCATTGTCTTGTAGTAGGTTACTTCTGGGTACCCTACTCTACTTGTGCTACATTGATGACATCATTATCATCTGGAGCCATGGGAAGGAGGCCTTTTAGGAATTCCACCAGGATTTCAACAATTTCCACCCCACCATCAACCTCAGCCAGGACCAATCCACACAAGAAATCCACTTCCTAGACACTACAGTGCTAATAAGCGATGGTCACATAAACACCACACTATACCAGAAACCTACTGACCACTATACTGACCTACATGCCTCCAGCTTTCATCCAGACCACATTACATGATCCAGTGTCTTCTACAGCATTTGCTCCAATCCCTCAGACAGAGACAAACACCTATGGAGTCTCTATCAAGCATTCTTAAAACTACAATACCCACCTGGTGAAGTGAAGAAACAGATTGACAGAGCCAGAAGGGTACCCAGAAGTCACTTACTACAAGACAGGCCCAACAAAGAAAGTAACAGAACGCCACTAGCTATCACCTTCAGCCCCCAACTAAAACCTCTCCAGCGCATCATCAAGGATCTACAACCTATCCTGGAGGATGGTCCCTCACTCTCACAGACCTTGTGAGACAGGCCAGTCCTTGCTTACACACAGCCCCCCAACCTGAAGCAACTACACACCACACAACAAAAACACTAACTCAGGAACCAAACCCTGCAACAAACCCTGGTGCCAACTCTGTCCGCATATCTATTCAAGGACACCATCATAAGACCTAACCACATCAGCCGCACCATCAGGGGCTTGTTCACCTGCACATCTACCAATATGATATATGCCATCATGTGCCAGCAATGCCCCATCTGCCGTGTACATTGGCCAAACCGGACAGTCTCTACGCAAAAGAATAAATGGACACAAATCTGACATCAGGAATTATAACATTCAAAAACCAGTAGGAGAACACTTCAACCTCCATGGTCACTCAAGAACAGACTTAAAAGTGGCAATTCCTCAACAAAAAAGACTTCAAAAACAGACTTCAACAAGAAACTGCAGAACTGGAATACCATCAAATTAAGCCTGAATAAAGACTGGGAGTGGATGGGTCATTACAAAAACTAATTTCCCCCTGTTGTTACACCTTCTTGTCAACTGTTTGAAATGGGCCACCTTCATTACCACTACAAAAGAGATTTTCCTCCCTTGGTATTCTACTGTTGAGAATAGCCTACTTCCACTTTAATTGAACTGTCTCATTAGCACTGACCCCCCACTTGGTAAGGCAACTCCCATCTTTTCATGTACTGTGTATATATACCTGCTACTGTATTTTCCACTCCATGCATCTGATGAAGTGGATTTTAGCCCACAAAAGCTTATGCCCAAATAAATTTGTTAGTCTCTAAGGTGCCACAAGGACACCTAGTTTTTGTTTGTTTGTTTGTTTGTTTTTGTTTGTTTTTTGCTGATACAGACTAACACGGCTACCCCTCTGAAATTTGTCCCTAAAAGAGCTCATTGTAATATTTGTAAACTATCCTCCACATTCCATTAGAGCCCCTGCAGACCTGCCCAGTGTTAGGATCCTGTAACCCCACCATAACCCACAATAGTCTCTTTCCTTTACATCTTGCAAACATATCAGAGGAGACTACTGCACCTTCTGGCCTCAATTTCTTTGCAAATATAGCTGATTCCAGCTTTCTCCTTCAGTACTGAACCATTTCCTGCTTAACTTCCCCAAAGACCCTTATTTCTAGGCATTCCCCACCTTGCAGTCAACTATGAAGATTTCTCAAATAGCTCTGCAATGCTAACTAATGCCTAATCAGATAGTTAAAGGTAATAATTGGAGATATACCAATCTCCTAGAACTAGAAGGGACCTTGAAAGGTCATTGAGTCCAGCCCCCTGCCTTCACTAGCAGGACCAATTTTTGCCCCAGATCCCTAAGTGGCCTCCTCAGGGATTGAGCTCACAACCCTGGGTTTAGCAGGCTAATGCTCAAACCACTGAGCTTTCCCTCCCCCCCTTGTATGCAGCTGTCCTGAAAAGGAATGTAGGCAGGTTACCAGATTCCTGTGTGTCCATTCCCAGCATTCCATTTGGGGTTCATAAAACTCCCAAACTATTTCTCTTTCTACAAAGATGGCTTCAACCTTTCTAATCGTCACTGCCCTATTAAGTAAACAAGCATTTAGTTTCCAATAGCCCTGACCGAAAAATCACTCTTCTGTACTCCCCAAGTTCAATTTGACCAAGCAGTGGTCAGAAGACTCTACTGGCTGCACTGCACATTATCCAGTCTTTGAAGTAGCTTTTGCATATACCCTGTCCAATCAACTACCTGATTCCCCTCTACAAAAATGTGAATTCCCCCTCCTTTGTTGAATGAGGATACCCAAAACCATCTCTTAATCCAGCAGTAACACACACTGGTTCTAAGTAAGTTTCATCAACTCGTAACCCTGTCGATTGATTCACTCTCCCATAAGATTGATTAAAATCTCCCATAAAAAACAAGTGTCACAATGTCAGTTTAAAAAAAAAAGGGGGAGCAACCTCTAAAAATAAATCTTTCCTCAGCTTCTGATGCTATGGGTTATAGATGATGCCACAACGATACCTCAGCCTTAATAACATAAATCAACTAATAAACATCTTCCCAGCTTCAGTTCTTCTATGCTTTATTCTGATACTCCATAAGTATAAAAGAGTACCCCTACTCCGTCATATGTATCAGACGCTGGGAACCAAAAAGATGGGCTCCTCCTCCAGTCTCTATGAGCTCACAAAATGTGACACCTAGAACATTGTTTTTGTTTCCTGGATCCCCATGAAATCCAAATCCTGCCCCTCCAAAAACCTAATAGGTCATCTGCCTCCATTGCACACTCAGAATGGAGTGCACACTCCAAGTTGCAATACCATCTGTACAAAGACACCTCCAAGTTGTTACTGGTACTTGTGATCCCTGTCTACTTGACAACCTTATCACTGTTACTAATTAGTCTGATTTACCTATCTCTCTCACACACTTTCCTTTAGCCACTTTTTCCTTGTTGGCTGGTTTGTTATACTCAACTATCTGAGTCCCCAGATATTGATCTCAACTGACAGTTCTTTCTGAAGTTGCTCAAGCCCAATAACATCTGGATCCCTTTCCCCTAATGAATGCATTTATAACACACCCACAGGCTCATCTGTCTGCTCTCCCTCATCCAGAACAGTGCCTAATACAGACCATATTATAATGCTTCCTGTTGGAGCTGTGAAAATGCTATGTGATTAGGGTTGCCAACCCTCCCAGTTTCTCTGGGAGTCTTCCGGAATTGGGCTTTACCTCCTGGAGGCTACTGAAGCCAAACTGGGATATTATAGGTGCTAAAAGTCTGGTGGCACAGTGGGACTAAGGCAGGGTCCCTGCCTGCCCTGGTCCACACCGCTCCTGGAAGTGACCGCCATGTCCCTTTGGCCCCTCGCGGGAGGGGGACAGGGGCCACAGGGACATGCTAACTGCTACCAGGAACGGTGTGGAGTCAGGGCAGGCAGGGACCCTGCCTTAGCCCCACTGCACCACCAACCGGGAACCGCCCAAGGTGAGCGCCGCCCAGCTGGAGCCCGCACCCCCCACCCCCTCCTGCACCCCAACTCCTCTTCCCCAGCCCTGAGCACCCTCCTGCACCCAAACTCCCTCTCAGAGCTCCTGCACCCACCCATCCCTCCAGCACCCCAATCCTCTGCCCCAGCCTGGTGAAAGTGAGTGAGGGTGGGGGAGAGAGAGCGACGGAGGAAGGGGGCAAATGGAGTGAGTGAGGCAGGGCCTTGGAGAAGGGGCAGGGTAGGGGCAGGTCCTCGGTGAAGGGGCAGGGCAGGGAGCGGGGCAAGGGTGTTTGGTTTGGGTTTCTGTGATTAGACATCTGGCAATCCTATATGTGGTCAGACAGTTGTAGGCCATAACCCCAGCAGTCTCCTTGAATCCTCTCTTCTAAAAAATCCTCCTGTTCTTGAAGCTCAGCACATAAAAATATGTTCTCCAACTATCAGGTTTGCTATACCAGAACCTGTCAACCCTGGTGACTTGGCTTCCTGCACAACCAATTGCACCTGCAGATGTTCCTTCCCAATTTTCTTTTTTTTCTTCGTCATCAGTTCCGATAGACTCCTCTACATGATCAGTTCTTGTACCCTCTTCTATATTGTCCTGGCTTTCAATGGTTCCCACTCCCTTACCCTGACTCCTTCCCAATCTTTTACCACAACAGGACAAAGCCAGTCCTTCTCTCAAAAGTAGAGAGGCCATGCCGCTCAAAATAGGGCTTTCATCAATGATTGCAGGGCTGCTTGGAATCCTCTACCCCCCTGGCTCAAGGAAGGAAGAAAGGTCATTGCCTGGGTAGGAATGAAGCCTTTCCCTGTTTTGCCATGTCTCTGGGCACTGCCTATAAACATGCCACTTTTTACACACACACAGCATCTAATGAAGTCCCTGTAGTCGTCAGTCTTGTGTGCATTGGAACAAACATGCATGTACTTCCTCAAACACTCTGTAATGCCACAGTTAAGAGAAGTGCATGGCTTCCAAGGATACCTACAGTAACTCTGTTCAAAACCTAAATAAAATATGTTGGCAAGATGCTGAACTGTATTATTTACCTGGAAAAGTACAAAGGTGCCTTTGAATTCACTATTCCAAACTCTAAATTGACCCTATATTTTAACTGGAGGCTACAGCACTTTGGCATAACATGGAACCCAGTGCAGAATGTCTGTTTCATGTATGTTTCCATTGGGGAAGAAAATAGTTACAGGCTTAATGGCAGGTTGGAATAAAGAAACGGCTACTATATCCTCCCAATCCCTACTCCCTTTCCCAATTCCAAACTGCTCCCAGAAAAATACAGTTCATTATCAGAGTGAAAGCTGACATTGAATTCTCTGCTGCCTAACAGGTGGATCACAGTTTTCAGCTGTGTAAGGCCGAATCCTAAAGTTTTTAACAGGAGCCAAAACAACAAAATCCCTAGTGTGACCTTTGTTCATGTCCTCTCTCTAGCTCAGACATATCACAAATCTATGCCAAGGCATCCTAAAATAATCCTTCCATTGTGAGGCATCCTGCCGAGAAGCCTGATCCTGATTGGCTATGACAGCTGCATGGGGTTCTTCCTGGGTGGGGATCTTCCTGGGTGGCCCCTCAGGAGACATAGAGTTAGAAATAGACAAGTTAGGTCCTTCCTTATTGTCATTATTCATGGTTGCTTATTCACAATCAGCAACGCAGCTTCCCTCTGTTTCTGGGGCCCCCAGAACAAACAAACAAAAAACAAAAAACCTACTTCAGAGTCTAAAAAAATGCTTCTTTTGGGCCACTTTTCCCTCTGGTCAACTCATTCTTAATAATCCTGAGTGAAGGCCCTTAAAGTGAATGGACCCCTGCAACTGAGGAAAGCACAGTACTACTCCCCTCTCCACTCACAGGAGAAGGGTGAGTCAGAGGTGTGACTGCTAAACTGCCCTACACCCCTACATTACTGATACAGCCTGATTGTGGCAAAGCTCCAATGTATTCTTGCCCCTCCTGAACACCCATGCAGAGTTTGAAATGGAGTACACCCTGCAAGCCATTTCCCAGAGTAAGGAGAACTATTTCCACTATATCTGTACCAACAAGTTCCTCTGTCAGCTGCTCCCCAACACCAGAGAAAGGTACAGAAAACTCTTTCTCCTTTTGAACACATACTCCCTTCATTCCAAATCCTTCCAGTCCCCAAGTGCAGTTCCCAAGTCAGCTTCCCTACAGATACATTTGGCCTGGGTGCACAACCCCATCAGGCAACACAGGAACAAGGCTTATAACATCAGCTCATAGAACCGTGGGAGCTACCAGTCTGCGCACAGTAACTTCTGCATCAGTCTCCAAACAAATGGACTTTTCCACCATCACATCCAATGAACACACTGGAGGAACACTTCCTTCAGCTCCAGCCGGTGAGGCTGCAACCATCTTGGCAGGAACCATCTTGGCAGGAAGAAGAAATGAGAACAAACTCTCTTTCTGATTAGTATAAGCGCCTAGCAATAGTCCTACATCTAAAAGTAAATAAAAATACCTTTATATGACAACTCCGATATTGGCTGATGCATTATTTTTTATTTTACAGTATGCACAACTAAACTGAATGTGAGTTATGCAATTTTATAACTAACATTTTATTTTATTGTGTGTGGGTTTTTTAAAATGGCTCCTATGTCTATCCATATCATGTCAAGTGTTGATTCATTTGTTTATAGTGAGTGGGTAGCATCTGCCTTTTAATATTAAATGTGTCTCTGTATATAAAGAGTGACGACTGACTCAGATGCATAGAAATAAATTCTGCCCTTCTTTATGTCCCTGCAATCCCAGCAAAGTCAGTATGGTTATATCAATATAACCAAAGTCATAATCTGGAATATTTTGTTTAAAATGAGAGTGGTTCAAGCCTTTAAAAACTCACTATGACTATTGCCCATTAAATGCAATATATTGACATTTTAAAAACATGAGGAGAAGGTGCAGAAATGCCACTGATACAAATGTATACTTCAACCAGGTTAAAATCTGAGTTAACACCATTTATGGCTGACAGTGTAGCAGTTGGGAAATGTTCATTTTCACACTATTTTACTTTAGGGTATGACCAATGTGCACACAGCCTGTTCTTGTATCACCATGCAAAATAATAGGTGATGTGAGTGACTTGCACATTCAGACATACAAGGGCATATTTTGCTGAGCTAATACTATGGTTTGGATGAGCTGAAATCCAATGCTTCAGAAAAATCCTGGCATCCCATGTCCCCTGTATTGCCTCAGAGATGTGATACTATCCCCACTGGGTATATACACATATTAAAAGCATCCTTCTGCAATATGTTTAGTGTTTGGTCAATTGTATAAATGGGTGCCTGGAAGGCATTTAAGATCTATATTTTTATCAAGCACCTGAATACAAGCCCCTAAACTAATTCTATACTCCTGTGATTCCAGTTCAGGAAATGGAAGGTGATTTCAGATAATCTTTAAAAATCTTTCTCCTTGTTTAATCACTATAACATTTTACCTTGAATAGCTTATCTTCTCTAAGATCAGAATCAGTTTTGTTCAGTAAATAAGGTAGCGGCAGATTCTCTAAAGCATATAAGAATATGCATATAAGAAAATCCCTTCCCTCTTGCTTTTCTGCGGAAGAATGTACTGTATCATGAGCACATCAGAAAAGTCACACGTAAATATAATAATTAAGTCTGCACAAAATTTCTCCTCAAAATCATCTGAAATTTGGCAGGTTTGAAGTTTTGATGCAAGAATAAACTTCCGAGGATTCACTCAAGGCTCTGGGTCAGGTTGGTCAACCTGACTGAAAAGCCCACATCAACATCTGTGAGGATTCTCTCTAACCTTGTTGTGGTCTGACCCAGAGCCTTCTATCCCCTCACAACCTCCTTCCCTCATGATCCCTGTGAGTGCACTCTTCAATCCTTCAGGCCCCTGTCTACAGAAGAGACCTCAAAATCCCATGAACATCTCATGAGCAAACTACAATTTCCCTTCACTTCATATTGTTTATCAGGTCTGGGGGGGAAGAGGGTGAAAGTGTGACAAAAACCATTACTTCCCTGGACTCTTCAGAGAATGATTGGGTGGCATATTCCCCGCAACCACCCATCCTATCACTTGGGGAAGAAGTTGGCTATAGTTTTACTGACTCCCTCAAACAAGTAGATACCATGTTACTCTGTGGAATAGCCCAGCCCATATTGCTTCACATTGCCCCTGTGCTGAAGTGGAATAGGAAACAGCCCTCCTACTGCTGATGGAACTACTGCTGAACCTCACCAAAATCTGAGTCCTGAGAAACCCATACTGCACTATTATAGTGAATATTTCCCCCAATTAATCCCCTAATTGCTTAGTAAACCGGTGAGTTTTGGAAATGGTCCCGGGAGATTCATTAGTGGTTTTTATATTAACATGAACCTGAAACAACTGGAAGAGCAAAATCACAAAGGTATATACAGCCCAAATGCTACCTAATCTATAGTAGGTTGAATGCTGTATATCAAATTTTTAGCCCAGTTTGAACCAGGCCTCCACTGTTTCAGGTGCAAATGTAATCGTGGACACAGGGTTTTTGTTTGTTTGTTTGTTTGTTTTTAAGATTACATAAAGCCAAATCCAATGTAAGTATACACAACTTCAAGCAGCAGCCACCCAAACCTAGTTCTGTCAGTCCAAATTACAAACACATTTCAATTTCCCACATTTTACATCAGATGTAAAAGAAAAAGGTCAAATGATAGCAAGAATTATTGGCAGTTGTGGAATATTTTGTTACTGTTTGTTATATGAGTGAGTGTCCTAGGTTCACCTCAGGATTTAAAACGGCAAATTCGCCACTGATTTTCTCCCTGTCATCTCATTGCCTTCAGTATAATTGTATGGGGTGTAAATCACTATGTGTCCCATATGCTATGGAATAGCTCGATATTAAAGGGCATCGGTCTTCCCACCACCATGAAGCACAAAATAGCAGAGTGGAATGGTCTTCCTCTCCCACTTCTCAATGACAGATTCTCTTGGACAGGCTGGAGGAAGCAGAAAGAAGAAGAGAGGAAAAACTGTATGGGTCTATCTTTTGGACATAAAGCCATAGATGCCCTTGAAATCTCAGCTGTGTCCTGCTTATATGAAGTTATTATTCCTATATTGCTGTAGCTAAAAATATTGTTAAAGATAGAGATAAACTTCATTTAAGGTAACTGCAAAAAACAATTAAGTTCCTAATTAGACTGTGTATCTTGCAACCATGTATTTGATTTAGAATGATTTATAGTTCTCCACAATTTACTTGAGATTCCAAATATTGCTATGGGCACATTTACTTTCATCTTTCCACAACTATGGCGTAAATTGTGTTTCCAAAGTAATACACATTGTATGTTAGTTGCATTTTGCGTTGTCTTGTATAATTGATTAATCATTGTCTAAACATGCCATCTAGCAGTATGAATTGTCAATTTATGTTCACTTCATTTAAAATAGAAGTACTTATTAAATCACTGACTAACAATATCATATGAGATGTAATTACATAATTATGTTGTAGCAATTGGCAATGATTATTTAGTTTGAATGATGTATATGGTTCTGTTCTTCATGCTGAAAGATTTGCTAGGTCCTGGAAAATTTGTATAACTTTTAAAATAACATATATTTTTATGCAAAGAGACCTAATTTCCTTAGCATTAAGATTGCACAAGTTAATTTCCTGTCAACACACACAGTAGAAACTGAAGAAATCACCACATTAGGCAACTTTGACAGCCAAACAAACCTAAGTGCCATACCTTATCACTGAAACATACTGTAAACTTGATGTTCACAGCAAACTCCCTTTCACTTGCAACCTACAGACCCCATAGTTCACACATCTAGTTCATCACAGTTCCTGCCTTAATTAGTGATTTTTTTGCACATGTGTAGCCATCACTCTGAAGCTTCACTCTTGTTCTACTGAGTTCTTCTCGCTCATCCCTTTGTGATTTCAATGGAGTTTCTGTGTTGAGGTATCGTTTCTGCCTACAGGGAGCTCAGTGCTAGATCAGGTCTAAGTTTTGGGTGGGTGGGTGCATACCACAAGGTGTGGTGTTCATTGTTTAAAAAGAGATACATGCTTTATGTTTATGTAATTTCAAAAAATGTCTTTAACATTGTTAAACAGTTAGAACTTTCTTGATGTTGCAGAACAATTTCCATTATAAGCTACTTTTTTTCATATGATCAAAATTTTCTTAAGTATTCAAATTGTGATCTTAAATTTTCCTTGCCTGGTGTCTGCTCAAAGGTGGAATTGGTTCAAACATTAGAACAAAATCTCTTCAGCCATTTGGGAATTTAGTGATGGAGAAAAAAAATACACATACACACAAACACACTCTCTTACATTTCCCTTTTGAAATAAATAATCCCTCTTTTTTTAGAAATGATTTACATATGAAATATGGCATGGACTTAATCCTCTGATGACTAGTACCTTTTTAATTTAAAAACATTATTATTTTTTAGTTTACTAGTTTATGAACCTTTGAAAACTGCAGCTTGAGCACATATTTCCATTAAGTTGGTACATGAATACACTGCATATGTGCTTGCATCATATGTGCTTGCATCATGAAGTGTGTTTACTTTGCATCTAGAATCACAGGCCAATCTCTGTGATCCTGGGATTGTATTGTACTGATTTCAAAGTAACTGGAAGCATTCCCCAAGCTGGTTTTTATTACCCTTTTTTCCCCAGTGTAGCTCACCAGAATGTTTCACAAAATTATGAGCATGTCGCCCTTTTGTCTTACCTGCACCCAGTACTGCACAGTAGTATCAGATGGTAAACATGAATATCTAAAATTGTTTAAAGAAAAAATTAGTAAGAAACACCATGTGATCACAGAATTAAAGACATAAGACCAAATTCTGCTCCAGCGATTTCAATGGAGTTACTCCAGATAATCAGAAGGGTAAATGAATGAAAAATGTGGCCCTGTGATATAATATTAATACACTAGAGGGCAGAATTAAGATTGCACGTGCAACCTTAAATTTTATATTTCCTGACTGAATGTACAGCTGCAAAGTTACCATTGCATTAATATAATTTAAAAAGAAGCAGAATGTAAATTCAGAATTTTTTTCATGTATTCAGCCCAAGCCCAAACTTCTACACAACAGTTTTATAGCCCCATAAAACTAAGTCAGCTGATGGTGGGCCAGCCGCAGGTGGTTTGCTGCAGTATAGACATACTCAAATTGTCTTTCCAACAAAACTGAAATAAATGTTGTTTGCAAGCAATTTAAACAAAAGCACAACATGGTAATGTCATATCTCTTTCTTCCAACAGCCACTCAACTATGAAAAAAAGAAATCATATACACTTAATATAGAAGGAGCAAATACACACCTGGATTTCCGTTTTTCACATTTGGGACCATTTAAAGATGTAACAATGTTGAAGATTATTGTTGGGGATGTGGATGAACCTCCACTATTCTCTATGCCTTCCTATGTCATGGAAGTTTATGAAAATGCGAAGATTGGGACTGTTGTTGGTACAGTGGCAGCACAAGATCCTGACAGCGCTAACAGCTTAGTAAGGTACAGTAAGTCCAAGCAGTACTGAATTGATCTCTGGCTGCTAACGGATTATTAAGATCTGAGATATGTCGGATGATATCTTTTCTGTTAACCTATACTAGAAAAAATGGATGGAATTTTTTATTCCCAACATGCAATTTTGTGCACATACTGTAATTATCAGTTTTTTAATTAGTTTGAGCTAAATTGAGGCATTTAGCCATCAACCTGAATAGAAGTTAGCGTGAAGCTCATGTTGATGCAATCCTTCTTCAAGTAGTCCATTGAGCAGGAAGGATTTACTGTTCATGAGTGACTCATTCAGTAAGCCTGCTGTTCCACCCCCCAACTAGTGTAACCCACCCACCCTCTGGTTAGGACCGTGACCCTGGTTTCTCTCCACCATCTTTGGAGGTGCTATGCTTGCACAGGGAGGAAGCAGTCACTGCGCTTTCCCAAATGGAGGAAATCTAACAGTGAGAAGCACTTGTGCCAGGTGTCAAGCAGGTTCTTCCCACCCGTCATGGGAATGCAGTAATTTTATAAAATATTTATAATCTTAGTTAAAATATTCTAATATTTTTCATTCATATCAAAGTAGAAAAGAACTTTGGTCATCTAGTGAATTCTCCTGCATTGCTGATGTTGTTAGAGGCGTACTTTGCAAACATTTACTATCAGGCATAGTACATACAAGGATAATTAGTCCTACTGCTGTTTGTCTCAGTTGCAAGCATGTGCTAGATCAGATACTTCGTTTGTAAATGAAACAAATGTATAACATTTTAGTGAAGAAACAAATCAAATAGTCTTCATACTGGAATTGATTTCTTGGAACAGTTTCTGATTTTGTAAATAAATTCGGTGATATTCTGTGTTAATGGTATGACCATAACACTACAGTTTATAACACAGCTGGGTTTGAAAGACATCAAGATCTGAACTATGAAGTTGGATCCAAATTCCATACACTCCCTATTACAGGCCATATCACAACACTGGGGCTGAAAACTCATATACCCAGGTACAGGAAATCTGAATCTGAAGTTTTATAAGTTTCAAGATGTTTGGATTCAGCCAACATAGAGAAAGAGGATTGCTGGTCATATCTAAAATTTTGGCATGGGTCCATTCCTGGCTTACAGCAGAGTTATTCTGCATGTTTTAGGCCATACTGAGGAATACAGTGGTAGTTATTTTGTTGCTTTATATAAGGAAGTGTAGTTCTTTTCAAACAAAATGTATGACAATTCTGTAGATAAATGAACAAATATCTAAGGGTGGAATTGGACTTAGACCCTTTAGAAAAAAATAATTCTCATATGACTATGTTTGGTAGCCTAGTGCTTTTTATGAATGAATTGTAAATCCTTTGTGTGTATGTATGAGAAAGTAAACAGAAATCAGTCTTTCTGAAGTTAATTGGACATACACAATTTTAATTAAAGCCTACTGTATGAATATGATACTCTCAGTACAGTGTAACAAATACCATGGAACGTTATAATCTCCTAATTTTTATGATTCTGAAACCTGTTTTTGTGCCGATACTCCAACACTCAGAAGTGTTTGGTATCCAACAGTCAGTATCAACAATTTGATAATGCTAAGATAATGCATTTAAACTGTGATTATCATGTTATTGTCTAAATCATAATATTTGTATGTTAACTAGTAAAATTTACTAGACTAAGAGACCAGTTGCTTCCTAAGTCAGCTAAATGACAATGGCTGTAAGGAAGATGAATCTGTGTCCCCATAGCCTGGAGCAACATAGGGATTAGCTTTCTTGCTGGCCTGAGAACAGGGAAGCTAAGTGGAGCTCCGCCACCCTACAACAGTTTCCAACTGTCAAGAGAATTTCATCTAGAGAAGGGTCAGAGGAAGGTGGTGGGAGAGAAGCTGTAGCAAGTTGTGAAGGGCTGAGGTGGAAAATGGCAGTGGGTTTGGTGGGTAGAGTGGGAAGCTAGTGGGAGAAACAGCTGGCACCAGTCCTGGCAGTGGATCCAGCCCTTTGGTGTCTTTTTCACTAGCAACTTGAAACAAATAGCTGATGTGACAAATTATTCAAATTCTTTCAATAACTGAACCTAACTTTTGCTCACCCCTGACTAAGCCGTCTTCTTTCTTATCATTTTCCTCACTGATCTTATTCCCTCTATTTCCATACTCTTTCTTCCATTTCTCTCTCTTTTAATATGTTTTCCCTATATGAATTATATGCTTGTGGAAGGAGCTGGATTGACTACCTTGGACATTGAAACCCTCTCTTTATCCACAGTAGAGGTTGAACAGGGACAGCAGCAGTGCAAATGCCTCCTCACTGCCTTACCAATGGGTTTAATCCTGACCTGTAGGAAACATTGTTAGGCGTGAGAGGGAAGTTCATTGCCCATCTGCTCTTTATCCTTCCATCTGAGAGTGCCAAAAAGGGTGCCAATTGTTTTGTTATGGAGATACCTGTCCTCTAATAGCTGGACTAAGCATCAAACTCGTTTCACGTATAGTCACCCAAACAGTCATCATCTGGTAACAATTTCTGTCATTCTAGCTTTGGGTTGCATTTTAGCCAGAATTCAAGAGGTGAAAGAGTGTACATCCCAATATTGAACCATCTTATCCCCACACATATTAAGGGGCTTGTAATTGGGCAGGCTCCATCCCCACCCTCTGATACCCTAGAAACCTCTCAAACTTTGTCAATAGGTGTCAACTTCATGTGAGTTTATTTACAGTCCTGCCACCATCCCCCATGCGGTCTCACACAGCAAAGTATTTATGGTGCTTCTGGCCCTTAGGCCCTTTCCCACAGGAAAAGCCCTGCCTTCCTGGAAATCTCAGAGCATACTGGGCTCAGCTAGCCCTGGTCCTCCCCCTCAATTCCTTCCTGTATATCCTTTTGTACCACTAAGCTTCTGGTTAATTGGTGCATCACCCCTCTCAGCCTGATTGGGGATTTTCAGCTAATTAGCTAATCAGCCTTCTTCAGGGGGTCTGATTGGTGCCTAAGTGGTCAGAATGCTGACTTACCTTTTAGTTCCAGGGCTTTAATATTTAAAGGGCTGAATTGTGGCTTTGTGACTGTTCTGAGTAATGGGTGACACATACTTTTGCTGCCCCACGAGCAGAACAGGAATGAGCACTTTGCCTGGTGCAGATTGCCTTCCCCTCTTTGCTGGTTTTCACACTGGGCTGCAGAGTCAAATGTCTCTCCTTATTCCTTACCTACCTGAGGAGAGGTAAATAGCAGCTCTGTGGAGACTATATGACCCATGATGCAGGCAATCAGTGGAGGGAAGTAAAAAAACTGTCTTACAATCGCTTATTCCCCTGTCCTGTTATGGAGGGCAAGTTAATGACTTACCCAATGTGTTTGAAATATAGCCATAAACCTCCCATTAACTTTAATAAGAGCTGTTTGATTAAAGTCTAAAAATTCAGGGGTGAGACTGTTGAGAGGAGAATAGGATTATTTTCTCCATGTTCATCCTCACAGAATGCTAGTTTAAAACAATCAAACAAAACCCACTTTGCTTGACATTGATTTACTAGAAAATACAAAGTCTACAGCCTGTGTACCACATAGATAAAGGTATGTGTTCCACAGCTGATCCAGCTACAGTGCTGGCTACCAGTCAATTAAGTTACTTAGAGAGATCCATTATAGAATGATACTAGTCCACAGTACAATTAAAGAGCAATGACTTTCTTCACAGTGTCTCCTAATCCAGTTGTATGTCCTTTCTATTTTATAGGGACACTGCCATTACTGAGATTGATATAGCATTAGGCACACATGGTTTCAAGCATATTATTAATTTATTACCTGCTGGTTTAAAGATACAATTTATTTACTACCCAATTAAGATTTATTTACTACCCAATTAAGTTATACTTTATTCTGGTATCAAGAATGATCACTATGGACACAGTAAGGATCAGAAGAGTGATTACAGCAAATAACTGTTCCTAGGAGAAATATATATTTTTTTAAATTCTTAGCAATAAAGCCAAGCAGCAGGTGACCAAATATAGATACTGTTATCTGCTGTGAGGAGGTGGGAGATCCTTTCCTTCATATTGCATCACTGTAGTTCCCACATAACATGTCTTATTTTTCACATAAGTCCAAATCAAAAGATGCTGCCACTGTGTCAAACTGTACATGTGGTTAAACATTGCTAGTACTGACACCATAGTTGACATAGAGGAGGACATTCTACTATGTTTTTTTCCATCCACAATATCATCACAATCTTTATATACCTCCTTCTTCAAACTGATGATGATGAACCATCAGTGGTTCCTGTGCTTGGGAAAATCAATGACCTTATTTCTTTCTTTTTAACGTACTCAATTTACTTTATCTAGATATTTGATTGTGTTCAGCTCTGTGCCTTAGAGGAGCCAGCAAACAGAGCTGTAAACAGGGGAGTTTCAGAGGGAGTTCTGTTGGAGGAGGTTTTTGTATTTTGTGTATTGTATTTTGTACTTATATGTGTGGAGGCTGGTAGGGGCAGTGTGCTGGGAGAGAAGCTGAGCCCTGATTAGGGGGCGGGGCTTCTCTGGTTAGGGGTCCTGTAAAGGTAGCCAGCCAGTCAGGCAGTGGCATAGACAGCTGCAGTGGCACAGGAGCTGCTGACAGAGCTGTAAACAGGGGAGTTTCAGTGGGAGTTTACAAGAGGAGTTTGTGGAGGAGACTAAGAGACCTAGACAGAGGAATAGACTGGCTAGTGACGGGAGTGGATGGTGTTCTGCCAGTGTTCTGGTGCCCATTGTGGGTTTGTTTTGCTGTAGATGGTGGTGGTTTGCTTTGGTTTGTGTTTCCTGAACTAACAGGTTTTAGGTGGGAAGGCTATGACCGATACAGAGGCAGCAGTGGAAGACACAATGAGGATGACTGGATGTGGAAGCTGCGGCATGTACATGATCCTGGAGGGGGTACCTGAAAAGAATTTTGTCTGCATGAAGTACTTCCTGATGGAGCTGATGGAAGAAAAGATCCGAGGATTGGAGATGCAGGTGGAAACTCTGGTTGAGTTTAGAAGGGGGTTCAAGCAGATGATGGAACAAAGATATGAGGAGGCTGAAGGGAAAAGCTCAGACTTGCAGATGGAAGCAGAACCAAAGAATTCTGAGAAGAGACTGCTGGGTGAGGAAAGTGGACAGTGTGAAAGCATGTGACTAAGAGAACCAGGCAGAGGAAAAGAGGGGTCAGTGAAGGAGAAATAGAGCTCAAGAACAGGTTTGCAGAGTTGGAAAATGAAGAAGGGGCACAGCAGGTGATCGCTGAAGGTGAGAGGGCAAGGAAGAAGAGAAGAGCAGCTAGTCCTATAGGAAGAGGGGAAGAGTCAATGGAGATAATACCACCAAATATGAGCCCCAGGAGGATACAGGATGGGTTGTGGAGGATTGCAAGGGACAATAGAAATCAAGAGGACTTGCAGCCAGAGGGAACAGGGGATAGACTGGAGAATCACACCATCACCAGGAAAAGGCAGGTCTACGTGACTGGGGACTCCTTACTGAAAAGAATAGACAGGCCTGTAACTAGAGTTGATCCGGAGAACAGAAGGGTGTGCTGTCTGCCGGGTGCTAAGATATGGGATGTGGACCTGAGGCTGAAAAAGATTCTAACAGGAGCGGGAAAGAATCTGCTGATTGTCCTTCATGTGGGAACAAATGATACGGCTAGATTCTCGCTAGAGGGTATCAAGGGAGACTATGCCAGGCTGAGGAAGACGCTTAAGGAAATCGAGGCTCAGGTGATCTTCAGTGGGATTCTGCCTGTTCCTAGAGAAGGGCAACAAAGGTGTGACAAGATTATGGCAATCAACAGATGGCTCAGGCAGTGGTGCTATAAGGAGGGCTTTGGGATGTACAGAAGCATTCATGGACAGAGGACTGTTCTCTCGGGATCGACTTTACCTGAGTAAGGAGGGGAATAGACTTCTAGGATGGAGGCTGGCACAACTGATTAAGAGAGATTTAAACTAGGAATTTGGGGGAGATGGTTGGGAGATGTCGAGGTAATCTCCATGCCAGAATTTAACACTGAGAGGGAAGAAAACAAAGTAAGAAAGGATACAGCCGTGGGTAGGAGAATGGACATAAGGAGGAAGGGTAGTGTAGATACCAGTCTAATAGGTGATACTGTTGGTAGAATGTCTGGGCCTAATCAGGTAAAGAATGTCAGTGAAGCCAAAAAGCAAAAATTAATATGTTTGTACACTAATGTGAGGACTCTAGGTAACAAAATGGAGGAACGAGAGCTACTACTGCAGGAAGTGAAACCGGGTATTATAGGGATAACAGAAACATGATGGAATAGTAGTCATGACGTGAGTACAGGTATTGAAGGCTATGTGCTGTTTAGGAAAGACAGAAATAAAGGCAAAGGTGGTGGAGTAGCGTTGTATATCAATGATGAGGTAGACTGTAAATAAATAAGAAGGGATGGAATGGATAAGACAGAGTCTGTCTGGGCAAAAAACACATTGTGAAAGAAAGCTACTAGAGCCTCCCCTGAGATAGTGCTTGGGGTGTGCTACAGACCACCAGGATCTGATTTGGAAATGGATAGAGACCTCTTTAGTGTTTTAATGAAGTAAACACTAATGGGAATTGTGTGATCATGGGAGACTTTAACTTCCCAGATATGGACTGGAGGACAAGTGCTAGTAATAATAATAGGGCTCAGATTTTTCTGGATGCGATAGCTGATGGATTCCTTCACCAGTAGTTGAAGAACCAACCAGAAGGGATGCCATTTTAGATTTGGTTTTGGTGAGTAGTGAGGACCTCATAGAAGAAATGGTTGTAGGGGACAAACTTGGTTCAAGTGATCATGAGCTAATTCAGTTCAAACTAGAAGAAAGGATAAACAAAAATAGATCTGGGACTAGGGTTTTTTATTTCAAATGGGCTAACTTTAAAGAATTAAGGAAATTAGTTATGGAAGTGGATTGGACTGAAGAACTTGTGGATCTAAAGGCGGAGGAGGCCTGGAATTACTTCAAGTCTAAGTTGCAGAAACTATCAGAAGCCTGCATCCCAAGAAAGGGGGAAAAAGTCATAGGCAGGAGTTGTAGTCCAAGCTGGATGAGCAAGCATCTCAGAGAGGTGATTAAGAAAAAGCAGAAAACCTACAAGGAGTGGAAGATGGGAGAGATTATCAAGGAAAGCTACCTTATTGAGGTCAGAACATATAGGGATGAAGTGAGAAAGGCCAAAAGCCATGTAGAGTTGGATCTTGCAAAGGGAATTAAAACCAATAGTAAAAGGTTCTATATCCATACAAATAAGAAGAAAACAAAGAAAGAAGTGGGACCGCTAAACACTGAGGATGGAGTGGAGGTTAAGGATAATCTAAGCATGGCCCAATATCTAAACAATACTTTGCCTCAGTCTTTAATGAGGCTAATGAGGATCTTAGGGATAATGAACGGATGACAAATGGGAATGAGGATATGGAGGTAGATATTACCACATCTGAGGTAGAAGCCAAACTCGAACAGCTTAATGGGACAAAATCGGATAATCAGATAATCTTCATCCAAGAATATTAAAGGAACTGGCAGATGAAATTGCAAGCTCATTAGCAAGAATTTGTAATGAATCAGTAAACTCAGGGGTTGTACCATATGACTGGAGAATTGCTAACATAGTTCCTATTTTTAAGAAAGGAAAAAAAAAGGGATCCAAGTAACTATAGGCCTGTTAGTTTGACATCTGTAGTATGCAAGGTCTTGGGAAAAGAATTGAAGGAGCAAGTAGTTAAGGACATTGAGGTTAATGGTAATTGGGACAAAATACAACATGATTTTACAAAAGGTAGGTTGTGCTATACCAGCCTGATCTCCTTCTTTGAGAAGAGTACAGATTTTTTAGACAAAGGAAACACAGTGGATCTAATTTACCTCGATTTCAGTAAGGCATTTGATATCGTTCCACATGGGGAATTATTAGTTAAATTGGAAAAGATGGGGATCAATATGAAAATTGAAAGGTGGATAAGGAACTGGTTAAAGGGGAGACTACAACGAGTCATACTAAAAAGTGAACTGTCAGGCTGGAAAGAGGTTACTAGTGGAGTTCCTCAGGGATCGGTTTTGGAACCAATCTTATTTAATCTTTTTATTACTGACCTTGGCACAAAAAGTGGGAATGTGCTAATAAAGTTTGCAGATGACACAAAACTGGGAGGTATTGCTAACACAGAGAAGGACCGGGATATCATACAGGAAGATCTGGATGACCTTGTAAACTGGAGTAATAGTAATAGGATGAAATGTAATAGTGAAAAGTGCAAGGTCATGCATTTAGGGTTTAAAAACAAGAATTTTGGTTATAAATTGGGGACATATCAGTTGGAAGTAACAGAGGAGGAGAAGGACCTCGGAGTATTGGTTGATCACAGGATGACTATGAGCCGCCAATGTGATATGGCCATTAAAAAAACTAACAAAGTCTTGGGATGTATCAGGCGAGGTATTTCCAGTAAAGATAAGGAGGTGTTAATACCATTATACAAGGCACTGGTGAGACCTCATCTGGAATATTGTGTGCAGTTCTGGTCTCCCATGTTTAAGAAGGATGAATTCAAACTGGAACTGGTTCAGAGAAGGGCTACTAGGATGATCTGAGGAATGGAAAGCCTGTCATATGAAAGGAGACTCAAAGAGCTTGGCTTGTTAGCCTAACCAAAAGAAGGCTGAGGGGGGATATGATTGCTCTCTATAAATATATCAGAGGAATAAATACCAGGGAGGCAGGGGAATTATTTAAGCTCAGTACCAATGTGGACACAAGAACAAATGGATATAAACTGGCTATCAGGATGTTTAGACTTTAAATTAGATGAAGGTTTCTAACCATCAGAGGAGTGAAGTTCTGGAACAGCCTTCCAAGGGGAGTAGTGGCGGCAAAAGACATATCTGGCTTCAAGACTAAGCTTGATAAGTTTATGGAGGGGATGGTATGATGGGATAGCCTAATTTTGGCAATTAATTGATCTTTGATTATTAGCAGATAAATATGCTCAATGGTTTGTGATGGGATATTAGATGGGGTGGGATCTGAGTTACTACAGAGAATTCTTTCCTGGGTGTCTGGCTGGTGAGACTTGCCCCCATGCTCAGGATTTAACTGATCGCCATATTTGGGGTCAGGAAGGAATTTTCCTCCAGGGAAGATTGGCAGAAGCCCTGGAGGTTTTTTGCCTTCCTCTGCAGCGTGGGGCACGGGTCACTTGCTGGAGGATTCTCTGCACCTTGAGGTCTTTAAACCACGATTTGAGGACTTCAGTAACTCAGACATAGGTTAGGGGTTTGTTAAAGGAGTGGGTGGGTGAGAATCTGTGGCCTGCATTATGCAGGAGGTCAGACTAGATGATCATAATGGTCCCTTTCTGACCTTAAAGTCTATGAGAAATTATAAAAGTAAGTAAACTCATCATTATATGTTTCTGGGTTTGTTTGTTTGTTTTTAATTAATTTTGGGAGGGCCAAATCAAAGACTGGGGTTTACATTTAGAGGTGAAGGGGATGAGCTGTAAAGACATGCTTACTACTGTTCTCTTGCATCATTACTCTTCAGTTTTCTGCTGTTCAAAGCTGCCTAAACAGTATAGTTTGCTTAATCAGCATGCACTGAATCAGGGCCTTCATTTGCATCACTGCTTTATTTGGTTGACCGACAAAGGAACCATTTTAAACTAATTACAGTAAATGGTAATATTTTCTGTTTCATTTCACTCAACTTTAACCTGTCTGTTTTTGTTTATTTTTTAACTGAAATATTTTCAAAGTTAACAATTTTCTTTTGGATGAAAATTAATTTTCTGTAGAAATATTAAAAATCCCTAAAGTTTTTTTTTTAATTGAAAATTCCTGGGGGGGTAAAAACACATTTTAAATGAAATTTTGCAAGATTTGTTTTCATTCCTACAAAGGTTAGTAGTAACAATGTTGGTGTGAAATCTGATAGTGTAAGAAAGACTTGGCCAAGTACAGAATAAAAGAGGAAATTAAAGATGAAAATTGGTCATTATAATGTTGTTTGGGTATTTTATTTGACATCTTTTCAAACTTTGTTTTTAATTGTCTCTCTTCTTATTGGACCTGCTATGTGCAGTCCTAGTGCACAGACTAGCAGAGTATTTCTATGGGGGTTAGGTTGAAAAGAGCCTTCATCTGAAAGTCTTCAAACCAGTAGTGGAACAGCTCCAGGGCTGCTAACACTGCCTCAGGGCTGCAATAATCCCTGGGCAATGGTGCCATCCCTGTAAGTGATTTTGTCTGGTGCATCCTTCTAGTCACAGTGCATTCTCCTTGAGGCATTCTTTCTGCAACTGCTCTGCTGAGGCAGAAGAGTTCTGAGGAAACTCAGTTGTCTGCTATTCTCTAAACCCCGATGCACCTAGTGGTCCAGAGAGGAGCAAGGCTGCAATTTGATGACTTGAGATGTTCTCATTTTGAGCTGCTAAAAGTTTGGAAACAGAGATCTCATGCAACACTTCCCATTACTTTAATATGCTAATAGGTACTGTTGTATGTGCCAGTGGCATGGGCTAACTTCCCTCATATAAACATAGATCTATGCTTACTGATCTTAGTGCTTCAGGGAGGGGAAAAAAAGTCCTCCTCAACATTGAGCCCTAAATCAGGGCACTGGATTAAGAGAAGTCTTACTCTAATGCATTAACATATAATAATGGCAGCCTCTCCCTGCACCCCAACCCCTAGCCCTGATCCCCCTCCCACCTACTGACCCTCTCGATCCCAGCCTGGAGCACCGTCCTATACCTCAAACTCCTCATCTCCAGCCCCACCCCAGCGCCTGCATCCCCAGCTGGAGCCCTCACCCCCCAACACACACTC
This sequence comes from Mauremys mutica, assembly GCF_020497125.1. Taxonomy (NCBI): domain Eukaryota; kingdom Metazoa; phylum Chordata; order Testudines; family Geoemydidae; genus Mauremys; species Mauremys mutica. The sequence goes on from NC_059073.1 coordinate 154,378,623, forward strand.
TATCCCCCTGCCCAAGCCTGGAGCCCCCTCCCATATCTTGAACTCCTCATTTCTGGCCCTACCCTGGCACTTGCACCCCCAACCAGAGCCATCACCCCCTCCCACACTCCAACCCCAATTTTATGAGCATTCATGGCCCACCCTACAATTTCAATTCCCAGATGTGGCCCTCAGGCCAAAAAGTTTGCCCACCTCTGTTCTAATACTTCTGCTACTGCTGTGCAATATATTAGAGGGTTTGATTTAGACAGCTCAATCAGTGATTATTGGTCAAAGATAGATCAGCACTATACAGAAAGGGGAAAAAGGTCTGCAGCTTACATTTTCACTGCTCCAAAGAATATGAGTTCACTTTAGGGTACAGACGCTTCCCGAGTTACATAAACCCAACATACACAAATCCGAGTTTATGGAAAAAGTTCCGTAAGCTAAAAATAGGAGGGTTTTTTTTGTTTGTTTGTATGTTGTTGGTTTTTTTTGCGTAATGGTTGGAGATACGTTAGGGTTAAGGTTAGAGAACGCTTGCATGGGGGAGCATCTGTATATATCCCTTGTTTACAACAAACAGAAAATTCCCCCAAATTCCACCCAATTAAGACAAGCCCAGTGCTGGGTTTAGGGGCAGACATCCCAAGCAGGGCCGGCTCCAGACTCCAGCGCGCCAAGCGCTCGCTTGGGGCGGCGTCCCGCGGGAGGGCGGCAGGCGGCCCCGGTGGACCTCCCAGAGGCATGCCTGCGGAGGGTCCGCTGGGACCGCGGCTCCGGTGAACCTCCTGCAGACGTGCCTGCGGAGGATCCGCTGGTCCTGCGGCTCCGGTGGAGCATCCTCAGGCGTGCCTGCGGGAGGTCCACCGGAGCCGCGGGACCAGCGGACCCTCCGCAGGCACATCTGCAGGAGGTCCACTGGAGCCGCGAGACCGGAGATCGCCAGAGCACCCCCCGCGGAGGGCAGCGCAAATCCTAGAGGGGGGCACGGAAGACGGTCCTCAACTGGGGCACCATTTGGTCTAGAGCCAGCCCTGGAAAAAACTTTCATTCTTTCCCTTATCTAGTTTGCACCTCCTGTTTTCAGGGTACAGAGACATCTACCCCAATTATTTCTAGCACCCGCACCAATTATTTCTAGCATTGTATTTAGTTCAGGACTCCTATACCAATTATCCCAGTTTTCCTACAACTCTGTTTATATTTTGCATCACTTCTTAAAGGTTCTGCATACACAGGGTTATATACAGTTCACAATGAGCCTGGCAAGAGTGCAAAACATGTTGGTAGTTTGGTTCATACCATAGTTAGTGTAAATGGTGAGAATACAAAGCCTTCTAGAAATATATCAGTTAACAAATATTTTTCATTATTTCCAGGATTCAACTCACTGTTTTAAACAACAATTTTAAGATTTCCTCCAATCATCTGTTAGACCCATTTGTTTTGTCCTGCCTTAGATTAGATTGTAAGGTATTCAGAGCAAGGATTGTCTCTTACTAGCTGTTTGAACAGATGGTCCCTTTGAAAGGGTCCTAATCTTGATTTGATCTCTATGTGCTACTGTAATAGAAATAACAACAAATATAAACATATCCCACTTTTCGGTACCATTTATATCATTGTTTGGTTAAATATTGTATCTTCTAAGTGACTGACTTTTGTTGGATCCTTCCAGGGCTGATTAAGACAGGTTTCACTGTATTAGTGTTTTGAAATTCGAAGCATTTTCATGTTGAACCAAACCACTCTGTATTCCACTTTGTTATAATGAACTTCATTAGTCAGTGCAGAGCTTGATTAACAATAGGAAACTGAAGTAGTCTGAGTACCTTTCTGAATCCACTAGAAAATAAACTGCTTTCTTTCACTCTCCTCCAACCTGACTCTTGTAACTATAGTTAAAACACAATAACACATGGAAGATTTAGACATGAATTAAATTGGGCCACATGGTTCATTTGCCTTTTATACAGAGCAGCTGCTTTATTTCCAGGAAAGGTAGAAAGAATTAACCAGATTAAGGAAACCTACAAAATTGGAAAAGCTTTTCTGTGAGCTTCAGACTGTTCATTTTATGGGAAGTTAGTAGAGCATGTAGTAGAGTCTCCCTGCTGCTTTTGCCTTTCTGCTTTGTCTAACTGTCGCATAGTATTACCTCATAATGGATGATATATGATAGTGGTTAAGATACCTACTCTGTTACAGAGTAGAAAAACCTGCTTTCCAGCCACTGAGGGTATCTGGGAGCTGTAATGAACTCAGACTTGCATCAGCTTAGTCTGGATTAAATTGCTAAACTTCTGTTTGGAGCTTTCAAATAACCTACTAATTAAATAATGCATTATTTATTCACAGGATTACAAAATTAACATTATAAAGGGAAATTAATTTGGGTTTCAAATAATGGAGCAAATGCAGGAACCTATTTTAACTTTTGCTGCATTGCTAGTAAAATATAGGGGTGATTTGACGAATTAGATGGTATCGTACTTTAGAGAGCCAGGAAAATTTTCGATATTTTAAAAGGAACACTGAGATGTGTATTGTAACAGAGTATATCCTCTTGAAATTCAATGTACTACCAACATTCTTTTTGTGACCTTTAAGAGCTTTAATTATCTTGAGCTGGATTATATTTATGTTCCTAAATGCAAAAATTTATATTTATTAGAGATGGAACAAAAGCAACCCCTCAAATTCTGAACCCTCCTTAATGTTTGAAGTCCTTTGGATTTGAGGAAACTATAGCCAAACCTGTGCTTACACAAAGTACATTCTGGTTCGGTATCAGAATCTTAGGCATGAGTATGTGAGGGATCTATAGTGTGGGTTTGGAAATGAAATGAATGTTGCAAGAATTCTGTTCTTATAGTTTTTTCTTTCCTGCCTAGTAGCTGATCTTCCTAAAACCCACTGCTGACAAATAGGGAAGATAATGAAAACTAACTATTCTAGCCCCACCCTTCCAAAAAAAACCCAAAACAGACAAAGCCAAATTTCACAGGCTCAATTATCTCATGTCTTTGGGAAGATAGGTCTAATGAGCTTCGGTGATGTGGTAAATATCCTGACCTATACCCTGTCACATGCCCACACTGCAACAGGAAGCAGAACAAGGAGCTGGAGCTTCTTGCTCAAGTGGGTTCTATGGCAAACACACTATCCAGGATCATTTATTATTCTAGGGCCCTTTTTATTTTATGGTACATGTTCTGCTGATGGAGGGAAAAAAACCATATTAAATATGGAATGCAGCATATAAGTGGAGTGAAGATTTCCATTGAGAAAGTAGGCCACAATATATAAATGATAGAATAGCATCTCCTATTTCAGTTAGGCACACAAGACATATAAACACTGGAGTGACAGGCACCTAATATAAGATTGAAAGACATTACATCATCAGTGAAATATAAAGCTCCTATAATAATAATAATAATAGTCTGGAATGCAGTATGGAAAGAGTGCAGTGAAAAGCGTTACCATAATGTAGGCCCAGTACATGCTGAAACAGTATAAGCCACTGTTCCCCAACGCAGTGCCCGCGGGCGCCAATGCGCCCACGTCCTGGCCCCCAGGAGGGGACCGGCCGAAATGCCGCCGAATTTCAGTGGCATTTCAGCGGCGACGCCTCTCAATGACGCCGCTTGCCACCGACAAGTGATGTCATCGAGAGGCGTTGCTCCCGAATTTCGGCGGGGACGCCTCTCGATGACGTCACTTGTCGACGGCAAGCGGCGTCATCGAGAGGTGTTGCCGCTGAAATGCTGCCGAAATTTGGTGGCATTTTGGCGGGTGCTCCACCGCCGCAGTGGTCCTTCGGCTGGCGCCTGCCAGCCAAAAAGATTGGGGACCACTGGTATAAGCTATTATATTATGGAATGTAGTCTGTGAACTATGGGAGCACAGGCTTAATATGGAAATGTAGAGTTAGTGGTAGGATCCTTACTGTAATCTTGTAAAGTTGAAAGTTTTATGTAATCACTGTGTGAGAATAAGGTCAACAACAACACAAATACTTGACTAATATGGAACACAGCATATGAATGATGAGAACAGAAGTCAACAGAAGGTCCTTATTACAGTCAGCAGTGATGCAGTATATAATGTATATGAAGAAAAGGGTCAGTTTGATATTTTAAATCATGGTGTAGTACAGAGAGTGAACTGTTTTCTGTCTGTGTTGTATAGATTTAATATATCACTTTGGCTGTATTTTGTGAATCTCTGCTATGGGGATCACCCTGTTGTATTTTTATGAATCTGGGTAATAGATGGGAATCACCCTGTTGGCTACTGCAGAACCTACTTTGGTGCAAAGCAAAGGATGGATAAAAAGGTAGAGATCCTTTCTTGTGTTTACTTGTAGAATTTGTAAGGCACCAGGATGAGACGGTGAATAGGATGGCATCAAAGCCCTGATAAATGGACTGTAAAGTTTTCCCACTCTGTATGTCTCTACAGGAGTTTCAGAGTGCAGTAGAGCTATACAAATAACTGATTTTTGTTTTGTTTTCTGGCAATTCCAAAAAAATCAGAAGAAAAATAATGGGTTGAACCAAGACGAATTTGTTTCAAAATTTTCTGTGAATTGAAAAAAATAAATAAAAATTGTCTTGGGTCAAAGGAAAAATTTCAGTCAACCCAAACCAAAAGGTTTTATTTTGGGTGGTTTTTTTTAAAAATAAATAAATAAATAAAATTGAAGCATATTTTCAAATGGAAGGTTATTTTGAATCAAAAAATCAAAACATGATCTTTTTTAACTTTTCATTTCAACTTTTTTTACTCTTTTGGCATTTTTGTGTCCTGGTTTTTTGACATGAACAATTTGGCAAACATGCATTCACACAACATTTCAGTGTCAGTGAATCTGCATTTTTGGACAGAAAAATTCACCCAGTTCTAGTGTGCAGATCCATGCAAACAGAGAAGGCAGGGGCCTTCTTTTCCTGTCATCTTCTACCTTTGCCCTCTCTGTTCCCTGAATATTCTTTTTCCAAAGGTCTACAAGCTTGTCTGTAAATCAAAATATATGAAGAGCACCCAATTTTGCCTGGGTGAAGATTACAAATCTTCTGCCTTGTCTGATTTGCTGTGGGTCTTCCCTGGGGCTGCAGTGTACATCTCTTTAGTGACAGTGTTGGAACAGAAGCAGCTCTCATCCAATTGCTGCTCCTTCCCTGTAGATACCCAAAATATTATTGGGCAAGGTCAAGCTGTGTGCTCTATCTCTGCTACGTATACACAAACAGCCGTTTTTAATCCCAAAAGATGTTATCACATCTCAGATTTCGAGTACAAGATGGTCAAAATTTCTCAACAACCAGAATGGTTTCTTCCCTTACCCATAGTTTTGACAGCAAAATTGACAGTTTGTTTCTCTGTTGAGGTTCAAAGGGCCTGAATTTTCACTCCGTGATGGTGTAACTGCACTAACTTCAGCATAATTACACTAGAATAAAACTTGTGTACAGCATGAAGAATCAGTCATATATCCGAGTGTCCCCAAAATCTGGACACGATTTGATCTGAAGGATTGATCTTCACCAATCTGTAATAAACAGATATGAATATATAAACTTATTCTTATGTCACTTAGTCTGCTATTTTGTATATATACATCCAAAAGCATGAGTAAGTATGTTATTAAAATCACGTTTACCATGTAAGTTCCTTGGGATGGAGACTGAGTCTTGTATTTTACTGAACTCAATCTTGGTACTTACCTAGCAGCAATGGAACCTGAGTAAAATATTTATTTCTCTGAAAAAGTGGGATTCTGAATATAACAGCGAGAGGCCCAGTAGCAATACACCTATATAAAGTGCCATTGCAGCAGGAAGAATTCTCTGAAGAATTCAGTGAAGTCAGTAAAATAAGAGGGATCTTCATCTTGCTTTGGCTTCTAACTTAGGTCCTTATAGGTTTTCCTGTCCATGCAAAGGTGAAGAAAGAAAATATGGAAGGAAATCTTTTCCTAGAAAAGCAAGATAATAGAGTTCACATGAGCAAGGGTAGGAAAGTTGACCCATGTGTGTAACAAATGTGTAGAAGTTGTCAGTGAATAAAAGTGAGTGTAGGGGAAATATTTTTCCCTCCTCATACAAACAACATTCCCTTTTCTCAGAATGAAAGGTAATCTGTTTTCATACATGGTGGGCTAATGCCACATCATTTTTCACATTTGGGAGGCACATCTGAAGGCTGCATCTGCCGAGCTGTGTTTGTCCACATTTCAGGAGCTCTAGTAATGTTTAATGAAGGTTCTGTCTTCTGACCAGCAAGCCGTGGTTAGCTGCAGCTGGAGCAGCCAGCTCTCTGACAGTGCCCACACATACTCAGAAATGTCCAGGTCACTTGAAATTTAATCCAATTTTTGAATGTATTGGATCTAATCAATTTGTAAAGCCTCTTAGGTAACTAAACCAGCTTATCTATCCTCAGACCTTTTCATATACTTAAGGAGGACAGTGACATGCACAATCCTCAGTTGTTTTCATCAGTGCCAATTTAGAGCTGGCTAGGATTACAGTCTCCTGAGTTTTAGTCTTGCCTGATGAGACAAATTCATAATCTTTTATCTTTTCTTTGGGACTATGCAGATGTTAAGCACCATTGCCTTCAACTGGCACACAACTTCTTTCCAGAAGAACATTAGAAATATCTTGTCATTTGAATGCATGAGGATGACAGGAAAGATTCTGGTTTTGTCAATAAAGTAAACAATAGCTTTTAAATCATCAAGGTCACCCAGGTGAAATGGCTGTCATGAATTGATGAAATGTGTTTAGACTCAAACCAGGGTGGACATGGAGGACTGTGGATATAAGATCTAACCCCTCTCTCAGATCTTCGCATTCAATAACCCTTCTGAAAGTCTAAATATTACCAGTTTTCTTCCATTAGGGCCAAACAGTTACTTTTTATCTATATTTAAGATGGGGAAACTCCTTGCATCAGTTTAGAGTTCGTATACAGATTTAGCTCCTCTGACCAGCAGGAAGGATGAGTGGGGACTCAGGATTGTTTGGGTTTTTTTTAAATCAGATGTCAACCTTAGGCTGCCTTCTTTTGCTAGGGTCTGATTGGGAAGGGTACAGGTTTAAATCTTTCTGGGTTGGATTGCATCAGTTAGGCACAGCTTGTAATAACTGGCCATGTGGAGCTTTCCCAGGAGTGTACAGGCAGCACATCTATTACAACCCTTTGTGAAGTGCTGTATACTCCATTGCTTACCCAGAGGCAAGGCTAGCCTGATCTGCTAAATTCTAGTGGATAATGAGGCCATGCCCCCCTCACCCATGACCCTAAAAGGAATGTGCAGATTCAAACTGCAAGGAAGGAAAAATTCCTTATGCTCTCCTCACCACCACATAAACACAAACGCTTTCTCTCCACACTAGAGTGGTGGAGTACTTATGCCATGAGACAAAACAGAGATAACAACAGCGGGAGATTTTCTTAAGAAGTAGAACCTTGGCCTCTTGGGATCCCGTTTCTCCATTTTTGGGGTGGCGGTGACAATCTAACAGTCCTCTGAGATGCTTTTTTAAAATCAAAACACATCCACTGAGGTTAGGCTCAAGACACCAGTCAAAGCTAGCTGTATTCAGCACATCACTCAGTATTATGCGGCTGTTTCTTACATAAACAATAGGCTGCAGTATCCTTAAGGTTTGCATTGATCAAAATCTTTGTGCAAACTTTTTTCTGAGCTACTGTTTGAGAGCTCTTCCCTCTCACCCTCCCTTTAAATCTGAGAGTCTTTTGTGAAGAAAGAGGCTCTGCTACGATTTGAAGCCAAATAAAGTTTTCCAATAGGTATCACTCTAGTGCTATTTAATTATATAATAGTATGTCTGTGGATAGTGTGATTATTAATGCCAGACTACAAGGGGCAATTGAACAAGAACATTTTTTATTGTCCATATTTGTTGAGAGGTATGAGACAGACACCAAACTGAGTTTGTACTATCTATAATGTAATGTGTAAGCCAATAAAAGGGGTTAGGATAGGACTAAAAGCTAGGTTTTCCAATAAACCAAAATGACTGGAGAGAGACATGCAGTAACTCCAACTGACACCTTGTTTGGCTTGACAGACAGATTTTGGTATTATATGAAATCTTCAGTTAATTTAGGGAGATTTTGCAAAAGCTTCTAAGGGATTTAGAAGCAAAAATCTCAGTGAAAGACTATCAATAGTTATTGTGTTTCTAAAATCCTTAGGTATTTTTGAAAATCTCCCTTGCCCAATATTTTCTCTATCTAAGCTCAGAGCCTAACCCACTTTGCTTTTCACATCTGTCTATAACTTGTCTTTGTTTGTGCCTCATGGCAAATATACTTTGCTTTTCTTAAGATAACTGAGGTCACTTGTGACTGCTTCTTAACCAAAAGGCATAGAGCTGGCGAGTGTGGCCTCCACCCCCCATGCCAAAACTGATAGCTTTGACCAGGAACTGGGTCAGAAGACCCAGGGAAAACAGTGATGCACATTTCACTTGACCTTCTCTTCAGTGAATCCCCCTCTGGGGCACAGACCCTCTCCTGACAGAAGGGTGTTGCAGATTGCATCTCAGTTTCATCTATGATGAAAATTCAGTTTTGGAGAAACAATTTGAAGCTTTAGAACTGATGCTATATCCCCATTTTCTATTCTACAGAAGCACCAACTTTCATCACTAGTATTATTAATAGTAATAACAATGTAATTAATTAATATCATAAGCAGCAAGGTGGTTTTAGTATGGTTGTTTATTTTGGGTTTTGTTGTTATTGATTGGACCAAGAAATTGAAAAATTTAGGTGAAGTATAGTCATCTATCTCTAAAATAGGCTATATGAGTGAAGCTATTTGGTCATCAACCTGAATCCAGTGGAGCTGGTCATTAAGAGGCAGGAAGCTTATTTCTAGAGCACCAATAGAATGCATTTATGGTACTTTATAAGTACAGCAAAGTGTCCATTCAAGGGACTGATAAAAATCAGTAGCTTAACCTAAACAGTATTGTACTCAGTACTTTTGGGGCCCTTTGGATCTCCCACCAAATACAAAGTGTTTGGTTCCTTTGTTGTGTTAGGTGAAAGATAACTTGGGATTCTTTGCCCCTGTCTTTTATAGTCCAGTGAACTTTTGAAATGTATCCTTCTCAAAGTTCGGTGTCCCTGCTGTGAAGGAAAGGTGCCATGGAGAAGGTTCCAGGCTGCTTTCTTCCTTGTTGGTTCTTTCTACAGTGCACATTTATCTGTCCCTGCTGCCTCTGATATGCCAATGAATGGCCACTTGACTGTGGTTGCCAACTGTCTGTGATTACACCTGGAGAGAGGCATCGACTTTTTTCCTTTGTTTGGAAAAAACCATGTTTACCCATTCCCCAGATTTGTCTGGTTCAAACACATTTTAGTCCATATTTCTTTCACGTTTGTTCAGTCTTTAGGGAATTTATCGTACATACACCACGCACAAATATTAATGATTGTTGTGTTATTGGTTTTCTAATGATACCTTACATAATACCTATTAGACATAGATTATAACATAAGTGAAGTAGGATACACTGAACTGGTCAGACTAGCTGAAACGCACTACCGGATGCTGGCCCTCTGGAATTGGGATGCTCTTCAGGTCATACCTACAATGGTTTACCATACATAGGAGACAAGAGTCTTATAAAATACATGTGAAGAGTTTACCATCAAAAGGTCTGATACAGCAAACAGTCCTGAATGCATCATTTCTTCTGCACATAGTCCAGTTGAAATCAGGGGGACTCCCTGCTACAGTAACTACTTGTAAGATGCTTCTAGATAGGATACAAAAGAAACAATTGGAACACATGAAGGTTGGAAACACCAGTGAAAATATCAGTACTAGAAATATTTATGCAAGAAGTGGGTTTAAGGAGAACTCTGGGCTCTTAGAAGACAGGGAAGCACTTTATCAGTATAAGATATAAGGCAAGATGAAAGAACAGTCCAGTATTTCATTTATTTATGCCAAAGAAAATTTCTCTTACCTTTTCCATGAAAATATTTAGCCATCCAGTAGATGTTTTTTAAATACATCCCTAAATGTATGTAAAAAAAACTAGAGGAAAAGGAAACAACTGTGGGTAGATTCAAAACTTTTTTTCTCTCTCTAGTATCATAGTAAGTGAACTGAAACAATTTGTTTTCATAAGTGACATAAAAAGAAAAATGAAATTATTCATTTCAACACAGTGCTTTAATCTCCCATAGAATATATGTATGTAATTGATGTGGATTATATAGTTCACAAAATAATCAAAATTCAATCTATGTGTACTACAAAAGCTACAGATTTGGAGACAAATATTTGACTGTTTTATTAGCATGAAATTGCTGTCTTTGAGCTATGGTAATATTGGTTACCCTTATAAGTTTTTCTAGTGATCTGATATTAGTTGGACATAATATCCATAAGCATCCACGTGTTCCTATCGTAATCCTTGTCTCACTTACTCCCATCTCTAGCTGTACTCATTGTACTATATCTAATCCTAGGCTACAGTGCTCATGTTCAAACAAAACTAAGTGTAGTACATACTACTGTGAATAGTCAACAGTGGATCTGCTCTTGATCATAAGCACTGTGTCCAGTAGTCAGTGTCTGCAGGAGCCAGACTCTTAGGCCTGGTCTACACTAGGGTGCGGGGGGTCAAACTAAGGTACGCGACTTCAGCTACGCGAATAGCGTAGCTGAAGTCGAACTACCTTAGTTCAAAGTACTCACCCGTCCAGACGCCGCAGGATCGAAGTCCGCAGCTCTCCCGTCGACTCCGCCACCGCCGTTCGCGGTGGTGGAGTTCCAGAGTCGACGGGAGCGCGTTCGGAGTTCGAACTATCGCGTCTAGATTAGACGCGATAGTTCGAACTCCGAGAAGTCGAACGCTACGCGTCGACCCGGCAGGTAAGTATAGACCTGCCCTCAGATTAGAAACTCCTTGGAATAGAGACTATGTATTGTATTATCCTGCAATATACAATACATGTTTGTAGTGATACATAAATCATAATAATGAAAATATTTTTTTTCATTTTCGATGTGGTATGTCAAAACCATTGTTTTCACCTACATAACTTCTATATATTAAAACTATCACAGAACAACAGCACAACTGTCATAAACTATCTGAAGAACCACTTACAGTACATAAGAGATATTCAGTATCTTCTTCCTTTATTTTTCATCAGTGATTATGAACAAGCCTGGAGTTAGAAAGAAAGCTTGACTGAAGTCTGTAAATGATAAATTTATTAAATGTAATCATGAATGAATTATACATTGACAAATATTGCTTGCCAATCTCTTCCTTTGTGTTCCCTCACTGTTTTTGTTGTTGTTTTTTTGGTTTCCCTACTTCAAGGTTCTCACTTTTACTGCTAGGCAACGTGACAACAAACCAAAGCAGTTAAGTTGGTTAGTTCTCCTTCTAGTCCAGTGTCACTTGCAGTTTCATGAAACAGCTATTTCTGATCCCAGCAACCCTTAATGTTCTAAAATATCTTACATCATCATGTTTCAAAATTTATATCAGTGAGACATGCTATACGATCAGTACAGGAAATAAGCAAGCAAGAGAGACTGCAGTCACAGCAAATAATTAATAATAGAATTACACCTTTTTTTTCCTGCTATGTAAAAATCAATTCCTGACAAAATGTGTCTTGTAAATTCCTGGGGAAATTTTGTTTTGGAAAAAAAAAATCAAATTGCGTGATGAAATAAGAAATAAATGTAATTTTATTTTGGATCCTTTGATAATATAGAATGTCTCCTAACCTTTTAAAATATCTGTATCATTTTTAAAGACTTACAAATTAGCCCATATTGTGTTCCTTTGTAGCCTTCTTCAGCTGTGCAATGATATATGCCACAAGGAGTAGATCTGTGCATTTATGCTTTTTTATTCTTTCATAGATATTTCATTGACCATAATACAGAAGAAGATAGGTATTTCATCATTGATGCTAACACTGGAACCATTAAGACTGCCAAGATCTTTGACAGAGAGGAAACACCTTGGTACAACATTACAGTTGCTGCTTCTGAGATAGGTAAATAATACATTTAGTAGACGTGTAACAGAAAAGCTTCCATATCATGTGAATGCAAGACTAATAATTGTTTTTAAGGAATATTATCCTGATTGTGTATAGGTTCTCTTCAAAGGCAGGCCTTTTTCCACCAATTTGGAGGTAAAGGAGAATTTGAGGTATACATGTTATTTCTCTAATTCCAGAAAAAATACAAATACATATATTTATTCATCTATGTAAATGTACAACCTTTTCCTCTGTTAAGCACATTGGTACCAATTTAGCTCGGGCACAACTCCATTATATGCAATGTTCTCATATCAGGGAGGAATTTAGCCTTTTTGTGGGGATTGAATATCAGCTTTCATATTTCTTGACAAATAAACAGTATCTTTTTTTAAAGAATAGTGCCTAATCTGAGAAACTCAACCATTCCCTTTTATAGCTAGAATTAACTTAATGACCCTACAGATTGAATCCCACCCCCCCCAGCTCCCCTCCACAATCCCTTCCCCCTCTTCTCCCCCCTATTGTTTTCATCTAGGAAATTAAATCCCCAAATATTTCTTAAGGTTTTTTAATCTGTTTTTTAATTTGGAAAGTGGGACACAGGTTAGGAAATTTTGAAATTTTTACTCGTTGTGACTAAGACACAGAAAGCTGAAGCAAATTGTCTTGAGGGGCACTGTGGTTTAGTGGATAAGATTTGGATCTGGATTCTGTTCCTGTTCCTACAGCAAACATTCTGTGTGAAGTGCTCATAACTGCCTAATCCAGACCAAATTCCTCTGAGGAAACAAGGCTACTCACAACCTTAAAATAAGAGTATTTTCTTGATAAAACAGGAGTATTTTCTTGCATCTGTAAAGCCAATTTTGTCGGTAGTCCTATTTAACTTAAACAGTTGTAAAAATTGTATTGGTAGAGGAAAAAAATGTTATACTTTTTAAAATTCTCCTCCAATTAAGAAAATAGCTAAAAGTGACTGAACTCATTTTCGTCACAGAGCCTACATCCTGGCCAAGTCTAAATGCTGGCATCAAAACAAAGGGAGAGAGGAATACTAAGCATGTGCCCACACAAACTGACAATTGAACCCACAAATGTAATCTTTCAGTGGCTATGATTTTGCTTGGGAACATGAACTATTTTCAGATGCAATTTTTCTTTTCTTCTTGCTATATCCCATCATTGCCACAAAATGATGCAACACTATGTGGACCAATGACAATAGCCACCAACACTAGTGAGCTTCCCCTCTGTTTTCATCTGTTTCAGCTACAGATTAAAATTGAATTTGTTTTGCAATTTGATTTTTGGAAGATGCTACTAGCATATGCTATAGTATTAGTATATATATAATTTTATGAGGACAACAAATATATGCTATAGTATTAGTATATATATAATTTTATGAGGACAACAAATTGATTTTTTTATTATGCCTGCTTTTGAGATTCAGTTCCTATTTTGAACTAAGTAAATTTCTATAGTAAATAGTAAAATCTTGAGTTTTATGTGGTTAGTCATAAAAAAACACAACCACTGAGACTTTGGTGTGCTTTTCAGTTTCTTTCCATAATGTCTTATTACAGGGCAACATGCACTAAACTATAATTTAGGCCTAATCATAAACAGGTGCATAGTAAAAGTGAGGTTTAATTAAGATTTAAAAGCCACATTGGGACATCCATATGAAGCTGCAAGTGAAAAGTAATAGTTGCTATCCAGGCTTCCAAATGTAACTGTTTTGCAGAAATAAATCTCAATAGCATTAAAGTTAAATGAAGCTTTTCTATACATTATTTATGTCACATAATCAAGAGAGTGGTATTGTGCACAGAATAGTAATAACGATTATATTTATAATTAAAGAAAATTAGATGTATGGTGATGAAATGCTATTTTAAAGACAATCTCCTTAGAATTCTACATCCACAGTGCTCTGTGTTGTAGAGAGAAATGGGCATTGCTTTCCCTCCATGTTTACTTCTCATTCTTAAAACGGGGGAGTTGGAAAGATTTGAAGCTTTTGGTAAAAAGAGGAGATTGACAGACAGATAAACTAGGTTTTGATTAGCCTTTCTTGGGTCCTCTTCTTCCATAACTAGTTTCTAAGATTAAAATATTTTAATGTACTCCAGTTGGAATTGTCTTCAAGTTATAAAGATTATCAAGCTGTACCAAATCCCCTGAGAAACTGGAACTTGAAACTAGTACTGGACAAGGAGTCTATACAGCATGCAGAGCATCAGTGTTCTCCTCACTCTTTGTTTCTCAGACAGGCTGCCAAATGCTGCACCATCTGCAACTTTTCCATGGCACTCACTTTAAAATGCACAATGCGTTTCAGAAGATAAGCCTTGGGCTGACAAATAGGTAGAACCACCATGGCTAAATCCTAATATGACAAGAAGGCTCATAACCTTTAAGCAATTTATGCCAATTGCTTAGCCAGGAACAATGAAGAATGCAGAAGGTCCCTGAAAGTGTGCCCTACCTTGACAGTCAGAGGGCATAGGTCCTCTGGTGACATTGTAGTTTTGGCCAGGTGTCCAAAATGTTTTCCTCTCCCCACCAACATCACTTCTGTCTTGCCTAGGTTTAGTTTCAGCCAGTTACTCTTTATGCTGCTGCTTATCTCACAGTGCTGTCTGTATTTGATGTGAAGGAGATGTAGAGCTTGGTGTTATCTGTATACTACTGGCACTCACACTCTGCTTATGTTTCAAGTTTATTGTTTCTGAGCCCTCTAGGAGGTGCTTACATGCACTTTCTGGGTGGAATTTTGAGAGGAACTCAGTCTCAGATCCACTAAGGTATTTAAGCACCTAACTCCCATTGAAATCAAGGGATCTGGGTCTCAGCATTGGCCTAACTATTCCCACTGAAGTTTTACCTCAGTGGGAGCACAGTGAATCTAATGATGAGTGCTTTTGAAAATTCCATCCCCAGTGAGCACGAAGCATGAGTCCTTGCAAGAGGTATCATAGAATCATAGAATATCAGGGTTGGAAGGGACCTCAGGAGGTCATCTAGTACAACCCCCTGCTCAAATCAGGACCAATTCCCAACTAAATCATCCCAGCCAGTTCTTTGTCAAGCCTGACCTTAAAAACCTTTAAGAAAGGAGATTCCACCACCTCCCTAGATACAGGAGATGGTGGATGGTATGGGGCCATCCTTTCTTTAACACATTAACTGGGAAGATGGATAAGAAATGAGGTATAAGAGGGCCACAGTCAGGGTGAGTGGGATGTGCCAGGAAAATAACTTAGTTGAAGTAGCTGCTTTGGCTTTTTCAGCATTGGTTGGTGCAAAACAGTCTGCAATAATACCTGCTAGGAACTCCCCAGATGTCAAGGGAATAAGAAAGTTTATAATTCAGTACTACATCTTAAGTGAAGGAACTGCAGAGTGATGAACCTCACCTCAGTTCTGGGGAAACTGACTGAGAATGTATATTAAAGCCAGAGTAATGTAATACTTGGATAAGTGTAAATTGATAGGATTAAAACAGCATGGCTTCAGTGAGAGTAAATCATGACTCAGTAACTGCTAGAATTCTTGGAAAAAAAGTAAATGAAATAGTGATGGAGGAGAGCCAGTTGACATGATTTGTTTGGCTTTTTTAATGGCTTGAGACAAGGTCTCTGACAAGAGACTATTAAGAGAAATAAATAACTACAGAATGAGTGGGCAATGTGCTGTCATAGATTAAAAGCTGATTTAGTGAGAGGGAACAGAGCCTCAGTGAATAGTTGTTCCTCTGAAAGGAAAATAGTTAAGGGGGTGATGTTGGGATCAGTGTTGATCAGAATACTTTGTAATGATGTAATGAATAAAATGGCAGAAAAGTGGTGAAATCAGATTGTGGTATATCCTATCACAGTTGGTAAAAACTAAGGAGAATTTAGATGGACTCCTGAAGGATCTAAGCATATTGGAAATTGGGCAGTGAAATTTAAACTTAGATAAATGCGAGGAGTCATACTGGAGGAAAAAAATTAAAACATCTCTCATTCATAAATACATATATATGAATGAGATATTTTGATTTTATATATTAAAGCAGATGCTTCAGATATGTATATATTTATATATATACACACACACATTGATACATTCTGAAGAAGAAAGATCTACTGCAGGAATCACTAGTAGATGCTTCATTTAAGATTATTGCTCAGTATGCAGCAATGTTGAAAACAACAAATAAGATTCTTGCCTACTTTAAGAGAAAGATGGGGGCCAGGGAGGGGCAGAAGTACTAATGCACTCATTTCTAATAGGCTTGTTCCAGCTCTAAAGTCAACTCCAGTTAAAGTTAACTTATAGTTTGAATGATCAAAGCAACACACACTACAAATGGGAAAGAAAAAAAAATCCCTTGGAGCCTGTTGGTCCAGTAATATGGGGTGAAAGCTATGGGGGGAAATAAGCATAACATGGAGGCTTTAGAGGATTAGAATGGCATGCTGCATCAGAGGTCCCAGCCAAGAAAAATTGCAAGTGTTAAGAATGTTGCTGAAGAATGTTGTTACTGCTGCCAGGTTGTTATGGCTGCTCAGTGCTTCTGTTCTTGGAGCTCCACTGTTATTAGCACTAGCAGAAAATGCAGCCTGCTAATTCAGCAGGCCTCAATGTCACTCATAAAGAAAGACCATGGGCATGATCCTAACTCAGCTGGATTTATTGCCCTGAAGGCACAGTCCTAGCGTTCTGGCTCCGTGATTACAGGTTACACTAACACATGACTACCCAGTGGCAAGAAGTGGCTCCATCAGCAGTGGGAGTTTCTGCTGTCCCTAGGCCACACAAAGGGTTAAGGAGAGGCATCCCAACATTTATAGACTGAGTCAAACAACTTACATACCACCTTACATGTTTCATGACATCTGCTTGTTACCTCCCCTTATACCTTGCTCCAGATGACTTAGGCAAAACATCCCTATTCATCACATCCGTCAAACCCTTTTATCTGTGTTAGGTCAGGATGAACCTGTGTTAATCTTTTGGAATGTGTTCACATACATGCCCAGTATCTGTTGTTTCTTAGGAATGCCTGTGTTTTACCAACACTAGCAATACCCCTTGCAAAGTTCAAGTATTGAACCATGAACTTGTAAGCATTTGTTTTAATACATGGCCTGACTTTACCGACTATGGTTCAGGCCTCAAGTCTTGCACAGGCCCAGTGCTCCAGGTGTGCTCTCTCTCTCTCTCTCCTCCAACAAGAAGGATTTTGTCAGGAAGTCTGGTTCAGCAGTAAGACTGGCAACTAAACATTTCTGAGACCTGCCACATAGTAAACACAACTCACAATCAGCCTGTGGAATTCATTACCACAAGAAGTCATTGAAAGGGAAAAGATTTGACATTAAAATGGATAATAATATCATCCAGAGTGATAATGGTAAATGTTAACAAAAATCATGAGTTTTGGAAAGATAGAAACCCTCATGCTTTAGGCATGAACCAACCTCTAGGTACTGAAGATTTGAAAGAAAGTTTCTCTGTCAAACATACTATGTTATAACTGCGTTCTACAGAATTTCTCACTCTTTCCTCTGAAGGAGATGGTACTGGCCACTGTTGGATATAGAATCCTGGTTTAGATAGATAACTGGCCTCATATAGTATAGTAGTACCTATATTCCTATGCAGCTATCAAGTGAACTCATTGAATTTGTATCCAGAATGGATTAGAGTGGGGAAGAAGAATTTGCAACCATTAGGATAAACTCCAAGAACAAGCCTGAATTCCAGTGTGCACAAAGACTTATTTATTATGGTTTCTAGATCTTTTCCCAAAGACGATTCTAACATGCAAAGCAGAGGATGCAGAGAACTGAAACAAATAAAATAACTTGAAAATAGCAAGGCTATCTGCTGGGGTAATGTCAGATCCCCATAGACTTTCTTAAGCTCTGCATGTCTGAAGTTCTGGAAAAAGAGAGTAAAATATGACCATGTGAAACGATACTGCACACATGGAGTTTTGATCCTACAGTGAGATAGGAAATAAGTGTCTTTGAAACATTATTATGCAGCCACATAATTTTAAAAGTCCTCAAGGCTCTAAGATAAAACGAGATACTGGAAAACAAAGATATTTGTTTGTTTCTTCTCCCACCCCCATTCCTCCATTTCTCATGACAGCTTCAAAGGGAAAGGCACAAATATATACATACAAAGTAGCAGCTCTGTGATATATTAATAAAATGTGCCATGGTTTATGCTGCAGTATTGAAATGATCCCAGGGAAATACAGTCACTACAAAACCACAACAGAGCAGCACTTTTTCTGAGACACTTTGAGGCAGGGCAATAAATTCTAATCAAAAGAAAGAGGATGAGGATAACCAAAACATACAAAACCGCAGGCAGTAATTGTTAACTACGCTATAGAGATCAATATGGACTTTTTAATTATACACAAGCTTTTCCCAAAGATTAAATATAGTGGAAATAGAAAGAAAGAAATACAAGGAAATAACAATGACAACTAAGAAACACAGAATTTGAGAGCAAATTTAAAATATATGAAATTGTTTAAAACAGGTTCAAGAGTTATCAGATCAATGTTATAAACAGACCATGTAGCCTAAGAGAAGATAACATGTGACATTGGCCTAAAATGGAGCCATTTTATTTTCTTTCAAGTGTCACACATATTTCCAGTTGAAGTCAGTGGGCTCCAAACAAAGGAAAGAATTGGCCAGTTGTTCTCAGGTTTTGTAGTAGTTTGGGGAGGGAGATGGGGAAGGAGACATGACTATTTTGGTTTTAAGAAAAATATATGTGCTTTGAGATTAAATCCATGTTATAACTGATTCTGCAAAATGAGACAGAAGGATGAAGCTGGAGGAATTGAAAGGTTTAACGAAAATGATCAAAAGCATGGTAAGCATCCAGAGGATACAAAATAGACGTGTTAACACTATCAAGAGACATACTGGCTTGGTTTACAGTAACAGTGACCAAAATATGTGTACATTTACATACACTTAAAAATGAAATGATAGATGCACACAAGCACTCTTGTTTAACTTTGAAAAAAAGATAAAGAAATGTATATATGTACAGCCTGGTGGCAATAAGTCTATGGGGTGATATGATTCTGGTGTATAAAGGGGAAAAGTAATTTTTTTTTCTTATGAATTAGCACTGATAGGGCCAGAATTGTTGTTAATGTAATTACCTTCAAAAACAAGTGAGATTCTTTCAAACTCACATCCCTAATTTTAAAGATCAAAGACACTGCCTATCAAAAACATATGTGAATGGTTTTGAGGCTATTAATCTGGATTACAATTAAGCAACCACCATAGATGTGCAAGACATTTCTTGGGAATTGATGACAATCTGAGAGGTGCTTGTTTAATAAGTAGCAGCCCCAACGACCTTTAGGTACAGCCAGTCGTGAATTCCAAGGAAACACACTATTAGGAAGATCATTTCAGCTATTAGAACAAAGAAGAGCCAATGGTTGTGTCCAAAAAGAATTTTATGGATGTGATTGTCAAGAAATTTCAGCATTGCCATTGACCTCAGTGAAAACAGAATTGGTTCAGTGCTGATCACTTTTGACAATCCCATCCTTAAATCCCGCAAGATCTTTCATATGGGCACAGTTTGCAAGAAAAGGTCTTAAGCAGAGCCAAAGAAAACGAGTACATGTAGGGAGTGCAGTGGGTGATCAGCATGTGGAAGAATCACACAGTGAGGCAGACTGATACATACCATTTTGAAGATAACACTTCTCTTTTGAGAGAACTACTATTTTTAAATAGAAGTGTGTTTTAAGCAGTTACATTCCAAACTATAATCAATTTGTGGTGGTTTTATGTGATGTTGACACCTCTCCTCCAGTATAAACTGAGGCACGGTAAGGTGAAGTGAAATGCCCAGGAATCACATAGTCAGTGGTATGGTCAGAAATACAACCTAGAAGACCTGACTCCCACTTCCCCTTTCTGACCAAGAAACCGTATTAATGAGGGAGCATTATTGAGAGGTAAAAGAGATTGCTCATGACTATTAATATTTCTGCTGCCATTAAACTAGGATAAGCTATTTGGTTTCCATTCACTCATTCTTTATAAAACGGAACTGAGAATAGAATGAGAATAGTGCTATGTTAAGCCATTTTATTTTCTCACTTCACATTTTCCCATAATCATGAGTTAACAGTTAATTTTAATGTCTGGTATCAGATAATTATTAAACAGATGAATTCAACCTTTTGTTCATTACAGGATTGTAACTAGAACAGAAAATTATATAAAATGCATTCATTCACATAATTGTTATACCATGTTAATCTCATAACACTGTGTATTTGGCAGAGGGTTCTGGATGATTGCCTATTCAATTCCAGTAAGTATGGTGCGGGTTGTACTATTTTGTTGCTCCTGGAAATTTTTTACCATGATTTTTGTTTGATTAATTTTTCCTCAAAGGCAATATATATTGCAGCCACAATGAGCCAAATAATCCCATTGACTCCAATAGAATTTGGTCACATATATTTATAACACACATGTGGTCATATCTAGAAAATAAATTCTATTATAAACTGCAAAACTATAAAATAAACTGTTGCATCACAATATAAACTGCATTCTTTTTTTCATCTTTGGCCTCACCTGTATTCTGCCTACTAATCCATTTTCACTGTGGCTTTTAATATCCCAGGCAGTTGCTTTATTTTTCAAAGAAATCGAACCTACTATAAAATATTTCCTCTTTTATCCCTAAATCTGGATCTCGTAAAAGTGGAATTTTAGAATTACGCGGTCTGAAATCCAAGACTGACTATATTTTATTCAATGAAATAATGAAAAATTGAAGGTCTGATATCTTTTTAACAGCAAGAGCTAGAAACACCTACTTTACCCCATTGATGAACTGGGATTCCCAGGTTTTCAATTATATAGCATCCGTATCCATCCTAGGCAGGTTGATAGACTTTGGACCCTAAGAATCATGACACGTTTATTTGTAGAAAGTCTATCAATTTGTTTTCAAGCATTTCTAACATACCTCTCACTGTAGTATGGAAACATTGTACAAAATTATAAAAACATAATGAGAACTGTTTAAAAGGCAGTTCTCCATTCTTCTTCTGCTTCTAATTCCAAGACCTCTGTTCATTCTACTCCCTAATCTTGGGTTTAGTTATTGTCTTTTTACTTCTAGATATGATGGATTTTTTTCTCTTTGGGTTCTTTGGGGGAATGGTATGACAAAGAAGATGGTGAGGTAGGGATCTTCCTGAGTTCCCTTGGAAAGGTGTTCCAGAGTCTTAGGTCTGCATTTGACAAGGTTCAATCTTCTGCTCCTTCTGGGATCTAATAAGTTAAATGTTCCTAGTGATTGTAGTTACCAAGGTGAGTTCCTGAAAGAAAGGTAAACTTTCAAATATTGTGGGCATTATCCCATACTGGGCTTTGTTAATCAGTACCAGAATCTTAAAGTGGCTACATTACTGGCCATGGATCCAGTAAAGAATGTGGTGCCCTGACTTTCCCTTTGGTTTGTCCCACCTAGGTGGTGAGTGTCCATGGTGTCAACAAGCTGTGGCTTGTTGCTTACCTCAAGATAGAGTTGCCATAGTCCAGCCTGAATGTGCTAAATGTTTCTTCTCCACTGCAGTAGTAGTAACAATAATAATTAAACATAATGTGTCAAGATCCATATTCAAAAGTAATGGTCAGGGTCTTCTTGCTTTCTGCGATGGAAAAAGCTATTTCTGGTGCTATCTGCTAATTGATTTTCCCAGTTCAGTTTGAGATTGATATGAACTTGAGGTTACATAGTCTCTTAACTTCAGGAGAGTATTCTCCCTCAATGAAGGATAAGGTAATTACCACCACCTTAAAACATTTACCTTTTATGATTAGCATCACAAACTGGCCTACATCAGAGTTTCCTTTATTCACTGAGTGGGACAACACTGTCTGTGCAGAATGAATAGATTGTGCATGAAACGTAGTTGTAGCCATGTCGCTCCAGGATATTAAGGAGACAAGGCGGGTAAGATAGTAACTTTTATTTGACTAATTTCTGCTGGTAAGACACACAAGCTTACTTCACCCACCTTGTCTCTCTTGTGCGTGAAAAGCTATTTTAGATAATTTGGGGAAGTTTTAAAAAACGTTGGTTGTATTCTCCTTGCATAGTATGAAAACCAATTCACTCACTCTTGAGGTGCAGTGATCCTAAACATAGTGCATAAAAAAAATGGGAAAACTAGGATGGTCAAAATTCTGTCAAAACTGGTTTTTTTTAAATGAAAAATTTGGGGGGTTGACTAATTTTTCACAAAAAGTGTCTGCTTTCTGGGGCAAATTTCAACTTTTGTCCAAAACCAAGAACACTAAAAGAGAAATGTTTTTGGTTTTCAGCCCAAAGCCAAAAGTTTGAATTTGGAAATGTCAAAGTGCTTTCTTATATATTTTTGATAAAAATGAAATATTTTGACATTTCCAAATCAAAATGTTTCATTTTAGCTTGATTTGACATTAAACCCAGTCCTCCTAAGCAACTGCAGTGCACATGGGAGTTGTAGTTCAGTTGCCTTATGTTTCCATTCTTCTTTGTGGGACATGCTCCCTGATTGGACTTTATTCCTCATGATGCACCGCAGCTTCTGAAGCACCATGGCACCCAGGTGGACACCATTTGTCAAAATCTCCCCACCCCCCCAAAAAAACAAAACAAAACAAAAACCAAAACATTTCAGTTCAGCTTGACAAACTGAAATATTTAGATTTGGGTAGGTCCAATCCAAAATGAAATATTTCATTTCAGTTTTCCTTGCAGGAGCATTTCTTTTCATCAGAAAGGTTTTGGGGTTTTGACAAATAATGAAACTTTACTGCAGGGGAGGCGGGGAATCTAGTTAAAACTCTTTTAAAAAAATCTAATGTGATGTCTTGAAAATGTGGCATTAAACGAAATGCATGATAGCATGTTACACTGGCACTCATTTGTAATAATCTGCATAATTCAGTCATGGCTTTACCAAACATGAGCCATCCTGAATAAATGCCAGCAAAATCTGGATATGACCACATACAGTCATGTCTCATATATTCTCTCACTGTTTAGAGTTCTGTATCTACAATTTATTTTTTTTTCTTTCTAAAGATTTATTTTGTTTTCTAAGATGTCATAACTAATTATTGCTGTTCTTGTTTACATGTGTTACAGAAGTAACAGAAATGCTTCCCCCTACTCTTTGAAATGCTAAAATAGTTATTTGGCTTAACTTAGTGGAATTCACCTTCCCTCAGATTTTCCTAAAACAAAGTAAAAAACAGGCAGTTTTCCTTAGTTGTTGGTACAGTGTTTGAGATAAAGAATTAATCATTATGATGATTCCCATACCTGAGCCATCCTTATGAGGTGTCAAATTCAGGAAGTGTTCCAGATTGAAGTGTCAGTAGAGCAGGTTTTGGAACAAACTGATAAATTAAACAATAAGTCACCAGGACCAGATGGTATTCATCCAAGAGTGCTGAAGGAACTCAAATATGAAATTGCAGAATTACTAAGTGTGGTATATATCCTATTTCTTAAATCTGTCTCTGCACCAGATGACTGGAGGATAGCTAATGTAACATCAATTTAAGGGGGAAAAAAAGGCTTCAGAGGTGATCCTAGCAATTACAGACCAGCAAGCCTAACTTCAGTACCAGGCAAATTGTAGAAACTATAGTAAAGAACAGAATTATCAGGTTGATAGATAAACACAATATGTTGAGGAAGAGTCAACATGGCTTTTGTAAAAGGAAATCATACCTCATCAATCGATTAGAATTCTTTGAGGATGTCAACAAACATGTGGACAAGGGTGATCCAGTGGATCTACTGTCCTTGGACTTTCAGAAAGCCTTTGACAGGCCAAAGTAAAGTAGGCAGTCATGGGATAAGAGGGGAGGTCTTCTCATGGATCCGTAACTGATTGAAACATAGGAAACAAATGGTAGGAATAAATTGTCAAGTTTTCAAAGTACAGAGAGGTAAATAATGGGGTCTCCCAAGGATCTGTACTGGGACCAGTGCTGTTCAACATATTCATAAATTATCTGAAAAGGAGGGTAAAAAGTGAGGTATCAAAGATTGGAAATTATACGAAATTACTCAAGAAAGTTAAATCCAAAGCAGACTGCAAAGAATTATAAAGGGATCTCACAAAACTGGTTACAGGGCAACAAAATGGCAGATGAAATTCAATGTTGATAAATGCAAAGTAATGCACACTGGAAAACAATATAAACTTATATATGCACAAAATAATGGGGTATAAATTAGCTTTTACCACTCAAGAAAGAGATCTTGGAGTCATTGGGGATAGTTCTCTGAAAACATCTGCTCAATGTGTAGCGACAGTCAAAGAAGTTAACAGAATGTTGGGAATCACTAAGAAAGCGATAGATAATAAGACAGAAAATATCATATTGGCACTATATAACTCCAAGCCCACCCTTTGCATACTGAGTGCAGTTCTGGTAACCCCATCCAAAAATATATGTTAGAATTGGAAAGGGTACAGAGAAGGGCAACAAAAATTATTAGGGTTATTGAACATCTTCTGTCTGAGGTGAGATTAAGAAGACTGGATCTGTTCAGCTTGTAAAAGGGAAGCCTGAGGGGGGACGTGATGGATGTCTATAAAATCAGGTATTGTGTGGAGAAAGCCAATAGAGAAGTGTTATTTACCCCTTTATGTAACACAAGAACCAGGGATCATGCAATGAAATTAATAGGCAGCAGGTTTAAAACAAAGAAAAGGAAGTATTTCTTCACACAACACATAGCTTGTGGAACTCATTGCCAGGGGATGTTGTGAAGGACAAAGCTATTACTGGGTTCAAAAAGGAATTACATACATTCATAGAGGATAGGTCCATCAATGGCTATTAGCCAAGATGGTCAAGGACACAACCCCATTCTCTGGATGTCCCTAATCATCTGACTGCCAGAAGCTAAGACTAGACAACAGGGAACGGACAGCTCAGTAAATAACTCTGTTCTGTTTATTCCCTCTGAAGCATCTGGCACTGACCCCTCTAGGAAGACAGAATATGGGGCTATATGGAACATGGGTCTGCAACCTAGAATGACCATTCTTATGTTCTTATAGATTAACTTGAGTATTAATTATATGTCATAAGCTTCATGATATTTTTTGACTCAAAGTGGTATGGGTTAATGTACAACGTGCTTCAAGCTTTTCTGAATTTCTACATTCTGCTAGAATATTAATTCAGACCAAAATCTTAAAGTCTTTATTCAATCTTTTCTCATGGAAAACTATCACTGAATTCAGCAGTCCAAATCCTGATCTTAGTTATACCAGATGTCAAAGATGTCATGCAATAACTGAACCCAAAGTGTTATTAAGGGTATCCTGTGCATTTAAGAATGTTTCTTTGTCTAAGCCTTTAAGATGTTTCTGAACTTCATTACAGAGCAGTTCCACAAAGGAAGGGTAAAGGCACTAACTCACCTTTTCACATTATGTTGTGTTCATGAGCAGCTTTTGATTATGGGTTTCCTAGGTGAAAAATGCAAGGGGCACAAAGTTTGTTAAGGAGTTGAACTGGAGCAAGGACCCCCTGAAAAGTAACAAGTGCAAGATTGTTGCTCTGTAGACAGGGTAGCAGTGTCTGATGAGAAGGTTCTGCAAAAAGGAAGTTGCCTGTTTTGCTGTTTGTTACCACTCCTATTCAAGGAAACATGGCTTGTATACATTTTGTGAAAGAACAAAGTACACCAAAATGTGTGCCTCAGCATCACCAATTCCTGCTCCAAACAGGAAACTTACCTGCAAGCCTCTGGATTCTGCAAACAGTCAGCAAAGGGGCAGGATAAAGTAGTGGGGCCTGTCTTATAGCAACATAATTTTACCAAACCAGGTTTTGCTCTTGCTGAGCCAACTCGCTCCCTAGGGTAATTCTCTCTAACGCTCTCTCACAAAATCCAGAGAAGCCATTTTCAGCTGGATTAGTGGGGTTTTTTTTTAAATTATTACTGTTATTATTTCAAGCCTTTTAAAACAAATAAAAAAACCGCACAGTCTCTTCCCTCAAAGTCTGTGCAGGCTGAATAGTCCCTTCCCCAATTTTTCCTGGCTCTTACCTCAGAGCCTTAATAATACAGTTTCTCTAGCAGCAATCCATTGGATTCAAATCCACTGGCCCCTCAGCTTTCTGGAGAGTATTGCTGACCCCTCCCTCCATATCCTATTGCCTTCTTCAGCTAATTAAGTTCCAGCTGTTTTCCCCAGTTGCAGTGGGTGAGGCTAATTAGTCAGGCAGCCAGTTGCAGGCTTCTGATCTCATAGGAATGGAATCTCTTATACCTTCACAGGCAACACTATGTTACTATCTAGTGCCCCCTGCTCTATGTTGTGCTCTCACTCGCTTTTTTCTTTCCTTCCTCTACCAGTGTATTTCTCTCACCTTTAGAGGAGCAATAGTGTTCTCTGACTGGGAGTCATCATTATTCTTTGTCACTCCAAGCTCTCTCTTGTCATGTCTCACCTGACGTCTTCCATTTCTTTCTCCCCAAAATTAATGGGGTTATTCCCAAATCCATTTTTGCTTCTTTATTCGCTCATCCAGGAGTACATTGTCACCTTCTTCCCAGTCCATTCCTCCTACAATCATTCCTTGTCCTCCTCTGTCCCTCAGTCTGCCTCCTTGTGTTAGTTTTTGCCCCTTTCCAGTTCATAGCCCGCTCAACTCATATGCACGAACCTGCTTGGTGCAAGAGTAGGGATCAGTCTCCTTTTAGCCACGGATCAGCTCCAGCTCAGCTACTGGCAGAGTCCACCTCCCATACTTCCCACTAATGAGATGCATGCTCTTGGACTGTCACAACTGTGCATCAAGAGGGAGGGAGCAGGTAAACAGAAGGAAGCTTTTAACTGTATTTGCCCAACTATCTGGCGTAAAAGGAATGTGCTGTCCTTTCATTTGTACTGTCCTAGGAAACTTCATGATGTGCCTACTGGGGAGGGCCAACTTTGAGCTTCTCCTATACCTTAAAATCTTTTCCCAAGGTCTGGTTTTCCCACCACCTTACTTTGAATTATCTTCTGTGAGTAAGCCTACTGGTATTCCAAGTCCCTCCAGCAATTAGTGACCAGACAGTTAGCTTGCTCCTTTCTTCCAGCTGTTCAGAAATGACTAGTTGGTGTCTTTCCTGTTCTGAACCTGCTCTTTTTTCACTAGTCTTCCATTCTCAAATATTCCCAATTGAGTCATCTTTTGACAAGTTTAATGCCTCATCCTTGCCTTAATGTGATACATAAAATGTCCATAGTTGCACCTTCTACTGGCCTTTAATATTCCATAGTGGAGAGATGATCCAGTTTACAGTGGGCTGTTACGATTCTATTTATATATTCTATTCAATATAGGTTCTTATACCATGCTCATGACTATAATATGTGAGTACCTTCCACTAATGCATTGAGCAGTATGACTAGCATCTGACCCATGTTCTCTCATTCTCTCCTTATAGGGAGAAGTGTGTGCAATGGAATGTCTTGTTTTGTTGGATGAATTTGTTTTGTTTTGATTTGGGGTTTGGTAGAGTGGATATTTCTATTTTTTCTGTAATATACATGTTGCTATTTATTTGTGTTAGAAAGGCAGAATCAAATAATTGTGCCTTGTACTTGGTGCAGAAGGTGCTGAAGTTTAGCACCTGAGGACGTTCCTTCCACAGTCTCCATTATTTGTGGTATATCAATATTGCATGTAGCTAGAGATTTTACGATGACACAGTGGACTATGTAGGAACAAAAGGAGGATGGTCAGACCTTCTCCAGCTCCATAACAGTAGAGTGTGAAAACAATGAGGAGTCCTTGTGACATCTTATATAGACGTCTTCGAGTAATTGCACACATGAATTTCACCAGATGTGTGTGTGTGTGTGTGTGTGCCCAGCATGCCAGAGCCAGTGCTCCTTGGGGTGGGATGTGACCTGCACATCCTTGTGGCCTCTCCTGAGCCTGTATAAGGACAGCACTGCCCTGACCCCTCTCAATTCATTTTCATCACCTGTAGCCTGAGTCAGAACTTGATGTACAATTTACCTCAAGTTCTTTTCTTCTATAGTTAGCCAGCTTAGCCTTCTACCTTATCTATAAATAGTTAGCAGTTGGTAACTGTTGTTTAGGTTTTTATTTTATTTTTTACTTTAAATTTTGTTTTTAATATTTTAGTGCTATGCACTGGTGGCATGAAGTGCTCACTAGGCTTTGAGCACTTCCCATCATGTAAGTGTCTATCCTGAATCGTCACCGTCATACATTCTACCTTTTTGACCCTCACTCAGGAGCACATTGAGAGGTGCAGTATCTACCACTCTTTTTAGAAAAGAATGCAGCTTTACAGAGACCCACACCTCAAACACCACCTATGGAGCAGGTGAGGCCTGCCTCAGCCCTGGGGCCTTCACATGAGTGTCCTGCTGTTATGAACCAGCATATAGACTGTTTGGCATAATAGTCAGAGTGGGAGTCAGGTCTAGTGGGCATAACAGGTGTCCAGGTTGGGGAATGAAGACAAGGGTCAGCACCAGAGTCAATTGCCAGTTATCAGAACCAGGGGCCAAGCCAGAGTCAGAACCAGGAATCAAAATTCAGGGTCAGAGTCGAAATCAGATGCTAAATACTAGAGCCAAGGGTCAAGCTGGAGTCAGACTCAGAAGTTGGGGGCCGGGGTCAGAGTTACTGAAGATGGAAGGGAAGGTGTAAGGACAGGAGGAGAAGCAAGGATCAAGCAGGAGCCCAGTGGGAACAGGAGCAAAGTAGGTGGTGGTGAAGTGGGAGGCAGGAGCAGAGCAGGAGTCAGGAACCGGGTTGAGTGCAGGGGACAGGCACAAGCACAATCCAATGCATCCACAATAGAAAAAACACTGGGTGGCTCTGACAGACTTCCTGTTCCTGCTCTTGGCTTAAATAGCAGAGTTGGGCCAATCGGTGGAGTTGAGTGATCCTCCAATCAGAGCGCCCATGGGTGGTCCCTTGGCTGGGGCTGTAGCCCTAGTAGCTTCTCAGCCCACCCACTTTAGTACCTAGTGGGTGGAGACCAGGAAGTGGCAGCTGACCTGGGACTCTCCAGCCTGGGTTCAAACCCTGAGATAGCAGACCTTCCATTTACATGAAGTCTGCAAGTTGTCTGGCAGACCCCTGGACTTGCATTCTTCTCCACAGAGGAAGAGGGGGCAATCTTCTTCTTCAGGGCCTCCCCAAAAGTGGACACTTAAGCTTGTCTTCCTTGAAAGAGAACTCAAAACATCACTGGGCTCTTCAGGTACCCATGATAGAGCTGGGCCATGTATACATCTTCCTGGTACTGCAGCAGCAGGATATGGGTACCATGTCATCAACTCTGGTGCCATCTGTAGGAAGGATGTTTTGTCTGGTACTGCAGTGGAATGATATTTGTACCATCCTGTCAACTCTGGTACAATCTTCAGGATAGCTACTGAGTCCAATACCATGATCAGTACTGTGCTGTTGACTCAGTGTATTATCTACAAGATGGCTGTTGAGTCCAGAACCAGTGCATGCTGTTTCAGTGCTGACATCATTAATACTGACAACCCCACAGGTCTATGAGGCAGCAAAATAATTTGCCTTGCTTCTCTGTTCCAGACACATCCTGTAGAGCACAAGTCCATGCATTTTTGACATCTCTTGCAGTACTGACTCTATCTCTTCAACTCTGGTGCAGAGACTGTCAGTACTAGCTAAGAAGTATATTGAGGGCAGGGTGCCTTCTCCAGTACCCACTTTGACACCAGGACATGCTGTGTCAGCCGTGGGAAAGTCTTAGGTCTCATTTTCCCATTCTGCCCTGAATTTTCAGTAGTGATGCCTGCCAATGAAAGATCATGTTTGGGGAGATTTAAATCTACCCACAAAAAGTAGGGCACAAGATTTATTTGGGAGAAAAAAATATTCCCCCTCCTTTCTCCAGATGCATATATCAAATCAGCAAGCACTGTGAGCTGCATGTGACTGTGTAAACTGGAATGCAATATCCAGGTTTAGTGATAAATTACCAGGAGGAAGTGAAGTATTTCCTGCCAGAAAGTTACATAGTGGCCAAGATGGGTCTCCAATCTGCATTTGCTGCAGCTGATGCTTCTTCTGTGGTGATAGCATCTGTAATAACAATGAGAAAAGCTTCCTGATTACAGAACTTGGGTATAGCAACAGACATGCAACAAACTATAAAAGACAGTCTGTTTGATGGTAGGTGTTTGTTTTCAGACAGAGCTAATGAGACTTTACATTCTTTTAAAGACTGTTGAGCTACTTCTCATTCATTAGAGGTCTATATCCCAGCCATCAAGAGGCACCAATGCAGACCTCAACAACAGCATCCTTACCAACAGCAATATTACAGGCAACCTTTCTATCCATTAAGGTAACCTCATTTCTCAAAGAGGAAGCATAAATTGCAAAGCAACAAGTCCTCTAATGCTAGGTCAACACAACCAGCTTGCCTTTAGTCAGCTGTAGGGAAGCAGCCCGTTTGACTTCTTTCTCAAGGACAGCAGTAATCTTCCTTCCATCTCCCCCCATTTGGGGACAGATTTTACCATTTCTTCAGTGCTTGTAAATCTATAATAACAGACAGATGGGTCCTTAGCACTGTGGAACTGGGATATTCTGATGAGTAATGGAAGATGTAAATTACCTGGATAATTAGTTGGTTCAAGGCACATCCAAATACCAGCTTCTCCACTACATCAAGCACATTCTTAACCTCTTTGACTGTCTGGGACTTATGCTGAACAAAGCAAAATTGACATTAGTCCCAACATAGAAAATAGAGTTTATTGGGCCCCCACTCAGTTGTACTAATTCAGCTGCTTTTCCCCCTCAGGAGAGATTTCAGACCATACTATGTCTCTCAAGTCACATCTCACCACCATAGTCTTGACGTCTCTAAGGTTACTAGGCAACATAGCCTCATGGATTTACATGACCCAACATGCCAGGCTTTGCCTGTGCATTCACCAAGTGTGGCTAAAATCAGTCTATTGACTGAACAGATAGCCTTAGACAAGTTGGTCTGTGTACCTTCTGTGGTCATAGCACTGTTAGTGTGGTGGGTGGATCAAAATAATATATCCAGGGACGTTCCACTTTCTCATTCTCTTCCCTCTAAGACAATCATTACTGATGTGTCCCTGGTAGGCTTGGACACTCACCTAAGGGGTTTGCGAACCCAAGCATTATGGAAAGAACACAAAGCGACCCTTTGTATCAATTTCCCCACATTCCAGACAATTCCTAAACATTGCCCAGCTTTTCTCCCTCACATCAAGGGCTTGTCGTTCAGATATTGACTGACAATACAAACATGCTACCTAAACAGACAAAGAGGCGTGCTGTCTGATCAGATTTGTCAAGAAGAGATGAAACTGTAGTTTTGCATCAAGAAAGGAATTACTCTCTTTGCTGCACACTTACTGAGTGCCCAGAACCAGTTGGCCAATCATCTCAGCAGGAGATTTTTTCAAAATCATCAGTGGTCCCTGAAGAACAATGTGCTTACAATCATCTTTCGTGCCTGGGTATTCCATCAGTTGATCTATTTGCAACAAAAGACAACAAGAAATGCAGTCAGTTATGTTCCCAAGTGGGTTACAGTCCAGGCTCATTAACCAGCACCTTTCTTCTTGGATTTTCACAACCTCTCATTTCAACCTCTAGGCTCTGCCTCCTCTTCTTCCAGGCCTACTCACCCAGCAACACAGATGGATGTTACACCCTCACCCCAACAGTCTTCACCTGATGGTATGGCTGTTGTTGAGTGGTTAGCTCAGCCAGAGAAGGACAGTTCAGTGTCATTTCAGGAGATATTACTTAATAGTAGAAAACAGTAGATCCACCTATTGAACTAGGTGGAAATGATTTCCACTCTCCACAGCATGCCTCCATCAGAAGCTAAGATTCAGGACTTTTAGAGTACCTGTTACATCTCAAATCCTTGAGATTTCCCCTAAACTCCCAGAGAGTTCACTTAGCGATTTCATCAATTCACCTTCCCATTCAGGGAACATCCTTTTTTTTTTTTTTCAAATCTAATGGTCTCCAGCATATGCCTATATTCCGATGTAAGCCCAGGATAGTAGAACTCAAGTTAGCAGACCCTCGGTTTGTTAACTTAGGGCTTGGAGCATTTAAACTCATTTGGAACCTCAGGTTAGGAAGTGTTGAACCATGGGTCCCAACCCAGGGCTTCAACATCTACACTGCATTATCTGGGCCCGAGTCCAACCACCCATATCCAAAGCTTCCTAGTACTCTTCCAAAATGTGGCTGCTCTAAATTTTTGTTTGTGGTGCCATGTGGGAAAACTTAACCATGCACCAAACTTGACTGTCCATAGGACAAAGAAAGTTGACCCATGGAATTGTGGGATATTTTGGTGGACTCCCAGAGCACAAGTCCAGTTGGGCTGTGTCTACACTGCAAAACAATAGGGCTTGAACTATGGTCCCAGCTTGATTCAGTCTTGGATGGTTCACCTGAGGTCCAGGGACCCTAGGTCCAAGCCCTGGGTTAGCGTGATTTCTGTATCGATGGAAGGGGGATTAGACTTCAGTCTGAGTTCAAACCCTGGGTTTACATTGCAGTGTAGACATACCCTTAGATTTTAAAAGGGAGTGTTTGACTTTTTTCCCCAGAAAAGATCCGTTGCTCACTTGGGAACTTCACATTGAATTAGCTGATTTAATGGGCCCACCATTTTAGCTTAGGGCTATCTGTTTTTTGCCTCACCTGTGTCAGGAGACATACTTGCTATTATATCATCCAGAAGAATGGGTGATCTTCAGGCTGTCATGGGAGAACCACCATGCACAGTATTTTTGAAAAGTATGAAGTTTTGAGACCAGATCCAAAGTTCGTAACTAAAATGTGTGACAAGGTCAGGCAGGATGGCTGAGAGTATTGGAAGTATGATATGTTAGCCCTAGAATGTTAAAGGCCCTTTTTCCTACAAGCTGAGAAGGGGTTACATCAGGTCAATTGGGGACACCTGAATCCAATTAAGGGCTGCCCGAGGCCTTTAAAAACCCCTCCTCTGGGGAGAGAAAAGGGGAGAAAAGAGAGACAAGCTCCTGCCAGGCTAGTGGCAGCAGGGAAATAAGCTTCTCCAGGGTGAGAGGCTGTGCTCCTTCCCGTAGGGGAAGCATCAAAACCTGAGTTTCTGGTAAGTGAAGGACTCACACCAAGGGGCAAATGACAAGACAACACCCTGCCCCAGTGAGAAGGCAGGGAATGGAATCCCCCTTTGTTTTGAGTTTGTGAGACTGTTTCCTTTTTGTTTGGTGGAAGATCACCCATTAGGCCAGCCATGAGGCCTACCCTGAAAATAGAGCCAAAGGAACACAGAAGAGGGAAGGCAAACACTGCCCAGAGTGGGGCTGATTTACCCCAGACCCCCACCACCAGAGGGGGAAGTGCTAAGTCTGGCGAGATGAAGGAGGTGCTTTGCCACAAGTGGTATCTGCCTTTCATTTGCATTTCATTCTTTCCTCCAAAAAAATCACATTCAAATAAGGACAAAGAACATCTACATACTTTGGATGTAAAGAGGGCATGAACCTTTCATCCTGATAGGACTAAGCCTTTTAAGATGTCCCATTGGCTATTTGTTACTTATGCTGACAAACTTAGAGGTCAAGCAGTTACCACGCAATTTCTAGATGGATTGCTTCTTGTATTATCATGGCTCATGGGAGTAACGGATACCCATCCTCCACATACACTATTGGTTCATTTAGTGAGAGCTCAGACTACTTCAGTGGCTTTTCAAAAGGATGTCCTCCTACTGGACATTTGTAGGGCTGCCACTTGGTTCTTGGTGCAAACCTTCACTCATCCTTACACCATCATAACTTCTTTGAGAGCTGATGCAAATTTTGAGAAGACCATGTTGCAGTCACATATTGCAGACTCTGAGCTCCACCTCCTAATAGTACTGCTTGTGAATCACCTGAGTGGAATACACGTGTGCAACCACTTGAAGAAAAAATGGTTATATGTATTTTAACTGTTGTTCTTTCAGATGTTGTTGCCCTCATATATTCCACAACCCACCCCCATGTCTCCTCTGCATCTCAGTCTTGTTTTGCCATTTTCTGGTGTGAAGAAACTGAGGGTGGGGTAGGGTGCCGCCACCCTGATATACTCTCAGGTGCCACAAGGATGTGCAGGTCTCGTGTGTGATCTCCAATGGGTACTGCTGCAAAAAACTCTCCAGCTATGGTGTGCTGGGTATGTACACACACACACACACACACACACACACACACACACACACACACACACACACACACACACACACACACACACACACACACACACACACACACACACACACACACACACACAGTTCTCTGTGGCAGTGACAAGCAACTTACATCCATACAGTGCCTGAAATAGTGGATCCCGATATCTTTTACTGCTAGTTAGGTTCCAGTGGAGGATATAAAAATGAAGTGCACAATTTTCAGCAAAGGGTCTACGTTTTTAACCAGTTAGGAAAGATTTTTTTCTTCTTTTCTGAGATGCATATTGAAATTTTTTTGGAAGAAATATTGTTACAGGAGCTGAGTATATTATAATGAAGAATGCTAATTATAAAAGGTTCTTTACATAAAATTTATACAATAAAATATAAAAAGCCAATGTAAGGTAATGAGAATGAGAGAATATGTGTACAGATCAAGGAAACATGCATTTCCTTCCCATTCCATCATGTAAAACTGTTAATTGAAACAAGTCTGTTTATTGTACTTTGAGGGGGGGTGTTTTTTTTTTAAATCAGAGACAGACCTAATCTGGTAGAATAAACTCTGTTTTTGTTTTTTTTTAAACCTAAACAATTTAAGCCTTTATTGTTAATTATTTTATCACTGTTTATATGGTTATATGCACGTTTAAAGCCAATTGCATAACTCCCATTGACTTCAATGAAACAGCATCAAGGCTGACTTTATTATATTTATATAATCTGCAGCTGTGAAATATCGTGCACGGAATCTGGAGCCCAGTTTGACAAAATGGCTTAAATATGTTTGCTTGTTTTTTTCTTCTCTTATCACTTCAGTATTTTATTTTCATACCCTGAAATCTTTGAGGGACGGAGGAAAACAAAAGTACTATATTTAAATGTAGATTTGTTCAACACTGCAGTGACACTTTCAGGTTAATTGTGAAGCCAATTGATCATTTCTTGGCATACAGTGTGACACCATCCAATAAACTCTGACAACTTTCTCCCACTTCAGTTCCTGAGTAACTTGTAATTTTTTTTGATATGACAAAATAGCGATTTAGTATTCATGCTGTGCCTGTCTATTCATTTTTCATTTTTCAAAATGTTAATGAGACTCAGCAAATAGGATCTTTATAAAATTATCTTTACTGAAAGTTCTATTGTAGTAGCTGGAGCCTCTGACAAATCGTGATTGTAAGATATTTCATTTAAACTAAGGCTTTAGAGTGTGTATTAAAACTGTCAAATGACTGAATCCATTTTTTGTGTGTATTACAGACAACCCT
The DNA here is from genome assembly GCF_020497125.1 of Mauremys mutica. NCBI lineage: Eukaryota > Metazoa > Chordata > Testudines > Geoemydidae > Mauremys > Mauremys mutica. The sequence goes on from NC_059073.1 coordinate 154,414,298, forward strand.
GGCCTGCTAAGCCATGTTCCAGTTGATATTAGAATCCTGGATGTCAATGACAACCCTCCAGAGCTTGCCAGAGAATATGATGTAGTTGTCTGTGAGAATGCAAAGCCCGGGCAGGTAACCCATCGGTCTCATGGTTCTCTTTCCTCTAATGTATGGCAAAAGAAGAGCTTTATTTCTGTTAATGTTGCATGCAAAAGAATTTTGATTCAATGAGTACTTGAGCATCATATTTTTATAGGCAAAAAATATATAAATGAATGCCATATTTTGTATACTTTGTATTTGATCAGACTTTTGAATGTGATAGTGGAGGGAAATGTGTTTTGGGGATTTTTTAAAAATATTTTTTGTGACGTTAGTGTTAAAAATCAAATGTCTGTGTTCAGTCAAGATAGTCAAAATCATAATCACATCTGTTAAATGAATATATATTGGAAACCCATGATCTTGTTTATAGTAATCATCATCAATGGTACAAAGCAAATTCAATGTCCCTCCCACTGCAGTTGTCACTCAGTACAAGATTCCTTCATGGTGCTCTGTACAATGGTAGATACAACATGGCTGCCATAGTGTTTCTTTGCACATTTTGTTGTCCTAAAGAGCAGTTTGTGTGAGGATTACAAACAGGATGAACCCTGCATGGGTGTCCTGTGAAATGACATTAGACATTCATAATACAAAGGAGGCTGACATTTTTTTTTCTTTTAAAACTGAGGCTGAATAATAGAGTACTGCTCTACTGCTACTTCCATTGCTGGTATGCTCCATCAGTGCCTAGGCTTTACCATATTTCCACATCTTTCACTCTCTTTGAGTATTCTGCACTGTTCGCCACCACTTCCTGCTGACTAAGCACTAGTTTGCTTGACAGCCTTAAAATTGATGTTAGGGTGTAATTACTTTTCACCATGGATTACAATACAATCTGAGGCAGATATTGAGCAGCTATTAGAGATAAAGTGTTATCTGTAACAAAATGAAAAACACTCAAAATACAAGGGTACTCACATTTTTTCTTAATGGGTCCATTTTTTGAGCAATAATGGCTTTCACATCAAAAACATGAAAATTCATGTGTGCATTGAGGAAAGGGTAAGGGTATTCATATCTACAATGTAAGAAATAGCCACAGCAAATAAAGTACAACATGAGGGACTGAAGAATTGAACAAAACTAAATGGCGACAAAAAAATTTTGAAATTCTCCTAAATAATGTGACTTTCTTTTCTGACTTCTAGGTAGTATCTAGTGCAATGCTTTTATTTTTAAATGATGTAAATTAAAGACAAGGTATATTTTAATGAGTTATAACATGGCACAGGGCAAACTCTGAAATGTTTATGAGTTTTCTTTGCTGAGTTTTTTAAATCAGCAAATTATTCCCGTTGATGAAGATTTAAACTCTCAAAAGGAAGTTCTGTAAATGGAAAGTTATGAGCACGTTATTCATTAAATGATCAAATATGTCTGACAACACTGACATCTGTTGCTGATGTATACTGGGATTATATTTCTCTCCAGAGCTATTGTTCCCTGGTGTGAATGATGCCATGACCCTTGCTACACTACAATCTAACATCCAGGAGTAGTACCGATAGGAAGGACTTTATAACACGCTAGTTTAATATGAAAGGATGGAACAGCATGCTTGTTACTAATGTTTTTTTTAAACTAGGAAAACTGTATTGCACACTTTCTGTTATTAATTATTTGTATTGTGGAAGTGCACATAAGTAGTCATTGGCCTTTCCTCAAAGAGCTTACCATGTAATTGAAGACAAGATGCAACAACTGAGTTTGACAAATATTAAGAAAGAGGGGAGGAAAGATGAGGGTAACATTATAAGTTAACCATTACTTATGATAAAATGTGTGATGGTTCAGATAGATATCATGGTTCAGAATAATTTAAAATCATTTGATCTCTTTTATTTATTGTGACTTAGCCACAATTGGTGAGAATGACCAATAAGTCCCATTAAGGAACTCATTGCATCAAGCAACCTCAATTCTTAGATTCTTAGACTCCACACATATTTGGTTTAAGGTACTCCCAGCTTGACATAAAATCCCAATTTTGTATCTTTTTTCCTACATTAATACATTTACATTTAGCTGCATTAAAACTTCTGTTGTTTGCTTGTGCTCAGTTTACCAAGTGATCCTGATTGCTCTGAATCAGTGACCAGTTTTCTTCATTATTTACCCTCCCCCATTTCCGTGTCATCTGTCCACTTTATCAGTGATGATTTTATATTTTATTTCAAGTCATTGATAAAAATGTTAAATATAGAACCAAGATCTGATCCCTGGGGGACCTCACTGGAAGCACACCTGCTTGATGACAATTCCCCATTTCAGTTATATTTTGAGACATATTAGTTAGCCAAGTTTTTTTTCTTTTTTTTTCTTTTTCTTTTTATGCGTGGCATGTTAATTTTATGTCATTCTAGTTTTTTTTAATGAACGTGTTCTTGAGTACAAACTCAAACACCTTCCAGAAGTCTAAGTATATTCATCAATACTATTACCTTTATCAACCAAACATGTAATCTCATCAAAAAAGATAAATTAGTTTGACAGGATCTGTTTTCCATAAATTCTTGTTGATTTGCATTAATTACATTAGACTCCTTTAATTTTCTATCATTTGAGTCCCATATCAGCTGCTACATTATCTTGCCTGGGACTGATATCATGCTGAGAGACCTTTTCACTTTTTATAAATTGGCACATTAGCTTTCTTAGAATCATAGAATCATAGAATATCCGGGTTGGAAGGGACCTCAGGAGGTCATCTAGTCCAACCCCCTGCTCAAAGCAGGACCAATTCCCAACTAAATCATCCCAGCCAGGGCTTTGTCAAGCCTGACCTTAAAAAACTTTAAGGAAGGAGATTCTACTACCTCCCTAGGTAACCCATTCCAGTGCTTCATCACCCTCCTAGTGAAAAAGGTTTTCCTAATATCCAACCTAAACCTCCCCCACTGCAACTTGAGACCATTACTCCTTGTTCTGTCATCGAGTACCACTGAGAACAGTCTAGATCCATCCCCTTTGGAACCCGCTTTCAGGTAGTTGAAAGCACCTATCAAATCAAATCCCCCCTCATTCTTCTCTTCTGCAGACTAAACAATCCCAGTTCCCTCAGCCTCTCCTCATAAGTCATGTGCTCCAGCCCCCTAATCATTTTTGTTGCCCTCCGCTGGACTCTCTCCAATTTATCCACATCCTTCTTGTAGTGTGGGGCCCAAAACTGGACACAGTACTCCAAATGAGGCCTCACCAGTGCTGAGTAGAGGGGAATGATCACATCCCTTGATCTGCTGGAAATGCCCCTACTTATACAACCCAAAATGCCATTAGCCTTCTTGGCAACAAGGGCACACTGTTGACTCATATTCAGCTTTTCGTCCACCGTAACCCCTAGGTCCTTTTCTGCAGAACTGCTGCCCAGCCATTCGGTCCCTAGTCTGTAGCAGTGCATGGGATTCTTCCGTCCTAAGTGCAGGACTCTGCACTTGTCCTTGTTGAACCTCATCATATTTCTTTTGGCCCAATCCTCTAATTTGTCTAGGTCCCTCTGTATCCTAGCCCTACCCTCCAGCGTATCTACCACTCCTCCCAGCTTAGTGTCATCTGCAAACTTGCTGAGAGTGCAGTCCACGCCATCCTCAGATCATTAATGAAGATATTGAACAAAACCAGCCCCAGGACCAACCCTTGGGGCATTCCACTAGAAACCGGCTGCCAACTAGACATGGAGCCGTTGATGACTACCTGTTCAGCCCGACAATCTAGCCAGCTTTCTATCCACCTTATAGTCCAATCATCCAGTCCATACTTCTTTAACTTGCTGGCAAGAATACTGTGGGAGACTGTATCAAAAGCTTTGCTAAAGTCCAGAAATAGCACATCCACTGCTTTTCCCTCATCCACAGACCCAGTTATCTCCTCATAGAAGGCAATTAGGTTAGTGAGGCATGACTTGCCTTTGGTGAATCCATGCTGAGTGTTCCTGATCACTTTCCTCTCCTCTAAGTGCTTCAGAATTAAGTCCTTGAGGACCTGCTCCATGATTTTTCCAGGGACTGAGGTGAGACTGACTGGCCTGTAGTTCCCCAGATCCTCCTCCTTCCCTTTTTTAAAGATGGGCACTACATTAGTCTTTTTCCAGTCTTCCGGGACCTCCCCCGTTCGCCATGAGTTTTCAAAGATAATAGCCAATGGCTCTGCAATCACATCCGCCAACTCCTTTAGCACCCTCGGGTGCAGCGCATCCAGCCCCATGGACTTGTGCTCGTCCAGTTTTTCTAAATAGTTCCGAACCACTTCTTTCTCCACAGAGGGCTGGTCACCTTCTCCCCATACTGTGCTGCCCAGTGCAGCAGTCTGGGAGCTGACCTTGTTTGTGAAGACAGAGGCAAAAAAAGCATTGAGTACATTAGCTTTTCCCACATCCTCTGTCACTAGGCTGCCTCCCTCATTCAGTAAGAGGCCCACACTTTCCTTGATTTTCTTCTTGTTGCTAACATACCTTAAGAAACCCTTCTTGTTACTCTTAACATCTCTTGCTAGCTGCAACTCCAGGTGTGATTTGGCCTTTCTGACTTCACTCCTGCATGCCTGAGCAATATTTTTATACTCCTCCCTGGTCATTTGTCCAATCTTCCACTTCTTGTAAGATTCTTTTTTGCGTTTAAGATCAGCAAGGATTTCACTGTTAAGCCAAGCTGATCGCCTGCCATGTTTACTATTCTTCCTACACATCGGGATGTTTTTTTCCTGCAACCTCAATAAGGATTCTTTAAAATACAGCCAGCTCTCCTGGACTCCTTTCCCCATCATGTTATTTTCCCAGGGGATCCTGCCCATCAGCTCCCTGAGGGAGTCAAAGTCTGCTTTTCTGAAGTCCAGGGTCTGTATTCTGCTGCTCTCCTTTCTTCCTTGTGTCAGGATCCTGAACTCGACCATCTCATGGTCACTGCCTCCCAGGTTCCCATCCACTTTTGCTTCCCCTACTAACTCTTCTCTGTTTGTGAGCAGCAGGTCAAGAAGAGCTCTGCCCCTAGTTGGTTCCTCCAGCACTTGCACCAGGAAATTTTCCCCTACACTTTCCAAAAACTTCCTGGATTGTCTGTGCACTGCTGTATTGCTCTCCCAGCAGATATCAGGGTGATTGAAGTCTCCCATGAGAACCAGGGCCTGCGATCTAGTAACTTCTGCTAGTTGCCGGAAGAAAGCCTCGTCCACCTCATCCCCCTGGTCTGGTGGTCTATAGCAGACTCCCACCACAACATCACCCTTGTTGCTCACACTTCTAATCTTAATCCAGAGACTCTCAGGTTTTTCTGCAGTTTCATACCGGATCTCTGAGCAGTCATAGTGCTCTCTTACATACAATGCAACACCCACACCTTTTCTGCCCTGCCTGTCCTTCCTGAACAGTTTATATCCATCCATGACAGTACTCCAGTCATGTGAGTTATCCCACCAAGTCTTTGTTATTCCAATCACATCATATTTCCTTCGCTGTGCCAAGACTTCCAGTTCTCCCTGCTTGTTTCCCATGCTTCTTGCATTTGTGTATAGGCACTTAAGATAACTCGCTGATTGTCCCGCTTTCTCGGTCTGAGACATTTCCCCACTTACCTCAGGGCTTTGTTCTCCTTCCTCCGGTGAACCTAGTTTAAAGCCCTCCTCATTAGGTTAGCCAGCCTGTTTGCGAAGATGCTCTTCCCTCTCTTCGTTAGGTGAAGCCCGTCTCTGCCTAGCACTCCTCCTTCTTGGAATACCATCCCATGGTTGAAGAATCCAAAGCCTTCTCTCTGACATCACCTGTGTAGCCATTCGTTGACTTCCACAATTCGACGATCCCTACCCAGGCCTTTTCCCTGCACAGGGAGGATGGACGAAAACACCACTTGCGCCTCAAACTCCTTTATCCTTCTTCCCAGAGCCACGTAGTCTGCAGTGATCCGCTCAAGGTCATTCTTGGCAGTATCATTGGTGCCCACATGGAGAAGCAGGAAGGGGTAGCGATCCGAGGGCTTGATGAGTCTCGGCAGTCTCTCCGTCACATCATGAATCCTAGTTCCTGGCAAGCAGGAGACCTCTCGGTTTTCTCGGTCGGGGCAGCAGATAGATGACTCAGTCCCCCTGAGGAGGGAGTCCCCAACCACCACCACCCTCCTCCTTCTCTTGGGAGCGGTGGTTGTGGAATCCCCATCCCTAGGACAGTGCATCTCGTGCCTTCCAATCGGTGGAGTCTCCTTCTGCTCCCTTCTCTCAGATGTACCATCTAGTCCACTCTCCGCATTAGTACCTGTGGAAAGAACATGAAAACGGTTGCTCATCTGTATCTCCACTGCTGGTACATAGACGCTCCTCTTTCTTCTTCTGGAGGTCACATGCTGCCAAGTTTCTTCACCGTCCCTCTCTCCCCTCTGCACAGCCTGCTCTGATTCTTCAGGACATTGTGCCCGTAGAATCATATCCTGATGTCTGTCCAGGAAATCTTTCATTTTCTCTTATGCAACGCAGGGTCGATACTTGTTGCTCCAGACTTCGAACCTTCTCTTCCAATATGGGAACCAGCTTGCACTTTGTACAGGCAAAGTCGCTTCTCTCCTGTGGAAGAAAGACAAACATGGCACAACCTGTGCAGGTTACAACAGCTGAATGCTCACCTTCCATAATTTCTTCCTTCCAAGAGCTTCCTCAGCTGTTGCAGCAACTCAGAGGAGCCCGTGGGATGAAAGCCTCAGTGGGCTCTCCTCAGGCGAACTCCCAGGCAAACTCCTTCTGTTAGCCTCTGCTGTTCTCTGCTCAGCTGGTTTGCTGCTGACTGCCTTTTTATAGCAGTCAGGCCCACTCAAGGCCCGCCTGGAACAAAGTTCTCCTAATTCACACTTTTCAAAGAAACAAGCAAACAATCAAGCACACAGTCAAACTGACAAACTGAAACTTCCCCAGTACTCCAAGACTTCAACATTAATAGTCCAGTTTGCTCCTCAGACAGCTCTTTTAAAACTCTTGGATGCAATTTATCTGTATCTGCTGATTTCAAAATGTTTAATTTAAGTAGCTTCTGTTTAACATCCTCCTGAAATACTAGTGGAATGGAAAGAGTGTTATCATCTGTTTGTTCCCCAAATATGGAACCACAATATTTATCGAACACTTCTGCCTTCTCTGCATTATTATTGATAATTCTACTGTTTTCATCTGGTAACAGACCAATACCATTGTCAAAGTTTTTGTTTGTTTGTTTGTTTGTTATTTGTTCCTAGTATACCTAGACTCCTTTTTATTGTCCCTAAGTCTGTTGGACATAGATTTCCCCTGGTGTCCCTTTCCTTGCCTTATCAATTTTCTATACTTCCTTGCTTCTGATTTATTGTCATCATTATCAACTTCCTTGTCTTCCATTTATACAATATATATAAGAGCTGCCTTCAATTTTGGGGCATCTTGTAAAGTGTTCTTAAAAGACTGTCAATTATCATTCACAGTCTTCCTGATTAAATTCTTCCTCCCAGCTGATTTGGTTCATAATTGTTTATAGCTTTGAGAAACTAGCGCAATTAAAGCACTAAGTATATACATTACAGGTCTGGACTTTATTTGCTTGCACATTATAAATGTGATCAATTTAATTCTATTACTTGATTATAAAAAACAAATAGATTCAAACATCCAATTTTACATTTCACAAAAAAAAAGTCATTCACTTCAGCTAATCACAGGGCAAATAAATTGTCAAGCAACTCCATAATATTGCTTTGCTTTACACTGTTGTGTGTAAAAATCAAATTAGTTTTTAAAAGAACACTTCAAGAGAGAAAACGATTTTTCTTTATTTTAATACAGACTTGGACCTTTAAATTTTCCTTGAGCTCCACAAATAGTCATCACAATGGAAAAATTACTTTAGGGGTCACAGCAAAAATAGAATTAGAGGAGGAATTTTCAAGAAAAGAGGATAGTGGCCTTATGGACTAGTTCACAGAAGACATTCCAGTTGTAAGGGGCTATCCCCTCTTTGGTAAAATAGCTTGGTTTGGGAAATTTAAACTTGATTGAATCCCAGAGGTAGGAAGGACTAGAACCGGAAGAATCCTGTTTCTTAAAGCAGAGGGCTAAAATGTAAACACTAAGGACTTATCTTCACCACCACACAACATCAGCCAAGTTGCGCTATGTTGAGAGGCAGAAGCTATGTTGGTGGGAAGGTTTCTCCCCCCAACATAACACAACACTTTAAGTCAATGTAATATACATCACTCAAGTGGGTGTTTTTTTCAAATCCCTGAATGAAAAAAGTTATATCAACTTAAGCGGTAGCAGGGGCAGCTCTAGAAATTCCGCTGCCCCAAGCAGGGCGGCGCGCCGCACCGCTCGCACCGCCCTTCCCCGGTCCCACGGCCGGGGCAGAAGTGCCTGCGGGCGGTCCCATGCTCCCGCGGCTCCAGTGGAGCATCCGCAGGCATGCCTGCGGGAGCTCCGTCCGAGCTGCAGGACCAGCGCACCCGCCGCAGTCATTCCTGCGGGAGCTCAAGCAGAGCCGCGGGAAGAGGGGACCCTCCGCAGTCATGCCTGCGGCAGGTCCGCTCGTCCCGGGGCTCCGGTGGACCTCCCGCAGGCATAACTGCGGAAGGTCCGCCGGAGCCAAATGCCGCCCTGCCAGGACAATGCCGCCCCACACGCCTGCTTGGCGCGCTGGGGTCTGGAGCCGGCCCTGAGCGGTAGTGTAGACAAGCACTGAGTTCAGGTTCTGTATTAATAATTACAATAGCAAAATATTGCTCAGCATTTCTTGGGTTTCATATATTTTCATTTTTGAAAATCTTAAGAACTTCAGTTTAAAAGTTCCATCTAATGAAAAACATAATTTATGTAACAAATCAGATATATAACAGCAATGTATGAATGTATGACTAAAACCTGTGTTTTAAATGTCACTTCCTGATGAGAGATAAGGTGGGTGAGGTAATACCTTTTATTGGACCAACAGCTATTGGTGAAAGAGAGAAGCTTTTGAGCCACAAAAAGCTTTTCTTCAGCTCTGGGAAAGATACTCTAAGCATCACAGTTAAGTGTAAGGTGGAGCAGATTGTTTAGCATACATAGTTAGCACATATTCTAAGGATCCATTCAAGGCAGATGCTAACTACTTATGCTAATCAATTTGCTCCATCGTGCATTTGGCTGTGATGCTCAGAGTACCTTTCCCAGACCTAAAGAAGAGAGCTGTGTGACTCAAAAGCTTGTCTCTCTTACCACCAGAAGTTGCTTCAATAAAAGATATTACCTCACCCACCTTGTCTCTTTAATATCCTGGGACTGACTCAGCTACAACTACACTGCAGCCTTCCTGATGAGTTACTTTGCAGGTTTGTGAAAAAAACAAAACACATGGGTTTTGGGTTCAACCTTTCTCTCCCACTGTCCCAGCTTTTTTGCAAGTATTTTATTTCTGTTTTAATCAGTTGTTGTTGTTGTTGGACTCCATTGGATGTAAATTAATCTGAAGTATTTACATGAATATATATATATATATATGAACTGGGATTGAACAACAGATAGAGTCACTGATAGCACTGTAAAAGCAGATCCAGAGTAACACGGCTACCCCTCTGATAATTGATAGCACTGTGAACTGTTAGAACTGCTTGGTTTGCTAGAATCTGGAAACTCTTGGAAGGAGGCAGGGCAATTGATAACGATTATTAGTTTTTCAGGCTTCACAGTATTGAATTGACTAAAGGGTTGTTTCTCATTCTAGTTGCAGTACATATGAAAGTTGCTGATCAATACTGCAAATGGCTGATAAATATTTAGTGATTATAAACATTGTTGCATTAGTCACTGATTAAATATGTCTGAAGTTGAAAAAAGTAAAAAAAAAACCCTCAGTGAACTGAAGTAATGAAAATAGTAATTCGAAATAAAAATGTAAAGATTCTTTAAGATCAAATGTGCCATTGAATGATACTTTGTCTTTTGAAGTGGAAAAGCAGAACATCTACTGTTTTAATGATCATGGCAGTGAGGCATTGTCTATGCTGTTATTTTCTGTTTGAAAGTCGCAATAATTAAAACTCTTGTTCACAGTCTTTCAGCAGCTTTTCAATATCAATTCAGGAAAACACTTTGTTTTTCTTCAAATTTCAGGAAATGACAAAGAATAATCTGTATATTCAGTTGGTGATTATGCCAGAAAAGCAACTGAAAGGCAAAGACTTGGACTTCATAACTTATAACTTCTTTTAAGCTAACACTGCCTTCAATGAACCACAAAATGAGCAATTTAAAGAAATGATTGAAGAACTTTGCTCTAGAGATATCTGTTGAGACAAATTTAAACTCACAGACCCACTGCTTGATGCTACAAGTGAAATAGCAGAGGAAAAAATAAATTAAGGGAGGAACTAAAGAATCAAGATTGACATCAATACAAGATGGTTGGTCGAACAGACTTTCCTACATTGGCCCATCAAAAAGAATTATTACTAATTTACATTAAATTTGCATGATTTCCACATTAACATTTACATACAATTACCATGCTTATCGCTAATTTCTACATCTCTGTCTCTCATCCTTTCCCTCTGTCTAACTCTCTTCCCCTTGAGGACACTACAGATGAAGCAAAATCTCCAGTCTATGCCTAGGAAGGGAAAATAAGATGTGACTGGCTTTTCTAAGAAAAACACCCCACCACAATACACCTAGGCCTCATCCCTAGTTTTCTTCTCCACCGTGCACCACGTACTTACCCCCTCACATAATCACTTCTTTTTTCTCATAGCATAATGAATAGATTTGGCTCCCACAAAATCAGTACCTCCCACAAAAATAAATTCTCACCTCTCCCAAAATCAATTTTCTCCACAAAACAGAATTCAAAACATTCATTTAGGGTAATCAATAATTTTGAAATGAAATTCTGCCGGGTGGGCTGATGGGGAACCAAGATCCTGGAAGCCCTGAGAGCCTCAGCAGAGCTGGGAACCTTAGATCTTGAAGCCAGCGCTTTCAGACTCCAGTCTTCCCTTCAGTCCGCCCAGCAGATTTTGGAAGAGTTGGGTGGGTGAGCTGGCAGGAAACCAGGTAAGTGTCTGACGGAAACCTATCTGGTTGGCAGGATTCCATCAGATCCCTTGCTGGGTTCTGTTTGACCTTTGTTGAAATCAAACTTTCTCCTCAAAATATTTCAATGTTGAGAATTCTGCATTCTCTAATGGAAAACTGTTCCACCAGAGAATTTCTAACCAGTTCTACTTATAAAGTCAATCACATAGTAGGGCAAATTCTCAGCTGCAGATGAGTTCTACAATTCAAGCAGGGGGACACAATGACATCCTAAGAGCTACTATATTTTATGCTAGTTGTCCAGGGTCCTAAGAGGCTCTACCAACAGTCAGGGATTCCCCAGGCCATACCTTTTTGGCCCAGCCATTCCTCCTGCCTCAGCAGCTAGGATGAGAGTGCAGGTAGCCCCACGGCAGCCCTAAGCTGGCTAAGGTTTTTTTCTTACAAAGTGATAATCCTCCAGTGTCCAGTTAAACAGAATAAAGCAGATTTAACATACTGGATTTGTTTTGTTTTTAATTCCATAAATCTGTGGGATTTTTTTACTGGGCATTTTTAGGTAGAGGTTTGGGGATAAATTGAGGTGGGGAAAATAACAGCAACAAAGATTTTCACAGTCTTTCTCTCTGCTTCTCCCTCCCTTCCCAAGAGCACAATTTATTTTGTTTTTAATTCAATAAAACCTAGTGTTAGAAAGGAATTATTAGAATGAACCCCAAAAGGATCTCCCTCTCAAACCACTTGTGAGGGGAAGACCATTTGAACATTCTGCTCATGACTATCCTAGTCTGGCATTCACCTTGCTTAGGAGATACATTCTGTATCCCACAGGAACTGCTCACTGATGCACAATAAATATAGTTTGAGACACAGGACCAAATTCAAATCCATCATAAGCAAGTGCAATTCCCCTTGAAGTCAATTAGAGTTGTGCCAGCTTATGCCAGGATAGAATTTCACCATCAGACAGAAAGACTTTTATTCTTACGTGTTTCCATCTGTAAAATAAAATCCTCTTCAATGGTGTATTTTTTATTAAACAAATTAAAAACCATTTCAAAGCATATTATTTATTAAGGAGGGGAAAGTAGCACATCATGTAGATCTGGATGGTATTCAGAGTTGAAGGTCCTTGTATTCCGGAACTATTCAGACTCCAGTTATGGATATTATCCAGACCTGATAAATGATAGCAAAACTTTCATCTGAAATGTGTGGTAAATTTTGAGAAGCTGATTAAATGTCTGGCAGGAAGAACAAGGGTCATATACGTGAGAAATCCCTCCATCCATATATTTATACTTCACTCCTCACTAGAGAAGGACAGAAATTCCATTTTCCCAAAGATTTTGGCTTCATTACAGATCGGAAAGGGAAACAATTATTTCAAAATTCACCACGAAGGAATTTTTAAAAAATGTTTTGTGTACATTATGAGGATTTTTTTAAAATTTATTTTGTACTATACAATATATAACATCCTACAATATGATACAATTAAAAAAATGAAGCAAAAATATTTAATTCCCAAATGTTGAAATAGGACATTTTGACATTGTTGCATCTCCCGCCCAATTTTCTTCTACAACAAGATATCAACCCAATATCATGAAGCCTTCCATTGTAATATAGCTCCAGCAAAATTTCTCCAAGTTCTACTCATCATCATAGTATCTTACTGCATAGTATGAACAAGAACATTTTTCTGTGTATTTTTTCATGATGATCAGTTGAATTTTGTGATGGTGTTGTACTGTAATTTCCAGAAAAGCAGCAAATAGTCCTGTGGCACCTTATAGACTAACAGACGTTTTGGAGCATGAGCTTTCGTGGGTGAATACCCACTTCATCGGATGCATGCATGTAATTTCCAGCTTACTCACATAGTGACTGTTGCGTTGCCTGTGGCTGCCACCTCACTGGGTGCTGTGAGTTCTAACATCCAAATGAAACCAACACTATTCACTGGCAAGGTGCACCTGGTGACATAGGTATAACCTGATCAGATGCAAATTCACTTAATCATTGACAAAAAACTTAGAGCTTGCTGCATTACTTTATTCAATTAGGTGGCATTCTGGCATTAAAAAAATACTGTCTTCTTCTTCCTCCTCCTCCTTTCTGGTCATCTTTTCCCTGAATTGATTATAAAAAGGTTAGATCTTAATTTAGATCTTAAGGTGCTGCTCATATTTTTTCTCAAGTTATGAGCAAAAAACCTAGATGGCCTGGTGATCATCTGTGGCCTTAAATTCAAATGACTGTAGACTCTCTCTCAGTTATATGGCTTAAAGTAGAGTAAATGTGGATTTTCCCATGCAAAAATAGGAGAATATAGCTAGGGTATTTTCTTGAGTTTTAAAGTGCTGCTAAAGACACCATACCAATACTTCTGTGCCACTGAGGCCTTGAGATAACATATTGAAAAATTGTGGCATGCATCTGAAACAAGATCCTGTAAAATCATTGGCCTGAGATGTAAGATAAATGATATAGGTACATTTTTACACATTTGGATAGTAAGATTTTCCTTGAATCAACCACAGTGACCACAGTATGTTTTTTCATGAAAAAATGGAACAAAAATGCATGTATTTCAGTATTGTTAAAGATCATTTATTTCTAATAGTGGAGTGGTGACTCAAAAGTTCTTTATCTTCCACCCCTTTGTATCTCTAAAAGTCCTCTATTATTGTAAGAATGTATAACTGTCAAATAAAAACCTGAAGAACACTGATTTTATCTCAACTAAACAGAAATGCTGGCTTTCCATGGCATACCTGCTCCTTCAGGATGAGGTCTTCAAATTGCAACCAAAGGCTACTTACTCAGGGATGCATTTCAATGGAAGGCACATGCATTTGAGGGAAAAATTTGGTCTAGTCCTCCATACTGAGTGTAGTCACATAGAGCTACTTATATGAGTAAAGGCAGCAGGATTGAACCCTAAGATTATTCCATTAGCAACAACATAGCTTGTCAAAGGAAAGTGTACAGTGTATGACAAAATAAAGTATTTTTGCTAATAAACAACCAAGTTTTTGGAACTATTACTTAATGAAACACACATTCATTTTCTAAGACCTTTGATCTAAATTTTAACTAGCTACTAAAAAAAAAAAAGAAAAAAAAAAGAAATTCAGTACAGGTCTGTCGCATCTTACGCGCATTTAACATGCGCGATTTCAGCTTTACGCAGTCGGCAAAAAAAAAAAAAGAGAAAAATAACAATTTAAATACTGTACTGTTTCTGTAGTGCGGGCGATTCCGCCCGCCATTCAACTCAATGTAATTTTGACTATACGCAGTTTTCGCTTTACGCGCTAACCGCGGAACGGAACCCCCGCGTAAAATGAGACTCGCCTGTAGTCCCAAAAAACTGACCTCCTTGAAATTGAAAATATTCCCAAAGTATGTCTAAACATTAAAACCTAAATATCTGAATTTAGGCTGATCAGATGAGGCTTTTCTATCCTCCTTTCATTATGCAAGGCCATTTCAATTACAGGTATGCCTCTTGGGGTTTACCACCTTTTCAAAATGTAATGTAGAGCAATTAGCTGCTCCCAAAAGTTTTAACAAGGGCAGCTGTAGTATGAGGCTGCTTAGTTTGCTGCAGACTTCAAGATTATAGATGATCTGAGATGTAATTTTATTACTTACAATCTGGCAAATAATTGCCTTGATTGCTTACAATCAGACAAAAAATTTATTGTGGCTACCTTTAAAAAATCAAATCTTCCCCACAGCTCCTAATAAAAGATAATAATCAGAAAATATTGTTTGCCTTCTTATCTGCCTCAGACTCAGACTCCACTGATTATAAAATAACTGATGTATTATATTAACTTTAAAAATAGCATTTCTTTGTTTTGCTTTGCCACTCCTGTATAAGTGGACATTGAGACATGCCTGTGTACTTCAGCTTTTAATACAGACAGCACCCCTAAGACACCTAAAAGTTGAGACTTCAAGTTCAGTGTGGATGAGTCTACAAACAGTTGGACACTTATCAGTCTACAAAACTGAGCAGGAAATCTCATGAGAAAATGTATTTCCCTCCCTGGTTTTCTGTCATTTCTGTGCAGCAATTTATTCAGTCTTATCCAGAAATACCTTAAGAACAGTCTTTGTTTTACACTATTTTGGCACTTGAATTTCCAGTCCCACCAAGAAAATGAAAGCGAAAGGTGAAAAATATTCAGTCAAACATTTCAAAACCCTAGTAAAGTTTTGGTTTGAATTCAATTTGAAAAATCAGTAGGGATTTGGGTTGTAGGACTCTTATCTTTCAAACCTGGCTCTCCTAATCATGGTGTCTGTCTTGATATATTTCATCTCATGTTGCTCTGGGGTAAGCCAAACTAAAACCAGTTATGGCTGCTGCTCTTCATCTTCTGCTCTCTTACAATTTGGTACTGAGTCCTAAAAGGGGATTTAAACAGAGCGCTGGTGTTGAGTGTCTGTCACTCTGATTTAACAATTGTTTTCCCTAAGCATTGTTAGAGTGGAAAAAGTGTCAAGTGCTTTTGCATTTCATTAGTAGGGACAACACACAGAGGATGCTCTATATTGGAGACATTTGTCTAATCAGTGTCTTGTCTCTCAGAAAACAGGTGTTTATGGAAAACTGTAATTCTGGAAGTCCCCAGTTTGCAGTCTTGATGATAAGGAAAATCTTTGTAGCAAGGTCCTGACCCATATTAAAATATTGTAAAGTGTGGAAGCTTTTAGCTTGCTCCACAGTATGGGTCCTAAAATATTTCATTTGAGAGAAATCAAGCTAATGGGACAGTAGTTTCATGGGTTGAATTTGGCTGCAGCCAAGTAGAAAATTAAAATAAGCTAAGGTTAAAGATTGTGCTGAGGTCAGGTAATATTTGGGTCAAGTTGAAATTTCAACACATTTACTATTTAATTTTTATTTCAGGTCATTCAGACTATCAGTGCCACTGACAAAGATAACTCTGCAAATGGGCCAAGATTCCATTATTCTCTTGATGAAGGCCTTTCTTTGAATCCCAACTTTACCCTAAGGGACAATGAAGGTAAATCAAAGACATTAATCTATAAGAAGTGGGATTCTGTTTTGTCTGGGATGTCTCATTGAACAAAACGATTGTGCTCTGTTTCTACACAATTCTTCTCAGGAGGTAAAAACTATAATCTATCAATGTTCAACTGGCTAATTCCAAGGACACCATATTTGTACACATGGCATTGTGAACTATGAATAACCAGGACTATGTTTCAAAAATAGTCTTTTAGAAAATGCTATTCCATTTTTATATTCTGTTCTATTTTATACCCAGCATGTATGCTTTATAGTGTTTTAATCCACTCGCTTTTTGGGGTTTTTTTTAAATATGAGTTTGAGAAATGTGTTTTCAGTCTCAGTGCAGTTCCTAGTTGATTATTATAAAGCCACCACCACTACACCAGTATGAATTGTCAATATGGTTGGCATTCTTACAAGACAAACCAAAGACTGAAGGAAAATGAACTCCCTCTCAGTCCTAGAGGTTTGTATACTAAAGGAGGGCCTCCAGCGCTGCCTTGGGAATGATATGACTCTGCACTATTCCGCTACAGAGCTGTGACTAAATGGTGCACTCTAGCCCTTTGCCAACTTGGAGCTTTCATTCTGTTCAGATCATGATGGAGCATTGTATTCAGGAATGGGAGATCTACCCCTGAAATGAATGCAGAGTGTACTTGTGTGCCTTTATATTTTGAATGTTGAAGGAAGATTCAAATAAATTCACTGAGTGTTTGAATGTTTTCACGTTTGGGATCACAGCTGCACTCATTTCAATGCACAGAGCTTTAGATGTTTGCAGACTCTTGAATGGATATATTTAGATCTCTGGATCTTCATATATTATTAAACCTTTGGAGTATTTGAACAAATTGTATGCGCTAAACCATACATTTGTCTGGCCACCAGCAAAATATCAATGTTCTAACGATTAAGGGCTATAATGTGACTTGGACTACAGATTCACACATACGGGTGTGAGGGAGAGTAAGAATTTTCCTTACTTCCATGTGCAAACTATCCAGAATTTGAGTGCAGTTGAACTGGAGTAAGCAGTTGCTGCTGGCCTACTATACTCCTTGGAGCATATGAGTGTGAAATATGGACACCTGGAGTGGAGCATTGGCTCCACCACCACCAACTACAGATGATATATGGAGTGTCATAATTTGCTTTTGGTATAGGACAACAGCAAATGATTACCACTCTACAGCAGGGGGAAGTAGAAGGGGAAATTGTGCCTCCAAAGGCTGTCCATGAAGCACACTGCCTCCTTGGTTTGTGCAATTTATATAGCACCCCTTCTTCAGAGCTGTGCTGTTAGGCACAATTTAGCCCTGAAATATCAGTGGAAAACTTATCCAGTGTATGTGCAATATGCAGTTTTCAAACACTTGAAACGTTGGTATTTCTAAACCATTTTTTTTCAGACTTGGCTGAAAACACACCCCATGCACATGACAACTATGAACTTTTCAAACAAAATAATTTCTAAGCTGTGCATGCACAAAAGAAAGATCAGAACAATTTAATAAATTGGTTTTGTTTTAGGACTGGATACATTTATAATGGCTGAATATTTGGGGATTGTTTAGCTAACAAAAAAGAAAAAAAACATTGCTGAGCTGAGAACAAGCTTGAGGAAAATCAATTCAATAATGTTTTTCAACACTGTAGAATGAAAATGTCTCAATGAGAACTGTGCCGTGTCACTGCAGAGCTACAATATTTTTGGACCTTTTGGATTTTAACATATGCCCAAGTATTTCTTCTCTTTGCTTTGTTTCTTTTAGAAGAAGGCTGAAACTGCAAAATTCAGCTCTGGATTTAAGGCCCGATACACTACTGCATTAATTCAATTTTCCACCATTTGACATCAGTGGGACTACACCAATTTAAAACTGAAGCTATGCAGTGGTGCTTCAGCCCGCCCTGGATTTTAATTTCTCCTTTCAAAACTCTGGGGTGTTTGGAGCCAGGATTTTGGCACAGAGATAAGGAGGAGCTCTTGAAATTTAAATGTGGAGTTGGGTTTAGATTCCTAAATCTAGAAGGGAGCTGGGTGCTGATACTCCTGCTTATGTTGAGTAATATCATACTTCTCAAGTAGATTCATTGAAATTGGTTGAGTGTCCTCATGAAAGAAGTACTAGTCAGTGTGAACAAGGATATCAGAATCAGGCCCAGAGGGATCAGAGAATACCACCACCAGCAAAATTATACAGTATGCACCCACAAATACAACAAAGAAACAACAAAATATTGCTACACTGAAGAAAATTTCATAAATTTTAGTTAATCATTTAATCCTGCAATTCTAGAAAGCAAGAACAATGAAAAATGCCTTTTCAATTATTTGGGAGTTAGGCCTGCATAGGGCTATTTGAAAGTTTTCTGCTGCAAATGTTTTTTGATGGAAAACTAGGTTTTCAAGAAAATTATTTTTTTTCCTTTTTTTTTCTTTTTGCAAAATATACTTCTTTGTGAGGAAAAGTTTGACTTTTTGTCCAAAAAATTGAATTACCCCCCGCACTCTCCCCCTCCGCCCAAAAAAGATTTTGTTTTTCAGTAGAAAACTGAAAATATTCAATTTGGAAGACCTATGTGGTGCCTCATGGGACTTGTAGTTTGATTCCCTCATGCCCACATTCTACTCTGTGCCTTCGGGGTCCCCAGCCAGAGTGCATGATTCAAAATGCACCACAAGCAGGGACTCCTGTTCTTTCATACGTGGGTTCAACAAGAGAGGAGACAAAGGTACATCATGGTAGATATAATCCAGCCTGGGAGCCTGGCTGATGGAGAAGGGGAGCACATGAGTTACAACTCCCATGAAGCTGTGCAGTGGCATTTCTGAGTCAAAAAAGTTGGGTTTCATCTGAAAGTTTTCAGGTGAAAGTTTTTGGTTTATAAACTTTTGCCAAAAAGTCAAAATTTTCTGTGGGTAAAAAAGAATTCTGAGCTGCTTTAGTCTTCTTTAGTCTTCCCACTTTGTTCTGCATAATGTTGCTAGCACTGGGCATTATGGAATCGATTTGAAAAAATATTCTCCTTAGGGTTTTGTTTCTTTGTTTGTTTGTTTTTAATTTATTAGTAATTTCTTAACTTGGCAGTTATTACTTAGTCTAGCATAGTTACTATCATTTTTTTGCAATACAGATGCCTGTTCACCCAGTTTAAAATCTGCTCATTCAGTCTGCCAGTGTGAATCTGCTCTTTATTATGAATTCTGTGCCCACCCAAATTGTCACTTTTCCCACTAATGTGTTCTTGATTAGCATGCTTAATTCCTTTTATGTTTTTTTTAAACCTTATCCTTTCCTCATGAATTCTAGCATAAAGAGAACCTTTCATATGGATCTTTCCCATCCCATATGGAAGGTGGTCAGTCGGATGCCCTGATTTCTCTGTGCCTCAATTCCGTCATGGATTTCGGGATCTGTACCTGGGAAGGGAAAGGAAAGGAAAGGGGTCAGTGACAAGAAGGACATGCCCTGCTCCCCAAAGACAGCAATAGAAAAGACAGCAGCATCAATGCATTCTACATAAACTGTTCCTGGAGTCTTTTCCTGCTGGGGAAGGCTCCTTACGGGAGTTTTCACAGTTAGAGACACCCAGGGAAGTCTTTGTTGCAGGACCACACTGTCAGGGAGCCAAAAGGAGGGGGGAAGAACCTCTTCAGAATGCAGAGCTGGTTGACAAAATTAAAATTTTCAAAACATCAACATTTTTTTTCTTTGCAAAAAGCTCACACCATTTCTCAACCAGTTTGCAGAATGCTTGACTTTGGGCGGGGGGGCGGGGGGAGAGATTTCAATGAAAATGTTTGTGAATGTTTTTCAGCCAGCTCTGTCTACTTCAAGCTGTGGTGAAAGCCCAAGACTTCTGTACAGCTATATAAGTTGGTATGGACATAGCCGCACACATGCATACAGAGTCTGTCTGTCTGTATGTGTGTGTGTGTGTATGTGTGTATATATACAGAGAGAGAGAGAGAGAGAGAGAGGATTAGATTGATAGATCACTTCCTCTCTATTTTGGTTCATGCTGTAACCTGCAAGCAGAAGTTATACTGCCCTTGAGACACTTGGGAGAGACTGTAACCTCTAGAGGGAACGTCACTCAGGTTTCAGGGAACTTTTAAGATTTTCAAGCTCTTTGAAAAACAACTTTTTTTCTCACAAGATTTACAAATCCTACTGGCTGCCCCAATGACTCTGGTAAATTCCCTGCAATGTAATTATTTGTATCACAGAATGTACGTGTTCAGCCACCTGTGCCAATATAATTTGTAAATTCCCCAAGCTTTAACCCACTGAGACTGGTGACTTCTGCAAGTCTGAAATTGGGCTTAACATCCAAAAATTTTCAACTCCAACTAGGTAAAGATAGTCTCATGCACTAATTATAATTGAGGATCGATACTGAAAACAAGTTTGAAGATTTTCCAGTGAGCCATTTTTGAGTTATGTGTGGGGGAAAAGTTACATGCCTTTTCTATAGCTACAGCTTGTTTGCTATTGTTTTTTCAACAAGATATTTTAACAGCAACCGCAGGAGAGGAGCTGCCTCCATATAAATACTGCTTAGGTGGCCCCCATTACCGTAGTACCTGAGCACCTCACAATTTGTAATGTATTTGCCCTTACCAGACCCCTGTGAGATAGGGAAATACCATTTATTCCCATTTTAGAAATGAGGAACTGAGGCACAGAGACACCAAGTTATTTATATGTTGCTCCACTCTCTGTTGCAACGCATCAGTGATTTAGAGGCCAGTCCCATTGACTTTTAATGAATCTTAATGCAAGTCTACACTATAATAAAAGATTTCAGGCACAGCTGCAGCTGGCCTGGGTCATCTGACTCAGGCTCGTGGGGCTTGGGCTCTGGGAGTGTAGACATTCAGGCTTGGGCTGGAGCATGGGCTCTGAAACCCTGCAAAGGGAGTGAGTCTCAAAGCCCAGCCTCCAGACTGAGTCTGAAGGTCTATACTGCTATTTTTAGCCCTGAAATCCGAGCCCCTTGAGATTGACCTGGGATCTGAAGCTCAGTGTCTTGAGGGGGCTGGGGAGGGGGGGTTGTGCAGTGTAGACATACCTATAGGGTCCTAACTTCTGAAGTAACTTTTTAAGATAAGACTTAGGCTTCTAAGTCAGTTAGGCATTGTAACACTAAATGAACAAATGCCTAAGTATCTTTAAAATTCTGGGCCTAAAGGAACTGGGTTCTCGAGTTCCATGCTAAAACTCTATCCACTGGGCCATCCTTTTCCAATAATAAATTAATGTTGTTCTGTTGATTACTAAGCTTATATCTGTATCATTATTCCAGGGACTGTGCTCACTTGTCGTCCAATGTTGAGTAGGCTGCAAAGTCATGTAATGCTGGGATCAAGGCTGGGATCAGTACATAGCAGGCAAAGGAAAGAAAAGGTTCCAGAGGCACCTCCTCATGCTAGTGTTGCTGATATCAAACAGCTCTGTTTTCTCTGATAGAGAAATCCACCTGAACTTTCAAAATTAATTCTGTAAGAGCACACATTGATGTTACTAGAAGATGTAACACACAAACACACCCACATTTTTACTGCTCTGGTAGCACTAATACTTAGTGAATTGGCACAAGAGAATTTTTAGTAGAATAGCACAGGAAGAAATCACTGCTTTACGGTAGAGCTGGATGGAAAACCCAAAAGCTAGCACAACTTATAGAACTATTACAAATACTCGCTGCATATTTCATGGAATCTGGACCTTTAAAGAACATATTTTTGCTGAATTAGCAGGAAGGAAGAAAATGTAAAGCTATCTGGGAAAGGAGAACAGCATTAGCACTAATGGTGATAACTGTAAGATTGAGCCCCAGAGCACGAGGGGCATTGTAGCAGGGTGCTGGTGCTAAAGCACCTAATTAGCCCCTGCTCAGCCAGCCTCAATCAGGGGAAATAGATTGGGGCTGGGGAAAAGGCTGGTGCCTGGTCTCAGGAACTGGCTGCACCTGTGGGCCTGCTCAGAGAAGAGCTATAAAGGCTGTCTGGCAGCCAGTGCAAAAGGGGGGATCAGCCAGGGAAGGGGTAGTCTCCAGAGGGAAGGGAGAAACCCTGTAAAGAGGAGACCAAAGCCTTGTACACTTTGTATATGGTGTTGCTGGTGGTGGGTACTAGTTGTAAATAAAGGAAACCACGGGTGCTGCAAAAGAGAAGCCTGAAGGTGCTTTATTGAAGGAACCCAGAACAGCAGGGAGGCAGGCCAGGAAGGGACCCAGTTACACGTGTGGGCTTGTCCGGGATCCTTTATCCGTGCCATAGACATAGCGTGGTGGCCTGAGCATGGAAGGCACCCTGCAATGGCTCACAGAGCAGCAGACCGAACTAGGGAAGACACTACAGTCTTTCAAGGAGTCCCACCAGGTGGAGCGGCAGGCCCTCCTCGCCTGGCAAACTGAGCAACAGAAAGCCCTCCAGGATTTCATCAAGGAGCAGTCGGCGGTACAGCAGCAGCTCCTGCAGCGTTTGGTGAGTCCTGCTGTGGTGGGGGATGGTGCCCGGACTCCAGGCCTTAGCCTGTGTAAGATGGCCCTCGCCGATGACCCCGATGCCTTTTTGGGCACCTTTGAGCAGGTGGCTCTAGGAGCCGGATGGGATCGGACCACCTGGGCCCTACGGCTCGGCCCTTATCTCACCGGGGAGGCACAGGCCACGTACATGGCCCTGACAGAGACCCAAGCCAGGGATTATGAGGCGGTAAAGGCGGCAATCTTAGATCGCCTCGGGTTGTCGGCCGAGAAGTACCGGCAGAAGCTTCGGGCAGCCCGATGGACAGGGCGTGTATGACCCCGGGCCTTTGCCCAAAAACTAATGGACTGGGCAACCCGGTGGTTGAGGCCCGATGCCCACACCGTGGGGCAGATAATGGACCAAGTCGTCCTGGAACAGTTCCTGCAGGGCCTTCCTGACAGCGTGCGGGTGTGGATGCGGCGACATCAGCCAGTCACGCTGGAAGCGGCCGTGCAAAGGACCGAAGAGTACGCAGAGGCTGACTTCCTGGTGGGGGAGCACCGAGTCCTGCGAGGCCCAGAGGGGAGCAGGAAACCCCGGGAGCATAGCGGGGGGAAGCCGCCGGACTGGCGACGGGAGGAGCCCAAGGGGACCCCTAGCTGCCCGGGGCAGTTCGTGTGCTGGCGATGTGGTCAGCCGGGACACAAAAGTCGGGACTGCCCGGTGATGGAGTGCGGAGCGGCGGACTTTTGTGGATGGGCTAGGACTGGGGCAGGGGAAAGGAGGCGTGGGTTGGCCACCATCCCGGTGCGGGTAGGGAGAAGGGCCCAGAGGGGTCTGGTGGACACGGCCTCCACCCACTCCTTTGTACAGCGGCGAGTAGTAAAGCCGCACTGGCTTATCCCTGGGGGACGGATGTGGGTTGACTGCATCCATGGGGATAGAAAATGTTGTCCCGTGGCCCAGGTACCCCTAGAGGTAGATGGGCGGTTTACCTGGAAGCGGGTGGGGGTAATTGAAGGGTTAGCGTACCACGTGGTGCTAGGGCAGGACTGGTGCTTTCCCCTGAAGGGAAAGGCGGCCGGGAGGAAGCAACCCAGGAGGAGGAGAAAAGGAACCCTAGAAAGGGAGAGCAAGGCCCCAGCGGAGGTGAATCAGGAGCAAAAGAAAGCCCCACAACCTCCGGGGGGAAGCGTAGGACAGCCTAGACAACAAAGCCAGGAGAACAAGCAAGAGGGTATGTCTGAGGAGCCCAGGGAGCTCCCCGGGCAGGACCACCTGGGGGAGGGAGCCCTTGGGGAGATAGGAGGCGTCCAGCAGGGCGAGGCGCAACAACACAGGGCAGAGGACCTGAACCAGAGGCAGGGGGCCGACTCGGGGCAGTAAGCTCTGAGTTATCACCCCCACTGGAGAAGAAAGGGGAGCCTCTGGTGTGGCCGGCCCAGCCGTGCGAATGGTGTGAGGACCTCTGGGTAAGCGTGGACCGGTGGGGGGCCTCACCCCCGACCGAATGTGCCTTTTGCGGCTGGGGAGTGCAAACACCCCAAGGGGTTGTTACAGGGGACCCCTCGGCTGGACAGGGGGCGCAACAACCGAATAAGATCCCGGGCCGTGGAAGGCGAGGCCGAGGGAGGCCAGGCCTGGCACCAGCTTAAGGGGGGAGGTATGTAGCAGGGTGCTGGTGCTCAAGCACCTAATTAGCCCCTGCTCAGCCAGCCTCAATCAGGGGAAATAGATTGGGGCTGGGGAAAAGGCTGGTGCCTGGCCTCAGGAACTGGCTGCACCTGTGGGCCTGCTCAGAGAAGAGCTATAAAGGCTGGCAGGCAGCCAGTGCAAAAGGGGGGATCAGCCAGGGAAGGGGTAGTCTCCAGAGGGAAGGGAGAAACCCTGTAAAGAGGAGACCAAAGCCTTGTACACTTTGTATATGGTGTTGCTGGTGGTGGGTACTAGTTGTAAATAAAGGAAACCACGGGTGCTGCAAAAGAGAAGCCTGAAGGTGCTTTATTGAAGGAGCCCAGAACAGCAGGGAGGCAGGCCAGGAAGGGACCCGGTTACAGGCATCAACAGGGTATATACCGTCTTGTTCAGATATTATCACACCACTGAAAAACATAAATAAAGAGGAAAACTGCTGCAAGTGCAAAGGGGAGCAGAAGGGATGGTAACTTATGCAGAGAGTTTAGAGAAAGAATGTAGCAGATATCAGGAGTTTTTCCATGGTGAGCGGGAGAGAATTCATACAGCTAAACACTCCTCAGAGCTGTGAAGATCCCTGCTATTTTCACTCCTCTCTCTGGCCAAAACATTTCTTAATTGAAAAAAGCTAGATCCCCCTCTGCTCCTGAGTTGACCAGAGGGGATGCTAAAGAGTGACACAGAGGCTCTTCATCCTTTTGTTTGAATGGGTGCACCCCGCCCACATATGCAATTCACAATCCCTGCTAGCTGAGAAACAAATTACTGAGCCATAAGCCCAAACTCTGAACTGCACTGTGGCCATGCATTGTGCCATCTCTACTGGAGTGGCAGACCAGCCCCATGACAGTACTTTTGAAACTAAACAGAAAAATGTTTTTCCCAGTGTTTATCAGTGAAGAAATGACATGGAAATGCCTAAGAATATAGTCCTACGTAAACAAATTAAGACTCAGAAATTGAAAGCTTGGACACCAGAGGGCACTGCGACGGAAGTGGATGCTGGTTGCTTGAGCAGCCAATGGGGAATCTCCAAATATTGTCCCCTAAAACTCACCATCCAACCCAGAGAAATATTTCTTCCAACTATGGAAGCCCCCAAGACGCCCTTTAGTTCTGCATCTTCCTCTCTGAATCAAAAACACAGGAAAAAAACAAAACAAAAACAGAAGAGATCTGCCTCCCCACTTCTACAAACAGAAAGAGAGATTGGGTAGGCCTCTCAGTTTCTAGATGCTTTAATTCTAAAGCGAAAGGTGTTGCTATACTAATACATAAAAAGTTGAATGTTAATATTTTGATCACTGGGTCTGACAATGAGGGTGGATTTACTGTCCTTAAGAGTGAAATTGGCTGTTTTATAATCATCTTTTGCAAACTCTACAGGCCAAACCTGGATGATCCCAATTTTTTTCATAAATGTTTTATGAGTATAAATGCCATGGGGCCACCATAGTATTATTATAGCTGGAGATTTTAACAAAATTCTAGATCCAATTCTTGATAAATATTCTCCATTTCCATATAAAAAAACATACATGGCTGATTTAGGATGACAACATGTGTGGAGATTGGGTATTCCTACAGACAGTGCCTATAGGTTTAGGGTGTTTTTTGTTTTGTTTTGTTTCCTGCAGCTCATTCAACACATGTAAGATTGGACTATTTCTGACTTTCACAAAACTTGACCAATTCTGTCACTGATTGTGGCACTGGTACTATTACTGTATCTGACCATGTCCTTTAGGTCCCCATGGTATGTACCCCTCCCCACAACTAAAATATGGAGATTAAACACATCTCTGCTGTTTGATACATCATTTGCTCACTGTATCCAGCAGGAGTTAGAATTTTTTAAATACAAATGCCCCACTGATTCATCAGCTGCCACACTTTGGGAAGCCTTTAAAACACTTCATTAGAGGCCACATCATCTCTTATGCCTTCTTTAAAAAGAAATTAAGTTAACATTCAATTGATGCCCTTTCAAAGAAAATTAAGGCCTTGGAAGTAGACTGCATCTGCCTCCTTCCCAGAGCAACTCAGAACTCTCATTCATCTAAAATACGAAATGAACAAATTTCTGTCCCAAAAGGCTGAGTTTGCTTTCTTCTGTTTGAAGCAAAACTGCTGGGAACCTGGCAAGAAAGGTAATAAACTATTGGCATATAGATTTAAGCAGAAGGCTAACAGAAATAAAATGGCTATTATTCATGATAGTAGCAATAAATTATATAAAACACAGTCAGATATTAATGAAGAATTTAAACAGTTTTATTCAAAACTATATTTAGCTGAAGACAGAATCAGCAAAGATGCCCTAGATGGCTTTTCTAGTGTATTGTCTCTTCCACGGATCTCTAACTTTTAGCTGCTCCTCTAGAAATAACTGAATTAATGCCAGCTATAAAAAAAATGAAGGTTGCAAAGATTCCTGGTGCCGTTGGGTTCCCAACTGAATTTTACAAAAAAGTGTGTAACTTTAACACTCAGATTATTTAACATGTGCAATAAGGCCAAGAATGAGCAAACTCTCCTGCCTACTCTAAGAGATGTTGTAATTTCAGATATTTCTAAACCTGGGAAAGACCTTGGTCTACGTAGCAATCACAGGCCAATATCTTTAATAAATTGTGATGCTAAGATTTCAGTCAAAGCTCTTGCTATGCGATTGGATGAAGTTCTCTCACACGTTATACACATAAATCAGGTAGGCTTCCTTCATAACAGACATGGCTCAGATAATTTGTGTCATCTGATTGATGTTATTGCTGCTTTAAGGGATACTAAGGTACCCTTAGCTCTTGTTTATTTTGATGCCAAAAAAGATCTTTAACCACATAGCCTGTGACTATCTTTTTCATGTGTTAGCAAAATTTGGATTTGGTAACTAATTTATTGCTTGGATTAAACTTTTGTACTCTAACCCGACTTCTAGGGAAGTGACCAAAAGTATTATTTCTACCCCATTTCTGTTATCGAGAGGAACGAGGCAGGGCTGCCCCCTTTGTCCTCTTCTGTTTGATTTAACTCTAGAAATTGTAGCCATTGCTATCTGAGCAAATCAGTATATTTATGATATCAGAGTGGGGGATAACAGAGTATAACATTATTCTCTATGTGGATGATGCTCTTGTATTTGTATCTAAGCCCAAAGTTACCATTCCTAACCTTCTAACCACCGTTAAAAAGTTTGAAGACCTCTCAGGATGTAAAATTAATTGGAGTAAATCAGAAATCTTAGACATTAACAACTATGTCCACAAAGGCCTTTTCTTAAATCAGAACTGTTAATGGCAGTCGTTTTACATAAAATATTTAGGAATACTGATTATACAAATACAAAATATTCAAGACATTCCTAAGATATAGAGAGAACCAACAATTGCCCAAGTACCTAACAATTTGGGGAGATGGGACTCCTTAACCCCTCAGATTGTGGGGTAAAATTAGTATACTGAAAATGAATGTCCTTCCCAGAATTTGTATCTTCTGAGGGATCTCCTCAGTTCTATTCCTCAAACTTATTTTAAGAAATTCAATAATATTTTCAGAATGTTCCTTTAGGGTTTAGGTAAGAAAACAAAACTGGTTCTGAACAGGTCCCCCTATCTCTGGGAGAGTTTGGCTTTCCCAACTTTGAAAATTATGAGCTCTCCTTTTTGTTAAGCCAGGCATCTTTGGGGCTGTTAGATATGGCTGCACAGAGTGTTCAGTCTTCTATGATTCTATGATTGTATGAGAATTGGTCAATCCTCTCCCCATTTCAGACACTGTGTGATTGAATTAGTATGGATTTGAAGACTCCAGAGTTTCCACAATAACAGCTGTGAAGCAAGCTTAGTCAAACTTGGCTAGAAAGTTCTTCTTCCATGCATTATTCCATAAAGAAGCAGTCCCATACCGCAATCTTATTTTTTAAATCAGTGGCAAAACCTTGACTGGGGTGGATTGGATGGTGTCAGGAATTATGACTGTTTTGCAGCTAATAGGCCAAGGATCAGCAATCTTTGGCACTCGGTGCATCAGGGAAATCCGCTGGTGGGCCAGGGCAGTTTGTTTACTTGCAGTGTCTGCAGGTTCAGCCAATCACAGCTCCCATGGGCTGCAGTTTGCCGTTCCAGGCCAATGGGGGCTGCGGGAAGCAGCGTGGGCTGAAGCCACGATTGGTCTGCGTGCCAAAGGTTGCCGATCCCTGTAATAGGCAATGAAAAATTTATACTATTTGTAGATTTTCAGCAACAATTTGGCTTGCCCTACCCCTGAGCATGGAAACATCTCCCATTAAAGCATTTACTAATAAATGTGTTTGGACTGGATGCATTGGGAGCTCCAGAAAATCCAGAACTTTTATTACTTTGGAGGAAACTTCCTAGATTTACTTGGCCAGCAGTATCCTTTTTCAGTTTTCTGACCCAAAAAACTCTGCCAAAGATTGATAATTGGAGCATTGCTTGGAAGAGAGATTTGGATACACAACTATCTGTGACCCAATAGAATACAATTGTATCTAATGTTAAAAAAAAGCAAAAAAAAAAAGCAACTGTAGACCTGACTATCTCTTATTCACCGAAAAACATTTTTTTGAATATAGTGGTCCCCACATAGGCAAATGATAATGGGCCTCATAAATGCTGATTGATGTAGGAAATGTAACTCTCTTGGTACATTGGTGCGTACATTTTGGGAGTGCCCCTGTATCAAGAATTTCTGATATGAGGTAGGTCAAAAGACCAATTTGATATTGGATGCTAAGTTGGAGCCCTCTCCCTTAAGTTTCATTCTTGGGTATATTTCTGATACCTGGAGATTACCTGGTAACAAAGTGGTGTGGTTCCAATGTGGTTCCAATGGTTTGGTCACTAAAAAATTAGTCGTGAAAAAATTAAAAAGTTGATCTTCCCCTTGACTCCCTTTATTCTAACTCTCTTTATTTACTTGATGTATTATATTGAATCTAGCATTTTGGTATATTTGTTGTATTTGTAAATATTAATGAAAAAATATAAAATATATATTTTAAAAAGAAATTGGCAGCTATCACTTTAGGAATATTACCAATGCAAACATTGTCTCTTTGATAATTTTGTTTATTTTTATTTAATCACAATATCTCAGAGAACTTCTAAAAGTTCAGCTGCTGACATGAGCAGAACTGAGCAACAAATTAAAATATGCCTAAAGCAACAAATGGATTTTTATTTTATTTTTTGCTTCCATTTCTCTTGTGCCTGCCTGTAGTGTATAATGTGTCAATAGAGTCCTCAAATTGTGAATAATAAATAAATTAGTAGTGTACAAAGTGCTCCTGCTTTCACCTTCACCAGAACTAGTACCAGATCTCAGCTTCTTTGATATTTTTCCTATTCCTGCATTGCCTTTCTCAGGTAGGGAACAAAATATAATAAGTCAGAGATGAACAGGCACTTTGGAAAAAAAGAGGAATGTGATAATGGCCTTGAGTGCAGGATAGTCTGGATTCATAGTCTACAATTCCAAAGTGTAAAGAAAGATTGCTTAGAGGTGTGTGGAATATTCCACACTGAACCTCATACCCACTTGAGCAGAGTCCATTTGTATTTGCAAAGCATAGCCCATGTGTATAAAAGTTCAGTTATTATGAACTACGGTTATTTGCACAGCTGGGAACCTGAAACATCTCCCTCCCTCTCTAAGTTAGCCCCTTAGCAGCCAACCCTCTTACCCCAGCAAGCCTTGGGACCCAACTTCTGACTTTAGATCTTTTCAGGAAGGAAGGCTGCTGCTTTGTAAAGGATTCAAGGGCCTTACTGGAATGTACAGAGTATATTTTGTTATGGAACAAGTATAGATAGGTCATTGAACATGAACCATCTAGCCTATTTACAAAGGCTGGCTCACTTCTGGCCCTCGTGAACCAATCTGTAACTACTTCTGTTCCTATATATCTGCCTTCTTACTTATCTGCCTCTGTCTCTTTTCCTTTATCAGAAGAAATTCTCTCTGTTATTTCCCCCATAACCCTTAAAGGGATCACTAGCATCTTTCTTTGTACGCCACTGTCTTTAGCCTTCTACATTTGTGGGATTTGTTGTTTGATGTTAAGTTTTCCCACTTATAAGTTACACAGTCCATAATTTCCCTCCCAGTGCCTTCTCCAACTTCTCTTCTTCCCTCAGAAAAGTCACCAAATGTAAATATAAAAAGCATAGGACAAAAAGTCATGGAGCAAATGTCTGGCTGAACTTTTATACATTTATTCACTTTATTTATATTTAGTCACTAGACCGAGATGTTGGACACCAGCTCTGCTACTATCACTGACCTGCTGGGTGAGCTTGAGCAAGTCACTTCACCTTCCTGTGCTCAGTTTCCCCATATGGGGTAATGATACTGACCTCCTTTGTAAAGCACTTTGAGATCCACTGTGGAAAAACACTATATAACAGCTAGGTATTACCTTTATCAAGGTTTTCCCCCATAGTAATAATGAACATTATAATATATGAACATACTGATACCCCGGGACCCTCTATTCCATCACCACAACACATACCTACAACCTCCTTTGCTTGTATTAATACCTGTAAACCTCCACTGGGAGAAAACAATATTTATTTTTTGTACACATGGCTCTAATTTTGCTTAATATTATAGAGATCTTAGACACATTCCAGCTAGGGTTTTATCTAGTTATTCCATACCATAGGTACTTTTAGAAAGATATAAAGTACCCAAATGATCATGATCAAGGGCATTTCTAAATTAGAGACCTTGCCTCTAACTGCTTTTGTGTTAAAACCATGCCTCTTGATGGTTGCTATCTTTTTTTAAAATACTTAAAAATGAAAAACTGTTAAAAATGTTGTTGCATTCCATTCTTCCAACTCTTTGGTGTTTATGAATGTATTTTATACAGTATAAAAATGTCAGCTTCTCATTTGCGGGGGTGCGGGTTAAACTTCATTCTTTCAAGATTTCTTCACTCTAGCGTTACATCTGCCAACTTCGTCCATGACTTTTTTATTTCATCTTCTCTCAACCTTGCCTGTTTTTTTTTTCTTTTGACATCTTTGTGCTTTTTCAGTTTGGATTTTCATCTTCACAATAGATTTTCCCCTGTCTGCAGTTATCTGCTGCCTTATTTCATATCAGACCTCATGTTTCATGTTCTTTCCTTCACAGTTTTGCCAATAAGCTTCCATGCTTAAATTCTTTCATCATTGCTAGGTTGCTACTCATGGTTTTTTTGTGTGACTTTAAACCCTTTCTGCTCAGGATGGCTCACTTTTTGCTCTTGTATTAGGTCTGTGATTTTTTTTTTCCTTAACAGACTGCATTTTTGTCACTGCTGCTTTAGCTGCATGCATCGGATCGCTCACTCTAGGTTAGATTTATGTCAGGGAAAAAAGGAGGAGGTTATGCTTTCCTGCCCAGATTTAAAGACTGGACCTCTTTTGGATGTCATCCCAGGCAGATTTACATGAGCAAATACTGTAGGAACTTCTTATTCTGTCTAAATTTACACAGAGTAACTGAGTTAATATGTTAGGGCCTGTAGACACCATCACAACAGAATAATAACAAATCACAAATAGAAGTAAAGGGCCATCATCGCTATTCTTAATATCACTTGCTACTACATTTTTGATTAGCTGTAGAAGATCTGAGGATAACTTGTATTGGGATGAGCATCATGACTGATGCAACTGTTGATGCTCAGTTGATGGACATGGTGTTACTTGTCACCAAAATGGAATTGCACTACAAGCTTTAGTCCTTAAATGTATTCTTGATATTTTTACTTTATTATATTGTCTAGATAACTTTGTGGCGGTGTTTTCTCAACCCATTTTTTTTACAACTTGAAATCAAACTCTCCCTAGGATTGATCATTCTATTCTAAAATTGTTTTGTCTTTGTGTATATAACACTACATCCTGAGATGTGCTGAGTACCTGCAACTCCCATTGACTTCATTGCAATTCCAGGAGCCCAATGCCAGTCAGGATTTGGAACTTTTTTAAAAGTCATGTTGCAAATTAAAATACTTGCCTACATTTTGATTATGCTGTTTCATCAGAAGAAAATTCTGGCTGATAGAATGCAATTCAGCTGGATTTTTAAGGCCTGATATTGCATTCTGGAAGATATAAGTTCTTAAAATGTCAAATTTGTTGGCTCTTCTGTATGATGATCCTCCTTCACATATTGCAAATCTAGCTCTGGAGTGGCTTGCAGATTTACACTACAAAACACATGGGGTGAAATCCTGGCCTCATTGAAGTCAATGGAAATTTCATATATTAAGTAAAACATTATTGTATAACTTTGTAATTTTGGGTATGAAAATTACTAAGGATCTTGTTCTTTGTGTCAAGGTCAGAAGAAGTTAACTTGAATTATCCCAGATATGGGCTGAGTTATTAGATCAACAATAACAATGTGTGAAGTCCTGTCCCCACTGAAGTCAATGGCAATTTTGGGAACTGAAGTCAATAGGAACTCAGTCCATATCTCTGTTTTTGCTCCTTTAAAGCATACCTTCTTTACATCCTTTACCAATCCATTTTGTCTGATCATTGTGTCCCTTCCCTATGGCATACTTGCACTGGACAGCCACACCATATTTACATAATTACATACATCATACCCTAATTCCTTTCTTATGTTCACCCAAGTAAGCCCTAATGAACCTGCTTTGAGGAAAGAAAAAAAAACCCAAAACCCCCCACTGCTTTCACCAATCTGTTGGCAAGGGAAAAAATCCTTCCCCTTCCCCCCCACCTCCTCCCCGCCCCAAGAAAGGAGCAACTAGTGCAATGCCCACAGCAGAACCTGACCAAACCTGGTATTTTACCACTTTCATGGGTGGTAGGATGGGTGCTGTTCCACTGGTCTAGGTAAAAGAGGGCTTTTTCTGCACCAGCATGGATCTATACAGTCCCCCCTCTCTTATGGTCACCTCTGGATGACGGGCCAGAAACTCCATGCTGCCCTGGTCTGCTGCTGCTGTCCAAAGTCACTCCTTTGCTTTCTAGTCCTTAAAGGGGGCACACTTCTTTTCCAACAAGACAGACAACAGCCCCCACTGTTTAATGAGTGGTAAGGTCAATATTATGGTCTTTTGTAGCCAATGCAGTATCAGGATAGCCCGTCGCCCCATCCATATGCTAGAATAAAAGAACTGAGATTGTTTGCGAAAAACATTTTATTAAATGTAAAATGTCATATATGTATCAAAGAACAAGCTCTTCCAACCTCTTGTCAAATAAGTCTTATGAATCTTCCAATTCTTTTAAAATTAAATTGGCAGAGGGCTGTTGTCATGGGATCTCACCCCCACTTTGAGCTTGTGGGTTCAAAGATGGGGACCCGCAGGTATTCTCCCCCCACCCTAACCCTTAGGGTAGGATTCCTTCTCGCTGCCACCAGTCAGGTTAAAGTGTCTGACACACTGCCTGTCCCCCAAGCTTCCCCTGGGGAACCCAGATTCAAACCCCTTGAATCTCTACACACAGGGAAGCAGCCCACTTCCCCCCTCCCTCTCCTGCTCTCTCTCTGCTTGGAGACAACCCTTGTCTCCACCGAGTGGTGCCTAGCTTCCTTCCCCTGAATCCACAGGTAAGGAACTTAACCAAGTCCTGAACTTAAAAGAGTTTATTAAAAGAATAAAAGAAAGAAGAGAAAAAATACACAATCTCTATGAATCCAAGATAGACATTCATAGGGTCTAATCTTAGTAATCCCTGGAGAAATTTCTCCCTTTTCCTCAGTACAACAATACAGGCAAAGTTACGAATAATCAATGCAAACACACAGAATTGCAGACACAGGATTCTTATATGCAATTACCCAGTTCTTCTAATACTCACTAGCTTGAATAGAAGAAATTAGTTCAGAAAGATGAGCAGACTTGATTAAACATCTGGACTGGTGTAGGTCCAGACGGCTAAGAACTCAGAACAAAGAACACAGAGAGCCAAGTTCCCGCTCTCTGGGATTTTCAAATTCTCTTCCCTGATTGGTCCTTTGGTCAGGTGTTTCACCAGGTCTGTGTTAACCCTTTACAGGTAGACCTTAACCCTTAACTAACTACTTATGACAGCTGTAAAACCTGTGAATCTGTGAACTTGCTGATCCTCTTTCCATGCCATAGTCTGTGAATAGAATCTGTAGGTCAGTACTCACCCTGCTCTGGGGAAGAGGTCTTTGAATATAATAAATGTAATCTGAATCCCAGTGACATCTAATTTGATCTTTTCAATCAAGTGACACAATTGTATCTCAAAATGAGGGGAGCTGCAAAATAAGGTGGAAATAGCATGGACTTCAATGGTGAAACATTGACTATTAGTCGAGGGATCTTGATTTTCTTTATAAAATGTCATAGCTGCAGAGTCTCAGTAAGGCTACTTCCCAGACAATGCATGGAAAAACTAAAATTGTATCAGCTTATTTGGAGATGTCTTAAATATGTGTGTATTGCATACACTTTTAGGTGTATTTTGGAATAAGTTCTGTGTCAAAATCAAAAGCAGCTGAACAGATTTGCTGTATTTCTTGTGTAGTATTTCTGTTGGGGTTTTCTTGCAGACTATTTGACACCCTTTTAATTATTGCTGAGGGGTTTTCATTTATTTTATTTTAAATGTGCAATACCCTAGCACCTCAATAACGGAGGGGAGAGATTGTAATATTATAAATATTATCTCCACATTCTCAAGCTGTTTTGTAGGAACATGCTATCAGTGGGTGTTAATGATTTAAAAGAATGATCTATTTGTGTTATTATACATGGGGCCTGATCATGGATTTGTGAGCAACAAAGCAGGCAGGCAGCATACCACCGAAAGAGTGAGAGGAAGTCTGCTGGGCACCTTGATCATTAAGTGCAGAAGGAGACTGAAGAGGCAGTTTTATATATTGCAACCAGTAGATATGAGGGAGACAACGTTACATGTATTTAGCTAAGTCATCCAAGAAAGCACCAATAAGCACAGTGAATAGGCCACTGGACTGGGACTTGGGAAACACATTCAGTTCCTGTCTCAGCCACAGACTTGCTGTGTGACCTTGGGTACATCAATTAATCTGCCCTTTGCCTCAATTCCCCACATGTAAAAATGGGATAATATCTAACCTCACAGGGTGTTGAGAACGAAATCCATTAATGATTGCCAAGCACTCCAGTGCCATGGTGATGGAGGTCACATAAGTAGATTGATCTTGCGGCAGGCATTGGGTGAAATGTTAGGATAGAGAGACAGATTAGATCAATGTTTAAAATGTTGGCACAAAGAGCTTGATAGAGAAAGGGCTGGCATATTGAATCCAAACCAAGTAAATAGTACCTACCCAACCTAGCCATACTCATGACCCCTCTCCACCATGGAAAACAACCAGCCATGTGGGCTGGAACATGCCATTCTGTCTATACTCCTGCACCTGTATCCGTTTTTTCAGTGACATCTACCTAGTTCTCTTGGTGTGCCCCTTTCCCAAAGCATTGTTAGCAGAGTCTTGAAGCATCACTAAGCCAACCTAACTGTTAAGACCCTTTAACAGGACTCTTGGCAATGTGTATGTGCTTTCCTGCTTCAATTTCCTCCACTCCTCAGGAAAATTTATACTTTCCTCAGTTCATCCCAGTTGGATGGACTTCAGCACACACCATAATCTTGGTCGGTTGTTCTTTCTTAGCATTCTTCAGCACTCATTGGGCTTCAGAAACCATATAATGATTGTTTGCTTCAGTATGTCCTGTATACAGGAGCTCAACACCTAAACAAAAATATTCCAATCAGAAAGAGTCAGGCAGTGAACAGACTTTAATAGTGATGTGAAAGCCACTTCCAAAAAGAACTGCCCCAACACACATGTGTGCAAGATCTTCCTGCCTGTAGAGTTGGTTAAACAAAGCTTGTGAGGATATCTATGTAAAAGTATCATCTGGTGACTCACATTAATATTACAAAATCATCCCACTGTTTTCTCCTCCCTGCCCTTAATCACTCCACTCTTACAGAGATACATCTGCACGGTCATATGTATCCACCTAATTGCATCACACATACATGATGACCCATCTCCTTGGCTCTACCAGTAATACCAGACTCATCAGCTCACTTACAAGTTTCTCTTGAAAACATCACAACACTCCCTGAACTGATCTTTATGGCCACTGTCCTCCTCTTTCATATTGCTCCTCAGGATTCATCTCTGCTCACAATGCCGTTAAGAAATCAACCAGTTAAGGATGGATTTGGTAATGTTGATGGGGATAATTGACTCTGATTCATAATTACTAAAAATACTTCTGTAGATGTATATAAAAATGTATCAACTCCCTCTTCCACTTGACTTCTTAGATTGCACGCTGTTTGGAATAGGAACAGTGTTTTCTTATGTGTTTGCACAACACCTAGCACAATGGGGTCCTGATCCTAATGAAGGCCTCTGGGTGCTACTATCACATAAATGTAAAATTAAAATAATCACTATTGTTATTAACTGCAGTGCATGCCAGCTGGACCTGAGTAACTTCTAAATAATGAAATTCAACATGAACTTCCTCTCTCCCCTCTTCTGTTCTGCTATGACTCGAATCCATTTGCTCGTTCCCTCAAGTTTAGCTTAGTGTTTCCTTCTAACTTCCCATGCCTGCTACCCTAGCGCACACCGTCAACTCTCACCTCCACCTTGAACTTCCCACAGCTGGTGCTTTCTGGCCACCATCTTCTCCTCACTCAGATCTCTCCTGATAACTCGCTTCTGCTGTGAAGCCTATAAGAAACACAGTCGGTTAAACTGAAGGGCTTTATTCTCATTTATTCTAAAGACCTTTTACTCAACTGCGGTAGTGGAAAATGGGACTTTAAGTGGACATAAGTTATACTTACACCCCCTTTCAGGTCCCTTTACACTACCCAGATGGTACAAAGCATCCTTAAGTGAGAATGAGGCCCGAGTCACCAAGAAGCATATGTGAACTAGCAAAGCTGCCACATGCTATTTATGTAACCCTGCCTAATCCCACCCCACTCCCTCCTATTGTTTTCCTCTGCCACACACCTTTGTCCTGCCGTTTTTAAATTGTAGAATGTAAGCCCTTTGAGGCAGAGACTGTCTGTTGAGGTATAGAATCATAGAATTTAATATCAGGGTTGGAAGGGACCTCAGGAGGTCATCTAGTCCAACTCCCTGCTCAAAGCAGGACCTAATCCCTAACTATATCATCCCAGCCAGGGCTTTGTCAAGCCTGACCTTAAAAACCTCTAAGGAAGGAATGTGTCTCTCACATCCTTGGGCATGACAGAAATAATAAATAATCATAATTATTCTTCATTAAGCCATGATGTCCTGCTTTTTGTGGTTATAGATAACACAGCCAGTATCCTGACCAGACGAAGGAGATTCAGTCGAACAACTCAAGATGTCTACTACCTCCCGATTTTGATTTCTGATAGTGGAATCCCTTCTCTCAGCAGCAGCAGCACCCTTACGATCAGAGTCTGTGCATGTGAGAGAGATGGGCGCGTTCGGACCTGCCATGCTGAAGCTTTCCTTTCCTCAGCTGGTTTGAGCACAGGAGCCTTAATTGCAATTCTGCTCTGTGTCATCATTCTTCTGGGTAAGCCACTCTCTT
Organism: Mauremys mutica; assembly: GCF_020497125.1. Classification (NCBI taxonomy): domain Eukaryota; kingdom Metazoa; phylum Chordata; order Testudines; family Geoemydidae; genus Mauremys; species Mauremys mutica. Next base: position 154,452,257 of record NC_059073.1, read on the forward strand.
AGTTAAATACTGATATCCTTTCATTAGCCTTCAGAATGTGGCAGTAGCTGCTTTTAATACAATGTGTTTCTGAACCAGGGATTAGTTGTGAAAAGAGGTAATTAGACATATAAAGCTGTGGTTTTTATATATTGGTTTGCTAAAATTAATAGGAAAAATGCCTTTAAAGCCTACTGATGAAAAACTGTCATCCCATAGAAAACATTTTCCAGAGGTCAGAGTAATTAGCATTGCAGAGCTTCCCAGGTAATTTGGAAAGATTTCAGAAAGCCATTGACTCAAGGATCATCTCTAGACCAGCTGGAAAAATGAAAAGAAGAGAGACAAGGAAAAGATTTTTGAATTGCATTACTCTGTAAGAAGCACTATTAATACTGTACAAAAGCCACTTTCTAATTACCTCTGTGGGATGAGCTGATATTAATGCACAACATAATCAAGAGGGGCAGGGGACATATTAAACGATAAAATGATTCCATTAGACAAATGTCCTTGGATATGAATTTTCTCTATTTGCCCAGACCAGTTTTAATTTTCCATTACTTAATATTCTCATTTGGCAGAGATACAACTTGCTGTACATAAACATCAGTGTACTATCCATGTGTTTTTATGCATTCTAACAGAGAATGTTTGAAAAAATGGGATTTGTCTTGTGACCCACATACATTTCTTAAATCATTGAATTTATCTTGAAAGCCTGTGCTCTTTCTACCGATTCCTTTCACCACAGCTTATATCAGCCATTTCCTGGGTTGTAGAGTATAACTTTAAAATGTACAGAAATGCACTTGAGTTATGTTATCAACATTACAGTCACAATATGTGCAAATACATGGACATGCAAATGCAAGAGTGTTTTGTTGTTGTTTTTTCCAAAAGGAAAAAACCAAAACCTTGAAGATTTTAATTTGATAGCTAATTGATTATTGTTTTTAGTAGGTACTGCTACAGCTGCACATCCAGATCCCTTATGCAGTGCTGAAAAATCTCATCTTTTGTATATTAGGTGAAGATTTTCAAAGCAGAAATTAGGCACCCAAATCTCGTTGATTATTAATAGGGGTTGGATACCCAACCGCCCTTTGTGTCATTGGAAATTTCCCTCTTAGTCATAATAGGCACTGCTTGTTATAGTCTGGCAGGCTGCTGTGCCAACATGAAACCTCATTGATTTAAGTGGGACTCCACATGTTTTCAGCATACTGTCTGCATGTGACAACTTGCAGACTCAGGGCCTTATTGACAATGGAGCCTGTTCTTCCATCAATGGGCTGTGCATGGGAGGTAAACCTTAGCTGTACTCATAAAACCTCTAGTTTATGGGTATTACATATTCTTCCAATGTTTTACATTATATGTGCCCAGTTTTATAACACACCGGAACACACAATGCAGGTTCAGACAATCTGAATGTTACAAGGGTCCATAATGGGAAGTGGAAATTTGAAACGTATGTCTTGAGTTGTGGAGCTGTTGAGGGGCATAGGGTGGAGTAGGGTTGTAACTAAAGCTGGGTATTAACAAAAGTGACCTTATGTTTACCAGGCCTGAGTAGCCACAATCTCTAGTGAAATCAGAGCAAGCTGCAGGTGTTCTGCACCTCTGAAAATCAGGATGCCCTTATTTGATTGCCTATAGTGGGTTTTAGTGGCTGAATTCTCAGCAGATGTAAATTGGCACAGTTCAATTAGACACCGGCTCCATTTCGGCTGCAAATCTGTTCTTGATGCCAAATTTTAGGCATCCAGGTTTGAAAATGTAGGACATGGTGTATACAAATATACAGCTGAGTTAATCATAACTCCATTGAAGCCCAACATAATATAGCAAGAATCCAAATAGCAGTCCACAAGTGTCTGATCTGTTTTTATTTGGTATATTGTATTTGTGTGACCCATGTAAGAGATATGCTACTTATTTCATATATAATGTCTGTAAACCTAACCTAATATTTGCAATTTTCTCTTTAGCGATTGTGGTCCTTTTCATTACATTAAGACGCAGCAAAAAGGAGCCCCTGATCATTTCCGAGGAGGATGTTCGGGAAAACGTTGTCACGTATGATGACGAGGGTGGTGGAGAGGAGGACACTGAAGCGTTTGACATCACAGCCCTGCGGAACCCATCAGCTGCCGAGGAGCTGAAGTATCGGAGGGATGTGCGTCCTGACGTGAAGCACGCACCTAGGCACCAGCCTTCTTCAAGCCTGAACAGTATAGATGTTCATGAATTTATTAAACAAAGATTGGCAGAGGCAGATCTCGATCCCAGTGTGCCTCCCTATGACTCCATACAAACATATGCGTATGAGGGTCATAGATCAGAAGCCGGATCTATCAGCTCTCTGGATTCAGTCACTACACACTCTGACCAGGATTATAATTACCTTGGTGACTGGGGACCAGAGTTTAAGAAGTTAGCTGAACTCTATGGAGAAATAGAATCAGAAAGAACAACTTAGTTACCATTCCTGGAACAAGAAGTGTTTTAGTTCCCAAACTGGAGAGAGAACCACAGCAGCAGTAACAAGAAACGAATACAGTACTTAGAACTGAGCAAGTTGTACACAGTTACTGTAGAAACAAGTGCCCTTTTCATATTTGAAACTGGGTTCTTCAACTGGAAGAAAATCAAATTTTGAAAAATACAGAAAAAAAAAGAAACAATTGTCCTTTGTGTATATTTTTTAATTGCTCAATAAAGTCTGTGATACCATATCCATAACAATACCTAAAATAAATGAAGCAATGACATTTTTATTGCAATATATTTAAACATACCAGAAAAACAGTAAGTCTATGGTGGTGCCTGTTTGTGAAGATAGTTCACTGGAGAGCTTATGCAGGCAGTTGTGACATTGCACTTCTAACTCTGCACTAGGCTTGGGATCCCAAACTGAGATAACCAATGGGGGTCATTACCGCTGTAATAAACACCAACAATCCATTCCTTTACAGAAGGGATACAATGGAATTATCCACGCAAATGGCCCTTTGGTGGTCCCCTATTAGTATTACATTGAATCTTATTGAAACATCAGGCTGCAGTGCAGGTATGTCATTTTATTGTGCCCTCCCCCAATCTATTCCTCGATAACAAACTAATGGAGATAGGGGGTAACTGGCTGCTGCACAGATATGCATGCAGCCCATATCACAAGACCCGCACTGTTATTGAGTGGTGTAGAAGCTGTTGCTTCCATTGTCTGTTTCTTTTTTTTTTTTAACCTTTCCACAAGGACCTTGTTCATCTAAATGGAATGGTATGGAATATTCTTTATGCAGTGAAGCAGATGAGGCATAGGCTTTCTCAATAAAAAGAACCGCGGCAGTACATTTTAACCTATGCAGTAGTTTGGGTCACTGTGCATCCTTAGGGGTCAGTGAATGAAACTAACTAGGCTTACATTCCTCTGTGTCCAGGGGCTCCAATGGTCTATTTGTGATGCAAGGGATCTCCTATGTCATGTTTATTTTGCATGTGTTACCAAAAGAAAAATAGACCTGCTGGTATGATGTTATCTGAATGTGGAAAACTGAGACAGCAAGGAGTTTAAGACAATGTTCCTGTGTTGTTGTTGTTTTTTTTAATGATAGTTAAATTTATTATTATTGCCCAAAATGCTGAAGGATCTTAGAAGTATCTCCCTTCAAGCACAGCAAGGTTTTTTACTAATTTAAAATCTGATGGGTACACAAGTCTATTAAAATCAATGGAGGTGGAAAAAAATTGTAATGTAGAAGTGCCATTACTGGGGTACATGTAAGTTGAGTAAATCAAGATATTCAGTTTCTAGTTGTTTACCATTGTGGAATTTGCTTTTTCAGCATTTTAACACTTAATCCAACCTCCCCCAGTTTTTTGATGGCTAGTGTTTTTAAAGTAAGTTTCTTCTGCTCTTCATCTTTCTCATGCTCAGATTATAAAAGGACCATGATCATGATTAGTGACCTTTAAGGTACAACCCAGTATTAGGAGCAGTGTGGAGCTGCATAGGCCCTGGGGGAGCTCATAAAGATGGAATTCCTTCCCAAGATAGGAGTGATGGAAGCACCCTAAAAGTGGGGGGCCACAGACACCCGAACTGTGGCCCCGCCCCCTATACCACGCTGCCCCTCTGCACCATCCTTGCACCACCCTTCTTCCCCAAGCCCCAGCCCTCACACTGCCCCTTCTGCCAAGACCCAGCCCGTGCACCGCCTCTTTCCCTGAGGCCTTGCTTCTGCACCACCACTTCCCACCCCGTTTGGGTGCTCCTGTCCCAAGCTCCCTATTGCACGGGGGAAGACTGGCTGCTGCTATGCTACTCTATACCAGTCCTGTTCTTCAGGTAGTTGTGGAAAGGTGGGAAAACCTTAATCCCACCTCCTCCCCACCCTTCCCTGAACCTTTGGGCTGATGTATGCCCTCCGGTGAGTAGAGATGGAAGCACTTCTAAACTGTCCCACCGAGCAAGGACCTCAGTTGTATACAGCCTTTACACAAGCCACATAAGGCAATTGGAAGGCTCCTTAGGACCCTCCTTCCCTACAACACACCTGAACAAGGGCCAGACACAGATTGGACCCTAATGATCAGCTCACACTTAACATTACTTTAGATGTCTTGAATTTTTTTTCCAGCCCCCCATGATATTATTGAAGAGTGCTTTCAGATTTACATGGCCTACTGGGCAAATGGGCAAGAGGCTCACACATTTTGAAAGAGAAGTGAAGAAGAGCTCTGTGTAAGTTTGAAAGCTTGTCTCTCTCACCAGCAGAAGTTGGCCCAAAAAAAGATATTACCTCACCCACCTTGACACTTTGAGAGAAACATTTAAAACTCCTTTAAGCTATTTGCTGCAGCACTTCTCACAAACTTTTATTAGGCACTTTCTCATCACCTCCTGCTTACAACAAGCAAAAAGGTTTTAAAAATATTGATGTGCTAAAATGAATTTGAACTCAACAAGAGTATATAAAAGCATAACAGTTGTAACTAGACCTGTTTGGGAGGAAAAGCGAAAAAAATTACAAAAGTAAATTTTCTCTTTTTTTTTTAAGTTTGAAATTCAAAATTTCAATGAGATTTGAAAAAAAAAATATTAGTATACTTTACTTGTAATTTGAGGTCTATTTAGTCTGGCATCCTGTCTCCATTTGTGCCCAGTGCAGGATGTCTCAGAAGAGAAGTCTTCATAAGATCTCATTCAAGCTGACATTCCTGTTCAGGACAGTACTGAAATATGTGCTTAATATAAAGTGATTTCAGTGGGAGTTAAGCACATGCTGAGCCCATAGAGCACATGCTTATGTGCTATCCTGAACTGGGATGGACTTAAGCATGTGCTTAAGTGCGTTCCTGAACTGAAGCCATAATTTATTCAGTGATGCAATAACTGATGTGGAGACATTTCTTCCTGACTTAAATGATGATCAGTTTATGCCACCATGCTATTATTTGTATAGCACCAATAGAGTGCTAGGGTAAGGAAACCACTCTGATACAAAAGCTTTCAAAAGCTATAGTACCCATGTTCCATTATATTTTATATTACATCTGCTCAGAAACTGTCCTTCATTGTTATATTATAGTTGTGAGTTATGGAATCTAGGGAAGTTTAATCTGAATACACCTTCCCCTCTGCCCCCAAAGAGGAGAAATGAATTGCAGTTTGAGTTTTCTGCAATATTTGATAAGCTTCTTTTGTATTAATTGCATCATAGATACATGAAGGTTTAAAGCCAAATAAAAGTGAAACATAGTGACACAGGCAAATGGAGTTTCCTAATGCTCATATTTTGACATTGAAAGTAAGGGGTCATATCTCAGAAGAAGAGAAATCCCTGTTTGACCATTTGTAATGTTCCATATACCATTGCTGCTATGCTACACGTATACTGTACACAGGACATGTGGAATTCTGAGGTGTTTAAAGTGCAAATTCCGCTGTGGGGTTATTGAGACTCTGCTTCCCTGATGCTTCTGTGTGTTCTGTTTGATATCTCCTGGCAACTATGATCTCCAAATGTGCTTTTATATCATTATAAGTCTGCATGCTATGCTTACTGTCTTTTACTCAAATAAACATCACAGTGCTGTGTTGTTTGCATGACAAAGAGCAGAATACCAAATCTTCAGAGCCACAGAGAAGGCTCTCAAGGTGGAGATCAAATAGGTTTGCCAGATTTGCCCTCCTTACCTTTCCATTTTACCCTTGATTTTCTTGTCCCGGGAACAAACTACAACTATACTTGATGCTTTCTGTGTTAATATAATTAAACTGAAAGAAAAAGCTAATTGTGTGTGTCATAGAAGCCATGATCATTTTGTCACACTATTGATTTAAGCAAAGGTTACATGGAGTGAAAATATTGTGTTAAAATCTTTTCTAGTTGTGGTTGAGTCTGATTCTATAGACATCACTTAAATCTTTCTTGGATCTCTTGTATTAGTCATGTTTTTGAACAATTTACTCTGAGCCCAAACATTAATTCTATTGCAGCTCTGCCAGCTTAAGCACTGGAATCTGCTCAATTTTTACTAAAGCTGGATGATCCTGAATCAGAATAAAGCTATATGGCTATAATAATAGTTAAGTGCCCCTTACAGGGGTTACTTAAGCCTTACTAATTATTTCTGCAAAAGCTGTCTGATATTTACATCCAACCAATTAATCATATTAATTCAAACAAGTCTTTTTTGTTTTTAGGTGCTGGGTGAGAGGAAATGATCAGCGCAAATACGGGGGAAAGAATAGAATCTAAAAGTGCACTGTCAGGTTAAAAAATCACAAAGCTTGATCCAATGCCTATTGAAGTTAATGGAAAGATTATCATTGACACATTGGCATGGCTGGGATTAAGGGGTAGGAAGCAGGGCAATTGCCCAGGGCCCCACACTACAGGGGGCCTCACGAAGCTAAGTTACATCATCTCTACAGAGTTACTGTGGGTAAATGTAATGCGAATATTACAATAATTTAATCTCTTAAAGTGGAAAAAGATCACACTGAAGCAGAGGTTTTGAAACTGTGGGGTGTGCCTCTTTACGGGGTGGGGAGGGGTGAGTGGTAACAGCAGGCGGCTCAGGCTTCAGCCCTGGACAGCAGTGCTTGAGCTTCGGCTTGAGCGGAGTTGGGGCCCACTCCTTAGTTTCTGCCCTGGGCTCCAGCAAGTCTAACGTCGACCCTGCCTGTTGTTGTTGGATGTGGCAACAAATCAGTTTCTTTATCAGTGCTACTATTAACACTTTGGTTGTGTTTTAAACTGGGGTGGGGAGAACCCTAAAAGTCCAAAATATTTTCCACTCTCAAATGTACTTTGTTTACTTTTACCATTGTTTTCAGCTTGGAACATGAAAATCATTGTAATCCGTTTTGCTTTCAGATTTGAAGTTTCTGCTATGTTTGAATTGCAAATACTGCATTGCTATAACAACTATTTCTATTGGTACTTTTTAAAAAAATGCAATGTTTCTGTTGGTCTTAGGCTTTGTAAAACCTCATTTTACAAAATTTTAATGTCAACCACATTGGAGTTAACTGTGTCCTGTAAACTCCTCTAGACCCTGTCATACAAAAGAATAACGAAGGAAACTTTAAAAATCTAGAGGAGAATAGCAAATTGTGCTGCACATGGTAATTGTTTTGGGATTGCGGTGTACTTGGGATCTTGTACTTGCCATTCATATAAAATAGCACAATGCATTCTGAGGAACATTACAAGCAGCATTGCCAGTATTAGATCATTCTTACTTTTCCAAAGTCACCAAATATATATATTTTTTTAACAAAAGAGAAATGTCAAAAGTATAATATTATATTGAATTAGGTTACAAATACCTCCTTAAGCAAGTGTTACCATTAGAGATTGTTACATTTTTCTTTGAATAAACAAAAGGGATACAATCTTTTATTCGTATAAGTATTTTTCAAATAAACTATGCTGTTTGCCATGGTGATGGATTATTGCATTCCTCATCACTCCTGAAACACAGTGGGATATTTGCATGTAACCCCATATATTGTATGCACTGATGAAATATAACTATTTAAAGGCACTTCACATTTAAAAATAAGATATGATGTAACAGTATTAATGAGGTCAATGTATGTCAGCAATGCTATAGTAACTTTAAATAGGAGTTTAAAGCTCCATATGTCCATTCAATTGATTCACTGTCTCAAAGAACATGCTGCAAATAGGGAGGGAGCAAGAAACACCAAGAGATATTTCACAACAGACAGTATTATAACTGCTAAACAGGTCATTCTTTATACTCATGTAAGTACTCCACTCAAACCACCATTGTCCTGAAACTGAACCAGGGCTTCTTAGATGAATACATGATCAAAATATAATAAGTTGTGAAAACATTTGTGAACCATTCACCAATATATATAAATGATCTAAGTGATTAAAACAGTGAATTGCACATACATGGATCCATGGTCACAGCAGGGGTAGTTATGGTTGCTTATTACTGATGTGGAAGAAAATAAAGGCAAGAATACGCAGAGCCACTCTTAGGCACATGTGTGTATGTATATGTGCAGCAATCATTCTTTTCCAAATGAATTCATTATTGGCTCTTATGATGACCAGCTGCCTTGCTTTAGAAAATTCAGAAAAATTGTAAGAATGGCTTTTGGGGACAAGGTACCATCCAGCTGTAAGATATAGATATTTTAGGCCTGGATCTAGAAAGGAAGTTTAAGGGAGAAACTGATCGTTTAAAAAAACAAAAACATTTAGGGATACCTTAGACCCTCTTTAATGTTTAATATCCACTGTATCCTTCCTTCTTGGCAGAACCAATTTGTAGGCCCAGGTCATTTATTATATTCTAATTTTAGGGTTTCCCCAACTCTGTTCTATTTCCCCTTTGATGGTTGGAATATGAATCATTTGTATGCAATTAGGGATGAGCCTCAAAAGAGGTGAATGTTTGTTTCCTGTCATCTGAGTTTTTTCTCTGCCTTCCCTCTGCCTTCCCCATAGCTCTTACATAGGTTCCAGTTTCATCCTCTTCCTCAGTTCCCCACATACCTCAGATTCTGATTAATCCATTGGAGGGAGATCTAGTAACCTCTCTGTTCTATACAGGCTACCTCTAAATTCACATTGTTTGTGCTCTGGAACTGTGTGTGTTGAGCACCTTACATGGCACACAGCACTTGCTATTAAAGCACAGATGAGGCTCTGAGGCAATCAGAGCAGCTGCTAAAACTTCCTTGCCAGCAATGCAATCTTCAAAGAGGAAGGGAGTGTCAGACTGGGATTTTTGGATGATTGCAGGGATGGAGTCCTGTTTGGGGTATTAGGATCCTTAGTTAATTTTGGAAAAAAGTTCAGATGCATTTCAGAGACTGGGCGATGATTCGGGCGGTTTACAGCATGCTTTATTCATTCTTATTTATAACTATCACTGCAGTCAGTATAAAGTAGCGAGCACCATGGGAGACCCAAGTGAAGTTATTTATAAAGAGATGGAACATTAAAGAAACAGGGATATGATCATTCAATCCTTATGTTAATAGACCTATTAAAGTCAATGGGACTATCCATGCAAACTCTATGGCCTCATTCACCAGTACATTTAAACATGCTTAACTTTAAGCATCTGTGTATTCTGACCCAAGGCAATGAAAGTGAGTAATCCTATTGACTTTCAGGTTTTTAAATGCTTTGCTGAACTGGGGCCTGTTTGTTATGTGGTAATTGTTATGCAAATATTTAGTCTGAATTTACACATGCTTACTCATGCATGTAGCGTTTCTCACATGTTTAGTCTGCCTGATTTCAATGGGTCTCACATGAGTAAAGTTTTGTATCACAAGCATTTGCTGATCAAAAATTTTCAAATGACATATTTTTCTTTTGGAAAATAGGTTTCCATCAAAATTTTCCACAGGAAATTATCACTTTTGTCAGAATTTTCCATTGGAAAATTGAGTCAACTTTAATGTCTGCAGCTACCTCAGCTGTTGCAATGCCTCATTGAAGTTGTAGTTCCAGGTCCCTTGTGTCTCTAATTTCCCCTGTCCTCCCCAGCCTGACTACATTGCCTATAATAAACTATGGCCGCTTCCTCTTGGTGTGCCACCACAGGGAATCAAGTCAACAAACAAATTAAATGTTTAGATTCAGGAATATTGAAATATTTTCTTTTGATTGAAAATGTCAGTTTTTCATTTCAACATTTGAACTGAATTTTTCTCAGTCTTCTGTTCCATAAAAAGGGTCAATATTTTTCAATATTCATCCTTCTGGCAGGGTCAGCTCTAGTTTGTAGGATTGAACAATTAGGCTGTAACATGTGATCACAAAGTGCGGGCACTAAAAGTTAGCGATCCAGAGCTATGTAAAGACCTTGTGAATTTCCCATGCTGTCTGTGAGAGCATGGTTTGAAACCTGAGACATTACTGATACTTGAGGACTACCTGATGCATTAAAAGTTATGACAAAATGATTATTTAAACTGAATATTAATTTTTGAAGTGACATAAGAGCTTGATTTCAATTCTAGATTAATCACTATTTATTCTCAGTGTATCATTAAAAACTTTGCAGAACAAATCAGCTGCAAAGGGCAGGAAAAATTCATCCAGGATGAAATTCAATCCTCTACAGAGGTCTCGTGGACAACCTATCCATAATCAAAGGATAGGACTTTGGTGATGGCTAGGTCTTGTACTGGCCCTGCACAGAGACGTTAATTTCACCCCCAAAGAGCAAAATTATTTTTAAAGTGACACTATCAAAATAAAAAAAAATGTTTAAAATATGTACACCTATATAAATGCATACATGCCGTATTATGTTATTCATACCAGCTTTGGATTATTTATGTGGAAAGAATAACAAAACTAATGAACTTTTCAGCATTTGTGCTGTTTATTACCCTTTTGCATTTTATTCTACTCAGATAATGTAATTATTTGCAACAGGTTAATTTTTGTTCTAATTTTCTGTTCAGTTTCAATATTTAGTACTAGGAAAGTCCTTAGTCAAAAGAATACAACCACCCTTTGTAGAAGAAGGGACACAATGATCTAGAAAGTATTTTTAAACTCTAGCTACTATAATGCTAAAGCATTTCTTAAAGTTTCTTCTCCTAAAGGGAATTGCATGGACAGACCTAGAAATCAAAGTTCTCTACGACAAATAAAATAATAAATGTGGTATTGAATCAGAAGCAGCAGTGCAGCTCCATTTTTTCTAAACCTGACTTACAGGACAATCTCAATGGGTAAGAAGGTCGGTGTCCATTCTGTCCTTTGTCTCTGTGCTGAAACTCTAGTTTTGTGAAAGAATAGTAGTTTACAGCGAGTGCTTTCATCCAAGGATTTCAACATGCTTTACACACAGTAATTAATTAATCTTCACAATATCCTTAAGCATGAGGAAAGCATTATTGGATCCATTTTACAGATAGGGAAATAGAGGTTAAGTGATGTGCCCAAGGTCACACAGTGAAGATGGAGGAGCCAGAAATTACTAGCTTTCTCTCTAGTGCTTTAACCAGAAATCAAGACTCTGACTTGAACTGAAACCACTGATTCATAATCAAATTTCAGTTCACTAGGTCTTATTAACCACACACACACTCAGTCACTATTATTGATAACTGATGTCAATAATAATAATTAATGCACTTTCATTAGGCCTGATCCAAGCTCATTGACGTCAGTCTGAGTCTTTCCTTTGATTTCAGTGGGATTTGGAATAGGTGCATTAGGCCAGATTTTTAAAGATGTTTAGATGCTTATTTTGAAGATCCCAGTAGAAGCCTGTCTGCCTCTTTAGGAACCTAAATAATTTTAAAAATCTGGTCCATTGTAAATGATAAATCAAGTGTGGTCTGATCAATTGAGGGTAACTGACATATTTGTCGTAGTTAACCTAGCAATAGATTGGTTCAAATCTGATTTATTTGGATCTATGGTCTATCATGCATAATTAGAACAAGTTCCAGGATAGAAATAAAATCATAATCTCACAGATTTTAAACAGAAAAACACTAAATTTTCAAATAGTGGCTGACCATTATTATTAATTAATTATTTGAACTTCTCTAGCAAATGATAACATCTAATGCTGACCATTATGAATACTCTACATCTTTGTGCTTACAATGACTGAGGCCTGGTCTACACTACGCGTTTAAACCGATTTTAGCAGCGTTAAACCAATTTAACGCCGCACCCGTCCACACTACGAGGCCCTTTATATCGATATAAAGGGCTCTTTAAACCGGTTTCTGTACTCCTCCCCAACGAGAGGAGTAGCGCTAATATCGGTATTACCATATCGGATTAGGGTTAGAGTGGCCGCAAATCTACGGTATTGGCCTCTGGGCGGTATCCCACAGTGCACCACTGTGACCGCTCTGGACAGCAATCTGAACTCGGATGCACTGGCCAGGTACACAGGAAAAGCCCCACGAACTTTTGAAATTCATTTCCTGCTTGCCCAGCATGGAGAGCTCATCAGCACAGGTGACCACGCACAGCTCATCTGCACAGGTAACAATGCAGTCTCCTGAGAATCGAAAAAGAGCCCCAGCATGGACTACACGGGAGGTACTGGATCTGATCGCTATATGGGGAGATTATTCAGTGCTAACAGAACTGCGTTCCAAAAGATGAAATGAAAAAGTATTTGAAAGAATTTCCAAGGCTATGATGGAAAAAGGCCATAGCAGGGACTCAGTGCAGTGCAGAGTGAAAGTTAAGGAGCTCAGACAAGCCTACCAGAAAACCAAAGAAGCAAACAGAAGGTCCGGTGCAGGGCCAAAAACATGCCGCTTCTACGCTGAGCTGCATGCAATTTTAGGGGGCTGCGCCACAACTACCCCACCCCTGTCCGTGGATTGCGAGGTGGCGGTTGTAATCTCTGCCATGGCTGAGGATTATGCGGACGGGGAAGATGAGGAGGAGGAAGAGGAGGACGACCTTGCAGAGAGCACACAGCACTCCATTAGCCCCAACAGCCAGGAGCTTTTTCTGACCCAGACGGAATTACTCTCCCAGCCCTCCCAAGCCACTATCCCAGACAATGAAGCCATGGAAGGGACCTCTGGTGAGTGTACCTTTGTAAATATCAAACATTGTTTTTTAAGCAAGCGTTTTTTAATGATTGATTTGCCCTGAGGACTTGGGATGCATTCGCAGCCAGTAAAGTTACTTAGAAAAGTTTGTTAACATGTCTGGGGATTGAGCGGAAATCCTCCAGGGACATCTCCATGAAGCGCTCCTGGAGGTACTCCAAAAGCCTTTGCAGAAGGTTTCTGGGCAAGGCAGCCTTGTTCCGTCCACCATGGTAGGACACTTTACCACACCAGGCATGTAGCAAGTAATCAGGTATCATTGCATGGCAAAGCATAGCTGCGTATGGTCCTGGTGATTGCTGGCATTCAAGAAACATCCGTTCTTTATCTCACTGTGTTATCCTCAGCAGAGTGATATCGTTCAGGGTAACCTGGTTGAAAATCAGGAATTTAATTAAGGGGACAGAGATGGCCATTTTCCTACTGGGTTCGTGGACTGCAGCAGCTTAAAAAAATCCTTTCTTGCATGTAGCCAAGCCGGGGGAGGGGAGGAGTGAAATACCGATGAGCTTTTTCGCGTTTGGTTAGCAGGGATCTTCCCAGCTAACAGCCATGGGGCGGGGGGCAAAGGGGGTGATTAGCAGTGAGCTTTCATGGTACCAGCCATGCGGTGGGGGGAGGGGTAAAGCACTGCAGAAGCCGAAAGACAGTGGCTTACCATGGCCGCATGCAAGCTGAATTCTGATGCCCAGACCTGTGTCTGTGAGATCTATAACACCAGAGACGCAAGCACTCAATATTAAGATGCAAAATGCGACCTTGTAGTGAAATCACATGTGCTATGTAAGGTGAATAGTACTGTTCCCTGTGAAAGAGTATAAACATTGTTCTGTAAAATGTATCTTTTTAAAATACTTCTCTCCCTTTTTTCCCTCCCTCATGCAGCTGCAAATTTTTCAAGCCTCCCTACTCCATCCCAAACGCTAGCTCAGATAAGGCGGAGGAAAAAGAAGACGCGAGATGAAATGTTCTCGGATATAATGGAAGTAACCCGCAAGGAAAGAGCTTATCTGAATGAGTAGAAGGAGGTGGTATCAAATTACAGGAAAGATACCAGTGAATGTGAGGACAGGAGGGACACCCGAGATGAGAGGTGGCGTCAGGAAGATCAGAGGTGGCGGCAGGAAGATCAGCGGTGGTGGGATGCAACTCTGGGGCTGCTGAGTGATCAAACTGACATGCTCCGGCGTCTGGTGGAGCTTCAGGAATGGCAGCAGGATCACAGAGTGCCGCTGCAGCCCCTGTATAACCATCCTCACCCCTCACCATGTTCCACATCCTCCTCACCCAGACGTGTAAAAACGCGTGGGGGGAGGCTCCGTGCACCCACCCACTCCATCCCCGTGGACAGCCCAACCAAAAGGCTGTCATTACTGTGAAATTTTTTTAGTGGCCTTTTCCTTCCCTCCTATCCTCCTCCCAAACCACACCCGGGCTACCTTCTCAGTTCTCTCCCTCTTTTTATAATGAATTAATAAAGAATACATGATTTTTAAACGATACTGACTTTATTTCCTTAAGCAAGCTATAATCGAAGGGGGAGGGTGGGTTGCTTACAGGGAATGAGTCAATCAAGGGGGGTGGGGGCTCATCAAGGGGAAACAAACACAGCAGTCACACCCTACCCTGGCCAGTGATGAAGCTCGTTTTCAAAGCTTCTCTGATGCGCACCGCTTCCTGGTGTGCTCTTCTAATCTCCCTGGTGTCTGGCTGTGTGTAATCAGCGGCCAGGTGATTTGAATCAGCCTCCCACCCCACCATAAATGTCTCCCCCTTACTCTCACAGAGATTGTGGAGAACACAGCAAGCAGCAATAACAAAGGGGACATTGGTTTGGCTGAGGTCTGAGTGAGTCAGTAATATGCGCCAGCGTACCTTTAAACGGCCAAAGGCACATTCTACCACCATTCTGCACTTGCTCAGTCTGTAGTTGAACAGCTCCTGACCACTGTCCAGGCTGCCTGTGTACGGCTTCATGAGCCATGGCATCAAGGGGTAGGCTGGGTCCCCCAGGATAACGACAGGCATTTCAACATCCCCAACTGTTATTTTCTGGTCTGGGAAGTAATTCCCTTGCTGCAGCCGTTTAAACAGAGTAGTGCTTTTGAAGACGCGAGCGTCATGAACCTTTCCCGGCCATCCCACGTGGATGTTGGTGAAATGTCCCTTGTGATCCACCAGTGCTTGCAGCACCATTGAAAAGTACCCCTTGCGGTTTACGTACTGGGTGCCCTGGTGCTCCGGTGCCAAGATAGGGACATGGGTTCCATCTATCGCCCCACCACAGTTAGGGAATCCCATTGCAGCAAAGCCATCCACTATGGCCTGCACATTTCCCAGAGTCACAACCTTTTGTAGCAGCAGCTTAATGATTGCTTTGGCTACTTGCATCACAGCAGCCCCCACAGTAGATTTTCCAACTCCAAATTGATTCCCGACTGACTGGTAGCTGTCTGGCGTTGCAAGCTTCCAGAGGGCTATTGCCACTTGCTTCTCCACTGTGAGGGCTGCTCTCATCTTGGTATTATGGCGTTTCAGGGCAGGTGAAAGTAAGTCACAAAGTTCCATGAAAGTGCCCTTCCGCATGCGAAAGTTTCGCAGCGACTGCGCATCGTCCCACACCTGCAAAACTATGCGGTCCCACCAGTCTGTGCTTGTTTCCCGGGCTCAAAATCGGAGTTCAATGGCTAGAACCTGCCCCATTACCATCAGGATCTCCAAAGCGCAGGGCCCCGCGGTTTGAGAGAATTCAGTGTCCATGTCCTCATCACTCTCATCGCCACGCTGCCGTAGCCGCCTCCTCCTCGCCTGGCTTTGCAGGTCCTGGTTCAGCATAGACTGCACGAAAATGTGCGAGGTGTTTAAAACGTCCACGATTGCGGTATTGAGCTGAGCAGGGTCCATGCTTGCTGTGCTATGGCGTCTGCACAGTTCACTCAGGAAAAAAGGCGAGAAACGGTTGTCTGCTGCTTTCACGGAGGGAGGGTTGAGGCTGTACCCAGAACCACCCGCGACAATGATTTTTGCCCTATCAGGCACTGGGATCTCAACTCAGAATTCCAAGGGGTGGGGGAGACTGCAGGAACTATGGGATAGCTACGGGATAGCTACCCACAGTGCAACGCTCCGGAAATCAACGCTAGCCTCGGACCATGGACGCACACCACCGAATTACTGTGCGTTGTGTGGCCGCGTGCACTCGACTTTATACAATCTGTTTTACAAAACTGGTTTCTGTAAAATCGGAATAATCCTGTAGTGTAGACGTACCCTGAGTGTGCACATAGAAATACCCATTTGTGTGCACAAATGCAAGATTTATGCATGATAATGTTGCATATGCATTTTGAAAAATGTCTAGCTTACTGCCACCTCTCCCCCTCCCCTTCATATGCATAGGATTGTATCCTGTAGGATTAAAAACAAAACTGTAGTGCACGTGTAAAATCATTTACCTGGGTCATTTGTGGAATTTTTAAACTCCTCTGATTAGCATCATAAGTTGTTTTTGATGGTTAAACATATGTAAAAGTGCCATGCACCATAATTTACAACTATGGTTTTGAGTTGTAGGTCATAATCTGCATATATACACTCTTGGGAATGTGCCGGTTTTGTGTCCTCTGGTTCTGGCCAGGTTCACTGGAATTTGGATGGGACATCACTCAGACGATATATGCACCAAAGCATCTTATGAATATGGCCTGAGATCTCCATTTGTAACAGAACATGAAACTAGGTGAGTTTTGCATGTGAACATTTCACTCAACATGTGTGAAAAGCCAGGAGAAGGGAATCATTATACAAAGCATTGAAAATAAATAAATAGATTGCTCACCCTTCAATGCATTCACTAGATTTATCATATTGCCTGTGGAGAATGACATAGGGATAAATTGTTGGATGGCTTTGACATACAGCTCCTATACCCCATTCATCATGGTTATATCAGTTAAATGGTCATGTCAAAGTGGCACATTCAGGGTGCAGCTGTGTGGATTTGAACTCCAGCATCCGCTTGTCAAGGT
The DNA here is from genome assembly GCF_020497125.1 of Mauremys mutica. Taxonomy (NCBI): domain Eukaryota; kingdom Metazoa; phylum Chordata; order Testudines; family Geoemydidae; genus Mauremys; species Mauremys mutica. The sequence continues at coordinate 154,469,381 of NC_059073.1, forward strand.
ATTTTTTTAAAAGGAAAGAACACCAGGTGAGCTATAAGGTGGTCAGGTCAAATGTTCCACTTTAACTGTGCTGAAGAACCTGATCACTATGTCTTGCAGAGTTTTATGTGATGGACAAGTAGAGGCCGTAGTTGGCTATTTCTGACTAGGGGAATGAAAACTCTCATACTCCATAAGTGAAAAGGTTTTGCTTGTTTGCAACATGTTTTCCACCATACTTTGATGTAATTTAAAAGGTTTCTTCTAAGTACGGTAGCTTGTGACATCTGACAATCAATCCATCTCCTTGCCTATTGCATAGACAGAGAGAGTGTGCCACTCAACAGAGGATGTCTGCTGATCTGTATTCCATCCCATCCATCCCATTTAAAGGTGTGATGGAGATGGATAAGAGGCTTGGTACTGGATAATGAGCATTTCACTTCTGGATCACCAATTCAAATGTGAACAACATGAATGGTGACTGAGGCCTGGTCTACACTACGCGTTTAAACTGAATTTAGCAGCATTAAACCGAATTAACCCTGCACTCGTCCACACAATGAAGCCCTTTATATCGATATGAAGTGCTCTTAAAACCGATTTCTGTACTCCTCCCCGACGAGGGGAGTAGCGCTGAAATCGGTATTGCCATGTCTGATTAGGGTTAGTGTGGCTGCAATTTGACGGTATTGGCCTCCGGGCGGTATCCCACAGTGCACCATTGTGACCGCTCTGGAAAGCAATCTGAACTCAGATGCACTGGCCAGGTAGACAGGAAAAGCCCCGCGAACTTTTGAATTTCATTTCCTGTTTGCCCAGCGTGGAACTCTGATCAATACGGGTGGCGATGCAGCCCCAAATCCAAAAAGAGCTCCAGCATCGACCGTACGGGAGATACAGGATCTGATCGCTGTATGGGGAGACAAATCTGTTCTATCAGAGATCCGTTACAGAAGACGAAATGCCAAAGCATTTGAAAAAATCTCCAGGCTATGATAGAGTCCACAGCAGGGACTCAGCACAGTGCTGCGTGACAGGCGCAACGGAAAGCCAAAGAATCAAATGGACGCTCATGGAGGGAGGGAGGGGGGACTGAGGACTCCAGCTATCCCACAGTCCCCGCAGTCTCCAAAAAGCATTTGCATTCTTAGCTGAGCTCCCAATGCCTGAAGGGTCAAAAACATTGTCCCGGGTGTTTCAGGGTATATCTCGTCAATTTACACCCCACCTCCCCCCGTGAAAGAAAAGGTTTCTCACCTTTTTTCAATGTCACCATATGTCTACTGCATGCTGCTGGTAGATGTGGTGCTGCGGCGCTGAACAGCCGCATCCCCTCCCCTTCCTTTCCTGATGGCAGATGGTGCAAAATGGTGGAAAACCGTCCTCATCATCCTGTGAGTGCTCCTGGCTGGCCTCGGTGAGGTCAGCCAGGGGCACCTGGGCAACAATGGGAATGACTCCTGGTCATTCCCGGCAGACGGTGCAAAAGGATTGAAAACCGTCCTCATCATAGCAACTGGGGGTTGAGCTCCATCAGCCCCCCCCTTTCATGTCTAATGAAGATTCTGTACTGCCTGGACTCTCACAGCAGCGGGAGGCTGCCTCCCCCTCATTTTATCTCACTAAAAAGTCAGTGTTTCTTATTCCTGCATTCTTTATTACTTCATCATACAAATGGGGGGGACACTGCCACGGTAGCCCAGGAGGGTTGGGGAAGTAGGGAAGCAACGGGTGGGGTTGTTGCAGGGGCACCCCCTAGAATGGCATAATCATTTCTGCGGGATCTCTGGGGCTTTGACCCGGAGCGGTCTGGTTCTCCAGTGCTCTCTGGTTCTCCAGTACACTTGCCCCATATTCTAGGCAAGACTGACTCTATTTTTAGACAAAACATAAAGAAGGGAATGACCTGGGGAATCATTCCCATTTTTGTCCATGCACCCCCAGCCGACCTCAGCAAGGCCAGCCAGGAGCACCCATGACAGCAGCAGACGGTACAAAAGGACTGATAACCTTCATCACCAATTTCCAATTGCAGACGGTGCTATAGCTGGTAACCATCTCTTTAACCTTGCAAAGGCAAATTAATGCTGCTGTGTAGCACTGCAGTACCGCGTCTGTCAGCAGCATACAGTACACATACGTTGACGTGACAAAAGGCTAAACGGGCTGCATGGTTGCCATGCTATGGCGTCTCCCAGGGCAATCCAGGGGAAAAGGGTGCGGAATGATTGTCTGCCATTGCTGTCACGGAGGAAGGATTGAGTGACGACATTTACCCAGAATCACCCGCGACACTTTTTTTGCATTGTGATCTCAACCCAGAATTCCAATGGGCGGGGGAGACTGCGGGAACTATGGGATAGCTACCCACAGTGCAACGCTCCAGAAATCAATGCTAGCCTCGGTACATGGATGCACACCATCGAATTAATGTGCTTAGTGTGGCCGCATGCAGTCGACTGTATACAATGTTTTAAAAAAACGGTTTATGTAAAATCGGAATAATCCCGTAGTGTAGACATACCCTGAATGTTGTTACCATCTCATGATTAGTGGTTTATGTGACATGAGCTGGTGATCTCACTCCAGTTCCATCCCAGAAAATATTCTCACAGTTGATGCTAGCCTCCTTGGCAATATCACTGTGGGCACAATCTCAGAATCCTATTTCTTGAAGCATTTTGAGACTCCTACAAGATATTACACTTGGCCCTTCAGATGTATGTGTTCTTGTCAAATGATGTCGCTGTGTTTCCCAACTCCACATAATTCTTCTCCTTGCTCAGCCCCTACAACATTGCTGGTACTGAGTCCAGACTGGAAATGCTGCCCTCTGCACATATGATTTTGATGTGGTATCATATTTATATAATTATTTTTTCCTTAAAGCAGATCAATCTTTCTCTCTGCTTCTGTTTAAAATAAAACTCCCACGCTAATGATATTTGTTTTCTTTTAGAGATACTGCACTTGATAATGGTACAGAGATACCTATTTTATCCCATGTTTCTTTGCTATAACATGTTACCATTAACAGTACACAGTTGTGGTGGCTGTCTTCTTTAGTTTCTTGTACTGTGACACCGATTTGAGGGGTAGGTGATGGTGTTAGGTAAAAAGCAAGTCCTTACTCACCTCTCCAGCACCCGAGTTCGTGCGGAGTTGGTATGGGGCTCACAATCTGTCAGAGACCAGACAACACTTCGTTGATCAACGGGCTCACACTTATCCTTAGCTTAAAAGACTTCGGAGTAAGTGTGGCAAGTTTATTAGGGTTGAGCATCAATATTTATACACAGAAGTAAACAAAGTGATTAACAGATCATAATGGTCATGCATAATCAATCAAGATTCTACAGGATAAAACAGGATAAAATGTAAATTAGAAAAGACAAAGGGGGAGATGGCTATTTAAGGGGAGGGGGGGTGTCATGAGTAGTTCGCAGGTCAGAGCTTTGATTAAAAGTTTCAGACAGAGACATCAAGTCTGAGTTAAGTTTCAGTTCATCAAAAGTTCAGACTCAACATTCCTCCATTTGTAGCTTTGGGATAACTATTTACCAAAAGCTACACCCCATTTTAAGGAGCCAAGGGCCGCTTGGCAATTTCAGCCTGGGCCAACTCGAAGAGAGTAAGGCCTTTGGCTGAAGTAGGAAAAGAATAAACTGACCCACATGAGTTTATGAGGGAGGGGACACACTGAATACAGCAACACAGTATTATAAGGATTACTATGGCCCCAACAATACCCACCAAGAGTTTTTTAACCCACCCAAATTCAGGCAGCCAATTTCATAAGGCTTCCCACCAATCATAAGGTGGCTGGCCAGAGGAGTAGTTCTTAGCCATTTTTCTTAGATGTTTGGTACGTTGAAAGGTGTCAGGGTAGGTGTCATTTACAAAAACACAGCATTTTTCATTTATGAGGGCGCAAGTTTCTTCCTGGGCTGCTAACATTATGTTTAAAGCCATTCGGTTTTGCAAAGCTAACTGGTGCAGTTGGGACATTTTCCCGGCCTGATTTTCAAATAGGGTCGCAGTTTTATTGGTTAAAGATTCTAGTAGTCCCTGTAGACGGATGACACCACCCCTCAAGCTAATAAGACCAGCCCACCGCTGCCACGACAAACCATCACGGATATTAATATCTCTGAAGGTTTCACGGATGTTACGAACGTGGGGAAAATGGGGGAGGGTGAGGGAGATGCGAGAAGGCGGTGTGAGCCATGCTAAATAACATGACCCTGCCCAATTAGGGGAGAGAAAGTAATAAGCTTTGGGCCCGCACACCCAGTATGTTTCATACATTGCGTTTCGGGTATTTCATTTCTTAAAGTAGGAGGTAACCCACCACCCGTTGGACCACTGTTCCCCTGGTAACGCAGAGGGGTCGTTGTGCGAACCGCAGAGGCACGATTTGGTAGTGGTGTTTTTAAAGTGCAGTGTAGTACTGCTTGAGCAGTTGTAGAAGGCAATCGTATATCCCTTAACAATTAGTTGGACACCCTTGTGATCTGAGCAGGGCTTTTTAAAAGCTGACTCGGAAGGCTTGCCCACCCATGAAAAAGTTGGATCGGGGTGAGGGATTTACATATGGGATAAGTGGGATGCGCAAGGCTTGAAGCCAAGATTTTTACTAAAGGCGGTGCCATTAAAATACATGTTGCATTTACTGGTTTCCACAAAAGTTGACCCCTTTTCTTTAACAAAACACAGTGATCCTGTCTGATTTGTTACCCTGAGATATTTGTTAATTGGCACTCCTGTTTTGTCCCATGTAAGATTGTGTTGGACTGGATCTTTTATTCTAGCCGGTGGCATCCAAGTCATATTAGCAGTGGTCAGGGGAATGGGTGTGAAGGGGAGTCCCTGTTCTGCATTTACTGGAAATTGAGTACATACCCAGCAATTACTTCTATTTTCTAAAATACGAGTTTTAACCTCGTGGGAATATCTAATAAAAGCATTATCTTCATAAGCAGAAAATAATCTAAAAAGGCATAATAAAAAACATACAGTTGTCAGAATAAAAGGTCCTTTCATTTTTTTCGAGTCAATTTAAGTCTGATGTCTGAACGAGGTAAGCTGGTCCACTGGTCAGAGGCAGTGTCCTTAGTGGTGGCAAGAGCTGCTGGTCCGTCACTGTGGTCCACTACGGCTGGCTTGACGTGGGAGTGGTGGATCCAGGATTTGCGTCCTTTCAGGAACACTGCAGTTTGGGTTGTTAAAAGAACCTGGTGGGGTCCAGTAAACCTCGGCTGGAGGGTGTCGCCACGAACGAACTTTTTGGCCCAGACGAAGTCCCCTGTTGGAACGGGTGGATCTGTTCTTCTAGTGGCACGGTCTGGGAAAACTGCGAGGCTTTCCAAAGGGTACGGAGGCGAGCCTGTAGGGAGAGAAACTGGCACGCAGTCATATGATCCCCTCCCAATAGTGAAACATCAGCACGTGGTAGCGCCCCGCCTTTGAAAGGGGGGTGTCCATAGAGCAGTTCAAAGGGGGATAATTCCCATACGCGGGTTGGGCGAGTACGAAGGTGAAACAGGACCAAGGGAAGTACCTGAGGCCACTTTAACCCTGTTTTCTGACAGTATTTAGCCAATGTGAGCTTAAGCTCCCTATTTATACGCTCAACTTTTTCGCTAGACTGGGGGTGGTAGGGTGTATGAAAGGAGTGTGAAATGCCCAGTCCTTGTTCTAAACGGCCAAGGACATTACCAGTAAAGTGGGGTCCGTGATCTGAGTCAAGCACAAGAGGGATGCCAAAACGGGGTACAATGTCTCTAAGGAGAATCTTTGCCACTGTGCAGCAGTACAATTAGCAGTAGGAAAAGCTTTGACCCATGAAGTCAGAGGGCAAACCAAAACAAGGAGGTGCTTTTTTCCAAAAGCCTTTGGCATATTTGCAAAGTTAATTTGAGGATGTTGAAATGGAGCAGCAGGCGGAGGTCTTTCACCCTTAATTTTGTTAAGAGGCGGAGCAGGTCCATTACGCTGACATGTGCTGCATGCTTTCACTATTGACAGGCAGTAGGGTTGAATGCCTGGAGCATACCAAAAGCGAGCGATGGTGTCCACAAGGGTGTGCGTGCCGTAGTGACCCCCCTTATTATGGTGCCAGCGAACTGCCACGGGGTATGTGGAGCGAGGGAGGCAGGCTCGGCCATCCGGCATAAGCCAGGTCCCTTTGACCAGAGTGGCTCCGAGGCTCTTTCACGACTGTAATTCAGCAGCGGGTACTGGTACGGGGTAAAAGCATACTTGCTATCAGTAAAAATGGTAACGGTCTTACCAGCGGCCAACTGGCAAGCTCGGGCCAGGGCATAGAGTTCGGCGGCTTGGGCTCCCCAGTTGCCTGGCAGTGAGGCGGCCTCTTGAATGTCCCATTCAGAGGTGACTGCATAACCGGTGAAACGCTTGCCATCAACATAGAAGGAGCTTCCGTCCGAGAAGAGGATGCAATCAGGGTTGTCCAGTGGCACGTTAAACAGGTTGTTCCTTATCTGTAAGATGCTATGAACTACTTTCACACAGTTGTGTTGATCCTGGAGGACTGGCAGGTCAGGAAGCAAGGTAGCTGGATTAAGGGGCCCACACCTTTTAAAAATTAGATTAGTGTTTTCTAGGAGTTCGGCCTTTAGCTGCTGCTGACGATGGGCCGAAAAGACTTGGGTTGTGCCCCTACGCAGAAGGGCTGACAAGGCATGAGAGGTCCAAACCGTGGTAAAATGACCCAGGATCAGGCTCTTTGCCTTTGTGATCAGCAGGGCAGCTGCTGCCAGAGTCCGGGTGCAAGATGGGGTTCCCTGAGCGACAGGGTCGATCTGCTGAGAGTAAAAAGCAAGCAGGAAATTGCTGGGTAAGGATGCCACTAGCAATTCCGCCCCTCTCGTGGACAAAAATGTGAAAGGGTTTGCTGTAATTGGGGGGGCGGAGAGACATGGAGGAGGCCACACTGTCCTTGAGTAACTGAAAGGCTTGGATCGTGTCTGGGGACCACTGCAAAGGGTCAGGAGCAAGGTTAGCAGTGAGTCGGTGGAGCGGTTTGCTTAACTCCCCGCAGGACGGCAACCAGGGGCGACAGAAGCCAATTAATCCTAAGAAACCTCGAAGTTGCTTCTTGGTGTTTGGCAGAGGGCAGTTTTGGATAGTCTTTATGCGGACTGGGTCCATTTGTTTCCCCTTTGGGGTTAACAGGAAGCCCAGATATCGGACCTTCTGTGAGACCCACTGAATCTTGTTAGGGTCTACCTTGTGGCCTCTGGTGTGTAGGTATAATAAAAGTGCCTTACCATCGATGCGGAGGGCGGCTTTTTCGCGGTTACCTAGTAGGATGTCATCTACGTATAGGACTAACGTGGATCCCTGCGGACTGGTGAAGCTTTCCAAATCGTGGCGGAGGCATTGGCTGAAAATCGTGGGGCTGTCTCTGTAGCCTTGAGGAAGTCGTTGCCAGACATAACTTTGTCCCTCCCAGGTGAAACCAAAGAGATATTGAGAGTCTGGGTGCACAGGAATGCTGAAAAAGGCTGATTTTAAGTTAATAACAGTGAACCATTCAGCATTCCAGGGGATTTGGCTGATGATAGTAGCTGGATCAGGAACTACTGCATGAAGAGGGACCACATACTGATTAATAACCCGTAGATTCTGTACAAAGCGCCAACGAATAGGGTCTCCGTCCTTTTTAGGATGCTTTTTGACAGGCAGTATAGGGGTATTACAGGGAGTGCGCTGAGGGCGGACTAACTTTTGTGCAATGAATCCCTCGATAATGGGGCGGATGCCCTCCCGGGCTTCCAGCGACAGGGGGTATTGGGGGACTGACGGGGGGGTTAAGGAGGGCTTCACTTGAATCCTTACTGGCTCTGCCGAAAGGAGCAGGCCAACATCAGTGTCAGAAATTCCCCAGAGGGTTGAAGGCAAGTCAGTGAGGTCAGGGGAGAGAGAGCGGGGGGTTTCCCAATTACCCTGAGTTGGGGCCGAATCTCCTAACACTGTCATTAATAATCCTACCCCTTCAGGAGTGCAGGTTAAAATAGCCTCAAGCTTACAGAGTAAATCCCGGCCCATTAAAGGGAACGGACAAGCTGGGGAAAAAAGAAAACGGTGAGAAAAACATTTATCAGCATAAATAACATTTAGAGGCAAAGTGAGTCCCAGAGACTGTGGGTTGTCCTCCACCCCAGTTGCAGTTTTAACCTCAGAGGATAGCCAGGGAGAGGGGGCATGATTTAAAAGAGAGAAAGTAGCTCCAGTATCAATGAGGAAAGAGACAGGCAGTCCCTGGACTGAAAGGGTTAGACGAGGCTCTTTGCTGGGAGGGGAGAAAGTGAGGAAGGAGCCGGCTAAAGACATTAAGGAAATAAGACCATCACATTGTTTGCTTTCGCCCCCGGGGTACCGTCATTGAGAAGGCTGAGTTTTCTGCAGCTGCTGCTGTTGCCCGTAGTTGATCCAGGCCTGAGGAACGGGCTGGGCTGGTGGTGCAGTGTATTCGTCCCTGGTGTAAGTATCTGCGGATGCGACCGGACCCTCTGGGCGTCCCCAGGGGCATTCACGTTTAAAGTGACCGGGCTGTCCGCACTGAAAACAATTTCCTGGTGGCTGGGGTTGCCAGGACCCTCTTCCCCGAGCACCCTGAAATCCCCTGCCACGGCCATGGCTTCTGCCTCGAATACCACCGCAAAAAGCTAAAGCCATCAACTTATATTCTTCCTTTTTCTCTTTCTTTTTACTACTTTCCCTTTCTTTCTCCCATGCAAAACTCCTCCCGAGGTGTGCCCCTCCATTTCCTCCTTATCCCTCTGCAGAGATTCCAATCTGGAGTCCTGCAGATTCCCCTCTGTGCTCTGGAGAGAGCCCCCCTGCGGAGGAATAGGGGCAGGTGCAGTGGGGACCAACTGACGAGTTAAAATACGCCGTGGTTTACACCCTTTATCGAAATAACATGGAGGGGGTTCACTCTCGGGAGAATACCTGACTGCCATAATTTTTAAAGATTTCCACAGCTCTGCTGCTGTGTCCCAACAAAACCAGTAACATAACTGTCCCAGATGGTCTTTTTCGATCTGGCTCCTTACTCCTCTTAAGGCAGCCTGTTCGAAAGAGCCATACGAAGGCCACCTCATCTCCGGGTCGGCCAATACCGCGGTATACCCAGTTCAATTCCTTACACACAGTGTGTACAACTTCCTCCTAGACATTCCTGTCTGTACTGGGAGTTTTCCTTCATTCCATAACTTCTTTACAATCCCCAGCGGACTCTCAAGAGGCACGCTAGTCCCTTGACCCATGGTGTCTGACAGGAGCCCTCCAACTGGCGTTTATCCTGCTGTCCAGTACACGACCCCTCAATATTGAATTGGCTGGGAGAAATCTCCCGTGGCGCCTGCCAATTCGTATATGAGTGGTCTGACCACTGGACAGAGGCACCGCACCAGAAGGAAATCCCGGACGAGCCCCCAAATTGTTAGGTAAAAAGCAAGTCCTTACTCACCTCTCCAGCACCCGAGTTCGTGCAGAGTTGGTATGGGGCTCACAATCTGTCAGAGACCAGACAACACTTCGTTGATCAACGGGCTCACACTTATCCTTAGCTTAAAAGGCTTCGGAGTAAGTGTGGCAAGTTTATTAGGGTTGAGCATCAATATTTATACACAGAAGTAAACAAAGTGATTAACAGATCATAATGGTCATGCATAATCAATCAAGATTCTACAGGATAAAACAGGTTAAAATGTAAATTAGAAAAGACAAAGGGGGAGATGGCTACTTAAGGGGAGGGGGGGTGTCATGAGTAGTTCGCAGGTCAGAGCTTTGATTAAAAGTTTCAGACAGAGACATCAAGTCTGAGTTAAGTTTCAGTTCATCAAAAGTTCAGACTCAACAATGGGAGTAGCGGTGATGTTCTTATTCATACTCCAACATCTCTACCACATGAGAATCATCACTGACCTCATTTAAATGTGCAAGCTACCTCATCTCCCAATACACTTCCTCTTTCCACTCTTGAACAACAGGAATGGGCAGAAGAGAGGACAGTTGTGTTATGATCAAAATATTTTCACAATGATTTATTTGTATTGCAATAGCATCCTAGGGATCCACTGAGGGTCAGAACTCCAATATGTTAGATGGTGTACAAAGTGAGATTCTCTGCCTCAATGAGCTGACAGCATGCATGAAATTGAGAAAGGGTATCATCTGGAAAGTAACGATATGAATGATAACAAAGAGTAATCAAAGATATTTTATAGTCAAAGGCTTGTTTCAGGAACAAACCAAGGGAAGAGAAGGATGAATCATTGCTAAGGGAAAAGGCAGGGCCGGTGCAATCACTAGGCAAACTAGGCAGCCGCCTAGGGTGGCAAGTGGTTGGGGGTGCCCAGGGCCGTCCTCAGGCATAGGCAGCTGGGTAGGACACCTGAAAATTCGGGGCACCACTGGGTCTTAGTGTCCAGCCTACTGGTTTTCCTATCCCTGTTCTGACCGTTCCTGCAGGCTTCGAGTCTTCCTGGGAAGGGGATCTAGTAGTTAAAAGAGAAAAAGTCTCCAGCCTGCCAGACCTATTAGCACAACACTGAAACTGTTAAAGATCCATTCAAGGGGTAATAAAGCCATTTAACAGGCATTTGCCAACCCCCAGGTATCTACAGTCAGTTTCTGAATGTACTGACAAAAACAGTTGTGCATGACTAAAATCACATCTCTAAAAAAAATCCTTGCATAGATTTTTAGATGCACAATCATCTTTAGCCATAAATGCTTGGATCTTCAGACATATGGTTTTTTAAATAAATTCTTCAAAAGACGACCTTTATCTAAAATACACATTTTAATTACTATAGTAAATAAACGTACTTCCAAAGTCTTCCTGTCCTTTCTGTCCATCCATTTCTTCCTTTGCCCCCATTGAAGGAAGCAACAGCCCTTTGCTTCCAGATAGCTGGACAAAGAGTTTCCCTTTCTTTACTTCTGACTATCTGATGAACTAGTTTTAAGCAAAATCAGTACCTTAGTAAGATATAAAATCCTTTGTTATGCCTAAAATCTTTGGAAACATTATTAAAGTTCATAAATATGTTCATTGTTATGGAGATCATACACAGTAAATTAGTGTTCCCTTTTTCTAAAAGCAATGAACATTGTTATGAACACACTAAACACACTAAACCTCTGTGACTGATTAATTTAAAATAATGTCTGTTTCAGTGAGTTAAATATGTAGTAATCTGGAATGATTATGAAGATTTCAGACTACATTTAAAATACAAAATCAGCTTAGAAATACTGATTAAGAAAATGTAAAACAGAGAAGAGCTGCATCATGTATTCCATAATATTTAATGTTGTATTCAGCAAGACAGCTGACTCACCCTTACTACAAAGTTTTTGCAAGTAAATGTCTGACAAACTTCAGGATATATCAAAAAACCTGTGACTGACATTTTTTATTCCCAAGTTTAGTGCTTTTAATTAGGTACCTTCTGCATGAGGGAGAGGGTACAGGGGTCTCTGTGGGGAGCTGTGACTCTCTGCCACTGTGAGGTAGGCCAGGCATATTCTTATTCTTTCTGCCTTGTCCCTCCACCCCCCTTGACCAGGCTGCAAGCTCAGGCATAGGGGAACCAGTTTAATAATCATAGAATATCTAGTCCTACCACCTGCTCAAAGCAGGACCAATCCCCAGGCAGATTTTTGCCCCAGATCTCTAAATGGCCCCCTCAAGGATTGAACTCACAACCCTGGGTTTAGCAGACCTATGCTCAAAGCACTGAGCCTATCCTGCCCCCTATGGGGCCCCATAAATCCTAAGGACGGCCCTGGGGGTGCCAAAAAGCAGTGCCCTGGCTTGGCAGGGAAGAGCCGTCTTCTGGAGGCACCGGAGAGCCAGAGCATCGGCTTGCGGGGGTGGTGAGCCCCAGCCATGGAGGACCCGGTGCGGCACTGTGGGGCAGGAGCCCTGCAAAGGCGGTGGCGCCACTAGCGGGGAGCAGCCATGACCCCCGCCCGTCCTGCCCAGGCTGAGGCCTGGCGCCCCCGCCAGGGGGCTCCTGCAGGCTGCAGCAGATGCATGTGGGCATAGCCCCCATGTGCCCCCCAGCCCTCCCCCCTCGCCACGCTTGGGCTCTGCAGCTCCCGGGCATGTGAGCCGCCACCGGGGCGCGGGGCCTTGAGCCTGCTCCGGGAGGGGCAGCGGTGGCTCACACTCCTGGGATATGGCGATGGGGGAGCCAGAGGAGTGCACAGGGGCCTCTGCCCACATGCATCTGCTGCAGGAGCCCCCAGGAGCCCCCAGAAGGCAGCTCCTCCCTGCAGAGCTGCTGCAGCGGCTCAACACTGGCAAAGCCAGTGAGTGGACTCAGAGCAGGGGCTGCTGGGGTGGGGAGGGCTCGCAGGGGAGCTGTGCACCCTCCGGGGAGTTCAGGGGGCAGGGAGGGGGGAACCTGGTCTGGGGAGCAGCCCCTGGGCAGGCTGGCCCCTGCGGTCTATAAAGGCTCGTTGGGATTTGCCCCTTGATGAATCGATGTTACGGGGCGGAGGAGGGGGAGGGCAAGAGGGAAGTTTCGCCTAGGGTGCAAAATATCCTTGCACTGGCCCTGGGAAAAGGGACCAATGGTTAGATTAAGTGTCTTGGTGCTCTTGGGTGACTTCAACTTTCCAGTTATTTATTAAGGAAAATGTGTACTGAAGCAAAAGTCCGTGGTACATATATTTTAAAAATGATAAAGGATACTTTCAAAACACTCAGAAGTTGAAAAAGAGACAAAGAGGAATGTCCATCAGAGATCTGATTCCAACAGAAATTATATTAATAAGTGGAGGACACCTGGCACTTGTGGTCATGAATTAACTGGGCTGAATATTGAGCTGGTACAACCCCTTTGAAGTCAATAGAGTAACATCAATACAGAATTTGGTCCACTGAGCTTAGCATAATAAAAGATGAAACCACGGGCAATGAAATAGTCCATGAAACCATGGTCCATCTAATAGTGTGATTAAGGGACAGTGAGTTAGGAATCCAGGACTGTATTCTAGACCTAAGTGAATCACTGATTTTTCTGGTTGGTCACAGTTCCAAAATATTGAAAAATTTGCAATTCAGGTTGAACCAACTCTGAAAAAATTCAGAATTTTTCAAGAATCAAAAAAGGCTATGTCAGGTCTATTCTGGAGTGAGGACATGAACCTGGATCTGCCACCTCCTGGTGAGTACTCGAGCCAATCGTCTGATGGTTGTGGGGGAGGGAGGGAAACCATCCTCCTTCTCTTCTGGCCATACTGTGAATGGTCAAAACAATTCATGTCAAATTTGCAAATATTTTTGGATTGACCATTCACAGTATGGCCAGAAGAGAAGGAGGATGGTTTCCCTCCCTCCCCCACAACCGTCAGACGATTGGCTGTCAAATAAAAAAGTCATCCAAAAACACTTGTCCATCTTTACTCTAGTCCCAACCCTTGCCACTAACTCAGTGTCTGATCTTGAGCAAGTAGCTTAACCTACTTAGAGTTCCATAACTTAACATTTTTTTCTGATGCTTAATTAATTTGGCCCCAAATGTTCAAAACTGAGTGCGTAAAGTTAAGATCTTAAATCCATATTTAAATATATATGAAATACAAATAGACTAATAAATGGATGGCAAACTCCAGGGTCTTCCATGTGATTTGTGGGAATAAGCACTGTTAAAAATCTGGCCATTTAGAATTAGGTGCCTAAATATTGAGTTAGGAACCTAACTTTAGGCCTCCAGGTTTAAAAATGTTTGCCTCAATATTTGTTAAGAGCAACTAGGATGAAAGTTGCTATATAATTGCCATTATTTTGTACATCATAAACTTCAAAAGAGTATGTTCTAACTGAAACACATACCACAGAGGGCCTAGAAATACAGGAACTCCTCACTTAAAGTCGTCCTGGTTAACATTGTTTTGATGTTAAGTTGCTGATCAATTGGAGAACATGCTCATTTAAAGTTGTGAAATGCTCCCTTCTAATGTCCTTTGGCAGCCTCCTGTTTTGTCCACTGCTTGCAGGAAGAGCAGCCCCTTGCAGCTAGCTGGTTAGGGCTTGGAACCAGAGTGGACCAGCAGCCCCCCTATCACCTCCCCCTATCAGCTCCCCACTCTCCTAAGTTCCCTGTGCAGCAGCTGTCCCTCCCCCCACTGCCATGTGCTGCTCCTGCCCTCAGCCTTGGATCTGCAACCAGAGACTCCTGCTTGCTGTACAGGGGGAAAGGGGGGTAATGTCAGGGTGTCTCCCCCTCCCCCCTGCTCCTGCACCCCAATTACCCCATCTTCCATAGAGCAGGGGGGAATACACAAGGGAGGGAGGGAGCTTCTAGGCAGTAGCTGCCCTCTCAGGTCTCAGCAAGTTGATTTAATTAACAAGGCAGTGTATTTAAACCTGGGGTCAGCTACTTAAAGGGAAAATGTGCATTTTTTCTCTCACACACAGGGTGTGAGTCACTGTCTGCCCTCCCTCCTTTCCTCCTGCCTTGTAGAGTGTTGTGAGAGTTAACCCTTGAGGGCTCAGTCAATTGCTAGTTCATTTAGCGGTAAATTGTTTAAAACTTATACTGCGTGTGTGTGTGTGTATATATATATACACTATATATATATAATATAGTCTTTTGGTGAAAAAGTTTCCCTGGAACTTAACCCACTCATTTACATTAATTCTTATGGAGAAATTGGATTTGCTTAAAGTCACATTTTTCAGGAACATAACTACAACGTTAAGTGAGGAGTTCCTGTAGGTGGTTAGAAATAGGGTGACCAGATGTCCCAATTTTATAGGAACAGTCCCGATTTTTGGGTCTTTTTCTCATATAGGCTCCTATTACCCCCCACTCCCTGTCCCAATTTTTCACATTTGCTGTCTGATCACCCTAGTTCGAAATTATAAAAATTGAAGAGATACATTGCAGCAAGGAGGTGACACCTTAAGACATAATACCAGCTGCCTGTTCTGGGAAATGTTCATAGCCTTGAGAATGTAGGTCAACAGCATAAATCTAGCTTTTCTCAGTAGTGTTCAAAAGTCATTAACATTTGATAGCTACCCAATGGCCTATATAAAATAAGATGGTGTCTCAGTCCAGTCCCCAGGGAACACATTTTCTCTATCAAAGACCACCACAACAACTGGTATCAAATGGCTCACTTCTCATTAGTCTCACCAATGTGGTTATGTGTCAAATGTATATGAAGTGTAATCAACGACCTGATATAGTGCCCCACTGAAGTCAGGGAGTCTTTTCATTTACTTTAATGGAGTTTAAATCAAGTCCTAAGGGCTTGATCCAAAGGTTACTTAAGTTGATGAGTCTCCCATTTACTTCAGTGGGAATTGGATTGGACCTTAAGAGCCAAGATCAAGGGGGAAAAAGGTTTGTGTTTTGTAACGTACCACATACACATATGAACTTTACCCTTAAACAGAAAGCAGAAGAGAAGCTATCTAAGGAACAATTATGTAACAAAATTAATGCAATCTAGAACAGAATCACTGTAAAGGTTTTATTTTGCAAAATTCTGAGCACTCTGTCCTTGATCCAGTAAAGTTTAAAGGTGCTTAAAGTTAAGTAGAAGGTGACTTCTGGGTACTCTTCTGGCTCTGTCAATCTGTTTCTTCACTTCAGCAGGTGGGTATTGTAGTTGTAAGAACGCTTGATAGAAATCTTGAAGGTGTTTGTCTCTGTCTGAGGGGTTGGAGCAAATGCTATTGCATCATAGAGCTTGGCTGTAGACAATGGATCAAGTGGTGTGGTATGGATGAAAGCTGGAGGCATGTAAGTAAGTATAGCGGTCAGAAGGTTTCCTTACCCATAACTATTTCACATTTGGGGACAATGTGCACCTTCAAATCAGCGGCACTGCTATGGGTACCTGCATGGCCCCACAGTATGCTACCATTATTATGGCTGACTTAGAACAACGCTTCCTCAGCTCTCGTCCCCTAATACCCCTACTCTATCTACTTGCGCTACATTGATGACATCTTCATCATCTGGACCCATGGAAAAGAAG
Source organism: Mauremys mutica (assembly GCF_020497125.1). Lineage (NCBI taxonomy): Eukaryota > Metazoa > Chordata > Testudines > Geoemydidae > Mauremys > Mauremys mutica. Next base: position 154,485,404 of record NC_059073.1, read on the forward strand.
CTCTTGAGGAATTCCATCATGATTTCAACAATTATAACATTCAAAAACCAATTGGAGAACACCTCAATCTCCCTGGTCACTCGATTACAGACTAAAAGTCGCAATATTACAACAAAAAAACTTCAAAAACAGACTCCAATGAGAGACTGCTGAATTGGAATTAATTTGCAAATTGGACACCATCAAACTAGGCTTGAATAAAGACTGGGAGTGGATGGGCCATTACACAAAGTAAAACTATTTCCCCATGCTTATTCCCCCTCCCCCAGACACACACACACAGTTCCTTACATCTCCTTGTCAATTGCTGGAAATGGGCCATTTTTATTAATACTACAAACACTTATTTTTCTCTCCTGCTGATAATAGCTCACCTTAACTGATCACTCTCCTTATAGTGTGTATGGTAACACCCATTGTTTCATGTTCTCTGTGTATATATATATCTCTTCCTACTGTATTTTCCACTACATGCATCCGATGAAGTGAGCTGTAGCCCATGAAAGCTTATGCTCAAATAAATTTGTTAGTCTCTAAGGTGCCACAAGTACTCCTGTTCTTTTTGCAGATACAGACTAACACAGCTGCTACTCTGAAACCTATAAGGCTAGGAAGCAAAGATTGTGCAAAGCTGATCCCCTTGTTTGATACTGTCAGCGTCTGAGCAAGTAGAGATGAATTTGGTTGACATGACAGTGGCCTACATTTTCAAAAGTAACTAGTGTCGAGAGCTTAGGGTGCCCAACTTCAGACATCTTAAAGGGGCCCCATTTTCAGAGGATGAGCACTCAGCACTTTATGAAAAATCAGGCCGCTTACAAGTGTCTCCAGTTGGACACCACCAAAAAAGGGAGACACCCAAAATCATTAGTCATTTTTTAAAATCTTGGTTAATGGGTCCTGCTCTGCCCTCAGTTGCAGGGGTATAACATCTATTGAGGCCAATGAGCACCACACCATTATTTGAAGGTAAAATTGTCCCCAATTTATCTGGATTTGGAGGCCAATTTTGAAGGCCATACTGAGGCAAAAACCTGCATTGATTCACGTACAGGTATTGCCTCTGTAAAGTCTTTTAGACTAGGTAATTTAACAAAATTCACATCTCAATGCTACACAGAAAATTAATCAAGGAGTTAGATATATATTTTCTGATGGTAAAATAAAAGAATGGCACACAGTGAGTCTGAAGATAGGACTCAAAAGCTACTATGAGTGAGACTATGGGTTATGAAAAAGGGTTAAGAGCAATGGTGGCTTTTCTTTTTTTTGGCCTGAAGAAATACTGCAATGGAAATGATAGTGGAACAATTTGGATGATCAATTGCTGTGGTTATGGCAAACAGCAGAGAAATTATCCAAGTCAAAATCAAATAAATGAGTGGATGGATAATATTAGGTAGGGTTTCTCATGCTTGCTGATGTAGAATGCGTGGAAAAGAGGTGAAACATCAGATCCTTTACAGCCTTATTATATACGAATCTGAGACCTCCTATGTCTTTGAAATTTGCCTATTACTTTGTTATAGATGCAGCACCGGAATCCTTTTAAGAAGATGCAATTCATCTGCGGGCAACACTGGGTCAGGATAATTAACTCATTTATTCATCTGATGCACACTGAATTATGTACCTGCTTTCTAAGGAGCTGCTTGCCCCTACTTAGTCTGTACTGTCCAGAGCCATATATTATTCTATTCCACATGCTCTGAAGTGAACTGCTGTTTAACTAAATGACTAAAGGCTGGGAATTACGAAGCAGCCATACAAATGATTCAGTGAATCAGGCTTAAAGAAGAATCCAAATGTAAGTCATTATATTTCTCAGCCATTAATCATCTCCACCTCTGACATTCCTGGGAATCTTTAGCATTAAAGCTGAGATTGTACCTAACAAATCCTGCCATCAGAAACTAACTAAATTATGACTTTCTTCATGATTTGGGTAAACCACAGAAAGGTTTAGCCATTTAAGATGGTGCCTATTTATATTACAAAATTTAAACAAATAAACCAAAATTCCTTTGTTTAAAATCCAGTTAATATAAGGGTGTTATGTGACAACAATAGACCTAACTACCACATCCTTTACCAATCCCAACAACTTGAAAACAAAGAAATTAATGGTTAAAGACATTATACATCTTACATTGCCCACATAATAAACAAACACATCGATTTAAATATGAAGAGATAAAGTATAAGGGAATGCATGTTGCATCACATCAATCTTAAGTCTGACCAGTGCATTAGTGAGTTATTTAGGCATTACTCTTGACTTGAGTGTCTACATTTTTAAAGGAGATACAATTAAATATTTAAATACTGATATTTTGCATTTGTCAAGTGACAATAGAATATTTTTGGTAAAGTACTTATAATTGCTGTTTCTTGAGAAAAATGTATATGTAATTTAAAAGAAAAATGTAATACTATTGATTATAGTAAAAATTTTGTACATATGTGCAGGGCCAGCTCTACAGTTTTCGCCACCCCAAGCAGCGCACCGAATTGCCGCCGCGGCAGGGGCAGTCCGTGTGCTGTTAGGGCAGCAGGCGCGTTTCCGCGGTGGCGGCAATTCGGCGGCAGCTTCTATGTTTAGCTGAAGCCGCCGCGGACAGCTAAACATAGAAGCTGCCACCGAATTGCCGCCACCACGGAAACGTGCCTGCTGCCCTAACAGCACACAGACTGCCCCCGCCGTCTGCGGCGGCAATTTCGCGCGCTGCTTGGGGGCAAAACATACAGACTGCCGCCCCTTGAAAATTGCCACCCCAAGCACCAGCTTGGAATCTGGTGCCTGGAGCCGGCCCTGCATATGTGGACTTAGATTAGAGACTGGTAATATCAATAATTTATATATATTTTTATGCTGTTTTTGCAAGGGTCTTTGTTATGTTTGTGTTGAGATTACTATTGAAATAATTGGATTGGGGGGATCAAAGTTGTTGTGTTGAGTGTGTTGTGTTTCTTTATATTTTATAGAAACAATATGTGTTTATTATGGCTCCAATTCAACAATAACTTTAAGCATGTGCTTAAGTTTAAGCATGTGAATAGCCACATTGCAAATGAAGCCAAACATATAAAAAGGTGACATTTTTCAAATATGGCTACAAATAAATGAACCAGCTGTACTCTGTTCAGTTATTTTATACCTACCCTAGTGTTTTGAGCCAAAACTTTAACTATCAGCATCCTTCTAATCTGTTTCTAGACAATACACAAGAGTAATTTCCTGCTCAGGCAAAATTGGTAGTTGTGTCCATTGCATTGAATATTCCCCTATAAAATTAAAAGAAAGAGATCCTTATGTGTCCTATTTCGGTCCTTATAGGACCTGATAGAATCAGTTGGAATTTTAGTATTGACTTCAATGGGAACACGATCAGACTCTATAAGTTGGTCCAATGGGAAGTATATAGCGAGTTCCTCCACTTCTCTCCTCCCAAAACTAGTGTGAGCTAAAATTAACCAGTTTAAACCAAGTGGTGGGAATATTAAATAACAATAGTTAAAAAGGGAGAAAAGAACAACCCCAGTTGAAGAACAACTTCCATAGTACTTACTCCAACACTCTATAGATTTTCTCCTTGTAGTGAAATGTTGTAATCCATCTTCTTTACTACTGTGTTTATTTGATACAGCCATGGATGTTTGTTACCTGGCACCGAAAAGAGGAACTGGCTTTCTCTTCAAAAAATATAGTCTTCTGCACAGGAAAACGTTAAGGCAGAAAAATTATTTAGAGATAAAAAAGACTCTTGGAAACTGTACATACTGACTGGGATATTCATTCCTATTCAGTATCTGAGGCATTGGAGTTAGATTACTTCTGTATGAAATATTTATATTTATGTCTCTGTCTGTTTGTTTTCACCTCTGCTGCATGTACTATAACAGTGTTTCCCAAACTTGGGATCCCGCTTGTTTAGGGAAAGTCCCTGGCGGACTAGGCCGGTTTGTTTACCTGCTGCATCTGTAGGTTCGGCCGATCGTGGCTCCCACTGGCCGCAGTTTGCCACTCCGGGCCAATGGGAGCTGCTGGAAGTGGCGACCAGTACGTCCCTCGGCCCGCGCTGCTTCCAGCAGCTCCCATTGGCCTGGAGTGGTGAACCGTGGCCAGTGGGAGCCACGATTGGCTGAACCTTTGGACGCGACAGGTAAACAAACCGGCCTGGCCCTCCGGGGGCTTTCCCTGAACAAGCAGTGTCCCAAGTTTGGGAAACACTGCACTATAAAATTGAAGGGACGTTTACTTTCTTGGTTGGTTTGCCTGCTCTGCTGCTGATTTTGAGAACTAAGATTGTCTCTCTCATTTCATTGATGCTGCACCGCTATTCTCTGTGAGAATCTGCTGGGGTTTCCAGAATTGTGTGTTACCCCTCTCAGTCTCAACAACACTTACAGAAGGTAAGTAGACTGCAGCCTGTTATCTTACCTTGGGTCAACACACTTTTCCCATCAATCGGTGGATTGAATTGGGTTATACGAAAAGTAAAACAAGTTTATTTAACAAAAGGATATAGAGTTATTTGATACCATGTATAAGGACTAAATATAGAAAGGGTTACAGGTAAACAAAGGTGTAAATATGCCTTTAAGACAAATATCTGATTAAATAAATTAGACTCTCTTGCTCAAAGAAGTGTTCCTCACCTATTCGTTTTCCAGAAAGTCTGACCAGACCCTGGCCAGGACCTTTTGCAGATCTCAAAGTGCTTGGTTCCTTTCTCTTCAGGTGAAGGATGCCAAAATTGATTTCTGTCCTTGCTTATATCTTCCAAAGTTTAATGCTCTGCTTCAAGAGGCTGGAAGGTTTCTTGGGGGTGCCGTCTCCGATGGAGACTGTTAAGTCAACATCTTTCCCCACTTGCTCTCCTGACAGCTTTCTTTACCTTGCATGTACATGCAATGGCACTGGAACACTTTTTAGAGTGGGGGAGCTGTGCCCCCCTCTTCCCCCATCTGTGCCCCTCAATGCCCCTAGAGCTGGGTCTGGGAGCAGGGCCGTGGTTCCAGAAGCAGGGGATGTGGACAGGGGCCAAGGCTGGGGCCACTGCTGGGGGTGGGTGAGGAGCCCCAGGTCGGGACTGGCAGCCTGGACCCAGGCATGGGGACAGCAGCTGGGACCAGGGCCAGAAACCACGACCCCATGCAAAACCTGGGGGGTGCTGCAGCGCCCCCCATCATTAGTTCCCGCACCTATGTGTACATGTACTTTCATTGTCTCTGCCTGATGACCAGGCTGGTCTGACAAGCAAATACACATTCCTTTGTCTAGAGCAGACTGGGTTTATGCATTTCCTGTCAAACACATTTTAAGAACATAATTCTAGCACAAATACCTCTACCCCAATATAACGCTGTCCTCGGGAGCCAAAAAATCTTACCGTGTTATAGGTGAAACTGCGTTATATCGAACTTGCTTTGATCTGCTGGAGTGCGCAGCCCCGGCCCCCCAGAGCACTGCTTTACCAGATTATATCTGAATTCATGTTATATCGGGATAGAGGTGTATTTATAACTATTTGTACACATCCAGTACATAAACAACACAAAAGTTTTGGGGATCAGCATGTTAACGGTTTGTATATTGTACCTTACATGACACCTGTTAGATACAGATTATGACTACAGTGTGCGAGGTGTAGTAAGTATGTCAGACCTGACTAGAGTTGCTGATACAAAGTGATGAACCACCAGTGGCTTCTATGTGACAGTCTCCCTATGGGAAAATTGTCATGCACCCCAACATACTGATGGGATATTGAGAGAGAGAGATAAGGGTGAATGGCATGAGGAAAAAGCACTGATTTTTTCTGTTCCAAAGTGGTCTGATTCAAGAATGAATGGAAGCAGACATAGCTCTAATCTATAGTATACCTATGGGTCATCTATTTGGTGCACCTGTCATCACCAAAAACCATATACAATATGTAGAATATTTTTCATGGAAAAATACTACTACAGTAAGACATCTACCTCTCCTCCAGTTAAATATTCCTATTCTAAACACTCTATTTAAATAAGCTTGACAGAATTCATTTTTTTAAATCATTTCAATGGATAATATTGATTTTTATTTTTAAGAATTGGTTTCTATTTATATCAATTTAAATGACCACAGTTGGGCAAAATTATGGGGTTTAAACTCCCCCCCCATTTTTATTTATTTAAATTTTCATGGTTTCAGGAAAGTACTGAGGGAGTCACCCACTGTGGGGTCAGACAATAATGCAAGTAGATGTTCAGATTAAAAAGGTTAAAGCTTAATAAGCACTAAAACACAAATTGTCACAATCATCACATGTCAAAATATATAAAGTTAATATCCTTAAATAAAACTTTAATAAAGTTCTCAAGTAACATTTTTCTTACTTTCTGTATCTGTAAATTTAGATTAACACAGATGGAAATATTTGTTTCTATGTCTGTGAGTGTATGGTGAAATCGTTTGCTGATAAAAAAAATCTAATCCTTCCAAGTCTATGTATAACTTAAAACTCATGTGACTGTCTATAAATCGAGCATGAACTATAATAAGGGATAATGATGACCACTGCCCTGAAGAAGGGGCAATGCTGAGCTGTCCTGCACCAGAAGTAGCACCAAGGGGTCTTGGGGGCAGTAGAAAAGCATGAATGGGCAGGGGTTATGAGCAATCTGTCACATCTCTTTGCTCCCTCCAGTGCACCAGCCCTGTCCCATGGGCAGGACCAAAGAGGTAGGGGAATCAGGAGCTACCAATCCTTTCCTCCCTTTTCAGCAATCTGTTCTCTAGAACACAGGGATTACTATTATGAGAGATGCACAAGAATGCTCCTCTCCCCTTGTTTCATGAGGGACCATATTTATTTGGCTCTTAGAGGTCCATCTAGTAAGAAACTTGACCTTATTTCCTGGCCTTGGTCACATGACTGGGGTCAAGCTGATAAAGAGCCAACCTATATCACAAGACGCCTCCTTGTACGCTGTTGTTTCTTACAATTTGTTTTGTTGGTTTATTGTTATATCTTGTTCCTGTTAGCTGCATTCACTAATGATTAACTTTCTAATATGACAGAAAAATAATTAAAGTGGAAATAATACAAAAGAAAGGAAACATTTAAAAAAAATTCAAAATCAAATTGTCTTCCTTCATTTGTTTTGTAGTCAATAAAAACCAATCACTTCAATCAGTGCATTTAAATAACTCATCATGAATTACACTTATAAATGCATCAGTTTAGTCTGCGTACACAATTAGATGACTAATTATACTAAAAGTACAATTACACATTTAATTAGACTGCCACACCTCTGTGTCTGCCCAGTAGCTTTTGCCTCTTTGTCAGCAGTAGTTTTTTTCCATTAAGCACCACCTGCCGAAAATGTCAATGTGTGCAGCACTGCAAATGAGTATCTAAGTACATGTGAGATTGCAATTCTAAAATGCACCACAGGAAGGTCTCTTAGAAAATGTATCTTTGGTTCCATGTGGTGTATGTGATACCTAAAGAAGGGGTAATTTTTAAAACCCAGCACTCATTTTGGGCTCAATCCAATTCCCACTGAAGTCAACAGGAGGTCTTTTTGTGAACTTCAGTAATAGTTTGATTGGGCCCTTGGTGACAAGGAAGTGATTGGGCACATTACATTGGATTACTGTAAATTAGATAAGAGCATCAGGTCTCTTATGTTCAGTGGTCAGCCATTTTGAGTTCTCTTTGAGGATGTAATGCTTGTTTCTTAGCATACTTATTATCTTTGTTTGGCACACTGGCAGCTGGTCTGATACAGTATCTCTTGCTTAGAGAATATGCCATGTCTCCAGTTTTATGCAGATGACTTAAAGGCTGGCAATGAAGCAGTGGTTCCCTTCTCCCCCAAATAACCTTTGGATTCTCACAATACTCTACAGAACAAAAGGGAAGATTTTCAAAGGTAAAAAAGGAACCTAGACATCAATTTCCATTGATTTTTCAATGGGACTCGGGCACCTCAATGGCCTTTGTGATTCTGAAAATTTTTCCCTAAATGAGTGAGAGTGAATTTATCAATCTGAAACAACCATTATTCCCCAACCATTCCAGGTTTTCATCATCCCTTTGTTGATTCTTACATTCTGGATTTAGGTAAAATGCTGGGGTATGGGTTGTTTATGAGCTGGATCTTTGGAAGATGGAAGGAAATATTTGGAGCTCACACTTGAAAGTTAGTAAGTTGAATTGTCCAATTCTATGCCATAGTTTTAACACCAGTGTAACTCCATTGATTTGAATGGTATAATATATGTTTAAAAGTGGTGAAAAGTGTGGAAAATCTGGTTCAATTAATTTGTAATGTTATAATTTATTAACTGCAATTGTTAATTCCTTCCTGGATATTTTGCATATTCACTGAGTTGGCAATGGTTCATCTGGTTACCAACCCCAATGTTTACATAACAGGTTGGTGTCTTGCATATATTACATCTAACCAAATTTTGCCACCTCTACTCAACATTAAGGATCATCCTCCTCCTCGAGTAGCCCTATTGTTTTCATTGAGACTATTCTTGATTTCTCAGAGCTTGTCTACAGTACCGCACAGGGTCAATCTAAGATACACAACTTCAGCTAGGTGAATAGTGTAACTGAAGTTGACGTACTTAGATCTACTTCACTGCAGTAAGTCGACAGCTGACACTCTCCCATCGACTCTGCTTGTGGTCCTCATTCTGGTGGAGTACCAGAGTTGACGGGAGAGCATTCAGCAGTCGATTTATCATGTCTATACTAGAAGTGATAAATCAACTCCCACTGGATCGATCGCTGCCCACCAATCCGGCGGGTAGTGTAGAAAGCCCACAGTGCGAGCAAGGATGGTGGAATCTGACTCAGACAGAATATAATTATAGGGAACATGACAGAAGACGCACAAAAATTGCTACTCTATTGTAAACATGTACCTCGAGGTTCAGTCAGTATTGTTGGAGGTATCAACAAACGCGGTCCTTGCTTGGTCTCGCAAGCACTGTAGCCCAAACATGAAGATGCATCTGATCTAGTCTGTCCATAATCAAAGCCTACTTGGGTTTTAAGGGGGTAAGAGTTTCTTGAATTCCAATGAACTTGAACAAATAGCTCCCTTTTGAATGAGTCATTTAACAGAAGAAATGACTGTACAAAACAAAATATTGACAGCATAGAAGGGGAAAAAATATAACTGTGGAAAAGAAATGCTGAGCAGTACATAATATACCCTCCGCACATACCACTTGAATTACTTCCTGATTGACGTCTTGACAAGTGAGCAATGGATGTCGCTATCCATTATGGTGTTTGCTACATAATACTGTGCTTGCTATTTCAGATATGGCTTAGTCAATAGACATTACGTCCAGGTTACTTGGAACCTAATCATGTAGAATGTTAGATAAAAACTCAAGGGAGAGCCAAGTTTAATTAGGAAATATAAAGAGTTTCAAGAGCCCAACAGAAATTCTGTCCAAACTTTATTTTAAACACTGCCTCCTGCACCTCTCGTTTTCTGCAACAATGACCAGCCTTCTCCAAAAGCTTTTATAACACTTTCCAGATACAACTTCAGTTATTTTTGCTTCACTTGATGGAGATTACTAGTCCCATGTGTTGTGTTAGCTAAGTATTCGTGCAGCATATTTGAAGCTTGAATTAAAAGTCCTTACCCTGTGTCGCTATCCCCCAATAAGATTCATAAATAAATAATACCATCTTGGAAAAAAATTTAGATGTGGCACTGAGGGGAAAGGCTTTATAAGTAATGCTGTCAAGACTCAATAATGCACAGTACACTGGCTGCAGTACTGGTGAAATGCACTGGTATTAATTCTGATTTTAAGCTACATTTATGTTCTCTAACTTTTACTTTAAAAAAATCAACCAGTTTACTAGGTTCCATAAGATTTTCAGTCAGAATATACTCCATTTCCTGCATTTTAGTGGAAAATGGATGTAGGCGCTATGGAAATATATTTTAGATTGTGGTTTTGGACCTACCCCCCCTTACTCATATGTAGTCCCACTGGATTCATGTGAGAATGGTCACGTGAAGAAAGACATCAGTCAGGACCATCATTATTTAAAGTCACTGTACCATATTCATTTATAATATATATCTATATCTATATAATTTTTCCTGCTCTCAGTGAAGTTAATGCAGCAGGATCTGGTCCTAAATTGATCGCATTGATGATGGGTGAACCTCAAAAGATACAGAAGATCAGTTTGTTTAAGCACAAAAAATCAGCGGAACCTCTTGGATCCCCACACAACACTTTTGAACCCCAAATTGGGAAGGGTCCTCTAACCCCTGCTGCCAGGATATACAACTTTCCTTGAGTTTAACGGGAAGGCTTCATTCCCACAGATGCCAGCCAGACCTCAACTCATGTCTATCAGTGTTACAGAGATCAATGCTGATGTCAGTGATATAAATGTCATTAGGATCACAGGCAACTAGTAACTGTGGATAGTAAGGGGGGCACAATTTAAAGGTTATGGTGGTATGCAGCGGGTTCACATGAGACAAAGGAGTTTTGGTTTCTAGCGCTACTTCTGATGTCATGTTTTACGATACTATGTAATAGTAGATGGAGACTGTTTTAAAAGAAAGCTATACATAAGAAAACTGTGATTGTATGTTTCATACATGCATTAAAAATCTTAAGAAAGTTTTCCTAATATATGACTAGCATTTAGGCCGATTTGTAAGTTGCTGGCTCTGACATTTGAAATTCTTAAAAAAAAGAGCACTCACAGAAATTCTTATGCATTCTGTCATTTGCTTTTTTGTGTGCTCACTGCTACCTTAGAATAAAGTGACAGATTAGTCTTGTGAATAAATATAACCCCAACAAAACGCCAACACAACTGCATATAGCTTTATAATTACAGCGAAACCCAGTGAAGTTTTTGATCGAAGAATAATCCATCTTTATTTTAATAATAGGAATGAAGTCCTATCCCTTGTTCACATTCCCAAGAACTAAGATAATACATGATTTATATTAGCACACTAGATGCATATTAATTTCATAGGCAGTGTCGAGGAATTTTCCTGATTCTAGTGGCAAAGATGCAAGCAGACCATTAAACAACATGGAATGAAAGCATCGCCATGGGGTGAAAGCTCTGAATGATAGTAGCAGCTTAGCCCTCCAATGAGTTTACAGTTCCCAGAAAACTTCCTTCAGCTGCTTAGAGACACGGTTGTTCTACCTGCACTTTGTGCTTTAGAGAAATTAAGTGGAAGATGGCTGCCAAGAGACATACACTGTCTTGCAGTGTGCAAGCAGGCAGTGAAGTACATTGCTAGGAAGAGTTTGTCCAGGGAGAGCGCCCAGCAAATTGGACAATAGAATGGGGACATAGAAGCAAATTAGCAAGGTCTTGCTCAGACAGCGCACACAAAAAAAGTGTCACTGATTTGCTATCTAGCTGGCTTTGAACCCTGCTAAAGTGAATGAGAATTTTATGCCCTTGATCTGCTATATCCCCATCAAACCAATGAGACAGCTAATCCACCTTTACTTCTGTAATCCTTATTTAAAAAGACCAGCCATGGGCTAAAAATGTAAGAGACCGTTTTCCTGTAACAACAGCTATATGAAGGGGGGTACCAGACCAAGACACTTATATCAGTGATCCATTACTCTGGTCTATTTCAGAGATTTGGGTTTAATTCTCCACTGTGCCCAAGTGGAAAGATCCCCCAAGGACCTGCAGCCAGCTGAGAACTGGGTATATCAGAGCCTAGCTCTTCCTCCTCCCCTTCCCTCACATGGCTCTGTCTCCTCCTTGCTGCCAAGAAGCCTTTGCTTTTCCTTATGCCACACAGTGGGTTCCAGCACAGTAGATGGCAGATGCAGAAGGCAGCAGAACCATAACTGCCACTGGGAAGATCCCTTTGGCTCAGGGATTGGCAACCTTTGGCACACGGCTTGCCAGGGTAAGCTCCCTGGCAGGCCGGGCGGGTTTGTTTACCTGCCGCGTCCACAGGTTAGGCCTATCGCGGTTCCCACTGGCCCCGGTTCGCCATCCCAGGCCAATGGGGGCTGCCAAAGGTTGCCAATCCCTGTTTTAGCTGTTTCAAGTTCACTCTGTGCTGCATAAGCAGAGAGCGGTTCCTTAGGGCAGTAGAAGTTTACCTCCTCTATCACCACTGACCTGCTACTTTCTGTTTGGCTTTGGGAGCAATGCATCTCTCCACCAGACACCAGGTTCTCCTTAGCAGCCCAGCTTTTGGACACCTATTGCGTTGCTCAGTCACTTCAGTTATACATTTGACCTTTATGGCTTAACCTTAAAATTCTCTTTTCATTTTAGTTTTTGTTACACTAAAGTGAAAGGAAAAAATAATAACTAACTGTATTTTTGCTGATGATTTCTGGAACAATGTAAGCCACAAGATATTTTTGCAGCAGTACAGAAAAAGAATTAAATCTACTAGGCCAATTTTGCCCCTGGTGTAATTTCACTGGAGTCAGTGGAATTACAACAGATTACTTATACCCCTGGCTTTCAAAGTGCAACAATGTGCCATACCTTTCAATGCCTCACTGTGTACAACACAATATAGCATATCTTCCAATACTCCACTGTACACAATATGCCACACCTTCCAACCCACCACTGTATACAGTACAGCATACCTTCTAATACCCCACTCTGTATACAGTATTTTCAGAGCTGGTAACTTATAAGCCCCTATTAGGTATCTTAAGTATTGTACTAGAAATAATACTGAAGTAGTTAACACTCAGCCACTGCAGGGATGGGTGCAATAAGGTGACACTCAGGATCACTGCACACCTGTTGTGTACTTTGCACCTGGTGGGAGAGAGCAGCTAACAACACCTTGTCCTTATCCTTTCTTGGCAAACTCTTTGCAGTGAAAACATTGCCACCAGTGCTATTTTCTGTATTTCCAATGTGAGCTGGAAGTGGCTCTCCTGTTACATAGCAAGACCACCAAAATGCTCCTATGGGAATAGGGTGCATATGCTGTAGACCGACAGAAACCAGAGTGCTAATGCAAACAAACCACCTGACCTGTCCAAACTTCTTCAATCAAAAGACTTTACATATGAAATGAGGTGCCACCTTAGAATGTGCTGCTAAGGGCACAGCCTGAAAGGAGGCCATCAGCTAAACATGCTGTGCAGCTCTTCCAGCATTAGATACAATTGACACTCCCAACAAAAAGCGGAGAGGGGTTTGTGGCTCTGAGAGGAACATAGAGTCAGCAACTGCTTCTGTCTCAAGGCTATGAGAGGGGGTGAATAATGAAAACCAAAAGACACATTGCTGGAAAACACACCCACAGCCCTGCTTGCTATACAATAGAGCAATTTCCCCCTTTAAAGCGTATACCTGAGGGAAGAATGAAATGTGGGGATATGACATTGACCCACCCTGTCTAGACTAGGAAATAAATTGTATTGAAAAACATGATAGTTCAAGCACGTTAGGAAACACATTTTTAAACATTGACTATTTTCCCAGTTTAGACCTGCCCATTCATAAGAGGGGCAAGGAAACAAGGAAGGGGCATTGGACATGTTTGAAAGTCCCAGTTCAAACCACTTGAACATCTAACCAGAGATCTCAAGCAGTTACACCCCAGCCCAGAGAACTCAGCTGGCCCATGGCCTTGAGCTGCTCCAGTCAACCCCAAAGTAGGGGCCTTAGCAAGGTGAAGTTCACTTGTCTGAAGACACAATAGCATGAACAGAAAATCCCTGGGAATTGTGGTCCTACCTTAATTAATCCTAAGGGATTCATCATGTGAGGGAGGAAAACCAGGGTATTTTAATTCTGACCTGGGATTCTGGGAGGGCAATGGAGTAAGTGAGCAAGCATTCACGCCTGGGCTACCACTACATACACAGACTCTACCCCCCACCCTTTTCCTACAAGCCAGAGAGGTACTCAGTGCTTCTCTTTGTTTCAATCTTTAAAAAAAAAAAAAAACCAGACACCCATCCATCCAGGCCGTATGGCTGTTTCCTTGCTGTGGCCACCCCTCCCTCAGATTCCCAGCCCTGGCCTATGCTGTCTTCCCTGCCCCCATGATCCCCATGATCATCCCAAGTGCCCCAGCAGTCCCCCCTTCCTCCCTGCTCCCTACCTCCCCTGAGCCCTCCCATTTTGCCCCGTCACTGCAAGAAAGAAGCTCACCAGGGCAGGGCAAGCAGCCCCAGAGCACAAGCGAGTACTCTCCTTCTGCCCCGAGGCAGGTATCTGAGCACAGCTGTAACTTCCTGCCCCCTCTGGAATGAGCTCCCCCAGCATCTGTGGAGGGGCATGTGACCATTCCTGCCCCTCCCTAGCATTGCCTCTGATTAGGATGGAATAGGTTGGATTTTTCTATATGATGCAATCACACCTATTTTAACTACCCTCAAAGAAATGCCAGAAACCCCTCAGCTCATAGATGATATATCCTTCCTGGGCTGGTCAACCACAGTAGGGCTGTTAGCTCCCCTCCAAACACAGAGGCCATGGTAAGAGTTCAGAAAAACACTAGCCTGGTATCTTGAAATATGTGCTTCATACTCACTTCACTCAGATGAAATGTCCAATCGTCATATACCCACCCTATGGAACAAAGTAATTGTCTGACATTGGTCAATAGTAATATTTTAGGGCAACAAAGTGGGTCTTTTTGGAACTAGTTGAAAAAAAATCTTTGCTTGAAAGATCAAACTGCTTTCTATAAAAGAATTTTAATATAGTGGAGGGTTTGTACAGCTGGTGGGGGGACCTGTTTTGCAGGAACTTGAAGACAGCACTGCTGTTTTGCTGGAGCTCTGAAAAGAGCATTATTTTTGTGTAAGCTTTTCTGTTGTCCATACATCCCTTAGCAAAGCATTAATAGAAGTTATATACATAATTATAGACAACAGTAGATTAGGAAGGAATATTCTGATTCTCTACTTCTGTTTCAGTAATGAATTAACACACTCAGGAAGTCCAATCCCCCTTTTGATCATTTGGACAATACTTTTGACGGTAATCACAGCTCATCTCATAGATAGTGGAAAGTATAACTGTTTGCATAATTTCACTAACTGAAAAAGTAAAATCAGTAAATTTCTACCATAGACAAAGTAATTAATAACACAGCTTTGCCTAACACAACCTACAAAAATTAATTATTCTGATGTTTACCTTTGACACTGTGACAGTCATTACTGTACTATATTTTGCAGGACACCTGAAACATTCACTAACTACAGATGAAAGTAATACCCGTTTAAATTGTATTTGTGTGCTGAAACAAAACATAACTTCCTTCTACTTAAGATGGAGCAGTGTTTTATCTCATTACGCCAGTAGACTTGTGACTATGTGTTTTGGTGCACTTACTGGCCTCTCGCGCCTTTGAAAGTAGCTGCTTTAAAATCCTCTAGTTAGCTTGATTAGACAGTTGCCCCTTGTCTGGCATTGATTTCTGGATTTAGAGTTTATCTGGGGGTCAGCTAAGACTTTTTCTCTGTACAGTGTTGGCAATTAGACAGCTTCTTGAATGATTAAAATCCAGGAACAATACAAAACAAAGGCTAATAGTGTGCTAGGAGCCAAGCAACATTTTGATATTGTAAAGTTGGTTGTTATAAATGAAGAAAATAAAAATAGGTGTGAGTTAGTCAGGACTTATGTGTGGGATTAGTAGATTGTGCTCTTAGAAGGAGACAGGAACAGTATTTTTGTCCTAGATACTGAAGAGATAATAGTGGACTTTGAGATAATTTTCCTCTCTTGACCATGTTTTTCCGCTTCTCGAATCTCTACATTGATTTCCCATATTCTTTTATACATACATTTATCTTCTCCAAATACCTTTACACACCCTCTCTATTGGCCTGTCTTCATTTTCTCCTCCGTCTCTTCTTGTGCTCCAGTGATTCTCTTTGCAGGAACAGGATCTTTTGCTCTTTTCCCAACTTCATGCTTTCATTCATGCCACCCTCTGTGCAAACGAGGCAACCTGTCCTTCTAGGTGGAGGGATCCAGAAATTAGCACTGCTGATTTAAAACAAAAGTTTAAAATTTTCAAAATATTCTCAAATGCCCTGCCTTTAAACTGTGGCATAAGCAACAAAAATACTTGATGATGTTTGACTATTATTTATAATGTATATTACAGTGACACCCAAAATCCTCTTAGCATAATACAAATATAGGACAAGACAGTTCTTGTTCACTTCAGGACCTTACAGTGTAATAAGGGATGTTTTGCATAATTTACCAGCAGTTTTACCTCTAATGATTAATATGGTCACCAGAGGCAAAGCCGTTTGTAAATTATGCAAGGCATCTTAGAATTCATCTAACAAAGCATTTATGTGGTATTGGCAAACCCCATATAATTTACTTAGTCACATTTTTGAATGTTAACTCAAAGCTAGAGTAACATGCAGTGTGTGCAGTCTCAAAGGATGGGACCCCACCTGAGATTCTGTGCCAACACAAAATCGTGATATTTAATCTTCAATATGAGATTGCTTCATATTCTGGAGGTGTGATAAATAAGGGGATTATCTCACATGGCAGATAGTCTCTGGGCCTTCTAAAATGAGACTAGTATTAAACTTGTTTGGGCTGAGTCTCTTTTATGCATTGGCTGTTCTATGTGGTTTTGGCAGTATAAAGAGGCCTTCCTTGAAGTGGAAGTAAAATTATATTCACACCTATTTTAAGGTTGTTTTTTTCATAACTAGAGCATTAGCGTAAATGAGACTGAGGATATGTATACACTTAGAGCCAAGGGTGTAATTTGCAGCTTGAGGAAACAGCTCCATGCTAGCTCTGACTGAGGTAAAATTAGTGTAGCCAATGCAAGGCTACAGGAGAAGGATGGTCCAGTAGTTAGATGCTGGTTTGGGATTCCAGAGACCCAGATCCAATTCCCTGCTCCTCCACAGGCTTCTTGTGGTGACCTTGGGCAAGTAAATTAATCTTTTCCTGTACCATCAGCAAAGGAAGGCAGAAGATGCTGGAAGTGCACCACTGGATAGTAGGTGGTGGAAGGTTTTGATTTTGTGGAACTTCAGTTCACCTTCTACGAGGGAGAGGGCTATTGAATTTGGATGGCCTCTACCTTAGTAGAAGGGGAACCAATGTCCTCAGGGACAGGCAGGGTAGATTACACAAGAGGAGGTTAAAATACTAGCAAAAGGGAAAGGTAAAAAGGGGGAAGATACAAGCACTCAGAACAAAAGTGAGGTGTTGTGAACAAAATTAATAAAAAAACCAATGGACGCTAAGAAAATAAATTCTACATACCAATGCTCGGAGCCTGGGTAACAAACATGGGGAATTGGAATTGCTCATTTATGAGCGTAAATTTGATCTAGTTGGTATTACTGAAACTTGGTAGGATGTTTCACTCTACTGCAATGTTAAAATTAATGGTTGTAACCTATTTTAGGAAGGACCTAGTGGCCAAAGGGGCAGGGGAGTGGCACTCTGTGTCAAAAATGGCATTACCTGTTTCCAAGTCACTGATAACTTGGAAAAAAATTATCTTGAATGCTTATGAATGAATGTCCTTACAGATAAAGCACAAGATGGGGTGCTAATTTATGTCTGCTACAGTCTACCACATCACACTAGGGAACAGGATGACTGCCTCCTTATGAATTTATCTATAATGCACAGGAATATAAGGTGCATGATCATGGGGGACTTCAATTTGAGTGACATATGCTGGAAGTATCATGCTCCCTGTACTAAAATATCCTTAAACTTCTCAATATTATAGATGACAATTTCCTGACTCAATAAGTGTTGCGGCCAACACAGGGGAAGTGTTTATTAGATAGAGGGACTGATCACAGAACAGAAAATTAACAGTAGCTTAGGGGCAAGTGATCATGACAAACCAAATAAAGTCCAGATCAATAATACACACGCACACTTGGTACTTTAATAGGGCCTGTTTCACAAAGCTGAAAACAATTATGAGTGAGGCGGAAGAATTTAATCAGAAAAATGTTAGTGATAATTGGGAATATTTTAAGAACATCTTACCAGATGCCCAAAAAGCCATAATCCCACAATCAAGGAAGAAGGCCATACTGGTTATAAAATCAAACTGGTTCAGAGGGAAAATGAAGACAGCTATAAAAAATATAAAACAAATGGAAGAAAAGGAAAGTTGATAGTAATGAATATAAATCAGAAGGTAGGAATTGTAGCAAATTGATAAGGGAAACAAATAAGGGAAACAAAGGGACACCAGGAGTACTCTATGGTCAGCAGAGTTAAGAACAACAAGAAGGAGTTTAAAAAAAATATTACGAACAAAAATATCTTCTCAATGGTATTGGTCCATTTCTAGATGGAAATGGGAGAGTTATTAATAATAATGAAGAAAAGGCAGGTGTGACCAATAAATATTTTTGTTCTATATTTGAAGGGGGTGGGAAAATACATGATATAGTCTCATCATATGCTGATGAGACCACTTTTGCCTTTCCACTAGTCTCTCAAGAGGTAGTTAAATAGAAGCTATAAAGTTAAACATATTTAATGTACAGGTCTAAATAGCTTGCATCCAAGAGTTTTAAAAGGCCTGGCTAAGGAGCTTGCTGAACCATTAATGCTGATTTTCAATAAGTCTTGACACACTGAGGAAGTTCCAGGAGAATGGAAAAAAGCTAATGTTGTGGCAATTTTTAATAAATTTAAATGGGATGACCCAGGTAATTATAGGCCAGTCAGCCTGACATTAATCTCAAGCAAGATAATGGAGAGGTTGATAAGGGATTCTATTAATAAAGGATTAGAGGACGGTAATTTAATTAGTGCAAAACAACATGGCATTATGGAAAACAGAGTCTGTCAAACTAACATGGTATCTTTTTTTGATGAAATTCCAATTTTGGTAGATAAAAGTAATAGTGTTGAAGTAATATACTTGGGGTACTCTTGCAGTGAAAGAAAGACTGCACTAGCAGTGAGGTTCCCCACCACCCAGTGAATTGACTAAGAGCTGAAATCACTAATAACAGAGTTAAGTGGCGGAATCTCAGAACATAGCATCATAGATGTGGCAGCGAGTGGCAGCAGAAGCAGAGATTATAGCAGCAGAGGTGGCAGTGAGTGGCAGGGGATGGCGAGAAAACAGCAGTAGCTGTGGCCAGTAGCAGCAGAGTAGAGGAGTAAGTGGCAGAGGCAGCAGCAACCGATGGCAGAGGTAGCAGCAGCAGCAGAGGGTGGGAGTGAATCCTCATGAACACACCTCTGAACTCTGGGTCTGGTTGACCAAGGACTACCGACAGTGAATGGAGTGCAGCAGAGGGGAAAAGGAGTGGTGTATTGAAGGGACATTCATGCCTCGGACTTTCACACCACATGGTGGGAAATTATGGCAAAGGAGACTACCCAATGTACTGTGGGCTAGGTGCTTGCTTATGGTTACATGTTTTTAAATCATGGTTGTGGTGTTTTCCCAAATTAATGCTGGGGTCCCTTTTCCTTTTAATAAAAGTTTTCTTTTGTTAAATATAGACTCGAAGCTTGCAAGTGGGGAACTATTGCCTCTTAGAGATGCCCGGGGGCGGGTGTGGTGTGGTGTTTGATTTTCCCAGATTCCAGGGTGAGAGATGGAGATAGTTCTGTTTTGTATTTGTAAGAGGAGCCCCTAGATATTGAACCAGGCCCTGGTTGCTGCCAATACCACCCGGCCAAAGGGTTATACAATGATTGCACTTAGTTTGTGTCTTACACACAGAAGTGGAGAGCAGCTGTATAGATTGAAGACACACATGGGCAAGAGGTCCGTTTCTTTTTTAATCTTCTTGAAATACTGGTGATCCAAAAGATCTGAAAGTCATCAAATAGATATATGGACAAAATGTTCAGTCATGGTTACCTAAAAGTGGATTTAGAGGCCTACCTTTAGGCACCCAAATAAGTTACATGATTTACACAGGTACAAACCAATTTTGCTCAGGAGACTGCCAATTTCATGCACCTCACCTCTGCTGGATTCCCAACTGTCCACCTGACTCTCCCAATCACAGATTCCCTGGAAAGCTGTCTAGAGTGTCACAGCACTTCAGATACCATAGAGAAACACTAGAGAGAGAAAGATGATGCCCTCACACAGATGCTCATGGAACAGATCAGGTGGAGGAGGGAGGGATACTGGCCAATGAGGAAGGGAGGGAGACCACACATGTGGGACTGAGAGAATGTGGGGAGTGGTGACTTCCATGTGTGTATCAATGTGAAAGTTTCTAGAAGTGAATGAGGTTCTTGGGTCCTGGGAGTTTAACCTGGTGCTTGGAGCTGAGGTACCTGCCCATTGATATACCCACCCTGCAGGAGTGTTATACAAACCATGGTGACTGGGTTATTTTAACCATTTATTCATGTTATTTAGCCAGGTGATGGGAGGAGATGCAAATGTTCATTTTTTTTTTGCAGTAAACCTGAATCTGACTTCCACTCAAAGCTAATCTGTAGCTTCAGTAGTATTTTTTTCCTATTTGTCCCCATTGAGTTTTATAAGTGGAAAGGGTCTAGGTGGCAAATGGCTTGTCATGGTGCTGTGAGCCAGTGTGGGAAGGCTGAATACTGATGACCTTTGGGATGAGGTAATTTGGCAGATATTCAGTGAGGTGCTCTCCCCCGCACAGCCCCAACTAGGCAGCATGATGTTTATGCAAATGATGTAATGCATAGTCACAACATATGCCAATTTCTATATTGCATCCTTTTCATAAAATCTGCAGATTTCTGCACCTTCAGCCTATACATATGTAGGTACTGGTCTCTTGCAGCTCCTACTGAAGTCATTGGAAATAAAGGCAGCTCAGCTCCTCTACAAATACGGCTGCTTAGTTGTTTGTTACCCCAGCGTTGCAAACACTTACATACAACATTACCTTTTCACATGTGGTCACTCTTATTTAAAATGTGTGTTGAAAGGATCAGGTCCTTATAATTGGATTTGGAGTTAAATGCCTGATTTTTAAGTAAGAGGAGGGTTGGGAGATCCAAAACTAGATGTCACACAAAAGCATTTGAATAGCTGCAGAGTTTTGGAGGAACTGCTTCAAGACAGATTGGAATAGAGAAGAAGGACTTGAATAGCCAATCTCATACACTTGGGACTAAGGCTAGAAGAAGATGATTTGTAAGTACCCAAGTTTGAAAATTGTAGCCATATAAAGATAAAATATAACAAATTTATGAAACTGAAAATCTGAAATACACATGAACTGTTAATACACTGAAACAACATCAAATTGTTCAAAGGCACTTCAAGTTTAGTAATATGGATTTAGTACAACAATGTAGTTCTCTTCCATCACTGCAGATGGCTTCCCAAACAGGTAATTTTTGGGGATATCTTAGCCTCAATTTATATTTTCTCACTCCTAGATGATTAATATATTTTACTGTGACATTTCATTTCCACCATGGTCTCATCTATGAATAATGACTTCTGAGTCGATAAGCATACACAGAATGGATAATCTTTAATATTTTCATTTGCCTTTGTTTCTAAATCACCATACCATGTATTCCCTAGGTATTCCCTGTACAAAGCATACATACAGCACTAACATAATGTAGTTGCAAAACTGGAAAAAAAATTAAGGGCAACCACCATAGGTGTAATCTGTTAGAGTAAGTGTCATCTAATAGGCTGCCATGGAACAAGATTCTTGTCTTGCCTCTGTACTTTCTGACTGTTACTTTCAGTGAGCACATTGACTACACTGTTTGTTGAGCTTCCCTGTCTGGAAAAGAAGAGTAACAACAATCTCACAGGGTTATTGTGAGGATTAATTAGTTTAGTGTTTGCATTGTGCTTCAAATATGTAAAGTTCTTTGTCCAGTTGCCATCACTAGAAAAATAAACAGTTATCCACTCACATCTGCGATAATGCAGCATTTCCATATAACTGTTCTATATCCTATTCTGAATAGACAGAAATACTTCATATATATTTGTTTTAATTATTTTTTGTTACTCTTCTAATTCTCCACAAATGTATTCTTCATATGTCAAGTGGTGGGAAATGTAATAAAACCACTTACAGTTCTGACATGCTTTAAGTCATGAGGTAGGAACTGCAATTTTGAAAATTATGTCTTTTAACCACCATGTAGGAGTACCTCACATACTTGTTAAATGACCTGAGACCTGGAGGCAGACTGAATGCCTTATGAAGAAAAATTGCATTTGTTTATATGTCCCCTGATGAAGGAGCATTCATCACTTCTCCTCCTTCCTTCTCTTTGAATCCTGAACTATAATTCCTTCAGCTGCTTGACTGACTCTCTTGAACTTTGACATTTAGCTTGGGCATGCAGTGTAATAAGAATTAAACCAGAGCACCCATACAGGTGGGATCTGTTGGCTAATACATTACATTTCCTCTCCTTTCATTTGTCTTAATATTACAACTAGTGGCATTAATATGTCTAATCAGACCACATCAGTTAATGGTCCATTTTTGGTAAATGCTGAGTTGCCTCTTCAGAAGCAGGAAAGAATCATTTGAATGTTATATCATCTCTGGACTGGCTTACTTGCTTTGAATCAGTCACAGTTTTAACTGATATTGTTTCCTTTCTTGCCTCTGAGTGAGTGACTCACCAATAACCTATGATGTATCACTTTGTGTTATGTTCTGTCATTTGTATCGATATCATAAACACATAGCATTATGTCACATCATAATAATACCCTGCTACAGATTATTGTAATAAAAGGCAGTGCACTGCATTTTAAAGTTCACGCTGCTTTTTGCACATTGTGCATGCTGTGAGATTTCTGCAGAAAACAACAATTATATGACTAAATTTTTAGACCCTATTCTCCATTGTATTGTACTTAAATTTATGCCTGTGTGACTACATTGATTTCAGTGGAGCTAAACCAGAATGTGGAACAGACTGGAGATCAGACTTTCAGTATTTGATGGGAAATCCTACCCCCAATGAAGTCAATCGGAGTTTGGCCATTGATTTTAGTGGAGCAAGGATTCCATCCTTGGACTTCAGTGAGAGCTGGATTAGACCCCAAGGAAAACTGGTCTATTAGGTTCCAGTACCATTCCACTTTTCTACTAGTGCAGCAATATTATTACTATGATAGACAAAAATAAAAATCAAACCATGCTGAAACGTCAAATAAAACAGCCTCGTTTCACCATGGTACTCACTGAGACATTCAGCTGGCAAAGCTTCTAGTTTTTGACAAGTGTTTTGAGATACACCAATAACTTAAGTTTCTTTGGTGTACTTCTGTTACTATAGAGGAATAGTGTTTTTGGTGAGCCCAGAGATGCCACCTGAACTCCAAAATTATCAGCTTCTAGATTGGATGTTTATTGTGTACGATGTTAGTTACATATTCACTAAATGAGTAGTGGTGGTGGTGGTGAGTGAGAAAATTTGGCATTTCCAGTGAGTTACATTGCAGAAAACTCTTGGCATTACCCAGTGGAGTGGCAAGGAACGGGACAGGGAAAAGCGGGCATAAGAACACTCAGCTCTCTAACAATTGACATTTGTACTATAGTTCAAAGGCAAACATTAACACTTTTATAACCCTTTCCTTGCCACCCCACTGGGTAATGTTTTCTATTTTACACTCTTCATAGTCTGGAATGTGCCGGAAAGTTAACTAGCCAAACCTCCAGCATCAAGAGGGCAGACTAAGCCTCTAGCAATCTAACATTCCAGTAGTCTTACTTTGGCAGTCAGTTGGGTGGATCTAGCGGTATATGATGTGCTTAATCTAAATAAAATTCTTAATGGTAAATATGTTTGAGGCTTGTGTCCATCTTTATTAGGATCACAATGTTAATCTTGGTGCCTTGCCTTTTTGTGGAACCACTGGGCCAAATTCTGCACTGATTCTAGTGAAAACTTGAAGCAACTTTGTCAAGGTTCCCTCCCCACTATGAACTTTAGGATACAGATGTGGAGACCTGCATGAATAACCTCTAAGCTTATTTACCAGCTTAGGTTAACAATTTCGCTGCCACCACCAAATGATTTAAACAAACGTTTAGGGAAGAGTCATTTGGAACTCTGCCTTTCCCCAAATCTCTCCCAAGTCTCTAACCCCCGCCTTTCCTGGGCAGATCTGAGACTAATTCCTCCCCCTGCCCCCAAGTCTTTACACACCTTTCCTGGGTAGACACGAGAGAATTTCCTCACCAATTCCTGGTGAACACTGATCCAAAACCCGTGGATCTTAAAACAGTGAAAAATCAATGAGGTTCTTAAAAGAAGAATTTTAATTAAAGAAAAAAGGTGAATACCTCTGTGAGATTAAATATGCAAGATAATCTCCCAGACAACAGATTCAAAACACAGAGGGTTTCCCTCTGGACTAAACTTTAAAGTTACACAGAAACTCAATTTGATTTTCCCTCTATTTTGCAAAAAGAAATCACAAATAGAAATAAAAGTAATTTAGTACATTCCTTCTCTAATTACTCATTACCCTGTATGAGTGTGATGGTTCTTCTCCTCCGTCAGGCAAAAGCACACACAGAACAGACGAAGGACTGTTTTCCCCCCTCCCAACTTTGAAAGTATCTTGTTCCCTTATTGGTCCTTCTGGTCAGGTGTCAGGTAGGTATTGTTAACTTCTTAACCCTTTACAGGTAAAAGAAGAATTAACCCTTAACTGTCTGTTTATGACAAACTTCATTAGCTGCTTTTTTAAATTTAAATGGCTTCCCCACCTCCCAGTGCCCCTTCCCACTCCAGTCATCCAAGATCTTCTAGTTCTACCACCATTCCTCCTTCAACCCTAGAAAGTTCATACCAGGAAGTTCCTAAATTGTACAGATTGAGGCAACCTGGGGCCTTAGGAATACCCATACATGAGCACCCACTTTGGCCCAACTTCCTTACTGTGACCATATATCCTTCACAGTGGCCATATCCTTCCTTGAGACAGCAGTGGCAAGGGCTACTAGCACAGTATTGTCTTTTAGGCTGGCAATGGGGCAACCAATCACTCATCTCTGGGCACTCTGAGCCTTCATCTACCCCAGACCACCATTCCCTGTTATTAGGGGATTCAGAAATCTATCCTGAAGGAGGGAAGGCTCAACCTGCACAACTCCACAATTTCGGTATTACCCCAGCAGAGCAGTGGTAATTTCCATTGTTTTCAGTGGAAGTTGGGCCAATCCCTAAATTCAATATCTCAAATACTGCAGTGTGGTAACTGTTGATAAATATGCACTGTATAGTGGTGTTTGCTGCATGTCTGGAATGCTATAGAGCTGCAGTAGACCCTCCCCATAGCTAAAGCTGTGACTACCATAAATCTATCCTGAAATAAACACATTTTTATAAAATCTGAAGCTTCATTTTCCACACCCAAAGATCAGCTAGTTTGAATGAATTTGAGAGAAGCATCTCAAATTTTTAGTTGACTCAGACCTCCAACCTTTTGAGGCTCACCCATTATTAATGTTCATATATAATCACCAAATAGAACTGAGAACATAGGGCTTAATCTATGATGATGAGTGCATTGTAAGTAGTTAGATTTGATTCTGAGAGGCACTCTCAGCTCCTGATAATGCCAGGGGACCTTGCAGGTGTCCAACACCTGTAGAATAAAGCCTAATACCATTATTTCTGTAAATAAGTATTCCTTGCTTCTAATGTTTGTATTTGTTACTCTATTTTGTAGCAAAGAATAAATGCTTTCTCAAATGGAGAACACAATTTAGTTTGCATTCCTAACAGACAGAATTATTTGGTTTACATGTTTATGCTCTCATCTCATTGTAGAAAATTTATTTATGAGTTATTAAAAGGACCAGCATCCTCCCTATTTGCTCTAAAATGCAAGTTAAATGTGTCTTGCAACTGCTTTGTTTAGTTATTTGTAAGAACACACTCATTCTCTATTATCTGAGCCTAAGAGTGTTGTACAAAGAGACACTATTAAGTTTTCGTTCTTCTTTGAGTATATGTTCCTAGAGACGCTCCACAGTAGGATGTGAGCTTGCCTGTTCACTCTTGACTTGAAAGTACAATGTCCAGAGGCCTGCACCTGCACAGAACACCGCCTTGTGCCTACATACAAGGTGGAGTGAGACAGAGTGGCCTCCAAGAGGGAGGGACCATTACCCACCCCTTTGTGGGTGGAATCAAACCTGCCCTGCCCCACTATGCAGGAGACACAGGGGCAGGCCAGGAAGTACAAAGGGAGGGCCCTTCAGCTCAATTGGTGCTGGGCCAGGGAAGGAGGCAGATGTCTCAAGCCCTGTGGGAGATCCCAGACCAGCTGCTGAGTCACATAATGCCCTGCCAATGGAGCAGGCCGAGGAGGCCAAGGAATGTGAGGAGTTGCTAGAGTTGACGCCAGCTGACTACGAAGCAGCAAGAGGGAGTTTGCTGCCTGTGGAGCAATGCCAACAGTGCGGTAGGAAGTAGCCCAGAGGATCCAGACATTGATTCAGTTGTACTGCTGTGAAGCGAGGCAGCATGTTTTGGTTGTTTCATCACTGACCCAGTGGTGGGGCTACCTGCCACACTTAGGGTCCTGGGCTGGGACCTGGAGGAGTAGGGTGGGCCAGAGTTCCCTTCCCCCTTGTTGTCAACCTTCCATATTTGTGGTTGGTGACCAACTCACCTGAGACCTGAAGGCCTGTCCTGATCCTGCTGATCAGAGGGCCAGAAGCCCAACTGTTAGTGTCAGCCATGAAGAGACAAAGTGGCCTTCCTCCAGACCCAAGTGGGAGGGACCTTTACAGAGGGCATATGGATGCATGGGCATCCACTAAGTTCTTTCTCCACTGCCTGTACCTCAAGGTGGAGCATTTTGGTGTCCTCTATTTTCAGCTTCCTGCATTTTTCTAATGAAACCTTTACTTACTGATTCTATTTATTTTATAGCAACTCTAGCACAGTTGTGCTCTGGGTGAGGAAGGGGGGAGGAGGGTTGCTACAGAGAAATTTAAGTTGGTCTCTAGGCACCTTTGGCTATGCCCAAGACCCCACATTTTATACCTTGCCAGGTCTTCCACAGGTTTTTCCCTGTAGCGACAGACCTTCTAGTTGCCTGAGGTGTTTCGGTGAATCCCACAATCCTTCAAAGTGCAAGTTCTGCTCAGGGTTCAAAGGCAGGTACAAGAAAGACAGGGAGACTAGACTGAAACTTCTCCTAATGGAACATTCCCTAACTCCAGGGAGGTTTGCTTCCCCCACCTCCCCCAAATATCAGCCCTGACACCTCAGGCCACTCTAGTATCAGCTGTATAAAAGATGTATGGGACAGATATGTCCTGAATGATTAATAATGAATGATTCCTTCTGGCCCTCAAAAATCAGAAAAACGATCCACTTTTATTTATCCCCAAATAGGATCCGCCTGTGAACACAATTTAAAAAAATGTCTCACATTATATGAGACACTTTGTCTAAAGACCCACCAATCTCCCAAGACCGGGCTTTCCCCTCCCCGACTATAGAAACTAAGGGCTTGTCTATACTTGAAACACTACACTACACTACCTAGCTCAAAATAACTCCAAATTACCAAAGACGAGTCACACCCTAATTTATTTTGCAAAGTGACCCATTGTACATTAAGTGGGGCGAGAAAAAGAGATGGGTGGAGAAGCTGCAAGTTAAACAAACTAGAAATGTGGCTGTAAGACTAATGGTCGAAATGGGAAAACTGTTATCCCAAAAAATCCAAGCCACATGTTTTCACCTCAAATTATAAATGATACATTGTCTCTTTGTAAATCAAATACACTGTGAGTAATTTGTTTTAGACCTCAAATTAGAATCTGCACATTTGTTTGCCTTGTGAGTCAGATCTATATTCTTCTGTATGTGAAAAATATTTCTTGTTCTAATGTAAGTTCTAAATAATGTGAGATACTTAGTATAATCAAAAAATGTATGGAGTATATCTTCTAAATTTAGAAGATTGTAAGATTTTTGTTGGTTTTACTTGTAAATAATTATTGCTGTCTAGAAATAAAAAAGAATAGTCTGGAATATGGAAAGAGAAATGTTAAAAAGATATAAAGCAGAGTATAATTTTGGGATATTAAAATTGCTTTGAAGGGGGGATTCCAATTGATAGTAGGGGCAAATAATGAAATACAGTCCTTGAAATGAATCAAATTTAAAAAACCTCCAATAAGAAACACAGTAAGTAAATTTGTTACATACCAACACCATCAAATGGATACCCATGTATGCTGCAGATAAATTAAGCACATCCAACAAGAATCAGAGGGTGCCCCTTGCAAAGAACACTGAAATGAAGGTATATAAAACTGAAGTCACCATGAGCGCAGGAGAGTAGTCTGAACTCAACACAAGAAGCTGAAGAATCCTAAGTGTGACTGACAGAGTAGTCATGTGGAAAGCACTGCCCCCCATCCAAGGATTAAGAGGATAAGAAGTGGTAAGATTTCATTTCAAAGACCATATTTCCCCTTCTGTTCTTTAATATCAATAACTGTAGGTTATCTTGCTGAGTTTAAACTCTAGTGAGATCTCAAGTAACCATGTTTTAGATTTTAACTCCTTTATAGAAGTCCAAACAAATTGGCCTAAGAGAGGTTGAAAAGAATTGTTTTAAGCAATTGCTTGTAATATTCAAAACTTGACCCTTTTGGACCAGTCCAGTTGATGAGAAGAAACCACACTCTTCAAAGTGCCTTAAAGACAAGTGCACTATTGGAAGTGTGATATATGTGCTAGATACTAAGGAATTCAGAACTGTTGATCATACATAAATGTAGTAAGAAATCTTGGCAATTTGCATTGTTTTTTTAATATAACTACTGAGCCTCAACTCTAGTCTGTGATAATTGCTTGCAAGATTGTATTATGTGTGTAGTACACACAACTGATTTTGTCTACAGTTGCGTGGTGAACTGTTGATTATATATTAATGTGGTTCTGGGTGAATTAATAAATTGTTGGTTGATTAAGAATAAGTCCGTGTCAGTATTTGAGAAATACTGTTCAACTTAAAAGTTGACCTGAAAAGAAACCAGTGTTAAACTAGTAATCTAAAACTCCCTTGAATTCTATAAAAAGGGATTCTTCTATTGGATTCTATTGTATATTGGCAAACCGGATTTTGTTAGATTTCAGCTTTAAAATTTAACTGGCACCCAGAAAAAATCATTGGTTGATCCCTTTTCATGCTTACAACTGGAATCTTGTCAGCAGTCCCAGACACAAGGACTTCCAGGACAATTAATTATACTTCCTCAAACAGGCAAATGAAGAAGAGAGTTAGGTCTACCTATAAGAGTCACTGGAAGACCTCGCATACTTCAAAGGGTACCACTGAGGCTCTGTCCATATCTGCTACCAAGGCATCAGTACCACATAAAAATCCCACATGTACAAGCTCTCTATTCTCATGGCACAAGCTTTGTTGGTACCATCTAACAACTCTCAGCATCACACCACACACAGACCTACCCCATATGCTCCAGTACCATCATCTTTGTCATGTTTCTGTACCAGATATGGACAGTCTATAGACCTTCCTTCTTAGCAAGGTGCACACCAGATGTGTTCATCATAAGATCCTTTAATGCTCTGCCAGGTATGGCTGAGTTAGATTAAATAAAGTATTTTACATATAGCACTTCCTAGTGGCTGAACAATCCAATACAGCTTAGCATTCCATTACTGGAGGTCTGAGGACAGAAAAGATTTAGCAACCCCTTCTGTACTTCAGTCACCATCTTTTTGATGATTGGTATTCCCAGGTCTGGTACTGACCCTTGCTTTGGCCATTGGCTAATATAGACCTCCACCTCCCTCCAGATTCCTGTCCCTGGAGGATCTCATAGTTCCAGATGAACCAGAATCTCCCATTTTGAGGAGGTCTACCAGAGTTCCTTCCACATTACCATCCTGTCATCTGCAAGCTGATTCTCGATTGAGTCTCCAATGATATTTTCATCCCCCAAGAGAACTTCAAACTCAGATTTCAGTACAGGACTTCACTTCACTTCACTACCATACCACCACACTCCTGTGAGCCAGTTAAACAAACAATGTCTACAAGAACCTTCTAGGACTCTCAGACCTCAGGAGTATGAGTATTTTTGGGAACCCTTCCTGTTTTCTCTTCCCCACTGGGCTTACTGGAATGCATGGGTCACTTCAGAAAACATTTTTTACAGGGATGCGGTCCAAAAAGAAACTGACATCCAATGTTACTGTATCATCCCCTGTTACAGATAAACCAATCTCCAGTACCATATGCATTCTTGGTACCAGACAATACACAGAAAGAGCAAGAGTCATAGACCAAAGAGATCTTGCTTCCTTTAGCCAGGATCTCCTCCTCTCTGGATGAGGTGGTAATGTCACAATTGTTATCCTATAGCAATACTTCAGGGCCTTCCAGGACCTCATGAAGCACCTGGCAGATTCCTGACAAATCCCATTGGAAGAAGTTCAAGAGTCCCAACACATTTTGGTAAATATTTTGATTATCAACCTCCAGGGGAAAATTGCTTCAGAATATGACATTAACCAGGGGCTTCTCCTACAGGTGTGATACCCCAAAGTGCATACCTTCAGAGAGGAGACCAGCTTTCACACTGTGTAAGTCAGAAGAAACTTTGCCTTCTATCTCGATAGGATGAAGACCTTTTAGATCTCTCTTAGGTTATTTATATCATTTGCAGAAAGGATGAAGGGACAACCTATTTACACACAAAGGCTGTCTAAATGCATTTCGGGCTGCATCTTAACCTGCTATGAATCTGCAGAGGATCCAGGTGCAGAACACTTTGGAGGACTGCATCACCAAAGGTGGTATCATTCCTGGAAGCAGGTAAAATGGCATCGTGCTTTCCACCATCCATACCGTTGCAAAGCATGATGCCATTTTACCTGCTTCCAGGAATGATACCACCTTTGGTGATGCAGTCCTCCAAAGCGTTCTGCACCTGGATCCTCAGCACGCACCTCCTCATTAAGTTACTGTTTGTCTCCCATGGTAGAGCACCCATAGGGACATATACTTGAAGAAAAAGGAGAGGTCACTCACCTTACAGTAACTTGATTTATTCAAGATGTTTGGTCGCTATGGGGACACTACCTCCCACTCTCCTTCCCATGTGCTGTGGAGTCTTTAGCTTTGTGGAGAAGGAAGTGAGTGGCAGAAGGACTTCTTATGAGCCCTTGTACATAGGCACGAGGAGCTGCTCTGTGCAGGCTCAGGCCTGTGGAAACTACTTTGCATTCTTCATTTGAGAGCACCTGGAAACACACATATCCTATAGTGGGGAACCCAATGGGACAAAACATCTTGAAGAACTCAAGTTGCTGTAAACTAAGTATCCTTTCCTTCCACATTGAGGTTGTTTTTTTTTAAACTGACTTGATATGTTGAGGCCTTGTGTCTTTTTAATTAAAAAAATATGGTAATACCTTCCTTAAGAAGTCTTTTGAAATCTTCCAGAAGAAGTCAATCTATGTTGTGAAATTCTTAAATTAGCCATTCTACCTAACTTTAACCTACTCCCTATTCCTGAGTAAAGGGGCATGACATTTTGGGACGTGTTACTATTTTTAGAACTAAATGTGTGGCCACTCAGCTACTATAAATTAACCAAGGTAGAAGACTGGTGGGCCAAATTATCTGAGAGCCACAGACACCGGACTGAAATATTGCTTCAGGTCCCTTTGGGTTGTTAAAGATTGCCGAATCTTTTTAAATCCTAAATCATCATGTTTCAAAGTAAACTTATTAAATGATCCTTAATTATACTAATTTGAAGCTAGCTGTGCTGAAGCTCAAGACAAACATTTGGGATAATGGTCTCTCAATTATTAATAGAACAGCAATTTTGGACATTTATTTTATCTATGAAGAATTAGCATCTCAGAAAATATGGGTGTCATATCATAGAATTTTGTAGCTGTGAGCACTTAAAGAACAATTCTAATCTCATCATCAATCCAGAGAATGACACCACAGAGCAAGAAAGTAGTGTAAAGCCTTAACATTGTGCTGGAGTCCTCACTATCTCTGGACACACAGATTGGCTAATATGGAGAGAAATGCTTTCTTTCACACTCAGTTGGTCAGCCAATTGCAGCCTGCTCTGTCAGACAAGGGCCTACCCACTGAGATCCATGCTTTTGTTACCCCATAGCCTGGAATACTTCAACTCACCTTATAAGCAAAACTAGCTGATGCAAATATATTCCAGAACAAGGAGTAATGGTCTCAAGTTGCAGAGGGGGAGGTTTAGGTTGGACATTAGGAAAAACTTTTTCACTAGTAGGGTGGTGAAGAACTGGAATGGGTTACCTAGGGAGGTAGTGGAATCTCCTTCCTTAGAGGTTTTTAAGGTCATGCTTGACAAAGCCCTGGCTGGGATGATTTAGTTGGGTTTGGTCCTGCTTTGAGCAGGGGGTTGGACTAGATGACCTCCTGAGGTCCCTTCCAACCCTGAGATTCTATGATTCTATGATTCTGTGATTCCACCAATGCTATTCAAACTTCCCATTCACTTCTGTTTGGAATTTATCAGTTCCTACAACCCATCACCTAACAGAAAGCCCTGGCCAAGTATGTAGGCTTTATAATATGCCCGGATGATCAGTAATTCAGCATCTGACAGTGTGGTGGTGGGAAACTAAGAAAATGATTCAGAGTTAGTGAAGGGCGCTCCACTCAGCTCCCATTTTAACAAATCAGTGAGTTAGTGAATCTCCTTTCCCTTTTGTTCCAAATTCCCTTCTCAGATATGTGTGTCCAGCTTTCATTTTCTTTGATGTGAGCTGTACATCCATATCAGAGGGGAAAATCTGTCCCTTTGTGTTTGTTGTACTGTCTGCTTCTGGCAACCTGAAATACTAACATTTCCATTTCCATACTGCATGGAATCACATCATCATTTGGCTTAAAAGGGTGCTCTAGTGCCATCTAGTTTGTGGTACAGCATCATGGCAGGAATAGATTAATTTAATTTTTCCTCAACTGATACTTGATAAAAGGAGGGTTTGGTTTAATAGTGAAGATCTTCACTGACAGTGATTCCATCCACGACCTCCATTGATGCATTTTGTTATTTCATTACTCCTGTTAAAGATTTTTCTATGATTTAACTTAAATTTTCACAGCAGCAATGTAAGCCCAGATCAAGTTCTGGTTTTTTTTTCTTTTCCCTAGAGTAATGAGTATAATATTGCTTAGGCAGTCTAGATCCACTGCTTGCTGATCAATGAGTATAACTCATCCATGTCCCCTTTAAAATATCTCTTTATGCATTTTCACACAGTTAGAGCTGTTTTATGGCCAGAGCTGCATTATCAGTGTAAGTAGAAGGAGGAGAAGCACTGTTCCAGTGGGGACAGCCAAAGGCATTGTGCTTGCAGATGGGTAAAAAACATGCTTTCTCTATCTTTTCTCCTCTGTAGTATACCCACTTAAGGCAGTCACAATTGGGATTCTATATTCATGACAGCAGTAGCCCAACATCCTTGACTTGAGTTAACTTGACAGATCAATTAAATACAGGTTTCACAAAAATGCTTCTACATGCCATATGAAAAAATCCTCAATACATAGCAAGTAGGAAATTTTCTAAAGTCCAAAGAGCCATTAAGCACCTAATTGCCATTGAAATTCAAGGGGAGACATGTGCCTCACTGTACCTTTGAAAATCTGCCCCCAGCCAAACAAGGATCCCTTCTTTTCTCCTTTTATTTCCTCGTTCATAGTTACTTTATTTTAAAAGGGTATAAAGTAGGTTTTATACATGATGTTGGAAAAGCTCTAACAAATGCACCTGAAAGCCAAGGAGGAGTTCAAAAATGTTTTTTTTTGCTAGAGGCATTGTCATTAAGATCCATGTACCGGTATATACCCTGATTTAGATCTCATTTGCACCAGTGTAAAACAGGAGATACTTCACTGCAATAAGACAACACACTCCACTGATGTAAATGAAATTAAAGTCTAGACCAAGATGAGTAGTTGAAGCAAATGTGCTTGAGAAGGAAGCGGTGAGAGTAAAGTGAGTGGTATAATATATTCATAGCCAGGTGCAATTATTAAACAACCCTGAAAAGTTCTCATTTATTAAAGATTATTTAAAATAGTTGGTTAACCTTTAGGGGAATTGCTAAAAAGTAAAAGAGGAACTGTAACTATGATCCTTGATTTGGGATCAGACATAACACTCTGCACGTGTTAAATTGTCTTAACATAGGATAATTCTAAAAATAAAATGGAAGTAATTGAACCATTGATTCCTGAGGGGGAGGTGCTGCATGAGATATAGCAGAGGCTTGAACTTATGCTAAATTTATACCTTATCTAACTTTAATTTGCAGAAACACTGAAGTTGACTAAACTGTCAAGTAATGCCACAGTTCTACAAATGTGATTAGATCGGTCTTAAAATGGGGTTGTTTTATGTGTATCCAGGAGAATTTCAGCAACTGTTTGGAGGATATGTGATCTACATGGAACTGAGAGCCAAGAGTTTAGCATTTTGTTTTTGGCTCTATCACTGACTTACTGTTTGACCTACGGAAAATAATTTAGCCTCGGCATTGGGCTGAGAATTCAGCTGGCATAAAAAAAAAAAAAAAGACCAGACCTAGGATAATAAATATGTCTGGAATTCTAAATATTTTTAAAGATCATTAGAAGGGATGTGCCCTTTACACCCTTTATCTGGCTAAATATAAAAGGGGAGGAAATCGAGGAGACGTGATGGAAGGAGTCTGCTATAGTCCACCAAATCACGACAAGGAGGGGATCAGACATATCTAGAACAAATAACAGAAATATCTAAAACACTAAATCTGGTGGTAATGGGTGACTTTAATTGTGCATACATCTATTGGAAAAATAGACCTGTGAGGAAAGATTGAAAAAACTGGGCATGTTTAAGTCTTGAGAAAAGAAGACCTGGGGAGGGGACTTGATAACACTCTTCAAATATTATACAGGCTGTTATGAATAGGACAGTAATCAATTGATCTCCATGTCTACTGATGGTAGGACAAGAAGTAATGGGCTTAATCTGCAGTGAGGGAGATTTTGGTTAGATATTAGAAAAAACTTTCTAACTATAAGCGAAGTTAAGCTCTGGATAGACTTCCAAAGGAGGTTGTGGAATCCCTGTAATTGCAGGTTTTTAAGAAGAGGCTGAACACAAATGTTCAAGGCTTACTTGATCCAGCCTCAGGACAAGAGGCTAAGCTTATTGACTTCTCAACATCCCTTCCAGACCTACAATTCTATGATTTTCTAACCCCTCATGTTTCAAGGCATAAGCCAATTTTGGAAGAGTATGGAGAAATTTCTCTGAGACAGTTCATCCCAAGTGATACTTATCAGGATACTGAACCAGATGGACCATTGGTGCGATCCATTATAGCAACTCCTGTGTTTCCCACTTTCCCAAAGAGGTGGGCAATTTTTTTCCCCAATTGAACAGATTTCCATCAGAAAATGCTGAGTTTATGAAATCAAATGTTCTGTGGGAACGTGTCAATTCCAAGGAAACTCGATGTGAGGACTGGCTGGCAAAGAATCAAGGTTCCCCGGGCTGTCCAGCTCCTACTCTCCACAGCTCCCTGACTGGCCAGCATCTTGAGCTTTCACCTGGCAGGCTGCCCAGTTTTTTATTATATTATGTTACCAAACCAATTACTAAATCACAAGTTATAATACCATTTGAGCAAACCAAGTACCAAACTAATTAAAATACCAATTACCAAACCAACAATTGCTAATTAGATTCTAGAATATCATGTACCCATCCAAATACAAAGTACCAGTTAGAATACTAATTTCAAAACCAATTACTAATTTATATAATAAAAATGTAAAATATAAACTTATAATAGTCAAAACATTTTACATTATAAACATAAAAGTTGAGTCAATAAAGTCAAAACAAAACTTTTCAATTTATCGGACCAAAACAAAATGTTTAGATTTTTTTGAAATTAGACATTGGAATTTCACTGTGTGGAAAATTTCAAAACATTTGTTCTGATTTGAATGAGAAAAAAATGAAAATTTTGGAACAGTAAATTTGGGTTCTGACCAGCTCTACTTTCCCATCTGTAAAATAAGGAAAATATTTTATCTACTTCAGAGTAGTATTTTGATGATTCATTAGTTAATATTTATTAACTAATAAATAAATTGAGGAGCTGTGAGCTCCTCAAATGATAGACATTGCAGAATTGCAAATTAGCATTTTATTAGATACTGAGTTGATTGGAAACACTCTTAAGGGTCAAAGCTAGTTTAATCAGGTGCAACTTCATTGACTCCACTGATTTTAAAATAGTTTCACTGGATCTGACACTCATCCTAAGTAAACTATAAAACATCAACAGTCAAATTAATTTCATTATTTATTTTATCTGACAAAAATTGTCCATTGTTCAAACTTTATACATAATACGAATAACAATTAGAACTAATTTCCACAACCAAACACTCTTCTAAACCCCTATTTAAAGCTTTCCTCCCACCTCCATCATCAAACATGTATATTCTACATAGGACCATTGCACCAGTCAGAGTGACCGTGGTTCATGATGATGTACCAGGCATAGTGTAGTGAAGTTCCCAGCTCTGACTCAATACACTGACTCCATGAATCACTGAGGAAGCCCCACAGCCAGTACCAGTAAGGGTCAGAGCATGCATCCCTTTGTGGGTCTAGGGAGAATTTGAAAGCACAGTGTGCTGAGGTGTTTGTGTCCATCCAAGCAACATGGCTGAAGAGCATGCAACACTGCTTTTGAATATAATGAATTATTGAAGGAAGGCAAGATCTTTGAGAGATTGTGACATTTCTCCCACCTCCGCTAACCCATTAATCATCAAAGCCTGGGAGAAAAGATTGGACTCGTATATTAACAGATTCAAGGTCTGGCAAACTGATGGTGGAAGCAGATTTACTTTTGTGGACCCTTCACTGAAAATACCTCCAGTCCCATCTGGTTTAAGGCTGGCAATGCTACTGGTCACCCATGGCCTTTAAAATGAAAATATTCTTGTACTAATCTCAATCAGTCAAAGAACTAAGTGAACTGCAGACAGCATTACCAGACAGAGAAAATGTCACTCTTCAGATTATGTTTATTTGTCACTTTCTCCATTGTCTCCAGCATGACCCTATCTGAGTTCACTGACCTGTTCCTCTCAAGAGAGCTCAGCAAAGTCTACAACTCTTTTAAATTTTTTTCTTTTCAAAAGCTCCATACATTTAAAACCTAAATCAAATGCAGGTTCACCAAGAGGACAACTGATTACCTGTGTAAGTATCAAGGATGGACATCATGCTACTCCATGTAGCTAAAACTTTGGTAACCTCAAATTCCTAAATCACCAGCTATTACATTATTTACTAGTCTCTAAAAACTCTGCCTTATTGTTTCTGGACTATTTCAGAGTAGTTATCATGGAACAGTCTTTCTGCTATCACAGTTTAGCATTAAGATGGCCAGAGCAGAACAAAAACACCGCTTAAACAATGGATCATTTTAACCTCTGCCTTTCTATAGGCTTAAACACAAAGACTTAAACAACAGCAGAACATCGATATGAATGAAGCAAAGGGAAATAATTTTGATAAACCTCCTTTGTAATATGGATGGTGATTATTTATCACATTTAGTCAACCAGGAAGCACTTTGAAAAAGACAAAATAAATGCCTGCAGTGTGGCTAATACAATAACTATATGTTCCCCTAAGAATCATGCAGACTCTAGCAAGGAGAAGACAGCAATCATGAGCTCCACAGAAAGGTGAGGGCATCACTTCACTTGGGGAGGCACATGCAGACCCTACTTCTCATCCTGAACCACACTCCGCTGTCCATCTTTACTGTTCCCCCCGAGCACCCATACTCAGGCAGGCAGCAAGGTGGCACTTTTGGGACTCTCTCATTTTCATAGCCTTGGGCCCTACCCACTGACAAGATATTTTTCTTTTCCACTTGGTGAACTATCTGTTTTTGTCGCTATAGCTACTGCTGCCTGTTGCTGACTCACTGATTGGTTTGCCACCCTCTGGTACCTGTTAGGAATTTGACTGTCCTATTAACTGGCTGCTCCAATAGCTTCTAAGTGATTTCTTACACATGTAAATTTCACTCCTGACTCATGCTGAATTGCTCAATTGCACTTTCCTGTTTAGTCCACTGAGCTTCAAGGTATAATGCAGCTTCCATGTTATGACTGAACTTGCAATATTTTGAATTTTATCAAGATACTGACATAGTGTCCATAGTGAGCTCCTCACATACATTAATGAATCTGGCCTCACAACACCCCTGAGATCCAGGGAATTATTCCCTGTTTTATAGATA
Source organism: Mauremys mutica (assembly GCF_020497125.1). Lineage (NCBI taxonomy): Eukaryota > Metazoa > Chordata > Testudines > Geoemydidae > Mauremys > Mauremys mutica. The sequence goes on from NC_059073.1 coordinate 154,523,773, forward strand.
GAGAACTGAGGCACAGAGAGAGACTAAGGGCTAGCATGTGGTATTTAGCCATAGCCCTGTAACAGAAGTAAATCAGAGATGCACTGCGTCCGAGGTAGTATCGGGAAACATTCTGTCTTAAAAGTACAATGCCTTCCACACTCTGGGATTGTGCTGGGAGGGAGAAATCCATGACAACCCTTTTGAAGGGAGGGAAAGGGGGGCAACATACTTTCCCAATGCAGCAAGCCAGCTTTGCTACCCATGTGTGTGTGAGAACCATGGCTTTACCAACTCCCTTCCTTCTTATCAGCAAGTTTCTTCCTGAAGGAAACAACTTCATTGCAGCCCCTTCCCTCCTTTGACTGCAGGAGCTGAAATTTGCTTCCTTACATAAGCCATACAAACAGGACTGAGCCATCCCCCTGACTCCCACTAAGCAGCCGCATACGGGGCACCACAGTCTAGCCCTAAATAATTTGCCCATGATCAGACAGGAAGTCTGTAGCAGAGCTAAGAACTGAAGTGTTGTACTTTGTGTCCTGATTCTTAACCAACCTTCCTCTCCAGCCTTTAGATATTTTTATTTATTTGTATTGAACAAAGTCCTTTAGTAAAAAACTAATGACTAATCTCATTCCATTAATTTATTTTGACTAATACCCAGAAACCTGGCCCCAGACTAAAACACCTCTCCATGGAAATACACTGTCATAAACAGATAGTTAAGGGTTAATGCCTCTTTTACCTGTAAAGGGTTAAGAAGTTCACCTAGCCTAGCTGACACCTGACCAGAGGAACCAATGGAGGAACAAGATGTTTCAAAAGGAAGGAGGGAAGTTTCCTTTGTTTAGTCAGTTTCAGTTTCTGGGCCTCCCTCTGGGCCTCCATAGCCCTCTTGTGGGCAGCTTCTTCCCTTGCATTTTCTGCCTCCAAAACACTAATTTCTAATTGTCTTAGTTCTAGACGTCTCTTATGTTCATTTTCTTTCTCTTTTGCTTCCAGTTTGGCCAGCTTTAGTTTATTAGCAATGTCACTAGTACTCATTTTCCTGCTTTTTTGGGCTGGGCCACACCCCTCTGCAGTTCACTGAAACTGAGATGCACTCAGCTCAGGGGATGCTTAGTTAACAGAGACTTTCACAGTGCCCAGTGTTCAGCCTTTCTGGATAATTTGCAACCAGTGCAGTTTTGGCTTCTTCTGACCTTCAATCTTATTTATTTTGCTTCCTTTTCTGTCCCTACTTCCCTTTCCCGAAATAAGCAAACAGAAAATAACAAACCAGTAACCACTTTGTCTGTTCTCCAACCACCACACCTAAAACTCACTTAAAATCACTACCAGTACCTCAAAGCAATCAGCTGTGCACAGACCCTGCTCGACTACGCCACTGTGACAGGTTGGATCACAGAAACCCCGCTGGGAGCTGCCAACTGATGTGCCAAGACTACTTGTATCCCTGCTTTCCTTGCCAGCTTAGGACTTCAGCACCCTGTCTTGCCGAGCCAGACACTCTTGTCTACTTCAACAAAGACCCAGAGTCTGAATTACCTGCCCCAAAGCTGCAGGTTTACCTGAAAACAGCTCACAGAAGTGTGCTTGTCTTTAGCACCTTAACTATCTGTTTATGACATACACACCAAACATCTCCAGTCCCTTACTCAGTAAAACAATACCTGGCCATGCTCTATGTAGCGATTGCTTCACCTGTCCTTTAGTCCTGCCAGTTATTTACAAATTGATTTATTGCACCACATACTGACTTGACTTCTGTTGTACTTATGGTATAGTAATCATAGAATATCAGGGATGGAAGGGACCTCAGGAGGTCATCTAGTCCAAACCCCTGCTCAAAACAGGACCAATCCCCAACTAAATGGGCTGCTAATAGTCCTAGTTACTTCCTGTCTACGTCATTTGTTTATATGACCTTATGTATATTCTCTGTGTTGAAGTGCATGCTCAGCTGCTGTATTGCTTTTTTTTTTGTAACTTTGAACTATAATAAAGTTGATGAAAGATACCATGTCTCGGTATTAAAAGCTAGCAGTATAATAGTAAATTGAACTGATTTTTTTAAAACGGATTTCATGTTGGTCTTGACATGATCAAGTTATCCACAGCAGCTTTTTATTTCTTATTTTTGACTCTCACTACCTTGCAGGTGAGCTTGATGTGTTTTAGTTATCCTGAATGTTTGATGGAACACTCTAACTCAGCAGTTCCCAAACTTGTTCCGCTGCTTGTGCAGGGAAAGCCCCTGGCAGGCGGGGCCAATTTGTTTACCTGCCCCGTCCGCAGGTTTGGCCGATCGCGGCTCCCAGTGGCCGCAGTTCGCTGCTCCAGGCCAATGGTAGCTGCTCTAAGAGCATGTGTTTAAGTCCCAAGTTAATGGGACGTATGCAGTAGTGAGATGGAACTGATTCGCACCGGTTCGCGTGAACCGGTTGTTAAATTTAGAAACTGGTTTAGAACCAGTTGTTAAAGGGGTGAGCAAACTCCGGTCCGTGGACCGTCCTATCTCGCCTGCCTGAGCTCCAGGCTGGGGACGCTCCCCCGGCCCCTCCCCCACCTTCTCCCCTCTCGCAGAGTCTCAGCGTGCCGCGCCGCCAGTGCCAGTGCTCTGGACTGCTCCTGGGCAACTCTGCAGCTCCTGCCACTTTGAGCGGCATGGTAAGGGTGTGGGGCTGTGAGCTCCAGCGGGCCGCGCAGCATCCATACATGCTGTCCTTAGCAGCACAGAAAGGGAGCCGGGCCAGGGCTGGGAGAAGGAGTTGGATAAGGGGCAGGGAGTGGTTGGAGTGGGTGGAGGTTCTGGAGGGGGGGCCGGTCAGGGGACGAGGAACAGGGGGGATGGGTAGGCATGGGAGTTCTGGGAGTCTGTCGGGGTGGTGGTGGATGGGGTTGGGGCAGTCAGGGGACAGAGAGAGGGGCACGTTGGGTAGGGGGTGGGGTCCTGGGGGGCAGTTAGGGTGAGGGCGTCTTGGGAGGGGGTGGTCAGGGGACAAGGAGCAGGGGGGGGTTGATGGGTTGCGGGTTCTGAGGGGGGCAGTCGGGGGCAGGACATGGGTGGGTGGTCAGATGGGGGGGCAGGCTGACCACCAAAGGGAACCGGTTGTTATGATTTTGGCAGCTCATCACTGGACATATGCATGTGCTTAAATTTTCTTCTGAATAGGGATGCTTTTCTGAAACAAGGTCAATATGACAAGGGAGGTGGATAATACAAAATGTGTCTGAAGTTGTATAGATCTATTTATTTACACAGATATATGGATGTTGGCAAATAGTTTTGTAAGGTTTCTCTGTACTAGCAGCGGCTGCAGAACTGAAAGAGGAATGCAATTTTATTGGAAATTCTTAAAACAGCTACCTAAAATATGCCCAAACCAAGTTTGACATAAGCTGCTTCTCTTAAGCATAACAGTGGACCAGTTTAAATCAATAGCTATACTGATGAGCACCATAAAAATGCCTATAAATTAATTCATTAATTAAATAAATAGAGGGAGCTTAAATTGCAACTGAGTGGCTGTAGAGGGGTGTTTACGGGCACATATCTATGACTGTATTTTTAAAGAATAGAATTCTGCCAGTTCTGGTTGGTGATATGTAAATCCTTTGCACAGTTCTTAAATGAGTTACCAAATGGTAACTGGAGCAGCAATCTTTGTATTGGCAAGAAATGACTGGGATCAAAAATATTGTGATCTAGGCCCTTATGCAGCTGAGCCCTTAAGCACATACTTAACATTAGTACAGGGATAGGCAATCTATGGCACGTGTGCCAAAGGCGGCATACAAGATGATTTTCAGTGGCACTCTCACTGCCTGAGTCCTGGCCACCAATCCGAGGGGCTCTGCATTTTAATTTAATTTTAAATGAAGCTTCTTAAACATTTTAATAACCTTACTTACTTTACATACAACAATAGTTTAGTTATATATCATAGACTTATAGAAATAGATCTTCTAAACATGTTAAAATGTATTACTGGCGCACAAAACCTTACATTAGAGTGAATAAATGAAGACTTGGCACACCACTTCTGAAAGGTTGCCGACCCCTGCATTAGTACATCAGCAGTCCCATTTACTTCCAAGGAGTTGTTCTCATGATTAAAATAAAGCATGTGCTTAAATGTTTTGCAGAATCATAGTAGCTGTAATCATAGGGCTGTAACTAATCTGCTAGATTGCACCTACATTAATGATTTAGTCTGGGGACAGGAGGGCAGTTTGAGAGCTAATAAAGAGAAAGAAGCTAATTTCATCTAATTTCTGTGCCTAAAACAAGGTAAACATTTTGTAAAGGGTAAGCAAGCAAGCCCTGAATGATTCTTCACTAGGCAACTGTGATGCCAATAGGGTAGCAGTTACACCCTTTTGAACTTCTCACTTACTCCCATGCTTTTTTTTTTTTTCTTTTCTTGTAAGGCCTTTATATAAATGGGGTCTGACGCTAACAACTGACCTCTGAGAGACCCAAGTAAACACTTTCCTTTACAAAGACATTGTCTTCAGCTTACCTGCTCTTGTGTGCTGCCTGGATCCCTGGTGCTTCATGCCTAATCAGCAGCCTGTCATTTTGTATTTCACAAAAGTCCTTTCTGAAAACCCAGATAAATTGTGTCATATGTATTGCTATTATCAGCCTTGCTTGGGCTATAACCTCAATGTCGTTAGGCAGTAGCTTTAGCTTTTTGAATTTTCTCTTGTCTCATTTTGTCTTACTGAAATGGTTGCATTTTAATGTAAGGATATTGGTTCTAATGCAATAAAAACCAACTTGAACCTTCCCTGAATCTTATTATATCTTCTGGCTACAAAGAGCAAAACGTATATCTACAGACTGGCTGCTGCTTTTTTTCACATCAGGGAAAACAAAGAAAGAATGCATTTAAAGTGCCAAATCTTTGAAAAAATATTTTTTTTGGGGGGGAGGGAATAAAATATATAATCATTCTCTCTCTCTCTCTCTCTCTTTATATGATCTCAGAAGGACACAGTACAATTGGCTCGAAGGATGTGTTCATTGTCTTAATAAGGGTCATATTAATAGTTTGATAATAACTGAAGTAATTGTAAAATTGGGCATCTAGGTTAACTGGAGCTGTGGTCATTTCTGAGTTGGTTAAGCTTATGGCTATGTCTCTGTAAATGGAAGAACTGTATTTTTTTGGTCACACTGCTAAATTTCACATAAATTGCAACAAAATCATGTGGTCATAGGCTGCTGGAATGTTTATGTTAACACTGAAACATTTTTTTATGATGATGAAAAGGGCATACAGGGGTAACTTTGTTTTTGTTTCCCTTTATTTAGAAATCACCTCCCAAAAAACCTATTTATTTCTTCTGTAGAAATTGCTGAGACTATCAAGTTCTTTCAATTTGGATCTTCCGGTAGATTTCAAATTTTTACATAAAAAGAACCGCAATACCAATTGGCCTTGGAAAAAACAAACATTGGTGTTTCAGAGACATTACAGTGAATGCTTACTATGCTCAGAATAATTCTTGCATGCTATTTAATTGCCATTTACAACATACAGGGTGTTGCCAGATTTACACGTTAATTTGGGGTATGCTCATTTATTAGGATTACTCTTCTTGGGGGATGTGGGAGTTCTGTAATTCTATAAATGTACTGCTTGTGTCACTTGTGTTCTCATACTCTCCCTCCTGCAAGTTCCCTCCCAGTGGAGCTATCCTGCAGGACCTAGGGTCTCCTGGGCTGGGTTCCTCCAGTCCCAGAATCAGATGCACACAAACACACACATTAACAGAGCACATCTGAGAGAACCAGGTCAATTAGCACTCCCAAGCTGACCTCTTATATGTCCCTGGACTCAGCAGGCTGGGTCAAGCAGTACTTCCAAGCTGCCACTCTCATATGACACGGGCACTGCACCAGAATAGAGTACGCCTGAGCAGGCAGGGTCGAGCAGCACTTCCAAACTGCCACACTCCTCTGCCACAGGTTCAGCACATCCCTATCCCCACTTTCACATTATAATTGTTATGGTAGTAACCTTCTTGATGAGCAAACCCTACAGGAGTTTTGAGCGCTGCAGGGATCTTTAGCTTAGGTAAAGGGAGCATTGCTGCAGAGCAAAGGGGGAAGCCAAAAACACAAAAGAGAGAGAAGGAGGGAAGGAATCAACCAGCTTACCCAGAAAAGTTATTTATTGCCAGGTAATAACCATACAAGGAGAGCCAAACGAACAAAATAGTTACAATAGTAAATCTAGCTTAAGTTTGACTACAAAGTCAGGTTTAGAAAACTATACCTGATCACACAAATCATGGTTAAAAGCTATACCTAGAGTAGGGAAAAAAACAGAGAGAGAGGGAGGAGGGTCTCATCATTCCGTGAAGCTTGAACTGGTCGGGGTTCCCAGTTGATGGTGGCAGCTGAGGGTCTGGAGTGCTGGAGACAGGCAGAGCCCCCAGCACGATCAGTCAGGAGAAGATGAAGTCCTAATGGAACTGATGCTGAGTTTGGATCCAGGCATCAGAACATTTACTTGAGCGTGGGTAGGGGTTTTGTTGTAGGGAAACAACAATGGTTCAAGAGAGAACACTAGATATATTTATGGGTAAACTGATGGCTCAAGGGAGTATACTAAAGTTGTTTTGTTCAGGCTAGATCATAGGAACTGATCATTTCTGGCTACGGCGGTGTTCCTTTGAGGGAGCTCACAATGGAATTAGGCAGCTTCAGTATTTTGGATACCAATAAAGGATTTATTACTAGAATTGGTCTGATAACTACTGAGCTGGGTGTGTGCAGGCGGGCTCATTAACATCTGGAGCAGAGACCCCCATCATGCAGTGCTTCCCTGCTTTTCTGCTCCCAGAGTTCAGTTTGGTTTTTTCCTTGGAATCTCTGTTCCCCAGTCTGTATGCTAATGGAGATGTCTCCCTGTCCCATCTTCGATGCAAATAAGGATAGAAAGGAGTTTCTTTAATCCTGTCACCCTTGTCCCAGGGGTTTGGATGTGTCTCCCACTGCCTTTTCATTGCTTTTTGTAAGTCTTTCTTCTGATTGGTTTTGGTTCAAGCAGAGACTGAGGCGGGGGTGGGGGGGATGTCCTTCATGAGTCAGACAGGATGGATACTGCACCCCGGTTCCCCAAGAACACAGAACTGATAGGTAACAAGGGAATTTTGCATTTGGTTCATAGGCACATTCAGAGGTAACTTGGTTAAACCATTAAACTTGGTTAAACCAAGTACCTTCATAGAGAGAAAATGTAGGGTACTAAATGGCTCGCTTATCGAACAGAGAGAGGCATAATAAGAGCCAGTGGCTGAAAGCTGAAGCCAGACAAATTCAAACTGGAAGTAAGATGCACATTTTAAGTGAGGATGATAAATACTGAAACAAATGACAAGAGGAAATGGTGGAGTCTTCATCTCCTGATATCTTCAGCTCATAACTGGATGCCTTTCTGGAAGATATGCTGTAGTAAGCACAAGTTAATGGTCTCAGTACAGGAGTAATTGGGTGACATTTGAGGGTCTGTGATATACAGGAGGTCGGAATGGATTATCTAATGGTCCTTTCCGGTCTTAAACTATCTGAATCTTGGGCCACACCAGACCTGTGTTTATGCAGGTAAAGCTGGGGTGTTTGAAAGATGTATTGAAGTCCCCTCAGTATTGTCCTGTCCTGGAAACACATCTAATTTTATGGTACCCTCGGACACCATGCTGATGTGTGCTATGTAGAGTGTCAGAAATCTTTCCAGACACATATCTGTACAAAAGAGAGAAACAACTGAGCTTTTGTCATTTAACTATATCTATTTTCCTGTCTGTATAAAACACACTGTATGTTTATTACACTTCCGGATTTGGTTTTAGAAGGGAGAAACCAGGATTATCAATATAGAAATGACAAGTATAGCACGTCATGGTACCATTCAGTACTGACAGTGACCATATTGAATGGATAAAAGATGTTATTTGTGATAGATGACATAATTTTTAGAGGTCCTATTTAGAAAAGGTGCACTTGGCAACATATCATATTGTCTACCATGCTTTTCAAGATAAGGGGGATCAGTCTCCAGGTTTTTATTTGAAAAGATTATAGATGTGCAATGCTTTCATATGGAAATCCCAAATCAGGAAGGGACACACAACTTTTGTTAAAAAATAAATTAAAAAAGAATTTGGTGAGCGTGGACCAAACTGTAAGTAGTCCTAGTTCAGATTAATTTCCACCAAAGACTATATGAAAATTCTTGTGTGTGGGAATGGTTTCTGTTATATCCTTGGGGCAGCCATTTTATTTACAGATATACAGAGAGCTCACTCGTACTTGTGGCACCTGAAAGACTAACAAATTTATTGTAGCATGAGCTTTCGTGAGCTAAAGCTCACTACTTCGGATGCATAGAATGGAACACACAGACAGGAGATATTTATACATACAAAAAAACTTTTTGAAGTGATAATTAAGATGGCCCATAGAAGGTGTGAGGAGAACTTAACATAGAAATAGATTCAATGGTTTCAATCAGCTGATTTTAAGTCTGAAGACAAAACGCAAAGCAAAACTCAGAAAATGCAAGCCCACATGAACTGGAACTGAAAAATGTTCTAATGAACCTTTGCACACTCAGTATCAAGTTTCACAAAGCTCTAAAGCCAAATTTCTCATTGGTGAAATTTGTGTAGCTCCACTGAATGAATATATACCAATATATACCAGCTGAGGATCTTTCCTCTTATATTTTGGCTCAGGGTGCTCTTGAACCTACTATGAATACACAGAGAAGTCTTTCTTCTTCCAGGTGAGAAGCTTGCATTCCAGAAAGTGTAGGCACTACTCCCTGCTAGGGCTTTTGGGGATGAAAATCACCCCAAAAGTGAGTGTGGAGGTGAGACTCTCCCTTCCACAGTACCTAGCAGAGCTGCTTAGGAGCACATTAAGCAAGCCCACCACCAAAAGGGATAGCACACCAACACCTGGCCCTGTGCTCTTCCAGGGGCAAGCCAATGCCTTAGTGCCACAATCTGACCATTCATATTTCCAAAAAGCTGAGACAGATCCAATATAAACATTTTGCACATCTTAATATAGCTGTGCTGGAGCAGTTTCCTGCATTAAGAAACCTAGAGTAGCTGGGGATGTTGTCTTCCTGATCTTTCTGTGCAGAAAGTCTGTTTGGGTTATAGCTTCCTCAAAACTAAGGTTTTCATTTCAATTTTCTTTTTATCTTAAATCATCAGTTCCAAGACTTGTCTTGGTTTCTAAATGTATCTAAACAGTGCATGAGGGTACATGTTGGTTGCATTTTCTCACCCTTTTTTTCTCTTGCATTCTGTTTTAGTCCTTTGGTTTTTGTTTTTACTCTTACTAGACTTTCATTTGTACAAAGGAAATACCTAGGATTTATATTATTACCTTGATTGACACTCCCTTTCCCATTACTCTAACTTGACTGTTTCATATTTTATTGTGTGTTCCTCTTATCTTGTGTTTCTGTTTTCCCTACGTATTGTATTATTTTTGCACTTATAGCTTGTTTCTGTAGATGATTATATATATATATATATTATATTATGCCTTTGGTTTTGCACAAAGACTCTTGAAAATCCTGGCCTTTGAAGTCACCACCAAAATCCATCATACAGACCACTTGCTGTGTAATCTCCATTTTTTTTTCTGATCACAATGCCCCAGTGCTATCCTCACACATAACACCATGCCTTACAGGTGGGATTTTCAAAAGTCCTATATGATTTAGTAGCACAGGTTTTATTGAAAGTCAATGGGATTTGTGATCCTGATACATCTAGTCTTAGTATGTTATTCCTTTATATAACTCTCCTCTTCCCTTTCTGTCCTTTATCTAGACAATGAAAATGTGACTTATGTTTAGACACCTGTTTGCATTTAGAATAAAAGGATCTATAGAGCCTGATTCTGCTAGATGCTGAGAACTGTTTGAGATGGGGATTAGGTAGGTCACAGCATCAGTCGTCAGGCACAGTTTGTTCCGGCCCTATGGTTTTAGCTACATGAAAGTGAGAAAGAATCAGCACAAAGGTGGTAATTTTAGAAATTGTTTATATTAAATTCTTCTGATTATGCCAAGTTAGGTTATGCCCTCATAGTACATGATGGAATGTGAGTGTAGCTGAGATATAGTATTTAATGTTATGCACATAAAATCAACATACAATGTCTAGAATAGTAGAAAATGTAACACTAAGGTTTGGATGTATATGATAAGTTATTTTAATTTATTTGTGAAGTGGATGATTCCTAGTTCTACAAGCATAGATCTAGATATTACTTATGTCCTAGTGTCTTTCCTACGTTTCTAGACAGATGGCATCTGTCAACTGATACAAACTGATATAGTGATTCATCCAAATGGAGAAAGCAAAGCAGGCTATTCTAACTTGAAATTTAAGATGGAGTGTATCACCTAATGGTTGAGCATCATAACAATAAGCAGGTAAAACTGATAGAACACAAAACAGATAAACCTTAATAAAATGTCCCTCACTGAAACTGTGTGCAACATTGTCACAATCAAGACCAAGCACATGAACAGAAATGTCCATGTGTCCACTACTTGGCAGTATGCTGGTGCAAAGATAGTTTTAGTATATCTTTTTGCTCTCTTAATCCTGGGTTGACTTTTTGCCAGGCCAGCCATTTAATATAAGTTACAGAAGGAATCAGTGAAACAGATGTTTTGTGGTTGGCAAGATGTTAAGCATGTGATTACATTTTTTTGAAAAATCAAATGCTTAATATCATGTCCAGCTAGTCAAAGCACTACAGGTCTGTCCTATTACCCAGTCAGCCATCTCTGATAAACTTTAGTACAAAGGAGAAAAGTGAGTTTTTTGAGGTGCCCATAGAATGAACCTATTTGATAAGGTCCTTGCTTTATAGCAATGTCAATTGAGATATGAATTATATGGCTCTGTATAGCCTCTCCATATTCACTTGACTCTGATGAGTACTTCTTACAACTGAACAGATTCCCATCATAAATAAAGAGCTAAACTCTCTTCTCGGACACACGTGCACAACTCCCATTGACTTTAATGACAGTTGAATGCATATATGCCCATTTTTACTCCTGAGGGCATTCTGTGGGAGAAAAAAACTTAAAAAAAAATCTGTGCATAATATTTTAAAATTCTGCAAATTTTGTCAGATTAATGTGGAGGCTCCAGCATGGCACTGGGAAGCACAGGCCCCTGGCTGCACAGAGGTGGGAGATCATTCTGCAGCTCCCCCCGGGACACAGACTCAGCAGTGAGGCTGCACTCAACCCTGACAGCACTAGGACTTGACCTGCCCCAGAAACACCCCAGTACCCTGCCCCTCCATGCCAGGTGCACCAAGTGCGGGCAGGCAGGCTCAGGCCAGCAGAATCCAAGTGTGGAGGGATCCAGGTGTGGATTGAGAGGGTTCTGGGTGGCTCAGTGGGGTGGGGGGGTATGTGGATGCACAGGGGCTTGTTGGGGGGTTCTGGATGCAACGGTAATAGAGGTCCAGGTGAAGGTGGTTGAGGCTCAGCAGGGGGTCTGTGTGTGGGGGGATAGGGCTTGGCGGGGGGGTCTGGGTGTGGGGATCTCAGTGGGGGGGTCCAGATGTTGTGAGGGGTGAGGCTTGGTGCGGTAGTGATCGAGGTGCAGCTGGTTGGGGCTCGGTGAGGTGGAGCTCCAGGTGTGAGTGGCTCCTTGGTGTGGTGCAGGGGAAGTGGGGCTCCTCTGTCTGCGATGGGCGTGAGGTTCGGCAGCAGGGTCTGGGTATGAGGGAGTCTAGATGCATGGTGGTTGGGGGAGCAGCTCCCCTTACAGGGATCCCTCCCCCTGCAGCTGAGGAGCAATGGGTACAGGAAATGGGGGGCAGGGTAAGAGTTTGCAGAGCTTCCTGGAGCTGGGGGAGAAATCTGGGTGTGAGTCTGACCCAACCCCATATGCTATGCAGGGGAAGAGGAAGTCACGTCCTCCCTAGCCCAGCTGGGACTAGCCACTGAGCCCGGTGCAGTGTAGGAGCTACCAGCTGGGTGTTCCCCAATCCTTGCCCCTGCCATACAGTGATTTACCTTTCTGCCAGCTGCTGTGAGCACCTGAAACATACTGCTGGAGAAGGTTGCATGACTGCTCTTGTGGCTTCCCTTTTCTTCCCCATCAGAAAGTCATTTTCTGTGGGAAAACAAAGAAATTGGTGGGGGACATCAATTCTGTGCATGCACGGTGGTGCTGCAGAATTCCCCCAGGAGTCACAGTTTATATTATGGACTAGTTAACAGATATATTCTGTACTAAATGATGAACATTTGTACTGCCTATACGTTAATATGAGAACAGCAGCAGAGAAAGTAGACTTTACAAATATGATCAAAGAATGAAAAAAAAAAACATGTAGGGAGAAAAGCATGAAGTGGAAGGTCAGTTGTGTTTTGGTTTTGTTATATGTACAGTATAAAAATTAATTCTTTTCATTATAAAGAGAGTTGCATTTATATCACTGCACCAGATTTGGGAAATTAAAATTTTAAGTCATATTATATGAAAGCCAGTACAAAATATATGGATATTGTGTTTCAATTTCTTTGACAGTAAATTTTAAAAACTCTTGAAAGGTAAATATTTTTAATATAAACCTCTTGTTAATATATTATTCCAGAGCAGTAGTTCCAAACTAGTATTCCTAGGCCTGTGCCACTTCCTTCCCACATCCCTGAGCCAGCACTGCTTCCCTCAGCCCTCATAGGTCTGGAACAGAGAACAATGGCCCATGGGAGCTGCGATCAGCTGAACCTGCGGACGCAGCAGGTAAACAAACCGGCTCGGCCTGCCACGGGCTTTCCCTGTTGGGCCACGTGCCAAAGGTTGCCGATTCCTGCTCTAGAGCACGATAATAGTTCAAGTTTGGGTAACAAACATCTGAAGGCACTTCAGCAGGGGCGTCTCTAGTAATTTCGCCGCCCCAAGCAGGGTGGCATGCCACGGGGGGCGCTCTGGCTGTTGCCGGTCCCGTGGCTCCAGTGGACCTCCTGCAGACCTGCCTGCGGGAGGTCTACCGGAGCCGCGGGACCAGCGGACCCTCCGCAGGCACGTCTGCGGGAGATCCACTGGAGAAGAGGGGGGGATACAAGTGACAATGAGGTGTAAATATGACTCTGTGCCCTCCTGACTTGAGCTTTTTGATGAGGCATGTGGTTTTACAAATGGAAAGTCTGGCAATTGTTAACTATTGCTATGTGAAATACAGCTGGTTAACTGATGGAAAATTCCACACTTAATTTGGCATCTGCTCAGCAGTTTGGGGTGATGGGGTGATTTTTGTTTTTTGATCAACAAGCAGAGGTGAAAGTAAGCCAGTGCGCCATACCAGGGCGGCTCGGCTTCCCCAGGCGGCAATTTTAAGGGCTTGGGGCTCCCAGCAGTGGCTGGAGCCCCAGGCTCTTTAAATTGCTGACAGAGCCCCGCTGCTGGAGCCCTGGGATAGCGGCAGTGGGGCTCTGGGAGCTATTTAAAGGGTCGGGGCGGTAGAAGCAGGGGAGTCCTGGGCCCTTTAAACAGCCCCCAGGCCCCTGGAGTAACGGCGGGGCTCTGGAGGCTATTTAAAGGGGCCAGGGCTCCCATTGCCTTCCCGGCCCTTTAAACAGCTGCCATCACAAGCAGGGGTGTGACGGTAAGCAAGAGAATAACAGGCTGCAGCAGGAAGTGTCTGGATTGAAAGAGCAGATAGTGGAGAGTGAAAGAACTTTTAGAGTCTTACTGAAGGATTCTCAAGGATAAGACCCAGGCAGACCATGGGGAATGTAGAAGACAGGGTTAGGAGAGCAGAAGGGAATAGCAGCTGCAATTAGAGGAAGTTGTAGTCTGGGAAGTGGGGGATGGGTCAGAGGAGGACCCTCACTTGTATCCTTCATATTATGATGATGAGAAGGATGATCCCTATGAGCTTCCATTTCCTTTGAGTTCTTCTGGGAAATCCCTGTATGGCCCCTTGCTTGAAACACTGGAAGAGCTGCAGACATCCATACCCATAGGGGCCATGGTGAGGAAGATGGGTCTTGAAGGGGGAAACCAAGGAGGGGAAGAATAGGTAGAGGTCAGACTCTTCTCCCCAGGTTAGAGCTGCAGGGAAATTGGTTGGTATGTTAAACCGGAGCACAGCCTTGTGGTGGCTGGCAAGCATAGCTGGCACCCCCGGTTTCACTCTGGTGGATGTGGTGGCAATTCCCACTCTCCTCTTGGAGCCAAGATAGGGGTTAGGGATGCGGGTTCCTAGATGCTTTGGCTCACAGAGTTTTTCTTGGCTTAAGTTCCCCTTCCATCCTAAGGTGATCTTCACACACACTCTCTTTGCCCATCCCTTTCCACTTCTTCTCTCTCCTTCCCTCTCTTCCACCATCTGCTGTTTTTTTGGTTTTTTTGCCTTTGTGTGTTTTTGTTTTGAAAGTTAAGAGTTAAAGCCACAGCTAGCTTTACTTTACTAAATTTTACTAAGTATTTTACTGTCCTTGAAAATATTGTTGCCAAGCAACAGGAAAATTTACTTTGCTACAGATCCTAACTACTGCCTGGAAAGCAGTTTTGAGAAAAGCAATAGATTAACAAAAGAAGGATTGAGCCCAAAGACTGTAGTTTATTTGAAAGCTTAAAGGGGCGAAAGGAAAGAGAAGGGAGACAGGCAGTACAGAAGTCGCAGCAGAGCCCCTGATCCCTGGTGGGTGGAAATTTGCAGACAGCTCCTAAAGTATGAACTGAAGGACAAAATAGATGGCTTTTCCATCCCAGAAATTTTATTAAGACTGGCTGAGCATGAAGGGAAGATCCTGAGTGCACTCCCCATTGCATCCCTGTGGGGAGGCCAGTCACCCCCAGCTCCCCTGATTTGGACACTTATGAGTTGCGGGAGGTTCACAGTTTGTGGAATTTGAAGGAGGGGTGTTTGGATAGAATTTGTTATATACAGGTGACACCTACTCCTTGATTAGTACCCAGAATAAGAACCTGTCTGAATCTCCAGCTGGAGTTAAAACCTTGCTGTAGTTTAGTAAGGCACAGAGAACTGTTTCCTTTTGCCAAAACATTCTGTATTGGGTAGGTGTCATAACCAGATAGTTAAGCGTTAATGCCTCTTTTACCTGTAAAGGGTTAAGAAGTTCACCTAGCCTAGCTGACACCTGACCAGAGAAACCAAAGAGAGAACAAGATGTTTCAAAAGGAAGGAGGGAAGTTTCCTTTGTTTACTTAGTTTCAGTTCTGGCAGGAGTGAAAAAGATCAAGGAATCAGCCTCTTATCAGAGTAATGAGTATTAAGGAAGGAAATAAATAGGTTTATGTTTATTTTCTTTTTGTAACTTGTCTTGGCACTAGGGGGATAATCAAATTGGGTATTCTTTTGTTTACTAAGTTTTCCCCAGGGGAACATCCTCTGTGTTTTGAATCTGTTGTCTGTAAGATCAGCTTGTATGCTATCTCCCAGAGGTTTTTTTTTTCTTTTACCTTTCTTTTCTTTAATTAAAAGCCTTCTTTTTTAAGAACCTGATTGATTTTCCCTTGTTTTTAGATCCAAGGGGATTGGATCTGGACTCAGGGATTGGTGGGGGGAAAAATGGGGAAGGGAGAAGTAATTCTTCCTTGTGTTAAGATCCAAGGGGTTTGGATCGGTGTTCACCAGGGAACTGGTGGAGTTGTCTCTCAAGGCTACCGAGGGAGGGGAAGGTTTTTGGGGGGAAGACAGTTTTCAAAATGATTCAAATATTTGGATGGTGGCAGCATATTGATCTAAGATGGTAATTAAGCTTAGGGCTTCTCATGCAGGTCCCCACATCTATATTCTAAGGTTCAGAGTGGGGGTGAAACCTATGACAGTAGGGAAGCGGAGAAATAAAAGGGCAATTTGGTTCAATGGATTTCGGAGGAGAAGGGATCCTGGGAATTGATGTCTTGGGAGAATTAAGAGTGTTAGTTTATTTTGCTAACAAGTCCGATGGGAAACACCCCTGACACACCCTGGGAACCAGTGGAGATTTCAGCAAGCTACTGGACAGCAGCTCTTAAGGCATCTGAAGAACTGGAGTGTCCCACGTGGCCCCCAGAAGTCCTAGCAATTGCAGAAAAACATGGTGAGGTGTGGGCCAAGAATAAGAACATGTTAAAAATGATGCAGAAATCCGAGTCATAGCCTTGATCCCCTGCCCCAGAAGCAATAATAGAGGCAAAAGCCAGCCTGAAAGAAACACTTGATGGGCTTTAGGGCCAAGGAATTTTGGTGGACTAGATAAGCCCCAATAATGGTGCTCTGTGACTAGTCCTTAAAAATGACAACAAAAGTTGGAGGCTGGTAGTGGATTTTTGCCCACTTAATTGGGTGACCTTACTGATGACTAGGTATTATGAGGGATGGCCTCCATTGTGGGAGGGGCCCAGTGGTTGTCAGTTTTAGATTTGGCCAATGCTGTCTTTGTTATCCCTTTACTTTTGGACAGCTATTACAAATCTGTTTTTTACCTTTCAAGGGAAGCAGTTGTATTTTGGTAGGGTTCCCATGGGCTGGAACAATGCCCCTATTATTTTTCATGCCCAGGTCGTCAAGATGTGGGCAGGAATGCCCGAAAGAGACAGTGTAATTGCAGCATTGGGAATATCTGGTGAGATTGTCCTTTGTCCTGAAAATAGACCACTCTCCTTAAAAGATGTACTCGCTAGAAAAATTAACAACAGTAATGTGTCCAGCCCCAGCAGGCCTTAAGCAAATCAGGGCTGATGAATTTGCTGAGCCCCAAGTGGGTGCTCAAAGCACAGTTGAAAGCTCAAGAGTCCCCTTCCAGGAAAGAGGGGAAGAGGAAGAGGGATTCAGGCGTGGATGGATCTGAGTAAAAGTTAATAAATTTAGCTTAAATGTTCAGTGATACCTCCTGCTACATAGGGAAGGGAAATGTTTATTTTTGCTTTGTGTTTTAGATAATTAATTGTGTAGATACTAGAAGATCTTTGAGACAATGCACTCCTGTGTGCTGCTTTTGCTGGCCTTTGGATTGCAGACCTGTTCCTCTGGTGATGTGAATCAAGAACCTGTTGTGTTTACTGTATGGGGAGACTATCCATGAATGACAGTGAAATGTAAAGTGAACAATACCCTTGACATCACTACCGATCCCAACATCCTGGGAGAACAAATCACTTCTTTAGGCCCCTTGGACAGATATGGCCCCACTTCAATAAAATTGAAAGGGTTGGATTTATACAAAGTAAATATTAACATTGAGAATGAGTGAGAACTGGCAATGTATCATGATTTGGGTTGCGAATGGTCTATGCTGGTGACTATGGAATCCCTACCATTTTGGTGGCAACCACACCATCCTCATGTAAACACAAGGGGCTAGTGGAGGAGCGGATTAGTTAGTGGGGGGAAATAAAAGCTACCCATGTGGGTACAGTTGACACTGGGTGGGAAGAGATAGGCTGCTATTTAATTGTAGAAAGCACACATGTGTTTACCGGGGAAAAGCCAGTTCTTTTTAGGTAGGAACAATCCCTTTCACCCCCTAACACTGGACAAGAAGGTCTGGGGGAGACAAGGCTACAGATAGTCATGTCTGCTTAGAGCAGGGGTTGGCAAACTCTGGCACACGGCTCGCCTGGGTAAGCACCCTGGTGGGCCGGGCCAGTTTGTTTACCTGCTGCGTTGACAGGTTCAGCTGATCGCGGCTCCCACTGGCCGCGGTTCACCGCTCCAGGCCAATGGGGGTGGCAGGAAGCCGCGGCCAGCACATCCCTTTGCCTGCGCTGCTTCCCACCGCCCCCATTGGCCTGGGATGGTGAACTGTGGCCAATGGGAGCTGCGATCAGCTGAACCTGCCAACGTGGCAGGTAAACAAACTGGCCCGGCCTTCCTGGGTGCTGACCCTGGCGAGCCGTGTGCCAGAGGTTGCCGACCCCTGGCTTAAAGGAATCTGGAATTGGACATGAATGCAACAAAAATGCCCTACAAGTACAGAGTGTGTGTCTAGAAACCATTAAAGGGAAATGCCACCATGCTATTAACCCATTTGCAAATAAGAACTCTATGCTTGTATATATAGGTGATCACTGTGTGTGTCTTAGCAGCTGATATCCTATGCTTCTTGTTAATTACATGCATAAAGTAGATCATGATCTTCATGAGAATAAATGTTTTCGTCACATTATAGCAATTTGGGGATGTGATTTTGAATTTCAAGTGCCTGAACTTAAATATAATCAGTTAAAAGAGAGATATGCTTTGTACTCTGCTGTGAAAGCTGTAACCCTTGGGATGAATTTAACTGTTTCACAAATGTTGCTTGTACACCCTGACTTACAGAGCCAGCTACACACTGCCAAAAAAGAGGCATGCAAGGTCATGGTTACCATACACCAATGAAATTAAACATGTATTTGCGAGAATTGGCCAGACTCTAAAACTCCAATCGTGGAAGATATTATTGGGATGGTATCTCACTAGCATGGGGATCTTAAATTTGGGCCTCAATCTCATTGTAGTAATTTCAGTGTTACAAGTAATAATTATCTTGTTTTTCAGCCTGATGACATGTTGGACCTGGTGCAAAATTTGGCAACTCCAAGTCCCCGGACAGATGAGCCATCATTGCCTTCTGCCATCATTGCCTTCACCCTTAGAAGGGGAGTATGTGTAACTTGCCATCCTGTAGTCATCACCCAGCTAATATGATGTGCTGAGTTTGGGATGCCAACAAGATGAAAATTTGATCAATCTCAGCTGAGCGCTTTGAGCTTTCATTGGATCACAGCTCTGGTGCAACCATAACACTTGGTGGAGTTGATTATGGCTATGTGAAAGCCCCCTTTTAAAAGGAGGTGACCTTCAAGGAAGTGACTGTGGGAGGGGAAAATTTTTGATAGCCCAGAACCCATTAACATGCCTACATCACTGCCCGTAGCTGGAATGCCAATTGTTACGTTCATTGCTAAAAGCAACGAGAAAGGCCATTTCAGAAGCCTTAACTCAACTAACAGACTAGGTGGGGATGGGGGATATGAGTGACCATGAGGAGTAAACATGACCTTGTGCTCCCCTGACTTGCGCTTTTTGTCATAGCATGCGGTTTTACAAGATGGAAAGTCTGCCAATAGTTAACTGTTGCTTTGTGAAATACAGATGGTTAACTGATGGAAAACTCCACACTATAAGCTGGAATATTTCTCACTTAGCTTCTGCTCAGCAGTTTGTTTGTTTATTTGTCTATTTTGATGATCAAGCTATGTAATACTAACAAATTGGATATAAAAAGAGGAAGAAATCTGAGTTTCATGGACACTTGAACACTAGGACACCTGCCAAGTTCCCCAGCAGATGGAAAACTGGCCATAGGATGTCTTCAGAAATCCACTCGAGACCTCCTCTAATCCCTGGGTAAATATTAATCAGGGATTAATTTGGGGTATTAACCTGTTGTGGGCATGTGTAAGTGCTGGAGACTAAATAAAATAGAAGCTTTGAGTGAAAACACATTTGTTTGCCTGGGTGCATCAACTATCTAACTGGCTTTAGAGTCATAGAATGTCAGGGTTGGAAGGGACCTCAGGAGGTCTTCTGGTCCAATCCCCTGCTCAAAGCAGAACCAACCCCAACTAAAACATACCAGACAAGGCTCTTTCAAGCCTGACCTTAAAAACCTCTAAGGAAGGAGGTTTTTCCTCCCTAGATAACCCATTCCAGTGCTTCACCACCCTCCTAGTGGAAAAAGTTTTTCCTAATATCCAGCCTAAACCTCCCCCACTGCAAATTGAGACCATTACTCCTTGTTCTGTCATCTGCGACCACTGAGAACGATCTAGATCCATCCTCTTTGGAACCCGCTTTCAGGTAGTTGAAAACAGCTATGAAATCACCCCCTCATTCTTCTCTTCTGCAGACTAAATAATCCCAGTTCCCTCAGCCTCTCCTCATAAATCATGTGTTCCAGCCCCCTAATCATTTTTGTTGCCCTCCACTGGACTCTTTCCAATTTTTCCACATCCTTCTTGTAGTGCGGGGCCCAAAATTGGACACAGTACTCCAGATGAGGCCTCACCAATGTCGAATAGAGGGGAATGATCATGTCCTTCGATCTGCTGGCAATGCCCCTACTTATACAGCCCAAAATGCCGTTAGCCTTCTTGGCAACAAGGGCACACTGTTGACTCATATCCAGCTTCTTGTCCACTGTAACCCCTAGGTCCTTTTCTGTAGAACTGCTGCCTAGCCATTCGGTCCCTAATCTGTAGCAGTGCATGGGATTCTTCCATCCTAAATGCAAGACTCTGCACTTGTCATGGTTGAACCTCATCAGGTTTCTTTTGGCCCAATCCTCTAATTTGTCTAGATCCCTCCGTATGCTATCCCTACCCTCTAGTGTATCTACCACTCCTCCCAGTTTAGTGTCATCTGCAAACTTGCTGAGGGTGCAGTCCACGTCATCCTCCAGATTATTAATGAAGATATTAAACAAAACCGGCCCCAGGACTGACGATTGGGGCATTCCACTTGATACTGGCTGCCAACTAGACATGGATCCATTGATCACTACACGTTGAGCCCGACAATCTAGCCAGCTTTCTATCCACCTTATAGTCAATTCATCCAGCCCATACTTTAACTTGCTGGCAAAAATACTGTGGGAGACTAATATCAGAGGGGTAGCTGTGTTAGTCTGGATCTGTGAAAGCAGCAAAGAATCCTGTGGCACCTTATAGACTAACAGACGTTTTGCAGCATGAGCTTTCGTGGGTGAATACCCACTTCGTCGGATGCAAGTAGTGGAAATTTCCAGGGGCAGGTATATATATGCAAGCAAGAAGCAAGCTAGAGATAACGAGGTTAGTTCAATCAGGGAGGATGAGGCCCTGTTCTAGCAGTAGAGGTGTGAAAACAAGGGAGGAGAAACTGGTTCTGTAGTTGGCAAGCCATTCACAGTCTTTGTTTAATCCTGAGCTGATGGTGTCAAATTTGCAGATGAACTGAAGTTCAGCAATTCCTCTTTGAAGTCTGGTCCTGAAGTTTTTTTGCTGCAGGATGGCCACCTTAAGATCTGCTATTGTGTGGCCAGGGAGGTTGAAGTGTTCTCCTACAGGTTTTTGTATATTGCCATTCCTAATATCTGATTTATGTCCATTTATCCTTTTCCTTAGAGACTGTCCAGTTTGGCCGATGTACATAGCAGAGGGGCATTGCTGGCATATGATGGTGTATATTACATTAGTGGACGTGCAGGTGAATGAACCGGTGATGGTGTGGCTGATCTGGTTAGGTCTTGTGATGGTGTCGCTGGTGTAGATATGTGGGCAGAGTTGGCATCGAGGTTTGTTGCATGGATTGGTTCCTGAGCTAGGGTTACTATGGTGCGGTGTGCAGTTACTGGTGAGAATATGCTTCAGGTTGGCAGGTTGTCTGTGGGCGAGGACTGGCCTGCCACCCAAGGCCTGTGAAAGTGTGGGATCATTGTCCAGGATGGGTTGTAGATCCCTGATGATGCGTTGGAGGGGTTTTAGCTGGGGACTGTATGTGATGGCCAGTGGAGTCCTGTTGGTTTCTTTCTTGGGTTTGTCTTGCAGTAGGAGGCTTCTGGGTACACGTCTGGCTCTGTTGATCTGTTTCCTTATTTCCTCGTGTGGGTACTGTAGTTTTGAGAATGCTTGGTGGAGATTTTGTAGGTGTTGGTCTCTGTCTGAGGGGTTAGAGCAGATGTGGTTGTACCTCAGTGCTTGGCTGTAGACAATGGATCTTGTGGTGTGCCCGGGATGAAAGCTGGAGGCATGAAGGTAGGCATAGTGGTCGGTAGGTTTTTGGTATAGGTGGTGTTAATGTGACCATCACTTATTTGCACCGTGGTGTCTAGGAAGTGGACCTGCCATGTAGATTGGTCCAGGCTGAGGTTGATGGTGGGGTGGAAGCTGTTGAAATCGTGGTGGAATTTTTCCAGAGTCTCCCTCCCATGGGTCCAGATGATGAAGATGTCATCAATGTAGCGTAGGTAGAGAAGGGGCGTGAGTGGACGGGAGCTGAGGAAACGTTGTTCCAGGTCGGCCATAAAAATATTGGCATATTGTGGGGCCATGCGGGTGCCCATAGCGGTGCCACTGATCTGGAGATATATATTGTCATCAAATTTGAAATAGTTGTGTGTGAGGATAAAGTCACAGAGCTCAGCAATCAGATGTGCTGTGGCATCATCAAGGATACTGTTCTTGACAGCTGTGGGAGACTGTATCAAAAGCTTTGATACAGTCAAGGAATAACACATCCACTGCTTTCCCCTCATCCACAGACCCAGTTAGCTCCTCATAGAAGGCAATTAGGTTAGTCAGGCATGACTTACCCTTGGTGAATCCATGCTGACTGTTCCTGACCACTTTCCTCTTTAAATGCTTCAGAATTGATTCCTTGAGGACCTGCTCCATGATTTTTCCAGGGAATGAAGTGAGGCTGACTGGCCTGTAGTTCCCCGGATCCTCCTTCTTCTCTTTTTTAAATATGGACACTACATTAGCCTTTTTTCAGTCATCCAGGACCTCCCCCGATCACCATGAGTTTTCAAAGATGATGGCCAATAGCTCTGCAATCACATCCACCACCTCCTTTAGCACCCTCGGATGCAGCGCATCTGGCCCCATGGACTTGTGCTCATCCAGCTTTTTCCCCATTGATTTATTTCCTGCCATTGCCTTGCAACGAATAAAGTTACCATGAGCTTTGGGTTTAAGCACAATACCAGGTATCTCTAAAAGTACACTAAAGTTTGATTGTCTATACTTTTGATAGTTTGTGGATTTTTTCCCCCTCTTATGCTAGAGATTCAGACTCAGAAAGTTTCCAATTACTGCTGGGTCACATTCACATTCATTTTAACTAGTGTCTTTATAAAGCCATAATTTGCTCCATCATTACTAATTTCTAATTTGTCTCATATTAATAATTTTCTCTTTTACAAAACCCTGCTATCAATGATGTGGCATTCAGGGACATTGATAAATACATATAGATTGCTATGCAATAGAGAGTTGGAAATGTTGATCCCACTCCAGAAAATAAAATATTAAAAAAAGCCAACAACACTAATTACAGGCTCTGACAGTTCTTTTAGTCAGTATACACATTTTATTTCAAAATCAGCAGTAAAATGTTGCACATAAGCTCTTGTGATAATACATATAGATGAAATTATTTCCATTAGATAAACACATGCAGTTTCCATTGATATGTTCCTATGGGAAACCCAAAGATATCTCAGGGTGAATATGAAGGTAACCTGTGTCCTGGGTTTATGCAATTGCTCAACTCAAAGTGAGGGAAATCTGTCCAACTGAATAGCAAAATCAGTCTTTCTAAAATAATGTTCATTCTGTCTCATGACCGCTGCTCTTTCTTTCACTAATAAGGAAGTACACAACCTCAGCCTGTGGTTGGGAAATAGTGATGGGGATTATAAGGAGATATGTTTCTCTTTTTATCCAATTTTTAATAAGTAAATGGCATTCATTTTTATCTAGTAATAAATCATACTTAACGGATGTAGTAAAAACAGATTTATTTATTTATAGAAACATACTTCAGTTCAACGTCACCTTTAAACTATATACAATTTCAGCAATTATCACTGGAATAACTTGATAACATCCCCAATTAGAATAATTCATTTTTGTAGTGTTCCTATTAACTATTTAAGTTTAAAAATAAGTTGCTATCCTTTTAATGTCTCCCTAAATAAATTCAAATATTACCTAATTGATAGGAAGTAAAATAATTAAATTCCATATAATACTGCACTCCATAGCTCCTTCCATGCTAGGCTCTTAAAGGGCTTTACAAATGTTTAGGAATGTAGGTAAAATATTCAAAAGCAACTCACTGACATAAAATCTTAACTTTCGTTTTCAAATGTGGCTTAGGCCTTTAGGTGTCTAAGGTTCAGATTTTTAAAGCATATTCATCCATGTCTACCTGCATCCTTATGTACCTAAATACCTTTAACAATCTTGCCCTAAGTGCCCAAGTCAAGTTTGAAAATGGAGCTTAGGTTCTTAAATCACTTTGGTGCTTTTGAAAATTTTACTAGTAGTCTTTCAATACCTCTGTAATGAAGTTATATGCTATTATGTCTATTTTACAAATGAAGAATTTGAAAAAGAGTGATTATCAAGCCTAAATTTTCACATAGCCCACTCATCTTGGTGTAGCACTGACAGATAGCTAGTTCAGGTCACAACTTCAAAGAAGTGTTACGTGGACCAATTCACTTGTGTGTGGGTATTAAAGAGATGTTAAATGGGCCAGTTGACATAAGCCAATTCACTAGTGCTGATAGGAATCAAAAGAATGCCAAGAGGCATTGTAATGGGATCAAGCCAGTTCACTTGTCTGATAGAATAGTTCAAAGAAATGTTAGTGCTATTGGCTTCGCTTACATACATATACACTGTGCTTAATGAACCCTAGATCAGAGGTTTGTGTTAGCATTTAGATGTGACTTTACTTGAGGTGTAAAACTAATGAAGAATTGTTTTTGGCCATTGCATTGTGTTTACATCACTAAATGGCCCTATAAATGGGATTGAGGCCTTAGAACTGTAAACAAAGAGTGGATCATTGTGTGTTCAACAATGGGAAGTCTAGGGATCCATGCTGTGCTAGGAATGTTTGCCTGTCTGTTTTCATCTATAAGAGTGTGCCCTGGGAACAATCTTACATCTCTGATCCATTTGGATGCTGTCAGGGGCACTCCAGATACAAGCCAGAGGTCCCCAAAATCATATTTGGGTAATGTTAAGTGACTATAGGAAACCAGCAAATTATTGCACCTCTGCTATCATACTGGACTTATAAACTTTAATTCACCTATAATGGATTTACCTGCTTTACCTTTCAACAACGCTCATTTCTTTTTCTTAGCTAATAAATCTTTAGTTTAATATGATAAACTTCAGCAATATCTTTGGTGAGATCTGAAGTATTCCTTTACCTGGGAAAAATGACTGGACATTTGGGGTTGGAAGAAACTAGTATGTGGTAGTTTTGCTTTTAATAACCTCTCATCATAAAGTCCACACAGTCTGGGTGGCAAACTGGGGGCTAGCGAGCCTAAGGGCAACTGTCTATGGCTCCATGGTAAAACTAATGTAGTGATCCAGGACTCCCCATTTGTTACTGGTTTGGTGAAATCTACTTATAAATTATACCTCCAGTTTGGGTGTGTCTGCCCAGTTTTCTCACAGTACAAACTGAGATTGGCTCTTAGGGTATGGCTACACTGGCGATTTGCAGCGCTGGAAAGCCTCTACCAGCGCTGCAATTAGTAAGTGGCCACACCTGGAGGGCACTTCCAGCGCTGCAACTCCCTGGCTGCAGCGCTGGCCGTATACCTCACTCGGCATGGGGAATAAGGATTCCAGCGCTGGTGCTGCAGCGCTGGTCATCAAGTGTGGCCACACACCAGCGCTGTGATTGGCATCCAGGGTATAAGGTGTATCCCAGAATGCTTTTATAAATTACTCTCTTTGTTTTGTTATGCAGCCTCTCTTTGTTTTGTTGTGAACGAGCTCCGATCGGAGCTCCGAACAGAGCTCCTGTTTGCTGTGATCATCTGTACCTGGCTGTAAACAATCAAATGAGAGGCAGGGAGAGTGAATGAAACAGAACCGATCGGAGCTCCGTTGAACTGCTAATCTAAAACAAACACTGATCACAGCAAACACCACAGGGAGTGAGTGAAACAGCGGGGGGGGGGGGAGTCCGTGTTGGAGGCAGGCTGTATGCAATTAAGAGTTAAGACTAAGGGCTCATGAACATTTTGTGATTTTTCCAAGTCAGGAAGCTAACACACAACAGTGTTGGCTCCAAAAATCCACTCTATCTTCCCCGCTCCCTGTCACAGTACACCCCCTCCACCCTCCTCTTTTGAAAAGCACGTTGTTGCACTTGAATGCTGGGATAGCTGCCCATAATGCAGCACTCCTAACAGCGCTGCTAATACTGCAAATGTGGCCACACACCAGCGCTGGTAGCTGTGAGTGTGGCCACACACCAGCGCTGCTCCTACACAGCTGGATGACCAGCGCTGCAAACTACCAGCGCTGCAAACCGTAAGTGTAGCCATACCCTTACAGCTGTGACCTATTCCAGAACACCATGATACTCAAGTTGCCAATTTGAGTTCTCTAAAGCCTGATCGTCAGGAATGCTGAACAGCCACAATTACAATTTACTTCAGTGAGAGCTGTGGGTGCTCAACATCTCTGAAAATCAGACTATGCAAGAGAAATCATGGACACATTGAAGTCCACAGGTGTTTTGCCTTTGATTTTACTTTGCATGTCTCAAAATGGCCACTCTAAAACTGGGTAAGAACTTTCAAAAATTTAGGCCTAAACGACTCGGCAAAATTCAAACAATTTCAGCCAGGAAGTTGTTTGCTAACTGATTGCTTTGACTAGTCTCTATTTGCTATTCATAATGATGATGGTCAGCTAAGTTGCATGTCATTTTTCCACTCCCTGACTGTATGTTCTATTCTTTTAAAATACGATGATAATAACAAGCAATCTATTGTATAGTTTGGTAAGAATGTTCCAATTTATTTTGAAATTTGTAAAACTTTGGGGATTCTTGAAGGTGTTAATGAATAGCTTACACCTCTCTGAACACTTATGAACTGTGCATAATATACACCCACATGTGAAAGTGACCTGAATGTGCTGTTTTTCACAAAATAATTGTAAGTCACCTTTTAAAAAAAAAACCTATTCAACAGTCCTATAAGCAGGCCTGTGTATTAATGAAATTACCATCTTCCCTTCCCTAAGCAGGGACATTAGAAGTTTACTATGTGTCTTGAAATACCTGGTTAGGTGATAAGGAGAGCATAGTTTTTTGTGACAGGAGAATATAATTCTTCTTGAAAGCCTACATCTCTCATGCCAACATTTTTTTTTAAATTTAAAGTTGCATTTTGCATAAAGAACCATATAAAATCTTTGTTTGTTTTTTTTAAAGCATCACTGTTTCTGCTTTCACTCAAGATAGGCCAAATAAACACCTATGATAATGTCTTATAATATGTTGAAAAATACAGCAGTGAAAAGGATTGTATTTTATGAGTAATTGATCTGAGACTATAACTATAAAATGGTGTCTTTCATTGTCTTTAGCTATTGTCCACATCAACAATAGCCACATTTCAAGCAAACAGGCCCACAGTCAGTAAACAGAAAAGGAATAACACTTTTTCATTCTCTCTGTAGGAGATGAACAAGAAGCAATTAAGCTGAAGGGAGCATTAATTTATGAAAATGTTGTTTACACACTGCTTCATAGGGGCAAACAATGAAGAGTGATTGACAGAAACTTCAGTATGTGTGGCGAGACTTGGAAGGTTCCTGGGACTACAACATATTTGTCTTTGGAGAATGAAATGTGAGTTGTAGAAGCCAAAGCTTTACAGGGGCTGAAAAATTAAAATGAGTCATTTCCCTCAGCTCCCCAGCCAGGTATTCCTGAATGGTTTCCTGATACTATTTGATTTTGAAAACAGTAGGAAGAAAACGTCTAGTAGTTTAGGATACCTCAGGGCTAAGTGCAGCTCATGCAATTCAATAGAAAAGATGAGGTGCAGTAAAAAGACGGACAAAAGAGATGACCAAGGCTTTGGCTATAAATAAACTTTCTCTGATTTAGTAAAACCCTGTGTGGGCACTCTTCTTTTCTTTATTTGGCCACAGTATGACTGCACTAGATCATGGAAGAGGGAAACATTTCCCTGTCAGGCTGCTTTCAAAAACAATAGCTAAATAATAAAAGGAAGTGGTCTGAAGCTGTTCAGGCATTTTCAAGTAGTTCCAATAGTGGTGCACTGAAAAGCTGAGTGCAGGTGAGATGTTCAAAAGTGCATGTTCAATTCCACTTATCAGATGGATCTTTAGTTTATCATGTGGTGAACACCTTCATATGTATGGTATATGCTATTATGGATTTTGTGCAGCGATCTACCATTGAAGCAATATTACATATTCATATGATTATTATTTGTATTACTGTAGTGCCCAGGAACCTCAGACATGGACCAGGATCCCGTTGTCCTAGGCGCAGAGCACACTAGATGGTCTCTACCCCAAGAAATCACACAACAAAAAGTCAGGAAACAGAGAGATAAGGCTGAAGCAAACTTTATCTCTGTTTGTGTATGTCTCTTCAAATATGGCATTTTTGTCATTATATACTTTTGTCAATTATTACAGTGTATATTTTCAAACTACTTTGTATATAGTGCATAGACTATATTGAGCGTGCTGTGCTATTGCTTAATACAGAGCATGCATCAAACCTAATAATAATAATTAATTAACAAAGAAAGACATTTAAAAAAAGAAAAAAAACCCTGCTTCTGTATTTTGCTATAGGCAATGTTGTTGTAGCTATGTTGGTCTCAGGATACTAGAGAGACAAGATGTGTGCAACAGTCTGGTCAACTAACCTTTTAGCTGAAATGCCCAAGAGTTTCTTTGCCTCTGAGGCAAAAATTACCATTGAAACCTTCCTAAAGGGCCATTCTGGCACCCTGTGTGTTGGCAGCCAATATAAAATTGGTGCCTTGAATGTTAGAAACAGCTAAAGCTATCCTCCTCTTTGTGCAGCTGAAAAATCTGAATACTGATATCTGAGCCTTCTCTGAAATTTTCTGGCCAGAAAGGGGTGAAAAGAAAGTTGAAGGCCATACGTTTTTGTTCTCAGGTTGCTTCCCCAAGGGTTGCTCCAGCAAGGGGTGGCTGTTGTACATTCACCCAATGCACAATGGGCATTGCAGCATTGGCAGTTAATGAGTGACTGATCAGTGTCCAATTCTGTTTCTTCTAGGCTTATGCAATTGAACTTTTCCGCTGGTAAGATGGACAATAACCTGTTGGCTGTCACTGTGGTGATGTATACACACCACACTTTTCTTGGCCATTTTGTCCAACATGCTGTGTCAGATTGTTGCTTTGGATGTAAATCTTAATTTCCTACTTGAACCATCCTGACAGCATCCTATTACAGGCTTCCCATACCACATTGGAAGCTAATAACAACCATAGAAGGCTCTAGTGTATAGAAATAGCCATGAGAGGATGAGACCCTTTCCTAATTAGCAACTGTTACTAGATGGATATGGCTACAAGTGCCACAATGCAGGGTGCTATTGGGAGAGATAGATATGGATGTTTGGTTAGAAGGTACTTCCGCCTCCTAGATAGTTACTTCTGCAAATTTTAGTTAATCAGTAGGGGCCATTAGATTACATGACAAACCTCATCCATAACTAAATTCTTGTTTTAGCCAGGTTTTATAACTTGATCTTGCCTATAAAATATTGTGACGTTCCCTCTGGTGTCATCTGAACCGGTGATGTGCTAGGTGACTCCAATCCTTGACTCTGGGAACCAGCCTTACCCTGCTCTACTGTGAGAAGTCCCACTGTGTTCACGCACAGTCTCTGGCATGTAAGCTGCTCCCAGCTACTTGCAACAGAATGACACTAGCCAATATCTCCAGTCTCAGACACAACCCTAAGAATATCCGTCTTTCAGTGTGCAGTTATGCCCGCTGGACACTGCAAGCTGATATGAGTTCGTCAATTTAACAAAGAAATTGATATGTACCAGGCTTGTTATCCCAAGGGGAGCCTCTGACACATTGCAAACCAAACACACTTCTTCAGATACAATAAATAAACAAATTTATTAACTATAAAGATAGATTTTAAGTGATTATAAATAAAAACATAACAAGTCATATTTGGTCAAATGAAATAAAAGAAAAACGCATTCTAAGCTGATCTTAACACTTTCAATGCCCTTACAAACTTAGATGGTTCTCACCACAGGCTGGCTGGTTGCTCTTCTGCCAGGCTTTCCCCTTTGATCATTGCTTCAGTCGCTGGGTGTGGCGTAGGTGTAGGTGGAAGAGAGAGGAAGAGTATGGCAAACATCTCTCCCTTTCTCTCCCTTTTATAACATGTCCTTTCTTCCCTCTTGGCTTTGCCCCTCCCCCTTCAGAGTCAGGTGAGCATTACCTCATTGCTGTTCCAAACTGACAAAGGAACGGGGGCGGGGAGGGAGGAGGTGACTCCCTTGAGAGTCCAACAGATTCTTTTGTTGCTCTTTAGGCCAGAGTCCTTTGTTCCTGTGAGGCTGGGTTGGGTTTGCCTCATACATGCCCTGATGAGGTGTGAACTGCCTCTCGGCTCTTGGAGAGTTTTTGCCTGGGCTTATTTTAAGCCATGAGGATACATTTTCAGCCTCACAACTACATACATGAAATTATAACCTAAAAACTTACTATAACATTACTGTAACAACAATGCTCAGTGCATCTTGAGCCTTCTGAAGACACCCGACATGACAAACTTTGCATTGGATACCACACAATCAGTTTACAAGGATGAACATGAGGGTGCTGGATGTTCCCCCGAGGTACAGAGCATCACAAATATTTCCCCAGAAAAGGTGTAAGGGGGAAAAGTCGAATAGCTCAATTAATCTTTTAAAATGGAAACCGTAGGCCTGAAACTCTACTCTGTTACTTTGGTTTTATGCCAGTGTTATTCTATTGACTCTGAGAGTTGCCCCAGTGTAAAATAAATAAATAAAAAATATGTTCTAACCAAATGGAGAATCAGTCTTTTTAACGCTTTATCATTTCCCTTGAGTTTGGAAAAGAGATCTGTTTTCACCAGCGAAAACCGTTGTCCCATGACAAATATGCAAAACATACAATTCTGGAGCTGGAGGGGTAGTCCTATAGTTCAGTGTGGTCTACCAACGCCTGGCAAAATTATAACAGCCTTGTTTCTGCACTAACTTACATCAGTGACTAATTTGGCTCCAGAATCAGAGGAAGCAAAAGCATTACTTAGAGCCATGTTCACCTCCCCCAATTAATTGAGAATTGTGCTCTTTCAATCTGCAGGAAATAACATTTGTACCTGAACACTGCTAGTATTTTTTAAATTTAGTATTCTAAAAGAGTAGTATAGCTAGAATGGAGATACTGTGAAGTTGTAGAGAATTAAGTAATTGCATACCTTTCTATTTCTATTAAGTACCTCTGAACTGTAGGGCTTGCTATATATGCAACCTTCATTCAATTACCTAATTAATATGAACAGCGCTAGTAGTGTAATAAATACATCCTGGTAATTACTAGGCACTAATGCGGCTATACTCTTGTCACTCATGACCCTTGTAGTTTGAATTTTTAATTTAACTGGAAAAACATGCAACTCTCTCAGAAGATCATCTGTATTCTGCCATTACTAAGTCCCATATCTCTCACGCAATTTTAAGAGGTGAGTGACTGGGTGAGGTGGGGTGTGAGGCAATTCAAGTTTTTTTATATGATAGAATATACATTCTCCTATACCTATTTTTATTAATCTTCTTTTGCTACTTCCTTATCAAATAAATAAAATGATTCTTTTTGGCATACAAAGGAATTAACAAAACTATTGAAATACAGTATTGTCCAACTTTGCTGAGTGAAATCACCCTAAATGTTTGCAGACGATTTTAATTCCATGTCAGACCAACCATGGAATAGAAAAATTAACAGTTCAGTATATAAGAATTAATATGCCCTTAATTATGTAAAATATAGTGCAGTAGATAAAATGGTGTAGGTATGGAAAAAGTATGTGTACATGATGTTACAGTGCACGTGCAGGATGAGAACTGATAATTTCCCAAACCCTTCTGAACGTTTGGACCCACTCATCTCCCTTTCTTCACACTAATTTGAAACAAATACAATGAGCATCTGTGAGAACACCAGTGGTACAATCCATTTATATATCTTTCACATCAATGTTTATTTCTCATAAAAAGTGAGGTCAGGATGTAAAGCAACAAGCCTGAAGAGTACATTATCACACTGTGCAGATTATGTTTCAGGATGCTGTGAACTTGTAGTAGGTAACTTTGATATGTTTGGCTACAGTTTTGTGATTGGGAAGAAAATGACTACTATTAATTGTTTGGTTCCTAGATCCTGCAGTGATTGAAACTCTGTGGATATGGCAGAAATGTATAGGGGGGGTAGTAGCGACAAGAGTTGTTAAAAGTAAAAAGAATAAAACATTTCATCAACAACTTCAAATGAGGTGAAAAAGGTTTAATTTCTCTTGGAAATTTTCATGTGTGACAGACCCAAACCAGTGGTGTACAGGAGTCTGATAGAGGGAAAATATACTCGTCACTGGATGAGTAGTTTTCTGTTCCCTGAGTGACCAGAGCAGGGGCTGCACTAGAGTAATCAGGAACCTGCTAGAACCAATTAAGGCAGACAGGCTGATTAGATCACCTGCAGCCAATCAAGGCAGGCTAATCAAGGCACCTGGGTTTAAAAAGGAGCTCACTCCAGTCAGGTGAGAGGGAGCCAGAGGAGAGGAAGTGTGTGAGAGGAGCTGGGAGCAAGAG
Source organism: Mauremys mutica (assembly GCF_020497125.1). NCBI lineage: Eukaryota > Metazoa > Chordata > Testudines > Geoemydidae > Mauremys > Mauremys mutica. The sequence continues at coordinate 154,556,245 of NC_059073.1, forward strand.
GCACAAGGAGCTGAGAGTGAGACAGTGTGTGCTGCTGGAGGATTAAGGGGTACAAGTGTTATCAGAGACCAGGAGGAAGGTCCTGTGGTGAGGATAAAGAAGGTGTTGGGAGGAGGCCATGGGGAAGTAGCCCAGGGAGTTGTAGCTGTTACAGGAGGCACTATAGACAGCTGCAATCCACAGGGCCCTGGGCTGGAAACCAAAGTAGAGGGCGGGCCCGGGTTCCCCCCAAACCTCCCAACTCCTGATCAGACACAGGAGGAGTTGACCCAGACTGTGGGGAAGATCACTGAGGTTAGCAAATTTGCCAATAAGCGCAGGACCCACCAAGGTAGAGGAGGAACTTTGTCACACATGAAATATATTTACCTGTTTTCAGCTAGTGCTAGTCTATTGAGTTAAATTAAGTTAATTTACACAACCAATAAAATAGTTTGAAACAATGATAGAAAGTTATTATAAAGGCTAGATACAGTAAATACCAGTTCCACCATAATAAGCTTTGGTACAATATTAAAAGAGCATAGTTGTTGGGTTTAGTATATGGGTTCTGGGAGACCTGTGATATACAGGAGGTCAGACTACATCAGGGGTCTCAAACACCATGGCCCGTGGGCTGCATGCAGCCCATGGAGTTATTTGTTGCAGCCCACCAAGCTCCCCGCCTCCCTCAGAGTTATTTATTTTGGCTGCCAAGCTCCCCTAACCCGCCACTCCCCCCTTCTCCCCAATGCACTGCATCCCCATTCCTCTGCCTACCTCCAGGTGCTTCCTGCCACCAAACAGCTGTTTGGCAGCACCTAGCACTTTCCAGGGAAGAGCAGGGAGCCTTGCTCAGGGGAGGAGATGGAGAAGAGGCAGGACAGGGGTGGGGATTTGGGGAAGGAGTTGAAATAGGGGCAGGGAGGGGGCAGAGTTGGGGACTTTGGGGAAGGGGTTGGAATGGGGTGGGGAAAAGATGGGAAGAGGTGGGGCCTCATGGAAGGGGTGGAGTAGGGGCAGGGCCGGAGGCAGAGGTAGGGGCTTTTGTATCTTTATATGAAAAGGTGTCAGTGATGCAGCCCTTGGGCCAATGTACTAGTCTTCATGTGGCCCTTGTGGTCATTTGAGTTTGAGATCCCTGGACTAGATGATTTGGTGCTCCTTTCTGACTTTAAGCTCTCAACCTATAAGCACTGATGGTATGCTTTAGGTGACACAAGATACCAAGAAAGCGTATGTGCTGCAATCTAACCTGAGAAATTACAACTCCTGTGATGCCTTGGGGAACGGGGGAGAGACTTTTTCCCGCAGGGAGAGCAGGCAGTGAACTCCATGTCAGGAAAAGGAGTGAGATTGCTGCTGTGGAGCTCTGTCCATACCAGGAGCTGCTGTTAGGAAGCAGAAGCCTGCAGGGGCTTTGATCAAGCACAGAGCCTCAGAGGCTGTTGGTGGCTTCACTGGAGTCAGAGCAGAGACTGTTACTCTGCCTGGAGCTGACTGAGCGGGGCCTGCAGTGAAGGATTGTAAGTAACCGCCATTGTTGTTTGGGAAAGTACTTGCAAGGGAAGGAGCATAGCAGAGAGTCTGAGTCTGAGGGGAGGCAGAGTGACCTTCCCACCAAACCAGGACCCAGAGCTGCTGACATTTGGTGGGGCCAGCTCCAATCGTCAGAGGGGTTGTGCAGCTTGTTGCCTTGGTTGGACTGATACACAGAAACAACTAGGGTGACCAGATGTCTCAATTTTATAGGGACAGTCCCAATTTTGGGGTCTTTTTCTTATATAGGCTCCTATTACCTCCCCACCCCCTGTCCCAATTTTTCACATTTGCTCTCTGGTCACCCGAGAAACAACAGAGTGCTGTCTCAAGCTGCAGATCTTCAAGCACACCCATTCAAGCAAGTGCCTAGGACTTTGAAATCCAGAGGAGTGTATACTGCAGGGTGGGGTGAATGATGGCAGTGTCAATGCCGGTTAGATAAGTTTCATTTATCACTGTATCCTATATTTGTTAATTGATTTTGTTCAACTCCCTCCCCCTCCGTGGATTTAAATTAATAGTGACATATAATCTTAGTCTGTTATACTCTGTTTTTTCAATTGTTAAGTAAGTGTGTTAACTCTAATTTAAAGTGTATCGGATGTATATAATTTATATATACATAGAAGTATATATTATATAGTGGGTTATTTATAATTGGTATTTTTGAGTTAAACTCATGCCACAGATTATATTACTATTATTATTATTTATTATTAGAATAGCTTTGTTCCTGGAGGTTCCCAAGGCACGCCATTGAGCGTGTAGAGGGGCCAGCCAGGTGGAGGCACCGCCAATTTTAAATTCCTTTTGGAGTAAAGGGAGTGCAGCAGAGGGGTGGATAAAGGATCCCCACTTATCCAACATCACCACTGGGATACTCAGAATCTCCTTTAATGTCAACAACGTCAGGTGCCCAGGCACACAGGTGAGTGTTGCCTGCTCCCGAGTAACCAAGGTAGGAAAAAGGGCGTGTGGGGGGGTTACATTTATAATCCAAGAAGAGCTCTCCCCCGCCAACACACACACAACAAAACAAATATCACTGGGAGACTTACATTTTTGGGCTATACTAGGCCCTGATCTTTCTCCCATTAAAATCAAAAATCAAAACTCCCATTGATTTCTGTGGGTCAGGAGAAAGACTCTAGAATTAGACTTATTTTTCCATTAATGGCTGCATGGCAGCACTTTTAATGCTATGCAATATCACTGGTGGATTATGTGGAAGACCTGAGTTTTGCGGGAGTTGTGTGAGGAAAAGGTGCTGGGATGGATAAAGATGGAATTCTGGGGCGTGGCTAATATGGAAGTAGGCATTGTGGAAAACTGTGAAACTTCAGATATATTTTTATGAAAGAATGTGTGACTTAGTTTTCCCACTCACATACCATTGTTACCCACTGGGGCAAAGGGATTAAACTCTTTCTTTTCTAATGAGAAGTGACAGATGTAAGATCTTGAAAGCATGGAAAACTTTGAAGACTATTATATTGAAATGTGCCAGACTCTGTGGGCCAACAGAATATTCATAGACCTTTGTACAAATAATAGTTATATGTATCTTTGTGTTCCTGTCTCACTGGGTGGGTTTCCTGTGGAATCTGAAAGCAATGGGGGTGATTAATGCAAAGTCCCCATGCCAGTTATGCAGCTATGCAGCCTTTGAAACTTTACCCCTTTGAGGAAAGGGGCATTGACTGGTTTCATCTGTTTCAGGAGGTCTGGGCAACAAAGGTTCCAAATTGTAGACAGTGTCAGCTCAAAGTGACTCCAGGTTGTCCTTTACTGGACCCACAAACTGACATGTCACAAACTGATGTGACACCTTAGCCAAGAGGGCAAAATGCTGCTGGAAGGAGATGAAGGACTGGAAACAAACCCAGGTCTCCATGTGGAAGATGGGTGACACCTGGTAAGCTTAGTATGTTTGTATACTGTTTATTGTTTCATTATATGCTTTCTCTGTAATGCTTTTGTCCTAAAATAAATGTACCATTCTTTGTGAGAGCTGGCTGCTCTCTGGTAAATGCTGACATAGCCTCTGGGAGAGAATAGCAGATGCTGGGCTAAAGCTAGACATGCTGAAATATTCACAGTGAATTGCAAGAGGACTGTGACCCTAAAACTGTGTTTTGGAGGGAAAGTAAAACAGGTGCTGGCCCATAGAGAGGTCTATAGGGCTGAGACTTAAAAGGGTGCTCTTGAGGGGACCATGGTGCGCGTAGAATTACAGTTAACCCTGGACCAGATATGCATGAAGAAAATAGTTAGAAAAGACTATTTATAGGGCAAAGCTTCACAAAACCTCTCAAATAGAGAAAAAGCAGGGAAGCTTTGCCAAAACGGGATAATTCGTTCTGTATACTGTATGTGTAGTGGAAGAATAAACTGGAGAGTTGAACACAGTACAGTATTTTACTTGAGGGCTGTTCTTTTCCAATAGAAAGCCATCTAAGAATAACACAAATTAGAGTTAACACTTCAAAACAGAACATTTGAATAAGCATCACTTGTCTTGATGTATTATCTTAAACCACTGGCGGAGGGTTGGATTACGTCATTCTAAGTGCACGTTACACATCTGAATTCTGAGAGGCAACTTAATCTTTACTTGTCGCATATTACAGCTGTAAGGACCAATTGAGCTCTTGCACTTGAAACGCTTCCCAAGTTATTCGTGGTGTCAGGTTTGACGTGTTCTGACCGATGGGATGGAGCCAAGCCTTTGACAGATTTTCAAAACCAAAACAGAAAAATGAAATGAAGCTCTTTTTCAGGGATACAGAAGTGACACAGTCACGAATACAGCGGGCTCTGGAGGAGAGTTGCCCTATCTGTACTTATATAAGTCATGATCAGCTCTAGTCGAGTGACAGTTGTAGCTCGTTTATTCAAAATGAATTATCAAAGTGTTCATAGAAATATGTTAGTGCCCCTTTAAGATGGAATAAAACAAGGAGGCCTGATGAACAAAATAATTATAATTTTAATAATAGCCCCAAATTGTGAAGTTGGGTTCTGGATCAGAACAGAATCATTATTTGATCCGATTTTTCTAGTTCAGGGTGTCTAGTATTCATGTAACAGTCAAGGACATGATACAGATTATAAACAGACTAATTAATTCCAGATGAGTCCCCATACCAGCTTCAAACCGTACCATACATGTATTGTCCATGCTGCATACTTAAAAAAAAAATTAAACATATTTTACAGAATTTTAAAAAGACATAGTGGTGCTATTTTTCATACCCCCCTGCTTGTGTAGACAGGCTGCCTAAAAAGTATAAATGTAAGAAATCTTTTTAATACAGCAGTTTAGTCCATCATAGTCCAAATTGTAAAACCCTATCTCCCTCACCTGACCAGTGCTAGAAATAAGTCCAGAATGCTATTGGAGAGAGAGGATTTCCAGCTCTTAAGTGGTAGACAGAGCCAATTTCTGTCCCTGAAGGTTAGGATCTCAAATCTGCATCAGGATCTACAAATGCGCCCACTGGGCCCTTGAAGAATCCATTGACTTCAATAGGACACCACACCGGTATAGGTGTTAGTGCTAGCAGTTCCTCATACAGTACTAATGCCTAAAAGTGAAATTGATTTAGGATTGGATATTGCCTACTCTTCATAGTGCATTTTTGGGGAAATCATTTCATATTTGAGGGGAGGGAGTGTAACATTTTGGCAGATTTTTCTCTTTTTAAAATAGAAGCTCTGGAAAAACTTCTCGGGGATTTGAAATGTTAGAAGTAGTTTTGGCAGTGATAGATCAGCGTTCAGACAGCAAGTGAGGCAGACTAAGGCACAGGATACACTATAGAACAGTATGATAACATGGATTTCAGCACCATATATGTGCTTTAAAGTAGATTGGGAACTTTTATTCATCCTGTCTCATAATACAAGAACAGAGAGACATTCAATGAAATTGAATGGTGGCAAATTAAAAAACGAATAGAAGTATTTTTTTTTCATATAACTGCACAATCAGCCTGTGGAACTCATTGCCACAGATATAACTGAAACCAAGCGTTTACCAGCATTCAAAAAAAGGATTTTACATTTATACAAATAACTTATCTAGAGTTTTAACAGTAAATATTAAACAAAAAACCCAACAAGCGTTTTCAGTGCATAAGCCTACTTCTAAGTATTAGGGGCTAGGAAAAATCTCTCCCTGTGGGCAAGTTAACCCATAGCTGCCTGCAACTTCTTCTGAAGTATCTGGCAGCTTTTGGAGCTAAAATCCTGCTGATTTGATCCATTATAACCGTTCCTATGTGTCAGTGTTTCATTGTAACGTACCAGGAATAAATGCACATTTTTTCTTTCCTTTATTTTTTATGACCCATTTATTAATTTCTCCCACATAATGCTACTGCTCAGTCAATTGTGCCACTGTCCCTCTTACTACTCAGTTTGTCCAGCAAAAGGAGACTTATGTTACAGTTTTACCACAAGTAGAGTCCTATAAAGTTGAAGTTTTTGTTGATAACACTCCATTTGTCAACACTTCGGTCCTCAATCTGTATGGGCAGATTCTCCCCATTTTTATCATTGTTTTGTCTAGTATGAACAAGCCTCTGGCAACTTTTGTCCTTCGAAATAGCTGTTCTTCTCACTCAGCAATGGTGTCTTTTTATTATTTTTATTGTTTTAAAGTCTTATTTGTACTTTTTTTTACTGCATGTAACATTGACCTTCTGATGTCTTGCATGTCCCTTAAAGGTTGATTTTTGTCACCTGATATAGCAGCAGCTGTGCTGTGCTCGGAAGCTGTTGGAATATGTGTATGTAACATTTCAGCCTTTTCTGAATATCAAAGTAGTAATCCTGAGAAAAATAAACCTGGTTAATAATAGTATTAGTGCTTAGCTGATATTTTAGAGATTATTAATTTATTCATTTGATTAGGGTAGCACTCAAAAGCACAACAAATACTATCCTGGGCTCTATACAAATGTGTGCAAGGCCTAGGAAGGTAATTCCCCTCTCCCTGCAGTGTTTCCTGTGACTATTTCACGTTCTGTCCTCTGGGGCACCAGGGATGTCCAAAGCTGGAGGTGGGACACTGGTGGGGTAGGCCAGGCCCCTGAGATAGTACAAAGAATTTTCTGTCTTACATGTTTCACTGATTGACTCTTGCTCACATCCTCAGGGTCTAACTGATCACTGTATGTGAGGTTGGGAAGGAATTTTCCTGCAGGACAGATTGGCTGGGGCCTTGGGGAGTTTTTGCCTTCCTCTGCAGCATGGGGCATGGGTCACTTGCTAAGATTATCTGGCTCTATGTCACTTAATCAGTTCCCTACCATTGCTGGGGCCTCAAGCACTAGTATACCTCAGTTCCTCCTGTTCTCTGCCTGTGGCACACAATACTTTAATCTCCCGAGGGCTGCAATACTTTGTCTGATTATGGCTGTCGGCTTGTGTGGAGTGGCTGTGAGGTATTAGTTGCCTGTCCTGTACAGGAGGTCAGACTAAAATGATATGGTGGTCCCTTCTGGCCTTTAATGCCGACATATGAACAGATACAGCCCAAAGATCTTACAAGCTCATATATTCCATATGTATCACCTATATGTTTCTTAGCTAGCTTTGAAAAATGTTGGCTTTGAATTAATAAAGTTTTGACTATTTGAGAATATCATTTGGAGCATGCAGAGTGGAAAAATAGCAAAGTATACATGTCTGTCTACACTTCATGCACAGTGCAGATGAGTGTACCAGTGTTTTATGAACACATTTTTCCATGATTCAGGGGAGTGTGCTGGCCTTTGGGGACTGGATTTGCTTATATTTATTTATTTATTTAAAATGTAATCTTCCCTCTTTTTGTTTCTCTCTTCAATCTTTTAGGAAATGGCAGGGAAATTTAAATTCACAAGCTAATATGAATGCAATGAGAAGCCTGAAAAAAGTCAGGAAATGCCAAAAGTTAAGTTTTCTGTTACTATGCTAACATGATATGTTGCATTTGCTAATCCTCTTTTGCTTACTCACTGACATTTTTTATTTAATCTATACCATCATAAGGTGGGGGGGGCATGCAGGTTGGTCTTTCCAGCACGAGGGAGTCCCCAGCAAGCATTCCCCCATGGGATCTTCCTTTTCCACTGTATCAAATGCAAACAACATGTCTTCACTTTTAAAGCATCTTTCTTCTGTTGGTATGTTCTCAAATGCAGTCAAGCTGCCCATATACACTTGTGATCCAACAGCGGTGCCAGCCTTTACTGTCTTTAAGTCATATTTTCCCATAAGCACCTTTGCACTTTCTCCCATGTCTCTGGGTATGCAAGCTCTGTCAAAAATCTGCAGGTCCACTACATTATCCTCCTTCACATTTCTCCATTAAACCCCCTGTCTGTTGTGATGCCTGCAAAATACTCAACAATGAATAGGCAGTTGTGTGACTGCTGCTTCTAATAACACTCTATGCTCATCACAACTGGTTCACTTTTATTTTGTTAATTTGTTGTATCCACCAGTTCTCCTTCACCTTTCTGTATGGTCTTTGGGGCCAAAACTGTCTTTTATTTTTGTGTGTATATAGTTCTTACCACATTCCCTCATTGGGAACTGTAGATGCTAATTGTGATGCTATATGGAATTTGAGGGGGCACTTTAGGATATTATGAATACCAATATTGTAAAAGTGCAATGAGTTATGCCGGATGTGCTGTGTAAGTTATCTGCAAAAATGTTATAATTTGCCAGGTATGATAATTGTTTGTGTTTGTATCACCTTTGTATTATAGGTTATGTATATGATATGTCCGTAGTTCCAAACTTGTACTGTGCATCTGGGTGACACCCCCAGACAGATTGACATTAACACTGCTTAGCCTGATGGATGGCCCATCAAGGGACATCAGCTATACAATTGACCCATTGAGAGAAGGCAAGGGATACACCTTATGACTCAGCATGTCATGCAGGGATATACCTATGGACAGAACTATAAAGCTTCCAGACCATGTGTTTGGAACAAAAGAAATTCAAGCTTCATGATAAAAGACTATAAAAGGCAGCTGCATTTTCTTTATTTTTTTTCAGTCCGGTTCCTTGTCTTCATTCCTGCTTCTTACCTCTGGAGTAACCTTTCTACAAATGAAGCTCTGAAAAAAGGACTGAATGACCCATCCAAGCTGTGGATGTGTTCCAGAGGGATTTTCAAGCCAGAAAACTCACCAATACTGCTAGGAACCTGGTGGACTTTGAAGTCTTTGTATGTATGTGACTGTTTTACCATTTAACATCTCTCTTGCTTTTTCCTTTTTTTACAATAAACCTTTAGTTTTAGACACTAAAGGATTGGTTGGCAGCGTGGTATTTTGGGTAAGATACAAACCTATACTGACCTGGTAACGTGGCTGACTCTTTGGGTCAGAAGAACATTTTGTGTCGTGAGCAGAGTTTTTAAATAACTTCTCACTGTATTGGATCTGGGTGCTGATTGGGAGCCAGAGATCTAGAATGCAATATAGGGGAACTGTGTGATTTCTTTTTTGCTTCTTGACAACCAGAAGCACAGTTTGTGACTGGTTGAGAAGTTTAACCAAAGTGTGATCCACTAGTCTTCGGAGTTTCATTTGTGCATGCCCTAAATATTGTTTGTATTTGGGTATTATACTTCATTGGTGAGAAAAAATATCTTCTATAATATATCCAGTAAGTATAAAGTTTAAAAAAATCATTTGAGAGATCTGTAAATTTTCCTCGTTATTTAGCAGCACACTCAGACAACATACATTTGTGTCACTCACAGCAGAAGTTGGAAATTATGCAAGCAGATAAGTTATTCCAGACATAACTAATGAGACACTTCCACAAATCAGAAAGATCCATTGAAGAAGAAAATCTACAAAGCCTCTAATAGAATAGAATTGGATTATTATCAAATTTGGCAAGGGTCTATAGCAGGGGTGGCCAAACTTTCTGTCCCTCTGAGCCGCATATGATAAGGTTCATAACCTTGAGAGCTGGGCACGCCTTCTGGAGCTCAGGGCTTTAGCCCTGCGGGGCTGCCTGCCAGGGTGCAGGGCTGCCCTATGTGATTGAATCCCCAAGCACCACTACCCCGCTGAAGGGTAGAAGCCCCGAGCTCGCATCCCTCACTGAAATTCTGGTAGACAGAGAATGGGGAACATGGGGGGCTCTGTAAAAGAGCTGCATGTGACTTGCAAGCTGCAGTTTGGCCACCCCAGTCTATTGTGATAGTTTGGTGAAGGATGCAATAGAGAGAGATGAATATCCTTAATCAACAGTTTGCAGTCATTACATGAAATAAAAACATTCCCAGCTCTGATTCAGAAAATTCTGTAAGTTCTGTTCTGATGCAACATAGATTAAAACAGGTATTGTATATCAATAATAAAATGACTTATGAGACAATACTTCAGGTGCCTCTAGAGCAGGGGTTGGCAACCTCTGGCACACGGCTCGCCAGAGTTAGCAACCTGGCGGACCAGGCCAGTTTGTTTACCTGCTGCGTTGGCACGTTCGGCTTACCGCAGCTCCCACTGGCCGCGGTTCGCCGTCCCAGGCCAATGGGGGCGGCAGGAAGCCGCGGCCAGCACATCCCGCGGCTCACACTGCTTCCCGCTGCCCCCATTGGCCTGGGACGGTGAACCACGACACGGCAGGTAAATAAACTGGCCCAGCCCTCCAGGGTGCTTACCCTGGCGAGCCGCATCCCAGAGGTTGCCAACCTCTGCTCTAGAAAATGGTATGTAACAATAACTAACAAATAATTACTTACAATTGCTTCTAAGGGACAGAATTCTTGAAAAGTATTAAAGGCAGAGGCAGATCTAGATATCAACAACTCCCATGTAACTGAGCTAGAACCTGCCCAGATGGGAAAATGGCAGACATTAGTCATGTAGAAATGTATAGGAGTTTACAAATCTAGCAGATAATGACTGGTGGCTATTAAGAGAAAGTAGCAGAAATAAATACTTTTCAGCAATTTACAAGTAGTCTAAATTCTCAGATGGCTGGCTGATCCTATAGAGCAGAAACAAAACCAGTTGCCTTTAAAATTGTTATCTTCAGAAGAAAATTGTTACTAGGATTCAATACTTCTGAATATATTTACATGACAACTATATAGAAATATTCTACAGCAAACCACTAGTCCAAATTCCAGCTTTTGCAACCAGAGATGCACTTGGGGCAGCAAAGATGTAGCACCTAAGTACTGACTCCAAGACATTCTACGTACAATAGCTGACGCAGACAGATTGCGTTAGTGGATCAGAGGCAAGCATGCTCAGAAATGGCATGTGCGTCTCTAGAACGTGCTGCATTCTTTTCCCAATATCTACCTCTGATTATCAGATTATAGGGCTTCGATCCTACCTAGAAGCCATCTAGGGAAGAGTGCTGTCAGGAGTGTTCATTGCCCAAATAGCCAAGTGTTTCAGGAAACATTGATCCAGTCTTTTCTGTATTCTGCATTCTAGGTACAATGGAGGGTGAGGGTGGGCTTTCAGCACCCTATTCTCCAGCTCACTGTACTTGTATGTGGCCTGTCACAATTTAACCCTAAAGCTTAACATTGTATTTGTGGACACTTCTGATTAATATAGTAGGGTTTGCGGGTTTTGCTTTTTAAACAAAAAAATACTGTACTAGTGTATATAGGCAAAGATAGCAATAATGATGCATTTCTTTCATAGTTCTGGCTGATATGCAAAGGAAAGGCAGGTATGTTTTCAAAGAGGAATTATGCTGAGCAAGTTTAACTAAGTCTTGTCAAATAATCTAAAGAACCTGAGAGTTGCTGTTGAAGATCCAGCCCAATATCCAGCATGAAACTACAATGTCTTTCTTAATCTAGAGTTTGTATTTTTTTAGATTGTCAGGCCTGAATAATGAGACAGCTCTTTAGCTCATGTCCTTGACTCTTGAAAACATATCTGCAGCTTCACATGCAGAGAGGCTCATATGTGCCAGAGGATGGTTTTGTTTATCTGACTTAGAAATAAGCCAAATCCTCTCTATTCTAGAGGCAATGTATATTACTGGCAGACCATTCTGTAAGTCAAAATAGAAAGTTAACTCTGGGCTACCCAACCAAAAACGGGGAAAAAAATTGAACTCTGTTCTTTCCCAGAAATGTCAATGAGCTATTGGTCTCTGTTAGTATAGAAAACACTAAAGAGATCTCCACTCACAGCCTCATCTGACTCTTCAGACAACAGGATCACAGAATAGATTCAGAGTAGTCCAGTCTTTTGATCTCCTCATCCCTCTTGACCAGTCATGCATTTCTTCTGCTACCTTGGGTCCTTTTTTTCACTGTGAGCCTCATGTGACTTGAATTCAAGCCCATTCAAAGTAAATTACTGGCATTGAAAGATAGAAAATTTTCTTTCTATAGAGAAAGTATATAAGTTCCAGCAGTCATGTTGTTTAACACAGTTAAAATGTGCAAATTAAGAATATCTGCACATTGATGTTGAACAACGCAGTTTTACGTTCAAACATATTAAGAAAATAATTTCCAGTTCCACTCAGCTCAGTTTCCATCACTCCTGGAATTCCCCTCTGTAAAAGAATCCCCTGAGGTTTTTCTCCCAGATGGTGGGAGATCCTGGCCATACCCAGTTATTTACACTGGGTGGTTTATATACTGGCCTCAGGTTTTTTTTTTATTTCTTGCAAGAGGGATTCTGCCTGTCATGGACCTTCTTAAGTTTCTAGAATTTCTGTGAGTAACTGTTGTCAGGAGCTGGATATCACAAGGGAACTATTCAAAGGGAATCCGGGCTCGGAGGTGCACCTATTGTTAACCTGAAAGGCTAAGATAGGACTGGCATAGTCCAGAGGAGAGTGCTTGAGTGGCTGAAAGGCTGGTCGTGTTAGGGAGCTGACACCCAGCTACTACAAGAATAACTCCCTCTCACTGGTGACAGGAGGTAACAAGCTGACTCACAGTCTTGGGTACCCAAGAACTGTCACAAGTACCATCATAGTCCTGAAGATAAATAATGCCAACTGAGATCTGGTATGCTAAAAAATGAAGAACACTCAAATACAGGTATAATGTATGACTGTTTGAAAGAAAAGACAAAGTTTCTTTCAGTATTCTTGCGTTTTTTTGGGGGGGGTGTTGACTTTGGCTTTGAGAGAACATTTTACATTAAATGTTTATTGAGTGGCTTTATTTTGCAATAATTTCAATATAATTTATTATTACATTAGAGATACTTGTTAAAAGCTTATTCATCTTAGCAGGTGAATAAAATATACCAGCTATTAAAGCAGGAGACATGTTTCTAAATTAGCTGATGGCCTTCAGTAAAATCAATACCATTGGATATTTCTGTTTTAATGCCACATTAAAGAATTGAGATCTGATGTTGTTCAGTATTTTCCAAGTATGGCTTGACTGAATTATTGATATATAATTTGATCAGTTTAATGGATCGAAGAATCCTTAAATTTGTTAAGGGTTTTGGAAGATTCCTTACCCCTCTCCCATTGATTCTAATCAGCTTTGGGGCAGGCCCTAAAAGAAGATGGTAAAAGAAGGTGGGGCATATTTTAAAGGATTTAAACAAAATGTGAAGTCCTGAATGTTATTTTAGATACATTATATCTGTATGTCCTACCTCTTTTTTTAGGATTAGATAGTGAGGGGAAGATTTTCACTGCACTCTGGCACTGTAAAGAGGCCTCTGTCAATAGAAATCTGTCCATCACTGTTCTATACAAGAAGGAATGGGGGGGGAGCAATAAAAGGCTTTTATTGAAGTGTAAGATAAAGGGTGCAAATCAAAGGACAGAGGGAGGGCTTAGTAATCGTTTCTCGACTGACACGTTTCTACAAACTCGGTAAAACTCAGAAAAAATTATAATAGAGGCAGGAAACATGCTGGACTTAATCAGGGTGAATAACAAACCTAGACTTTTCCATCAGATTCCTAGAGACCTGAATATTTCTTCTGTGCTGGAAAAACAATGTGAAGATAGTTGATTTTGGAGGGAATCTATGCCTTAGTGCAACACACACACAGCTCAAAAACATACAGGTGCTTTCAACAATTTAGGGCAAAATTGTCACATGTGTAATGCTCTTTATTCTCCCTTGTACAGGGTACTTGCCTTGCAGGTAATGACACAACAGGAAGAGCTTCATGAACTTGCAGTTATTCTCCCTTTCATGCAGCTACACAGGCAGAACAAGGAGTGGGCAAAGCCTCTTTTCCGTCACCACCACCATGCCCTAATGCATTAGCCAGCACAGCTGAGCAAGCAGAGCAAGGGAAATTATTTGGGTTCAGTGATGGACTGGCACAGATTACTTCCTTCCTGGAGAAAATAGAGAATTGTCACAATTCAGTATGGTCCCTTATTTGGGGCTTGTGGCAAATCTATAATGTTAGTAAATATTAACCTTTTTAGTCCTCTTTTTTTTTCTTGTAATTTAAATTTATTTACGTATTAACTAATGCCCCAGAATTACTGATAGCAAAAAGTTTTATTTTTTTAATTCTAGGGCCCAGAATGTTGACTCTTAACTTGTGAGTGACCTGTACTCAGGATTTTTTTTTAATGTAATTGAGATTTGAACTGCATCTAATTATTCCCAAAGACCTGGAGGTGCTGAGGATATAGATGTCTAGGGAAAAGACCCTTCAAGCTAATGAAAATTGTCTACACAAGTATGCTAGACTGAGACTGGGTGATTGATATGGGGGGCCTATGATTTAATTTATCTTCAATGATTGATAAGACATACTTCTTGCAGATGTTTTCTTTAATGGATGAATGGATGAATTAAAGCTCCACTGAAATGTTTTTAACCCCATAAGAACTTCCGTCACAGCTGTTAGTAATAATGACTGGATTAGCATTCCCTTTAGCTTATCGTTCATGTAACCTAACTATACCATAAAAGAAATTCGATCAGTAATTAGGTAAAATGAAAATGTAAATAAATAAATAAATAAAAAACAGAGTTAAATTAATCATGGAAAAGGATTTTCCCTCCAAAAAGGAATTTTTGTCTCACACCCTATGACTGAAATAGGATTGGAAAGTTAGATTAGGAATGAACACTGTCAGCATTCTACCAGGTACAAAGGAAGGGACCAGACTGCCTTCTCTTCACCATCTACGGGGGCTGACAAATTATATCTTCTTTCTGTAATCTGTATAATACTGCACTAATCTCTGATTGTTAATCTTTAATTAAATAATTCCATTTGAGCCTGTTATCTGACTATTTCAAATCATTATTAACTTCAAGCATACAAAAACAGTGTAGGTCCTAGCAAATTTATTGAGGTTAGGGAGAATGTCAATAAATGTTTCTGTGGTAATGGGCTTTGGGGCTATAGGCACAGAATAATTTGCATTTTCTAAGCCAAATTAGCTAAGAATAGTCAGGAGCTGTTCTGAGCTTTTTGAGATTTAGAGCCATTGCTTATTATATATTCTCTTAGGAACTGAGATCCCACAATTGGGCCTGATCCCATTAAATCCCATATGTGAGAATAATGTTACTGAGGATATTAATCAAGGCAACAATTTAAAGGACTAGTGTTACTCATGTGAACATTTACCATAGGATCATTTAGTAGAAAAGGATGAAGTTATGTCAGTTTATGATTTTAACATCACTGAGATTTCTTTATCCCAATATTTGTAACTTTTCTGGTGAAAAGGGACTTAAAGGGCAAATAAGTTGATCAGAACCCAGGAAATTAACATTTTTAAATTAAGACAGAAAACTGTATTCAGGATTTTATATCCTGAAGCCAGCTCCCCAAATCATAAGGGGGAAAATACCTGATACAATTCTGGAAGGTCTTATCTTTAATTCTTCTGCTGTTGAAATCTGTCTATATCTCGTTTTTGTTGATTGAATAACTGTTCTATTTCTTTTCTGTGAGACTATCTGTACTGCTCTAAAAAAATTTCACTGAATGTTTTAGAACCTTTAGAAGGATGTTTTTTTAAACATTAATTTTGTTTTTGTCTTGAGTCTGAACTTATTTAACAGAGTTGTTTTGGGGGTGGTGGGGGGAAAGGTGTATTCAACTCAGATTCTTTTTACCACTCTAAGTCCTCACCTTTCCCAAAACAATTCTTCACAAAGTCATCTAAATGTATGGAGCAAGTAAGATTGTATTCAATTTCCTCAGAAGAGATAGTCATAAATGAATCTAAGCCCCTAAACTGAAAGCACTATTAGCAGCAAATTTTAATGAACTGGCCAGGTTGTCTAGTGGTATTTCATTTTTCCTTTGACTAGGTGGGGAGAAGTGAGTTAGAACATAACGGCCATACTGGGTCAGACAAAATGTCCATCTAGCCCAGTGTCCTGTCTACCGACAGTGGTCAATGCCAGGTGCCCCAGAGGGAGTGAACCTAACAGGTAATGATCAAGTGATCTCTTTCCTGCCATCCATCTCCATCCTCTGACAAACAAAGGCTAGGGACACCATTCCTTACCCATTGTGGCTAATAGCCATTAATGGACTTAACCTCCATGAATTTATCCAGTTCTCTTTTAAACGCTGTTATAGTCCTAGCCTTCACAACCTCCTCAGGTAAGGAGTTCCACAAGTTGACTGTTCCACAAGAACTTCCTTGTATTTGTTTTAAACCTGCTGCCTATTAATTTCATTTGGTGACCCCTAGTTCTTGTATTATGGGAATAAGTAAATAACTTTTCCTTATTCACTTTCTCCACATCATTCATAATTTTATATACTCTAACATATCCCCCCTTAGTCTCCTCTTTTCCTAGCTGAAAAGTCCTTGCCTCTTTAAACTCTCCTCATATGGGACCCTCTCCAAACCCCTAATCATCTTAGTTGCCCTTCTCTGAACCTTTTCTAGTGCCAGTATATAGAGAGATATTGCACTATGCATGTTGGGAGCTGACCTCTCATTTTGTTCAAGAGAGTTCCCTTAAGCTGACCATGAAAGGGAGTTAACAGGAACTAATGTGAATCATACTGAATTCATTGTCTGAGTCACTGTGGCCTGGAACTCTATATCTTGGTGGTCATGGAACTCACTTGAGATGTGGGAAACCTAGGTTCAAATCTCATCTTACGCTCTTTGCTATTCTGGGCTGGGTCCTTTCTCTGGCTTTGACTATAAATTCTGTCCTGAACCTGAGAAATCTTCCTGGTGAATTTTTTGTCCAAACCCATGTGTTTCCATTAAAAGTTTTTGTTTTGATGAACTGGCATTTTCCAATGAAAAAATTTCTGTTGAAAAATTCTCAACCTGCTATAAGCTCAAACCTTAACTCAATGGAAGATGAGAGTACTTACCACCTTGCAGGATCAGGCTCTTAATCATTTTAGACTCATGCTGAAAAAATCATGATTTCCTCAGCACCCAATACTAATGCACAGAGAAACCAAACAACTTGGCAGCATTCTGCATAACTGTGCTGAAATATTGATGTTTCAAACCCGCAGTCTTTTTGGTCATGTTTAATATAGCAGCAAATATAGATGGTCTCATTTTGCTCTCACTTACACCAGTGGCTTCAGTGTAGTTACTTTTGTTTTCTACAGACATAAATGAGATTAGAAGGCGACCCACAGAGAGCATGTCTTGAGTTCTATTGTAAGTATTATCACTTAGAGTAAAGCTGTGAATACTTCTTTTCCTTTACATTTGCCTCACATAGCTGACACACCTTCAAAAATTTACAGTGATTTTTTTTCCTTCAGTTTTTAAAATAATTAGCATGTTTTCATGATCAATACATGTTATTACCTTTCCTGAGCACTTTACATTTTTAACTTTAAAATGTGCCTATTATGCCAATCATTGGCAATATTTATAGGACAGTACACTTGATTGCTTTTTTTAATGATTTTTCTGTCTGAGTTTCTATAGGAATGTTCCAAAGATGGGTACAGGTGTATAAGCGTGTAATTCTACTCTGGAAATCACAAATTGTTCTTGAACAATTTGATAGGGATCATAGAATCTACTATATAATTCCCTATTTTGCACTATTGCTTGGGTCCAATTTTCCTGTATAAGTACAATAATAGTGTATAGAATATTTTCACAGTATCAAGTGTTAATAAACGTTCAAAGCAGTATGAGAGAACATCAGGGCAGAGAGGGGGTTAAAACAAACCAAAAACTAGACCATGATGCACAGGGAGCATGAAATGATTCGCTCCACAACTGTCCAATTCTTCACAGTAGAACTAAAATTTCTTGCTTTTGGTGGTGGTGGTGGTGGTGGGGTGTCTTTCTGTAATCCTCAATCCTTGTATGAATTAAATCCCAAGTGAACTGTAAATTTAATAGTGAAAATTAAAAAAAAAAGTTTTCATGCTGTAATTAGTATTTTGTATGAAACACTGAGCCGTAATACTGAGTAACATGCTGCTTTTAAAGCTTTAGCTAAAGGTTAGTCACTAATAGATGTATAATCAGACATTTTGGGAAAAAAGCGGGTTTATTATTATTTTTAAGCTAACATAGTTGCATTTTGTGCAGATGACTTACAAAAGTCAAATATTTAAACCTCCTTCTTCATTGATATTCAGATGAAACCAATCCATATAGTTACACTAGGACACTGACAGAATTATGAATGCCACGTAATTGCTGTAATGTGGGATAATTATTTCAAGGAAGACTGTTCTCTCGCTGTATTGATTCCCATCAAATTTGTCTGTAGATGTAAAACTTTAATTAAAGAGTGATCTTTGTCAGTCACTCTGTTTCCCAGATTTAAATTAGAGACTATATTATCATCTTCAATTAAGTTTACCTTATTCACTGTCAGAGATGTCTTTGGAAGAAATAAACTCACGCCTTCTGTATTCCCTTTCTGGGAGTTCTGAGGTGGTGACAGTACCACTGAGACCTCTTATCAATGTCAGCATGAGTAGAGCAGAGCCTTTGGGATCATTGGTTCCTTAAGCATTTTCAGGAATTTGCTTACACAAAGGTTGCAAATGTTTACCTCCCATTCCCATCTCTCCCGCCCCATATTCCATCAACAGGCCCAGCTTCAACTGCCAAACAAGTAAAATCTTTATCATGTTTAATGCTCTTGAACTGTCATTAACCAGCATTGACAAAATATTAGGAATAACTTGATGTAAGGTTGTAACGAGGTAGGTGCTTGGGCCCAGATCCAGAAAACTCCTGAGTTCTGCCCCTTTTAGGATTTGAGCCCTAACTCCATTTAATAGCAATAGAATTTAGGAGCCTAAATAACTTTGAGAATCTCTGCCTTGGAGACTCTGAGATGAAAGTTAGTGTAAGATATCATGTTTGAAAGTACTTTAATAGAATGTTTTTGACCTTAGTCATTCAAGTTCCTTATCTTTCATTTACCATTTAAGATCTTGTGACACCTCTTCTTACTAGATATTGGGAGGTTTCATAGTATTTACATTTTGCCAAATGTCAAGTAAGATTGCATAAGTCCTTTAATACCTGTGCAATGCTGTGCATCAATAGAGAAGATTAATTCAAATCTACTTCATCCTTTAGAACAAACAAACAAACACACAACTATGATCAAACTAACATAACTTTTAACTTCCTAAAGCAAAGGGGTATGCACAGCAACCTAGATAAAATAAGAAGTGACCCGAACCTTCAAGAACAGGAAGTTAAACCAAAAATAAACCACTTTTAGTTTAAAAAAGCCAATATTCTTTTAGCTTCTTTCATGACCACAAGCAAAAATACCAGAAAATCATGAACTCTCCTAACTGCATAACAGTCAGAACAGAAAACTGGGAAGTTATTATAAACTATATGACATGCTGTTCTTGTAAGATTTATAGACTGATCTGTTAAACAATGTGGTTCTAATAGCCTTCTTAAGTTGTGCAGAAGGAAATGCAGTATTTGAACTGAGTTAACTTTCCAATTCTTCAGAAGTTCACTTCTTATTGCTATAAGAATAGGAAGGCAAAATTATATTTTGGTTTCCAATATTGTATGGAGATGCTCTGAAGTATGGTGATTACATCTGTGTATGAACCATGGGTGTTCATTCACTGATATTACCTCCTGTGGGAACATGGAGTGTTCAGCACCTCTTCTGGTCAGGCACGATTACCTAATAGGTATGGACCCAATCAGAGCTCGTTGTTGAAGCAAATGGGGAGTTTGCATAAGAAGTAAAGTTCAGCACAGTGCAGATGGCTGTGTAAGGCTCTCTGCACCACTTGAACCCTGAATAGGGGCAGGGCTGAGATTCCATTTGCTGTATGTGCAGCCATGCAGAAGTGCCACTGTATTCCCCATATCCCAGTGGAAAGCCTTGGTACTAATTCTACATGGAGTCAGACTAGGAATGGCTCTTGGACAGGCCAGGTGAGGGCCCCATTGATCTGTGTCTACGTGGAGTAACCAGGGCAGAGGGACTGCAACCACTATTCAAGCCCATAGGCTGGAGCAGCAGCTTTCTGTGGGGAGGAGGGGCATGCATGACAGCCTTGGGGGTGGGGGGGGGGACATTTCACTTTCCCAATCACACTGCACTCAGCTAGTATAGAGGTCAATTATTCTGCCTTTGTGTGGGTGGAGTGAACACCTGTAGTGGCTGCTGGACTGGGTCATTAGTCACTTGGGAATTGATCCAGCTCTCACTGAAGTCAGTGGAAATATTCCCATTGACTGCGATGAAAGCTGGATTAAACCCACTGACGTCATTGGAAGTTGTATCCTATTGTGAAGGTAGAATTGGCCTTTAGTCATTTATTGAAACCACTTAATACCATATGCAGTATACTGTACAGTGATTACAATATTATAAGAACAAGTGGATTCTTATATCATACAAATGTTAACAGATGTGCATTTATAGTTCTTATAACCTGTACACACTAAAAAGCTTTAAGTCCTATATAGCTGAAGCAAAACATGAAATAATTCATGCAATACTGTTGCTGCTTTTTCAACTCCTCCTTTTTCTTAACGCTTCCATATCTTGAACTATGATTTAAAACTTCTATTGAATTCCCCCCGCCCTTTTTTCACCATAGCACAGAGTGAAGTGAACAAAGCCAAGGAGATAGTTAATATTCTGAATTTAAACCACATTTGATTAGGTGATAGCAGTGCTAATTAGCCACTGAAATGTGAATAGTGCTGGGTAATCAAAAGTGAGTTTGCTTCAGTTAGATGTGATGTCATGGGCAGGGGCCACAGGTGTTTTGGATGACAGGGAGTTTGGGAAAATTGGGGTGTTCTCTATGTAGATACATATCTGACCCTCATCTTATACAAAAACAAAATAAAACCAACACTAGAGCCCCTCTACAAGAAATAGCAAAAGACTAGCATAATATGTTAAACTATTTTTATTTCTACAGATGATGACAAAATAATGTGGATTTCTCCTGAGGTAACTCGAAATCTAACGTAATACATAACAAACATTATTTTTGTACTTCATGTTATTTTTCTTCCTCTTCCCCTTGACTTAAGCTGTGCATTGCAGATGAATTCCTGTGTACCAATGGGATTTGCTCTATGGTTTTCAGCCTTTGAACTGTGGTTTGTGGAAAATAGAGTAAAATCTAATTATGAGGCAAATTATACAATTAAATAAAAAGCAGCAGCTGAGCAAACATTTTATATGAAAATCCATACGAAATGCTGCATGTGTTTTTTACAAGTAAATAGCACCAAATGTGTTATCTAATGAGGGGAGTTCCACAGCAGCAAAAACTCATTTACCGCCATTGAGGCTGTATTTGCATTTCAGTGAATCCCTTCTTTCTTATGCATTTAAAAATACAGTCCCAATTATGATGAAGTGATGAAACAAGTTTACCCATTTAGAAATACTGAAATCCAGATAGTATGCATTTCTAAAAAGCCTCCACAATTAATATTATTTATAATCTAGTTACCATTTTCTGAATCTGAATTTATCATAATATGTCAAGACGCAATGGGTTTCATGGTAAACCAAAGTCTAATAACATAAATCTGGTAAAAGTAAGTGTATGTTGGAAATACAGTATTTTAAATATTGCTACAAAGTTTGAATATCATGAAGTCACACTGGCCACTCCAGGTTCTCCAATGCACAACTGCCTCTGTCTCTATCTCTTGTGACAGAGACCTAGAAACCATCCACTTCCACCTTAATTGAATTGGCCTCATTAGCACTGACCCCCTACTTGGTAAGGTAACTCCCATCTTTCCATGTGCTGTAATATATATACCTGCTTACTGTATTTTTCACTCCATGCATCTGATGAAGTGGGTTTTAGCCCACGAAAGCTTATGCCCAAATAAATTTGTTAGTCTCAAGTGCCACAAGGACTCCTTGTTGTTTTTATTTCCTCTGTGATTTGTTAGAGGTAAAATATCTGTGTGCAAATTCAGTTTTTGACTGTTTCCTCTTGGAAGTTTTAAAGATTGACATTGCCACAGCCTGAGACAATGGGAGGGAGCTATGAAGTTCGGAAGAAAAGGTATGCAACATTTAGGAAGCTACTGGCATGGTCTAATTCTTGCCTGATGCTTCAGCATACTTTTTTTTCCAATATGTAATTTTATTACAGTCTTTGTTTCATGATGTCCTGTCTGCAGCAACCCCTCATTCATGTTTCACTTCTGTGTCCACCTATTAAGCATCATTACATTACTGCCAGGGTTTTGCCTCAATTTCAGTTACAATATCTGTTACATATGAGCAGTTACAGACATCAATACAACAGCTTCCTAGCTGCTGATTGCCATTTTGCATTCTGTTGCTATGATTAGAATAATAATGTATACTTGTACAATCCCTTTCATACAAGAATCTTGGACAATTAACTGTCTCACAACACTTCTGTCAAGGCAGGTAAAAATACTATTTTCCTCATCTTAGAGACAAGGTAAATGGAGACAAGCAGAGTTTGAGTAGCATGGCAAAGGTTAGATGGAAAGGCAGTGGCAGTGACAGATACAGTTGTGAGGAGTACCTTGGTTGCAAGCCTTTCCTGCTCTAATCACTAGACTCATTCTTTCCTGACTACATGCTCTAACTTGTCCCCTTCTGTAGCCAGGTATTTTTACCTTCACTATCACTGTTTCCATCCTGTCTACTACTTGTGTTACATCTTCCCAGGTTCCTTCATATGAATCTACAGACAACTTTGGTTGTTCTTTAGGCCTGATTATGCAAACTGGTCTGCATGGGCTGGGCCCATTGAGTTCACTGGGACCCCTCATGGAGTCGGCAGAGGTACAAGAGCTTGCAGGATTGTCATGGCACTTAAGATGTCTGTGCAGGTACAAAATAGATGAGGCCAGTAGCTAAGAGCAATGTCATTAAAATTGTTGTTTAGAGGAGATACCCGGGCAGAGGAAAGCTGCCTTGTTATAGAAGATTGTGGATAAAGAACAGAAAAAGTAATTTGTTCCTTTACCTTCACACCCATACCAGGCTCAGGTAGGAACTGGGGATCATTGAGAATTTGGCCTTGTCTACACTGGAAAGGGGTAACATTTTACCTGTAGTCAGTACCGGTGCTAGTCCACTGGGGGCCCTAAGAAGGACTATTTTGCTCCCCTCTCCCTCACACAACACATACTAATAATTAATAAGGGGCCCCTTGAGCTGCTTGAGGCCCTAAGCAATTACTTAGTCTCCTTATGCCTAGTGCTGGCTCTGCCTATACTGGTACAGTTAAAATGGTACAGCCCCTGAAGCAGTTACATTGGTATAGACGTGTTTTATATTAGTATACCAGTCACATACAGGAAGGGGAATAAGGGATGCTGTATAAGCCACCTTTATACTAATATCGCTGTGTGCACAATAGGATTTTTAGAGATATAACTATTTTTTTTAAATCACACCCCTAATCAAAATTGTTATTCTGGTAACATATCAAGGCCTTTAGTTGAAGGTTGATTGACAGAGTGTGGGAACCTAAACATTTTTTCCCTAAAAATTCAAATGAATCTAATGGCTTATCTATGTGTCAATTTAGTGGACAGCAAGCTGGGGTGTGACTCTACAGTATACCAGCATGTCATGTACTAAGTGGCAGTGTGGCGCCTGCTACTGCACACTAACAGTTCTTTTAGTGTGCAGCAGCAGGGTCCCCACAGCCACTTAGTGTACAGAGTACTAGAAATCTATAGGTTTACACCCCAGTTTGCCGCACACTAAATCACCATATAGACAAGCCCTAAACTTTAAAGGGTCTAATTCCCCAACTGCCTTGTACCTTGTGTAGTCAATTACACCATTGCATAACAAGTGATAAGGGGGTGTTACATGCAACAGGGTCTGTCTACACTACCCATGTTACAGCGCTTTTCAGAGCTAAACATTTGTCGCTCGGGGGGTGTTTTTTCACACCCCTGAACGACAAAAATTTTAGTGCTGAAAAGTGGCAGTGTGGACACAGCCTAAATCAGAACAGGGCATTTACACTGGTGTTAATTACTAAACAAAGCCTGGCCTACACTTAACAATTTAGAACAACATTGCTTTGTCAGTTGGGGAAAAATCCACACCCCTAGGTGATGTAGTTATGGCGATCTAACCTCAGTGTAAACACAGGTAGAAAGAATGCTTTCTTTGACCTAGCTACCCTCACAGAGGGAGGGGTGTTAGAACAGTGATGGAAAAACCCCTTCCATCACTAAGTTGCATTTACACTACAGTTAGGGTATGTCTACACATACAGAGTTTTTGCGCTGTAAGTTTCACCAGTGATTGGGAACCAGTAAAATGAAGCACTGCTTTGTGTACTCACTCAATTCCTCAGGCATCATACAGTGTTAACACTACCAGCACTTCCATCGCCAATGAGAGCAGCGCTGTAGGGCAGCTATCCCACAGTGCAGCTTTCTCGATAGATCCTGTGGGAAGTGGGGAGTGAGCGGAAGGCATTCAGGGTTCATTCTCAGTGCCCCATGATTCTCTGCTTCACGTCTCAGAAGCCCCATTATTTCCTGGTTTCTTCCGTGTCATTTTTTTTAACCCCCCCTGCTGTCTGGCTGCTTTTCTCGCCACATCTACAAACAAAGGGAAAGGGAGTTACAAACTTCCCGGGGCTTACAGGGGAAGTGGCAGATGTCCATGCGTCAGAGCAGCGGAGATGCTGGCCAGAGTGGTCGCTTTTGGAACTGTGGGATATCCTTCGGAGGCCACAGGGTGTTTACACGAGTGGAATGTGTCTTCACTTTCACAGCAGCACAAAAAGGACAGCGGCGAGAGCTGTACGCCTCTCGTGAAGGTGGTTTTCTTTTTGCGGTGAAACTTCTCCAGCGCTTTTAATGCAAAAAAGGGACTTTGGGGCGCTTTAAATGGTAAGTATAGACATACCCTTAGGCTGTGCGGGCAATGAAGCAAGAAGCCCATTGATACAGAGTTGCTGTAATTAACATTATCATTTTGATTTTGCAGAGGTTTGCACCCATTTTTCACTACATGTAACTAACTACAGAAGATGCAAAGGGAGTAGAGTCAGAATAGGAGTAATTTCATATATATATATATACAGGTCATTATTTAGACCAATCCAGAGTTCATTTAAACCCCATATGCTCACTCATACTATTTACCTTTCCCTGTTTTATATTATTCCATTAAGTTAACAATGTAGTCATATCATTCCATAAAATATATCAAAATCTATATTTTGGCATGGTATTTTCTCTACCACTGGGATGACCAGGAACAGGGAAAATATTATATACCACTCATTGACCAGATGTGTCAAATATCTTACAGGCTCATTCAGCTGAGAACTGAATCTGTTTAAAGATCTATTATTACTGATCCGGAGTAAGCCATTCACAGAAAATTTTGAATGTTTGAGAATTTGTATTTTGATTTTTAAATTTCTGATATGAATTATTTGGAGGAATTTTAGCAGATCTGGTGGTTGTTCATTAAAATAAAAAGCTGTTATTTATACAGCCTTTCAAAATAATTATCAACTGACTCACAGGTTTCAGTGGACTGTATAAAGGTAACATCCATAATATCAGGTACACACACTATTAAACACACTTGTTATCCTCATTTTGTCTTTTCATTTTGTTTTCATAGTGTTGTCCTCCTGCTTTCCTCTCTTCCCAGTGGAAATATCTGAAGACCTTGCTTGCTTGCAAAACCAAAAATTAAATATCATTTCAATTTCCATGAAACACATACCATGATACTGGCTAAAATGTGTAAATTTCCCAAGGGTTGTTTCCTGTCTAGTACCAGATAAAGGCTACAAACAGTTGACTGCATAACCTAGTGAATAGAGAACTAGACAAAGATTAAACAGAACAGGATTCTACTCCAACCTGACCTTAGGCAAGTCACATCTCCTCAGTGCTGTGACTTTTTCTTGGTGTATATTTGTACAGTGCCTAGTATGATGGCTGCTATCTTTGCCATCACACTGGGGAGTGAACCAGGCACCTCCAGAGCTAATACTGTAAACTGCTACAGCTTGAACTAAAGCTCTTTATCTAGGGCTGTATTGGATTAATATCATCTGAAAATCAGATGCAGCAGGGGAACTGTAATACACACTCACCGGTAGGCTACAGCTAGCGCCAAGAGGCCCCAACAGGAGTTCGGACCTCTGGGCACTACTGTAGCATAGATATAAATGAGACATTCAGGTATGGTCCAGGACTCTAAAATTTTTCCCTACAGTTTGGGGGTCTGTAGTGTTCTGCCTCTAACTGTGTGGTAGAAAATGAAGAGCAGAATGGGGAATGAGATGTAACTTGACCCACATTGTTAATTCACTGAATCAGCACCAAATTGTTCTGTTTCCATAACAGTGTCTGATGTAATTCGTTCCACAAACTGCACAGTATCCCTCAAGTGATGAACACAGGCAAAGCTCAAAGTAAGAAGACTTTTTTTATCATCAGTTAAGGCTCTATGTCTTTTCAGCAACAGCAGTAAATAATCAAGGGAGAATCTCACCATCTCATCTTGCAGTTCTCACAGTCCAATTTCTATCATATACTGGAAGGCAGACAAGCAAAACTGTAAATGATTTCTGTCCCTCAGTTTCCTTGATTTGAAGAAAAATTGTAACATCAAACTGAAATGGAGATGGTAGAGCTAATATGTCTCTCAGCCATTTTTAAAGGAAATTCACTCCTTTGTGCTACCCCCAACTAGTACCATACAAGAGGTTCAGTAGTCCTACATGTCAGATATTCCTTGCCTTACTTTTGATATGTTATTTTTTTCCAGGATTTTAGTTTCCTGACTCCAGCCAGCCACTGCATTACTAGAATCACCTGCTATAACTTCCAGTCAGACACCTTCCCATTTTTGGTTGTAATAAAGGTAATAATTGGAGATATACCAATCTCTTAGAACTGGAAGGGACCTTGAAAGGTCATTGAGTCCAGTCTGCTGCCTTCACTAAGCAGGACCAATTTTTGCCCCAAATCCCTAAGTGGCCCCCTTAAGGATTGAACTCACAACCCTGGGTTTAGCAGGCCAATGTGCAAACCACTGAGCTATCCCTCCCCCCTTAAATTGTGAGCCCAACATATTTTAAACTTGCAGTCTATAGCTCATGAAGATAGGATGGGACTGGCAATCCCATCATAAGATCTTGTTAATAAATGTATTAAAATGCATCTTAAAACCAATTATGTTTCCTTTTCCCACAAAACAAACAAAAGGAAGTATTTCCTCATGCAGCGCACAGTCAAACTGTGGAACTCTTTGTCAGAGGATGCTGTGAAGGCCAAGGCTATAATAGAGTTCAAACAACAACTAGATAAGTTAATGGAGGATAGGTCCATCAATAGCTATTAGCCAGGATGGGCAGGGATGCAAAACCATGCTCTGAAGTAGCTCTGTTTTCCAGAAGCTGGGAATGGGTGACAGATGATGGATCACTTGATTACCTGTTCTGTTCGTTCCCTCTGGAGCACCTGGCATCGTCACTGTCGGAAGACAGGATACGGGGCTAGATGGACCATTCGTCTGATCAGTATGGCTGTTCTTATGTTCTCCTGTTAGAAGGCTGTTCTAGAATCTCACTTTGCTGATGGTTAGAAACCTTTTAATTTTCAGCATAACTTTTTTCATGCCCAGTTTGTACTCATTTCTTCTTGAGCTGATATTGTTTTTTAGTTTAAATAGCTCTTCTCCCTCCTGATGTTATTATAGGGAGCAGTCATAACCCCTCCCAGCCTCTCACAATAGCAGATAGTGAGCTTAATTCTCCTCTCAGTTACATCAGTGTAATTTCAATCACATAATCCCTGACTTACACCAGTGTAAGTGAGAAGAGAATAGCCCCACCTGTTTCCTCTAAACAGTCTCTGGTTAGTAATATTGTCATAAGATTTTATTCCTTTCAGGGTCAAGTCTGTGTTGAGGGGTAGGCTGCAAAAGTAATAGCTGATGTTGTCCCTTCTTGTCTGAGGAGAAAAATGAAAAGTGTGTTGTTGCCAAACATCCTACTTGTTCTTTGCCTTTAGCATCACGACAATTAATCAGAAACAATTTTTGCCAAGGGATTAAGTTTTCAGCAAGGGGACAAATACATCTTCTGCATAGATTTTTTTGAAAAAGTGACAAGTCAAAAAAGTCTTACATCCAAAGAAATGAGCACAGCATAGTCCTCAAGCTCAGAGGGATAGGACAAGAAAAGGGGAAGGAAAGGAAAGACTGCTGTACATGTTTCATGGAGGAAATCCTGATGCTGCCTCCTAGCTAGTGTCATGCCAACAGAAAGCTAAGAAAAAAGGGAGAAGTGTGATGTGGTATGCAAACCCCGCATTTGGCAAGAAAGAGTTAATGAGCCTGTGGACTCACTCAGCTTCACCTGAGAGCATAGGTGTCCGCAGCACAGTTCATTAGGGTGTGCACCCAGGGAATTATTTTTTTAAAGGCGAACATTTATTGAATATTCAATCATAAAGCACATTATTTTTATTCATCAAACAAACTAAAGAAACTAAAACTTAACTAAACTTTTTTTTTAAATTAACAACTAAATTTTACTTAAAAAATAGAAACTTAAAAAATGAGACACAAAATACCAAATTTTTGCTATAGTGATAACCAGGCATATACAAAGATAGTCAATTTTCATGATCTTTATCTTTAACCAGATAATGAGCTAACCCAAATTGACCAAAACAGATTAAGGTTTCTTCATCTTCCTGTCCTAGAAAATGAGACGTCACTTACCAGGTGTTATGGACTTAAATTCCTCAATCACATCATTGTAATTAACTGATGAAGCCAATTCTTGTTCAATGTACAAAATCATGAGTGAGTTGAGACACTGTTTGTTTTTTACATGTGCTAGTTTTCAAAAGGCTCTTTCACATGAACAGCTTGTAACAGGTAAGACTGCAAAGCATTGAATAGATTTGTAAAAGGCCTGGAACATGGCAGACAGATCCGATTCCTTTAGCCAATCAAGCTACTCTCTGGTGGTGTTCATAGTACTACCTTTGGGGGGAGGGATAGCTCAGTGGTTTGAGCATTGGCCTATTAAACCCAGGGTTGAGAATTCAATCCTTGAGGGGGCCACTTAGGGATCTGGGCAAAATCAGTACTTGGTCCTGCTAGTAAAGGCAGGGGCTGGACTTGATGACCCTTCAGGGTCCCTTCCAGTTCTAGGAGATAGGTATATCTCCATTAATTAACTTTAGGAATAGATCCATCATAACCCCAAAGCAATCCAACTTATGCAAGGACACTTTAAATTTGTTGGCAATTATTCTCATATCGTCCCTGCCAATGTCTAAGCTCAGCAGTTTTCCCATTGCAGTCACAATTTTACAAGTCTCCTGTTCAATGCTGGGACTCAAATGCGTCATCAATACGAGTGGACGTTTTTCTCTTCTTAACTGGGGAAATCGATATATCATTCTCTACACACATTTTCACACTGTCATTGAAAATAGATTGAAAATATTCTGAGCCACTTCTCTCTCAGCCAAAGAGTTATGCAAGCTTTTCACCCCTGTCACTGCAGTAAGTAAGTAAGTTGAGATCTGGAGCTTGAAGAGCCTTACTCACTTTTACCACCATCTGGAAAATAGGGTGCATCATGTGAAGGGCAAAGATGAACTTGAATTAATTTAATTCATGGATAAGGCCCCTGGCTTTTATTTTAGCGTCAGCAAGGTGAGTTGTTTTGATAATCTCTTGTAAAGCTTGTAAAATGATGGAGTAGTTTTGTTGTACAGCAGCCACTGCTTCTGCTCTGCATGCCCATCTTGTGTTTGATAGTGACTTCAAAGTCTTCAACTGGGATCCTACTTCTTGTGAAATCTTCTCCATTACTGCATGTTACACAGGACTCCCCTCCGCGAAGGCATAAAGAGTCTGAATAACACCAAAAAATCAAAGACAGTTCTGTTTTGTTTACTTGGAGTGCATGCATCTACTAGGACGAGGTTCAAACAATGTGCATAGCAGTGTACATAGAGTATTTCACTGTTTCTTTCTCTACATTTCATTTGAACTCCCGCAGTACATCCAGACATAGTAGATGCGCCATCAAAACAGACAGACATCACTGACGATCAGACAATTTTAAGAATGCCAAGGAGGTCATTTAACTGGTCAAAAATAGACTGAGCAGACACAAAATGTTCAGCTGGACTATGTTTTTCATTGTCAAAATACCGCACCACAACGTACATCTGTTCGTGGTGTCCACAGTCACTAGTGTCATCGGCAATTATTGAGAACATTTTTCCACTTAGCAAAGACACAGTCTTTTGTTGCACAATGTTCTGCAAGGCCACAATTAAATCACTTTGGATGTGATTACTCAGATAGGTAGCGTTTTGAGCAGATTGTTGCACATGCTTTGCCATTACGGGATCATATTTTTGGAGCATATTGACAAGATTTAGAAATAAACCTTTCTCAAAACTGTCAGCTTTTTCGTTGTGACCCCTGAATGGTCTCCCACCTTTCGCCAAACACAGAATAATGTCAACCAGTCGCTCCATTACACTTCGATTATGGCACTGTTCTTCTTGTTTAGACCCTGCTTGCCCTCATCCAACAATACATCAATAGGTTTCCCTTCATTAAAACTTGACCATGAAGAACAGTTGGTGGTTTTTAAAACATTCGTTAGCCCTATGCCAGTTTCTGAATCCCTTATCAATAAATGCTGGATCAGTGTGACCTTTGTTTGCTGCATCATTAGAGGAGAAGAAACGGCAGTCAAAGCAAAATGCTGCGTCCTTTGATGGGCTATATTCTAACCATCTATACTTTTCATACCAATCGAACTGAAAACTTCTTTGTTTATTCCCTATTTTACTTCTAGGAAACATGCTCAAGCTAGGCTGATAAGGACCTCTAGATAATCGAGACCGGTGTTCTAATCTATTTTTTGGAATATCACAGACGGGGTCATCAGATGGAATGTTTGATGGCTTTGAATAGGAACTACACTGACCTGAACTAGAGACAAAGTCTGTTTCTGTTGGTCATTACTCAGTTTATTGCACGCACTGGAACTGGTGGCAGCATTATCTTCATGTAAGTTCTTAACTGAGGAGTACTAGGTATTTGCACTACTATCAGCGCATTCATTATAATTCAGTTTGTCTGCTCCTTTTCTTATCTTAACAACGAACTGATCCATATTCTAAAATTAAAAGGGGGTATAATATGATTGAATTAAAACATAAAGCCACTGGTGGCTTGTTATGCTATTTCAGTAGAATACACGTGACAAAGATTACAAACACTGTAGACACTGTGCTGGGCACGCCTGACATGGCCGCTTTTATAGGTCAAAGAATTTTCTAGAATAGTAGTCGGAGGGAGAGGGGAGGACCAATGGTAATGCGGCGCCGCAGTAGTAGGGACGCATGCTGTGAGCAAATGCGGGCTTTCTATATAGAGTGTATCATGCGATTAAATTAAAACGCAAAGCCACTTTTTGAGACATTAGGGCAGGGGTGGGCAAACTTTCTGGTCCAAGGGCCACATCAGGGTTGCAAAATTATATGGAGGGCTGGGTGACCTGACTGGAGTACTGAGTCATAAGAAGAATTAGACCACTGGAGGACTGGAATAGCTGTCAGAAGGGGAAAGGCACCTAAGGAGGAGATCCTATTACTTCATGCCCTGAGAGAGAGTGTTGATTAGGGAGTGACTTTATCACAAGAAGGCAGCAGGGCAAAAGCCTCACAAAAAGTCACTCAAACTCTTGAGAGTTAGAACTAAGCTAGCTCTAGGAGCAAATGACAACAAAGGAAGGTCCATTTAGAGTACTTTAATTACGTTTTTTTTTCATTTTAATCAATGTTAATATTTTCTTGAGCTGAAATCAGATAAGTGATATGCTCTCCTTCCAGGCTTGCTCAGAGGTTCTTATCCCTGGCAGATCTCTCAGTGAAGATAGTCTGTTATTCACTCCTAAGGCTTGCAGTTAGAGGGAGGTTATATTTCCATAAGAGCCTGTTGACACTGAGACCTTGAAAGTGATACTGTTCTTTCACTGCTGTCATTGTGCTGTCTTTTAGTGCTGTCATTATAATACTGAGCAGAGGAAAGAGTGTTCCCTGGGGCTCCCTCTGTTACATTTTGCTAGGGACTCTCACTGAAACGTACAAGTTTATGAATGTAATGTAATCATATTCAAGGACAATTATAACTGGAAATTTAATGGGGAAAAAAGCCATGAGCATTGGCCAGAGCCATTTGTTTTTCCTTTTCCAGTGCTGTTGAAGATATTAATTAATCTTCTCTTTATTCATTCATGGTCCTGCAAGGTGAAGCTGATACATTTTTTGCTTAACTAATTCAGTTATATTTACAATGAGGTTTAGGGGAAGCCTTCAACTAGCACAAGAGCCATTAAAGTTACCAATATATCATATATCTCATCTGTCACAAAGACTTGCATGTTTGGCACTCTCAAAGGTCCTCTGACACATGAGATTTTTGGCAGGTGTTGAACTGTGCTGGCTCACAGCAGTTTGGCAAATTGGTACTTTTTCATAGTCATTTCCATCCTTTTTGTTCTGCAGAATCCATGCTTTCATTTAATAATAATAATAAAAGTATTTGTCTCCATTGTAAATAAAGGTGTGGTTTGACATTGAGATAGCTATCTTGAAGTAAATTAGTAGTGGAGATAAGGCACAGGTAGCTTTCACCTTGATGTATCTAGTCACAATAAACCTGAAATGGGGGATCTAGGGTTGAGCTCAGCTAGCCACATTGAGGATTGTACATCAAGAGATCTTGAGTTAATTACATTAAGGTAAAAACACTTTTTTTTTTACTTAGCTTAAATTTCTAGCCCTTTATTGGTGTGAAGACCATTTATAAAATGTAACTACAGTGCAAACTAGTGCTCTGATATCTGCCATAGTCTGGAGGTAACCTGAAACAATAGCCTGGAGAGGAATAAACTACTTTAATTCATTTTAGTGAAGTGTTAACTCTGAAATAGAGCTGAGCAAATAATGTAATTTTTTCCAGTTCACTTGCAATTCAGGGGGGAAAAACGGGTTTGGGGCAAACTGAAAATCATTTTGTTGTCGAAGTTTTCAGTGTCTCAAAGTTTAAAAATAATAATTTTGGGGACAAATAAAACATTTTGTTCAAATTGAAACAAAACAATATTTTGTTTCAATTTCAAGCATATATTTTTTAATTTCTTAAAAATAAAGTTAACAGACATTTTGAAGTAAAAAGCAATTTTGAATAGAAAAATCAAATCAATTCATCTAGACAATGTGAGAACAAAACATTTTGATTTTTTTGGAGTTTTTTTAAAGGTGCATTTTCTTTTTTGTTGTTGTTTTTGTTTTTTGTTTTCTTTTGACTGAAACGTTTGGTGAAATCCACAAGAATTCATGAAATGTTTTGGGGTCACCCAATCTGCTTTTTTCGCTGAAAAATGTTTCAGCTAAAAATATTTCTCCAACTTTATTCGGAAGAATAATGTTGATAACTTAAATGTCAACATTTGTTAACAAGTTCAGTGCTGATCAAAGCACACAAGAAAGAAGAGACATAATTGTGTCAAAAAATCTGCACAATCCACTGTAAGTGATGTATCATTTTTGTGTCATGTGTGCGTGGAGACCATGGTCTGTGATTTGAACTTGGGAGAGTACCATAACACCCTCTCCCCTCAAAATCAGGCAGGGTTTTTTTGTAAAGATATGTTCTTACTCTGATGTTAATATACCAATATTAATATCTCCTAATCCAGAATGCTGACCTGCTAACTCCCCTAATACACCTCTTAACAAATGTGAAGAAAGCAGGGCACAAGTATGACTGGTATTGATGGCATGTCATTGAGTTAAACAAGCAGAAGGATCGAATGGATGTTTAATTTCCCATAGCATAATAATCTTTAGCTTTGTTGCTATTTCTTAGGCCCTGTCCATGTTTAAGGAAATTCACACCCATCTAACAGCTTAATGTAGTTATACCAATTCAAACTCCTTATGTAGATATGCTGCACCCACATAAAGCAGGACTTACTCCAGAGGTGGGCAAACTACGGCCTGCGGGCCACTTCTGCCCGGCCTCTGAGCTCCTGCCTTGGAAGGCTAGCCCCCGGCCCCTCCCTTGCTGTCCCCCCACCCCTGCAGCCTCAGTGTGTCGCTGGCACGATGCTCTGGGTGGCCAGGTAGCACAGTTGCAGAGCCGCGGCCTGACCCGGTGCTCTGGGTGGTGCGGCTGTAACACTGCCAGCCACCGCTGCTCTGTGCTACGTGGTAAGGGGGCAGGGAGGGTTGGATAGAGGGCAGGGGGGTTCAGGGTGATGGTCGGGGGCAGGGATATGGATAGGGGTCAGGGCGGTCAGAGGGCAGGGACAGGAGGGGTTGGATGGAGCAGGGGTCCCAGGGGGCAGTCAGGAATGAGGAAGCGATGGATGGGGTGGCAGGGGGAAGTCAGAGTGGGAGGTAAGGGGGTGGTCAGGGGATAGAGAGCAGGGGGTGGTGGATGGGGCAGGAGTCCCAGGAGGGCCGACAGGGAACAGGTGGGGGGGATTGATGGGGTAGGAGTTTCGGGGGGGGATGTCAGAGAACGGGGCGGGGTGGATGGGGCAAAAGTTTCGGGGGAGCCGTCAGGGGGCAAGAAGTGGGGGGGGGTGGATAGGAGGAGGGGACTGGGACACGCCTGGCTGTTTGGAGAGACACAGCCTCCCCTAACCAGCCCTCCATACAATTTTGGAAACCCGATGTGGCCTTCAGGCCAAAAAGCTTGCCTGCCCTTGACTTATACCACTGAAGCTTTATTGGGTAACAAAGTGAAGTGATTTGTACCAATGTAAATTTCCTAATGCAGATAGTCTCAATTCAGTATAGGAATTATTAGTGATAAGATCCATTAAAGAATGTCTGCAAATAAAGCAGTAACAACCAAATAGATACATTTCCAAAGTTGTCCTGTACAGGTAAACTTCTTCTGAACAATAAGTTTGCAATAATTCAGGTTTTGCAGTCTACTTAATCCTTCACCACTGAAGTAAATAGGAGCTTTGCATTTAGGTTCCATGGGCCCAAGATCAGGCCCATTAGATGATGCTGTCTTCCTTACTAGGTAGTTCAGACAGGAGTTGTGAGAACTAATTCAAAACAGTAAAAGAGAACTTCTGGGAGCAAGGTAACTGAGTAATGTAAGGTGTTTGGCTCAGAAGTCATCTGCTTTGTCTATGGTGTCATTGTAGATGTTTCAATTATCGCAAGGAATGATGAGCAAACTGCCCTCTTACACTAGTCTGGTATTTAGTGCCTTTGCCTTGAAACAAACATTACAATTTTTAATTAGAAACTGGCCCATATTTAGAAAATAATGTTTTAAGGCAGGGAATCTGCCTGCTCTGCTTCTCTCCTTCAGAGTCCCCTAACCCTGCCTTGCTCACCTTACAGTCCCCACAGGGCCTTTAGAAACATCTGCTATTTGTATTTTGAGGGCCACAGAGTTTACTGCGTTGAATAAGTAAGCATGCTTCATTAGGAATGTAATGCAAGTCCAGGTATTTGCCAAAACTGAGCTGTAAATTCAGCTTGAACCCTGCAATGTGCCACTGAAGATAGTGTGCAAACTGCAGCCCGTTGGGCAATTCCCCTGGTAAACACCAGTTAAACTAGTGAACCAAGGCCTCCATTCAGCTAGATGAGGTAGATGATGTTGGCAAAGGCATTTGAAAACATAAAATTAAAGTATAAATGCCAAGGTTGTGTCTACTAATTATTATAGTCGTATCCTGGGAAAGTGTTGTAGTCCATATGGTTTCAGAAGTTGTCTGCCTCTATCGCTTTGCTACAACACAATCTCTTTTCAATGTGAAATGACAAGGACCAAACAGAGAGGCTCCTCCCCACCTTTTCACAAACTATAATTGCCCTTCAACTTCCATGAGGAGAAGAAATAGTACATATGGTATATTAATATTTCAAAGTGAAATATATACTGAACTTGTGCACCAATTTGGTTTTCTGAACTCATGGGTTTTCTGCTGGAAGTTGGTTACCTAAGTGCCTGAGGTACTGCCAAAGACTGCAGAGGGAGATATATTGAACAGTGAAACCCCAGATGCCCTAGCCGCACCCTTTCTCAGGCAGCACCACCACCACCACTACCACCCATTTTGGACAGAGTTATCAAACAGAACTATCCAGCTACCACAGCCACCTGCCTCTCTATTAGACTTCTTGGATCCTTGACTTTTCAAATGCTTCAGATTCATTCTCTTGTGTTTTCTGTGGGGGAGGGGTAATGGTAAGGATATATTTTACTTGGTATTGTATTTTGTTTGTGCACTTCCTTTAACTTTACCATTGACCAAGACCATCCTGTTTTCTCCCATTACTGGAAACCTTGGTTCTGTTCTACGCAGTTCAGGTTCCTGCACTATCCTCATAATCATAGTAAATGACCACTTAGTGCTAGTCCTGCTGCTACCACTGACCTGCAGAGTGATCTTGAGCAAGTCACTTTTGGCTCGCTATGGCAAGCCTCATTTTCCCCACCTGTAAAATGGAGATAAAGGTAATAATTAATAGCTCTCCTATGTAAAGCATATACAGAGATCTTTAAAATCTAAGTATTAGCTGAATAATTATAATAATTCTATTCCAGTTGGATTAATAAGGTTATATTGTATAGCAATTTTAATTGTTAGGTACTTGTACCCAGAAGTCTCTTAGTAATTAAGAATAACTATGAAGATGAAACATACAAAAGACTTCCTTACCCCACCAAAAAAGTGTCCCAAACTCCATCATGAACACATGACAGTGGATGCTTTTCTTTCTGGGATTAAGAAATATTTTTTTCTGTCTTTCTACTAACTGATTTAATATATCATATGTGATTAGATGTTGATAGATGTTTGGCTGTGTGTGTGTGTTCCCTCTGTGCCGCTCCAACCCTGCACAGACAGCTGGCATGGCAGACCTCGAGTGAACCACCCAATGACCACAAGATCTGTTAAGGGATGAAGGCACCCAGCCAGGTTTATTGTCGACAAAGCATAATATTAGTATCCCGCAGACTCTACCAGACCACTAATACATGTATGCCTGTAAAAATGGATCAGTTCAGTGAATGGCGGGACTTTCTGTTCCTCCCTAGGCTAGACAAAGGTACTCCCTCTGAGATGCATCTTTATAACTGATACAAACAAGTTAGTACTGCCCCCTCACATAGTTACTGCCCCCTGAAGTTGCTAGTTATTACCCATTATCTTGTATATGTTGGTTTGATCAAAACCTCTTTATTACGTCCTGTCATCCTGACATTATATTTTAGGAGGGGTCTTGGTGTTCCTATTATCCTTGGGGAATTTTGTACCATCCTTGATATCGAGATGTTCTGATACTACTTGATATAGGGATGTGTTTACGTGAGTACTCTTTGACTACCACTTCTTAGGAATGTTTTTTTTGCAATATCAGCCCTGTTTTTGCCAGATTCTGTGAGCAGGTCCTGCCTCTGGTACAAGGGTTTATGTCTCAGGCTCTCTTCCTACTACATCATATAACAGCAAGTAGTGTGATGTTCTCATCATTGATTGTTCCAAATTTTAAAACATAAACTGGACTATACAGTGGTCCTACTTCATGAGAATGCCTATTAATATCGCAGTAAATTCAGTGTGTGCAGTAAATGGCTCTTAAAATTTTTGGTCCAAGAGTGAAGAAAAATCAAGTCACTATCAATAATTAAAAAGGATCCATTGTAAAGTGTTTGTGTGTCCTTGTAGGTCTGTCTGCTTGTGTCCCTGACAACCAGCCCCAGTTCCTAAAATAACAAAAAAGGGGGAAAAAAATCTCCTTTTAGAAGAGCGGATGTCTGTAGCAATCTAGTTCTGAATGTCGCCTCCTGTGAACTTCACTGGCACAGCCCCTGGCTTCATTCCAGGTAGTCTCTTCATCCCCAGTC
Source organism: Mauremys mutica (assembly GCF_020497125.1). Lineage (NCBI taxonomy): Eukaryota > Metazoa > Chordata > Testudines > Geoemydidae > Mauremys > Mauremys mutica. Next base: position 154,594,139 of record NC_059073.1, read on the forward strand.
CTATGGAAGTTCCAGGCCAGCTATGCAGAGGAAACCTAGCAGGCAAAAAGCAATTAACTTAAGAGTTTGGAAGAGCATCTTCACCGGGGTCTTTTAAAAAATAATCTAACCACTAGGAAATACCTCACTGCTGCTCTGGTTTGTGAGGTTTTCCCTTTCACCAGCAGAGTACAAATGCCTACAGAAAGCAGAGGCATTTATTAAAGCAGTGATCAGCTGGCTACATTTTCCTAATCGTGGTCTCATTAGTTTAGACAGCCACCATCTAACGAAAGGAAAAATACACTGCTGCTGTTGATAGCTGCACTAGCTATGAAACCTAGAAACCCATGTTAGGGATCTGAAACAGCTGTGACTTCATTGGGATAGAACCCCATTGGCATGTGTATGTGAGATGGATGAAGAACCACCACCATGCATTTGATGTAAAAGGATATAATTTCGTATGTGCACCTGACTCTATGGGATTTTAGATATAGAGGATGGGACAGGGTTTGCAAAATCAGTGGGTGAGATAGGGGTCAGATCCTCATCTAGCGTAAAACGTGTAGCTCCATTGACTACACTGAAGTGCTGTCTGAGGATCTGCCCCAGTACCCTTGAATAAATAGGTTTACTTGTATCAATGCGTTAGATTTAAAGCAGCGGTCTCAGCCTGCCAAGCTCCCCTGCCTCCCCTCCTCTTCCCCCAGAGCTATTTCCTGCGGCCTGACCAGCAGCCCCCCTGCATTGGGCCACATCCCTGCTCCTCCACCTACCTCCCAGCGCTTTCCTGCTGCCAAACAGCTGTTTGCCAGTGCTTAGAACTTTCCAGGAAGGAGGGGGGAGGAGCAGGGGCACAGCACGCTCAAGGGAGGAGGTGGAGAAGAGGTGGGCCGGAGCAGGGATTTGGGGATGGGTTGGAATGGGGGTGGGGAAGGGGTGGGAAGAGGCGGGGTGGGGCCTCATGGAAGGTTTCAGTGATGCGGCCCTCGGGCCAATGTACTAGTCCTCAAATGGCCTTGTGGTGATTTGAGTTTGAGATCCCTGATTTAAAGTGTAGCTGACCCTTTAAATTTTTTCTTAAATAAAAAATCTCAGGCCATGTCTACACTAACTCTTATGTCAGCAAAACTTTTGTCGCTCAGGGATGAGAAAAGAAAAAAAAAGCCCCCTGAGTTTTGCTAGCATAAGTGTTAGTACACAGGGGTGCACAGGGCTATGTCAACAGGAGAGGTCTCTCCCATAGGCATAGAGCAGCTATATGAGCACTCTTAGAGCAGTGCATCTGCATCAGTACAGCTGTGCTGCTGTAAGCTTGCTTGTGTAGACATGGCTTCAGATCATTTGAAGACCATCACCTGTAATTGTTGAAATGCTAAAGTTTCGCGTGGTGTTTTCCTGGAAGCCTTCTGTGATTGATTTTTTTTCAGTCTGTTGCTGCCCTAACTGGTTCATGTGTTTTGATTGATGCCTACCTGCATATCTTGTTTCTTATTTATGTTTTGCGGATTGCTGTTCTGGGGTCCATCAGAGAGTGTAGCTTTCCCTGCCCTATGCAACCATTTATTTTTAATAACGTTATTTTGTTTAGTATCAAAGGGGTAGCCGTGTTAGTCTGGATCTGTAAAAGCAGCAAAGAATCCTGTGGCACCTTATAGACTAACACGTTTTGGAGCATGAGCTTTCATGGGTGAATACCCACTTCGTCGGATGCAAGTAGTGTAAATTTCCAGGGAAATCCGCCCTGATTGAACTAACCTCGTTATCTCTAGCTTGCTTCTTGCTTGCATATATATACCTGCCCCTGGAAATTTCCACTACTTGCATCCGATGAAGTGGGTATTCACCCATGAAAGCTCATGCTCCAAAATGTCTGTTAGTCTATAAGGTGCCACAGGATTCTTTGTTGTTTTGTTTGCCTTCTGCAAATAAACACAGAGAAGGTAAGTAGTGAGGGAACTTTTAAGTCTCCTCTCACAAATGTGCCTTGTTTTTATCTGTTAAGTAACTAATTTTTTTAAAAGGCCAAGTCTACACTACAAAGTTTTGCTGACAAAGCTATGCCCATCCTGGGGGTGGAAAAAACCCACAACCCCCTACCTGACATAGCTATGCTGGGAAAAGCTTCGGTGTAGATGCAGCTATGTTGACAGAAGAATACTTCTCTCAGCATAAACTATGCTTACATTAGAGGGCTCTACTGTTAGAGCTATACTAGCAGAGCGTTTGTAGTATAGACAAGGGCTAAATTTGTTGATCTGAGATCTGAATTACTTTCTCCACTCTCTGTCTATCAAAGTACTAAAAGGAGCATCTCTCCAAACACACTGACAGAACCTAACAAACATATTGTCCCTTGAGCAAGAGATAACATGAGGGGCAGAAGAGTCTCTCCTCCCCTGAAATGAATATCCAAAGTTTCAGATCCCTATAAAATGTTTGGTTTTTATTACACTTTCCAGGAAGAAGGTACCCTAGGACATGCAATATTTAATACATTTCAATTTATTTTTGGAGAAGTTATGGGGATGCTAAAAAATCAGGTTTATACTAGAGGTACCTTCAATATTGACTATGGAATGACTAGTGCCACTCTACATTAAAAAGGGAGTGGCAGATGATATGATCAGTTAAGGCTTATTTTGCATTGTTAATATATCACAAAATGAAGAATTGTACCAAAGACTAGTCCCTTTTTTAAACTGAGTAAGCAAATTACATATGCTTTGTAGTGAAATACAACTCTGATCCTTGTTTCTTTAAGAATAATGATCTTGAGGAAACATTTAACAGAATACAAAGTACAGTAAGTGAAATTCGCTCCAGGCAGCCAGGCACTGCAACATATATCTGTGGATAAGCCTGTACTGTTTACCTTGAAAGATGATTGTATTTAAAATCAATTGAGCCCATCAATAATATACTAGTAGTAAAGGACAAGAAGCAGGGTCTGCATTACAATTGTTATGCCCACCAGCAAAGTTCACAATAGGAGTTTTCCCTTATTCATGAGCAATTAGACATCTGTGACTTATTGGCTGATTTGCAGGAAACTTCATGGGTCAGTACTAAATGGTTACGAAGGTAGACAGGCACTCCAGAGTCTTAAAACTCTCAGACTTCATTTGTGAACCAAAGGCAGAGATGAACCAGGAATAGTTGTCTTTTGTTTCATTGGGTGCGCTGCACTGAACTGCTAAAGGGGTACTGATCACCTACAGCAGCTCCCTCCACCTTAGCACTGCAACATTAAACCTGACCTGTTGAGATGTGGAGTCCCTGGCGGGAGAGGAGAAGAGGTTGAAGAATGAGTCTCTGTCATGACAGAGGGGTGGCTGAGCTGAACACAAGTGATCCTTTGACCCCCATGTACCAGGTCACAACGTGTGGAATGGTAAGCAAGACCCAGCTTTGTGGGACAAAAGCCACAGCTGTGGGGTGAATGAGAGATGGTCTCATGATTTCTGTGGGTGAAATTAAACTCATGAACCCCTGCTAAAGTTGCTTGAGAGCTGAAGGTATCTTTTAATTTTTTCTCATGGTTTAAATTGTTATGTAGCAAAGCAGACCTCATACTGACAAATAGGAGTTTCCAAAACAGGAATTCTTCATCTGAATCTGACGATAAAACTGGACTCAAATTTCACTTTAAAAATGAGAATTGGGGATGCACTGATCCCATCCTTTTCAAAGTTAACATTGAGAATATTAATCTTCCACTGAAAACCTCTTCAGCTGACCTGGGTACTGACATGTTTCTTCTGTGTAAGATTGTTCCCTTTCCATATATGTGCATTTTTTTGGCAATGCATGGCCTATGTAATCACCAGGTAGAATTGCAGTCTCTGTGCTAAGGGAACACAGGGAATACTCTCCCCTACTCCACAGTAGGGGCAGTGACAGGTAAGCAGGAAGAGGGGCCTTCCTTCCATTCCCCATTCCATGAATCAGCCAGCACAGTTGTCTGACTGTGGCAGTGTAGCAATCTGCATCCCACAGGCATGCTATCTCTGTATGTTTGTGCCCACCAGGAGGCAGATTGTGTGTCAGTGACAGAATGCCTTCTTGACCTCTTAGCTTCCAACTCAGGGCTGTACCTACATAGTTTAATGAATCTCTACATGTTCAGAGGCATGTCAGCACAATTTTTAGCCCCCAACAGTTGCTCAAATGAGCTGTTGTGTGGGCACCTTAATGGAATTCAGTCTGATCATTTTGCTTATCTTGAACATTAATATGTTTTCTTGAAAACTAAAACTGACTTATTCTTAGAAATACCCCAGCTGATCAGCACTGTCAATAATGTCATTGTGGATAACACCTTGTCAACAGAGTATTTGCTCTGTGCAACATCCAAACAAGTCTTGCTAAGAGAATTTGTATTCAACCCACTGAAAGTATGGTAGCCGCTGTCAAACTTTTTATAGACATTTTCTACCAATGTTATGTGATACAGCATGGCCAGAGGGCAGCAGGAGAGGGTTAGAAGGGAGACTTATTCCCTGTAGAGGGAAGAAAGTTTGCTATAGATTAATTAGAGCACCTGAGGCCAATTAGAGCACCTGCAGTCAGTCACCTGATAAAAAAAACCCCACTTCAATCAGACAGAGGAGGAGTTGGCACAGAGAGGATTGGTGTTGGAGCAGAGAACAGTTTGAAGGGAAGCAGAGGAAAGTTTGGAGAAGTGCTGTGGTGGGCTAAGAAGTCCAAGACCCTGCACAAGCCAGGTAAGGGGCACCTGGCTTGTGCAGAGGGAGGGCAGGAAGCCACCCCACAAGCTGAAGGGCAGGAGAGGGAAGTAGCCCAGGGGAAGGAACTGTCAGTTCAGGTGGTTCACCACTATCCTCAGGGCCCCTGGGCTGGGACCTGGAGTAGAGGGCAGGCCCAGGTCCCTCCCTCTCCACTCCCCTCCTCAAGGACACTAGTGGGGCAATTAATATTCCAATTCAGGGGCAAGAAATGGGGCCCTGAACCCCGCCCCCCCCAAAGAAGAGAGAGCGTGAGACCCATCATAATAGTGCTTGCAATTTGCCATGGTTATAATGAATCTTTGCTATCTAAATACAATTGCACTGTAACAGATGCACTTTCCCAAATACAACCCCTACAGGACAATGCTGAATTCTTAGAACATCTGTTTTTTGTTTTTTTGTTTTTGTTTTTAATGAAAATTGGCTAATTGTTACATTCTCTTGGCACTCTTAGATGAGCTAACACATACCCATGTAGGGAAAAAAGGAGTTGTGTGAGACAGGTGGATGATCACCAAGGAGGAATCCTACCAACCTCTCAAATACCAGAAGTTTATAGGTTTCTTTCAATGTATGTATTGTTTGGGCTCCTTTGTGTGTGCATATTTTGGATTCCTCTTACAGATAAAGAATATCTACTGCAGGAGAGAGTAGGAGACAGTCATGGAAAATGAACTACTGATCTGATTTTGAAAGTGTCCTCGCCACCATAATGAGAAATAAGAACAAGAAGTGCACTGTCCCCAGTAAAATATTTTACCTTTTGGATAATAGAATGACTTGTGCAGTTCTGTTAGTATCTGCTAAAAAAAAGTTACAGAAAAGCACATTGCCAAATAAAAAAAATCATAAATGGAAAATAAATGATCTATCTAGAGCATTCTTGGAGTGAACTGGGAAAATTTCCTTGCACATAAGGAGTCAAATATAATCACAAAACACACTGATCAATGTGTGTAGGGTTACACAGCATTTTGGAATCTACTGATCTTAGCTGTCATGAGAATTGCATGGGTAAAATCCTCTAAAATGCTTTGAAAATGTATCCCCTAATGGAAGACTGGGGGGAGGGATAGCTCAGTGGTTTGAGCATTGACCCACTAAACCCAGGATTGTGAGTTCAATCCTTGAAGAGGTCACTTGGGGATCTGGGGCAAAAATTGGTCCTGCTAGAGAAGGCAGGTAGCTGGACTTGATGACCTTTCAAGGTCCCTTCCAGTTCTAGGAGATTGGTATATCTCCAATTATTTATTTTTTATTTATTTATTTATACTGGTTACAGAGGGGTTTACTATTCAATATCCATACTTTTCATTTCATTGAGTTTTGATCAGTATAGCTAGCTCTGTCTAACATTCCAACGACTTGTATTTCAGTTGTCTGCTTACTTCCAAAGTATAACATTGCAGTGGTGAGGATTTGAACTGCTGAAAGGGTACCACTCAAAAACATGTATCTCAGGAAGACAGAACACATCCCTTAATTCCCTGGCGGATGAAGGGGATGTGTCCTCTACTACACCTATGCTTGGTCTGGAAGCTGAATCCTCCTGAGTGCCAGAGATGCTCTGGAGGAGTAGGGGGTGAAGGGTCAGAGGGAAGGCCATGTGTCTCCTCTTCCCCACCCAACAACTTTTAATCAATAACATTAAAAACGCTACTAAACATTTCAGCCAAGATTTTAAGAAATAGGAGCTGAAAGTTAGGCTTCTAAACCCATATTTAGAAATCTAAATAAGTGGCCTGTTTTTGTTGAGCACCTTGTTACAACCTGGGGCTCAGTTACCAGTCTGTTGTCAGTGGACCCATGTGCTTCTAAGACAATTGAGTCTGGGCTGAGTATAGTCACTGTTTTTGCCTCTAGGTCTCTAGGATTCTGTGATGGGGGAAACTAGGCCCAGAGGCCCCCTGTTGGAGACCTCAAGGCCCTGCCACATCCTGTTGCAAACAGGAACAGAAGAGAATACATCCAAGTGGCCTAGACTGGCTGCAGGGGAATTAACCAATCAGAGGGGCTGCAGCAGCAGCCAATCAGGGGCCAGGAGGTCTATATAAAAAGGAACATCACTGTCTCAGACTCTCAAGACTCCCAGTCTGCTCTTGATCCTGTTCCAGCCTTGCCTGAGCCCTGTTCCAGCCATGTCCTACTCTGATCATGCTTTAGCCCTGTACTGACTCGCTCCAGCTTAGTCTCCGCTTCTTGACCCTCGCTGGATGCTTGTACTCTGAGTACCCAGCTTTGACCTTTGGCCTGGATCTGGACCCCAGCTACAATTCTGACTTGGCTATTCTCTGGTCTCTGATCACCCAGCTTTGACCCCCCCCCCCCGGTTTGCACCTGGACTCCAGCTATGGTACTGATTCTGGCTTTTCTATGGCCTCTGATCTTAGTTCTGACACTGTCCTGTCCACATATCTCTATTCCAGTGCCACCCTTGGCCCAGTCCTGACCCAACATCTGGCTTTGACATCCACTTCAACCAGTAGGTCTGAGTACTTGGAGTCAGCACCTGACACCCCAATCCCATTTGGGATCCCACTTTGCTAGGAATGGAAGAAGCACATATTGATAGACAGTCACTGCCTCAAAGACCTCAGAATCTAAAGGATCAATAGGAACACAAAAAAGAATGGTGAGAAAACAGAGGTAAAGTGTGAATTGTCTAGTAGCAGGTCAGTGGCAGATGCAGAAGTATGGCCTAAATCTCCTGACTGGCCAGGATTAGGAACTGGATTGCCAATGCTGTGCCTCAGTTGAGTCTTTTCTCACCTAGGGGCTTCTGCTTTCTATTAAAGAAATTCATTACATAGAATTGTCCTTACCAGAGTGAGAAAAGACAATTTGGTCCATTACTACATTACTCACAAAAGAATTTAAAAAAATCTGTATCCAAGTCACTTTGCAAGTTTAAAAGGGGCACAAAAAGATCTTAATGAAACAATCAGAGAAGGAAAAATCCGCAAGGCATGAGCAAAGAGACTGGAAAGAAACATTGATTGAAATGGGGATACAGATCTCAGTCACACACAAACTCTGGGTGAAGTTGCATTCAGATTGTGGGATGTTTGAAATTTGGATTTGAAATTTGCTGGACTTGCCTCTTGATCATGTTGTTTGGTGAGGGCCCCCTTTCGTCTGCTACAACATTATCAACCTATTACCTATTCAGGGCCGGCTCCAGGGGTTTGGCCGCCCCAAGCAGCCAAAAAAAAAAAAAAAAGCCGCGATCGCAATCGGGAGGTCCTTTGCTCCGAGCGGGAGTGAGGGACCCTCTGCCGAATCCCTGAAAGTGCCGCCCCACTCCCGAGTTGCCTCCCCAAGCACCTGCTTGATAAGCTGGTGCCTGGAGCTGGCCCTGTACCTATTAAAAGTAATTGTGAACCAAAACCTTGGAACCCAGTATCCCTGATGTATGGGAGTAGGGTGAGATCCAGATACAAATGTTTTGGGACCATCTCTAATAATGATAGAGCCTGGTTGGTAAAACCCTGGCAGAACCGGGGAAGCAGGCTGTTGGGTTTCCCTCTTACTGCCTCCCTCTGTCACACTGACACAGAGAAGGGTCCTGACAAATCATAATAGCGAGATGAGGTCATCAGCATTGTTGCACCCCATTCATTACTCCCTGAATTGCTCTCTGAACTGCTGCTGTGCAGTGAGGTTGTATTTTATTTGACCTCACAAGTTAAATCCCAGCCATGCTTGCTGCACCCACGCAGCTCTCATCTCAATAGAGCTTTCTCTGTCCTTCTTGTCCCAGTTCTTCTGTATTTTTACAGGGTATTTAGATCCTTTACCTGCAATCGCAGCCATTTAATGTCACTCCTTGCACCCTCCCAGCTCCATTGACTCAGAATATGTTAAATTCAGTGCTGTCTGGGCCATTATTCAATAATCAATAAGGAAGGTGCTAGCTTTAAAGGGTTTTTGACTGCACAATGACATTTCCTCTCATGTATAGGAGACAGCCTTTCATCTTTTATTAGTCACTCCCATGAGCGCACACTGTCCTCTGCCCTGCTGACAAGGTGCTTATGCTGTACTCAATTCCTGATGAGCTTGTGACAGCGTGTCAGATCTGTGTAAAGGGCACCTTCCTACGTTCCTTCTGTGAGCTAGCCACTGGGACTACTTGCGAAAGTAAGAGTTGTAGGATCTAGGATACTCCTGGATTTTACTCTCGTTACCCACCCATCTCGCCAATTTAACTTTGCAGTTTTGCAGAGACCACTCTGCTGTTCTCATTACATCCACTGCATTGCAGCGCTGCACCAGAAACAAAAAAGCAGAAGTAAAAACTCTAACTATCCTCATATTATGACTACTGTGAACTAGTGATTTTTATTGGTGGGTGCTAAAACAGGTACAGTGAAGGGGTTGTCTCTGGAGCATATTATTGGGAAACTTAGCATCCCTGAGTGGGTATCATGGTGAGAAAAGCATCAGGCCCCTTGCTGGTTGTTTCTTGAAGGCAATTGTAACCTACATGCAACAATTGAATTTCTTCAGTCTAAAGAGGAGAAAGAAGCAGTGGGAAGGAGACATGGATTTTTGTCTAATCCCCTGCATATCTACCCATTTCTAGAAAGCAGGGCTGAGAAGTTATCTGGAGGCACTCAGAGGTATCTAGGGGACGGGAGCGTGGTGAGTACTGGTCATGCGCAGTAGCTGTCTGATTCTATGGCAAGAGTTTGGATTAACAGCAAGCTTTGCCAAAAAACCAATATACTCACACCAGGAAGTTTGATTCACCATCAGTTCTTCATTTATATTTGAACCTAAGTGACCATCCATAATCCTGGTTTGGATGTTTGCTTACTGTGAGTTGTCCATCTAGCTATAGCACACTCCCTGAGATAGGTGTGTCATTTACACCTGTCCCTATTGGTGGAAGCTGCATAGGTGACTGCATTCCTTCCATAATAAGAAAATGGCCACAGTGGGTCAGACCAAAGCTCCATCTAGACCAGTATCCTGTCTTCTGACAGAGGCCAATATCAGGTCGCTAGTGGGAATGAACAGAACAGGTAATCATCAAGTGATTCATCCCCTGTTGCCCATTCCCAGCTTCTGGCAAGCAGAAGCAAGAGGCACCATTCCTGCCTATCCTGGCTAATGGCCACTGATGGACCTAATTCTCCATGAATTTATCTAGTTCTTTTTCGAATCTTGTTATAAGCTTAGCTTTCACAACATACTGTGGCAGAGTTCCACAGGTTGACTATGCGTTGTATGAAGAAATACTTTCTTTTGTTTGTTTTAAACCTGCTGCCTATTAATTTCATTTGATGACCCCTAGTTCTTGTGTTATGAATAAGGTTGCAAATCATTCATGTAGGTCATGGAAATCATGACTTTGAGTGACCTCCGTGAATTTTGCAGAGCTGGTGTGGCTGACCTGAGGACCACCCCAGAAGCTGGGGAAGCCCTGGGGCCAGACGCACCAGATGCTACTCTGGCAGCTGGTCCCAGCGCTGCCCTGGAGCAGCAATCTGGGACCAGTGGCAGTGACCATGTGACCCTGGGCCAACCCCTGCCCACATCAGCAGCAGCAGAGCCACGGGCCATCCTCCACCTGGACCAGCAGTGGCAGCAGAACCCCAGGCCACCCCCCCGCCCAGACTAGAGGTGGCAGGGTCATGGGCCACCTCCCCCCTCAGCAGCAGTGGGGCCCTGCTCTCCCTCCCCCCCCCAGCAAAAGTGTCACCCCGTGCTGCCCACCTCCCAGCAGCAGTCTTCAGGAGTGCCCCCCTCCCAGAAGGTAAGATTTAATCACAGGTATTTTTAGTGAAAGTCATGGACAGGTCACAGACCATGATGTTTTGTTTATTGCCCATGACCTGTCCATGACTTTTACTTTAAAAAAATGACTAAAATGTAGCCTTACTTATGAAAAGGAGTAAATAACACTTCCTTATTTACTTTCTCCACACCAGTCATGATTTTATAGACCTAAGTAATATCACTCCTTGGTTGTCTCTTTTCCAAGCTGAAAAGTCCCAATCTTATTAATGCCACCTCATACTGAAGGCATTCCATACCCCTAATCATTTTTGTTGCACTTTTTTGAACCTTTTCCAATTCTAATATATCTTTTTTAAGATGGCGTGACTACATCTGCACACAGTATTCAAGACGTGGGCATACCATGGATTTATATAGAGGCAATATGATATTTTATGTTATCTATCTCTTTCTTAAGGATGCCCAACATTCTGTTTGTTTTTTTGGCTGCCGCTGCACATTGACTAGATGTTTTCGGAGAACTATCCACAATGACTTCAAGATCTCTCTCTTGGGGTCTAAATTAGTGTTACAACCCATCATTTTATATGTATAGTTGGGTGTGACAGGGTTTGACTCACCACTGTGGCACCCTCCTGCTGGGTGTCAAAGGAATCAGCTTAGTTCACCAGTGTGCCCTCATCTGGTGACATCTCGCCACCGTCACTTCTGCTCCAGGACCCATGTCACCCCAAGGACTGCACCATCCTCTTCAGGACAGAGCCCTCCAGCTGTGTCACAGTTTGTCCCCCCCCCCTTCCGGGGGAACCAGTTCACTGTCCAGGGACTTCCTCAGTGGCAATTGGGGGTGGGGAGAGACCCAGGCCCACCCACTACTCCAGGTCCCATCCCAGGAACCCTGTAGATGGCAGCTGCATGCTGTGTGTCCTCCAACCCTGCAGTCTACATCCCTGGGCCACTTCCCTGCAGCCCCCAGCACCTTCTATGCCCTTGTCTCAGGGCTCCAGCATCCCAGCTGGGAGCTCCCTCTTGCTCCCCTGATCCTGCCCAGCACTGCTCTGTCCACGGTGCTAGTTGCCCTCTTCCTACAAGGTAGCCAGTCCTCCTCCCTCCTCAAGCTCCAGGGAGTAACTGACCTGCTGTGCCCTGTGGCTCTTCTTATGTGGGCCTACCCAGTCTGGATTGGCTGCTCCTCATGTACTCTCCAATTGGCTGTCTCCAGCACAGCCTCCCTAGGGTCCTTTCCAATTGACTGCCTGTGGCGCAGCTTCCCTAGGGTTCTCTTAACCCTTTATGGGCTAGTGGGGGGGAGACTCCCCATCACACACGGATTATGTTTTCCAATGTGCATTATTTTAAAGTCTCCCTTTATATATGTGTGTGTGTGTTACCCTGGGAGTGGATCTGTATATAGAAATCTGATACTCTGATGTCCAGTGCATTAGTTGTTTCTAGCCTAGCCCCTTTGAAGGACTCATGACCACTACCAGCTCCACTTGCAGACAGCCCTAGAAAGGATAAATGTGATCTCATCTCTCACTTTAAAATCAGTGGCTGTATATCTGAAAACATGCTTTTATCACAAGCAGACCCCAACTGCAGACAAACCATAACTCACTTTATAATCTTTCCAAATAAATTGTATTGAATCAACTCCACACTAGTAAGTCAGTTAGGAGAGAATTATATATTAAAATTTGTAGTCTTCAGGGGACTAAAGTGTTGTCAGATGGAAAACAGGAAGTGAGCCTAAGGTCTGAAGCCCCTGAGATGGTTCCACATGACCTTAGAAGACAATCCCTGCTCAGTGATGTAGAAGAGGGCAAAAAATCTCCAAGGTCTTGGCCAATCTGACCTGAAGGAACATTCCTTCCTGACCCCAAATCTGGTGCACAATTTAATTATGAGCATGAGAGGAAGAGTGGCACAGCTAAGCATCTAGGGCCATAGGAGGATTTGCTGAACTGCATCAGACTGCTGGTCTTATCTGGCCTTGTGGCCTGCTTCCAGCTATGGTCAATATCTGGTTATTCACAGAGATTCAAACCCCATAATTAATTGGGCCAATTTTGAACTAAAAGAGAAAAAAATCCTTTCTGGCTCTTATGCAGGTGACCAGCTGAAGCCCTGAAGCATTACATATTATTGTTATTTCACCTACAGAGAGACAAGTGTTACAATTTGGGGAACAAAGCAAAGGTTTAAGGGTTAATGCCTCTTTTACCTGTAAAGGGTTAAGAAGTTCACCTAGCCTAGCTGACACCTGACCAGAGGAACCAATGGGGGAACAAGATGTTTCAAAAGGAAGGAGGGAAGTTTCCTTTGTTTAGAGTCAGTTTCAGTTTTGTTCGGAGTGGAAAAGATCAAGGAATCAGCTTCTTATCAGAGTAGTATTAAGGAAGGAAATAAATAGGTTATGTTTATTTTCTTTTTGTAACTTGTCTTGGCATTAGGGGGATAATCAAATTTGGTATTCTTGTGTGTACTAAGGTTTTTGCCCAGGGGAACATCCTGTGTTTTAAATCTGTTGTCTGTGAGATCAGCTTGTATGCTATCTCCCAGAGGTTTTTTTCTTTTACCTTTCTTTTCTTTAATTAAAAGTCTTCTTTTTAAGAACCTGATTGATTTTTCCTTGTTTTTTAGATCCAAGGGGATTGGATTTGGACTCACCAGGGATTGGTGGGGGGGAAAAAGCGGGAGGAGTCTCTCAAGGCTACCCAGGGAGGGGAATGTTTTTTGGTGGGAAGACAGAATTTTCCAAATGACTCAAATATTTGGATGGTGGCAGCATATTGATCTAAGCTGGTAATTAAGTTTAGAGGTTCACATGCAGGTCCCCACATCTATACTCTAAGGTTCAGAGTGGGGGTGGAACCTATGACAGATGCATTCCCTGGGAAAGGTTTCTTAATGCCACTCCCTACACCCACTCGGCTCTACTGACTCAATGAATTAAACTCTGGGATGGCTGGGCCATTAGCCCATAATCAGTAAGAAAGGTGTAAGAGCTAAAGTATTTATGCCTACAGAATGACATTTTCCCTAAGGCTTAGGGGACAGACCCTTGTTTGTGATATGACTTCCACAAGCACACACTCTCCTTTGCCCTTCTGACAAGGTACTCATGTTGTACCCAATTTTCAAACAGTCTGATATCCTGATGGTGTCCCTCTTAGGACACTTAATTCTCTTCACTTCATTTGGTGTTAAGATGCAATTATGTCTTACCAATTGTATGCATATTTGAGCTGTAACAACGTGTCAGAGCTACATGAAGAACTCATTCCTGTCATCGTTCTGTGGGCTAGCCACTGAGACAACTTGTTAGAGTAAGTGCAGGATCTGCTCTAAAAGTACAATCATGGATTTTTACTTTGGTCATCTTGTCAGTCTAGCTGTGCAGGTCTAAGAGGGACCCCTTTTCAGTCCCCATTATATTAACTGTAATGATCTTGGGGTTCATCAAATAACAAACCAACGAATGAAAAAGGAATAAAACTTTAATAAAACAAACTGGAGAGTGCCTCTGGCGAACTGCTGCCATGTTGTGTTCCCAACCCCCGCCTTCAGGACACATCTCCAAATTCCTATGTTCATAATACTGTCCATAACAAGGGAACATCTCTAAATTATATTCTTCTGCAACCATATCTCTATATCTTCTCTCTTAAAGAAAAACAAATTAACACATATACATGTATATAAACAGTTTAAAACTATCTAATAACATGCATTAAATTATCAACCCATGTAATATATTTCTATAAACCCAATGTGTCAGCTACCTAGAGAGGAGAGGTTACCAGCACATCACTCTATTTAACAGTCACTTTCCTCAAATACTCCATCTCCAGGCAGGTCAGCAAGTCCTATGAATCTTTCAGGACATTTAATCTCCCATTCTGATCTTCTCAGTATCAGTCTTTCATTAGAGTCTGAGTTGTTCTCTTGTTCCTTGATAGTTTCTCCTTTGTGCTTTGATGATAAAGGATCAGTCATATGGGAAATGCCAGAGTCCACATCTACTGTCAGTGTTTTAAAACTTTCTTGGATTACTCATAGATCCCTTCGATTAGGTTGAAATGCATCCCTCTGGTCTGTCTGGACTACATAAGACCTTGAGTGCAGCTGTTCTTTAATAGTACCTCTTTGGCCCCAGGTATTAGAAGTCTGATTCCTCAGGCACACTTTATCACCTGGGCTAAGAGATGGGAGATCATGGGCCCTTTTGTCAAAATAATATTTCTGTGTAGATTTCTGATTTTCTTTCATCTTTGTATGGTTTAATTGTTATGAGATTTCAGCATATTATCAGTAATCGATAAATTAGATCTGATCCTTTTTTTCATTAACAGCTTAGCTGGAGAAAAGCCATTCTCCAAAGGTATACTTTGGTAAACCAATAAAGCTTTATAAAATTTGCTCCCACTGTCAAAAGTCTTTTTCATACAGATCTTTCCACAAGTCCATTTGTTTGAGAGTAATTTGGATTTAATGTTTTCATATGAAAATCTCAATCTCTGGCAAATTGCCTAAAATCTGCACTGGAAAATTGCAGCCAATTATTGCTAAAGAGTTCATTTGGAATTCCATGTCTGGAGATGATTCCCTTCGTGCCAGCTATCACTGACTTACTATTAGTGCTGTGCAGTCTGTGTGCAAATTTTAGGATCCAGAGAATAATAATCTGTGACTATTAAATAATCCTTTGATTGCCAGGTATATAAGTCAGTGCCTACCTTCTCATAAGGCCTTTGTGGTACTGAATGAGGTCTCAGTCACTCTGCCTGTTGTCATGGTTTGTATTTCACATTAAAAGCAGGTTCCTACCACATCAGCAATGTTGTGATTAATCCACAGCCAATGCAGCACCTTTCATGCTCCTTGTTTGCACTTCTCAATTCCTAAATGATCCTTGTGGATCTTCTGTAGCATTGCTTTTCAGAGGCTCGTTGGAAATATAACCTTACTGTCCTTTAAAATCACTCAGTCTATCACAGTAAGTTAATGTCTGCAGTTCCAATAGTCTCTTATACTAGGACAGCAACTGCTTATTTCTTCAGGCCACCCTTTAATTACCACTTCTTTAAAGATTCCCAATGATTCATCCTTCTCTGTTTCCTCTCTTATTTGTGGCAGTTTCCTGTTAGCTATGGGAATTGACTTTACAATGAGAAGTACTTGCATCTCTGTCTTGAAAGTCTTCTCTGGTTTTGTGGAAGCCTCTGCTCTAGAAAGTGCATCTGCAGTGAACATAAATTTACCAGGTGTGTAGGTCATAACCAAATCAGACTTTTGCAGCTTTATCATCATTCTTTGAATCCTTAAGGTACAGTCATTTAGTTGTTTGTTAAATAATGCTATCAGGGGCTTGTCATCCATTTCAATTTCCACTGTCTGTCCATAAATATACTGATGAATCTTTCACGGGCAAACACTGTTCCTAAAAGCTCCTACTTGATCTGTGTGTATCTGATTTCTGCCTCAGTCAGTGATTTGGATGCATATGCCACTGGTTGCCACAATCAACATTCACCTAACCCAGACTGTGAAGCATCTGCTGGCAGGGGCGGCTCCAGGCCCCAGCATGCCAAGCGCGTGCTTGGGGCGGCAAGCTGCGGGGGGTGCTCTGCCGGCGCCACGAGGGCGGCAGGCAGGCTGCCTTCCGCGGCGTGCCTGCGAAGGGTCCTCTGGTCCCGCGGCTTCGGTGGACCTCCCGCAGGCATGCCTGCGGAGGGTCCTCTGGTCCCGTGGCTTTGGCAGCCTGCCTGCCTTGCTTGGGGTGGCAAAATCCCTAGAGCCACCCCTGTCTGCTGGGAGTTTAATAGGCCTTCTTAGTGCACAGAAATGTAATGCTGGTTTTCTTGTATCAGTTGTTGTTTAAAACCTTGTCACGATTCCTCCTATTCCATACCCCAATACCATTAATTTTTATTCTCTAGGAGTTTTCTCAAAGCTGCTGCTTTGGTAGATAGATTAGGTATGAATTTTTCAAGATAACTAACTATTCCCAGGAACTCTTGGATATCTTTCTTTGACTGGGGACGTGACCATTTCATTGGCTGAAATCTTCCTCTTATCAGGTTTTACTCCTTGGTTGGAAATAATGTCCACAACAAAAGTCAGTTCTGTAACCCCTAAAACACATTTCTCCCTATTTAGTTTGATGTTGCATCCAGGAGTTACCAAAGTCTATGATCATGCTCCTCTTTCGTTGAGCCGCAGATGATGATGTTATCCATTGAGGTGTCAACACCATAAATATGTTCATAGACCTTTGCAACAGGTCATGATATTCCCAAAAGACTGCCTCCTAACCAGGTTTCAGTATGATTCTGTAGTGAAAGCACCCATTTTACCAGATTGAGTTTTTCACATGCAGCCAGGCCTAGTGTCACCTCTTTTTGGCACTACAATGAACGGGAGCCTGTACATGGTGTTTTTATAGTTAACGCTGGCAATGTACCTCCCCTCCACTGGTATATTTGTTCCTTGGTCTCATTTTTGGTCTTATTTTGGTCTTTCATAATCTTGTTCAGACAGCATATTAACCTGAGCTCCTGTGTCAAGTTTCAGTGGAATAATTGTTCCATTCACTGTCATAGGCAGTATCCAGTCCCTCTCATCAGGCTTGCTAAATCCCAGTACATCTATGAAAAAGTCCTCAACCAGATTGTCTTTAACTGAATGCCCTTAAATTTTCTACATTTGGGATCTGCAAAATGATGTATTTTTTTCTCACATTTATGACAGTTTCCCAAAGGCAACAAGCTGTTTGGGGCAATGTTATGATCAACACCTTCCACCTTCCTCATGACTGTCTGTACCCAGTCTTCATCCTAGCAGTGATTTTCATAGCAAGTGGTTCCACTCTTGGATTTGACCTATTCTGGTTATATTCTTTTATACTTAGTGCATGGTTAACTCCTTCTGTTGAATTCAGCTTGTTGGCTTGTGCTTTCACAGTTTCTACTGACATTTTGGAGAACTTTCTAAAGTTAAGTCTCCTTCACGGAGAAGTTTCTCTCTTAACACATTGTCTTTAGTGCCACAAATGATTCTATCTCTGGCCAGAGACTCTATCAGCTCACCAAAGTCACATGTTTTACTGAATTTCCTTAATTCTGTGACATACTATTCTATGGTATCATCAATTTTTTGCATGCATGTAAAAAATTCTCTCTCTCTCTCTCTCTCTCTCAAAGGTGTCATTCCTTTTTGGAATGCAATGTTCCTCAAATTCGTAAAATAGTCAGTATTTTACTTAACTTCATGCTTTCACCTTCTTCAAACTTAGAGTTGTTACAAATATCCAAAGCTTCCGCCCCAACAACATGCAAAAAGATTGATGGGTTTCGCTTTATCATTTTTCTCCTCTGCCCCTATAGCTGCTAAGTACAATTCAAATCTCTGTCTGAATTTTTTCCAGTTCTCTGCAACATTGCCTGACAGTTGCAGACTGGATGGAGGTTGCAATGAGGCTTTCCCCCCATTCTTAAGCTAGTCAAGCTACTACTGTGCTCACATACAATACAGAATCCTTGGCTGAATTCATTTTCAAGCCTGCTTCATTTTTGATTGCCAACTATACCCTGAGAATCTTTGTTATTAATCAGTCTAGCCTCCCCTCTATTATGTCATGCAATTTAAAAGCTACAGATGTTCTTGAAGTAAAATGATCATATTGTAACTAAATATTTATCAACATAAAACTATAATAATGGTGAAATTCTGGTATAAGAATCCATATGAATAGCCCTATTTAATCATTATGTCTAAACTAAACAAACAGGTCCTAAACAGGTCCATTTTAAATAAGAAAAAAGTGTGGTTCCCAAATCAGGTGTGAGCATAAACATGAAAATCTCCATCTGCTAGGCATTTTAATGTGCAGAAAGAACAATTAAGTTATAACTGGCACTAAATAGCATCCCCACAAGTTGTAACAAACTTTACTTTCATTTGAACTACAATCAGGCATGAAATTCTTTTTTCCTTTGAAAAATGAAAGCAGTCATTCATGATATGATCCTTACAACTAAAAGCTCACTGATTAGTATAATCAAGAGACAAGCACATTAGTACCAATGACATCTGGCTTTTGCAAAGCAATTTTTGATCCGTGTAGTTGAATGAGTGCAACAAGTAGTTATCAGTAAAATTGAATTACAGATAGCAGATTAGTATAGCTCAGGGGTAGGCAACCTATGGCGCGGGTGCCGAAGGCGGCAGACGAGCTGATTTTCAGTGACACTCACACTGCCTGGGTCCTGGCCACCAGTCCGGGGGGCTCTGCATTTTAATTTAATTTTAAATGAAGCTTCTTAAACATTTTTAAGCCTTATTTACTTTACATACAACAATAGTTTAGTTATATATTATAGACTTATAGAAAGAGACCTTTGTGTGCCAGTAAAATGTATTACTGACACACGAAACCTTAAACTAGAGTGAATAAAAGAAGACTCGGCACAGCACTTCTGAAAGGTTGCCGACCCCTGGTATAGCTGTTACATGTTCAGATGTAATAAGACATGATGTTATATAACAAACTCAAATGAAGTTTTTTTTCAGGCAAGACAACTAATCAATCCTAATACAGCACTATACAGAATGCGGAAAGGATAACATACATTACCATCTGAGAGTGGAGACATGGTTGCAGCTTACTTCATTTCTAACTAATTTCACAAAAACTCTTCCTTTTATAGGATGTCAGACAAAGAATTCTTTTGTGAACAAGAGAAATTGTGCTATTACAATTTACTTAATTAATTATGGAAGTTCTTGCATGGTATCTCCGTTTACATGATTGAAAGCTAAAGGAATTTCAAACACATTATTACTGAAAACAACTGTGTAAACAAGCACTTCCAAATGAATTAAAAACATCTTTCAAAGGGCCATTATTTCCTAAGTCACCAAAACAGCTGCAATAACAAATATCAGTCAAAGAACTGTTCAGTGATCCACTGATCTGGATCATAAGTACCCCTTATCAATCACGCTGCCTTGTTCATTACAACACACATCGGTAGTAACAGGCATCCTTTGTTAGTCGACTGGGGGTCGCTTTCTGGATTACCAGAGTGGATAATTAAGCACAGCTCTCCTATAGATTATAGACACACTCAGTCTAAAATATAGTACAGTTAAGGCATTGGAGTTTAGACATGTTGGCCAATACAGCAAGGATCCTGGGATTTTTGGGCAAATTATCAGGAGAGCTTAATATACAAAAAGAATCATGAAAGATTTATATCTACTAACACAGCTAAATTAAGCCAGCACAGACTGCTTGTTACATTTACTTAACATTCCCAATTCCTTACACTGCTTAGTCATTCCCAGTAGCTATGTAAATAAATTTATAATAATTTAAAATAAATGCTAGACAGTTTGTAGATTTAAATTCTAATTTATCTTTAATGGGTGAATTTTCAGCTACTGTGAATCCAGTGTGAGACGTTTAGTGAGCAGGCCATGAGGGCATGATAGGATGAAAGTATAATTCTCTTAAATAGCTGTATTTGTTGTTGATTTTTCACCTATCGTGGGGCCCCAAAGAGTTCTAAAATACTGCAGGCTTCTTTGCCAGTCACAGATATAAACATTTGTATAATTAAGCAGTTCTACTGAAACAGTCACCCACACTGCAAAACACAACTTTTTTCATTAAGTGATAATGTTTTGTTTTTGTTTTTGCATGTGAAATATGTCGAATTGACAGCCCTAGAGAAGTGTTGTGTTTTGTTGCAGACAAGTAGAAATGAGCAGTGTCAGCCAGCACACACGAGCCAGCACACTGGTTTACCTCAGTCCTGATCTGGAGATGCTGCTTCTAAGGGGGAGGGGAAAAAAAGAGTGTATGCTCATTACGTTTCTGACATCTCTCTCTCTTGCACACATTACCCTCCCACAAAGGTGCCAGTGGTCTATTAGGAGCTAACCTGAAAAATCCATTTAAAATAAGCTGTTGAATGACTTATGGTCACTTCTGACCTGGGCTGCATTGGACTGTGAACTAGAAAGAATAAAATGTCACAGCCCATTAATTAGTGCCCCGAGCCATCTACAGCAGTCATCTTCAAACATTTCTGGGATCTGAAAGGATTTCTTTTATATAGATATTATTCCAGACTATTAATAGACCAACCATCACTTCACACTGAACTCACCCAAATCTATACCTAGGATATAAATTGTCTTATTTTCTTGGTGACTATTCTTTTTACGATCTTTAGTAGTAGGAGGAGATGAAGGTTTCAATGAAAATAGTGAAATGAAGGATGACTTCTCTCTCTCTAGAAGCAACTACTTTCTCTAGGAGATTATTTACATCAGTTCCCACAATCCTGTGTGGGGTTGTTTCCAAGCCCTAGTAGATCCGCTTTTTGAATTCATCTTGCTCCTCTGTGGGGAGAGAATGAACATATAAATGTGCTTCTTCCACAACTTACACTGTACTTTTTGGGCGAATACCAATTTAAGTGGTGAGACATCTGCAGGCTTGTAAGCAATCTTTCTTCTGACTACATCCCAGCATCTCGAATCTCAGTCAAGAAGTGCCATGAGTCTGGTTACTACAGCAATCTCTGTAGACATGCTTATGTAGATGGATGGGAAGAATAGCTGGTTCTTCCTAACCACCATTTTTTGCACAGTTGGGATAACACGAAGATGTTAAAATAACTGAGTCATTACATTTATTCCCTTCCCCTGTTGAAAAAAATATTTGACATCAAAAGAGACCTTTTGCATCAAAGTACTGCTCCTTATTATCCTACTCCAACTATCTTTCACCTCACACAGGCATAAATGTGTTACACTGATGTAAGAATGAGTAATGAAACTACTAGATCATGCCTCATAACAGGCTTTGCTGAGGGGACTTCCATAGGCTGCGTCAATAGAATGGTATAAGCATTGAGATCTGTGCTGAGTACATCAGAGGAGTTGAGTCATACAACATGGGATTTGATTCTGCTGCACTCACTGCTTTCAAGGATTGTTTGCATTTGAACCAAGATTCAGCATGCTGCCAAAAACTTTGATGTAACCTAGGCAATCTGAGTCAAGGAATACATCACCTCCATCAACATCTTCTGTTATCTCACAAAGTCATTTTGAATAACATCCCTAGTGCAAAAAAACCCATGAAGGATTGTCTAGTGGTTAGACTCTTAACTTGGGAGCTTTAATTCCTAGCTCTGACATAGATTTTTGTAGTCCTCTTGGACAAGTCTAATTAAATGTATCATTAGATTACTAGTATTATTATTTACACAGTATGTTGTGAATATGAGGACTAAGGATGAGGCTGATATGCTTGTTCATGTATGTTGAGTATTAATGTATTTTTAATGAAGGGACTAGTATAGTTTCCCATGGGTTCTCCAGCCTCACCATTTAGTGAAAGATGTTTTGTGGATATTGTTGGAGACAATTCCCATGATTTGCTGGTGACAATATTGCAGGATATTTCCAGTATATGGATGATGCCTGGTGATTATGAAATAAGATGTATCATATTTGCCTGATTATATGAATGTATTTAAACCTTGTTACATTTACAGCAAAATAGTAGAATGAAATTTCTTGTGTTGTCTATTTCAACAATTTTACTTGAGTGTATCACAAGAAAACTCAAATGGTGCAGACATGAACTATTGAGAAAGGTATATATTTCCCATACCAGTGAGGGGTCAGAGCACAATCTTCTGACCAATATATGGTGGTCTTAATAGAGTTCCAAAGCAATTCAGAGACTCTATTCTCCAGAGAGTTGTATTGATCCAAGACATTGACAGAGATTGTGGGAGAGGCTGATTACCTCACCGTACAAAGAGACTTCATGAAGTCAGAAGTTGAATTAGTTCCTTTGGAATAAGCATCAATCTATCTGTAACACTCTGTGCCTCGAGGAAACACTCTGGACCCCCATTTTCATCCTTATAAAATGATTATGTGGTATCCAATGCCAAGTTTGTCATGTCGGGGGTCTTCAGAAGGCTCATGATGCACTGAGAATTGTTGTTATAGTAATGTTATAGGTTGTAATTTCACGTATATAGTTATGAGGCTGAAAATGTGTTCTCATGGCTTAAAACAAGCCAAGGCAAAATGCTCCTGGAACAGAGGGGCAGTTCACACCTCATCAGGGCATGTATTGGATGAACCCAGCCCAGCCTCACAGGAACAAAGGATCTGTTGACAGCAACAAAGGATCTGTTGGACTCTTGAGTGAGTCACCCCCTTCCTTTGGTCAGTTGGGGACTACGATGAGGTAATGCTTACCTGACCCTGAAGGGGTGGGGGGCAAAGCCAAGAGGGAAGAAAGAACATGGTAAGGGAGAGACATTTGCCATGCTCTTCCTCTCTCTTCCACCTTCATCTACAGACTTCACCACCAAATGAGTGAAGTGCTGATCAAAGGGGAGGGCCTGGCTGAACGGCAACCAGTCAGCTTGTGGTGAGAAGCATATAAGTTTGTAAGGGCACTGAAAGTGTTAAGATCAGCTTAGAATGTGTTTTGCTTTTATTTCATTTGAGCAAATCCTACTTGTTGTGCTTTGACTTATAATCACTTACAATCTATCTTTTTTAGTTAATAAATTTGTTTATTTATTCTACCTGAAGCAGTGCATTTGGTTTGAAGCATGACAGAAACTCCCCTTAGCATAACAAGCCTGTTACATATCAATTTCTTTGTTAAATTGATGAACTCATATAAGCTTGCAGTGTCCAGCAGGCATAACTGGACACTGCAAGACAGAGGTTCCTAGGGTTGTGCCTGGTACCAGAGAGATTGGCTAGTGTCATTCGGTTGCAGAATCCAAGCAGCTTACACATTAGAGGCCATGAGTGAACAACCCAGGAGTGGGGGTTCTCACAGCAGAGCAGAGTAAGGCTGGCTCCTAGAGTTGAGGACTGGAGATAGCAGATCACCAGTCCAGATAACACCAGGGGAATGTCACACTATCTTATCTATCTTAAAGCATTCAGAAGATTTAATCATGGTAAGGGATTTATTGTTTGCCAGTCATTATACTATGGTTTTGTCCCTTACTTGTTCTAAGACAAATTGTAATTTGCCAGTCCAGGCTTTTTCATGAAATTATGGCCACGTTTAAATCGTCTGTAACATCTTGATCCCCACATCATCTCATTTGAGACTAAGAATAAATTAACTGCTCTAATAGAGTCTCCAAAGATGACGGTGGCTACGTGATTCCCCACCTTTCTTATGATGGAGAAAAGAAGCATTTTAAAACTCCTGCATAAGACTGCCTTAAGACTCCCCTCCTTTCAGTCCCTTCTGTGACCCTCTGGCTACTTTCAGTTCTCATTTCCATTGCAAAAGCATGAGTATGCAACTTTAATAACTTTTAATGTAACTTGAGTGGTATACACATTTTTTATCATCATCATACTAATTCCTGCTCAATGCAGTTCTTGCATGATACAAAGAAGAGGTTTTTGTAGCATATGCTGAACGTGTTCAGACTGGATAATCTACTCCATGAAGCTCTTGCCACATCTGAAGCCCCTCAACTGAGAGCACTTTATCTCTGGTTCTCATATAGTCCCAGAGAGCCACAATTGTCCATTACAGACTGGTAAGTCTGACATCAGTACCAAGCAAACTGGTTGAAACTATAGTAAAGAACAAAATTGCCAGACACATAGATGAACATAATTTGTTGGGGAAGAATCAACATGGTGTTTGTAAAGAGAAATTATTCCTCACCAATCTGCTAGAATTCTTTGAGGGGGTCAATAAGCATGTGGACAAGGGGGACCCAGTGGATACAGTGTAGTTAGATTTTTAGAAAGCCTTTGAAAAGGTCCCTCACCAAAGACTCTTAAGCAAAGTAAGCTGTCATGAGATAAGAGGGAGGGTCCTATCATGGGCTGATAACTGGTTAAAAGATAGGAAACAAAGGGTAGGAATAAATGGTCAGTTTTTAGACTGGAGATAGGTAAATAGTGGTGTCCCCCAGGGGTCTGTACTGGGACCAGTCCTATTCAACATATTCATAAATGATCTGGAAAAAGGGATAAACAGTGAAGTGGCAAAATTTGCAGATGATACAAAACTACTCAAGATAGTGAAGTTCCAGGCAGTCTGTGAAAAGCTACAAAAGGATCTCTCAAAACTGGGTGACTGGGCAACAAAATGGCAGATGAAATTCAATGTTGATAAATGCAAAGTAATGCACATTGGAAAACATGATCTCAGCTATACATATAAAATAGTGGGGACTAAATTAGCTGTTACCACGGAAGAAAGAGATCTTGGAGTCATTGTGGATAGTTCTTTGAAAACATCCACTCTATGTGCAGCGGCAGCCAAAAAAGCAAACAGAATGTTGGGCATCATTAAGAAAGGGATAGATAATAAGACAGAAAATATCATATAAATCCATGGTATGCCAAAATCTTGAATACTGAGTACAGATGTGGTTGCCCCATCTCAAAACAGAAATATTAGAATTAGAAAAGTTTCAGAAAACCACAACGAAAATGATTAGGGGTATTGAATGGCTTCTGTATGAGGAGAGATTAATAAGACTGGGACTTGTTAGCTTGAAAAGAGACAACTAAGGGGGATATGATAGAGGTGTATAAAAGCATGTCTGGTGTGGAGAAAGTAAATAAAGAAGTGTTATTTACTCCTTCTTATAACACAAGAACTAGGGGTCACCAAATGAAATTAATAGGCAGCAGGTTTAAACTAAACAAAAAAGTATTTCTTCACACAGCACACAGTCAACCTGTGGAACTCTTTGCCAGAGGAAGTTGCGAAGTCCAAGACTATAACAGGGTTCAAAAAAGAACTAAATAAATTCATAATGGAGGATTGGTCCATCAATGACTATTAGCCAGGTTGAGCAGGGATGGTGTCCCTAGCCTCTGTTTGCCAGAAGCTGGGAATGAGCGACAGGGAAAAGATCACTAGATGATTACCTGTTCTGTTCATTCCCTCTGGGGCACTTGGCACTGGCCACTGTTGGAAGACAGAATACTGGGCTAGATGGACCTTTGGTCTGACCCAGTATGGTCGTTCTTATGCAGGTCATGGAAGGGAAAGCATTCGCTGACGGAACTGTGTTTTGACCCATCAATTGATTTGGAGATCAGGATCAAGGCTTTGAATTGCCAGCCGAAGTGGTTGGGGAGCACAGCATGGGCTCATAGCAGCCTGGGCCATTCAGGTGGCAGAAAGTCACATTCTGGAGCCTGTAGATTGCATACATATTCAGTGCCAAATATGGTAAACAGTACTGCCAACCCCAGGTTCAAAATCATGAGTCAAATCCCCAACAATCATGAGACTGGTCCCAAAATCATGAGGTTTATTTTTTTAAAAAAAGATTAAATCCTGCCTTTGCCATTGTCTTCTGATTTTTAAACTGCCTCTACACACACCCCAATGTGTCTGTGACAATTACCATGTCACTAGCTCTCACAAATGTGTAGTGAATAAAGAAATGTTGGTTCCAAGGCAATAGTTCTCACTAGAGGGTCCAGTCAGGATCTGGCCCCCATTTCGTTAGGTGCAATATGAATTCATTCCAATAATTACTCCAGGGTCCTTATACTAACTCTTATACATGAGACTTCAACAAGGCTTGAACCCAGAGCCTTTAGATCCACAGGAAAGTCTTATCCACATCAATTATAGTGTAAGTGACCAGAGAAAGCTTGTGGTTACACTCCATGTGGGCCAAAAATCCTGGTCTTTGGGCTTATAATTTAGTGGAACTTTCACTAGGCTAC
The DNA here is from genome assembly GCF_020497125.1 of Mauremys mutica. Taxonomy (NCBI): domain Eukaryota; kingdom Metazoa; phylum Chordata; order Testudines; family Geoemydidae; genus Mauremys; species Mauremys mutica. The sequence continues at coordinate 154,620,400 of NC_059073.1, forward strand.
AGTGTATTGAGGAGAAGGGGTGGCATGTGACCAAGTCACACTGATATCTATTTTGCTTTCCCAAAAGCATGTGATCAGTGGAAATATATGTAATCATGAGCCTATCCAGATCAAGGGCCAAAAAAATCACATTATTCAGTTAGCAACACTAACGGTGTGACAGGTACACAGATTGCTGTGGCCAGATTGTCTTCCAGTGGTGGTGGGGGGGAAAAAATTCCTAGAAAGCTACCAGTGAAAAGTTTTTTTTAGCCACCGATGCTACTTAATTAATTAATTTAAAGCTTAGGGAAGAACTGAAAATGTTCCTGTAGCTTTGTGTCATTTTGATGAAGCAAGTGGAGTGGCAACTGCCTCCATGGAGGACAGAATCCTGACCAGATCTTCAAAATGTTTTCCCTTTTGACTAACATCACCAAAGTCTAACCTGGGTTCAGTTACCATATGCACACTATGTAAAGGGTTCACTCTAGGGATGAGTAAACTGGTTCATATAACATATGAACTGATCCAAACCTTTACCCACTGTTAGCAATGAACGTATATTGAACCATTGATGAGGTTCTGAAATGTTTATATTTTTAAATTCATTTTGCATGCTTTTCATTTCCAAGTTCTGGCTTGGGCTGATAATAAAAGGCAAGATATGAGAGCATCTGTTTTATTGTGACATTTCCAGCTCTGTTTTGCAGCTTCTAGAAATTGTGAGCAATTGATAATTCTGTGGATACTTATCTAAACTGAACCTAAACTCCAAGCCCTTAGAGGTTCACCCAGGTCTAGTCTACTGTTTAATGCTAAATTAATAACATGCTGTAGCAAATCACAGCATATTACTGCATTCTTATTGAAAGGATTCGGCACAGAAGGCTTTTTTACATTTACAATCTGCAATAAGTATGTTAGTTTCATTATTACCATTGAGAAGAAAACTAACATTTAGAATACAGAACCTCAAAAGAGAGAAACTGAAATATTTTTTCACCCACAGGCTTATGACTCCAAGACAAATGTATTGCAGGATTAAAATCAAGTGGAGTTTTCTAAAACCTAATGATGTGGAAGTCCAAGTGATCAGAGAGAACCCAAGAAGTAAATCATCTTTATTTTGTATCCTGCAGTGGAAGCCTACTGTGTCTTAAATATTAGCATTCAGTGTTATTTCTTGTGCTATAGAGGTTACAATGGAGACAAACTTCAACTAATCTGTCTTCACTTGGTTCAAGCTAACAATATAAAACTAGACTACTGCTATAAAGTCAGCTGATTATTCTGTGCCGCCACTACTTTTCTGCCATGATTTATTTCCCTAATAAAACACAGCCAGTATTCTCTATTTGCTATGTGATAGATATAAATAACATGAACTATACAAAAGGGGTGAAAAAAACATATTGAGAGAAAAAGCCAAAATGATTTTGGCCTTAAAGGTCTGAGAGTCCATAAGGTGTGTGTTTCAATCTATAGTAGGGTAAATTGGCTCAACGTCCCTAGGGAAAACAGGGAAATACTTTATCATTGCTAGAAAATGGGAATTGCTTGCTCTGTTTCATTTTAGCTAAATACTTCATTCTGATTGATAAGCAGCACACTGTACAACTCGTTCTCCTATGGCTTCTCCTATTGAGTCTCCTAGTTTAGATAATTCTTCATACTATCAGATTTATGCTAGTGAAGTAACGTGCCTTTTCTCCATTTAATCCTATTTCTGTCCTATAATATATAAATATCAGGTACCAATAGTTCTCAACAAGGTAGTGTTTTGGTTTTTTTAAGTCCTGCTAATATATGGTCATTTCTAGCTGGCATATTTCTTTCATATGAGTGCAGGTTTTTCCATAGCTTTCTCCTGTTCCCCTATTTTCATCTACTTTATTCCTCCTACACTCTCCCCCAAGCATTTCTTATACAATATAAATATAATCTCATTTTTAAATCACCTTCTTTAACATCCCAAGGCTCTGGTGCTGTCAAGTTTCCTTTGTTCCTAATGCGCAATATAAACACACCCAGAAAAAGTTGATAAAGTGACTCCTGATTCTGTCAGCCTCAATTGGAAGCCTCCTCTGAGGCTGACTATGATTTCATTTTCAACTGGCACAGCCAGTAAGATTTTTAGATATTTAGACCTTTCCTCATATTGTACAAGCTTGATTCTTCACAGGCCCCATTCCCCACAGTGGCATGTGTTTAGGACTGGACTGAATTGACTGGACTGAAAAAGGCTATACTATAAGAGTCTGCATCCACATGCAATTAAGGCAGCTTCTTTGAAGCACAGAATCCTGGTCATGTGTTAAGAAGGGGCCTTTAAATTTCAAAATACAAAAAACTTTGTTCCAAGGCTCACCACCTGCAATGAGAGAGTAGCCTCTTATATGGAAAGTCTTTCTGCTTGCTTGGCATACTGTTTGATACTCTTCTCCCTCTGCCTGAAAGCTGGAATAGGAAGCTTAATTCTGTTTAGTTTGTTTACCACACAGACCTGATGGCACTTTGGAGTTATTAGACTTTCTTCTGCCTATGTGGCAGATTACCGAAAAGCACCACCAAGAAGCCCTTCCCCTATGAGCAACTGGGAAAAGGGATTAGGAAGCATGTAAACTCCCTACACTATGGAGTAAAGGAGTCCATTGGGGATTGCCAGGAAGGAAGAGTCACTAATACTTGGCAAATATTGATATTAGTGGATGTAAATGACCGTCATATAACCAAACATTCTGGTTAATTGAAGATCAGATAACCAGTGATTGTACTGTGTGTCTATGGTGTAATTGTCTACTTCTGCTATTTGATGTGTCTATCATCTGTATAATTATTTGTCAAATGTACTGGTCATAAACATATTCATTGCTATATATATTTTAAAATTGAGTGGGTTTTTTTTCATAACATGTACAACTTCATCAGAGAGAGATCCCCTCACAGATCATGTCTCTCCCTTCCCAGGACCCCAATCCTACCATTGCTAGGTTGTAAAAATATTTCATCTGGAGTCTTCCAGGAAAAGCACTATTAACCAGACATTATTCTTAAAGAAGTGCACAAATAAAACTACCACTGCTACCACTTCCCCTTGAAGGGCTGCTGCATACTCCCCCTCTGTGGTCACCCTCTGCTGGCCAGGATATAGGATAGATAGAACCATGGTTCTACCTACTCCCCATCACTCCCTGACCAACTTTTGGCCAGTTAATCCTATGGTGGGTGCAAGTAAATAGCAGCTCCTGCACTCCCCTGAATGCAGAGTCTGCACTTATGGACGGTACAGAGGAGGAGTCTCTCTTTTTGAGAACCCCGTTCTCAGTGCCAGTGTCAGCAAGGACCCACACGCTGGCTTTGTAATATTTTGGTAACTCCTTAATGAATGATGAATTCCTTGAGATGGAGCAAGATCTCCAACAACTAGAAGTGCCACTCAGATTTCCTGTAAAAAACACAACAGAGTAAGTCTGATTGAGAATAAAAGCAGAAGGTGGTGTTTTGAAGGACCTCAGGAGTTACACCAATACAATTTTCTGCATGGAATTGCTTTAAAGATTTTTTTTTCTGTTATGGTTAAATTTCACATAACTCTTTCCTACAGAAATTCATCTTTCTCATCCCTGAAAAGTCTATGGCCAGTCTTTCATATGGATGCACAAAATCATATCCCAAGCGCAACTGATTTTGGCATTAATTTTTGTAGTGGCTTTCTCTTTGCAATGAATTATCACAAGTAGCTTTATTTCTAGAGAATGGAGAAAATATAATTAACAATAGACAACTGGATTAAGAATATTAGTCTCATTGTGTAAACCATTCTGTGCTCTCATTCCTTAGAAGTAAAAATATTTTTTGTGTGTGCTGCTACTGAATTGCTCTACTTAACAACTTCTGGACTTCATGTTGTTTGTTCTCTGCTTTTCCCCATCACTAAGGCTGACTCTTCATCTACGTTCTGTTCTGAACTGAGGACTTTACCACATAAATACTGCCAGGATGTAGATTTGGATAAAATACAGCATTTCCTCTTTATCTTAGCAGAAACCCATTTTCATTTTTTTGAAGGACAAGAAGAGATGCACATTTTAATCAATGCCACTGAAGAAGAATAATGAAAAGCCTTCTTTGCATTTTAAATTGGAAAATGTGCTGCTTTGTGCTTTCAAGGCCACTAATCAAAGTTTCTGTCATGCAAAATACAACAAAAAGATAATTGTACAAAACGAGAGGAGACCCAACAGATAATAGGTGAAATTATTAGGAGTACACAGGACACTTTAAAGATGGATTCTGTACAGGTAGGTATCATGATACTTATTTAGGAGTAACTATACTAATGAGACAATTTAATGTTAATATGGGAGCAACTTATAATACTTATGTCAAGCCCCTCTGCCTTCCAGAATCATCGATAGATGATATGTTGTGCCTTGTCCCCACCCAATTGCATTTTTGAGGATTACTGAACACTACAGTCTCAAGCCCCCTCAAAACTCTTGTTTAGACTTGCCTCATATCATGATAGTGGTCAGTTGTAAAATGCAAATCTGGATTCAGATTCCAAAACCCATCCCTTACATCCATTCTTTGGGGAATCTTTGGATCCAGCATTTGTGCGTGGAGCCCACCTTTGGTACAACTTACCCCAAACTGATATAATTATCAAGCAAAGTTGATTTAACAGCTCAAAACTGAATTAAAATTATGACAATTTATGGGGTGGGACGCATACCTAGTCCTTGATTTAAGCAAGCACCACTCATTTGTAATCAAGAGAGTTATGTTCGCTTACACCAGGGCTGAATTGGGCACATCAAACCTTTGAACATAGTGATCTACAAACAAATAAGAGAGTACATTTTAATAACGCTTTTATAAGCAATAAAATCAGTAGAAAAAAATGCATGACTCAGTATCTCAATGGCATTTGATATAAACTCTTCTGCAAATGAGGCATTGAATCCTCAGACCCTGAGCCATGTCTTCAGTAAGAGGGATCCCCTTAACTCCTCACACTCAGGCTGTCTCTTCTTCAAGTAACCAGTCAAGGCTCTTAACTATTCCAGTACTAAGTGTGTTGGCAACAATGGCTCTGCCAGTATTGTATTAGCAACACTGTGAGTCTTTGTTGATTAGATTAGACTTACTTTGAGCAACTGAAGTACACTTAGAGTGAAATGCTGGCCTCATAAAAGTCAATAGAAGTTTTTTGCCGTTGACTTTAATGGGGCCAGAATTTCACCATTAGTATTTAAAGGGGTGGTTGCTGCTAGTGTGCACAAGGCCTTCTGATGTTGCTAATGGTGGTAGAACTGAACCAGTATTAGCACGGGTGGGAAATATATAGAAAAATTACACAGTATAGACTGGACTTTTACACTGTCTCTTTACATTTTAATTTTCCCAGGGAAGGAACTGATGACCTGATTCACCATTGTCCTTCACCTTGTGCAGCCATTTATGCTAATGGGAGCATTTTATGCTCAGTTTACACTGGTATAAATGACCAAATAAGGTGCAGAAACTTATGAGTTAGGTTCTGTATTCTTGCCTGTAAATCAATTTACCACGTTTGGAACTACACAAACAGTAAATGATAACAATAATTGCCAGTTTTATCAACATGTCTCTTTATTGATGTCCATTGTTAATGGCTTTAGCAATGCAGTTCTGCCTAGGAACAGTAGGTAGAGAATCTTATACCCAAGATTAGGTTTACTGCAAACATTTCTCACAGCTCTACTAATAACTAATGTTGGGACTGAGCAAAGAAACCTTTATATGACTAATTTCCTTTAACTAATGAATGAAAAAGAAAAAAAAATGTTTGAAGTAAAGATCATAGGTCAAATCCAGCTCTAGGATTGCAAGGTACAATTAAGGTAATGTTTGACCTCAAATTGTAACCGGTTTCATTAAGCTAATTTCTTATCTTCATGCCTCAGTGCTTTGCAGTTACTATTACTTTTCTGTTAATATTTCAAATGACATGAACATTTGTAACAAAGATGCTTGGGTGTGACTAGATTTCTCTGATATGATTTTATCACACATTACTTTATACTTTTAACTGCTACATCAATTTTTGTTTCCTCAATAAGTTCTTTACACACCCAATCATGTGCACAAACAAAAATTAACAAATAATAAAACCCTACAAAGTAACCAGATTTGTTCTCTAATTCCTTTGGAAGGAAGAAAGAGAGAGATTCCTATTGCTTGCCCCATTTTTAAACACTTTGGAGGTACTTGTCTATTATGGTGATGGGACCCATAACAGTATCTTGAGAGACAGACAGATGCACTCCATTTAATTAAGACACATGTAAGGGGTGAATCCATTAAACAGATAAATCTCCCAGAGAACAGAATTAAGTGATAATAAATATTAGTCATATCACTTTAATGGGGAAGCAATTCTGCTCAGTGATTTAATGGCGCTGGGTGGTGGTTAGGCTTTTTGTGTATCTTTGTCTAATGATGGTTCTCACTTATTTATAATTTACAACCACTTTGCACAGATGTAAATGACAGCACTAAGGGCAGATCTATAGTGAATCATTATTACATAATTGTATTGGTTAGAAAAAAAATACATGAAAAATAAATTAGTTAAATTAGATAATTTACCTATCTGTCAAAATTAACGTAAGGTTTACTATTTTCTATGAAAATTAAATACTTTTTTATTTAAAATAAATTAAATAATCCAAACACTCTACTAGTTGCAAATGACATTGGTATGAAGGAATACTAGCTTCTCTTATCTCTCACCCACAGTACAGGCAGCTGTCAATAAAACTGCACAAAGATCAGTTATCTGACTTTTCCGTTTGTGCTGTTCCTTTTTAGTATTGTACACAAGTAACACAAAATGCTTGTTCTGTTTCAACAAATGCTCCTCCTTATTCATCACAACAACAATCTCATTGTCTGGCTGAGTTTTTATAATCTCATATATTTAGAGATTCTCAGCAAAAAGAAGGCAAAAGAGGAAGACAAGGTAAAAAGATTAATGAACTTAAAAATTGCCAGAGGCCAGAAGATAACCCAGTTTTCATACAGCTCAGTAATTAACATGTCAACTCAAGTCTTTGTTATATGGAATTTAAAGTGCTTTTAAAAGGTTAGAACTATGTATTTGCCTTCAATGCTCGGTATAGTGATCTTGATGTTGGCATTAATATGGAAATCATATGACTGAAAACTGCACTGGAAATAGCTATGAATTGAAGTCAGGCATCTGCATTTGTGGCTATTTTCAGGTAAATTCAATTAAAGCCATATATGGTCTGTGTATTTGTTCTCATATTTTGTAATACCACAGAGACCAATTTTGGTGGCCCAAAACAATGTGAGACTGTCTTCTTCTATTTTCACCATCCAAATGCTGAAATACTGGAATGCCAGATCTGACATTACTTCAGATACAGAATAGTATCATTGGGCACTGCAAATATGCAATTAATATTAAGACATTAACAAACAAACAATGGAAAGCTGCAAATGGCTTATGACTATTAGTCATGCACATCCATCCTAATCTCGATTCAAAGACTAATAGATGTGTTAGTGCTGGTGTGCTGGCCTGCAGCTAGCTTAGAGCCAGATTCTGCCATGCTTATTTGTGCTTAATAGAACCCTATTAGCAAGAAGCCCCACCAACAGCAGAACTCTCAGCCCCAGTGGAGGGAAGCTAAGATGGTGTTAAGCAGCTACACTTGTCACCACTGGACTCTGAGCTGGTTGGTGCGGGGGCTAAATGTTTAGATAATGCTAATTTACATAATGCTGAGATTCTGCATAAGTTACAGCATCCTGTCGTTCCTCGTCTATGAGTAGCAGCTCTTCCCAGAATCTCTGTAGCCCTACAAACTATGGCACCGCCTATGACATGCCCCTCTCACTTCCAGTTTCACCGCTAGTATTCCCCCATGCCAGGATATGTGAGAGAGCCATTGGAAACAACCAGTATCTGTGTTCTTCAGTTCCTGCACTTGGAGCATTCTCCTTCAGCAGGATCTGAGACTTTTTAGAGCTCCTTTATGCAGCACTGGCCATTTTATATAGCATAAAGGGGCTTAATAGGGGTGAGAAGCACACAGAGTGAACTGTTGGTGGAGTAAGGTACTATTCAACATAAGGCAGATAGAATCTAATACTTAGACAACTACCTTCTGTCTTCCTAAAATTCGCTCTGCAGTGTCAAATGGAGAAATTATTCTCCACTCCCTTCCATGAAACTGTTAGCCATCTTGCACAAGCAAGATGATGCATCACAATCATATTCAACAACCAAGAGGATTGCATTTCTTTGGTAGTGGAATTATCCTTGTACAGACAGCTAGTGAAGCATTTTTTAGATTCTTCTAGATGAAAGGTATATATATGTAACTGTGCTATTAAAGGGATTAATAAGCTACAAGAAAAAGCTTAAGTGCTACATTGATCAAATTTTCTGATATAAATAGAATTAGAGGGAAGCATACACACTGGAGGACAGGTCCAGAATGCAAAGTGATCTAGAAAAGGAATTGCATTGGGAAGAATGTTATAAGGGGAGAGTAGACACTAAAAAAATGTAAAGCCATATGTGTGGGAAGAGGAAATAAACAATGTAAATACAAACTGGAGGGGAAGCTGTCTAGAAAGCAGTGAGTGAAAGAGAGATCCGAAGTGACAATAGATCAGCGGCTAAATATGAGCTTGCTCAATGATTCTGTCGAGGGAGAAAAAAAAAAGCCAGAGCTATTTCTGGATGTATATACAAAGGCATCTCATTTAGAATAAGGGAGGTGATAATGTCACTCTCCACAGCCCTGGTATGAGCATATCTGTAATGTTACATGCTATTTTAGTCCCATTAGTTCAAGAAGGATATTGCAAAAATGAAGGAGAATACTAAGAAGGGCAACATAATGACACAACAATGGGAGGATAAGATATATAAGGACAGACTTAAAGAGTTCGGTTTGTAACAAATGGAAAAGAAAGACTTAGGGATGAGTTTTATGGCAAAGCAATATAAATGAAGGAAAGAAGATGAATCATTTTATCATTACATTGTAGGGAAAAGAGTAATTATGGTCTAAGATGGGAAAAAGAGTGCTCCTTGACCATAGCATGACAGGTGAGGTGAAGCATACTCTGATTCCATGCAGGGGTTTGCAGCCCTTATGTGGCACCAACCATATGGGTCAACATTGAGTCAGCAGTGTGCCCTTGTTGCCAAGAAGGCTAACAGCATATTGGGCTGCATTAGTGGGGACATTGCCAGGAGATCGAGGGTCGTGATTATTTCCCTCTCTTCAGCACTGGTGAGGCCACATCTGGAAGATTGTGTCCAGTGTTGGGCCCCCCACTACAGAAAAGATGTGGACAAATTGGACAAGGTTCAGTGTGGGATATGACAATGATTACGGAGCTGGGGCCCATGACTTATGAGGAGAGGCTGAGGGAACTGGGGTTATTTAATTTGCAGAAGAGAAGAATGAGGGGGGATTTGATAGCAGTCTTCAACTAAAAGAGGATGGATCTAGGCTGTTCTCAGTGGTGGAAGATGGCAGAACATGGAGCAATTGTCTCAAGTTGCAGTGGGGTAGGTCTAGGTTGGATATTAGGAAACACTATTTCAATAGGAGGGTGGTGAAGCACTGGAATGGGTTACCTAGGGAGGTGGTGGACTCTCCATCCTTAGAGGTTTTTAAGGCCCAGCTTGACAAAGACCTGGCTGGGATGATTTAGTTTGGGGTTGGTCCTGCTTTGAGCAGGGGGTTGGACTAGATGACCTCCTGAGTTCTCTTCCAATTCTAATCTTCTATGATTCTATGAACCTGTGTAATCTAGAGGACCCCTGCAATTCAACTTCCTGGGGTGCATGGGGTATTGTGGGAAGGCCAGGAAAGGAGTGGGGCCAGTGGACCCATATGTATTCAGATACCATCTCTCCCTGGAGGTGCAGTGAAGTCACTGCAGTCTTGAGGCTCTGTGATCTCTTCCCCAACTGGATTCTGGGGTTCCCCTGGTACAGAACTCAATTGCTCAAGATGTACACTGGGAATAGAAACTGGTTCTTACAGCACAAAGTAATGGATAGACATCATAGAACAGTCATCAATTGCAGTGAATGCTAGGTGATAGCGTATCTATATATTACACTGTCAGCTATAAAAAAAAAAAGAAAAAGAAAAAAAGAAACCTGCATCCTGTACCATTTTATTTATTGTGTTTTGATTTAAATCCTTCCACTTGATCTTTGTTACAATTTAATGGCCATTCTTGTAAACTTATTTTTCTTACGGGTGATTCTTTTTTATTTTGCTTTTCACTTTATTGTAGCTTTCCTTGTTGACCTTCTGCTCATGTGCTTGTTCTCAATTTCACATAGTAAGCCTTTTTTCTGATGTTCTATCACGTATTTCTTGGATTATATGGCATGTTGTTTTCATTGGTGTCACTTTTATTTGCCCAGTTTTCCTTTTATTCTCAGTAAATCTTTTATATAGCTGGTTGAAATCAGTGTTCAGGACAATAGTTTCCTTAGTTTCAGTTTGCATGGTTTCTCCTTCACCATGAATTTCATCCTGAGCTTCAGGCACAAAGCAACCTCAAATATCAAAGTGAAATTGCAGTCACGAATATCATGGACAAAATTCAGAGGTGAGGTATAAACTTGAGTGAGTTAGACTCCTGCTCATTTCACTAACATGGACCCAGATCCACAAAGGGACTTTGGCCTTTCAATGCCTACATTTAGGTGCATTGAAAATCACTGGAATCCACAAATCTTGCATTAGGTGCATAGACTCCCTATAAAATGCATGGGAAAGGATAGGCACTTGAAAATGGTATCCAAAAAAACCAGCATGCTAGGTGGGAAGTTATCTAAGATAGCCAGTTGAAGATGCCAATGAGAGAGGTGTGTCCTAAGCTGCACCCTTCTCCTGAGGTCAGGCTGGAGGGAGTCATGCACTGCTGCTCGTGATCCACACCTGAGAACCCTTTTCTGGAGTTAGGTGCCTAAACTGTTCTTGCAAGAGCACTTAAGGCACCTTCCTAATTCTGCACAAAACAGCCAGGGGCTGGGAGAGGAAGGTGGAGGTACCCACTCCTTTACAACCTGAAGCCTAGTGATTAAGATACTCACATGGGATGTGAAAGATCCACTTTAATTTCTTTTTAGGCCTGTTGAGATAAAGGGATTTGGACAAGGATCTCCTCAGGTGAGTGGCCCAATCTCTGGGGTACAGAGTTATTCTTACTCTTTCTATGACCCAATTAATATTTTATACAAAGTGGAATGGCTTCAACAAGACAAAATGAGATTAACTCACATCAGATTATCTCATAGTCTGCTGGCTAGAGCACTTGCTTGAAGGTGGAAAAACCCAGTTCAAATCCCTTCTTCTCAGGAGGGTGTGGTGAATTCCTTAACTGATGGACTAAAAATTAAAAAGGAAGCTACTAACTTCTCCTTCCAAACACCTATTTTTACCTGGTTTGAGGATTGTGATAGGGTATAGGTGTGAGATAAGTGCCTAGCTGAGGCACAACAGCACATTTCCAGAGGTGGAAACTTTAGGTACCTCATGAACCTTTACAGCAAAAATTAAAAGCCAACAAAGGCTAGGCAGTAGCTGAGCATGGTGTTTGTGGATCACAGTAACATGTAAATAGGGGGGTTAAGTACCTAATTCCCTGTGTGGATCTGGACAACAGTATTAGCCACATGAATCATTGGGTTTTTAGACTTAGTGCTGTCTGAGCTCCCAGTACTGCAGTGAACTGCACACCAATGTATTTATTTGAAGTCAATGGGGCTCTGCACAGCTGCAGGTATTTGCCATATAGTGCTTTCTGCAGGCTTGGAGCCCACTTTTCAAAACAAGGAATCAAAACTAGATGTCAATTAAAAGTAAGGTGACTTATTTTCATGTACACATTCCCTGGTACAGTTTTGTGAGTTACTTTTCTTGCTACACTCCTTTTTTTCTGGGTGCTTGACATGAGTTATAGCAAATTAGCTGCTCTGAGACTCAGTGGTCCAAATTCAGAGCAGAAGTATCAAGCAGAGAGTGTGAGAAAATAAGAGAATATAAAATAGTCTAAAAGTAAACTAATTACAGAAAAAAAATTAAATCTCAAACATATTCCAACAATGACAATCTCGTGAATCCTGATGTTTTTCACCCTGAATCCTAGTGCTCAGAAATAAAGGAATGCAATCATTTCCCTATGAACTTTTTTCCTGTAATACCCAGTTACAACTGAACTCTCTGCTCTAGGTTCTTCCTCCCATGAAAATCTGGTAGTTACTCCTTTAAATCTGGGGAGAGAATCAGCTGACACCCACAGCGCTAGAAGGCTATGCCATTCATTCTTCCTTCTATCTGGTAAGTATTTTTAGCTCTTATTATGTTTTTTGCCTGGTTTTCCCAAGCTCTTTCAGCTGAGGAAGTGGCATCTCCTCACAGCAGGTCACATAATCTTAGGCTCCACTTTGAATTCAGCTAGTAAATATCAGTAATTATAGAGAGAGTTTAATGCTGGACCCCATTTCACTTGAAAGGTCTGTGAACTTTATCACCTGTGGCTGGACTATCAAATTTATGGGAGAACTCCAAACAGAGTCTGGATGTTTTTTGTTGTGCTATGATCATAGTTCCTGACTTTATTTATTGTCTTTTTCTGAGCATTTTTCTCCTCCTAATCATTTTCAAATTATAACTTAATCTAAGGTGCTGGCTACATTTGTTACTCTGATGTCCTGCAGCATGAAATAGACTTTTAACCAATACTCAGATCAGGTTGTCAGATACTAGATATCTTCCTCCTGTGATTTTTAATATATTTGGAGGGGTGGCAGATGGGTAAATAAAGTCACCCTCAGACCCTTTATTATCTAGTACACAAGCTCATAAATGATAATGCTAAACACTGTATTTAATTTAAATTAAATTAAATTAAAAGTTGAGAGGGGCCAAGGGTCCTCAACTCCTGTTAAAGGATTGCACTTGGCAGGCTCAGGTCCATAAACAGAAGTTAATAGAAACCTCAGAATTCTGATCTATTTTCATTCTCATCAATATTTAATCACATTGATTCATTGGTTAAAGTGCACATTCATGCCTGTAAAACTTGTCTTTTAAATTGTCTCCTTTCCTGCCTTCCTGTTGGCAGAGTAAGAGGAGGTTGTGGGCTCAACCACAGAATTGTGTACCTTCCTCATCTCCACACACAAAATTAAGACTGTTGTCTCTGTTAGATTAAAGATGCCCCCCCCCCTTAAACTTGCCTCTCATTCTGTGTCTGGACAGGAGCTTACACTCCCAGTTGTGGTCTGGGGGTGCACAGAAGGTGGGAGTGCTGCTTCTGAGCCCTGACCTTCTCTAGAAAATGGATCTGCTGGTTTATGTGTGGTGGCACAGGCTTCAGCATGGGCTAGCAACATGAGTACTTACCTGGGGTTCCTGGGTGGGCTCTTGCAACATGTGGTGCTAGTGTGCGAGATAGATGTAAGCATACCTCTGATAGCTTTACTGAGCTGCAATCAAACCTTTAATTGCAGTGTAGACACATCTTCAGAGGGGACAGGGCCAACTACTGACAAATTCTCCACCCATCACCAAGCCAGGGTGTGAAAATAGAAGGAAGCCAACATCAACTACTGTGAAGTGAACTGCCCTGCTGAAGCTGGATGATCTTGGGGTGGACAAAATTTGGGAGAGTGCCTGAAATCTTGGCTCCTGCAGGAACCAATTTGTGCAGGGGATGACTGGAAGCCTGGGGAGACCTGGTCAGCAGTGTGAAAACACAGGGGCTCTGCAAGATGGGATGGACCTCCCATCCAGATGAATAAATTTGCAGAAAAATCAACAAATTGAAACTCATGGCATTTTTACACCCTCTTAGTTGAGTGGTTTCCGGATAGAGAGAATGCAACCCAGTGTCTGCCTTTTAATCTTTTTAAGGCTTCTTTTGGAATGAGTAACAAGAACTATCTATGAAATCAGTCCATAATTCAACCTGCCACCCAGATAGTAAAATCTACCATTTATTGCTACCTGAAATATCTTACAGAAGTTGCATTTAATGTAAACATATTACTCACCAAAAATTATGTGGGGGGAAAAAAAATTAAGATTGCAAAGTCAAGTGCTCAAGTTAGGAAATGTTAGAGTTATGATCATCATAAATTTTTAACCTGGGAAAAAATCTATTTTCCTCTCATTTTGTTTTCTGAAATAACCAAACTCTTTTGGCTAAAGTTAAAAATGGTCTGAGGCAGACGTCTGGGCTGAAGTTTTCCATGCCAGATATCTAAAGTTTGACACAATTATAAGCAACTGAAAAAAGGGTGTTATGATGGCAACCGTAACAATAGGCAGTTCTATGAGCACAACCTATAACTTGTGTGAGATAAGGGATCTCCAGTAAAGCTGGTCCAGTAATTTGAATATTTTTCAGTTAGAAAATATCACAATATTTTTTCCAATAAAGTATCTGACAAATATTTCCCACTATTTGTCCCCATTCTAGTGACCAAAAAGAGGCATATACATGTCAGTTACTTTTTTAACAAGGTGAATCAATTGCAATGGATTGTTCCAAGATGTCCCGCAGAAACTTCTCTAAGGAAAACTTGTGTGATTCAGGATTAGTCCAAAGAAATAATTTAATTAAAATTATTAAATTAATACACTTTAATTAAATACAGATGTTAATTATTAAATTAATACACTTTAATTAAATACAGATGTTATTCCATGTGATGGCAAATACATACCCTCATGACATGCATATGAATTGCTAAAGAAGAGAAGAGATAGATGAAGACAAAATGATACTACAGGATTTATTTTTGTTCTCGCTGAAATACAATCTATTATAAATCAGATGTCACCTTGTTGTCACCAAGAAACACCACATTTAACAGTTGTATGAATATTTAAAGAAAAGCCATTTCATAAAGGTGAAAGATAAGGCTACAGGCTACATAATATCTTTTCTTGAGATTTCCTATTGAGACTTCAGTGATTTAATGGTCCAAGTGATCAATGGTGGTACTAAGGAGGAACTGCTAAATCAAAGTCTTAATAGCTTTTAACACAATTTATAGCCTAAAGTTTGTTGTGAATATGTGGCTACATCCTGAATCCTGTAAACTAAATGATTATCTTTTTACTGAACGAGCTAAGGAAAATGCTTTATAAAAAGAGACCATGCATTTCTATGAGCTAATTAGAAGTAATAGTTGTAAATAATAACTTGAACTGATATGCTTTTTACGTTTGGATTCATCAAGGGAAGTGAGCAGATATCAACAAAATTAAACTACCCATTCAAAGCAATGGTGCAGAAATTTGCAGCACTGAATCCTTAGCTGGCAACTTGCCAGGAACCTGTGCCTAACTTACAGAAATAATTGCATAGATTCAAAGTGTTTAAATTGGAGCTCTTAATGCACAAAGTCTTCCTAATTTTTAGATTATTTTTGACCATCCAATGTGTTTCCTTCCACCATTGTCACACTTTAAATCTTCCTCTTCTGATATCTCTCTTTAGTTCCAGAAAATTCTGCCATGTTTGCTCCTTGCCCCTCCCCTCACCCCCCCCCAAAAGAAGCTTTTCCAAAAATTACAAACTTGCTCTTGCTGAGAGCTCAGTACCTCTTTTTGGATATTTTCTTTTCTTCACGTGGCTCCTTTCAGGCTCTTCTTCAATCATCTCTTCTGCTCAAATATGCCTGGGGAAGGGAAGGGCATACTTATGGCAATACTGATGTTGATTGTTTTCCTAGCATGCCCATTCCATTAACCATGCTCACTTTGTCTGCACATTAACCTATAGTACCACAACCACCACACACCTAATGAGACCACTGTAACTACTAACTTGTGCAAATGCAATTGTCTGTTACTTTGCCTCTCACCCCTCTCTCTTCCTGCTTATCTGTTTATTTGTCCATTGTATATTCTCTAAATCCTAGATTGAGGGAGGGAGCCATCAGTGGTATTTGTACAGCACCTGGTACAATGTGGCCCTAACCTGTATTTCAGATCCGTAGGCACTACTGCAATAAAAATGACAAGGGCCCTCACTTCCTCCTCTTCATGCTATCTGTTGCCCTCGTCTCTCTTACCACTTGTTTTTTTTTCCCACCCACTCATTCAGAGATGGCAACTCCCCAATTTGCCTGCCAGCATAACACAAAGGTTTCTACTCATTCACTTTCCCTGGCAGCTGCGGGTGAAAGCACCCAGACCTTCCTCTGCTCACACTACCTGCAAACATATTTTGTTAGATGTTGAAAGTCAGTATGTGGCTTTAGACTTACCAAGAGAGGAGGCCAGTAAAGAGGGATAAGCCTTAAAGAAAGGAGTGGGCCATGAAGAATTAGAAGGCACATTCTACATCTATCAGCTTCTCTAACAGGCTACTGCAGAAATTCCTGGCTTGTTCAGCCTATTAAAAATATCTAGGGCCCTACCAAATTCATGGTCCATTTTGATCAATTTCACGGTCATAGGATTTCATCTATTTAAATGATTTCATGATTTCAAAAAGGAATTGTGCGGGGATCACAAGGTTATTATAGAGGGGTTGTTGTACTGTTACCCTTATTTCTACACTGCAGGTGATGGCGGCACTACCTTCAACGCTGGGAGGCCAGAGAGTGGCAGCTGCTGTCTGGGAGCCAAGCTCTGAAGGCAAAGCCCCAACCAGCAACAACGCAGAAGTAAAGATGGGATGGAATAGTATGGTATTGCCACCCTTATTCTGTGCTGCTGCCTGAAGAGTTGGGCCCTCAGTCAACAGCCGCCATTCTCCAGTTGCCCAGCTCTGAAGGCAACAGTGCAGAAATAAGGATGGCATGGTATTGTATCGCTACCCTTACTTCTGTGCTGCCAGCAGGGTGCTGCTTTTTGAGCTGGGTGCCCAGCCAACAGACACTGCCCTCCAGCTGCCCAGTTCTAAAGGCAGGACAGAAGTAAGGGTGGTAATACCGTGACCCCCTAAAATAACCTTGCAACCACCCGGCAACTCTCTTTTGGGCCAGGACCCCCAGTTTGAGAAATGCTGGTCTCCCCGTTGAAATCTGTATAGTAGCGGGTAAAAGCACACAAAAGACCAGATTTCACTGGGGAGACCAGATTTCATAGTCTGTGATGTGTTTTTCATGGCCTGAATTTGGTAGGGCCCTAAACATATACCCAAACAGTTTTTAATGGTGATACTTGGCAGTACCCAGCTCCTCTGAAAGTTTAAATCATAAGCAGCCTGTTGTCCATAGGTTGTACATCTTGTTCCCGATAAATCATTCTTATCTCTAGAATCACATTGCACCATGATTTTTTTTAAAGAGGTTTCCTTTTATCTCATTGGGGGAATTCTGCTTCAAACCTATTAGCACAAGTGTCCCCCAAATTCCTGTGATACTTAAACATCTCATATGAGTACATCAGCTGAGCCTATTTCCTAAAATGAGTTAAGTCTTCAGGATCTACAACCTCAGGAAAGCAGGATCCTGCATCAATCCATATTCAGAAAGTTTTCATTGCAACAATATGTGCTGAAGGCACTTGCAAACTTGGGATAAAATCCTGCCTTTATTTAAATGAATGGAAGCCTTGCTATTGAATTCGATGGGGCCAGAATTTCAACCCTTGTTCACATGGGAGAAACTTCCCAAAATATTCCTCCTAGTGCTACCATCCGTTCATGTGCAAGAAGGGCAGAGGCTGGAGGACAGGCATAGGTAGAAGCAGAAACAAACAATGGGGGGACATTTTGGATGGCAGCGTGGGAAATAGAATAGGTGAAACGTTCTGAAAGAGGGAGGAGGCAACTGTGGATGAGAGAGAATGGGGGGGGGGCGTTAAAGAGAAGCAGAGAAGTGTGTGTGTGGGGGGGGTGGGGGGGATGTGCTGGTCCAGGATCCCAAATCCCCTTCCTCAGATTCTGAGGAGGGTTTATCTGCAACTTTCATGGTGAATACTCCCTCTGCACTAGGGTAAAATTAATCCTATCTGAGGATTTGGCCCAAATAGATAAGGCACTGGCACAATAAGCTGCATGTACTTTTAACTCGTGTGTTTGTCACACAGTCCCATCCTTCAATATACAGACCATCTTCTCTCCTAGTGATTTCAGTGGGAACTACAGGAACTCAGCGGCTTGCAGGACGGGCTCTCCACCTTGCAGGGAGGGCACTTGTTGCACAAAAGACAAGCACGTTCTAAGTTACCTACAAACTATTGTTTAGAAAGAAAGGTAATAGCCCTAACTTCTCCCATGCTGCCCCTCCTGCTTGGGAGATGCTTCCCTTAAACAAGTGCAAAACTACCTCAATATCTACCCTCAAATCCTGCCTCAAAACTAACTCTCCTTTGCTGTGATCCCTACAAAAAAACCTGTGACAACGGTTAGGCTGATGGTGTTCTGAGACCACGGCCTGTTATGTTGATTCTTTGTACTCCTCTGCCTGCCTGTCTGTATCCATTTGTTTATCTCTTGTCTTATACTTAGATTGTAAGCCTTTTGGGACAGGAACTCTCTCTTTATTTTGTCTGTACAGTACCTAGCACAAGGGGTCCTGGTCCAGGACTGAGGCTTCTAGGTGCTGCAATAATATTTGTTAATAATAATTAATAATCCAAATCTAGAATTCAGTCAGAATCATTGAATCAAGTTGTTCATCAAATGTTCAGGAAAACATTAAAATGCTACATCCAACAATGCATGGTTTTTACTATCTGTAGATTGTTGTGGCAGTCCTGTTCGCTGAATTGGTTCACTTAGCTGAGACTAAAGAGAACAAAACGTAACAGTTTTGTTTTTTTGGTTATGCAGTTCCATCAGTCTGAACATGTGAACACTTTTACTGGCTGGAAATATAAACAGCCAGATGGTACAATGGGGAAAAAAATGGATTTTTTTCATCTACTGAAAGATATAGCAAAGATATATGTTCCCTTATGTGGATGCAGAAAACTGCTGCATTGCCCCAGATTGCTGGACCATTATCCAGTGCCTCCAAAAACCTGCAGAATTCCCTTAGCTAATTGTAGCGAACAATCAGGCTGACTGTTCCACATGTTGAAGGGTGAAAAATTTACGACCTGAAAAATTATGGGCATTTCTCCAGTGTGGGTGAACGGAGCTATTTATCATTTGAGATAATAAAAATGTGCAGCAGCTGTCACGGGGTGTGTGTGTGGAAGGGGGAACATGCATGACAGCAAAACATCCAAATCCCATCTTGCAGCTGAAAAAACATCTGTTGAATTTTCAAAACAGGGTAAAATAGAAAATGAAATAACTAACTGTACTCTGGGGCAATGCAGAACAGGAACAACAAAACAAAAACACTGACCTCTAACAGAATTGCAGCGTCTGAGTGATGTGTGGGACCTGAAATGACTTAACGTAGCATGAGCTCTTCTAACCAATATGAGCACTGGTGCCACTCGAAAATATTCCATATGTCTTAGATAACTAAATCGGGTTTGCAGTTGATTTGAAAAAATTGAATACTGCAAATAATAAGTTTAGCTATTCCTATTGTAAGCAATAGCATAGGAAAATACAAAGGACTATTGCAACTATTGAAGTACCCTGATCTATTTATCTTAGTCACTGTAGTCACAGATTGGGACTTCAGCACATATAGACACCCTGAGCTAGTTTTATTCTAGCTAGCTTGAGGTACCAGAGCAGTGAAGCCTCAGCACCATGGAACCCTGGGTAATTTTTTTTCACAGCCAGGCTGTGCTAAAGCACCAGCTGCTGTGGTTTCACTGGCTTTTGGTGCCAGAGCTAGTTAGATAAAAACTATACAAACTGCAATTGCACCCTATGACTGCACTGTAGACATAGCGTTACAGTGAAACTGACAAGCTTTTCAATGCCATTACTGTACTTATACACAACAGCCAGGAATCAGTATGAGATTTCTTTTTAACCATTCAGTTTTATTAAATAATCAGGAGATGAAAGAAACACCATCAGTAATGGTAGAATGAAGCAATAATCACCCAAATAATTTGCAATTGGTCTGTGGCAAGGGGGCGGGGTCTCCTTATGAGCTGTTTCATTGAACTAGATAACAGCACAGGTGCAGGGAGGCCAGCAAGTTTTTTGAATTGTCTGAGATGTGATACAATTATAGGAGTTGCTACAGAGCAATTGGATTTATTTTATTTCAGAGGGGGTAACTGCTTGGTTACGGTACTGACTCCAGGTCACTTTATCAGATATTTTTGCAGTCAAAGATAAGAGCTCATGGTTCAGAGACATGGCTCACTCCACTACCACATCCACGTGCTATATTGCCCGTTGAAAAGTTATGTCTCCCACAGAAAATAGATCTGTTCATAATAAATTCTTAAGAGGGATCATTTTCTGTTATTACGCTGCCATTTAGATTAAACTACAACCCCTGAGGCTAATACTGCAGTTCAAATATTACAGGGCTAGACACTAAGAGAATGTCCTGTGGATACACATCCCAGCACTTTTATTTGCTACCTGGCCATCTTAGCTTTGCAAAAACTGAAATACTGAAAGTGCCTTAGAAACAACCATTCACAAGATTCTGAGTATTCATCCAGATTTCTTCTTATAAAAAATCTACAAAGTGCACTGGAGAAAAGTCTCTATAATCCTATACTACCATTTTCTCAAAGCTGACTGTGTTAGGTTTCACACTTTGACCTCAGCAGAGTTTGTTCACAATTTAGGAATAATGTTTGATGCTGTGTCTGAACTGAGTGATCTGTTGAGGCTCCTGCAAAGAAAGGATATAACCTTGCCAGAGGCTCAGGCATTAATGTCCAGACAGATTTGTTGTTTTGCATCAATGGTTGACAACCCTTGGATGTTATGGTAACGAGACGAATAGGCCAGCCCCAAAGTATCTTTTAGAAATATTCACTCCTTCAGGGCAGATGTGTTATAATTATACGTTGGACAGGTTTTCAGGAATCCAGCAAGCAACATGTTTCATGACTACTACAGCCTCATACATGGCAGAGTCTTATAAATTGTATTTACTTGAGGATATTATCAAGCACATATTGCGACCTGTGCAGGGCCGCCCAGAGGGGGGGGCAAAGGGGGCAATTTGCCCTGGGCCCCGGGCTCCGCAGGGGCCCCCAAGAGAACAGCGGAGGCTCCCGCCTCCGCCCCTCTCCTGGAGCCTCAGCGCTTGATGTCTCCGGCGGAGCCCCTGAGCCCCGCCCTGCTCAGAGCCGCGTGGGGAGGGGGCGGGGCTGGGAGCTCCGCTCCCTCCGCTCGGCGTGGAGCTCCCAGCCCCGCCCCTTCCCCACGCGGCTCTGAGCGGGACGGAGCTCAGGCCCCGCTGGCCACACGCTGCAGCTGTTCCGGCGAGGCGCTGAGACTCCGGGCGAGGAGGGAGCCGGGGGTAAGAGGCTGGGGCCAGGGCTGGGGGGAAGCGGGACCCACCGCCGAAGTGCAGCCCGGGGTCTTCGGCGGCGGGAGGCCCCTTCCGTTCTGGGACCCGCCGCCGAAGTGCCCCGAAGACCCGCGGCGGGGCCCCCCCCCCCGCCGCACTTCGGCGGCGGGTCCCGCTTCGGCCCCCGCCGCGGGTCTTTGGGCACTTCGGCGGCGGGTCCCGGAACAGAAGGGCCCCCTGCCGCCGAAGACCCCGGGCCCCCGGAATCCTCTGGGCGGCCCTGGACCTGTGTACATTACTTAGACCTGGTCTAGCACTAACAATAGACATTGTACAGGTAGAATTCCACTGCAGTCGATGGAGTTCTTCTGGGCCAATGTCCAGCAATAGATTCCAATGGAGTTCTACAGACCCAGTGTCTTTTTTGTTAGTGCTCTCTGAGTTAAATTTGGCTCATTTTTTGGTGACAAAAAGATAAGAACCCTGTCCAAGAAATGTAACAGTTGGAAATTTCAGCACATACCAAGACTATGGGGATATGGCATTGGCATGAGACCTGGAATCATTGCTGATGACTATGGAAAGTCCCTTGTTGACAGTGAGGTGGGAGAAAGGGCTAGGCATTAGAAACCATGTCTTTTATATACTACTAAAAGACCTCTTATGTTTTAAATAGTTTGGTGCTTACAAGCCCAACCTTGTAAACCTTTAAGCCATTTTGAATCTTACTTGAGGGAAGGGAAATGTTTAAGTACCATGAGAGAGAACTTGGTGGGGAAGGACCATGTTTAGGTCAGACCCAGCAGGAGCAACTCCGGCATCTACACCTCACTCTCGCTCATTGGTTATGCCCTTGTCTCTCTCTTTAACCCATAACTCTCTTGCCCACTCTCTTTAACCCATAACTTTTCTTCCATCTGTGGGGTGGCTATTTCCTCCTGCCATCATTACTGGAGTGAATTAGAAAGGCAAAACACTCTCTTTCCCAGGAGAGAGTCCCAAGCTACCTAGCAACTGTGTCTTTGCTTGTATTCTTGTGTTATCAGAGCAAAACCTGAGCCTTGTCTTTTGCAAGTGGGAGATTCCCAACTCTCTAGTGATTCTGTGATGAATTGGTTGAGCAGACACAGGACAGCAGAAGGCAGCATTGTAAGTCTAAGGGTAAATCCGTTGCTCTTCTCACTTCTGACTGCAGGGTGATAGGTCAAGTCCGTTATCAGTACTGCTGGACATGAACATCATTATAAATGTGTAAACTGATGTCTGGGATCACATACTTTGTATTTTCTCAGGGGGAATTTGGGTATTGACTAAGAGGTCAAAATGATCAAGTCAATCTATTAGTAAGATTCTTGTAACTGATATTTTCAGGATTGAAGATGCCACCATCTATGACAACATAACTCATAAACAAAAACTATAAGAAAAATTGTGCTTTTCACAATATTAAACATTATAGCTATTAGTGGTTGACTAAAATGGATTGTGTAATCACCACTCATGTAGCAATGGTTCCATATGCTCCAAACAGATCAATCTTATCATATATAATCTCTTTATGTTGTTTAACTTGGTAGCCTGCACTTTGATACTGAAAGGAGACCTGGTTAGAAAGTAAACTGTAAGTATCCCGTTTTTTCACCACCTGGGTTATTATTGTACAGCTTGTATAAATAGCTTATCACAACTGTGGTCCAGAAGTAATATATTATTTTTCTTAGTATTGTAGTAGCATTTAAAGGCCCCAGTCAGGGACCAGGGCACCATTATGATAGGCATTGTATGCATATATAACAAAAGAACAGCCTCTGCCTCAAGAAACTTACAGAGTATGAGATGAAATTATAGGTAAGTGCCACATAAAGACGGGGAGAGCACATAGTAACAATGAGATAAGTGTTAACAAGTGGTGTTCACTTCACAGGGTTTAACCTGAAGCCCAATGGAGTCAATGGGAGTCTATCAATTGATGGAATGAACTTTATATCAGGACACAAATGCTTGGCAATTGTCTAGTGTTTTGTAGGCATTATAGCAGAGGTGAATTTGAATTTGGATAATGGTGTGGCTTTGCAGATCTTTACAGGGAGCTTCTCTTGAGCATAAAGAATAGCAACAGAGAGGAGAGTCTGAAGATGTTTGTGGGAAATTTTGGCTAATGGGAAATAAGGGGAAATAATCATTGATGGAGCAGAGTGAAAGTCTATAAAAATATCATGTAAACTCCTTGATATTTTACTGTCAATGGTAACATATATATTTATTAGAGAGAGGCCACAGCCATGAAGTTTACATCTGATCTCAAGTCTCCCAAAGTTTGAAGTTTCAGGTTATGTTTTCTACTGTCTCTACTACAAATACTAGAAAGGACAAAATAAGCTGGAAAAAGCAGGGTAAATAGAAATTATGATTTAAAATAAAGTATACCACATTTTTATATTTAAAACACGATTTTAAAAGAAAAATCAGTTGTTTATAATGTAATCAGAATTTCATGTACACGATGCTAGTTCTTTCTTTCCCTTGTCTTGTCTTGTATTGCTGAAGTCGATGTTTTGTACTAATTTCTTTAGCTTCCTAAATGTAGAATTTGAGATTTCTAAATAAAGATTATTTCTACTAAGCATTTTCACACTTAAAATGCTCATCTATGCTGAAAAACACAAGTCTACGGCTTCATTAACACCTACTATGAGAGCAACACAATCCCAGACACAAAACTGATAAAGTTGCCTTATATTATATTGAACTTCCACAAGTCAAGAAAGCAGAAATGTTTCAACTTGGCTATATACTATACTGCATGAAAGTTTGCAATTTGAAATCAATGGGACTTGTGCTCTTAAGTGACTTAGGTATTTTTTTCAAAATACCATATTCAGTACACACACAATATTTTCCTTGCCAGTACTGAAGCAATTTTCTTTGAAGTGACAAATATAATTTGTAAAATACAATTTAACCCCTCATTCTGCAAATACTTATGAACATGCTTAGCTTTAAGAATGCAAACAGTACCATTTAAGTCAATGGAACTATTCATGTAAGTAGAGGTTAAATACCTTACATGCTCGTAGGGTCAAACCTGCCCTTAGACACACTGAATGCTTAGATATTGCGTTTGTGAATCTGAGCACAGAATAGGTAACTGACAATTTCTATATTGAAGGCTATTGAATAACTTTTTAATAATCTTAAAGTTTTTATTTGTCCTAATTACCTTCTCAGATGTGGGATTGAATGTGAGATGCTGAAGGCTTCTGGATTGAGAATTGTGAGTGAAGGGCTGGCTTTGGGCTTGTTCTCATTGGCCAGCTAATTGTGAATAGGTAGACAGGTGTGTAGAATGATAATTACCCTATGAGTTACAGCTGCGGCTGTGTGGGTTTAATTAACTAATTAGCAATTGTGATTGCTTATCATGTTGTATATAAGAGCATGCTGGGAATGAATAAAGATGGCTGCATACACACACACTCTCTCTCTGCTTGGACTTTGTTCCTGCTCTTGCGATGCAACAAATGGTGACCCCGATGTGATACAGACTTACAGTGCAGTGAACTAGTCAGAACAAGCTGGATCATCATTGAAACAAAACACAGTGAGAGAAGTACAGCTGTGGATGTTTCTCTTTTGAAGGTAATCATCAGAAATGAATTTAAGGAGCGTTACTCGCTGAATCCAGAGTATATAACTGATGTTGTGTATGAAAAACCTTATATCACTATTGAACTGAAACAAAATGTTTCCCAGAAGTCTGCCAAGAGTGTGGATATATCTGACGTGGCTTACTACTTTGAAAAAGATGTCAAAGGTGACTCACACTACAGATAAACATCAGTGAAGAACCTCTAAAATTTGATCAAGCTCTAATCTACTATGTTGATGAAAAGCCCCCAGAGTTTTCCATGAAACGTCTGACTGCTGGTATTATTGCAGTCATTGTAGTGGTGGTACTAGCAATTGTTGCTGGAATTATTGTACTGGTTATCACTAGGAGAAGGAGAGGAAAGTATGAGAAGGCTGAGGCAAAGGAAATGAATGAAATGCAAAAAGAACTAAACCCATAACTGAAGTCACTAGAAGACAAATCGTGAACTATCAAGAAGGCAAACAGAACTAAAACAAGATAAGTACTAGTACCACTGTTGCCAATCTTGAATGAAGATAGTGTTGGTGGCCTGAATTGATAAAAAGAAAAAGAAGGACGCGCCTGAAGTCCCAGCGTCGAGCGGCCGGAGGAGAGAGAGAAAGAGAGAGAGAGGGGAAAAAAAAAAGAAAAAAAAAAAAAAAAAAAAACGCACGGCGTCCGAGCGAGCAGCTGAGAGCTGCAGGGCGTCCGAAGAAAGGAGGCGTACCTGACAAGTGTCTGGGAGCCGCAGGGTGTTCGAGTAAGCGGCTGGGAGCCGCAGGGCATCTGACAAGGGAGGCACACTCGAACCAAGAAGTGGGCAGCTAATATGGGAACTGCTGCGTCAGCAGATTTGATACGCATCACGGAGCGGTGGGGAGAAAAGTTCCCCTCTGATGCGTTATCCCGCCTGTTGCGGTGGGGACGAAGAGGGGGACTTTCCGTTCAATCGAGTAGTAATACTGTTTGGGAGCGGTTGGGCTGTGAGCTCTGGAAATCAGTGGCTCAGGGCGATAAGAAGGTTTTCTCCCTGAGTCCAGTATGGCTCACCGCGCAGAGACGATTGAAGGAGCAGTTCTTACAGCAAAAGGTAATGGTGAAAGCTTATCAAAGAGATGCAAGTTCACAGGACCAGCTGATTAGTGAATTAAAATCTACAAAGAAACGGCTGGATTTGGAAGTGAAAGAATTAAAACGGGAGTTACTGAAACTTCGAAGTGAAAAGCAGTCCATTGATGTTGAATGCTCAAGACTTCAGAAGGAAGTATCCCAGGTTCACCAGCAGATAGTGGAGTTAGAAAGCCACCTCCAGTCAGTGCAAAAAGAACGGGATGCACAAATCGCTGATGGAGGAAATAACCAGGTTTCCCATGAACGGATTCAAGCTTTAGAGATAGAGCTGCAGGCTGTTAGCCACAGTAAGATGATGTCAGAGAAAGAGCTGCAAGAAGTAATTTCACTTACCAGCCAGGAGCTTCGAGAATCTAGGAGAAAGATAAAATTTTTGGAAGAAATAAACAAGAAGTTGGCCCTCGAACTGGAACATGAACGGGGGAAGCTCACTGGTTTTGGTCAGTCTAACATTGCTTTGCGAGAGCACAGCACCATTCTCGAAACAGTACTAGCAGAGAGAGAGGCAGACCTGGTGCAGCTGAATCTCCGGGTTCAAGCAGTCCTAAATATTCAAGCTTTACAGACTGCCTTCGAAAGAGAAAAGTCAAACGTTAATAACCTTCAAAAGCAGGTTGCGGCAGCCAAAGTAGATGCAGCACATAACCGTCGTCATTATAGAGCTGCGGTTCTTGAGCTGAGTGAAATTAAGAAGGAGCTACAAGCCAAAGAACTGCTTGTCCAAACCCTTCAGGCTGAAGCAGACAAACTACACGCTATTATTGAATGTGCTCATGCCTCTTTTAAGGCGCTCCTTTTAAGACAAAAAGGGGGGATTTGCAGTGAGCGGGCAGACGCCTTGGATAAGACGCCTGCCGCTCGGTTGCTGCAAGCTCTTAATTGGTTACATCTTGGTAAAAACAGCCAGGTGCCCCCCGCGATTAAACATGTCAACGGGATGACTGGGGAAGAGCAGGGTGCGGCCCCCCGACCCTCGGTCAAATGGTTTGATTATCAGCAGCAAATATGGAAAGGACCAGTTGACTTGCTAACGTGGGGCAGGGGTTATGTGTGTGTTGCCACTGATGCGGGTCCCAGGTGGATGCCAGCGAGGTGGGTCCGGCCTTGGTTGCATCCTCCGGAGTGACGGCAGGCAGATGCGGAGGAGCCTCACGAGACGCGCTCAGATGTCGCGAAACCAGAGCCCCCGGAGGAGAGCTGTTTGTTAGCTCTGCCAGGACTTTTTCTGTCTGATCCTCCATGAATGAATTACTCACTTGAGATGATTTTTTGTGTTTGAAAAAAAATCTGTGTGGTACCATGCAATTATTATTTAGAACTAAGATTTATGTTTTATGTTCCTTGTTATGTTTTGTGTTGTCTGTTTTCTGGCCAGAATTGTTGTTGTATTGTCATGTGGTTTGATGTTTTTTTTCTTAAGACCCCCCCACCACCCTCAGTGTCAGTTTGATCACCTGACAGCTGAGGGATGTTTTCACAAAAAAAAAAAAAAAAAAAAAAAAAAAAAAAAAGGGGGGGGGGGGCCTGCAGAGGTTACATTATTTGTTTATTGTGTTTTGTTTTGTTCGTTTGATGTTTTTGAAATTATATGTTAAGGATTGAATGGTCATATAGGTTGATCTTATAAAGTTTTGTTTATGATAGGTTATAATGTTATGCTGTTATGAGTTGCAAATGTTTTATGAATAACATAATATTTGATTAAGATAGATTGTGGTGTTATGCTGTTATAAGTTAAAAATGTTTGGTGAATGTTTTTATCTTGTTTTCCTTTTTTCCTTTTCTTTTGATTGTAAATAAAGGGGGGAGATGTGGGATTGAATGTGAGATGCTGAAGGCTTCTGGATTGAGAATTGTGAGTGAAGGGCTGGCTTTGGGCTTGTTCTCATTGGCCAGCTAATTGTGAATAGGTAGACAGGTGTGTAGAATGATAATTACCCTATGAGTTACAGCTGCGGCTGTGTGGGTTTAATTAACTAATTAGCAATTGTGATTGCTTATCATGTTGTATATAAGAGCATGCTGGGAATGAATAAAGATGGCTGCATACACACACACTCTCTCTCTGCTTGGACTTTGTTCCTGCTCTTGCGATGCAACACTCAGATACTGATATTTGTTTTATGTGCCATTTTATACTGGGTGTTTATCTGCTGATGAACTCATCCAAACATCTAGTCATTCCATACTACTCTGTGAAGGTATTGAGGGGCACTTCCTACTTTCTGTACAGCATGTGTATCTATGAAAATGTAATCCACCACTGTTGTGATGTCTTCAAAAGGTGCAGACTGAAATATCTGAATGGCTTAATTTTAACCAAAGTGTGTGGATGGATCTACAATGCACAAGGTATCTTACTGAAAAACTTAAGCACTTTATAGGATGCTATCTGAAAGACGTGGTCTTGGCAATCTTTTCAGGAGTGTAAGATATGGTGGTTGAGTGGTACAATTTGATTTGTGGTTACTTCTCTCTATAGTATTGATGTTTTGAAAGCAAAAATATGGAGAGTCATACTCCTGATCCCTCAAGGGTCCTCAAGGCCAAGGCTTGAGACTCTTCTACACATTTATAGATTTCCCAGTGTGGTGGGGGAAGATTGATGAGGCAACCAAGTAATCTAAATGGAAAATCAAAGCTTCCTCTTTAGCAGCTCCTTACCTGTCTTATATCGGGGCATCCCTGCATTCAGCAAAATTTCCAGTTATTGAGTGAGAGCAATTTCCAGTTGCTCTCACAAGTCATAAATCTATTTAAAAATCATGGAATGAAATATACAAGGAATTTATTTCTTGGATTTGTCAAAGAATTTCCCCCCTAAAGACTGACACTCCAATAACTGACTTTTTTTCTACTATGTTGTTTATGGGATTATCTATATCTATTATTAAAATGTACACGTGTGGCTTAGCACTTACTTTTTACCCCTACAGGAAATGAAAGGATATAAATATATTTAATAGTAGCTCTTATAAGGAGACCAGCTAAAGCGCATTATCAGTATGTTTAGGATTTCAGTCTGGCGGTAGTTTAATTTAATTTAATGTATTTTTTGCATTTATTTATTCAGCACCTGTTACTGCAGCAGCTAGATGTTGTTCCAAAACATTTAAATTGTGCAAAGGTACCAAACAAGAAATCTATAAGCTACTGACACCATTGCTGCCAGAAATACATTCACCATGAAAGTGCTTTTTTTTTAAATAAACAAACAAAACTAAAACTAAATCATATAAATACAATTTGCCACCATGTCCTGGAGATCACTAAACCCAACAGATTACTGATGCTTAACAGACATATGGTCTGTAAGAAAAAATGATTGATTTTTGCTAGAGTGGAGTGAGTCTCTCAAGCATC
The DNA here is from genome assembly GCF_020497125.1 of Mauremys mutica. Lineage (NCBI taxonomy): Eukaryota > Metazoa > Chordata > Testudines > Geoemydidae > Mauremys > Mauremys mutica. The sequence goes on from NC_059073.1 coordinate 154,649,925, forward strand.
TGAGATCAGCATGATGGAACTGAAGGAAGTTTGGTTAATGGACAGTGCTAATGATTCTGAAATGCTATTATACAATTAAAAACTAAACTCTATCTAAGATATCTAATCCTAAGCACTTTGGGAGGAAGAATTCTAGGGCAGGCATCAAGGTCTTCAGTAGCAACCAAACTCAGTTCTTTCAACATAAGTCCCTGCCAAAGAGGGATCCTTTAGCTATGAGTAAACTGTAAGCTCTTATAGATGCTGAAGTCAGCCACAAGAGGGAGATGTGACATCCTGGCACCTCCCTCCCCCCATTCACCACCGTTGTATAATTGTGATATGTTATGGACAAGGTATACCTTGTGAGGTATCATTCTAAAAGTCTTGATCTGCTAGACATTAATATCTCATTGGATTGTATGTGTTATCATTGTATGTGAAGTTATGAAGTTTGGCTATGTATGTGCCACTGAAACGTGCTGTGAGGTTGAGAACACCCACAAGCAGCCTTTCAGGTACAACAATAAAAAGGCCAAACAATGTTAATGGCTTATTGACTAAATACACACAAGCACAAGGATTACCCCAGGAACTGTGTGCAATAGAAACCTCTAAGAGATAGCACTACAAAATAGGAACTGTTTGACTCAGGTCACACCAAAAGATCTTTTCAGAAAGTTGGAAGAAGATATAAAAGGGGGAAATGACATGATGAGTGGACCTCACTCGCCCTACAACAACACACCTGAAAGTACTGGAGGAAAAAGACTGAACTGGGGAGGGGTGGGGGAAGTGCTGCTCCCTGGCTAAAGGGATTTCTAGCCTGTGTATGGAAACCTGGTGGACTGCTTGTATCATCAGCCAGGCTGAGGAACTGCTAATTCATATCCAATATTTCTAATATCTTAGGTTTAGTTTGTGTGTGTGTGTGAATTATTATTAAGAATTGCCCATGTATAAAGACTTTTCAGAAAAGAAAAGAGAAAGACCTGCAAGGATAGTCTCAAAATTCAACAGCCCAGTTTCTTTATTCTTTTCTCAACACTGAAGAAACACAGTTTCTTTTCCCTTTCACAAGAGTATGTAATACAACTCAGAACAGGCAAGTCAGGAAACCTGTCAACCACCTGCTTGCTGTAGCAGAAAGGAAACTTCCCTTTTCCCCTTTCTCTACCCTACTTTGAAACAATGAATTGAAATATAGATACCTAATATTAAGATACTATATGATGTTGCCAGATATAGTAGTTAGGGGTAAAAATATGTTTAAAAGGGAAGATGAAAAAAATTGATACAACTTTGGGCAGGATATTGTAAACTTTAAGGACAGGGCTTACTTTAAGGGCAATCCTGTTAGGGGGAAAAGGGTTGCATTCATATTAATTTATTTTAAATTAGTGGTAAAGTTATAAAGGAAGGATGATATTTGCAATCAACCATGCTTATATTACTATAATTCAATGAAATACATCTATACTGGAAAAGGCAGTAAATAAAAGGAGTAGAAACCCATTAGAGTCTTATGAGAACACTTGATAGCAGTCAAATAAACAACTGTTTGATCAATAAAACACAAACACAGCTCATCCATACATATGGAGGTGCTGCTTCCAGCAGCTCCCATTGGCCCAGAGCAGCGATCCGCGGCCAGTGGGAGCCATGATTGGCTGGACCTGCGGATGAGGCAGGTAAACACACCAGCCCGGCCCGCCAGGGGCTTTCCCTACACAAGTGGCGACCCCTGTTTGAGAAACCCTGGTATAAATTGTTTGAGCCATAGATTATCAATTGGGTTATATATAAGCATGATGGGGCTGAAGATTCTAGGTGGCACCTCACTTCAAATAATAAGACAGGGATGAGAAAGATGCTACCTCCTCTTCAGATGATCCCTATAAAATCTGAGCCTCACAATCTTTTGTGTATTTAGCCTCATAACACCCCTCTCTGTATTATTCACACTTTACAGATGAGGAACTCAGGCCTAGAGAGATTAAGTGACCTGCCCAAGATCACACAGGAAGTCTGTGGTAGAGCGGGGAATTGAACATGGTTCTCCTGAGAACTCAATTAGTTCCCTACTCCCAGGCCATCCTTCCTCTCAGTACTTTTCAGAGGCAGCAGAACTACACATGTGCCTTTTTAAAGTGGGACTGTCCATGCTCAACTTTTCTTTCCCCCTAAAATAAGAGAGCACAGGCTATGTCTGACACCCCCCTAGCCAATTATGGAGATAATAACAGCTGTGCTTGGTGAACTGGCAAACCAGTCACAACTGTGTGTGTATGTGTTGTGTTTGCAAAAGATGTAGTTTTACTGTCTTTATCTGGTGGTAGAAAGAAACTGTTCTTAAGATCTGGTTTGATATAGAAGACCAATGAGACAGCTTGTGTTTTGAAAGCAGTCTAGAAAAAATAAAAAAAAATTAAAAAGTCAGACGTGATCCAGCCTCTGAAAATTCAGGATTTGTTAAACACATTTTCAAAGCTTAAGATTTTATGATCAATATATATGAAATGATCTTCAGTGTGGCTGGGGGAAACCAACAAAATCTTGTTTCCATAAACTTGTTACTGTAACCTAGATTAACTAGAAGGAAAATTACAGCTAGAATTAACACACAGCATGATACCACTGTTGTGAAGAGGGGAGAGACTGCTATATCTGACACTTTCAAGTTATTCCCCCAAACACACATTTTCATTTGATACCTTTCCAATTAGTGTGTTAATGTGCAGAAAGACAACAAAGTACAAAAGAAAAGTGAAAAAAGCCATCAAAACTTGGTTAAAAGGAAACTTGGAAAAAAAGAGTAAACTTTTTAGGTGTTTGTTCAATGTGGGAGGAAGGAGAAAAAAGTGAAACTATTCTTTGTACATTTTTTCACGTTGCATGTTGTTGGATGAGTAGCTGTTTTGGTAAATATTATGTAATTGGACATAATAGTCAGAGAATTATCGGGTAGTATCTTGGTGACTATCTATGGCACAGAGTTGAAGTCCCAGTAATTTCAGCCAATGAAGAAGTTCAATAATTGACCTAAAGTACAGTCCTTAATGCCTCTCTATCATGAAAGACGACATAAGAAAGCAAACATTACATTTCAATGGTTAATATGGAAATTCCAAGAGTGATAAACTCTCTAACCAATGCAATTATATGTACTATTGTACAGCAATGCGATAATGAAGACTGGTGTATAATATTAGAGAAGTTGCCTGTTTGGAATTGAGGAGATAATTTTATGATTATATAAACTTCTTTTCATAAGTAAATGTGTTGTTTTACTTAATAGTGTATGTTCTTTTCAAATTCATTAAAGATAGAAATAATTATATACAGGGCAAGCTGCCTTTCATAACAACATGATTTATATTCAGAGCTATGAAATGCCAATTCACAGATTATTTGTGTAACTCAAATTAATAATGTTATCAGGAGTGCCTATTATAAATTGAGACACTATATAGGTGTAAGTATTGATTGGATTTAAAAGCTACAGAAGAGGTTGTGTAATGGGTCAGAGCACAGGAGATAAAAGGCCTTTGAAATTTTCATTTTTTTCAGATGATTTCCCCTGTAGTAGAAACAAAGTGCATGCTGACTCTGGGAAAATATAAAATTAATTTATGTCCGTATTTTACAAAGCATGTATTAATGAGTGCATTTGATGACTTACTTAAGGGTTTTTTTATCGAAAACAAAATGTGGACTACTTGTGATCACTGTATCTTCTCTGCTCTAGAATACAAGTGAAAATGAGATGTTGCTTTTCTTTGGTGGATACCTTCAGAGACCAAATTTAAATCAATACAATAAATGAACAAAATTGCTTGTTACCTATTAGAACTCACTTCAGAGTAGATAAAGCAATTAATTGTGTCAGGATCATGCCATTTGGTGATCTTGATGTGTCTGCATATATTTTATCTAGCAGGAAGTGATGAATTTTAATTCTTCTTTAAGTGGGTGGCTTTGATTTAAATCTCTTCGTTCAGTATTTTGCTATAGTGCTTCCACACAGTATATTAGAAAGAGAAGGGAAAGGATATGCTTGCATAAAATCCAGTTAACATGCAAATGAAATGAATTTCTAGGTAACAAAGCATACATTAAGCTTGGAACACTAATGACTGTAGTAATAAAAAGTATATGGCATATTTTATGTAGCTCAATCTTTTTAATCTTTATGCTCAATTTGATGAAAGTCTTCAGATAATTATAAAGGCTTTGCCACCAACGTGATTAACTGCTTTATAATGCCATTTTCTCAAGGGATAACTATTGTTTTGGGGTTTTTTGTAAGCAGAGAATGAAAACAAAATTTAAAGTCCAGTTAAGGAAATAATTCTTTTCAGAGATCCATATCCATTTTCAGAATTAGAATTTGGGGGTTGATGAGGAAAATATGTCTAAAGGCCCAAAGCACATACCCAATCACTCTATTAGCACTAAAGGCATGATGTTAATGCTGTGCATTTTAAACCTCATAGAATCATAGACTATTAGGGTTGGAAGGGACCTCAAGAGGTCATCTGATCCAACCCCCTGCTCAAAGCAAGACCAATCCCCAACTAAATCATCCCAGCTAGCAGGGCCGGCTTTAGGATGTGCGGGGCCCATTCGAAAGAGCTGCCGCTGAAATGCCGCCAAAGACAGCAGCAGCGATTGAGCTGCTGCCGAAGATAGTGGCAGCAATTCGGCAGCAGCTCAATTGGTTGCTGCTGTTTCCGGCAGCACATCGGCGGAGGGTCCATCCTCGGCCGCAGTTGTCTTCCGGGGCCTTTCCTTGTGGAGCCCCTCTTCCGGACGCTGTGGGGCCCTCTTAGGTGCAGGGCCCAATTCATGGGAATTGGGGGAATTGGCTTAAAGCCGGCCCTGCCAGCTAGGGCTTTGTCAAGCCTGATTTTAAAAACCTCTAAGGAAGGAGATTCCACCACCTCCCTAGGTAACCCAGCCCAGTGCTTCACCACCCTCCTAGTGAAAGAGTTTTTCTTAATATCCAACCTAAACCTCCCCCACTGCAACTTGACACCATTACTCCTTGTTCTGTCATCTTCTACCACTGAGAACAGTCTAGATCCATCCTCTTCGGAACCCCCTTCCAGGTAGTTGAAAGCAGCTATCAAATCCCCCTCATTCTTCTCTTCTGCAGACTAAATAATCCAAGTTCCCTCAGCCTCTCCTCATAAGTCATGTGCTCCAGCCCCCTAATCATTTTAGTTGCCCTCCGCTGGACTCTTTCTAATTTTTCCACACCCTTCTTGTATTGTGGGGCACAAAACTGGGCACAGTACTCTAGATGAGGCCTCACCAAAGTCGAAAAGGGGAATGATCACGTCCCTCGATCTGCTGGCAATGCCCCTACTTATACAGCCCAAAATGTCATTAGGCTTCTTGGCAAAAAGAGCACACTGTTGACTCATATCCAGCTTCTCATCCACTGTAACCCCTAGGTCCTTTTCTGCAGAACTGCTGCCCAGCCATTCAGTCCCTAGTCTATATCAGTGCATGGGATTCTTCCATCCTAAGTGCTGGACTCTGCACTTGTCCTTGCTGAACCTCATCAGATTTTCCTGTTTAAGTAAAATATCACGCCTCCTAAAAAGATAACATAAATAAGGAGAATTGTTAAGGCAGTGCAAACAGGTACAGTTCATTCTGTCCCTGACATCTCTGGAGAGCTGTTATTCCTGCATGATCTTTCAGCAGGAGATGGAAAACTCTTCCATGGGTGCGAACATCCTGCTCTCCAGTTCGACTCCAACAGACTTACCCATCACTCTATCCATGCAGATGCTTTTATATATTTCAAGAGATACTTTTTCCTTTAGAAGAGACTTTTATCTTGATCAGAGAAAATAATTACACAAAAGTAGAAATGTGCTTTCCTGGAATCATACAATAAAATTATTATTTTCAAAAACAGGCGTTTAAAGTTGGGCTCTTAAATAGATATTTAGGTACCTAAATTAGTGGCTAGATTTTTCAAGTGCTGAGCACCCAACAGCTCATGTTGAAATTTTCAAATATTCAACAAACCAAGAGTTCCCATTGACTGCAGTGGGAGCTGAAGGGTACTCAGTGATTTTGAACATGAAGGCATATATTTATGTACTTATAAATTTAGGAGTGTCTCTTTAGGCTCTTAATTTGGAATATCTTGGTCAATGTAGCCAAGGGGAAAAAAATACAAGTTAGACTTAGAAGCAGCAGCACACAAAAGAATTAACACAGACCAGAGCAATTATTTCCAGAACTTAGTGCGGTTCATGCCACACTGGCTTTCTGAGACAATAAAACTTCTTTAAAGGATAGTGCTTGTTTTTAATTCTGAACATTCTTTATGTGGTGTTATGTGTTGCTTTAACAATTAGAGCTGTAACACGAAACTAAATTATGCGTGCCCTATCCAGGAAAATTCATGGGTAGTTTTGATCACTGGCACCAACTATTTATATCTGAGAAGGCCTAAGTGCTGCAGCAATATCCTGTAACTGTATTCAATTAGTAAAGTTACCCCAGAGATGAATTTGACCCAGATAACTGTCAGTGAGAAAAAAACTCAAGCCCTCAAAGAAGCTAGACTTAATAAGAGCAGCCATAGGAAGACTGACTACCTCATGAAATAGAAATAGGGTGTGGTCCAATTGGCTCCAGTTAACTACTTATCCTTAGCAAAGCTTGATGGGCAGGACTGGCTGGCTCACTTAAGGATGGTAGGAGAAGAGGCTATAATACAGAAGTGGGTGCTGCTAAGGGAATGCTGAGACAAGCATCAGGGTAGAAAGTACTTTCTGAATGATCCTGGGAAGATTAAACCAGTGGGGCATGCAAGTAAAATCCTGAAGAGGTTCTCCTGCTTGAAAGACTCTGTACTGCAGGAATTATTGAATTTGGGAACTGGGGCACACAGTGGAGACCTTGGATTTTGCAGAAAGTGGGGAGGGGAGCTGTGATCATACATGAGGCAGACTGAAGATGGGGAAATCTTTGAGAAAGGCACTGAAAGCAAGTGAAGGTACAAGCAGGTAAAATAAATACTGATGTGTCTTTTTAAAAGCTTCTACATATCTGGCTTCTACTACTTCTGTGATAGCTAGGTCATTTTGGTCCACCTGTTAGTACCTTTATAAAACAATTTTGCTTACTGGTGAACTGAAAAAAGTTTTAAAGTTAATATATTGGCCCAATCTAAAGCACACTGAAGTCAATGGAAAGACCTTGTTGACTTAGTGGTTTTGGAATATGAACTAAAACACCACATCTACAGCAGGATATACCGGTATGTATATTTTTTTAAAGGGGTGACTAAGTTTAGAACCCAAATATATGAGCAGAATTTCTCATTCTGATCATCTGGTAAGACCTGTTGAGGGTTCTTTGTTTTCTCTGCAACAACCAATGCCATCATTTACCCAGAAAATGTAGAAAAGCTCTATTTATGCAACAAGGTCATGATAATACTTTAATTTAATTGTAAAAGTAGCAGATTCCGACAATTAATTTAAAGTGGGTTTTATGCAACACAAGGGAGAATGTTACTAACAGAGTTTGCTGAAGAGACTTTGACAGAACCATATTATTTTAGAATACAGGGTTTAGAAAATCATGTTGACTTTGCCAGAATTTTATTTTAGGAAGAAAACTAGGGGAGGGGAAAGTTCCAACATGGTTGTCAGAGAAAAACGGAGTTGTCGGTCTCAGGTTGGGTGCAGCAAGTCAGATACTTTATTATCTCTAGCAACTGCATGGAGGGAGAGAGCAAAACAAGTCTCTCACAGGTAAACAATTACGGCAAGCATTTATACCTTTTGTTACATATAATAATGGGCGACAGCTGCATTTTTCTTATACATATGTCATTCTGATATCTTATTTCCCTCCACAATTTAGACTATAGTCTACATTTCATATTATCTAACACAAGGTCACAACAACTTCTCACACAGTTCTTTCCCACTCACCTCACACAATCCTTGCTTCTACAAATCTCACGTTATTAGGGTTACAGCTAGCCTGACTCTTGCTCACATAAGGAGACTGCATGGATTTGAAATCCCCTTCAAATCCCTGTCAGTTCTTTCTCTACTTCCACATGGTTAAAACATCCAGTTTTGCCAGTTTCTAAATGAAATGTTTCAATTTTTCATTTTGAAACAGCTCTTCAGAATATTTTTTAAAATGTGTTCTATAGTACAACAAAGTTGAAATCAAAATACGTTGATTTTTCGAAAATAAAATCTTCTGATAGACATGAAATGAAAAATGTTTTAAAATCTTCCTTCGTGATGAACTTAGAAATGTTCTGAGTTGGAACAAAGCCAAATTTTGAAATGATTCACGAAATAGAATGTCTGTCCTCTATGCAGCTCTAGTTTCCAATACATGGTAAATGGGGAAGGAGAGGATGGGAGGAAGGAAACAAAATGATCCAAAAAGCAAATTGTTTAATACAGATTATTTGAATAAAAATATAAAGATGTCAGAAAATTTTGAGAGTGAGAGTTACTCTTCTCAGTGCAGAGATAGTCTCCTCTCTCACCTCTAGGCTTGAAGGGGAAATTACCTTTCCCAATTTTCAAGTGAGCAACAATTTAAATTGCAATGGATTTCCATTCTACCTCTAGCTCGGTTGCAGGTGGGTAAGATGTGAGAGAGGCTGTGTGGAATGGAAAGAGGAAGATAAAAGGGGTGTTTTGTGTGACAGAGTTGGCTGGTGAGCAAGTGCTTTGTCCAAGAATCTTTGGATTTTAAGACATGAATTTGCCTCATTCATTTTTATACTCCTAATACCATAATACGAACAAACAATGAAACAAGATGTGGAGTAAAAATTTCCCTAGGACATAGGTACTTTTGAAAATATTACACATGATCAATTGGTCAGACTGGAACAAAAACATTTTAAATCAATATTAACATTATAAATATAAATAATAATATAAACTCAAATCTCTATAATCAGTGCTGTCTTCCAAGACATACTGTCACAATCAGTGTTTGTGGTTCTTCTGCTGCCCTAGGTAGAGGTACCACTCACAAAGTTGAAAACATCAGTTGCGTGAACTCTTGAGAGGGGTAAGATGTGGAAGTTGAATCTACCACACAAAGCGTTTATGCACCTAATAACCCAAGAGGATGCTGATGATTTAGACATCAGTCACTGAAAATCTTTATGTATTGGTTGAAGCTTAATGATGTGTAGAACATAAAGGAGATCATTCAGTTTCCAAGTGTAATAATCTCACTGCCTATTTATATCTGAATTCTTTTATGTCTTTCATACTATGTCTTGAAGCATAGTGATGAGAAGCAGGTACACTGCTTGTTGTAAATCGTATGTCTCTTATTATTCTTTTTCAATATTTGAACACTATGGAGAAATAGGTAGAATCCAGTGACCCGCTGAACCAGAAGTTCTATCTTTTGGCTGTTGAAATAGATTTTGCTCATCTTTTTATCCTTTTCACATCCACAGTTCTAATATTTTATATAGAGACATATGTCATATGAAACGTATTTAAACGCTCAGTATATCTAAAATTCTTGTCTCTCTTTAAAAAAATAATCGAAAAGCCTAAACTCAAGCACATATCTCTTTTAAGAAGGGCATAGGTATGGGTGGGCCACAGCCTATCCAATTAGCATGCAGGCCCACCCAAACCTGCACCTATATGAACGTGGAAACCAATGGCTGTGTGGTTGTGCATCAGGAACTCCTGGCTAAAGAGCAGATGGCTCTTGGCCTGTCTGTGGAATGCCATGGCCACCAGGGAGTGAAGTGGAGATGATAGCCTGGCCAGCCCTGTTGCTGCTTCCACCCAGTGCCACAAACTTCTCCTGTCCCTGGTCAACTTCAGTGACAGTTGGGCAAAGACACAGGCAAAGACTGGCCCCTCCTCCTCATCTGAACCTGTACCTGTTTGTGAAGCCACATAGATTGTCCCTTTCCACTGGCCAGGCCAGCCTAGCCCCCAGGTTCACTGCACTCAAATTCCTTCTCTGCACCCAGCTGCTCTCCTACAGTCCTACTGCCCGGCACTCAAATATACTGTGTAATATAATATACAATAGAAAAGATTTGCTGTGACACAAGACCTTTGTTCATTGCCCATTAACCATAAATTTTCATTCCTACTTATGCCACAGTTTTAAAGGTGGATGTTCAGGGTCATATTTTGGTGGCTAGGTAGAGAATGGGGAGCCAGTAAAGGTGATGGGCTCACATGGAACACCTTGAACAGAAATGGACAACTATGCAAGAGTAGATAACTCTGGAGGCAGACCAAGAAAAGTAGTTGCCTTTGGATAAGTGCTGGATCATGTATGGTACCAGAAGTCTTTGTATTAGGCCAGGAAGCTGTCCTCTGAAGGGAGGGGGCAAGCTGAGGTGTCTGCACTGTCAGAGAGCTGAGATCTTAATGGGAAAGTTGTCCAGGACACCACAATGACAGACACATAATAGAATAGGAATACTCAAACATAAAAATAATGTGGCCTTATTCCCCACCACATATACTTAGTTAAGAGGGAGTCGAATTTTATTCAAAGACATGCATTTCATCGTTGGCTTCAGTGGAAATGCTCATGGCAAAGTATGTTGCTTTTTCCCTTTGTCAAGTTTGCTCCCATGGGAAAGTTCTTCTTATAATTTCTTATGTCTATTTGCTAATAACTTTTGATATTTTATTTCCTTAGTCTGATAGTGTGTTTCTGGAAGCAGGAGGATCAAAACCAGTTTACCCAAAGAGTGTTTTGGTCAGAAGTTTTTGATATTGACAGGGAGCATAAGAAATTAATTATAAAGTACTAATCAAAACATAAAAAAGTTATATGTGCAAGAAGTGTTTGATCCTCTGATTAACTTTTCAGAGCTTCCTTTATTCAGTTTCCTCCATTCATCTTTATACCACAATTCCTGGAGGGTGAAGGGTGAAAGATGGAGCTGCAGTGAGAACCCAGAGGAAGACACTTATTTCTGCAAATTTGCAGAATAGATATTTCCTAAGCCATTCAATAGCAACTGATTGAAGCTGTGCAAAGTTACCAAAATTAGGTGATTTTGGAATTAGTCGGGCCGAATAATTCATACCATGGATCTATGGATATTTTAAAACCAGATTTTTATTAATATTTTCCCCATTATTTGTCCAGTTTGTAGAGCTGATTGAATAATATGAATATTTTATCAAATAATTTATTCAACAAGTGTTGCAGAATTGTTAAACTGCAACATTCATTAGTTCTACACTCCACCTACTATGCAACCAGCTGTGGTTGGGTATGCAGACAGACAAAGTAACGGAGGTAATATTTATTGGACTAACTTCTGCTGGTGGAAGGGAGAAGCTTTTGAGTTTCACAGAGATCTTCAGGGCTGGAGAAGGTAACCAGAGTGTCTAAGCTAAATACAAGTTGGGACACATTGTTAATCATAAGGTGTTTGAACATGCTGTAGGAGATCACTTAAAAAGAAGTGAGCAATTAAGGGTTAGAAGGCAATAAGATGTGTTACAAACTGTTGTCATGAGCCATAAAACCAGTGTGTCTGTTAAGTCCATGGTTTTTAGTGTCTATTAGATTTATGAATTTAAGTTCTCAGGCTCATCTTTTGGAGGAATTGTGCAGATTTCCTTTGAGGATGAGGACTGAGCAGTCAGATACGGAGTGATCGTTTTGTGAAAAGTATTTGCCCACAGGAGCTATGGTGTTTTTCTTTTATCATTTTCCATTATGAGTTCATGCAAGACTGTAGTGATTGTCTGGTTTCACCAACACAGATATTGTTGGGGCATTTGATGCACTGGATGAGGTAGTACACATGTGATAATATGCATGTGTAGGACCCATGGATCTTGAAAGGTGTATTGTAGGATATGTTGATCACAGTAGCAGTGGTTATACATCTGCAGATTTTGCATCTGTTCTGTCAGGGTTGATATGGAGTTGGTATGTCCAGCTCTGTGAGGAGCTAGCTTCTGATGATGTGCTTCATGAGAATGGGTGGTGGTTTGCAGGCCAGAAGAGCAATTCAAGAAGTCTACTTTCAGGATGTGGTCCCAGTCAAGTGTGTACTGTAGTTGTTTAATACCCCAGGTGGGTTCCAGTGTGGGTTAGAAGGTGACAACTAGAGCTGTGTGGTCAGTATTTTACCCCCTGTATTGAAAAAGGTTCTCCCATGCTATTTGGGTGACCAATTCTGTGATAAAATTACTTCTCTGGTGGAGTGTCCTTTTTTAGTGAAGGAGGTTTTGAATGTGTTTAGATGTGCATCCTAGATTTTCTCTGCAAAGCAAATGTGTAGTATCTGAGTGCCTGTACCTAGTTAACAGACTTCTTGGTGTGTCTGGGGTAGTTGCTGGATCTGCAGTGATCTATGTGGTGATCCATGGGTTTCTTGTGTATAGTCATTTGGAGAGTTTCATTTTTGAGGCTGATTGTGGTGTCCAGGAAATTGAAGCTGGTGTAAGAGTGTTCTAGAGAGAGTTTGATGGAGGGGTAGTGGCTATAGAAGTTGTGGTAGAAATCTGTGACAGAGTTCCCGTCATCTCTCTAGAGGATGGAAATATGATTGACCTATCTTAGGTATGTTGTTTTTGTGGTGCATTTTTCCAGAAATTCTTTCTTGAGTAGCCCATGAAGAGGTTGGCATATTGGGGAGACATTCAAGTATGTATGGCAATTCCACAGTTTGGACAAAGTATTTGTTGTCAAATGTGAAGTTGTAGTGGAAGCAGATGAAATGGATGAGTTTGGCAGTGTGTTTAGGGTGGATTTCTGAGAGTTATACATTGTCTTGTAGATGTTTGAGGCAGGCAGCAATGCCATCATGGAGAAGGATGTTGGTACATAGGGAGGTGACATCCATGGTGGCAAAGATAGTGTTCTGTGGGAGATTACTAATGTTGCAGAGTTTATGGAAGAAGTTTCTGATGACTTGAAGGAAGTTAGCCCTTTGTCTGAGTGGTTTGAGGATATTTTTGTGTTGAATGGCTGCCATCACAGTTTTTTGATAGCTCTTTTGGGTTTCCTGCATGATCTCTAGGCAAGTTTCCTGGTTATTATTTTGTTTTCCTTCCATTGTGTAGGAACATGTGTGATTTCTTGTTTGAGGTGGTCGCTTCTGGAGTATGTAAGGTGAAGGAGATGGTTCCCAGTTTGTCTGGGGTATTTCTGCAGAGCTGTGCAGCATATTTGAAGTTGTATGCCGTGATCAGAGATTTACAGATCGTCAGTCCTCTTGTGTTGAGGTTTTGTTTCTTGCATCTGCTCAGGAAGTAGATGTGGCTGTTCAATCTGGCTTCCTCTTTCTTCATGTTGTGAAATTTCAATTTTAAAGAACAAAATTTGATATATTCCATAGTTATTTGCAGTGTTTTTGTAGCTATGTTGGTCCCAGGATATTGGGTGTGCAAGTGTTCTGGTTTGACCAAATTATAGAGATAAGAACGCAGTATGACTTTCAACTCTAAAACCCCATTTGGATCATCAATTCCCCAAAGTTCAAGGTGTCTAAATTCGGGAGCTGGGGCCTTGATCCGGCAAAGAGAAACATGCAGGCAGACACCAGTACCCACATGAAGACCCTTTGAATCAATAGGGACATCTCTATGCAAAGGGGTCCACTAGCATAGTTGTCCTTTGCTGGGTTAGGGCCCATCTCTAGATCTAAATACCTTAATCTACCATGTATCACATAAAAATCACAATCTCCTCATTGGGTGATCAGGTCAGTTATTGGTTAATACATATGTTCTCCACATAATCAGATTTTCTGAGTGTATGTATATTTGATATGTAAATATAGTTTATTCATGTTATTTTTGTGTGCGTACACTGCACTTTACAAAACACAGACAAAATGTGATTTGAGTTCTGCAGGAAAAAGATATATAAGTGAGAACATTTGCATTGCTCCTCTGAAACCAACTTCTTTTTCTTTGAGGTGGCTTACATCCATTATAGAATGAAGGTTTTGTCTTAAATTATTGCAGTGATTTTGGTAAATATATTCCTTCTTAAAACTTGCACTGGGATGGGTCCAGCTTAGTGTAAGTTAATCAGTTCTAGGCAAACTTTATGCTAAGTAATGATATGTGGAGAGCAGGTGTGGTTTTTTGTTTGTTTTTGTTTTTGTTTTCTGTTTTTGCCTGCTGGTAATTTTTTTTTTAAAGTTTCATTTTTAACAAAGTCAGTTTGATTTTGAGCATTTTTTAAGAAATAAATTTGAAGGAAATTTTGAAATGAAAAGTCATTTGAACTGAAATAAAAAAGTTTCATTTTGAAAATATCAGAACTATTTTTTAACTTTCTTTTTCTTAATTTTAGTCAGTTTTTTTTCTACCTGAACAATTCAGCAGACTGACACACATTCATAAAACATTTTGGATTTGCCAAATCTGCATATTTTTTTGCCAAAAAAAATGTTTTTGGATGAAAATCTTCACCCACCTCTATTTCTAAACTTTATTAAGTTCAGGTGAAAACAGGTTTACAGACAAATTGAACATATATTTCTGAATTTGAGACTCTTTGAAAGTCTAAGAGACTCCCGATCAAATTAATCTAGCACTGTTGGAGTTTTAAAGCCAAAAATGGTGAGACTCATGATACGATCATCAGTATTGGCAACTTTGGAATTTGAGTATAAATTTCATCTATGTTATCACCATGCTATTCCCCACAGTAACTGAAATGACTTTTCCCCCTAGAATGGTTTATTTTTATTTCCACTAGTTTGCAAGCAGTGAAGGTGAAGAATGTGTATAAATATGAGATTCAAAACACTTAATATATCCTTATATCAAAGTTCATTTATTTTTATCTTCAAAGCAGAGGCGAACTGAGGAGCTGGCATTTCAATCTATATTAAATTTAGGCTCTGTCTGCTTTTGGAGCTCACCCACAGCAAAAACATAAGGATGGATTTGGAACCAGGAATTTGAATTCAACCTCCATCCAAAATTCAGGGGTGTTCTGGATTTGTGCTTTCTCTGTTTCTGAGTGGCATAATACACTGAGAGCTATAATGAAAGTAAAATTGATAAGCAGATAGCACCACCTGTTAGCAACTTCCTGTGTGCCATTACTGGCTAGGAGACATCCAGAGAAAATATGATATGGCCTTATATGTGTATTCTTCCATTTTGCTTTGTGACTCTCCACAGAGCACTGCTTCAGTCATGCATGCCTATGGTGGTTCATGCCTCTGCCCTGTGTCAGGCTTCTTCCATTGTTCTTTCTAAAGTCATCTGTCTATGTGTACCAGCTGCTTCATTAGCAAACACATTTCCAACTATCTGTTCCCTGTGTGTCATCTCCTAAGTCTTAGGAAGTGGCTCTTTTCCTAGTAGTCAATTCACAGTTCCTCACCAAGATCATTTTTGGGATTGCAGGTTAACCATATATAGTCATGCATGAGCAGCACATCTCCTTACCAGTTGCTTCATGGTTCTTGCTCTCTGACAGAGATGAAACTGTGGTGGCTGCCAATTAGGTCTTCTTACTCTGTTTAGCCCCAATTCTGAAAAGCCTCCTTATTCAGGACATCACTTAAGCATGGGCTCTAGGTCACCACTGGATATTAAGCATGTGCTTAAGTGCTTTCCTGAATCAGAGACTCTGTGGTTTTTTTCCCCTTTGCTTCCCATTTTTGCCATAGCTTGTTCGACACTATGCTCCTTCATGGGCAGGTTGTGTGCCAACCCTTTCTTTGGTGAAGGTAATTACACAATTAATTGTGTGCATGAATTTTCCTGTGTCAGGCTTTTCTATTCTAATTGAGATAACCAGGTGCTTGGTGTTAGATTCAGAAAACAGTCCACTCAGGCAAGTGTTTTAAGTATCAGATCCAGTGCAGTCTATCTCTGCTGGAGATAGCAGGTGCACCTTGTCTCCTTATTGTTTAACACTAGGTGTTAGAGTAAATTGGGGCATGACAGTCGATAGAAGAATGAGCAAGCATTTTGCAACTTGCACACCATTGACTAACTGATCCAGCTCCAGCAGCTAAAAAGCTCTAAGTCTGCTGATGCTGAACAATATCATTAGGAAGAAATTGATTATTCCACACAGCAAGACTACTGGATGTTAATTTGTCTAGTAATGAATCTGCCAGTGAAGTGGATATCCATGAAGATTTGTATTCCTCTATTTCCTCAAACATCACAGCCCTTCCAATCCCCGGGTAGTGGAACTGGTTCTTTGCAGGAGGATATGTATGGAATATAAGGAACAGATGATTCTAAGTAGAGAGAAAAACTAAATGCCTCCAGATCTCAAAACATTTTCCCCCAAACCAAGAAACAAATACTTTGTTTTGCACTCATGTCACTAGGGTGGATTAATTTAAATCAAAGTGATTGAAATCACTGATTTTAATCATAATTTAAATCAACAAGCAGGAAACCTTGATTTACATAATTGATTTTCAGAATGTTTTGCTTTTTTAATTTTTAATTATTTTTCTAAAGAAAGGTTGATTATCATTAGTTGGTAACCATTAAAACATGTTGATTTGCAGCTAAATTTGGTTCCTTTTTTAGCTAATCAGAAGGATGCACTCTATACACATTTATTTAAGATTCAAGATTTACTTAAGATAATTTCTTACATTTATTCAGATTATTAATTTTTATATATTAAATAGTGAATGGTGCATTTCTTATACTAGATGACTAATTTCTACATATGATTTATGTCAAACCCTATTTAGATAGAACTTTAAATTCAATTAAAATGCACAAAAACAGCATTTAAAAAAATTAAACTACTTTTAAGATACTTTCAAATGCAAATCATGTTCTGATCAAACTAATTGATTTAGTAAACAAAAGAAGTGTTATGTGTAGCTAATGAACTGACGTGATTTTCTTCTGAGCATCCTGTCCTTCAAGATTTTAAAACTAGTGTATTTCACCCTTTTTTTATTCGGAGACTACATGAGAAAAAACAAGATTTCCTGTTTTTTTTTCAACAGCCAATCAGTTCTTTTTTAAACTCAACTTTGAATGAACTGAACTAGGTGAATAGAACAAAATGAAGAAAATATTCTCTCTGCACCTATGGAAGAGGCTACTGCTCTCAAAAGCTGATTTAGCACTTGTCTTCAATAAACTCTGGTTCCGGGTGTTTAGCCAGTGAATTCCACTAGTTCAGTGGTTTGATTGTCTTTAAACTTGGCAGCAGGCATATACAGTTTAATATTTGTGTATTTAATTTACATAATTATAGAAGATTATAGTAAGTTTAGGTCTCAACATAGTTTGTCAATTTTAAATTTTAGGTTAAGTAGGCTTATTTTCTTAAAAAATAAACTTGTTTTTAATTTAAATGAAAAAAAATCTGATTTCAATAAAATCATTTCTTTTATTTTAAAAAGTGACTTTTATCCCACTTGCATTTTGCATTTTCACCTGAGGGTCTAAAAATGCCTCCCCTGATATAAATTTTCTCCTCACTCATGTAAGTATTACGTATTTTAAGGTGAATAAAGAAAGAAGTAGACAAGTTAAGTGATTTGTCCCAGGGTCATAAAATGAGTCAGTTTTATAGCTGGCTAAAGTTTTTGGGAGAAAACAGTTGGACAAGTGCGAGACTTAATTGAAGCTGTTTTGATATTTTTAGTTATTAATTTCAGCTGAGCTGAGGGGTTTGGGAATAACACTGAGACACATAACTTTCTGGTAAGTGCTTATGCCATATACATTTGAAGGTGGACAATCATTTGTGTAAACAACAACTCCATCTTTCTACAAACAGCAATTGTTTTCTATTTAAAAAAGGAGCAGGGATTTCGTGGGGAGGCTGGTTTTGGGATTCTGGAGAACAGGGTTCTAGTCTGACTTTACCACAGACTTCCCATGTGCCATCTGTGCCTCAGATTCTCATCTATAAAATGTGGACACCTTTTTGAGGGAGAGAGGGTGGGAGTTTGAAGATAAATTCATTAGTGTGTGTGTCTGAGGCATTCAGATAACAGCTGGGGAGGCCAGGTAGGCCCAGAAGTAACTATGAAGATAGAATGAACTTTCCTTTACTTTTCTATCATGGGTTCACAAAGAGCTTGATTTTTATTTATTTTTTCTCAATTAACCCTGCTCTTAACAATCCTACCTTTACTTAATTACAGCTCATTCATGACCTTTTTCTGTCAACCTCTTTTGGGTGTTTAATACATTTTTAAAAGACTACTGTTGAAGTGAGTGTTACAGTTCCACTTCTAGGTGACATGATTTGGAAAGAGAATCCCCAATTCTTTGTGGGTGCAGCCTCAACTAATCCTTCCCATTATTAGTGCATTACTGGGAATGGATTTCAAGATTCCTCCCACTCTGTTGCTAAATATGAAGGTATAAACCACCCAAAATATTCATTCTATATACTACCTTTAGACAAGAAGAGATTATCTTCATGGAAAAACGGAGGGAGTAGCGACTGAGATGACTGGGTCATGACAAATAATGAGATATGGGATATGTTGGCCAGAGAGTAAAGCCCTAGTAGTCGTGGGATAAAGACCAAGAAGGCCTAGAAAAAGATGGTTCAAGATGCTGAAGGAGGACATGAAGAGGGTTGGAATCAGCTTGAAAGATACACTTAACAAGTCCGTTTGGAGATGAAGAACAAGAGCTATTGATCCCCCACCCCAATTGATGGGACAAGGACTAAAAGAAGATAGGGATTATGCCTGTTGAAATGAACAGATCAATCCAAAACTAATTTTATGAAGCCCATCTTTCATAAAGGTCTTTCTGCTGAGAGCCTTTAATATGGATTATCACAGAAAAAGGCCCAGGGGAGTTGTTCAGAGCACAGGAAAAGGTGTGGTTAAGACATGCAAATCCCAATTAAAGTCGATGGGCATTATTAAGCTATCTAATGAAAAAGTATCCCTTAACCATGTTGTTTTTGTGTTGTTTCCACCCCCCACCCAAATAGCAACAAGAAATGTATTTTTTCATAGGCATGGCATAGTTTTCCCTGAAGAGGGCAAGCAAATAGTCTTGAGCTAACACAAACTGTTTTAGGTGTGACTCCAAGGCCTCATCTACAATAGAAAATTAGGTTGGCTTATTACATGGAAAATCCACCACCCTGAGTGGTGTAGTTAAGCCAACCTATGTCCCTGTGCCGGCAGCATTTGGTCGATGGAAAAATTCTCTCAGGGAGGTGGTTTAGCTATGTCGACAGGAGAATCCCTCCTGTTGGCATAGGTAGTGTCTACGCTAAAGCATTACAGCAGTGTAGGTGTGCCACTACAGCGTTTTAAGTGAAGCCCATATTCTCCACCGATTACTTCTATTTTAATGCTCTGAACACTTTAAAGATGCAGTTGAAATGGAAGGGAACTGTCAGATGGAAGGGCACTGGAAACAAACATAATAGAGAAAATACATTTAATTCATAAAAAGGAGAAATGTACCCCCGCCACCCAAATCAATAGTGGGGGAAATTGATGGGGCCAGTGGTGAAAGGAGGACAGTCCCACTAATAAGGGACTTGTCAAGGAACAATAGGATGCTCCTCCCATGAGAATATTTAGCACCCATTGGCCAGCTGGGGCTGAGGGATGCAGATTGCCTGCATTCCCCAGCACCCAGAATTTAGCCCAGTGTAGGGGCCACGTGAAGCCTCTTTTGGCTCTATTTCAGCAGAGAATATCACCTATGTGGAATTTCTGATTGTGGGAAGAGAGATTATTAGTGTCGGCTTGTCTTTCCTTTTTAGATTATGAGAACATTTAATCCTGAAAATAACTGCAATCATAGGACTGAATCTGCAACATATTAATAATTCACTCAGAGCATCCTTTACCTGAGTGGATAGCTGGCAGCAAGTTGTTAAACAATATCTGCATATTTTTGATTGGGAGACTGCAGTTGGTTTTGTTGGACTTCTAGGACAGAGTCTAAGTTCAAGAAATTCTGAAAGCACATGTTCTGTAACATATTCAGAAAACAGAAATATTTTCAGGAGGATTTTTCTGGTTCCAGGTTTTGAATTCAGTGTATTTTGCAGAGAACAAAACCATTGGTGTGAAGACAATTAAGAATTGACTTTAGTTAGTGGTGAAAAAGTAAAACTGCAGTTTTTTTCTCTTTCTCTACATTTTTAGATGGAAAACGATAAACAATTTCCCAGTTGAAGATGTAGTTTCTCATACACACTGATTTATTTGTGAAATGGCTACAATTTGGGCATCAGCAATCACTTATATCACTGCAGAGGGAAAGTTTGCAGAACAAATTTCAACTCTCCAGAAGCTTAAAAGGTACATCAAGAAGGTAGAGTAGCAGCTTAAGAGAACAGAAAACTAAACTGAATTGAAGCTTCCAATTTAGGCAGCAAAATTTTACATGTTCAGGAAGTTGTAAACAATTAATACCTTGTTAGTTGTCGTCTTATTTTTTATTATGAATTTGCATTATAGTAGCTACTGGAGGTGCCAATGGGGATCAGGGCCCCATGGTCATATGCTTTCTTATAAAAAATAAAGAGAGAGATTCCCTGCCCCAGAGAGCTCACAGCTGAGAATTATAAGAGTCAACAAGTGGATAAAATAGGCCCATGGAGTAGTATGAGAGCACATTCTGCATTATGACCCCAATTCAGCAAAGCATGAGCTTAAGTCCCTTTGACTTTAAGTAGATGTTCAATTATTTTTCTGAACACAGACAGACTTAAGCACACACTTAAATGCTTTCATGGATTAGGTAGTTAAGTTTAAGTACATGCTTAATTATTTTGCTAAATAAGGATGGACTTAAGGTCAAGCTTGACTTTAATGACTTGCATACTAATGAAGTCAGTGGAACATAGCCAAGTGTTTGGAGTCAAGTATGTGCTTAAGTGTTTTGCTGTATAGGGATGGACTGCTGTATTGAGGCCTATAAGCAGCAGTCTCAGCTCACCACTTGCCTTGCTATTGTGGACCACTTGCTAGCATTCTCTAGGCACATGAGAATGTCTTTAGAAGGATTTGAAAGAGGACAAGGTGGACAAAGGGTTTCTTCTTCCTCTCTCTCTCTCTCCAGTATTATAAAGTGCTGTTGTGAGCTTTTTGGCATCATCAGGTTTCAGGAATTTTTGTTCTTCCTATAGAAATGAAAGTCTGAATGTACTTCTAAAAATACCAGAAAGATACCTGAAAGGGAGATTGACCAAATATATTATCAGACCCCAGAAATGAAATCCTGGCTCCAGAGAAGTCAATAAGAGCTTGCCATTGATTTAAATGAAGTCAGGATATCACCACATGTTTTTAGTTTTATTTTTTTCTTAATTTAATTTGAATTAAGACCAACTCCATCCAACACTTGCACTGGAGCTTGATGCAGTACACTGCATGTGCTGTTATGTGAGCAGATGTCTTTAGAACCAAAACTATCAAAAATTTATAGAAAATTTGCAGTCCATCACAGTACTATATTTGCCCTTTTAGTCCTCTGGGATCTCTCCCATCTTCCATTAGTTCTCAAAGATAATTGATAATGGCTCAAAGATGTCTTCAGCCACTTAATTATTCTATGAAGTATTTCATCAGGCCCTGCTGACTTGAAGGCATTTAACTTTTCTAAGTAACTCTTAACTTTTTCTTTTCCTATTTTAGCCCCAGATCATAGAATCATAGAAGTTTAGGACGGGAAGGAATCTCTACAGGCCATCAAGTCCAGTCCCCGGCATTCATGGCAGGACTAAATAATAATTAGACCAGTGACAGAGATTCCACAACCTCCGTTTGCAATTTGTTCCAGTGCCTAACCACCCTGGCAGTTAAGAAGTTGTTTGTAATGTCCAGCCTAAACTTCCCTTGCTGCAATTTAATCCCATTGCTTCTTGTCCTGTACTGAGAAGGTAAGGAGAAATGTTTTTCACCCTTCTCCTTGTAACAACCTTTTATATACTTGAAAACTGTTATCCTGTCCCTCCTCAGTCTTCCCTTCCCCAGATTAAACAAACCCATTTTTTTCAACCATTCTTCATAGATCATATTTTCCAGACCTTTAATAATTTTTGTTGCTCTTCTCTGAACTTTCTCCAATTTGTCCACGTCTTTCTTGAAATGTGGCACACAGAACTGGACACGATACTCCAGCTGAGGCCTTATCAATGCAGAGTAGAGTGAAAGGATTACTTCTCATGTCTTGTTTACAACACTACTGCTGATACATCCCAGAACAAGGAGAGAAAGTTGGTAACAGAAAATGAAGCAGTGATCCTAACCCATTTATGCTGATGTTCACTATGTTGTCATCTAATCATTGCTAACTTTTTAAGGCATTTAACACTTCTGCCATTGCTGCATTTTCTGTTACCGTCTTTCTCTCCTCATTGAGTAATGGGCCTACCATATTGTTAGTCTTCCTCTTGCTCTTTATGAACCCTTGAAAAACATTGAGCATTTTCTTTACTGTGTTAATCACCTCTCCCAGAGATCCAATCTTGATGTGGAGATCGAACACAGGATCCGTTGTGCCAGCACATTCTTCGGAAAGTTGCTTTATCATGTCTTTATTGACAGAGATCTGAGGATGGAAACTAAGATGCTGGTCTACAGTGGAGTAGCTATTCCCACTCTTCTTTATGGGTGTGAGACATGGGTGATGTACCAAAATCATCTGAAGCATCTGGAGTGGTACCAACAGCACTGCCTTAGATAGATTCTCTGTATCAGATGGGAAGATTGTTGTACCAATGCCAGTGTTTTCTCTGCAGCTAACATCACCAGTCTTGAGGCGGAGATTTTGAAACATCAACTTCGCTGGACTGGCCATTCTGTACGGATGGTTGATACTCATCTTCAGAAGTAAATCCTCCTTTCTCAATTTAGTTATTGTAAGAGGACCCGCGGGGGACAAAGGAAATGCCACACAAACACTTTGAAAGTATATCTTAAGAAGGGAGACATTGACCCCACAAATTAGGAAGAGCTCGCTGGCAGTAGACTGTAATGGTGTCGCATCATACATCAAGCCTCAGCCTGTTTTGAAGAATATCGCCTTGCTCAAAAGGTTGAGAAACAGCAGAGGAGGAGAGAAAGGGCACAGCATCCCGGCCAGCAGTTATCTTCTCTCCAGTCAACCACCTGTCACATATGTGGAAAAACCTGTGAAGCACCTGTGAACCAGGCCTCAGCCATTATAAGTCTCATCAATGACTCTTCCCCCTGACAGACATCATCCTCATATAGAGCAATAGCCAACAATGAGGGCTCTTCGTGTATTTGTAATTTTTTTTCTTTTTACTTTTGATGTCCCTAGCTATTTTAATCATGTTCTGTGCCTCGGTCTTTCTAATTTTGTCCCAGCACATTCCTTGCGCCTGTGCCGCTTCCCGCAGCCCCCATTGGCCTGGAGCAGCAAACCGCAGCCAGTGGACGCAGCAGGTAAACAAACCGGCCTGGCCCACCAGGGGTTTTCCCTGGGCAAGCGGCGGACTGGCTTTGAGAACCACTGTCTTGGGGTATGTCTACACCACAGTTAGACACCTGCAGCTGTTCAATTGCAGCTAGACATTCAGGCTCAGGCTTCAGCCCAAGCTTTGTGACCCTCCCATCTCACAGGGTCCTGGAACCCAGGCTCCAGCCCAAGTAGATACATCTACAATGAAATTAAACAGCCTTTTAATCCAAGCCCATATGCGAGAGTCAGCAGTCATGAGTCAGCCATGGGTTTTTCATTGCAGTGTAGACATACCCTTAGATTGAAAGGTTTTCAAGGCAGAGACTACTGTCCTTTTCTCCACTCCACTGGTTTTATGTCAGTGTAATTCCTCTGATCTTCAGGGTGAAGAATCAGGCCCTGCATCTTTTCTTTGTGTATCTACCAAGTGCCCAGCACACTTCAGATGCTCAGTGATAAAACCTGATCCCCATAGTTGTGAAAATGTGATAATGAATATTCAGGTTGAATTTGACAAATACTTTTGGGCTTAGTAAAATTGAGGAAACTTTTTTTTTCTCAAAAAAGTCAGAATAGTTTCAACATTTTCTAAATGAACCATTTTGAATTGACAGTTTGTTCTCAAAAGGACATTTTTTTATGTTTTTCATTTTAGTGAGAAACTGGGAGGAGGAGTGGGAAGAGAACTGTGTCAGTTGGAAACAATCCATTTTTGGTTTATTGGTTGAGCCACTAAAGTAAAAAATCAATTATGTGCTCAGCTCTTATCTTGGGTTCAGCTTTGACAGACTGGCAAAAATGTGGGAATATCTTCTAAAGCTCTTCCAGTAACCAGCAAATAGTTTAATATAAACCCCATGCTGTATTTTCAACATTATCACTTTTTAAAATTATATGTACAAGGCTAATCATTTCCGCCTTATTCCTAAGGATAAAACACTAGTCCATACCCTAGTTATCTTTAATCATGATTCATTACCATTAACCTCAACTTCTCTGGTTTTTCTGTGTCTGACCTTTCCCCACACCTGTCTATACCAAATCATGTTGCTAAAATTTTATTTTTGATGAGATTTTCCTCTTTTTTTCAAATATCTTCAGTTGCTTCCTGTACATTAATATGTTAAATTCAGACAACTCTCAACTTTCAAAGCTCTCCTCGGTTTTGTCTTAGCTAAATCTATCCTTTTCTCTTCTCCTGTTCCCTCTCATCTTCCTATGCTCCTCCTAAACTTCTTTCCTAATTACTCATGTAACGGTCTGCAACATGGATATTGACTGAGGATTCAACTTGGGACTTTCAGCTCCAAAAGTATAGGCATCTACCTGGGCAACTCTTTTAAATGGCTCTTTTTACGACTCTTTTTAAGTGGTAGAAATAGTCTCCTTTTCTCTATGTTGGCCAACTACCAGAGGAGGGCATGGTGTATTTGGTTAATGAGTTCCATTCCCTTTGGGTCTAACCATGCAAAATTATTCAATGATACTTTTAAATACTGTATAACTGTACGATCACACATCTCCTTCCATTCTATGGTCTGAGTATCCTTTCCTGCTAACTCTTTCATTCAGAGCAGCTTCCCAGTTTTTTACCAGCAGAAATTTGAATACTAAAAATTTATGTCAGAAAACAGCAAAAAAAAAATTTTAAATGCTGCTGCAGTGCCTCCTGGGAGTTGAAATTTGGGTCCCTCATTCTCTTATGGGCTGTGCTTCCCGGTCAAACTAAATATCCCATGATGTACCACAGTCTGTCTTGGAGAGGGGAGGAGGCATTATGGGATTGCTTGGCTATGGTGAAACATGGGAGATGTAATGTAACCAGGGAGTCCTTCCCTTAGAGGAAAATTGGAACATGAGACGACTGAACTATAATTTCCATGAGGCACCATGGCAGCATTTATGAATTATTTGGGGGGAAAAGTGGACAAGAAAATCAAAAATGTGTTTGTTTTTTCCAGAAAGTTTTGAAGAAAAACCTATAATCTAACTCAATATTCCATGAAAAAACTGTTCTTTGATGGGGAATTTTCAAACGGTCCCTATTCTCAGTTCTTGTCCACCAAGCCACCTTTATTCTTTACCTTAAATTTCCTCCTTTAAAACATACTTTTATAAAGGCTCTCAGAGTTTGCGGTCCATTCTTGTTTCACCTTCCTTGTGTATTGTTAACCAATCTTCTATATTTTTCTACTCTTCCTTGGGGGAAAAACTTGCTCTTTGCAAGTGCACCAATGGGGAAAGAGGCTATAGGGAATCTTTTATCCCTTACCCTCTTAATCAAAATGAATTGAGGATTGCAATATATCTCTTGAAATGCTAGGTTGGGCAGCCAGCTACCATGCATGCTGGTGCACCATCACTACAAGTGCAAGCAGTCTGTCAGCTTTCTCATGCCAGGCCTCCAGGCCCCTGTAAATCTGCTTGAGCCAACAGCAGCCACTACAGAGGGAACATATGGCTTCTTTTTCTTGGAGCAGCAATAAGGTACATTCTACCCTGTGCTCCTCCCAGGCTATGCTGAGCAATCATGCCCTAATAATAGGATGCTGTTATACTTATTAATAAGGCAGATATCTCTGCTCTCTACTATTTCCAGACAAGTTAAATGTGATCAGGATTTAGATCTTCAAATGTAATCTCCCTGGGACAGGGACCATGCCATGAAACTGAAGTTAATGGTAGTTTTGCAATTAACTTCAATGAGGCCAGGGTTTCACCCTATGTCTCTTGTGTGTTTTAAACATACATATATACAGTGTTTCATATAGTATCAAAATATTTGAGGGTATGTGAAGCTTTGTTTCTTTGTAGATGTATATATATATATGGCCATATTCAGGTATGATCCAGCTTCTTTTTTCCATATTGACTGCTGAACTGGTTTCACAACTGTTCTATATAATCAGATCATGATGTAGCATAATGGTAAATAAGACCATAAGAATGACCATACTGGGTCAGACCAATGGTCCATCTAGCCCGTATCTGTCCCCAATAATGGCCAGTGCCAGATGCTTCAGAGAGAATGAACAGAACAGAGCAATTATCAGAGATCCATTCCCTGACTTCCAGTTCCATCTTCTGGCAATTGAAGGTTTAGGGAAACCGAGGGGTTGCATCCCTGACCATCATGGCTAATAGCCTGTCCTCCATGTACTTATCTAATTCTTTTTTGAACCCAGTTATACTTTTTTTCTTTCACAACATCTTATAACAATGAGTTCCACAGGTTGACAGTGCATTTTGTGAAGAAGTACTTCCTTTTGTTTGCTGTTAATTTCATTGGGTGACATCTGGTTCTTGTGTTATGTGAAGGGGTAAATAACACGTTCTCAATACCATTCATGATTTTATAGGCCTCTATCATATCCCCTGCCACTCCCTTAGTCATCTCTTTTCCAAGCTATACAGCCCCAGTCATTCTAATCTCTCCTCATATGGAAGCTATTCCATACCCCTGATCATTTTTGTTGTCCTCCTGTGTACCTTTCCAAATTCTAATATATCTATTTTGACATGGACCAACCAGAACTGCACATGGTATTGAGGGTGTTGGCATACCATGGATTTATATAGTAGCATTATGATATTTCCTGTTTTATTATCTATTCCTTTCCTAACGATTCGGCTTTTTTTATTGCTGCTGCACATTAAGCAGATGTTTTCAGAGAACTATCCAATATGTCTCCAAGATCTCTTTCTTAGGTGGTAACAACTAATTAAGATCCCATTATTTTGTATGTATAGTTGGGATTTTTTTTTAAAATATACATTAGTTTGCACTTACCAACCTTGAATTTTGTTTGCCATTTTATTTCCCAGTCACCTAGTGTAGCGAATTCCCTTTGTAACTCTTCACAGTCTGCTTAGGCTTAACTGTCATTTGTATTATCCGCAAATTTTGCTCCCTCGCTGTTCATCCCTTTTCCAAATCATGAATATGTTGAGCAGTAGTGGTCCCAGTACATATCCCTGGGGGACCACACTATTTGCCCCTTTCTCCATTGTGAAAACTGACCATTGATTCCTACACTTTGTTTCCCATCTTTTAACCAGTTACTGATCCAAGTGAGGACTTTCCCTCTTATCCCATGACTGCTTAGTTTGCTTAAGAGCCTTTGGTGAGGGACTTTGTCAAAGGCTATCTGAACAACCAAGTGAACTATATTAATAAGATCCCCCTTGTCCACATGTTTGTTAATCTCCTCAAATAATTCTAATAGATTGCTGAGGCATGATTTCCATTTACAAAAGCCATGTTGGCTCTTCCCTAGCATATTGTGTTCATCTATGTGTCTGATTTCATTATTGACTATAGTTTCATCCAATTTGCCGGGTACTGAAGTTATGCTTGCCAACCTATAATTGCCAGGATCACCTCTGGAGCTTTTTAAAAAAATCTGCGTTGCATTAGCTATCCTCTAGTCATCTGGTACGGAGGCTCATTTAAGTGATAGGTTATATACCGCATTAGTAGTTCTGCACTTTCATATTTTATTTCTTTCAGAACTCTTCGGTGAATACCATCTGGTCCTGATGATAAGTTATTACTGTTCAATTTATCAATTTGTTTTAAACCTCCTCCATTGACACCTCAATCTGGGACAATTTCTCAGATTTGTCACATGAGAGTTATTTTTATTTGTGTCTTTATATATTTAATATAGACACATGCACATAACTGCTGTAGGTTGATCCTGTAACATTTTGCATTTTCTTTGTAAAATAAGATTATTTGGTATAGGTTATTTTAAAACATTAGCTCACATTGATAGTTGTTCTACTTGACTGAATGGCAGGCACAAATGAAAGAAATATGTTTTGAACTTGTATTAGTGAGAGAGCACCATGGACAAGGTTTCCCTAGCAACTATGGGAGATGGAGGAAAGTGGTGGTTCTTAATTCAACATAGAATAATTGTATTTGCCCACAGTATTAGGATGCTTTTATTTAATTACTTTTATTTAAATAGAATGCTTAATATTAACATAGATATTAAGAATATTCTTTCACATTTCTATTTTGAATTTTTTTTTTACTTTTGGGTTTTTGATATTTTGACTCAAGTTGAGAAGTATCTTATTCCACAAGTGGCCTATATTGCAATCAATGGGACTACTCTCATAGTAAGTTACTACTCAATATGAGCAAGGATGAAAGAATCAGACTCCATTGTCCCAATTGTGAAGAACCCCTTACTCTTGCTGATGCGTGTCAATTCAGGGTCTGTATTCTCCCTCTATGGTCCAGCAAGGACACCCAAGCTAGGTTTCCAGCTCCCCTGGCCATCACCTCTCCTGAGTGGAGGCACACAGCTCACTCCCTTTTGACCAGGGTATTTCCAGGTTGCACAGTTCCCTGATTATACTATGATATCTCTGCAAAAGACTGCCTGAGCAAGGCTGCTTGCTTTCCTTTCAGAGACTAATAGCAGAGTAATTGCCAACAGTAATAAGTTACCACACAGCACTCCCTATGCAAGCCTATTTTAATCTTAAGGTAAAGGCATTACAGAGAAAACATTAACCCCCAATAAAAGAACCTACATGCATGCTAAAAAGCTTACCAGCTATCACCCCAACTGTAACATGGGCTCTGGAAGGAGCAGCCCTTCAAAACCCCACCCAAGGGGATTCCATGTGATTTCAAGTTCACCAGAGCTTCAGATCAGAACAAGCACAGATTTATGGGCCCCAGTAGGCCCAGTCCTTCCAGCTCTTTCCCTAAGGATTGGGGCCTTCTGTGGACCAGGGGTTCTGTCCATCTGCTGGATCAGGAAGAAGATCCTGAGTCTGTTTAAAACTAGGTTATTTATCCAGAAATCCTTCCTTTGTCTGCTACTTCCTGAAGACTTCAATTTGAACTAGTATTTCCAGACCTTCCAAGTCACTTCAAATGGCTGATAACTGTTGGAATTAGCATACCCCTCCTCATAGAGGAGTTACATACACAATTGCATTTTAATACAGTCAACACCAGAGAAATTATACCTAATTCAATAGCCTTTAACTTAATTCAGTAAATTTAATCTTAATTCCATACAGTTTGTCCAGGATATTGTCAGTCTGTCACAGTGCAGTTAATGGCAGCATGGTCTAGTCAGTGGATAGGGCAGGGGTCGGCAACCTCTGGTATGCAGCTTGCCAGGGTAAGTACCCTGGTGGGCCAGGCCAGTTTGTTTACCTGCCGCGTCAGCTGGTTCGGCCAATCATGGCTCCCTCTGACTGCAGTTTGCCATCCCAGGCCAATGGGGGTGGCGGGAAGTCACAGCCAGCACATCCCTCGGCCTGCGCCGCTTCCCACCGCCCCCATTGGCCTGGAGCGGCGAACCGCGGCCAGTGGGAGCCATGATCGGCCAAACCAGCCGACACGGCAGGTAAACAAACTGGCCCGGCCCGCCAGGGTGCTTACCCTGGCAAGCCGCGTGCCAGAGGTTGCGGACTCCTGGGATAGGGGATTGGGCTGGGAGCCAGGATACATTCTTTTCTGTGCCGGATTCTACTGCTCTGTGTGACCTCAGGTGAATCTCCGTGTCTGTTTACTTTCTTAAATGTTGCTGGTCTCATCTATTTAGAAAGTAAGCTCTTTGGGTCAGGGACTGTCTCTTGCTATGAGTATGTACAGCACCTGGCACTGTGGTGCTATGACCTCACTTGGTGCCTCTACTGAAATACAAATAATTAATACCACCTGTGAGAGTAATTGCTCACTAGAGGGAACCAAGGGATTGCAATATATTTTATATCATTTAAAGGGACAAGAATAGAAATGCATACCTTTATTCTGTTAAAAAAAACACCCAAACTTTATTCATAACTACTATTTGCTGCTTGTTGTTGTATGTTGGCTTTGTTGTATATGACTATTCAATTTGCTAACTATGCCCACCGTACACCAAAAAATAAGAGCAATCACTGATCCTATTAACAACTTTTATTCTGTTTGTAAGGGTTCTATCAACACAATGATCAAACTTCTTATTCACTGCACATTGCATGATGTAATTTTAGCTTACTACTGCTGCACAGGAGGGTATCCATGCAACCGGATGCCAAAGAAATTGGAGTTTTGTCTTGTGGGGGTGTATTGCCAGTCATATTAATGGATAATAAAAATATGTATATTAAAGAGGCACACTTGAAAACATTTCTTTTGCAATGCTCTTCTCTACAGTACATGACATATTTTTAGATATATGCCAGATATATTTTTACTTCTTTTTTGATACGTCCACTCCAATCATGCAAATCATGGCTTGCTGGGGTGTTGTGGATTTAGCTTGTCTGGTTTCTTCCTTTCAATTCTTCACCTCTGTTTTGCTTCTCACTCACTTCAGAAACTATTGGCACAGAGTCATAAGTGTTTAGAAACAGTACATGGAGTTAAGTATCAGAGAGGTAGCCGTGTTAGTCTGGTTCTGTAAAAGCAGCAAAGAATCCTGTGGCACCTTATAGACTAACAGACGTTTTGCAGCATGAGCTTTCATGGGTGAATGCCCACTTCGTCGGATGCAAGAGTGGAAATTTCCAGGGGCAGGTAAATATAAGCAAGCAAGAAGCAAGCTAGAGATAACGAGGTTAGATCAATCAGGGAGGATGAGGCCCTGTTCTAGCAGTTGAGGTGTGAAAACCAAGGGAGGAGAAACTGGTTCTGTAGTTGGCAAGCCATTCACAGTCTTTGTTTAATCCTAAACTGATGGTGTCAAATTTGCAAATGAACTGAAGCTCAGCAGTTGCTCTTAGAAGTCTGGTCCTAAAGTTTTTTTGCTGGAGGATGGCCACCTTAAGATCTGCTATTGTGTGGCCAGGGAGGTTGAAGTGTTCTCCTACAGGTTTTTGTATATTGCCATTCCTAATATCTGATTTGTGTCCATTTATCCTTTTCCTTAGAGACTGTCCAGTTTGGCCGATGTACATAGCAGAAGTGCATTGCTGGCATATGATGGCATATATTACATTGGTGGATGTGCAGGTGAATGAACCGGTGATGGTGTGGCTGATCTGGTTAGGTCCTGTGATGGTGTTGCTGGTGTAGATATGTGGGCAGAGTTGGCATCGAGGTTTGTTGCATGGATTGGTTCCTGAGCTAGAGTTACTATGGTGCGGTGTGCAGTTGCTGGTGAGAATATGCTTCAGGTTGGCAGGTTGTCTGTGGGCGAGGACTGGCCTGCCACCCAAGGCCTGTGAAAGTGTGGGATCATTGTCCAGGATGGGTTGTAGATCCCTGATGATGCGTTGGAGGGGCTTTAGCTGGGGACTGTATGTGATGGCCAGTGGAGTCCTGTTGGTTTCTTTCTTGGGTTTGTCTTGCAGTAGGAGACTTCTGGGTACACGTCTGGCTCTGTTGATCTGTTTCCTTATTTCCTCGTGTGGGTACTGTAGTTTTGAGAATGCTTGGTGGAGATTTTGTAGGTGTTGGTCTCTGTCTGAGGGGTTAGAGCAGATACGGTTGTACCTCAGTGCTTGGCTGTAGACAATGGATTGTGTGGTGTGTCCGGGATGGAAGCTAGAGGCATGAAGGTAGGCATAGCGGTCGGTAGGTTTTTTGTATAGGGTGGTGTTAATGTGACCATCACTTATTAGCACAGTGGTGTCTAGGAAGTGGACCTCCCGTGTAGATTGGTCCAGGCTGAGGTTGATGGAGGGGTGGAAGCTGTTGAAATCGTGGTGGAATTTTTCCAGAGTCTCCTTTCCATGGGTCCAGATGATGAAGATGTCATCAATGTAGCATAGGTAGAGAAGGGGTGTGAGTGGACGGGAGCTGAGGAAGCGTTGTTCCAGGTCGGCCATACAAATATTGGCATATTGTGGGGCCATGCGGGTGCCCATAGCAGTGCCACTGATCTGGAGATATATATTGTCATCAAATTTGAAATAGTTGTGTGTGAGGATAAAGGCACAGAGCTCAGCAACCAGTTGTGCTGTGGCATCATCAGGGATACTGTTCCTGACAGCTTGTATTCCATCAGTGTGTGGGATGTTTGTGTAGAGAGCCTCTACATCCATGGTGGCTAGGATGGTGTTTTCTGGAAGGTCACCAATGCATTGTAGTTTCCTCAGGAAATCAGTAGTGTCACGGAGATAGCTGGGAGTGCTGGTGGCGTAGGGTCTGAGCAGAGAGTCCACATATCCAGACAGTCCTTCAGTGAGAGTGCCAATGCCCAAGATGATGGGGCGTCCAGGATTTCCGGGTTTGTGGATCTTGGGTAGTAGATAGAATAACCCTGGTCAGGGCTCTAAGGGTATGTTGATTTGTTCTGGTGTTAGTGTAGGGAGTGTCCTGAGTAGATGGAGCGTTTCTTAGTGTATTCCTCAGTGGGATCTGAGGGAAGTAGCCTGTAAAATTTGGTATTGGAGAGTTGTCTGGCGGCCTCCTTTTGGTAGTCAGACCTGTTCATGATGACAACAGCACCTCCTTTATCAGCCTCTTTGATTATAATGTCAGGATGGTTTCTGAGACTGTGGATGGCATTGCGTTCTGCACGACTTAGGTTGTGAGGTAAGTGATGTTGTTTTTCCACAATTTCTGCCTGTGCACGTCGGCGGAAGCAATCAATGTATAGGTCCAGACTGTCATTTCGACCCTCAGGAGGAGTCCATGTGGAGTTCTTCTTCTTGTGCTGTTGGTGGGAGGGTAACTGTGTATCAGTGCGCTGTTCAGTGTTGTCCTGAAAGTATTCTTTGAGTCGGAGACGGCGAAAGTAGGCTTCCAGATCGCCGCAGAACTGTATCATGTTGGTGGGGGTGGCAGGGCAGAAGGAGAGTCCCCGAGATAGGACAGACTGTTCTTCTGTGCTGAGTGTGTGGTTGGATAGATTGACGATATTGCTGGGTGGGTTAGGGGTACCACGGTTGTGGCCCCATGTGGCAGGTAGGAGTTTAGACAGCTTACATGGAGTTAGGTACTTAAAACGGGAGGTCTCAGTTTGCTCTATCTGGCTTGAGTTCAGTTTTCTTAAACACACCATTCTCTCTGGAAAGCATTCCCATTCAGGAAAGTATGTAAGCACCTGCTGGAATTAAGCACATGTTTAAGTGATGTCCTAAATAGGGAAGACTTGCTTAAGTTCTTTCGAAG
This sequence comes from Mauremys mutica, assembly GCF_020497125.1. Taxonomy (NCBI): domain Eukaryota; kingdom Metazoa; phylum Chordata; order Testudines; family Geoemydidae; genus Mauremys; species Mauremys mutica. Next base: position 154,683,393 of record NC_059073.1, read on the forward strand.
TGGGGCACTATCTAGAAGCTTTTTTCTGTGTGGTACATTATATAAAATAAGTGGCTGTTTCACAGTACTAGTGTCACATTTTTTTGTCTATAGTTTTTCAGGATTTCCATTAATTACTGCAAAGAAAATTGTTATATGATAAAAGGCATGTGGCATTACCAACTCTCTCATTAAAAAGACTAAATACTTAAAATATTTATTACACACACTCACACCCACACAGTGGTTGACAGGCCATCTGATGAACTGTAGAACCATTTTATAGATTGCATACGGCATATATATTTGATTGCCTCGCCTGCACTCATGATGAACATGAATCCCTTTCCACCAAGACTACTCTTAACCTTCTAAATGTCTGATTGGCTGTTATTTGTTTATTTCATTAAACCACTTACCTGATAGAAATGCTACCATCAGGAGATAGACAGAAACCAGAGTGACCTATGTTTTCAGTCAAAAGCTCTAACTTGAATTTGAGAACAATTTAAGACTTAAGGCCAAGGTTTTCAAAGAATTTGGATTCCTCAAATTTTGGTTGCCCATTTGAGACAGTAAGGGTCTGCTTCTTCAGAAAGTGCTGAGCATCCATCCTCTGAAACAAGGTCCCCTTTACTGTGTCTCAAACTGGGCATGCAAAGTCACGAGTCACTTTTGGAAAGCCTTACCCAAAGAGTATTCACAGTGAACAGTTTATAACTAATTCATGGCTTAACATTGGCTTATGTCAAATATTTGTCGCTTAACATCAAATAAGTAAATTTACAGATATTGTGATCACTTTATGAACAAGTGACACACAGTCTAAAAGGCAAAAATTAAATGTTATCTGGGGATAGTTTGCCCAACTCTAAAAATGATTAAAAATGAGAAATGTGGGTATGATTATCTGACTTGTGTGCACAATTGTGGAATCTAGATGTGTATTTTTCAAATGTTGAGCCTGTTTGTGCGGGAACACTTTATATCTGCAGTGAAGCAGTGCCATAGTTTTATTCCTGTAATTCATGGGTACATTCTCCTGGCAATCCATTATAGGTACAAAATTGTGCTTGCAGGAATAAAGGCATCACTTGACAGTTAGGCTCTGTGGGCACAAAATGTATACCCCCTTCCATCAATAATTTCTGCAGTTGCACGAATTGCACAGCAAACTTCTTTTAATAGAAGACCTGGTATATGTACTGAATGTGCATAAACCTAATTTTCTAACTGAGTAACTCTCAGTGTTAAAACCAGCAACAGAATAAATGCACAAGGGCAAATCTGGCACTAAAGATAGATGTTCATGCTAATATTGGAGAGATATTTTACAAATCAATATAGTCTGTGTTCTTTCAAGCATGACAGCTATTTTTTTTCTCTTTAAATAGCCAATATAATTCACTGTGTGTAAACAGGAAATGTACCCATCCTGTTTTTTAAAGGAAACTTAAAGATAATTCATCTGTCTATTTGTGTCAGAGTAAGCAATTGCTGTTGGCATGGGGGGAAGGAGCTGCAGGATTACATGGTATGATTAACATGAGTAAGAATTGGTTTATGAAAAGGAAAGGTAACTTACAACACAAACACCTTAAGACTAATGAGCTAGAAATAGAAATCTGGAATACTTCTTGCATGGTAAATTGATTTATTTTCCCTTATTTTTCCTCTTAATATGTTTTTCACCCTGTTTATGTATGAACAGGAAATGTAACAAGCAAAAATTGGTGTGCAAATAACTTGTCACTTAATGCCATTTTCTGCCTGGGAATCCTTTACACAGGAAGATGGAAAGGGCTATATGATAGTCAATCTTTGCTTGAGTGTGCATGTGCCTTCCATGCAGAATTTGGGTAACAAAGATCTGAATAATTGCTCCAAATGAGGGTACGTGACTAAGGGAATGGAACAAGTTTCAGACTGGGATTTTCAAATAGTGATCATCATTAGGCCCTCTGAAACTGATGGGAGCTTTACCATTGACCTCAATGAGAACAGTTAGGTCAATGAGTGCTTTTGAAAATTACACACTTTATGTCCTTCAACCAAACATCTTATACATAGTTTATCAAGAACTAGAGAATTGCCTTATACTGTATAGGCAAGCTAATGTTCCTCTCTGTCTAAAATACCTATACATTTCTATTGTGCTCGTCTCCTTAAAATCTTGTCTCTGGCACTATTACCACCATTACACTATCACTTTTTGCACCCTAAGCTTTCTGGCAAGATTGTCCTATGTGAACTTAACCAAAACGAGGGAAGAGGAACTGTATTGCAATTGGAATCCCCTGGAGGAATTCAGGCCAAGTCAACCACAATTTCCCCCATCTTTTCAGAGAGATTTACCTGGTGAAGTGTCACTATCATGGAGCAGGAACTATACCAAAAAGTGTGATTCAGGCCACCCTGTGAGCAGTGTAGCCAAGAGCAGTGATTGTCAATGTTCAAATAACCAAGTCTGGATTAGTGATTCAATGGGTAGCTTTGGAAATGGCTTGATGTAATTCAGAGGTTCCACTGGCAAACAATAGAAACATTGATTTACAATGTGGTCCCTAGTTTCTGACTGGTGTCTACAGTCACATTATACATAGTGTCTCATTTTCCAGAGGTGTAAGAGGTGACAGCAAGTGTCATTTAATGTTCTGAATCAGTTCAGCGTGGACCATTGTTCTGGGGTAGGTTGAAGCCTGGAAGTTTGTGGGGGGGGGAGGATTGTGGGGTTAGCAATTAGGTGTTTGTTTGGGACATTAGCATTATCCCAGAATTCTGTCCAGTGTGGCTTAGAACTGAATAAGAACATTTTAAGAGCTTTAGCCAAAAGATGGAGTATAATTTCTTGTACCCTTGTGGTACGTGCACATGGGGGCTGGCTAGACTTTGAGCTACAATCTCAATATCTTGTGCTGTTGGTATACTGGCACACTTTTGGGTGAAGGGTTTCTGGCTGTTCCATTGGAAATCCTTTGTGGAATCTTTAAAAATAGTGCATATTGTGAAAGAGCACTAACAGAATGTTTTTTGTGACCACATGAATTCAGAAAATGCCTTTCCCCATCTTCTCAGTGTAGGATACTATAGGAGGAACAAAAAGGGACACAAGCAACTAAAGAGAGGGACATTTATTATCGCTGTGCAGGACTCAGAGCTTCACCCTGAAGGAGTCTCATTGAGCAGTATAACTGTCACTGCTCCCATGCAAACCCCATCGCTATGCTGAGGCAGTCTCAAGAAGAAATGGAGCTAAGTGAGATTGACTCGCATGTAATTAATCCCTATGAAAACAATGTTAGAAACGTATCTGAATGCCCCAGAAGAATCTTGTAATGCATGCAAGAATCCTTGAAAGAGTACTGTATTTTATTAACCTTTTTATAGGGCTTTGATCTTATGATACAACATATGAATCACTAATCACCTTTTAAATCTACTGGGATCTGAACAAGAGACCTTCTGTAAAAAAACAACAACAACAAAAAACAACCCAAACAATAAATAATTCAAACAATCTAAAGGAGATTGCAGTAGTTATTTGAGTTTATAACATGTATATAGAGGGAAAGATGACTTTATGAGTAAGGAAGAAGATATATGGGTTCCATTCTGAAACTTGAAACCTTCAGAAAATAATTCAAGTGCCTTCTTGTGTTCAGAAGGGGTAATAATAGTTACCTACCTCAGATGTTTGTGATTTAGGGTATGTCTACATTACGGGATTATTCCGATTTTACAGAAACCAATTTTTGGAAACAGATTGTATAAAGTCGAGTGCACATGGCCACACTAAGCACATTAATTCGGCAGTGTGCGTCCATGTACCGAGGCTAGCGTCGACTTCCGGAGCATTGCACTGTGGGTAGCTATCCCATAGTTCCCACAGTCTCCCCTGCCCGTTGGAATTCTGGGTTGAGATCCCAGTGCCTGATGGGGCCAAAAATTTGTCGCGGGTGGTTATGGATAAATGTCGTCAGTCAATCCTCCCTCTGTGAAAGCAACGGCAGACAATCATTTCGCACCCTTTTCCCTGGATTGCCCGAGCAGACGCCATAGCATGGCAACCATGGAGCCCGTTCAGCCTTTTTCACTGTCACCGTATGTCTACTGGATGTTGCTAACAGACACAGTACTGCAGCGCTACACAGCAGCATCCCCTTGCTTTGCAAGTTGACAATGACGATTACCAGTCATACTGTACCATCTGCTGCTGTCATGGGTGCTCCTGGCCAGCCTCGGTGAGGTCGGTTGGGGGTGCATGGACAAAAATGGGAATGACTCCCCAGGTCATTCTCTTCTTTAAGTTTTGTCTAATGGAGAGTCAGTTCTGCCTCGAATATCAGGCAAGCTTACTAAAGAACCAGAGAGACAAACGGCCACTCTGGGTCAGAGCTCCAGACATCCTGCAGAAATGATGAGTTGCATGCCATTCTAGGGGGTGCCCCTGCAACAACGCCACCCGTTGCTTCCCTCCTCCCCACCCCTCCTGGGCTACCATGGCAGTTATCCCCCCATTTGTGTGATGAAGTAATAAAGAATGAATGAATAAGAAACAACACTGACTTTATTGCCTCTGCAAGCAGAGATCAAGGGGGGAGGAGAGGGCAGCCTCCAACCGCCATGATATTCCAGGCAGGAGTGAATCTCCATTAGACAAAACTTAAAGAAGAGAATGACCTGGAGTCATTCCCATTTTTGCCCAGGCGCCCCCGGCTGACCTCACAAGGCCAGCCAGGAGCACTCACAGGACGACAATGACAGATACCAGTCTTACTGTACTGTCTGCCGTCCGCAAGGCAAGGGAAGGGAAAGGGATGCTGCTATGTAGCGCTGCAGCACCGCGTCTGCCAGCAGCAGACAGTAGACATACAGTGACATTGAAAAAAGGTGAGAAACGATGTTTTTCTCTTTGCTTTCACAGAGGAAGGGGGGAAGGGGGCTGATGACATATACCCTGAACCACCCACAACAATGTTTTTGACCCTTCAGACATTGGGAGCTCAGCCAAGAATTCAAATGGTTTTCAGAGAGTGCGGGATAGCTACAGTCATCAGTCACCCCTCCCTCCGTGAGCATCCATTTGATTCTTTGGCTTTCTGGTATGCTTGTCTCAGCTTCTTAAGTTTCATGCAGCACTGTGTTGAGTCCCTGTTGTGGCCTCTGTCCATCATAGCCTTGGAGATTTTTTCAAATGTTTTGGCATTTCGTCTATTGGAACGGAGTTCTGATAGAACAGATTCATCTCCCCATACAGAGATCAGATTCAGTATCTCCCGTACGGTCCATGCTGGAGCTCTTTTTTGATTCTGGGACTGCATGATCACCTGTGCTGATCTGCGCTCCACAATAGGCAAACAGGAAATTAAATTCAAAAGTTCGCAGGGCTTTTCCTGTCTACCTGGCCAGTGCATCCAAGTTCAGATTGCTGTCCAGAGCAGTCACAATGGTGCACTGTGGGATAGCATCCGGAGACAAATACTGTCGAATTGCGGCCACACTAACTCTAATTCGAAATGGCAATACTGATTTCAGCGCTACTCCCCTTGTCGGGGAGGAGTACAGATATTGATATTAAAAACCCTTTATATCGATATAAAGGGCTTCGTTGTGTGGATGGGTGTAGGGTTAATTCAGTTTAACGCTGCTAAATTCGAGATAAACTCGTACTGTAGACCAGGTCTTACTTTGTGATGTACAATATCTGGAAGATATTTTTGCATCTTTGGATGAAGATCTCAATAGAAACAAAGTATTTTATGATATATCCTCTGTGTAACTGGCTAGACACTGGGAAGCCAGCTCATTTTACTTGAGTATTTGCAGAAAACACATAGAATAACAATGAAGGCCTTTTTTTAAGGCAAGTGTGTTCTGACTCAGGACAGCATTCCTAATCAGGACAAGTCGAACATGTGCCTAAATGCTTCCCTATATACGGATGGACTGAAATCCCATGCTTAAGTGCTCTTTTTGAAATGAGGACTGCATATTTTCAGCCTATGCTCCCCACCCCTGCTGCTATCAAAGGAAGATCTGATGCAGATAAAGGGCACAGTATAGCTCTCTGCTGAATCCCATGTGCACTGAGAATCAATTTAATTAAGGCCCAATTTCTGCCATCATTGCTCTCACTGAGTAGTGCCTTACTCCATGAGGTGCCTCACTGAAATGAATGAGACCACTCTCAAAATAAAGTATTATTGATTGCAAGGGGAGAGATGGTAGAATCAGGCTATAGACATCAACCTCTGACAGCATAAAGCGTTCACTTCATTAGATATCCTTACCACAAGCATTAATTTAGAATATTATATTTTGATATATTGTGCCAGAATCTTAGCTTCTGTAAACCAGTGCAGTTTCCCTGACTTCAATCATTTATGCCTATTTATACCAGTCAAGAATCTGGTGTATAATTTCCATGTTGTCACTTTAACATATGGCCTTGGTTATGACTATGGGGGGTTGGAGAGAAGAGACACACATAAGACATTTTTTTTCCGTTTATATCTCTAATGTATTTCCATGTATGTGCTGAGTCAAACCGACACTTTTTTCATCTGCCTAAACTCAGTAAAGATAAAGTGGACATCCGTTAAGGGAGAAAAAGTCTGTCTGAAATGCTGAATTTGCTTTTACTATAATTACTTCCCTGGCTGACATAAGCACATAAATGGTATCTTATGCTAGAGCAAGTCTCATATTATAGGCACTAGCTGTTCTTATTTGAAAGCCTTCATCACCTGTGGCAATGTCATTTCTGGGTCATAAATATGCCTTGCTAACCTAGCCAGTGTAGGAAATGGTGCTTTTTGCTGAAGAGATGGGAGACAGTCATTTACAATATGCAAGAATCTGAGCTCATTGTGGCTTCTGTATAGTTGAGTGAAGCTAAAGAATGCATGATGCATAGAGAATGCAGCAAATAACATTTTTAAACTTTAAATCTTTTTGCTCACTAATTGTCCACTATAGCAAAAAGCAATGAAGCCACTGAAAAATTATTCAATTAGGCACTTCTAATTAATCAAATAAATAATTATTGGAAAAATGCTTTTGAAATATTTGTTCAGCTTGTAAAAGATCAACTCTGCTAGGTTTGAGAACAAAATGCCACAAAGAGGAAGGGGTGGGGAAAAGGTAAAAAATATTCAGGCAGTAGCTCTGAATTAAAATTAAAATTCTTGTTAAATCAGAACAGCGGCGAGAGCTGGTTCTGTTTATGATATTAAACAAAATCATTTTAAAGATGTTAGTTAGATATCAGTCAACAGCCTAATAAATGCCAGTTTGCATTGTTTCCCTATGATATGATTTAACTAACCGTAGGCTATCTTGTTAAATATTAATTAAATGACTAAAAATTCCCTTCAAGTTTAAGGCAATAATAAGAATGTAATTACAGTTTGTTTATTGCATTTGCTGCCTACAGCAGGGTGAGTTAATTGCATGTCAGCAAGTTTTGTTTCATGTATCTCTTATGATAACTAACAAGTACACTTCTGATGCTCAATAAGATACTTAAATATGCAATTATTTCTTATTTAAGTGGACTGGCAAAGTTCCTTCCACCCTCTTCCCACCACAGTGCTGTTCATTCTATATAGTTTGATATAGCAAAACACACACATTGGAGATCAAAAATTATGTTTGTTTGTTTGAATAACCTCTTTATAAAGTAAATGCACAATTCAGCAACAAATTCATCATACTTCAGCAGGATTTGCCAACGTTGAAAGCAGAGTTCTTACTGCAGAGCTGTAGTAAGAACGTTGATTTTATTCTTAAGCATTACACCAGTGATTCTCATCCTATTTTGCTTGCATCTTCTCTCCATGTCACCTTATGCCACGCTCTAGTACACTTGAAGTGTTCTTTCCATTTTCCTATCCTGTCCTTTTCTGTCTGTTTTCTCACTTACTAAAGTATAGATGCTGGTCTTGCAGCTATGAGTAGGCAGTGCATCCTTTGGGGCAGGCTTTGTGTACTCTTGCAGCTGATCTGTGCTGCAAGAACAAACATATGAATCCCTATACATATGAACAGCTTCTAAGCTTGGTTACATTGTGGGCTATCCTGGGAACAGAGTGGAGACATGGGTGATTGCAGGGAGTCACGTATTACTTAATTCACTGCAACATGAGCATTTTTCCAGGGAGGGATGAAATCAGATTTATGAAGCTTGAGAAATACAAGTTCAAGCATTTGAGTTTTGGCTTCTTTTCACTTAATCAAATCTAATAAAAGGGGCTGTCACTTCTCCAAGGCCATTATCTCCTTAATATATTGAGGGTTGCATTCACCCCTGTCATCTGGGCTGCTTTTTTCTTTGCTATACTTTCTATAATCCCCTCTGCTTTATTTCCCTTGCTAAGTATCATATGTCTGCAGTTTTAGGCTGAAAGTATGTCTACACTGCAATGTAAGTGCAGGGTTACTAGAATTCAAATTAGACACTGGGTTTGTTAACCTAGGGCTTGAGCATCTACACTCATTTGTGACCCCAGGTTAGTAATTGTTGAACGCTAGGTCCCAAACAGCAGCTCCAGCATCTACACTACATTATGCAGGCCTGAGTCCAGCCATATCCCAGATTTTCTAACACCCTCCCAAAATGTGGCCACTCTAGCTCTTTGTTCATGGTGCAGTGTGGGACAACTTGACTGTACCCCAAACTTGACGATCCAGAAGACAAAGAAAATCAGCCCATGAAACTGTGGGATACTTTTGCTGTACTGCCAGAGCCTGAGTGCATTAGGGCTACATCTACACTGCAAAGCAATAGTGCTTGAACAATGGGTCCCAGCTTGACTCAGGCTTGGACCCTTCACCCCACAGAGTCCTAGGAACTTGGGCCTTAGCCCTGGGTTATCACAATTTGTGTGTAGATAGAAGAGGACTTAGCCTTGAGCCTGAGTTCAAACCCTGATCTTATATTGTTGTATAAACATATGTGAAGTGTCCTAAGTTATAATATACATGTGGTTTAATATATGAGTATATCACATCTTTCCTGCAAAGCCCATGAAAAATAGTCCAGCTGCATGGGATACATCTCAATGAACAAACTTTCTTTATAGAAGTACTCTTGACGTTGCTAGAAGATGCTCCTAATTCAAGCTGCTTAAAGACTACTTCTGATACTTCTGGGCCTAGTTTCACTAGGTACCATTTATCAAAATAATGCATCCTAAACAGCATTTGTGTCAAGCATGTTTTTCAGTACTACTTTGCACGGCCCATTAAACTCTTCCTGTTACAGACTTGCACCTTCAAACTTAGACTGTCAATACTGCAACTTGGTGAGGAATTGGTTTTTGGTAAGGCCAATTACCTATTATTACCCAGATTAATCTCCAATGGATTTTCAATGGTAGTAGGTCCCATGTGATTAGCCAGAGGATATAGGTGATAACAGTTGGATAGAGGAGTTTGAGACTTCTGATAGATATAGCCCTAAGGACAGGAGAATGTATGGGGAGGCTACTGGGGGCTCTTTCAATGGAAACAGCCAGCTGCCAAAAAAGTTCATATTTGTTTCAGTTTAGGGAAAGGGCACTGATTTGAGCCTGTTCTTATGAATTAAGAATTAGTCTGCCAGTCCTTCCCAAAGAGCTTCTGCATTAGTAATTGGAAAAAGTTATCCTCCCCATTAATCCACATCGTGACACTTGATCATTCATCAGAACTAGAACCATGCAAAACTCTGGGATTTGGTTTCTTTGGGCTCATAGAATCATAGAAATGTAAGTCTGGGAGGGACCTTGATAGGTCACCTAGTCCAGTCCCCGGCACTGAGGCAGAATTAAGTAGTATCTAGATCATCTCTGACAGGTATTTGTCTAACCTCCTCTTAAAAACATCCAATGACAGAGATTCCACAACTTCCCTAGGTAATTTGTATCACTGCTTAATTTCCTTTACAGTTAGAAAGTTTTTCCATTACTACTTATCCTGCCTAAGGATAAAAGTGAAGAACAACAATGTATCACCCTCCTCTTTATAACAACCTTTTATGTACTTGATTACTGTTATCATGTCCCCTTTCAGTCTTCTCTTCTCCAGATTAAACAAACCCAGTTTTTCCACTCTTTCCTCATTGGTCATGTTTTATTAACTTTAATAATTTTGTTGCTATCCTCTGGACTTTCTCCAATTTGTTCACATCTTTCTCAAAGTATGTTGCTCAGAACAGGCCACAGAACTCCAGTTGAGGCCTTATCAATGCTGAATAGAATGGTAGAATTACTTTTTGTGTCTTGCTTACAACACTCTTGTTAATACATCCCAGAACAATGTTCACTTTTTTTACAACGGTATTACATTGTGGACTCATATTTAGTTTGTGATCCAAAATAAACCCCAGATCCTTATTTTGCAATACTCCTTTCTAGGAAGTCATTTCCCATTTTGTATTTGTGCAATTGCTTCCTAAGTATAGTACTTTATATTTGTCTTTATTGAATTTCATCATTTCATTTCTGACTATACAAATACTTCCTCACTTTTGATTTATGTGAACTTGCTGCCCCAGAGTTTTGCTTTAGAATTTTCTCCCTTCAAAATGAGTCACTCCAAAAGAAGGAGTTCCTCTTGTTTCATATGGAAACCCTGTGGCACTGCAAATCATGGATGCTTTCAAAGTGAAAGTATAAACTGGCTCACATTTGCTTCAAACTGGGATTGGGTTCTGTGATGGGGCCTCAGCCCCACACTGGCCCATAAGGGGTTAATAGAGCTCTAGGGAGGCTGTTCAGGAGGCAGCCAGTCAGAGAAATTGTTCCACTTTACTGCAGCTCTGTTACCATATGGGAACCAATCCTGTCTGTGTTCTTTGCACATCCAAAATTCCTGCTGAATGACTTGCCATGGGAGCAAGTTACCAGTGACCCAGGGCTGGGACAGCAGGAGGGTGCAGGTTGGGGGGAGAGCCCAGGGCTGGGTGGCAGGGGAGTGCAGGTGCGGGGAGGGCACTAGTGGGGGAGAAAGGAGGGAGCCCAGCACTGGGACATCGGGGGTGCGGGTGGGAGGGGGGATCCCAGGGCTGGGGCTGCAGGGGAGTGCGGGGGGGAGTCCAGGGCTTGTGTGGGGTCTGCCAATTTTTTTTCTTGGGGTGGCAAAAAACCTAGAGCCGGCCCTGTGCTTGATACTTTCCCATGGCTTACAGCTATGAGGAAAACAGAAATATTTCTATGAATTAACTTTATTATATTGTGGACATGAGCAATAGTGCACTTGATTTATTCCAATTGAGGTGCTGAGCTCGTTTTGTCAGTTTCATTGCTGATTCATTTTGGCTTGTTTAGTCATTGTATTAAAACATGGGTTTGGGGAGGGTTGTTTGGGGGTGGGGGAATTGTGCTACCATTTAATCATTATAAATCATGTAACTATTAATCTTAATAATGGAGAAGGCTGGTTACATTGTTTGTTTGTTCATTCCTTTAAGTCTTAATGAATCAACAGTTGTGCTGTTGCTTAAAGAGTTTTACCTTATGATTTGTTCTGTACAAGGGAGGGGGAGATTGTTCAGCACAAAACTAGAATGCTTTAGTGGCAAATTACAGTCTACAAACTGTTGCAAACAGAAGTACATTTTCTAGTCACTGAGTGTGGTTTTACTATAGTCTCTCTTTTTTTGTCTAGAGTGAGGAGATTTCCAATGATTGGGTACTTAAAAGTCAACTACCCTATATTGTTGTTCTTTTGCCACTAACCTTAGGAATTGCAACCCAACATGGAGGCAATCAGTCCACAGAGAAGGCAAAAGGCTGCATGTTCAAATTGGAGTTTGTAGCCTGACACAGACACATAGGGTTCATAATTTATCACGAGTAAGAAGGCAGAATACTGGGTTATGGCCCACTTACTCCACACTAGCCTAGTAGATGTGGCCCTATGAAGAGGGAAGCACATTTTATACCCTCTCAAAGGATGAATCAGGGACTTTCTTTTTCCCTGTACTCCCTATGATACTGGGAATGCCTCAGGCATCATATCTTCAGTACCTTTGCTGGGCATCATGACTCCTCACTATTTCTAGCACAGCTAGTGGCTGTATAACCACAGTCTAATCTTGTGTGTTTTATCAATGACTCAGCTGAGAAGAAGAAAACCTTGTCAGAACATAAAGTTTCTACTCTTCAAACCTCAGAAAATAAAATAAAGGATTTGATGAAAGAGAAAACAAAAGACAGATCTTCAAAGCAGGAGTCCCAGCAAGACAGCATGAACTTGGATGGAGCTGCAAAATTAGTGGTTACTAATTAGTGGTTATAAAATAAACTGTTGGCCTCAAGGAAAGGAAGCTCATGGAATCCTGTCAATCTGGAAAAAAAAAGTTGGGTTAAAAAAGAAAAATATCCTGAAATAGTAGCTGTATCTAAAATTGGATACCAGGATTTTAATTAGATGGGACTACAAAGGAAACCCAGAAACAAAATGCCCAACAGCAGATTTTTTTAAAGTTGCAAAATTAAATAAGCACAGGAAAGAAGAGGAAAAAATAAAGATTTAAGTGGAGATATAAAACAGACAATGGAGCATCATGCAGGCAAATATAGATATATATTTGGAATGTATGAGATCTGGAATTAGGTAATAGAATTTTGTGCAGATAATTTCCTCTATGGAAAAAGGATGATTGTCCTGAACTCTGGAATTTTTAAAGACACCCGGTATCCTGAGCAGCCTGGTTAATACAAAGCTTTTTATTTTTAACAAAACATATCATACAACAGGGGCCTGATAGTGAAGTCTATTTGGACTTTGGTTGAGAGTTTATTTTTCTGTGGGGTCAGTCTTAACTCAGCCACCAAAATTGTCTGTCTGTATTTGAATCTCAGTTGTGTATGTGCACCAACTTATTACTTCACATGATTGAATGTGGCTTCCATTTGTCCAGTCCAGTTTTACACATGTGAAAGCTTTGATTTGGAAAACAGTATCAACAGTTCTTGGAACACCATTTTAGAAATATAGCTATGTGTGTTTAATGGCTTGCACTAAGTTATACTTCTTAGACATCTTTTAACAGAATGAATTCCTGCTGGCATTTTTATTTTTAAAAATTTGTGTTTTCTTAAATCCAGGAAAGAGAGTCTGAATAGCAAATTCTGTGAATATTCATATGTGGGTGGAAATTATCAATGAAATAACAATGTAGAGTCAGAAAATTATGGAACAGCAAGTGGTGACATGATTTTGTGAATTTGAGGTGTGTAAGAGTACTAGAGTTGAAATTCTTCTCTATTGCGATAATCACACATCTGTGGTAATCCCAGAGAGAATGTCACTAACCTGACTGCCTCTGGCATTTGGAATACACAAACACATGATTCGCAAATGTTTTACCCCAAGATCCAACAGAATCATATAAATATTTGGTTATGGAGGATCCAAATAAAATATGTGCTATGTTTTTAATGAATATCATCCTCAAGAAACAGCAATTTTCTGAGCAAGATCTTGGTTAAGTTTTGAACAGGGCTCAGTGGCTCACACTGGCAGTCAAAGTTATGCTTGACAGGTACACAACAGAAGGCTTCCTAAAACAAAACAAAACCAGACTAATAGCTAGGAATGGTATGACACAATACGTCTGGCACTAGCTCAAAAGTTCATTTTAATTGGCAAAGCTTTAGCCTTAAGAAAGATATTAAATCGTTCCATTTATTTGTGTGGAACCCAGACAAAACACACATGTAATTTTGTCATTTTTACCACTTCCTCCTGCATCATTGGCACTATTACTCTAGCTGAATGAAATAGCAGTGCCAAGTAATCTGGATGGTGACTACTGTAATTTGATACATACTACAAAAATGTTCTCTATCAATATTCCTTTGAAACCTTTTTCATGAATTACTTTCAACCATTTTCATGACTACTTTGATTTTTTTTGTGGACATTCATACACTCAAATTTTACTAGCACGAATGCTCTCATAAAGTTAATTTTAAATCAGCTTTACAACTCATTTGCACCTGAAGCCCTGTTCTATGAGGTAGTGTGTGCTCCTCCAGCTAAGGAAAAGAAAGAATAACATTGGGCCAATTTCACATACCAATTTTCAAATACCAATTTAGAGAGTTTAAAAACATAATTTGCAAAATAACCCCTGTGATAGTTTTGAATAATAAATAAGGTCAAGAAAAAACATAACAGTCCAAGTGGTTATCACTTTAGTCACAGAGTACTCCTACTGAAATCAGTGTTTGTGGGGATCAAATTGTGATTCATTTTATTTAGTCTGTTCAGTCATTCATTACAGAGAGGGAGGTGCGAGAGTTATTGAATAAAGATCCTTTACAAATTATTGATTCAACTTTAGGACTGAAACTAGTCTGTAAAGCTCTTTGCTCAGACCCACTATAAATAACATTTCACTTTTACAATAAAGAGAGAAATCAAAACATCCTTCCACCTCCCAGCTACAGATTGTCTTAGCTGCTATCAAAATGTTATGAATCAGAGCAGAGATATTGTGGTGATGAGCACTGCAAAAGTATCAATTTTAAAATAGTATAACAATTGCTACGTAAACTCTGTAGTCAGAAAACTGCTTTGAACATGTAATAGGTTAGGCAAGGTGTTAGAAATAGTCTGCCTTTCACAGAGATATCTGCATTAATTGTTTTTACCTGGGCCTCAGCCTTGCCACCATTTTGTGGGTATAATTTGCTCCACCGTATTTTTTTTAGTGTTGGCAAGAAAACTATAAATGCCAAAACTCAGTGAGACCAGTAGAATGATTTGGGAATCTCTCTGTGCAGATTGTGAAGTCTGTATGAGATTATGAAATGTCTGTAAGTATTTTTAACGGGCTGCAAAGCAAACTCCATTTTGAATGTGCAGCTCCTTTGCCTTCAGTATTGTCTGTTTCTCACCATGTTAGGCTGACATCCCACAGGCTAGTAGCAATAGCATAATAAGAAAACAATTGAAATTAAGTGCTCTGAAACTGAAAGGGAGTAGCTCTGTGCAGTAAACTGGCTCGCAACCAGGAGAATGGATTTAGCAGGGGAGAGATTGCCTTGACAATGAATCACCTGGGGAAGCTGAGGAGGACATGACCCGACAAAGGGGGCTAAGAGTTCTAAATAGGGAGGAGTTGATTTGCCTGCCAACTTTCCTGAGCCCAGGTGGTCTGCCAAGGTAGAGTGAGAGAGTAAGTGGCATTGCATTTAGGATGGATATTGTGTTCTGTATGATCTGTACTCTTTTGTGATTTATATTATTAAGTATAAGCAAAAGTTTTAGAATGTGGGCAAATCCTCTCTTTCTCTCTCTCTGTCATATGCTTCACAAATATTGTGTGCTTTCGAAGAGAGTTAAATTGTAAGCAAGAAGCTTGACACTTGGGGTGGAGTTCTGGGAGAAGGTTTAAGTGTAAGGGACTTTGGAGGGTCAGCACTGAGCCCAGGGTCTAGGCCAGGGGCTCTCAAACTGGGGGTCGGGACCCTTCAGGGGGTTGCGAGGTAATTACATGGGGGGTCGCAAGTTATCAACCTCCACCTCAAACCACGCTTTGCCTCCAGCATCTATAATAGTGTTAAATATATTTAAAAGTGTTTTGAATTTATAAGGGGGGGGTCACACTCAGAGGCTTACAGTGTGAAAGGGGTCACGAGTAAAAACGTTTGAGAGCCACTGGTCTAGGCAGAGGTTTCCAGCTCTCAGGATGAGGTGGTAGACAAAGGGTCTACACCCCAAGATGGTGCATAGGGACCCTCGAGCTTCGGACAGTGGCTGGACTCTGTCCAGGCTTTGCAATCAGTTCTGTGATGATCAGATAGAACATCTATCCTATTCCCCAACTTGAAGCATTATAAATATTGAGAGAAAGAGAGATCAATGAGATTTGCAGCCTGATTGTGGCCACAATCTAACAAAACCACTGAAATATGTGCTTAGTTTAAACATGTGAATAGTTTCATTGACTTCAAGACACATACTTAAATCCCTTGCTGGATTGGGGATGTTCAGAGCAATTGTTTTGGATAAACCTTTGCATTTTTGTTTGGAACCTGGCCCAAAATTCAAACCCTGAAATCTTGTACAGCACCTAGCATATTTGGGACCCCTTTCTTGTTGGGGGCCTCTTAGTGTTCTTGTAATAAAATATAATTATAAACTACCTGAAAATTTATTAGAGATAACACAAATAGTTTGCATTTCTAAAGCATATTACAACTGAGGATCTGAAGGTGCTTCATGAACATTAATAAGATCTTGATTTTGAAACATAATATCTTATTTGGAGACACAGTATTGCATTTTGAATGGTTTTATGCGCTCACATTTTCACCTAAAATTAACTGCATATGGAAATGACAACATATACAGGTTTGCCTTCCTATGTGCTTGCACATGGATAACTTGAATCTGGGTTGAAATCAGCACTAATCCTCTTGCCACTCCTGGGAGGTAGGAAAGTATTGTTATATGGTCCCTGCCCATCCCATGAGTTCAATGTGATGGAGATAGTTCTGCAGTGAGCAGTGGAAGTGGTCTGCTGTCACATATGGTGAGCAAATAAGGAGAGAACCAAGATATAGCATGGGTGCAGGCAACCAACCCAAAAACATAAAGGTGCTAAGGAAGCTACTAGTTATTAGATTATTGTGATAGCACAGAACTGCCCATATCAGGTGAGAGTAACAACAACATGGAGGAAAGCATCTCCCAATAGTGATTCCTTTAGACATCCAGTCTCCAAAATGGGTGATACTAGTAATAATAAAATGGACAGTCTGCAGTATAAACTTCATCTGCTCCACCATCACATATCATCTGCCAGATTAGGAAAAAAGATATATCAGCCTAAATCAAGCATGATGCTATAGACACATAGGTACCAATGTCACATGAACTTATTCATATTAGTAAATACTTTTTTTTATGATGATGCCAAATATTATGGCCTCGTTGTGCTTCGTGCTGTGCAAATACAGAAAGAGAGACTATCTCTGTCTGGAAAGCCTTATAGTCTAAAGATGATGTGCTATTTTGCATATGTGGCATCAGCCGTTAGCGAGAGTAGTCAGCAGGCCCCCACCCGACACTCAGTCTGCAGCCTGCCATACAAACCCCCACTTCAAGGTGTTTGCTAGTACAGTATGTCTACATCTGGCACATAGCTGTGGGTTTCCCAAGATCCATACATGTTTCAGGCTGCATCGACTGCCAGTTTTGTGATCTGGGCAAATCCCAGCTCCAGTAGAATGATTACAAGACATAACTTGCATGGGAATGCTGCATATGACTCACCGAGCCTCCTTTCTCCCTCCAAATGCCCACTTTCTACTGAACCTGTGCTTCACGCGTGCAGACTCATACGTGACTGCATACCCGTCCCCTGGCCATAGTGGAAATGATGTTTGGGTTTTCTATTCCTTTTGTTGTACTTTGCATACTGTTTCTCAGGCCACGGTTTGCTTTGGGTGGGACAGTTAGGCTTGTGCAAATCAGTGTTGCCCTATGGAGCTTCATTGAGACTATGGCCCATTTACACCAGCTGAGTCTCTAGCTCAACATCTGTAACATCTTTCCTCCCCTCCATCTCCCCTCCCCCTGTTGTACTCTTCTCTGACAGTTTGCCATATTCTTCACTTACGACCTACTATATTTTTATTGAGCATCTGAACTCTATTATCAGCTCCAAAATGGAAACCATAGTTCAAAGAAGCATCTCCCTCCTCTATTAAACTGTCAGCCACTCAACTTCACAAATATGCAACCTGGGGGATAAGCTTGTTGATATACTTGTGATTTTATGGTCACTTGCTCCTTAAGCCTTTAGAACCCGCAAAATAAAAAACAACAACAACAACAACCTACACTCTTGTTAATTTTGTCTTTACTTTTTCTGCCCTGTATAACCTTACAGCTTATCGAAATGTAAGGCTGGCAAACGTTGTGACAAAGGCTAAAAACTCTTCACAGTTGAACTTTACTTCTATTTATTTAATCTGCAGCAAAAATACTCTAACTGCCATTCTTCTTTACTGACCTAAAGATGGGCTGGCTGTATGACTGGCAGGTGTCTTTGTCTTAGGGCATTTCAGATGTCAAAGTCCTAAACAAGTGTTAGCAGTCCACAGCTGTGTTATAAATCATGGTTTTTGAATGAAATAAGACAGTCATTTATGAATGGGAAATGATTTTTCTGCTGTGAAGTGACAGCTTTCTTCAATGAAATTAAAATGAGAAAATAATTTTCAGGAAAAAAAAAGAAACTAAACAATGGACCTATATTACTTCACAAAGGAAAGGTAAGCAAAGACACCTTGGAATTGTCACAGACCTGCCTCCAGCAAATATCTGTTTTTGTTTAAAATGTCTCTAAAATTACACAGTTACCTTAAGGACTGTCCATCTGCGTAATGATAGATCTTGTGCATAAAAACTGCATTTAATTTTCATGAAATTTTTGAGGTAAAATGAAGAAATGCACAAGTCACTAGCTGGTTTAAATCTGTACAATGAAGTTGGTTTATGCCATGGGAGGACATGGCCATAATTTTCTAGTGGCCCTCAGTTTTCAGTCTCTAGGACTGGGTCTGAGGTATGAACATCATGATAAAACAAATGGCTTGGCTTCTCAGCAGAGAGGCCAACGACTGAATCTTCATGGATAATGAACTATTGGCTTTGTCTCTGGAGGTGATTCCTCCTATCAGGGTTCAGGCTGAGCTTCATTATTTCAGAAGACCCTTGGTCCAACAGGGCATGTTACATGAGCACAAAATTCACTTTTTGGTTAATTTTCCAAAATGTGTTCTGGTTTTTTTTGTTTTTTATTTCAGAATTTTTTTGCAACACTTGATTCAAAACAAACATTTAGTCTACACCAAATAAAGTATTTTAAATGAAGCTAGAAATTCTGTGATCAACTTATCAACTTAAAATTTGTGTTTTAAAATTCTCAATTATTCTCTCAAGTGAAATGCAATCAAGAGACGGTTATACGTGTTCTTACACATGGTGACCTAGCTGTCTAGTCACTGCATCAATACAGCATTGTCATTTCTTTTTTCCTATAGGAAAATACAAAAACTGCTGTAAATGTGTTGCTGAATCAGAACAATAGATAATGTATTTGATTAACCTGATATTTTTCTGATATATTTTTTCCTCATAAAACTGTTGTGCAATGTGCTGTGCTGGGGCTCTGAACCAAAGACCAGTGAAGTCAATAGAGAGCCTTCCATTGGTTTTAATGGGCATTAGATCAAGCTCTGGTTATCCCCTTGTCAATAACTTTCTGTCCTACAGGTGGCTGCATTGCTTTGTTGTATATTTTGTGTTTAAGTGATTTCAGAACATTTGTGCTGAAGGTTTGGCATTCATTTGTTTATTATTATTAAATAATAATAATTAGTGGTAACAGTAGTAATATCGTTGTATAAGTTACCCCCAGTCAGAGGAAAAGAAAATGTCTTCCAGAGAGTTTGAGTGGTACAAAACATGGTCAACAGCTGATTAACAGCAAATATGACAAAGGCACACCAGTGTAGCAGTTAGGTACTATTGAAGCAAAGTTCAGGCGTGTCATTTGATACATAGAAAGATGGTGTGAGAGTTTGTTGCCAAGATAGTCTGTGATTGTAATTGTCTCTTTTCAAGAAGGGGATATAAGATTGAAAGAACTATTTGCTTCATATGATTCATTTTTATCACAAGAAGATTAAACAAATCTGATTCTGATGTCCTATATCTAATTTTTGTGATTTCTGATGATGGCTTTGTTTAAAAAATCCAGCAAATGCCACTCTATTTCATTAATGACTAGACCCATTCACCTCCACTCTCACCATACCACATTTAATTTTTGACTAATTGTGTCATATCACAATAAAAATAAAGGGAGAAACATTTGCCATATATCAACTACCCAAAGGATGTGATTAGCTAGAATGTAGCCCTAGTCCTCCAAATCTTATACATGCAAGCAGTCCCATTGAATTCAGTGAGACTACACATACAAGTAAGGACTAATCATGTGTTTGCAAGATTGTGCCCCTATATAGTATGTCAGCTGAAGTATTTGACTTGCTTTCAAAGGGCCTGATTCTCATTTATACTAAGGCTCCTTTATACCATTATGCCCAATTTGAGGCCCCTTTACCCCATCACAATGTGTAAATGAAAATCAGGCACAGAAACTTCAGTGCATCTCTCGTTAGAGAATGACAGGCTACACTCATTGACAACAGTTTTGTCTCTGCAGGCAAAATCAATATTCCTTTAAGTAGGAGGACCATATGTTATAGTTTGTCTTGATGTTCTGGAGTTTGAAGGCATTATGCCAGCATCCTGCTGATTTTAAAAGCCTTGATATTTATTGATACATTGATTGCATGGAGGTGTCCTTTACTTTCCCTCTGCATTAGCAAAAGATTAACACAATGTAGCATACATGTTTTGATAGGACTGATCCAGCCATTGATTGATTTTGGAGTGTAATTTGATTAGCCAGAGCATGCCTATAGCAGGGGTAGGCAACCTATGGCACGTGTGCCAAAGGCGGCATTCAAGCTGATTTTCAGTGGCACTCACACTGCCCGGTTCCTGGCCACCGGTCCGGGGGCCTCTGCATTTTAATGTAATTTTAAATGAAGCTTCTTAAACATTTTAAAAACCTTATTTACTTTAAATACAACAATAGTTTAGTTATATATTATAGACTTATGGAAAGAGACCTTCTAAAAATGTTAAAATGTATTACTGGCACGCGAAACCTTAAATTAGAGTGCATAAATGAAGACTCGGCACACCACTTCTGAAAGGTTGCCGACTCCTGGCCTATAGTTTTACTTTTGATCTTAAAGTTGTCCAAAATGTACTTTAACTATAATTTATAATGACATATGTGTACCAGGAAACACTTTGATGGAAAAAGGGACCAGCTGATTTGTCAAGAATAGGGGTATGTGAATAATTGTTTGTTTGTTTTTTCTTTTCGTTGGCCAAACCAAAAAATCTTTAAAAAACCCACAAAAACAAAACAAAACAAAAAACACCATCTTATTTTGGATTGACCTGAAATTATTATTTTTTTAAATTTTCACTTAACCAAAACAATTTTTTTAAATGTTTTGGGTTGAAAAAAAGAATTTGTTAAAACTCAAACTAAATGATTCATTTTGCTTTTGAGATTTTTTTGCATTTATCATAAAACTGAAGTAAAATGTAAAAACAGTCATTTCAAATAGAAAACTCAAAATGATTAGTTTAAAAAATGTTGAAATAAACATTTCAATTTTTTTCTGAGGTTTTTTTTCCCAACCAAAACACAAATTCATGAAATATTTCAATTGATCCAAATCTGCCTTTTTCAGCGGAAAAAAAGTTTTATCTGAAAAATGTTGTTCATCTTTCATATAAAATTGGTTTGAAACAGGAAGGTCTGAAATGCTTCTTTCCCAGATAGCTGATTTATCAGTTTGTCTTTCCTGTTTCCTTCTTTGGAGAATGGGCAAGGTAGGTAGAAAAAGTACATTCTGTCCTAGTCTTTGCCATCTCTCTTTTCTTCCTTTCCCTATTTTGCTTTTATAAATTACTGTTCCTGGCTGAATTCAGCCACTGTCTGACTTGGATTCCAAATGGAGGACAATCCATTTCCAGTATGAATGTGCCCCCCCAACCCCGATAGAGCTATAGAGCAATTTATATATGACCCTTACCCTGACCAGTGTAAATTATTAATTAGATCAGGATTTATTTTTGTAGCAATTCTGGTCTCTTAATGTTGGTCTCTATTTAGAGAATTCAAATTTCTAATCAATCATTTGGTATGCATTGTTTGATATATAGGCGCTCAATATAGGGAGATTTTAATCCAAACTTTCAAATTTGCGTGTTTCAAATTAGGCTCCTAAATCAATATTTAAGGACTTTTTTTTTCTTTAATGGCCTGATTTTAGAGGTGCTGAATACATGCAGCACCCACTGAAGTAATTTTTATTATATTTGGTTGGTTTAGGAGTGTGGTTTATTGTCAAGATCACAGAAAGAGTGGGTATTCAGGAAGGATTTGGAGTGGGGAAATGAGATTATTATGATTTATGGACTTCTATTTGATCAACAACGGTATCTATTCCCAGTACAGTAATAGTTTATAAAGACTGATGTGAAAACTTGCACACAGACTGTCACATTGTCTGCTTCACTTGGCTTTGTAATTTATGGCAACCAATCTCTGTTATTTAATAGGGTAAATACAATGCTTTGTTTTGAGGATTTTTGATGTCTCTGTGGCACTCTGTATCTCAAAGCAGCATCCTAGAGCCCCCACATTCACCACTGTCATATAATTATGATATGTTTTGTACCAAATACACCTTATGAGGTATTATTTTAAGTCATGATCTGTTGAACGTTAATATCCTGTTGGGTTGTATGTGCTATCATTGCATGTGAGGTTATTAAGGTTTTTTTTTTTATGTGTGTGTTACTGAAATATGTTGTGAGGTTTGGAATACCCACAGCCAGCCTTTCAGATACAACAATGTAGTAGCATGGGTGGCACATGAACCCCCTGTTCGGGGTGGCTAGCCCCCTTCCCCTTCCACTTGAGGTCCCACCCCTTCCACCACAGACCTTGCCCCAACTCCGCACACATACCCGCTCTCACCCGCGTGACCAGAGGAGCCATAACCCCCCTACTGCAGCCAGAGGAGCCCAGGCCAACCTGCCATAGCCACCCACAGCCCTGGCTGGCCCATCTGTCCACCTGAGCCACCCAGAGACCCAGGTTGCCCCAAGCACCAGTCCACCTGCCTGAGTCACCACAGCCTGCCTGCCCACCTGGCCACCCCGGCAACATGGCCAACATGCCTGCCTGAGCCTTCCTGAGCCTTAGCCGGCTGGAAGAGCCCCAAGCCCTAGCCAGCCAGAGGAGTGCTGAGCTCTGCCAGGGCTCAGCCCCAGGGGTGTGTCAGGGAGCATTAGCAGAGGTTTGGGGAGGCTTAGCCTCCCCCAGCCGCCATTACATGCCACCCACGTGTAGTAGCCAGATGTATTGATGGCTTATTGAATGAAGGGAATCCATTCTCCCAACAATCGTCTCAGAAAGAACACATATACAATGGAGACTGCTTGACCCATGTCATAGCGAACGATCTTTCCAGCAAGCGGGAACAAACTTAAAAGAGGGAAAGTGACATCATGACTTGGTCTTACTCCACTCAGAACTCAAGACCTGGAAATGCATCTGGAGGACATAAACTTTGAACTGGAGAGGGTAGTCCCAGGCTGCAAAGGAGTCCCAGCCTGTGTATTGAGGAATTATACCATCTGTCAGGGTGAGACACTGTGACTGAAATCCTGTTTAGTTTGTAGAACTCAGGCTGCGAATATATTTTTGTTACTCAGGTAACCAACTTTGATCTCTACCCTAGCTACTTATAGACCTTTATAATCACTTAAAATTTATCTTTCTATAGTTAATACATCTGTTTTATATTTTACCTAAAACAGTGTGTTTTGGTTGAAGTACTTGGAATAATTTCAGCTCAGTTTACAAAGGCTAATGTGTGTCCACTCCACAATGAGGGAGGGGCAGACTGGGTAATGAACTTACACTGGTCAGGCTTCTGACAAGTGCAAGATAGTACAGTTCTGGCATGCAAGACTGGGAAGTTGGGGGGAATTGGCTGGAGCCTCTCTATTGTTGGTTCATGAGTACCTGGGGAAAGCATTCACGTAACTCAGTTGGGTGTGTCCTTGCCTGTGGATGTCTGTGTAAGTGCAGTACCAGCCAGAGATCTGTAGCTTGCCAACAGCATCACTGTGTGAGAGGCAGACCTAGGTTGGTGGGAGAGAGGGC
The DNA here is from genome assembly GCF_020497125.1 of Mauremys mutica. Classification (NCBI taxonomy): domain Eukaryota; kingdom Metazoa; phylum Chordata; order Testudines; family Geoemydidae; genus Mauremys; species Mauremys mutica. The sequence continues at coordinate 154,707,208 of NC_059073.1, forward strand.
TCAGCAGTTTCACAGTCCAGGTTGCACTACAGGAACCCTTTTCAGAGGAGCAGCCGTGTTAGTCTGTATCAGCAAAAAGAACAGGAGTACTTGTAGCACCTTAGAGACTAACAAATTTATTTGAGCATAAGCTTTTCTGGGCTACAGCCCACTTCATCAGATGCATAGAGTGGAACACACAGGAATCTTGTCATCTGCCCATTTCCATTTTGCCTTGAAATATTTTATTCAACTTGAGCAAAAAATAAATAAATTTGTTTTTGTTTCAATCAGAAAAACCCAAAAAGATCAGTTTTGTTGCAAAACAAATGGATTTTTTAAAAGATATTTTTGCTTCAGCCACTGAATAGAAAAATATCAGAGGGGTAGCCGTGTTAGTCTGGTTCTGTAGAAGCAGCAAAGAATCCTGTGGCACCTTATAGACTAACAGACATTTTGCAGCATGAGCTTTCGTGGGTGAATACCCACTTCTTCGGATGCAAGTGGTGGAAATTTCCTGGGGCAGGTATATATAAGCAAGCAAGAAGCAAGCTAGAGATAACGAGGTTAGATCAATCAGGGTGGATGAGGCCCTGTTCTAGCAGTTGAGGTGTGAAAACCAAGGGAGGAGAAACTGGTTCTGTAATTGGCAAGCCATTCACAGTCTTTGTTTAGTCCTGAGCTGATGGTGTCAAATTTGCAGATGAACTGGAGCTCAGCAGTTTCTCTTTGAAGTCTGGTCCTAAAGTTTTTTTGCTGTAGGATGGCCACCTTAAGATCTGCTATTGTGTGGCCAGGGAGATTGAAGTGTTCTCCTACAGGTTTTTGTATATTGCCATTCCTAATGTCTGATTTGTGTCCATTTATCCTTTTCCTTAGAGACTGTCCAGTTTGGCCGATGTACATAGCAGAGGGCATTGCTGGCATATGATGGCATATATTACATTGGTGGAAGTGCAGGTGAATGAACCGGTGATGTTGTGGCTGATCTGGTTTGGTCCTGTGATGGTGTTGCTGGTGTAGATATGTGGGCAGAGTTGGCATCGAGGTTTGTTGCATGGATTGGTTCCTGAGCTAGAGTTACTATGGTGCGGTGTGCAGTTGCTGGTGAGAATATGCTTCAGGTTGGCAGGTTGTCTGTGGGCGAGAACTGGTCTGCCACCCAAGGCCTGTGAAAGTGTGGGATCATTGTCCAGGATGGGTTGTAGATCCCTGATGATGCGTTGTAGGGGTTTTAGCTGGGGACTGTATGTGATGGCCAGTGGAGTCCTGTTGGTTTCTTTCTTGGGTTTGTCTTCCAGTAGGAGGCTTCTGGGTACACGTCTGGCTCTGTTGATCTGTTTCCTTATTTCCTCGTGTGGGTACTGTGAATGGCTTGCCAATTACAGAACCAGTTTCTCCTCCCTTGGTTTTCACACCTCAACTGCTAGAACAGGGCCTCATGCACCCTGATTGATCTAACCTCGTTATCTCTAGCTTGCTTCTTGCTTGCTTATATATACCTGCCCCAGGAAATTTCCACCACTTGCATCCGAAGAAGTGGGTATTCACCCACGAAAGCTCATGCTGCAAAACGTCTGTTAGTCTATAAGGTGCCACAGGATTCTTTGCTGCTTGAATAGAAAAATCAATGATTTGCTCATAAAATGCCATATGCAGATAAATTATTACCATACGACATTCTGAAAAAACTGGTAAATCAGTTTTGTTACTCTGGCTCCCAATTCTGCAGCTACTCAGACCAGGATTGATGACTAGGCCTTTTAGAGGAAGGACGGTCCAGTTGTTATGGCAATACCCTGCGACTCCTTGCTCTGCCACTGATTTCCCATGTGACCTTGGGCAAGTCATTTTATCCATTTGTGTAATGTGTAAAAAGGAAATATTAGTATTCCTCTATCCCAGACGGGTGTGATATCCTCAGTTGCTACAGTAATAGGGGCCACATATGTATGTTAGATCTATAGGGGCCTTCACCCTTGTCTGCACATGGGGAGCCAATTCCAATTGGAAGGAATCTCAAGGCAACACTCACTGGCAATGGCAGCTCCAGCAGGGCATGCTTGTCCTATGTCATGATCACAGCCTTCCAGCCTCTTTACATTATCAGATCAACTAAACTTTTGAAACTCAGACTCTCTGGGCCAGATCTTCAGTTGGTGTAAACAGGCATAGCTCCATTGACATTGTGCCATTGTTGAAGACTTGATCCTTTGTATTTTGTTGATTTTTTTTCACTGATTCTTCCCAGGGCTCTGTTCTTCCTCCCTCCATAATTCCTTGCTAGACCTGTGCAAATAACTGACTATTCAGCTCACTGGGAGTTCTGAAAAGTAATAAAAAGGTTGAAGTCAACCCAAAACTATTTTTTTTCAGACTTTTCATTGAATCAAAATTTTGGGGTAAAAATGCTTTGTTCAACCTGAAATGTAACATTTTATTTTACTTTTGGGCATTTTAACTATTTTTTTTAAATCAAAGCAAGTAAATTTGGAAATGAAGGGCTAGAGGCACCATTCACAAGATGTAGGAAGAAATGGTAGCCCCTTTTACCAATACTCCAGTGGTGATACAAAACTAGTCAAGATAGTTAAGTCCAAAGCAGCTGAAAGAGCTACAAAGGGATGTCGCAAAACGGGGTGACTGGGCTACAAAATGGCAGATGAAATTCAATGCTGATAAATGCAAAGTAATACACATTGGAAAACATAATTCCAACTATGCATACAAAACGATGGGGTCTAAATTAGCTGTTACCACTCTAGAAAGAGATCTTGGAGGCATTGTGGATAGTTCTCTGAAAATATCCACTCAATGTTTTGGCAGTAAAAAAAGTGAACGGAATGTTCAGAATCATAAAGAAAGGGATAGACAATAATACAGAAAATATTTTGCCTCTCTATAAATCAATAGTATGCCCACATGTTGAACACTGCATGCAGATGTGGTCACCCCATCTCCAAAAAATTGGAAAAGGTTCAGAAAAGGGCAACAAAAATTATTAGGGATATGGAACGGCTGCCCTATGAGAAGAGATAAATAAAACTTGGACTTTTTAGCTTGGAAAAGAGACGACTAAGGAGGGATATGATAGAGGTCTATAAAGTCATGACTGGTGTGGAGAATGTAAATAAAGAAATGTTATTTACTCCTTCTCATAACACAAGAAGTAGGGGGTCACCAAATGAAATTAATAGGCAGAGGGTTTAAAACAAAAGGAAGTACTTTTTCACACAATGCAGTCAACCTGTGGAACTCCTTGCCAGAGGATTTTGTGAAGGCCAAGACTATAATAGGCTTCAAAAAAGAACTAGATAAGTTCATGGAGGATAGGTCCATCAATAGCTATTAGCGAAGATGAGCAGTGACTGTGTCCCCAGCCTCTGCTTGCCAGAAGCTGGGAGTGGGCGATAGGGGATGGATCACTTGATGATTACCTGTTCTGTTCACTCCCTCTGGGGCATCTGGCATTGGCTACTGTCAGAAGACAGGATTCTGGGTTAGATGGACCTTTGGTCTGACCCAGTATCACTGTTCTTATGTTAGGGCTTTCACCTACAATGTGATAAAATGAGGTTGAAATCCTCACTCTGGAGTGGGGACTTGGAGCCACCTATCCCACATCCTAGCTGTGTGCTCTAGCCACTAGGCTATAGGCTCTTTTGGGTTGAGACTCTCTTAATCTCTCCTGTTGAAACTATTCCACATTTTGTATATAATGAAATATTTCTTGGAGCAGGGACTGGAACCCAGGTGTCACTCTTTCCACATGAATGCTATAACCAACAGGCTATGGAGCCATTTGCAGACTACACCTCTACCCCAATATAACGTGACCTGATATAACATGAATTCGGATATAACGCAGTAAAGCAGTGCTCTGGGGGGACCGGACTGCACGCTCCGGCGGATCAAAACAAGTTCGATATAATGCGGTTTTACCTATAACGCGGTAAGATTTTTTGGCTCCCGAGGACAGCGTTATATCAGGGTAGAGGTGTATTTCTCTGGTCCAATATTTAATTATTTATACAAAGAGGCACAGCTCCAATAGGAAGAGATTGAGACCTGCCCCAGGATATTGCCCTGGGGGAAGGGAAGATCTGGGTTAAAATCCCAGCCCCAAAATAGGGATTCACACCTTTTGTCACCTACATTTCAGTTGAGTGTCCCAACCACTGGGATATTGTGTATGGTGAGGGGATGTCATACTCATTGTTTTGTGAATGGCACCTAAGTCCTCTTATGAATCTATCCCAAAGATCAAAATATTTAGTTTTAGAAATGTCACAGTGAACCATTTGACACAATGACACCTTCTTTCTTCAGAATTTGCAAAAATGAACACAACATTCTGAAAATTTTTGGTCAATGCATTTTTTGGCAAAGAAGAGTTTTGTCTGAAAAATTTCACCCAAATCTTTTCACTATCTCTAAATGTTTAGTAGCCAGGTTTCTCATTCTTTTTCTCTCCCCCCTCCATTCCACCCTTCCAAATGTCCTTTCCTCTATGTCTTTTCCTCTGCCACCTCATCCTCCATTTTAACCCCAATTTTATTTTAACTGTCTTAATTAAAAGAAAGAAAAAAAGAAAGATCTTAGGGACAAGCACTGCTTCTTCTATGTATGTTCAGAGACTAGTACATATCAAGTGCTACCATAACAGGAATAATTAATGCACATAACAAGTGTGCTATTTTTGCAAATAAGATCACCTTGGGACATGAAATATCCATACCATCTTTTAAAAAAATATAATAGACTATCAATATCCAAATGTCATTAATGTTCCTGTACTTAAGACTAACTTGCCTACCCAAACTAATGTAATATAAGAATAAAGATTATAGTATTTAAGTCATGGCATTTAGCTCAACAAATATACAATCAGTATAGAACAGAGGCATTATTTCTTTAAGGTAGCTGCATGATCACCAAACTTAAATCAAACTTTCCAATACAGTACTTCAAAATACGTTCTGAATACTGGAAATGCAGTCTAAATATTCATTTTGAAGCCTGTTTTTAAAAATTTATAAACTTCTGTTCTCTCAGATTAATTGAGTAATGGCCTTGTGCAATTCTTTTCCTCTGAGACAAGCAGTGTTAGTGTCCCTAAAGAGACTTTCACCTCTGACACTTGAAATTGTTGCTTGAGGCATGAATCCAAAATCGAATGAAGTCAATTAGTATTTCCATTCACTTCAGTGGGAGTTGAATTGGGTCCTGAGATGCTAGTGGGCCACATCTTCAGTTGATCTTAATACGCATAGACTTCAGTGGAACTATGCCTGGTATACTAATGGTAATCTAGTTGACTAGAGCAACTGCTTAGTCAGACGGATTATCATTGCCATCTATTTCAAGCAGTCATGCATTCTGCCCTCAGAAGTAAGGCACCATATTTTAGTACTGTTTCAATATTGAATATGAATCAAAGGTGCTAAATAGCACCACATAGTGAGTGTTAATGCAATTCCAGTTCACTCATTATTAGAATTAAGCAGCTTCTATAATAACCCCCTGTTGTCTTAACACTCCACAGGATCACACTTTGATCCTATTTTTGACTTGATAGCTCTGTTCCTAGGTGCTTGAAAAATAGTTGTGCTTAACAGGTTTCTACTGGGCTCTCATCACAATAAAAAATAAGTTAGATGCAAAGAAACTAGTTTCCTGTATGTTAGCTGTCCCAATGGCTGGTTAAAATCTTATTCCTTATGAGAAATCAGCTGTATTAATCACTCTGCATTATAAGACCACATGTTGTAGCAGCCAGAGGAATCCTTTTTGTATGTGTTATGTTCCATTAAATATAATTTTAGTTCCATGCAGTTAATTTGAGGGGTCAGAGCTGAATGCATAAAATACACATTTTGTCCCCTTAAAGCTGGGGGGAAGGTATATAGGACACATACAATACAATGTAGTCCAAAGTCCCTTCTGTGGTCTGGGAAGACCCTCTTCAACGTGGGAGTTAGAATGACAGGAAGAAATTCAGAATCCTGTCTGTGTTCAGCAGCCTGTATAAAGAATTCCCTTTAGAGCCATTAAAAATGTCCTATCTTTCCTCTGCCTTGAACACTAGATGACAGGGCAATACATGTTTATTTTCCACCTGTATTATTTCCCCCTGTAAAATTTAATAGCATTTTCATCAATAAAATTATGTTTGTGAAGAAGACAAATTTCTATGTATTTATTGTATGTTGATGGTTGTTGAAATATTTCCCTTTTGAACAGTGGCAAGGGATCTGATACGACTCTTCCTGAACGAAGAACAGGGAAGACTGACTCCTCATTCACTCTCTTTCTCAGACACTGTGGACGGTGATGGCTAACTTAATATGCTTTATTTACCAATCAGAAAGTGCTGCACCATAGGTAATCTCACATCTGGAGCTGCTGGCTCTGGATAATCTACTTGTATTACCTCATGGTATAATTGCGCTACATATTTTATGTTTATTACTTCCAAAAATTATATTAAAATAATATTAAGGTTGCAAAATCAAGCACTCAACATTTTGGGGTATGCTGGACTTAATGTTGCCTGATCAATTTGGCTCCTTTGTATGCACATGTTAGACCACAGGTAATTGTGTCTAGTTTGCATATTAATTTGCATAATTAATTAGTTTTTTTGTTGCAAAATTGCCACCTTCAAGTCTGTCACTGAGTAGATGTGCAGGTGTACGAGCCCCTCCCAACCTGAAGCAAATACTCACCAGCAACCGCACACCATACAACATAAACACTAACCCAGGAACCTATCCTTGCAACAAAGCCCGATGCCAGCTCTGTCCACATATCCATTCCAGTGACACCATCATAGGACCTAATCACATCAGGCACGCCATCAGGGGCTCGTACACCTGCACATCTACCAACGTGATATATGCCATCATGTGCCAGCAATGCCCCTCTGCCATGTACATTGGCCAAACTGGACAGTCTCTACGCGAAAGAATAAATGGACACAAATCTGACATCAGGAATCATAACATTCAAAAACCAGTGGGAGAACACTTCAACCTCTCTAACCACTCAGTGACAGACTTGAAGGTGGCAATTTTGCAACAAAAAAACTTCAAAAACAGACTCCAAAGAGAAACTGCTGAACTCGAATTAATATGCAAACTAGACACAATTACCTGTGGTCTAAACAAAGACTGGGAATGGTTGGGTCATTACATTAATTGAATCTATTTCCCTATGTTAAGTTCTCCTCACACCTTCTATGGGCCATCTTAATTATCACTTCAAACAGTTTTTTTCCTCCTGCTGACGATAGCTCATCTCAATTGATTAGACTCTGCCTGTTGGTATGCATACTTCCACCATTTCATGTTCTCTGTATGTATAAATATCTCCTGTCTGTGTGTTCCATTCTATGCATCCGAAGAAGTGAGCTGTAGCTCACGAAAGCTCATGCTTCAATAAATTTGTTAGTCTTTAAGGTGCCACAAGTACTCCTGTTCTTTTTCCTTAACTGTGAAGCCCATTCTTTCTCTTTCTGCAGAGGAATTACCATAATGATTCAGACTAAAATTCCATCTAATCCAGTATCCTGTCTGTGACACGATCTGCATTAGATGCTGCTTATAGTGCAACATCTAATGAACAACTGTAGACTAACTTGATCATAGGGAAACGTTCTGCCTAACCACAGGCAGAGTGAGTGCTTGGCTGGCTGGCTTATGCTCTGCATTATGAAGATTTATATTCCTTATATTTTATCCTTTCTGATGTAACTGTGGATATTCTCATTGTCTATATACATTTATAATCCTTTTCTGAACCCTGTTAAGTTCCTGGTTTCAGTGATATCTTATGACAATGAGTTTAACAGGGTAATTCAGTACTGTGTATGAAAGTTTTTTTTTTAATATATGTGGACACAGTTCACAAGTCAATATCATAGTCGTCTTTTATGAATAGAGAAATTTTCTTTTTTCAGTAGTACACTAAAATGCCTGTTACAGGGGTCGGCAACTTCCGGCACATGGCTCACCAGGGTGCTTACCCTGGTAGGCCCGGCCAGTTTGTTTACCTGCCGCGTCGGCAGGTTCGATGGACCGTGGCTCCCACTGGCCGCGGTTCACCGTCTCAGGCCAATGGGGGCAGCGGGAAGCGGTGCGGGCGAGGGATGTGCTGGCCGTGGCCCACCAGGGTGCTTACCCTAGCAAGCCGCATGCCAGAGGTTACCGACCCCTGGCCTATTATATAACACTGTTCCTGTACACTAGAGGTACTTACATTTCAAATAAAATTTTAATTTTTCAAAAGTAAGGATTTTTGTTTAAAAAAAATGAGAATCAAAGAGGAATAAGCAGGAAATCTTCTGTCGGGGTCTACAAAAACTCTCCATTTTTTGTGGCCTCAATTTCCATACATTTGGTAAAACGAATGTGTCAGTTTAATGACACATTTATATTTTTCAGTGTTCCTATGGACATAATTGATAATCACTTGTCTCTATATTCATTACCATTCAATATTAGGATATGCCATCAGTGATTGTGAAAAGCTAATTCGTTCAAAATTCCACAAGCTCAGTTAAATTCAGACCTGTCACAAGATTTTGTGCAATATTTTGAAGCATTTTGCCATAGCTTATGTCAAGGTGTCCCCCCTTCTCTGAACTTTAGTGTACAGATGTGGGGACCTGCATGAGATTACCCCAAAGTTTATTTACCAGCTTAGATCTAGTAGCTGCCACCACCAAATAGTTTAAACAAACGTTTATGGGAGAGTCATTTGGAAACTCTGTCTTCCCCCCCAAATATTTTCCTAGTCTTTATCCCCCTTTTCCTGGCAGGATTGAGACTGATTCACCTTCCACCAATTTTTGGTGAGCCCAGATCCAAGAAACCCTTAGACCTTAAAACAAGGAAAAATCAATCAGGTTCTTAAAATAAGACTTTTAATTAAAGCAAAAGGGTGAAAGGAATACCTCTGTGAGATTAGCATCCAAGCTACTCTCACAGACAACAGATTCAAAACACAGAGGATGTTCCTCTGGGCAAAACCTTAGTTACACAAAGAAACCCAATTTGATTTTCCCTCTGTGCAAAACGAAGTCACAAAAGAAAATAAACATAATCTAATACATTCCTTCTCTAAACACTTACTACTTTTAAGAAATGTTAGATGGCTGCCTGGATCCTTCACTTTGGTACAAGACTTACTGAACAGACAAAAGACTGATTTCCCTCCTCCCGCTTTGAAAACATCTTGTCCCCCCATTGGTTCCCCTGGTCAGGTGCCAGCTAGGCTATGTGAACTTCTTAACCCTTTACAGGTAAAAGAGAAAATAACCCTTAACTGTCTGTTTATAACAGCTCACCACTGTGGCAGTTCATGAATGATCTACCCAGAATAAGATTTCATGAGAAATTGAGTGTTATGAAATAGCATCAGTAAAAATTTGATATACAAATTTGTCAATTTTCATGGAATGCTACCTCCCATAACTAATTCCTCGCTCCAGGAAGTGGATTAGGAATAAAACAAAAGTGCAAATCCCATCTGCCATTTTAATGTTAAAGTAATAAAATTAATATATTTGGGAAGTTGAGGACTTTTAAACAAATTATTATTTCTTATCTAGATGCCAAAAAGCATTAGTATATAACTGTTTCCAAAGACTAGCTAATTATGTTACTATTTGAGGTTTTGTTATACTTGTTGTGATGGGGTGTTTGCCCCACACTGGCCCTTAAGGGGATAATAGAGCCCTAGGGAGGCTGCACAGGAGGCAGCCAACTAGAGAGGGGCTGCAAGGAACAGCCAATCAGGGCCAGGCTTGCCCATATAAGAAGGGCTGTTCAGCAGAGCAGCTTCAGTTGCTCCCTGGAGCTTAAGGAGGGAGAACTATCTGCCTGCAGAAGGAAGAAAGCTAGCACCTTGACCAGAGCAGTGCTGGGCAGGATCAGGGGAGCGAGAGCGAGCTCCTGGCTGGCTCCTGGCATGCTGGGGCCCTAAGACGAGCGGAGAAGGTGCGGGGGCTGCAGGGAAGTGGGCCAGGGAAGTGGACTGGAGGGGACGCAGCACGTTGCTGCCATCTACCAGGTCCCTGGCCAGGACCTGGAGTAGTGTGTGGGCCCAGTTCTCGCCCTGTCTCCACTCACCACTGAGGAAGTGGCTGGACAGTGGACTGCTATTCCCCCTTGAAGCGGGGAGTGATGTGGGTTTTTGGAGCAGGAGTGACAGTGGTGAGGTGCCACCAGAAGAGGGCACACTGGCTAGCAGAGCTGATCCCAGGGACATCTAGCAGGGGGTGCTGGAGTGGTGAGTCGCACCCCATTACACTTATGTACACCTTGAATTTCAGACAAGTCCTATTTGACTCATTGCTAGATTAGAACTATTTGGCACACAGATTGAATCTACCCTATTTTGAAATACACACTATTAAATGATTTTGTTGGAAAATAGGCCAAGATTTTCAAATTTGGGACCAACGTGTCCAAAAGTTATTTCTCAAATTTTGGTGTTCCCAACTTCAGACATATTTCAAGGTGCCTGAATATCAGAAAGTCCTAAACACTCGCCTTGTGAGAAGTAAAGAGTGAGTAAAGAGTAAATTATTGTCACCACATAGTTCTCAGTCAGTGTGAGGCAATTCATCCTTCATACCATATGGCATGGAAGTGATAAACATCACACTGAAAATGCAACCTGATACTGTCAGGACAGGACCCCAATCATTTGGGGGAAAGGGAGGAATTCTGTGGGTGTAGGTTTAGTAGCCATATCTGAAATGGCCCTGAGAACATATTCTATGCATGAGATTTTCAAAAATATGCCATGTTGTTTCAGTTGAAGTCAATGCGAATTTTGCTGTTGCCTTCAGTGGGAGCAGAATTAGGCTAGCAATGGAATAGGTAAAATACTCACTTTGTTTTGTCTACCCACATCTTAATTTTAGGAGTCTTTTTTGGCCCATGGTATGACAATACATTTTGTATCTGCTATTATTCTAGCAGCACAATGTAGGAACTCAAACCAACAAAAATACTTTTCTCTATTTTCAGATGTATAGCAAGTGAGTTTATTGTATTAACAATTCAGCCCAGAGCCAGGAATAATTTCTCATTTCAGTGTTCATGGCAAAGGAAAGTGCAGGCTACTTTAGTTTAGAATGGCCAGATGATCTCAAACAGCAATATGGCACATAACAGTACAGACCTGGCAGTGTAGATAAATATACACAATAGATCCCAAACTGAGTGAGGCTTTTATAAGTCATAAAAGGAATTTTAAAATCTAATTTGTTATTTGACCAAATGCCAGGATAGGTCTTTTATGACTGAAGTGACATGCTGTGTTGACCTAGTGTGCATGTCTCAATTCTGGGAGCAGCTTTTTGCACACTTTGGAGACCAGGTAGCTTTTTCCCTCAGGAAGGACAAAAACAAGCCACTGCAGCTATTTAACATACAGGTTATACACCAAGCTCCCTTGACAGAGATTCACAAACCATTTGTGATGAACAATTTATTTAGAAGACTTGACCCTTTTTTTTCTATTTTCAAGTTGTCTGTGATCAGATTATAATTTTGGAGCTTGATTATAAGTGTACAGTCTGCACACAGGAGAAAGGAGCAGCACACAGCAGCACTGCTGCAGTAGCAGACCAAGGAGGGAATTATGACTGAGAGTCACAATTTTCTCCCTGACTTCTGCTGCTGGTCTATGGCAGATTACTTCCCCCAACCCACCTGTGCTGGCTTGCAGCTTGTGAAATCAAGCCAAAGCTCCACTCACTTCTCATAGCTGCATGCCCACCAGTATGGGAGGGGCAGTCACAACCTAATGGTAGCACAGTTCCAGGGGGAGGAGGAGGGTGAAAGAGCTTAAGGGTACCCCACAGGAATGAATTCCCAAGTGCACCTCCCTGGGTTCTCAAAGGGTTTTTGAACTTGGGTGGTGACAGCATCTACCCATCCAAGGTCAGAGAAAAGCTGTAACCTTGGGAGTTTAATACAAGCCTGGAGTGTCGAGTATTAATTTTTAGAGTCCTTGTGGGCCCCACCTTCTGCATTCGAAGTGCCAGAGTGGGGAATCAGCCTTGACATGGTGGCAGAGTGGTGGGATCATTTTGAACCAGAGGCAGAGAACTCAGGATTTTAAAAGGACACATTTTTCCTTTTGGGAGCCTGCTAAGCTAAGGAGTTCTTTTCTTTTCTTTTCTTTTCTTTTCTTTTCATTTCTTTTCTGCCTGAGGGGGGAATAGGCATGTAAAGAGATCAGCCTGCAAAACCAGGGAGTCCAACAAGCAGGGTTTTTTTTTCTTTTCTAGTTTCGTGGCAATGAAATAGCTAGGCTACAGTAGGGCAGCCCTGTGCATGAGGTTGCGGTCGGGCACCAAAACCTAGAGCAACTAATCTTCCCAAAGCAGCATACCATGGAGAAGACAGACCCAGATCAAGCCCAGACATCCAGCTCTTTGACAGATATGCAGGGAGGGGATGGAGGACCGGAGACTTCCCAGGAGGGAAGAGTCAGCCCTCCCGCACCCGAGATCCTGGTGCCAAGATGGAGGGATGCCCTTAACCCAGACCGAGTTCTAACCGCGGAAGACAGGAATTTCTTCCTAGAGATGAAGCGCAGGTGAAGCACTTAGAACTGGAAAGAGCTAAGCTGGATCAATCAGGTAGCCCTAACAGTCCTCCTCCAGGTACCACTCCCCATTCCAAGAAATTCCCCACGTACAAGGTAGGCGATGATACAGAGGCCGTCTTAGAAAATTTTGAAAGGGCCTGCCTTGGGTACAACATCCCCTACAGACCAGTATATGGTGGAGCTGAGGCCACAACTCAGTGGACTCTTAGCAGAGGTGGCAGCTGAAATACCTAAAGAACACATGAACAAGTATGAACTTTTTAAACAAAAGGCCATAATTAGGATGGGGCGAAAACCCGAGCGTGCCCTTCGGTGGTTCAGAGCCCTAAGGTGGAAACCGTATGTGGCATTTTCCCGACATGCCTACCACATTGTAAAAAATTGGGATGCCTGGATATCAGGAGCAAATGTTAAGTCTCTGGAAGATCTGTCTCTCCTAATAGAAATGGAGCAGTTATTAGAGGGTGTTTCTGAGGAAATAGAAAGGAACATCCTAGATGGGAAGCCCAAAACTGTAATTGATGAGGGCAGAGATCGGAGCCAAATGGGTTGAAGAGAAAAGCTAGTAGCAGTTGGTGGGGATACCAGAAGGGGCAACCCGAGAAGACACCCCACCATCAGGTTCAGCCCAAAGCCCCACCTTGCAAGGAGGAGCCCTCCACACAGCTAGGGAAACACCAGATGCCCTCTCGTCCCACCACCTTACTCTCCAACCACCCACCTTGCCCCAGCCCACAGTCAGCTGGGTGATGCTTTAAATGTAATGAGCTGGGGCATGTGAAGGCCAACTGCCCCAAGAGCACCAGCCGACTGCAACTCCTCACCCCAGAGTTCCACCGAGAGCCTTCAGGCCCAGATGCCTCGCAAATACCCCAAGAGTGAAGGGAAACTGTGAGTATGGGCGGGAGGAAGATTACTGCATGGAGAGACACTGGAGCGCAGATGTCAGCTATCCACCATCCCCGGTGGACCTCAAATTCATCAACCCAGAGGCCCAAATGACAGTGCAGCCCTTTAAGGCCAACTTTTTAAACTTGCTTACAGCCAAGTTGCCTGTCCAGTACAAGGGCTGGTCAGGAATATGGACTTTTGCAGTCTATGACAATTATCCCATTCCCATGCTGCTGGGAGAAGACTTAGCCAACCATGTGAGGCTAACAAAAAGGGTGGGGATGGTCACCTGCAGCCAGGCTAAACAGACCTCCACACCTAACTCTATTCCTGAGCCTCCTACAGGGACCCAGCCAGAGGTGGTAGAACCAGACCTCAGACCAAAGTCTATGGCAGCAGTTGTAGATCCAGTTTCTGGGACCCAGCCAGAACTAGCCCAAGGATTGGAACTGGTGGAGCAGTCAGCACCAGAGCCTGTGCTTGCAACCCCACCAGAGTCAGGAGAGCCAGCACCAAAGGGTGCCACAGAGTCTGTACCTGCAGCAGCAGATACACCAGTGCAAGAAGCTCAACCAGAACCTGAAATACAACAAAGTGAACCAGAGGAGAGTGGTTCACAGTCGACAGAGACACCCCGATCACCTACATCGCTTCCAGTGGAACCAAGTCCACAATGCAGTGAAGAACTATGTCTCCAGCATCAAGGGAGCAGTTCCAGGCAGAGCAGGAAGCAGATGACAGCCTCAAGGGAGCTTGGACGGCAGCACGGAGCAACCCATCACCTCTCAGCTCTTCTAATAGGTCCATGTTTGTTGTAGAAGGAGGACTCTTATACAAGGAGACCCTTTCTGGTGGATACAAGGAAGACTGGCATCCTCAGAGACTGTTGGTAGTTCCAACTAAGTATAGGGAAAAGCTCTTAAGCTTAGCCCACAATCACCCTAGTGGCCATGCTGGGGTGAACAGGACCAGAGACTGTTTGGGGAAGTCATTCCACTGGGAGGGAATGGGTAAGGATGTTTCCACCTATGTCCGGTCTTGTGAAGTGTGCCAGAGGGTGGGAAAGCCCCAAGACCAGGTCAAGGCTCCTCTCCAGCCACTACCCATAATTGAGGTTCCATTTCAGCATGTAGCTGTGGATATTCTGGGTCCTTTCCCTAAGAAGACACCCAGAGGAAAGCTGTACATACTGACCTTCATGAATTTTGCCACTTGATGGCTGGAAGCAGTAGCTCTAAGCAAAACCAGGACTAAAACCGTGAGCCAGGCATTAGCAGACATTTTTGCCAGGCTAGGTTGTCCCTCAGTCATCCTTACGGATTTGGAAACTATCTGGGGTTTTAGATGAGTAGTTTCTAGGTATGATACTGATGGTTTTTCATACCTGGCCCAAAGCTTCTTATAGCATTGCTGCTCCCTGTCTGCTTCTCCCTGTGAACAACAGACAGACAAAAGGGGAGTCTTGTTTCAATTTTAAAAAGTTCTAGCCTTCCCATTGAGTCTTTTGGCCAGGTGCCACTCACGTCCTTTTACCTATGCATTGCAGTGAGACTTTTAACCCTTTACAGGTAAAGCAAGTAGAGAACAGCTACTAAGAGGGATTTTATAGCTAACTGGCTGGGTGAGTCCATAAAAGGGAGCTACCCCCTACCCCCTTCATTTATCACAACCCCTTTGTGCAGGCACACAGGGCAAGGCACAGTTTTGCCCTTGTTCACTGTGGCATTGTTCAGTAAATGGTTTCAGATGTTTTGGACCCTGTGGTCTCTTTTTGAACTGTTTATACTGATAACTCTTTTGAGTATCTTGAGTATTCAACAATCTGTGGGTAATCTTCAATCAATGCATTTAATCACCTGGTACAATTTCTATTCGCTTTCTGGATAACCTAACCAGTATAAACAGAAGAAATGCCTGAGAAAATCACTGGGATGTTAATTCTCTCAGGGAGAAGGTAGGACTCACATTAGGAAGGAAGACATAGCAAGAAAGATGGTGTAACCTGCGTCTGGCAGAAGAGGACCCCTCCTGACAGTAGCTGGGAGTAGTGGTGAGGGTAGGTTTTGGTTCAGCTTGGAACCCACTCAGGATACTTCTCCCTCCACAATGGAGACAAGGCCCCACATTTCTGAACTGTATAGTTCAGAGCTAGATTTTAATCCAAAATTCTCCAAATTCTAGAGGTTTTGGATCTGGGGTGCTGGTTCAGGACCAATTTCTTGTCATACTTATTCATTTCAGATTCATTTGACTGCAGAGCTATGCTACGAGGGAGCCATGGGAAAATCCCAGGGAGTCAGAAAGTAACACAGAGCCTTGGACTCCATCTGAGCATTTGAGATTCCTGAGTTGTGTGGGTTTCACTCCCTTCATACAGGGGAGGGAGATAGTAAACCCTTCCCTTGGCAGAAGAATTTGGTGGAAACTGCAATGGAAACCTTTCTGAGACTCCTGGACCTTTGATACTGTTTTTCCTGCACAGGGGCATGGTTTGCCACATGGTGTACAGTCATCATAGTTACTTTTTCAATCAGGATATGCTGAGTTTCACCAGCTGAGGTTCTAGCCCCTACTGGTGTGTGTGTGTGTGGGGTGGGGTTCGGGGAGAGAGAAACATTTTACATCAACAAAGGATTTGATTGTTTAGCATACACATTACTGAGAGTTACTTCACTGCAGTGTTTTCCCTTTTACCCTATTAATAATGCATTACTTCAATGTTTAATCCAATGCTGACAAGAAGAAAATCATTTCCATCCATGTAGTCAATATTAACTACATTCCTATCTGGGCATATGTTTTAAATTTTTAAAGTCCTATTTACTAGTTTCAGTAGAAGGAGATAACCCATACACATATGCATTAACTGACTACATTTTTCATGAGTGAAATTAATATAGTTACAGCGATTATATATACACTACCTGTGTTAATATATTCCATTAAAATTTTATGTTA
Source organism: Mauremys mutica (assembly GCF_020497125.1). Lineage (NCBI taxonomy): Eukaryota > Metazoa > Chordata > Testudines > Geoemydidae > Mauremys > Mauremys mutica. The sequence goes on from NC_059073.1 coordinate 154,723,666, forward strand.
AGAGAACATTACCGTTACACTGTGAATCTCTCAACTCAGTATATATCAAGATTGAAATGACTGAAGCACCCTTCACTCTGCCCATTTTGCATATACATTTTATACAGTGTTTGAAATTATCACAGTATTCTTCAGTGATGCAATATAATCACAAACTTTTTCTGAAAACTTATACGACCATGTATAGCATCTTCTGCTCATGCATAGTACGCTGTGTAGGCCAGCTAAAGGGTCCATGAAAATCTTTGACATGCACAATGCATAGTGAATGAGGATCCTTACGTTCACAATGGAAATTAATCATATGCACATGCTTAGCACCACTTGCAAAGTTTGTGATCATCTACCTTTGTGCTTCTCATTCAGTTAATTTCCTGAGTTCCAGGCATCGTTCAGGGAACTATTATATAGTCTCCCATCCTATACACAATAATGTACATTATTTCATACATCTGCCAAATGCATACATGTTGCCCGCTGGTTTCCTTTTTATACAACAGTCATTCAGCAACCTCTCACTATCTGCTTATATGTGCTCAGTCCAGTTGCTAGGGTGGTAATCGGACATCCTTGACTGTCTTAATCTATTAATTGTGATAGTGTCATGCTTCTGCCTGGGTTTTTGCAGCTGCTATCCCACCACTGGAAAGGGTCTAAATATATACATACATAAAACAATATGTATATGTTCTGGGCAAGCCATATATAAAGTGTCTCCAACAACGTGACCTTTCTACTGATTCCCTGAATTACATTAATATAAATAATAATTGTATGATCAGTGGACTAATTACTCTAGTCTAATATGTAAAATTGGAAGTGCCCTCCACCCAAACACCTACAGAGATATCAGTGTTGGGAGCAACATCAGCAAACTATTCTGTACCTCACTCAACAAAAGAACAACACAGTGTTTATTATTTTATTATTAAACATATCAAATATCATTTATGTATAATTATGACAAAGTAATAAATGAGAGCCAAATTCCTTTGTTCCCTGAGACTTGAATGAATTAGTAGAGAAATGTGAATTAGTAGATGTTTACTCTACAGATGGACGTTAACGAATATGTGGGGAAAAAAATCAGTTGCCTGCATCACAGACTTTAACAAAGCCAGCACTCCAGAACTACCTTTAAATTGCTGCAAAATAGAATTGGTAGGAAAACATATGACCTCATTAAATCCATATGCCAATTCATCAAAAGCACCTTTATGTGGATCCCTTGGTCTCAACACCCCATACAATTACTTCAGTCCATGGATTGGAAACTATGGGGTGGCATGGGGAGGAATCTATGTACTCTAACTACACGTTGAAGTGTGTGGATTTCACTCCTCCTTCCTCTGCTCCTGCACTTGACCTGCATAGAACCTAATTGTACAGGTTTTATGCAGGTGGAGTAAATTTAAATCATCATTCAGAATGTCCTACATAAATCTTCTGTAATAAACAAAGAAGGAAATAATGCGTCAGAACTTCAGTTGGTATGACTTGATGTAGATTTATTGACTTCAGCTAGGCAATGTTGATTTATAGCGTCTAAATATCTGGCCCAATATTTTTTTACTAAATAAAGCCAATTCTCTCCCACCCACACCCACCCCTCCCTTAAAATAAAATCCTGAAAGAAAATGAAATTCTGTTCACATGTAGCAGCTAAAAATATCATAGCAGGGCTCCGTTAATGTAGTGCAATTATTCAAAGATGAAATTAGCTCCTGTTCAGGTGAAGAGTTCCTGAAGTGGTTCTGTTTGTCTATAAGGTACTACATGTGGGGCTGTCTATGACATTGTTTAATAATGGAATCCTAGGCTTCAATAAACCCATTTGAAGGGCCGAATGTAAAGCAGTAGAAAAAACTGTCCATAGATATTTATTTAAGGCGTGCAGTCACCCATAGATCCTTTGAGGACGAATCAGTATTAGTTAGCAGAATGCATTTGTGCATCTACTGAACAAAGTATAGGGCAAGGGCCATTGCATTTCTTTTGTAAGATGTTCTAGTGAGCAAACATCACCCAAGAGACATACTAAAGAGACACAGGCATTGTATAACCAAGGGAAATCACAGGCTTGGAATAAACAATAAGCAATATGAAGATAGGCCAAAGACTGTGCAAGAGAGTCACTGTCTGGAACTTCCACCAGTGTAATGGCTCAGAATTTCTTATATCTAATTTGCAATAGTGGATAAAAGCTCTAAGGCCTGATTTTTCGGAGGTGTTGATCAGTAGCAGCTCCCACTGTCTTCTACTGAAGTTGAGGTAGCTGAAAAGAAGGCTCACAGTGAACAGATTGTACTGCACTCATAATGATTATGATCTTTCATTTATAAAGCATCTCTCATGTAAATAGATCCCAAGGCATTTTACAAACCTGACTAACTAACTAACAAATGTGGTGTGTGTGTAATAGTTCTCAGCACTTCATCATCATCAAAAGACTATGCAAACACTAGCTGATTAATCTTCACAACAGTCATGTGAGGTAGGTAAGTATTATTATCCTTTTATATTGATGGAGAAACCGAAAGCTAAGAAATTAGGGCCAAATTTTTCAAATTATAGGATCTGATGTTTGGCACCTAAATTCACATATTGGTATCTAAATAAAGAACTTAATTTTCAAAGGCATTTAGTACTTGCATCTCTTCTTAATTTCACTACTCCACATGTTTGAAAATCAGGTCACTTACTTCAGACATGCTGAGTGATCAAATGAATAAGAGCTGCCAGTTCCTCAGCTCATTTGAACATCAAGCTACTTACTTAGGTGCCTATCTTCAGGCACCCCAATTTGAAAAAAATCTGGCCTATGTGACTGTCGCAAGGACACATAGCAAGTCAGCAGGAGATCAGTGATTAGAACCTGGATATTCCTGGCTCTCAGTCCCATAGTCACTAGACAGTGCTGCTGCTCATTGAGGCATGCAGCTCCCACTGAGGTGAAATTCAATAACTATTCTTAAACAGAACACTGCAAATCTTCTAGGGCAGGTATTGAAGACTTTCATGTCCAAATGAGACTTCAGGGGGGGATGTATGCAAGCTGAAAATAATTATATAAGTTGGGTTTTAGCAAAGACATCAAGGTTCACTCCTGAACTGTCAAGAAATCTTTAATCAAAGGGACCAGGACAATAATTTTATGTCTCATCTGCTAGTGCCCCAAACCACCTTGCTTAGGCACTAGTCCATTAGTAGTTCAGGAGGAAGACTGCTATCGAATTTCTCCTTGAGTGTTCCCTGGAGGGCTCTTATCCAAGTACTGAGCTGGACTAATGCTACTTAGTTTCTGAGATCTGATGAGCTCACAGCTTTAGGTGACATGGGTACAAGCTTAATAGTTATGGTTAGGAGGTTCTTTTCATTTTAAGTCCCTAATTTCTGGTGCTTATAACTTTCCAAACCATTACCTTTTCAATAGAATTTCTCATGTGTGTTCAACCCAGAGGTGAAATCTTTTAAAAGTTTGATAAAAGCCATTTGTCAGTTACTGAAATATCCTAACAGGGGAAAGCACTTCCCACAAGCCAGGTCATTTTTCAGACACTACCTTTGGACATGAATAACTCAGAAGATTTCATCTATTTTCACATGTAAGCATCATGGTGCCATCATTTCTAAATAGGATCACCCCTCTACCCCCAACCAGATCTGCTCAGGAGGATTGCAATTCAATTCTCCCCCTCCCCCCACTCCCATTCTGCTTTTCTTTATTAATGGGATGTAATGGAAAGACTACAACACTCCTCTGTCTCACTATTACTCAACAAAGAGTCCTGTGGCACCTTGTAGACTAACAGAAGTATTGGAGCATAAGCTTTCGTGGGTGAATACCCACATGCGTCTGATGAAGTAGGTATTCACCCACGAAAGCTTATGCTCCAATACTTCTGTTAGTCTATAAGGTGCCACAGGACTCTTTGTTGCTTTTTACAGATCCAGACTAACATGGCTACCCCTCTGATACTTCACCATTACTCCTGCACCCTAACTCTGCCTATAGGCAGGGTTAGGTGGAGAGATTCATGGTAAGGTTGTGTGAGATACAAAGAGAGTTTTAAAATGTCTGTGAAGTAGGAATTAAAATCCCCAGTCTTTCTAACAAAACTTTGAAATTTTTTTTCTGAAGTGATGCGCTGGAATAGTGTTAGAGTCTATCAGTGGGTAGACACTGTAGGCCAGAGGAGAAACTGAGGCACAAGTGCATTCCCAATTCTGGAAAGGTAATTTCCTTTAAAGGGAGCTATGGCTTACCATCGCCCTGGCCCTCATTCTTCACAGAACAAGGGAATTCTGGGAGCCCTAATTTACAGAGAAACTCTAGGAATTATAGATGGTGCTAGAACATGCTGGAAAGGTGTGCCACGGAACCTAAGGAGCAGTATTCCCACAGAACTGGGTGAAATTTGGGGAGATTAGAGCAGAGGAAAGACTGACAATGATTCTTCCTGCTAAGGGGGCTGGAAGGAGCCAGGAAGGGGTAGTAAGCCCACAAGATGGAAGGGGCCAGCAAAGCGTAAAGGAGGCCTGAAGAGATAGGAGAGGAAGGAAGACTTCCTCTAGATAGGAAGACCTATCTCCTGAATGTAGTGAGGCGGCCTAGTTCCCAGCCGCACCTGAGAGGGACGAGCCAGAACGGCCGCCTCAGTGGGCGGAGCCGCCGCCGCCTGTCCCCGCCCCCCGGAAGTCAAGGGGCGGGACAGGAAGTATAAAGACCCGGGCCCAGCGCTCAGTTGCAGCCCGGCCGCTGGAGAGGACAGACGCTGGTGCCCGAGCTCCTGCTGAACCAAGCCTGCCCCGAGCCCGGTACCCTGAGGAGGACTGGCCAAGCCTGGTACACAGAGGAGGACTGGCCGAGCCTGCCCCAAGCCCGGTACACAGAGGAGGAATCGAGCCCACCCGTGCACCTGTCTCCTGAGGAGCCCATGCTGGTGGACCCCCCTGCTGAAGCCACAACGATCCAGGTACCACTGGAGGGGGAGATTGGAAGTGGCCCGGGGATAGCCGACCCCAGTCTGGCTGCCGCCGACCCTGAGCCTATGTCAGTGTGTTGCGGCCAGGATCCTCACTGACTGCAGCGGATCCACGTCGCCGCTAGGGCCCCAGGCGGGGACACAGTGGAGTGGGTGGGCCTGTGTCCCCCCTGCCACCCCACTCACGGGTGGCAGTCTCCCCCTCACACCAGCACCCAGACCCAAAAGTCTGGTCTTACCTGCTGTTTGCTCAGCTCCTGACTGAGGACCTGAGCCCCTGAACTATTTTGGCTGCTCAGCCCTGCCTGAGGGTCTGAGCCCTGTACTTGTTGCTGCCCTGCCTGAGGGTCTGAGCCCTGTATTTGTTGCTGCCCCGCCCTGAGCTAGGGCTTGGGGCTTTCTAAACTGAACTGCTGCTCAGCCCTGCCTGAGGGTCTGAGCCCCGGACTACTGCCTGTTGCCCCGCCCTGATCTAGGGCTGGGGCTTAAAGGACTGTTTGTTTGCTCAGCCCCTGTCTGAGGGTCTGAGCCCAGGACTACTGCCTGTTGCCCTGCCCTGATCTAGGGCGTGGACTGTGTGACTACACTACTACTCAGCCTCCTGTAGTGAGGCGGCCTGGTTCCCACGTGCCCCAAAGTCGAAGAGCGACCCCTCGCCTGACAAGGGGACCCGCACCCGGACCCTTACATGAAGAAATAGGAGAGGAAGGAAGAGGTAGTAGGGGGTGTAGTAGACTGAAAGACAGAGTGATTGTGAGCTCTGTGCTGAGGGGTAAAGACTTAGATTTGTGATGAGAACTGGAGAAGGAAACAGCCTGAGGTGATAGCAGTAGCGTAGGCGGTGAGGCCTGGTGTGTGCACCTGCTCTTATTTAGGAGCACCAGGCTTGGGCTTCTAAAGAGGCTGGGGAAAGCAGCCCTTCACTCTCCTGAATCAAGGGGTAAGAGCAGAACAGACACTCCATCAAAGGTTGTTTAGCTCAGAGAGGGCAAAGAGCAGTGTTTTCTATTTTCATTTGAATGCAATTACCTCAGAAGGGGTGAACATTTATATTTGCTGGAGGACTGAACAATCAACCACCAAATGGAAACACATTTCTCAATGAGACAGAAGCAAAACTGAGGGATAAACTAGACTATTAGCAGGGGAAGACTGTGTGGACCAGAGGGGAAACTGAGATACAGGAGATGTATTCAGAATAGTTTCAGGACAGTAACCATCTGTGCTACTACTTTAGGGGAAGGAGGTTCCAGGACACAGTATTCCAGTGAGACAAGCACTAAGCACTGACACTAAGCAGTCCTCCTGCATTCAATTGCCATTTTTATTTTAAATTTCATGTTTGGTTCTAACTGGACAATTTGAAGTATTGGCATTTGCAAATAATGATGTTATAAGCATTTAAAACAGCAGAATGTGCATGTGCAGTATATTAGCTTCCATAGCTTGAAGAAGCGTGGTCTTCTAGAATTGTATGTGCATATGTAGTGCATTTGTAGAACTAATATATAAACTATAATCTTACTTTTGTGTTTATAATAAAGTCCAATTGGAAACTCAAGCACACTTTTCATTAGGAGATGGCTATGTTGCACCTTTGCTACGTTTTGCAATGTTTTTGTAAGACCAACGATTTTGCAACATTTATTTATTTTTTGCTTCTAACAAGAAATTTCTGGCAGCTTAAGATTTCTGTCAGAGCTGCAACTAAAGCTGCATTTCTGACATGTGCTGTTAGCTGCCCTTATAGGGCTCATCAGCTGCAGTCATTGAATTGCAGTTCTTGCTGCAGCCAGTAGAGGCTGCTTGTTGCCTCCTACTCCATAAGAGTGCCTGTGCTGTGTGAGGAAACCGCAATTTAAGGAGGCAGGGTGAGCAGCTCATACCCTTTCCCCTGTGTGTTGCTACACTGGGAAAGGGAGGAGAGAAGGGATCCAGTAGGTGGTGCACCTCCTGTCCAGCCCATCTGCACTCCCTCTCCTAGTTCCACTGCTGCTGGATACCCTGTATGTGTCACAGGGAGGGGGAGATTGTGCCAGAGGAACTGAACCCCTTGGAGAAAAGAGCAACGCCCAAAGAAGGGAAATGGTCAAGGGCTGTGTGCACTGGTGGCCAAGAGGCAACATGTGTGGGAAGAGAATGAGACGGGGGACAGTGATCAGCTGAGCTGAGCTGCTGAAAGTCCCCAGAGTGGTAGCTATGGAGGGAGAATGCCCAGAGGAAGGTGCCAGGTAAAGGTCTTGTCCCACCAGTCAAATGTGACAGGAAGTAGGTCCCCAAGGTGTGCATGTGTGTGCATTTCAAACTGATTCCCTGAAGTGCACCCACACCCAGGGCAGATTCCCTCTAAGAGTTCAAAAATCAGAATATGGACCAGCAAAAGCAATTGGCTTAAAAATAATGAGGGCCATTTCTTAAAATGGCATGATTTTTCGTGGTCAAATGATTTTTGAACTCCAGGGGTTGGCAACAGTGTAAATCTGTAGAATTTCTGTGGCTTAGTTTCTTTTTCATGCTGCAAAGAGGTGAGGAAAATATAAGTACTGGGGCCCTTAATTATTCTGCAAAGTAAGTCACAATTTAAGGGATGGAATGACTTTTTTTGTTTTAAACAGGAATGTAGAACTTGTTAGTACATCTCAGGTCAGGATCTGTTTAACTCTCTTGGAATAACATGTATAACCACAAACAATGAGTGTCTGCAGACTAGGAAGTAATGTTTATCTACTGTTATCTACTTGCCTTGTAATCTACTGTCTTAGTTTATATAAATTGGGGTAATTGGATGAAACACTGAAATAAATCCTCCTTTCTGATATTTCTCTTGTGTTTTGGCATGATAATCATATATGTGATCTGAATAGTTTTTTCCCCTTATGCATTATCCTTCACTGCAATATATATGATTCAGGAGGGACAGGGAACAGTGGGAGAGGGGAAGTATATAAGCCCTAGGCTAAGAAAGGCGTGGTTCCCTATAGACTAGAGAGGTTTGCTACAGGTTAATTGGAGCACCTGTAGGCAATTAAGTCCCTGTTAGCAACCTAACAAATCCCTCTGCTTCAGGCAGTCAGGGGAGATGGAAGAAGGAGAGAGGACTGGAGCTTGGAGGGGTGCTGTCAGACTTGGAAGATCAGAAAAACAGAGTAAGGGACACCCTGCCCCAGCGTTTAAGGACCAAAGGACACCACCCAAGGGGGAAGAGGGTAAGAACCCACAGGGGTTGAGAGGAGCTGAAGCTCAGAGTAAGGAGCAAACCCAGACCCCTCCCCTGCTTCCCTCCTTACCATCTTCCTGGGCCACTAGTTGGGGCCCTTGGTGCCCCAAGAGCAGGGGTAAAGGGTGGCATCTTAGCCCCCTGCCAAGAAAAGCACAGGACCTACCATATTACATTGGCCATCTTCTCACAGATGTCATACAAGGATGGTGGCATACTGTCAGAAGACAGGATACTGGGCTAGATTGACCTTTGGTCTGACCCAATATGGCTGTTCTTATGTACAAATGTATTCAAAATTGAAATCTATTTGGTGTTGGTGTTTCTTAACAAGTTAAGATTTGCAAATGTTTCCACAGCATATGCAAAAAAAAGCTTCTTGGCATCTCTGTTGCCAGTAGGGCAGAAGTTAGATAATTTGGCAGGGTTTTTGGAGCACCATTTAAAATGTACATGTGGATGGGTGAGAGGGCAGAGATTTCCCATCCACCCCAGTCTAATCTTCTGCTTCCTCTCTCAGGCACCACTGCCAGCAGTCTGACCCTACCAGCCCATGAGCCTCTGCACCCACCCTCTCCAAATGTAAGTGGGTGGCTGGGGCTCACAATGCCATTACTCAAATTTGGCCTGGCTGCCTCTCCATCATGATGGAGGGACAGCCGAGATAAACCTGAGTGAGTAGCAGTCAAGCCAAATTTGAAGGAGAGGCATCGTGAACTGTTGTACAGGGTTGCAAGGACACTTGAGTTTGGCTCAACCAAAAATTGATCAAGCCATGGCTCCCGTCTCCATGGCCTGTAGGCATAAAGAACAACAGCAGTCTGCTTAAGCAAAAATGGACTATTTAACCCCTCAAATATTGATACGCCTTGTTTTGGTTGCTTAACTGACAAACCCTTAAAAAATTAAAAGGTTTTTGAATTCTCAAAGCAGGCAACCCACGTGCATTGTTATAACTTTTCTACCGATAGGCATCCAGTCAGCCAGTTCCCCTGTGCCTTTATCTATACCAACATAGTTTGTGATCTCCTGTGTCTCCATCTTCCCCTAAGCAACATTCATAGAGCTAAACCTTCAGAGAATTTTCTTCCATTTTTAAACTACTTTCTTTTGTTTCCCCCCTTGTGCAAACTGGAATAATTCACTATCCAATAGTGTTTAACCTCGAAATAGAATATCCAACCAGCCAAAACAAATAGCTGCCTAATGGATGTAGAGAAATAAGATTTATACAAGGTTGTGAAACAATGATTTATGCTACAAGGAAAACAGAAAATAATTTTCTATAGTCTGATCTTGCCCCGTCTTTAATTTGCACCTGTAAAAAGATTAACTATTATCCCATTACCAGTGATGCACATGATTATCCCAGTGTGTCTTCAAAAGCCCATGCAAGAGAAGCAGGCATGATAATTTAGTGCTTTCTTCATTCCCCTGATTACATTAATCAGAGGTTACTTTTGCAAAGAATAGGATGATCCAGCCAGCTCCCACCTAATTTTTGCTTCTGTGTTTAAACATTAAAATGATAAATGTAGTCAGTAAACTGGCAAATTTTACACTACAGATATTAGTCCTATTGTTGTAAAAGATCAAGAAGCGCTTTTTGAACAAGTCATCTTTTGTAACAATGAAGATGCTTAAAAGGCATGATTAGTGGGGAACTGTAAAGGTTTCCAAGTCTCTTTTAAAATCTCCAAAAATGTAACTAATGCTGTTCTGTAGTTTAATAAAATTGAGTCTATTCTTACCTTCTCAGCATGCTGTGAAATCTGAGCAGCAGAGCTCTGGCTCTTCTACTGGGATGAGAGAAACTACAGGTACAATAAAGATAAGAATGGCCATACTGGGTCAGACGAAAGGTCCATCTAGCCCAGTATTCTATCACCTGACAGTGGCCAGTGCCAGGTGCCTCAGAGGGAATGAACAGACCAGGTAATCAAGTGAATCATCCCATAGCCCATTCCCAGCTTCTGGCAAACAGAGGCTAGCGACACCATCCCTATCCATCCTGGCTAATAGCCATTGATGGACGTATCCTTCATGAATTTATCTAGTTCTTCTTTGAACCCTGTTATAGTCTTGGCCTTTACAACATCTTCTGGCGAGGAGTTCCACAAGTCGACAGTGCATTGTGTGGAAAAAATACTTCCTGTCTTTTTTTTTGTTTGTTTTAAACCTGCTGCCTCTTAATTTCATTTGGATCCCTAATTCTTGTGTTATGAGAGAGTAAATAACACTTTCTCCACACCAGTCATGATTTTATAAACATCTTTCTTATCCCCCCTTAATCATAACTTTTCCAAACTGAAAAGTCCCAGTCTTATTAATCTCCCCTCATATGGCAACCTTTGCATACCTCTAATCATTTTTGTTGCCCTTTTCTGTACCTTTTCCAATTCCAATATATCTTTTTTTGCGATGGGGTGACCAGATCTGCATGTAGTATTCAAGATGTGGGCTTACCATGGGTTTATATAGAGGCAATATGACATTTTTCAGTCTTATTATCTATCCCTTTCTTAATGATTCCCAACATTGTTTGTTTTTTTTGACTGCTGCTGCACATTGAGTGGATATTTTCAGAGAACTATCCACAATGACTCCAAGATCTCCTTCTTGGGTGGTAACAGCTAATTTAGACACCGTCATTTTAGATCTACAGTTGGGATTATGTTTTCCAATGTGCATTACTTCGCATTTATCAACATTGAATTTAATCTGCCATTTTGTAGCCCAGTCACCAAGATGTTTATTTTTCAGTAGTTTGAAAGAAACAATCTATTCAAAATTTTGGTTTCCTGTATTTAGAGTAATACCCTTGTATGTTACAACATCTCAGTATTGGAGAGACAAAGTGGGTGAAGTAATATCTTTAATTGGATCAGCTTCTGAGCTTTCAAGCCACACAGTTCTTTTTCAGGTCTGGGAAAGGTACTCCCACTGTCACAGCAAAATGCAAGGAAGAACAGATTGTCTAGCATAAGCAGTTAGGACATATTGTAAGGAACCACTGAAAGTAGACTAGCCCATTAGCACCTCTGCAGTCATAGGACAAACAGAGAGGGTTGGTGGGTTACAGATTGCTGTAATAAACCATAAATCCAGTATCTCTGTTCAATCCATGATTTTTAGTGTCTAGCAGAGTAATGAATTTAAGCTCGCAGGCTCATCTTTTGAGTGTTGTGCAGGTTTCCTTTGAGGATAAAGACTGATAGGTCAGATATAGAATGATCACTTTGTGAAAAGTGTTCAGCCACAGGGTGATGGGGTGTTTTTGTCTTTTTACCATTTTCCTGTCTGAGTTCATTTGAGAGCAGAGTGATTGTCTGGTTTGACCCACATAGTTGTTCTTGGGGCATTTACTGCACTGCATGAGGTAGACCACAGGTTGTGAGTTTGTGGAGGAAGTCAGTTGTGTCTGAAAGGAAGCTGGCATCTTTATGTGGTGTCTGGTTTGAGGATGGTTTCTGTGAGTCCCAATATCCTGGGACTGACATGGCTACAACTACATTACATACAATATCTCTGTTATTGAAACTAACTTTTAGAAAAAAATAATGTAATACGTTGAGATACATTCTGAAGTTCTTCCCAAGGGTGTGGTTTTTGCTTGGCCCTTGCACTTATTCACATCTTGGGAGGCTTCTGATTTCCCCCCACCTACCTACATGATGTAGACTCCCCTGGGATCTGATGATGCACAGAAGGCTGGAGTGGCCAGAGAGAAGGAGGGGTGTATGATGCTTCACTCCAACTATGCAGATACTAACTGATGGAGCCACCCAAAAGGATGTGTCTAGAAGTGTGTTGGCTCCCCTCCTCATTGGCACACCATGGGTTGAAACAAGGACTTCCAGAGATAAAAGTGTGATCTACTAGAGCTTCAACTAAAGAGCCATTGCTCCATAGCTGGGGGCTGTAACAACTTGTATCCTCTGTGGGATTGGCACAGAGGGAAACTTGTGACATACCCACCCAGTGGGGTATAGAATCAAGTTTGCAGAACAACTCACTGTACTCCCAGTGAGGCAGTGCTGCTCCACATCCTTTATGGGCTCTGTGCTCAGACCTTACACTGGCCAAACTTCCTCTAGTGTCAATGAGAGTTCTGTCTGTTTAAGGACTGAGTAAAAATTGAGGCTCAATTCTGAACCATATTCTCACATTAAAGAGCATTTATTCCTGCAAGTTGTCCCATTGGACAGCTCATTGAGAGTAAGGGCTGGTGAAACAGGCCTAGAGTAAGGACTTTAACATTTGGTCCACAACATGTTGAAAGGTAACAATGAGTAAACTTCTAGTGGTAAACTATTTTTAGGCTTTGCAAACTATAGGCCAAGTTGGAGCTGAATAGATCTGATCTTGTTCCTGTCAAATTCATTTAAGATTTGAATGGGAGCAGAATTGTGGCCTAGTTATTTTATATTTAAGTATCCCAGTAGCATGATGCTTGCTTTCTCAAGTTCAGTTCCTGGAACTTGGAAGATACCGTGACCAATATCTATTCAAATGGAACCCTTCTTAGACTTGAATTTGAGTTTCTTGTATGAGATGAGTATACGAGCACTGCTGGAAATATTGGTTAATGCCCCTAAAGTGATGGTACATGGTTGCACAACAAGAAGGTGCTGAAATATAACATGAACAACTGGAGGGGGAGGAGAGAACAGGTTTTTTTGAATGGAGAATCACAGTCCTTTAAAAACAGCTTGAACTTCATCAAAATCTTTATTTCTGCTTGACACTTTTTCATGTCACTTCTTGTCGTTAATTGCCAGTAACGAACACGTTGGCAGTGTGCAGAATTGGAAACTGTAGAGTAACCCACTTTGTATATTAATTGCTGGTTACAGATACTAGAATATGTATCTGTGTCACAGGGTAGATTGTATATGAGATTATTAATAACCTGCTTGTTCTTCTATTCATACTTTTCAGTCAAAACTGTACAGTTTTCTGGATCTGTTTACACAGATGTTCTGTAGAAATCAAGTGGAAAGAATCCTTAGTGTGTAATCAGTAAGGGCAAACCAAAATTCTTACAAGCACAGAACCCTTGGGTATATGGAGTGTTGGTAATAGGCATTAAAGTTTATACTTCTGTCCAAAGGGTATTTATATATGCAGCTTGAAGTAATTGTAAAGAGATTTACAATTTGCTTTGTTTTATAAAAACTTAATTGTTGGGCTATGAAGAAATAAGCTGCCCCAAAGGTTTTCAAAGTTATTGAGGAATGTCTGTTATGAGAGAACCTTGTTTACTCACTAGGCCTTTCAATACTATTTATATTTGTGCCACAGCATGGAGTTAATGCTGAAACTATAGTGGAGAGGTGAGAAATGACTATAAATAATAAATAACCCAGTAGTGATGATTCACATTCATGACAGGGGATGCATGGATCACTTTAAAATATTAGCTTTGTTTTTAGTAATTGTCATTATAAATATGTAGTTTTATTAAGTCACATGAATGTGCAGGCTTTTCTTCAGATACTAATATATTATCTGGGTGACAGCTGTTCCTCCTGCTGTTCTAGTTTGAAATGTAACCATGTCAAAATGGCAGCTTCTTGTCAAATAGATTTGTTGCTCCCTTGGTATATTCAGATTGTTTGTTTGGATTTGTTGATTCATATCAAGTTTTTGGTAGAGTTGGTCAAATTTTCTGATAGAAGGTTTTCCACCAGAAAGTGCTGGTTCATTGAAACCAAAATGTTCCATGGAACACACTGATTTTGATGAAATGTAGACTGAAACCTGATCTGTTTCCTGCTATCTCACCTTCCTGCCTTCCTAGGCTCCCAGCAGTCCATCTGGTAATCCAGTATTTAAGGTCTGCTGGACACTCTTAGGGCAAGTCTACATTACAAAATTAAGTCAACCTAAGTTACATTGACATACAACCACTGCATTAATTAAATTGCTTTTGCACATGCACACTATGCTCCTTGTGTTGGCGGTGCACTTCCTCACCAAGAGCACTTGCACTGATTTAACTGTCAGTGTGAGGCACTGTGGGACAGTTTCTGAAAGGCAGCAAGAGTCAATGTAAGCAAGGCATTATCAACACTGACACTGCATTGACCTAACTACACTAACCTAAGTGCTACGCATCTCTCGGTGATGAAGTTAAGTCAGTGTAGTGGGCAAGTTACATCAGTGGGAACTATATTTTAGTGTAGATGCTTACAGATTTAGGTCAGCATAAACTGTCTTACGTTGACCTAACTTTGTAGTGTAGACCAGGCCTTACTGTCAGTTCCTAGAATTCATCTTTCCAGGAATAGCGGTCCTAATTCTCTGCCATTATACCAGTGCAAAGTGGGTGCAACAGTTTAGGGAAAAAAAATCAGGCAAAACTTTTTTCCAATTAAAACAATGCATGTTCTGGTCAACCAAAAAAAAAGTATGGATTTGTGTTGAATTCACTAAATTATTTCACCTCCCAAAAAAGAAAAAAATCAGAAAAAGTGGAAATGTTTCATTTTGATATTTATGAAACACGTTTTGATTTTTCAATTCTAAACTTGTTTCAAATTTTGCTTCTACTTTATATATAGTTTTTATATATATTTGTGTGTATACACACACACCCTTGAAAATAAAGTACTAATAAATCAGAATGTTAGTGTTGCATATTTTTGAACTCACTCTTCTTTTGGGTAAATGATTATGCAAAGAGCCGGGCAGTGAAGAATCAAGGTTTATCTAAAATAGAGCTTGTAGTTTTGTGTTAACCTGAGTAAGAAGATTGGCAGTTAACACCAACTTAACTAATACAGTAGCAAGTGTTGATTAAGAGGCTTCACAAGTTTATTCCAAGACACAGTGCCCATGGAGTGTCTTGAATAGCATTTACAATTGGATTAGTCAATTTGAGTTAATAGGCAACCAACTCCTTCAAAGTGGCACTAAAAATGCTTGTCTAGAGGTGTATCCTCAATAGAAGGCTGTTTTGTAGGGATTTTAAAAATGAACCTGTATGACAGTCACCTAGTTTTAGAGCCAAATTTTGAGATGCTTTTCCTTATACAGACACAGAAGGTCAGCAGGGCATGCAGGAACTCTCCCCCTTCTTACACAGCTGCACAAGAGCCTCTCACAGTCACAGAGACCATACTCTGAGGTTGCCATATGTTAAAAATGGGATGAGAGATGTCTTGGCCTTTCCCAGCCCAGTCCTTCACTGGCACACAGCATGGTGCTACAGCATTGGGGAACCAGTTTGTTGCATTCCAGTGGATAGAGCAGATTACACATGTCCCTCCTGCCCCCATGCACAAAGAGCAGCCTCCGTAATAAGGTTGATTTTTAAATAGAATGTGAGGTGCCCACATGCTGCATTAATAGGCACCTTGTAAAGTAATTAAGTAAACAAACACAAGTGGTGAGCATGAATATTTAATAGATGCAAAGTTATGTTTGATTTCAATTTAAAGCTAATTAAATGGCTTGTAATCAGCATTCTTAGAATGGCATTGCTCTGGAGGAAAAATTGTATTAATCACTCAGCAGTTACTTCTGCAATGTAGTAATTTATTTTCTGACTTAGTGCCTATGATACAAGTATCTAGAAAACGTACAATAACTATTTAAAACACACAGTACTCAAAGCACATAAAATAGCCCTTCATAAAAATTTGCCTGATATAAGACATCCAACAAACCAAAATTAAAAAAAATAAGTTAATTCAAAATTTTGATGACCAAAGATACTGTGGCCTGATCTGAATGTCACCAAATACTTGCTCTGATGGACAATCAAATGAAGCAACTTTCAAATATGGGAGTTTCAGCTGAGAAAGCCTTATGACTACTTCAGAAAATTCAGGTGCTGACACCTTAGCTACCACTATAGACTTCAGCTTGTGGTGGCAGTAAAGGGAAATATTTCAGTCTCAACTGTATCCAAAATTGCACAAGTTTAGAGGTATGATTCTTTCCTCTTCCCCTTCCCCTCCCACACCAAGTTAAGCTGTTCCAAAACAATGTGGGCTATCAAAATCTGTTTTAAGGACCGGTCAAGATTTTTGCATCAAAACCTTTTTTATGAAAGATTGGGTTTTTGACAAAATGAAAATATTTTAGCTCATCAGTTTCCCCCTAAAATTTTAAATTTTTTTCCAGTGGAAAATCTAAAATCCCATTTTTTTTCCATTTTGGGGGTTTTGGCTGAAAATTTCAGTTAAAAGAGTATTTTCCACTGGAAATTTTCATAAAGTCTAAAGGATTTATTTTCCTAGAAATATTCAGTAAGAGGAAGAAAACCCATTACCCAACAAACTACTTGATTTATATAGATGTATCTTAATCCAGAAAGAATCAACTCTGAGCTTGGTTTAAATCAAATAAAAATGCTATGTTTCACCAGTTACACTAAATTTGTGTTTTAAGCCAATTTCAAGTTACATCTTTGAATATAGGGTTGGTCTACACACAGTCTGAACTGTAGTTCTTGGCAAATCAGTTTCTTTATGAATTTAGTTAAATTGGTGTAATTGTCTGGTGTAGACAATGTCAAATGGTCCATGCTAGTGCTCATTTAAGTCAATGGAAAAACTCTGATAGATTTCACTGGCACAAACCAGGGCCTTACATATTTGATTAATAACATAAGAGCAATAGTACATTATATTGAGCTATATAATAAGATTCCAGGATTGTCACTTTGTGTTTCATTCTGAAGCCTCTTGAGTCAGTGAGAAGCAATGGAAACAGCTACAAGCATGGTTGATAACTTATTTTTTTTAATTTCAGAATATCACTCAGTTCAATCATCACTGGGATTCAGTTGGTTACCATTCAATTTTTAAGTTCTCAGGCATTTTGACTCTATGAATTATACCAGTGTGATGTACAGCTACAACTAATACATGTATCTATGCCATGTCAGGAGACCTTGACGATTGTGATTTCAGAGATAACTCAGCCAATCACTACCCTTACTCTACAGCTAATTTGCATGGCACAATTTCATAAGTTTTATGTAGGAGGTTGTACAAGTGGTAGACTGCTTGGCCTAACTGACACATCTGATTCACAGCACGGGCTTTCAGCTAGTAGTAAAAAATGTTAAATTCTAATCCTGAAATGAACTCTAGGGAGGCACGCCTAGGTACTTATTCAAAACCCATTGTAGGAATGTGTCTTAAAATTGCTTTTTAATATAAGATTACTCTCCTAGACTTCCTCTCTCTACTTGCTAGAGTTAAGGAGGGGTAAAAAGCTAGAATGTATAGGAGCACTGATACAGTTTACCTGGTTGTCAACAGCCAAATGACAAAACAGACAAAACTTTTTAGTTAAATGTATAACTTTTAAAATTATAGCCTCAGTGTAAACATTTTAAAAGAAAATGTAATGTCTTAAACTATATTTTGCTATTTTTAAAAGGTAAAAGTCAACCCTATGCAATTGGCCAGCACAAGGGTTACACATGCTTAAATCCCACTTATACTTGTGCTGGCCCTCTGCACGGGGTGGATTGCACTGTATGTGAAATGAATTTATAAATGTAACTATACATTTTGGTTTATAAATACCCCCAGTCAGCACCCCTCCCAAGTTCTGAATGGCCTTACAGAAACTACCTTTCACAGCAAGGTATAAAGCATGTATAATGGACAGCCTGTCCCACCCTCATGGATACATACCCACAAGCAGGCAGAGTACTAGTGACAATACTGCTCCAACCCCCTTCCCTAGTCCTCCCAAATGCCTGGGGAAGGGAGGTGGTAGGCTCAGCTGAGATCTTAGTGGACAGGTGTCCAAACAGAAACCAACCCTGCAATAATTAACCAGCAAACGGGGGGATGGGGGATCTGGCTATTGTATTTGTGAAATGAGCAGGGAAATGGATCAGCTAGACGTGGTTCTTCCAGGTCGTATTGGTGGGGCATTTCAGGAGAATCTGCACTGTTCCAGTTAGTGCTGTACTTTTTCTGTGGATAAAAAAGGGGATTCAATCTAAAGGGCTGTCAACTTGTCACCTTCCTGTGCATGACATTTTATTTAAAGTAAATACTTAAAAGAAAAACACAGTTAAAGACAATTGTCAGAGGGTCTTTAACTGCCAGATAATGGCAACTTTTAAAAATGTTTCACATGTGCCAAACTGATACAATTTATAATAAATGCAATCTTTATAAACTGATTAAATTCCAACAACTGTGAACACTTTGTCTGAACACTGAATATCACTAACTTATTTGCATAAGTTTTCTCTCTCATAGATTTTTTTTTTTCTCTCCTCTTACTGTCTTCTTCTTGATCTGCTTTCTGTCTCCTATTTCCCCCTTCCCTTTCTTCCTACAAATGCAGTGACATTTCCAGATGGGTTATTGTTCAGCTTTGGTTGTGGCTGTGACATGAGCACTGGAATTAGAGTCCTATTTGTGGTTGGTATAATTTATAAGGTACAGAAACTTTGGACCATATTGTGCCATCAGCATTTAAGCAGAGTTCACAATAGTCAAACCAGTTAAGAATTAATGGCAGGATATAGCCTTTTGCTTTTCCACTCTGATCTGAATGCTCCTCCAAAGCATGTTCAGGCTTTTCCTTCCTTCCTTATTCCCTGTAAGGTTCCTCATGTCTCTTTTGGGGCGCCCCCTTTAGCGACAACAGGGAATTGGCGCTTGCACCAAATGGGAAAAATCAGTCAGCGTGGTTTGCAGCCAAGCCACAGGGCACATGGTAGCTCTGGCCTCCTGGATGGGGCTGGGCTAGTAAGAAGTCTGAGGGCTAGATGGATAAAAAGGGCTCAGGTCTTCTGGGTGTTGGCTGAGCAAACAAGCCATCAACACCTCAGGCCTCCTGGTCTAAAGGTTACAGTTCATCCATCCCCGACTGCAGGGCTGAGTATAAGGGAACCCAGGCCATCCCTGCTCCATTGGGTCCCAGCCCATGGCCCTTGAAGCAAGAGGTGATCGCGTCACTGGATTGTTGGGGAAAAGAGAGGTCACTGCCTTGCATTCCAGCAACATAACTGGCCCAATGTATCAACTCCCTAGGCTGCTTCCCACTGGTGTCTGGTTTGGTTGTTCCATGGCCAATGGGGCCTGGTTCCCTATCTCCACACTGAGCAGTACCCTCTGCACTCCTTGTCTGGGTTCCTCAGGCTCTGGGGGCCATGGTTTTCCTGCTCTCTAAGCTGGCATCGGGGCATCATCACCCCCTGCAGCCAGTCATAGGCTCTGCAGGTGATTCTGCTCCCTAGAAGAGATGTCTAGCTGCTTCCCAGGTCAGTCCCCAACTGACCTGCAGGGCCTGGTTCTTCCTGCCCTGTCCCCACACTTCCTGTGAGGCAGAAGGGGCATTGCTAACTGCATCCACTAGGGTGAATTAACCCCCTCTGTGCTGGGATTAGGCCATTTTACCTCATTGAAAAACTGCTAGGGCAGTGTAAATAAAATTAATCTCTTACTCCATCAGGTGCCACTGAAGGAGTTGACAGAAAACTACTTGTGGTATAATGATAGCAACATGTTCCTGGTCTAAGGCAACCTGACTGTAAAATGAAGAAAACTTATCCAACTGCAAAATGCATTCATGTATTTTTAATATTTTGTTTTTGCCATATTGGAAATCCCTATGATAATAATTGGTTGGTTCAGCAACACCCAGCGAAGCAAAAAAGTTTGGTTGGAATTACAGAAGGCTGATGCAGGATTTGGTAGAGTACTGTGTGCTATCCCAATTTTCCTACACTGAGGAGTTTCACACCTTCTGAAGATTGTACACTGGACAAAGTTCAAATATGGCACACAAAATATGGACTCAATATGCACAAGTAATTGCATCAGTATTTCCCTGTGTGTTGCATACATATATTTTACACACAACTCAAGCAAGTTTTAAACAACTGTCCTATAGGACAGGAGCTGTCCTATATTAAGGTGTCAATAGAGGAGGTTTTGGGAGAAATCTATGAATTCAATAGTAATAAGTCACCAGGATTACACAGTTTTCATGCAAGAGTTATGAAGAAAATAAAATATGAGATTGCAGAACTACTAGCTCTGGTATGTAACCTATTCCTTAAATCAGCCTCTGTGGCAAATGACAGGAGGATAGCTAATGTAACCCTGAGTTATATAAAAGACTCCAGAGGTGATCTTGGCATTTGCAGGCTGTTAAGTCTAACTTAAATACAAAGCAAAGTAGTTGAAATGATAATGAAGAACAGAATTATCAGACATATAGATGAGCACCATTTGCTGGGGAAGAGTCAACATGTCTCTTGTAAGGGAAATCAGATCTCACCAATCCAAAGAAAATTCTTTGAGAGTGTCAAGAAATATTTGGATAAGGGTGATCTGGTATACTTGGACTTTAGGTAATAATTGGAGATATACCAATCTCCTAGAACTGGAAGGGACCTTGAAAGGTCATTGAGTCCAGCCCCCTGCCTTTACTAGCAGGACCAATTTTTGCCCCAGATCCCTAAGTGGCCCCCTCAAGGATTGAACTCACAACCCTGGGTTTAGCAGGCCAATGCTCAAACCACTGAGCTATCCCTCCCCCCTGGACTTTCTGAAAGTCCTTGACAAGATCCCTCAGGAAAGGCCCTTAATCAAAATATTCAGTCCTGGGACAAGAGGGAAGGTCATTAACTGGTTAAAAGACAAGACACAGTGGTCAGTTTTCCACAGTGGAGAGAGGTAAAGGGTGGGAGTGGGGGGGTCCCCCAAGGATTTGTACTGGGATCTGTCCTGTTCAACATATTCATAAATGATTTTTAAAAAGGGGTAAATAATGAGGTGGCAAACTTTGCAGACAATACCCGATTACTTAAGATAGCTAAGTCCAAAGCAGACAGTAAAGAGTTACAAACAGATCTTACAAAACTGGGTGATTGGGCAACGAAATAGCAGATAAAAATTTAATAATGAGAAATGCCAAGTAATACACATTTGAAAACATCATCCTAACTCTCTCTCTCTCTCTCTCTCTCTCTCTCTCTCATTCATTTATATATATATATATATATATATATATAGAAAGAAAGAGATCTTGGAGTCACTGTGGATAGTTCTCTGAAAACATCTGCTCAATGTTCAGTGGCAGTCAGAAAAAACTAACAATGTTAGGGACAATTAGGAAAGGGATAGATAAAACAGTAAATATTTTTTTCAACACAATACACAGTCAACCTGTGGAACTTGTTGCTGGGGGATGTTGTGAAGGCCAAAACTATAATTGAGTTAAAAAAAGAATTAGATATGTTCATGGAGGATAGGTCCATCAATGACTATTAGCCAATATGGTCTGGTACGCCACCCATGTTCTGGGTGTTGCTAAGCCTCTGACTCCTGGGACTAGATGACAGGGCATAGATTACTCAGTGATTGTTCTGACCCCCACAAGTCCCAGTCAGCTGTTCTGTTCATTCCTCTGAAGCATCTGTCAGAAGACAGAATACTGGGCTAGAAGGGCCATTGGTCTACTCAGTAGGACCATTCTTATTATAACAATTGCAGCAAATTAGATCTAACTTAGCATATTAGAGTTCCTTGAATCCTAAAGCCAAGTTTGAGAGGTAGTTTCATTTCAAGTTGATGAACATTAAACAAAGATCTTTCATATATGTAAATACAAATGAGTCTGCTTTCATTTCTCTGAGCTACAAATGACAGATAATTTGGGTGTCTTCCATTTTAAAACTGTAGCAACTGCTTTCTGTCTAGAAATGAACACAGTGCTTAGAGGAATAGATGTAAACTTCAAACCCTTCACCCTATTCAGTTTACTTTATGTGGGATTTGGCAACATTTTACTGATTTACTTTAATCTCTTTGAGGGTGAAATTAGTTTTCCCACAGAAGGCCACTTAAATTCTGTTTTTAGTGTTTAAATGTTACATAGGCCTTGTGCTGATTCTCCGCACTTGGGGGAATTTCTATATGTATATAATTTCTATATAGTAATGGGCCCAAGCTAGAACTTCTGATATAGAAATTCTAAAGGAAGCTGTCCATATGCTCTAGGCACCCTTAATATCACTTAAACCCACTTTCACTTGTCAGGCACTAAGGCAGTGGTGGGCAACCTGCAGATTACCTTGATGGGCTGTGATGTGGAAAAAAATCGGTCTACGTGTTGTGTTTTCAATCAGATCAGCCTGAGGCCCTTTATTGATTACAAGCGCACAGGGGGGTGGCAGCTAAAGGAGCTGTTCCCCCGAGTCCAGGAACACACAAGCTTTTTAAAGCTTAAAACCACAGACAAATTACACATACTTCCGTATTAATTACCTTATTTGGAATACATTGCAAGATTAATACAGGTCAAAAGCAAAAAAGAACAATCACTCTTCTTGTTATTCACAGTCTGGTTCGTTTGTGGTTTAACTTTTCTAACAGTTCTACTGCGGTTATATATTTCCTAAGCTTGGGCTATTACAAATTGTTCTGTATGGGGATTTTTTCCACTCTGACTCCTTCTGCCCCTTGTACACAGAAACAAGTAGGATCTTAGTTCAAGGGCTGTAAGCAAGCTTGACCAAACTCAGGGCCTTGACTAAAGTTCAAGGCCTGCTAAATTTTCCTCACAATTCCCCCCTTTGATGCCTCTTCGGCATCACTTTAGCCTACACCTCTATGTTCATTAATCCACTAATTTCCTCTCTCTTTCTCTCCCTCTACCTACATTTCCTCATACACATTCACTACTGCCTCTGGCCTCCGGTTTCCCAAACTGTTGTCATTATGTTCATTAACAATCATTAGCGCCACTTGCTCTCATACATTGAGCCTAGAAGGTCTAGCACAATGATAAATGCATTAATTACAACAGCAATAACACAATTTTATGCCCCCTCCCCCAAAAAAGTGATAACATTTCCAAAATAAGAAAATAATGTGGTTTGGGTTGCTGAATAGCCTTGGTTATAAAGCATACTGCATCATACTTAGTACATAAAGTAGACACTATAGGCTGTATGAAAGGCATTCTTTTCAACTTGATATACATTTTGGAGCACGTGAATTTGTCCCTGTAGGTCAGAAATCTTCTGAACCTCTGGTAGAACTGAAAGCAAATTTTGGAATCGATCAGATACTAGGGTAGTCCAATTAAAGCGTATTTGAGGTTGAAGGGCCGATTGCAAAATTCTATCTGCAGGCCAATATATGATATGGCTTCCTGAAGAAGTGGTAAGATTTAACTGTACATTCTGCAAAATGGTAGCCTTGACAAACACACAGCTGTCATTAGCTTTAAAGAGCAGGTGTCCTGTCAGAGTAGTTCCTTGTTCTACACTCTCCTAACAAATGCTGTTATAAATTGACACAACCTCTCCTGGCTTTAGTCTCCATATACACTGAAGCTCTAGGGGCTTTAATGGCCAGAGTGTTCATTGATTTCCTATCCCTATCCAGATATTGGGCGTTATTTCAGGAGCACTGACTATGAATCGGTTAGGTATACCAGGTGGTTTAATTTCCCAAATGTCTTGGTGAATTACCCAATCCCATATGCATCCTCTGTTGTGTATTTGGTTGTCATGGTTTTTGTTGCTATGGCAACTGAGTTAGATTATTATGGGTTAGCTCAGCCAGCTTCAGCCGGCTGAGTGAGCTCTCTGTGTCTGTAAATAAAATGGTGGTTTTGTTAGCTGTCTGCTGTCTGGCCTCAAGTGATTTCTTCCTAAACCGGCTGCCCCCAAGGATATAACAAGTGGCGATGAGGATGGGATCCTGGTGCTGCTCCAGTAACAGAAGGAAGTAGAAGTCAAGGTACAAAACAAACAAATAAAAATACTGCTTGTTTGCACTGACTGTGAAAGTGAAACTAAAATCATGGCTACTCTGACCAGGCCACTGGCACCTTTTGATGAGAATATAGAGCAGTGGCATGTGTATACTGAGCGTTTTGAGCTTTTTGGTATTGCAAATGACATTACAGAAACAAAGAAGGTGCCAATATTCTTAACTGTTGTAGGGGCTAAAACCTACTCCCTGCTACGCAGCTTACTACACCCTGTTAAGCCTGAGACTAAATCTTACAGTGACATTTTGGAAATCCTGGGGTCCCATTTCTCCCCAAAACCACTGGTAATTGCTGAAAGATATAGGTTCCACAAAAGAGACCAAAAGGAAGATGAAACAGTTGTACAATTTGTAGCCATTTTAAAAAAGCTAGCAGAACACTGTGAATTTAAAGAGATGTTAAATGATGCCCTGCATGACAGGTTAGTGTGTGGCCTGTACAGTGAAGCTATACGGAAGCGCCTACTGAGGCTCAGCTTACCTTACAGAAGGCTGTTGATATTGCTGTCTCCATGGTACTTGCTACAAGGGAGGCGCAATACATCGGTGCATCACCTAGGGTGCAAAAAGTGTCACAAGAACCGACCCACAAAACAGTGCAGAGTCAAGAATGTTACCGCTGTGGTAAGCCGGGTCACCAGGCATCGGAATGCTGGTGTAATGACCTGGTGTGTCGACACTGTGGCAAAAAGGGACACATTGAGTGTGCCTGTAAACAAAAGAGAAGGAGGCCTGTGGTCTGGCCGACAAAAAGAGGAATCTTGCATACCCTAGAGCAGACCCAGGATGATCAAGGTGACACCTCAGCGCAAGAGAAAGTGCCACTGCATGTTTTGTCTTTGGCAGTGGGCTCACATGAATACTGGGTAACCCCGTTATTGGATGGCAAACGTATACGCATGGAACTGGACACCGGTGCAGCCATCTCACTGATCTCCGAGACTGTGTATAAAGAAAAGCTACAGCATCTTCCGCTTAAGGCAACAAAAACTGTTCTGAAGACGTATACGGGAGAAGCTGTGCCTATGCTGGGCACTATTGATGTTAAGGTGGAGCTCAATGGACAGGTGGCTAAATTGCCACTGTTTGTGGTGAGAGGTAACTACCCAGCCTTAATGGGTAGGTCTTGGCTTGGGAAGATTCAACTGAACTGGGCAGAAGTGCACCGGATGACTAAAGAAGAAACCAGTCTAACCCCTATACTAAGGAAACATGCTGCTGTTTTTGGGGATGATTTGGGAAGTATGAAGGGAATCACTGTGACCTTGAACTTTAAACCTGACAGTCCACCAAAATATCTGAAAGCCCGAACTGTGCCATATGCCATCAGGCCAAAAGTTGAAGCAGACCTGGAGCGCCTGGTCACCAATGGAGTCCTAATACCAGTTACCCATAGCTCATGGGCCACTCCTATCGTTCCAATAGTGAAGAAAGATGGCTCTCTCCGGATTTGCGGTGATTTTAAAGTCACTGTCAACCCAGTGTTGTGTGCAGAGCAATACCCGCTTCCCCGCATCGATGACCTCTTCGCAGGCCTGGCTGGGGGACAAAAGTTCAGTAAGATTGATCTGAGTCAAGCATATTTACAGATGCACGTCGATGAAAAGTCCCAAGAGCTGTTGACTATTGTGACTCATAAGGGGCTTTATCGATACTGTCGCCTACCCTTCGGAATAACATGTGCTCCCGCCCTGTTCCAGAGGGCTATGGACCAGATCTTGTGTGGCTTGTCAGGAGTTCAGTATTATCTGGATGATATCCTGGTCACTGGAAGAAATGAAGAGGATCACTTAAAGAATTTAGAGGCTACCCTACAAAGACTGGAAGAGTATGGCCTACGACAAGTGTGAATTCTTCAAGCCCTATGTTGAATATTTGGGACACATCATTGATTCTGCAAGTCTTCATAAGGCCCCTGCAAAAGTTAAAGCTATTGTGGAGACTCCCCCACCTCGAAATGTAAGCCAGCTGTGCTTGTTTCTAGGACTCCTGAACTATTATGGAAAGTTCATCTCACAGTTAGCCACACTGCTAAAACCACTTCACGAGCTCCTTGGGCAGAACAAGGCCTGGAAGTGGACTGAAGCCTGTGATGTTGCATTTAACAAAGCTAAGGATGCATTGTTAAATTCTGAAGTTCTAATGCACTTTGATCCATCCTTACCCCTGCAATTGGCCTGTGATGCTTCCCCTTATGGAGTGGGAGCAGTCGTGTCACACATTATGCCTTCGGGAGAAGAGAGACCTGTTGCTTTTGCTTCACGCACTCTAAGCAAAGCAGAAACTAACTACGCCCAAATCGAACATGAGGCATTAGGAATTGTTTTTGGAATTCGGAAGTTTCATCAGTACCTGTTTGGGTGAAAGTTTACTCTTCTTACAGACCATCGACCTCTGACGTCAATTTGTGGACCCTATACAGGCATTCCCCCATTAGCTGCTAGTCGTATGCAACGTTGGGCATTGTTACTTTCAGCACACACACATGAAATCAAATATCGGAAATCCACTCTGCACGGCAATGCAGATGGCCTCTCAAGGTTGCCTTTGCCGGTCAAACATCAAGATAGTGCCCAAAAGGAAATCTTCTACTTTGAACAGGTAGAGAATACACCCATCACTGCTACTCAGATAAAGAAGGCAATTCGCGTTGACCCAGTATTGTCCCAAGTTATGGACCTGGTGATGCATGGAAAATCTCGACAAACCTCTCTGGTCTCATCTGACCTTGTTCCCTACATGTCCAAGCGGACGGAGTTATCGGTCCAATCTGGTTGTTTGTTGTGGGGGAGACGTGTCATTATTCCACCACCACTGAGATCACAGATGTTAGAACAGCTACATTCCGGTCACTGTGGAATAGTGCGCATGAAGGAAATTGCACGAAGCTATTTTTGGTGGCCTGGATTGGACAGCGCTATTGAAGAGAAGGCAAAAGCTTGTATGTCATGTCAGAGTGCGAGGAATGCACCCCAGTGGGCACCCCTGCACCCATGGGACTGGCCTGAAAACCCATGGCAACGTATTCACATTGACTTTGCTGGCCCCCTTGAAGGAAGCATGTTCTTGGTGGCAATAGATGCCCATTCTAAATGGCCAGAAGTCTCTATAATGCAGTCCACTTCTGCAGAGAGTACTATCCAAAAACTACGAGGACTCTTTAGTCGTTTTGGTCTGCCAGAACAACTTGTGAGCGACAACGGACCGCAGTTCGTTTCTCAGGAGTTTCAAAATTTTATGAAGGCAAATGGGATACACCACATCACGTCAGCACCATATCATCCGTCCACCAACGGATTAGCTGAAAGATTTGTGCAGACAATGAAAAACGCTTTGAAATCAGCAAGGGGACAACACTCCATTCAAAAGTGTCTGGATACCTTCTTACTTTCCTACAGAAACACACCTCATGCTACGACCCAGGCATCCCCAGCCTTTCTAATGTTGGGACGACAGCTGCGCACTTGCTTTGATCTGCTGAAATCTTCTGAACCCCGACAAACTGTGCAACATCAGCAGCACAGCCAATGTCAAGTCATCAGACGGGCACCCAGAGCAAAAGACCGAACCTTTAGCCCAGGACAGCCAGTTTTGGCTCGGAATTATACTTCCAGAGCTAAATGGGTCCTGGCCACAGTCATCACTCAAACAGGACCTGTTTCCTACACAGTCCGGACTGCAGAGGATCTTACCTGGCGGCGACATGTAGATCAGTTGTTGCCAGGTCATGGCAGTCCTCAGGACCCATCTGCAGTTGAGGGGTCTGACTTCACCTCTTCTGGTGAGGCACCGAATCACGAGTCACCTGTTCCTGACTGTTCTCCTCCATTACTGCCGGCGGCTGAGAGACCCCTTTGCCCAGCACGAGCTGATACCACCTCCTCACCCGTTCGTGCTGCAGACTCTGAGCCCCTAGTGCTTTTGGGTGCAATAACACCAGAAGTTCGCCGTAATCCACCTAGAGACAGAAGGCCTCCTCATCGGCTGGATCTTTAGCTAGGGCGAACACACGGTTATGGGCCAAAATAATCCCCAGGGTTTAGCCAGGAATGGAGGCAGTCTACCCTCCTTCTCTAGTCTAGTGTGTGTTTTATTTTGGGGATGTTCTTATTAGGGGGGGAGGAATATGTTGTGTATTTGGTTGACATGGTTTTTGTTGCTATGGCAACTGAGTTAGATTATTATGGGTTAGCTCAGCCAGCTTCAGCCGGCTGAGTGAGCTCTCTGTGTCTGTAAATAAAATGGTGGTTTTGTTAGCTGTCTGCTGTCTGGCCTCAAGTGATTTCTTCCTAAACCGGCTGCCCCCAAGGATATAACATCCTCCCCACGGACCCAGCAGGATTCGGTATGTGGGAGCCCACATCCCTCTGACCAGCCCATATGCTTGGAAGGAACACTGTGAACGACTGCACTCCCATCCAGAAAATCTCCAAGTGTGTTTCCATGGCCACAGACCAGGCTGTACTCCCGAGGTGGCTGTAAGGGCAGAGGGCCAGGCATGATGCTTAAGGACCCTCTGAATGTCCTTTATCTGGTCATTCAGAAAATCTTGGATCTCTGAACAGGCCAGATTCCACTACAGTGCCTTCCTAGCCCCAGTGATACTAAGCACCATATCTGTTACAAGCTTCTGGGTCATTGCACTGAGGGTGGAAATAATACCAGCTGTGCTCCAGTAATAAGACTTGTGGCTTTTTCTAACTGTCCTAATTTCTTTTCATGTTGCTGGCCTTTATGGATATTCCAGATTGCAGCTACACCATTTGCACCATCCCATAGGTGTCCAGCCAAGTATCTTCTCTTTTTTGGGGAAATCCAGGTCTTTTGCTGAGCTAACCGAATGGCAGCTCCTTTAGAGCAATTTGGATATGTAGAGGTAATTTGAAAACTGGATAAGGACAGTGTAAATTTGATGGTCCCTAATGTATCATTAATTACAGTCCACAGATGTCCTAACTCATCTCTCCTCTGTGAAGTATTATACCACATCTGCTGGAGATGTTACTAGCACAATCACCTTGCTTGGTTGGAGGCTTTCTTATGTCTTCAGGTGGAGAGGTTGTTTTCTTAGCAAGATCCAAAGGCACAGTGGGTCTGTCAGCAGACAAACGAGAGGTTACCAGCTCTTCGCCTTGTCTTTCACTCCTGCTGTCCAGGAGAAGCAACAATGCCAGAAGGAAAGATAGACCGAGCATCAATCGGAGAGCCCTTACAGTGAGAAACATGGGCAGGTAGTCAATTCTTGGCATTTCACAGCAGTGTTGATAATTAACAGGACTGGATAAGGGTCTTTCAGCACGGAGCCAGAGCGGTTCCTTGCTAATGGACCCTTATGTAGACCCAGGGCAGGTCTTCGATCTATTGGAGATCGATTTATCACATCTAGTGTAGACACATTAAATCGATTCCCGATTGCTCTGCCGTCTACTCTGGAACTCCACCACTGCCAAGAGGCGGAAGCGGAGTTGGGGGAGCAGCGGCAGTCGACCCCATGCCGTGAGGATGCAAAGTAAGTTGATTTAAGATACGCAACTTGACCTAAAGGAATAGTGTAGCTAAAGTTGATGTATCTTAGATCAATTTCCCCACCCCCAGTGTAGACCAGTGCCCAGTCTCCTGGCTTCAGCGAGTGGCAGGGCTGCTCAGGATTTTGGGTAGTGCTTCTTTTACCTGTGTATAAAAGACCTAACACATTTCATTAGTGCCTGGTAATAATTAAGCATTGTGTTGTTTATTAAATGACTGTCCATCTGAGCCAAAACCAGTGGGGCACAGCCAGTAGTCGCATTGGGCGCCCTGTTAGAATTTCATGAGGGCTGAGTTCAGTCTTTTGATTGGGAGTGGCCTTCAAAGGGCATTTGGCCATATTGGTGAAGCTTCACCAATCTCTTTTATAATCTGTTCAGATAGACCAGATTATGATACAAAATCCTTAAGCAAAAGTTTTACAACAGTTTTGGCATCTGCCTTTTTACAAGGAAATACAGTACTAAAACTAACGCATACTAATAATTACAACATTTAACATTTGAATTAAATCAGTCTGAATATTTGCAAAAGGGTCTCCATAGGGTAGGGTGCTCAGCTGAATTTGTCCGTACCAGTCTGCCACTGTTGCAGGCTAGGCAGATAGGACAGGAATTGCAGTACTGCTGTGTCAGAATGGAAACATTTTGGGGCATACCAATATTGCAGTACTGATGCTATCAGAGCATACCACCCCCCTCCTGTTCACACATGCCATTTTATGGGACAAGCAAGATAGGGAGCAAAACCTAGGGGGAGGTGGACAGCAGGGACCTTGGTTTGGCCTTTCCCCTCACCCCCACAATGGCTTTTGTGAGGTCCCTGCATGTCCTGGAGCTGGAGGGTCATTAACTTAGTTTCAATCTGGCAGTGATAGTGTTGAGTAGCTGCTAAAATTTCATTTAGATTCTTTTCTTTACTTTGTTTACAGGTGCTAATTTTGGCCCAATCTGCCTTCTTTGGGCAGACTGTGTGAGAACTGCTTCACACAGCCTGTTTCTAATCCTATTTATTGTGTCCTGGTCATGGCCTGGGTCTTCCATGGGCCACTGAGCTGCCTGATAAAGGTGATTTAATGTTTTCCTGGGCAGGACTCCCTTCAAGAGTTGGTTTAAGTCTGCCCAGGTAGGGTTATAACAGTGCATGACAGTTTTTAATTCTTCTTGAAATTGAACAGGGTCTTCTCTTAATTTCAGAAAAAAATTAATTACATTATACAAATCCATGGGAGACCAAGGTACATGCACAGACACCAAGGTCTCCTGACCCAAAGCGCCAATGTCCAGGAATTGGTGCAAGGGGAATATTTCCTCAGCACGGGGAGACACTGTCTGAGGGGTGAACATAAGGGGCTTTTGTTGCATAATATTTCTTGCCGGCTTAGTTAAATTTAAATTCTTTGCCAATTCCCTTTTTATTTCTTTTAATTGTGTGGTAAGTTTCTCCTAGGAGTCCTTGAGACTCCTCATCTGAGATTCACAGCGCCATTTTTCTGCTTCTTCATACCAATTAAAATATGCATCGAACTGGCTTTGTGGGGATCTCATTCTTTAAAAAGCTTACAAGTGAAAGGACTGCAATTTGCGTACATACACTACTCAGGTGCACCCTTTTGGCAGGACAGTGATTCCTTTTGTCTTAAAGGCCGCCATTTTAACAGATCACTTTCACTTGGGTCTTTTACACAGGGAAGGCTTATTGTAGAGTGTCCATGACTGTCTACAACCCCTTCAACAAAGAGTGTTGGCTGGTCTCAAAGAGAATAGCGCTGCTTACTCTGTTGCTCTTGGTGGGGCATTTCGACCCGTCAGTGGCTCATGCACTGCCCTTAGGCGAGGATGGAGAAATCAGACCATCCAAAGACGGTAGAGGACAGGGTCTCACAATCCTAGACCCAAACAGGCCCCTCGCCAGTCATGCCATGAGCTGTCTAGGTCAGGGCACTTATCATGATGCCCACTAGATGGAGTCGCAGGGCTTGCTTTAGAGATACCTCTGGTCATGAGCCACCAGGCTTTGCAGAGGGCTCTGGGCATCTTCCCGTGACTTTCTTTCATTCAAACATTCACACTGGCACAGAAATCAGTACAGAGGCCTATTTAGCCACACATAGAGCTCTTCCTGGGGAACAGAACAGAAGGGCGTCAGGCTTGTCTGGCAGCAAAAGGTCCAGATAGAACGTGCAACTCACCCAATCCCAGAGCCTACGGGTGGTCCCCAAAATAGAGATTTCAAAAGGTCTCTTACGTTTTCAATGGGCCCGGGGTCTGTTGGGGAATAGCTCGCGGTCCTCTGGTGTTCGGGGTCGCTGTCTATCCGAATCATGGCACCAATTGATGTGGAAAAAAATCGATCCACGCATTGTGTTTTCAATCATAACAGCCTGAGGCCCTTTATTGATTACAAGCATGTGGGGGGGGGAGCTCCAATTATAATCAATAAAGGGCCTCAGGCTTATCTGATTGAAAACACAATGTGTGGATCGATTTTATCTATTTATTTATTTTTCCCTTCAGCTGCAAGACAGTTTGCATTGACCGTCCACGGGCACAGCTGCCCACAGCTCCCAGTGGGCGCGGATCACTGTTCCTGGCCAATGTGAGCTGTGGGAATCAGCGGCCAGCATATCCCTGCAGCTCTTCCCGCAGCTCCCATTGGCCAGGAACAGTGAACTATGGCTACTGGGAGCTTCAGGCTGCCATGCATGCAGATGGTCAGTGTAAACAAACTGTCTCGTGGCCCGCCAGCGGATTACCTTGACAAGCTGCGTGCAGCCTGTGGGCCACAGGTTGCCCACCACTGCACTAAAGGTATATCTACTTTGCAATTAAAAACCCGTGGCTGATTCAGGCTCACGCTGCTTGAGCTAAGGGGCTGTTTAATTGCAGTGTAGACCTTTAGGCTTAGGCTATACCCCAGGCTCTAGGACCCTGCCAGGGGGTGGTGAGGGTTCCAGAGCTTGGACTTCAGTCTGGGCACTAACGTCTGCACCACAATTAAACTTTCTCACAGCCTGAGCCCTACAAGTCCCAGTCAGCTGGTGTGGGCCAGCCACAGGTTTTAATTGCAGTGTACACATATCCTTAGAATCTCAAGTCCCTTCTCCTCCTTGAAATTGTCCATCCTTGTAATTCCCCTGCTATTTTCCAGTGCCCAGGGGAAAGATTAGCTTTGCAATGTGGCCTGAGAGTAAATCAGATTTGGGCTATTTTGGATTTAGGAGGAGGAGTGAAATCGAAAGCCCTACCAGGAGTTCCCTCCCATTTATACCTAGGGGGCTGCAGCCTGGGCGCACCTGCTGATCTCAGCTAAGTTAGTATGGCATAAGGAAAGAGGATATAATACACACAGAGAAATTACATGAAAGCACAATTTCTTTCCTCTGATCTGCATTGCAGATCTCTTATCAGCATTCTGGAATTTTTTTGCATAATCTGAAGTCATTCTGAGCACAGATCACCCACTGACAAAATATGCATTATAAATCCATAGTGTATATCAGAGAAATATATTTGCTCTACGTGTCTGTATTCTTTTCATTGTTGTTGTTGTTTGCACACACCTTGGTGCCCTTCTTCTCTCTAATTACTGTACTTTATTCTGATTTTTAGCATATTTAAAAACGTGTGAGTTTTGGCAAGATCACACCTAATGGGACTACTCACAGTAGTAAGCGCAATGGGTGAAATCCTGGCCCTATTGTGAGTTTTACCATTGACTTTAATGTGGCCAGGAGCTCACCTTATGTGAGATAGTGTTTGCAGGATCATGCTCTTATATGGTAATGTCCCTTTGGCCCAATTAAAATATTTCATATCCAACAAAATTGTTGCATAGGTGGGTGATGTTGGTGTTATGCCAGTAATAGGATAGTGTAATTTTGCTTAGAATTTAACTGTGTGTGTACTCTAGGATTATAAAAATTCTTGAGATATAGTGCTTAAGAAAATTTCAAGCACACAAAGACTGCACATTGCTTTAAATGTACCGCCAAGAATATTGTATTGACCATTGATTTCAGGGAATGTCAATATAAATTGGTTGAAATGGTAACATATTGGGGTAACGGAAGTGGAGAGAGCGGCCTCCCCAGGTTCAGACTTCTTACCTTCAGTGACTAGTCTTCTTAGAGGAGGAAGGTTTCAGAGGGGTAGCCGTGTTAGTCTGTATCAGCAAAAACAATGACGAGTCCTTGTGGCACCTTAGAGACTAACACATTTATTTGGGCATAAACTTTTGTGGACTATAACCCACTTCATCAGATGCATGGAGAGAAAAATATAGTAAGCAGGTAGAAGTATACAGCACATGAAAAGATGGGAGTTGCCTTACCAAGTGGGGGGTCAGTGCTGCCGAGGCCAATTAATTAGGGTGGTTATGGCCCATTCCCAAGAGTTGACAAGAAGGTGTGAATATCAACAGAGGGAAAATTACTTTTTGTAGTGCTAACATTCAAAAACCAGTGGAAGAGTACTTCAACCTCCCTGGACTCTCAATAACAGATATAAAAGTGCCAATTCTTCAACAAGAAAACCCTTCAAAAACAGACTTCAATGAGAAACTGCAGAATGGAATTAATTTGCAAACTTGACACCATCAACTTAGGCCTGAATAAAGACTGGGAGTGGCTGGATCACTATAAAAACATTCCCTTTGTTGATATTCACACCTTCTTGTCAACTGTTGGGAATGGGCCACATCCACCCTAATTGAATTGGCCTCATTAGCACTGACCCCCCCACACTTGATAAGGAAACTCCCATCTTTTCATGTGCTGTATACTTATACCTGCTTACTGTATTTTTCACTCCATGCATCTGATGAAGTGAGTTATAGCCCACAAAAGCTTATGCCCAAATAAATTTTAGTCTCTCAGGTGCCAGGAGGACTTCCTCCAAAAACAACGAGAAGAAGCCTCTTCTCCCCACACACACCCTTAATATTAGGATCTCCTCTGTATGCGTGCCTGGGCAATGAGTCCAGCATCTAGTCTTCTCTTTGGGGTAGAACATCCAGTGCAGTGAGACCTAGCACTCATCAGCTGGATCTAATGTTCTTTCAGCTTTAAAGTATAGTGTCATTTTGGACATGCCCACAGTTGCAATGCAGGAAATATAAAATCCAGGAGCACAATATCCCTCTTCTCACAAGAACACTGTGTACTGCTTTTGTTTTGTCTTTTCTTAGAAATATATCAATATACTGTGATCTTGAAGTAGAGATTGCTTTTATAATGAGTTTTTCAGGATTATCCTTGTCTTTGTATCAATAAATATGGTGCCATTCTATCAGCCGCTGTCACTTCCTCTGAAAATGGAAGACAGATCTTTTGGTCTGTCTGCTCTATTTTCCAGTGATCTAGATTATTTTTGCCTTTTATGTAAATCTCTGGACTTTGCTCTCTCTGCTGTTTCCTTGCATTTTGATTTAGTATTATGACCTGATTCTGTACATTTCCATTGCCCGCACTTTATGGGTTGGTTGTCTGCTCCTAGAAGTTACTCAGCAGTAATTTATATGTATAAGAGCTGGTTTTGGAGATTGAAATAGCTCTTCTTCACACAAGCTAGTAAAAAAGCCATTTTATATACTTTCCTTATGCACCATATCACAAACACTTTTTACAAAGAAAAAATAAACTAAACAGAAAAGTGACAGTTTTAAGG
Organism: Mauremys mutica; assembly: GCF_020497125.1. NCBI lineage: Eukaryota > Metazoa > Chordata > Testudines > Geoemydidae > Mauremys > Mauremys mutica. Next base: position 154,758,836 of record NC_059073.1, read on the forward strand.
CATGATTTAAAGAGGGGAAAAACCTCTGCATCTTGGGGTACAATCTGGAAGAGCATTCCAAACAGGGAAGTGATGCGGTTGGAATGGTAGAGCTGTGAAAAGTGAATAATTAACTTATTTAATAGCTGAATTATTGGTGAGCTGTAACTTCACATTTCAGACTCAGAATAGTTACCTGCTGCCTGTTGAGGAGAGTGTACACCAAAGTAGGATTACAGGTTTAAAAAAAGATGTCCTGAATTTAAGCAGTTGCATTTTTCAGTTGTCCGGGTGCTTGGTGGAGACTGAGTATATCTGTACTGCAACCAGAAGGTGAGATTGAAGCTTTAGCTGATATTCCAGATCTAGCTTTAACCTAGCTAGCTCAGGTCCCAGCAGAGTGAAGCTGCAGAAGCGCAAGTTTCAGGGCTAGCTATTCAGACCCCCTTGGACTCCTGGGTAATTACTCATGGGGCTAGTCTGCACAGAAGCATGTACTGCTATAGCTTCATTGTGCTGATTGGGTATGTCTGCTCAACCTTCTTGTGTATTTGGTTGTCATGGTTTTTGTTGCTATGGCAACTGAGTTAGATTATTATGGGTTAGCTCAGCCGGTTTCAACCAGCTGAGTGAGCTCTCTGTATATCTGTAAATAAAATGGAGGTTTTGGTTAGCTGCCTGCTCTCTGGCCTCAAGTGATTGCTTCCTACACCGGCTGCCCCAAGGATATAACACTGGTGACGAGGGTGAGACTCGGTGCTGCTCCAGTAACAGAAGGAAGTAGAAGTTAAGGTAAAGAACAAACAAACAAAAAAAGCTGCTTGTTTGCACTGACTGTGAAAGTGAAACTAAAAATCATGGCTACTCTGACCAGGCCCCTGGAGCCTTTTGATGAGAATACAGAGCAGTGGCATGTGTATACTGAGCGTTTTGAGCTTTTTGGTATTGCAAATGACATTACAGAAGCGAAGAAGGTGACAATATTCTTAACTGTTGTAGGGGCTAAAACCTACTCTCTGCTACGCAGCTTACTACACCCTGTTAAGCCTGAGACTAAATCTTACAGTGACATTGTGGAAATCAAGGGGTCTCATTTCTCCCCAAAACCACTGGTAATTGCTGAAAGATATAGGTTCCACAAAAGAGACCAAAAGGAAGATGAAACAGTTGTACAATTTGTAGCCATTTTAAAAAAGCTAGCAGAACACTGTGAATTTAAAGAGATGTTAAATGATGCCCTGCGTGACAGGTTAGTGTGTGGCCTCTGCAGTGAAGCTATACGGAAGCGCCTACTGACAGAGGCTCAGCTTACATTACAGAAGGCTGTTGATATTGCTGTCTCCATGGAACTGGCTAAAAGGGAGGCACAATACATCGGTGCATCCCCTAGGGTGCAAAAAGTGTCACAAGAACTGACCCACAAAATGGTGCAGAGTCAAGAATATTACCGCTGTGGTAAGCTGGGTCACCAGGCATCAGAATGCTGGTGTAAGGACCTGGTGTGTCGACACTGTGGTAAAAAGGAAACATTGAGTGTGCCTGTAAACAAAAGAAAAAGAGGCCTGTGGTCTGGCCGACAAAAAGAGGAACCTTGCATACCCTAGAGCAGACCCAGGATGATCAAGGTGACACCTCCTCACAAGAGGAAGTGCCACTGCATGTTTTGTCTTTGGCAGCGGGCTCACATGAATACTGGGTAACCCCTTTATTGGAGGGCAAACCTATACACATGGAACTAGACACCGGTGCAGCTGTCTCGCTGGTTCCTGAGACTGTGTATAAGGAAAAGCTACAGTATCTTCCGCTTAAGGCAACAAAAACTGTTCTGAAGACGTATACAGGTGAAGCTGTGCCCATGTTGGGCACTATTGATGTTAAGGTGGAGCTCAATGGACAGGCGGCTAAATTGCCACTGTTTGTGGTGAGAGGTGACTACCCAGCCTTAATGGGTAGGTCTTGGCTTGGGAAGATTCAACTGAACTGGGCAGAAGTGCACCGGATGACTAAAGAAGAAACCAGTCTAACCCCTATTCTAAGGAAACATGCTGCTGTTTTTGGAGATGATTTGGGAAGTATGAAGGGAATCACTGTGATATTGAACATTAAACCTGACAGTCCACCAAAATATCTGAAAGCCTGAACTGTGCCATATGCCATCAGGCCAAAAGTTGAAGCAGACCTGGAGCGCCTGGTCACCAATGGAGTCCTAATACCAGTTACCCATAGCTCATGGGCCACTCCTATCGTTCCAATAGTGAAGAAAGATGGCTCTCTCCGGATTTGCGGTGATTTTAAAGTCACTGTCAACCCAGTGTTGTGTGCAGAGCAATACCCGCTTCCCCGCATCGATGACCTCTTCGCAGGCCTGGCTGGGGGACAAAAGTTCAGTAAGATTGATCTGAGTCAAGCATATTTACAGATGCACGTCGATGAAAAGTCCCAAGAGCTGTTGACTATTGTGACTCATAAGGGGCTTTATCGAAACTGTCGCCTACCCTTCGGAATAACATCTGCTCCCGCCCTGTTCCAGAGGGCTATGGACCAGATCTTGTGTGGCTTGTCAGGAGTTCAGTGCTATCTGGATGATATCCTGGTCACTGGAAGAAATGAAGAGGATCACTTAAAGAATTTAGAGGCTACCCTACAAAGACTGGAAGAGTATGGCCTACGAGTTCGCAAAGACAAGTGTGAATTCTTCAAGCCCTCTGTTGAATATTTGGGACACATCATTGATTCTGCAAGTCTTCATAAGGCCCCTGCAACAGTTAAAGCTATTGTGGAGGCTCCCCCACCTCGAAATGTAAGCCAGCTGCGCTCGTTTCTAGGACTCCTGAACTATTATGGAAAGTTCATCTCACAGTTAGCCACACTGCTAAAACCACTTCATGAGCTCCTTGGGCAGAACAAGGCCTGGAAGTGGACTGAAGCCTGTGATGTTGCGTTTAACAAAGCTAAGGATGCATTGCTAAATTCTGAAGTTCTAACGCACTTTGATCCATCCTTACCACTGCAATTGGCCTGCGATGCCTCCCCTTATGGAGTGGGAGCAGTCGTGTCACATATTATGCCTTCAGGAGAAGAGACCTATTGCTTTTGCTTCACGCACTCTAAGCAAAGCAGAAACTAACTACGCCCAAATCGAACGTGAGGCATTAGGAATTGTTTTTGGAATTCGGAAGTTTCATCAGTACCTGTTTGGGCGAAAATTTACTCTTCTCACAGACCATCGACCTCTGACATCAATTTTTGGACCCTACACAGGCATTCCCCCATTAGCTGCTAGTCGTATGCAACGTTGGACATTGTTATTTCAGCACACACATATGAAATCAAATATCGGAAATCCACTCTGCACGGCAATGCAGATGGCCTCTCAAGGTTGCCTTTGCCGGTCAAACACCAAGATAGTGCCCAAAAGGAAATCTTCTACTTTGAACAGGTAGAGAATACACCCATCACTGCTACTCAGATAAAGAAGGCAACTCGCGTTGACCCAGTATTGTCCCACGTTATGGACCTGGTGATGCATGGAAAATCTCGACAAACCTCTCCGGTCTCATCCGACCTTGTTCCCTACATGTCCAAGCGGACGGAGTTATCGGTCCAATCTGGTTGTTTGTTGTGGGGGAGACGTGTCATTATTCCAGCACCACTGAGATCACAGATGTTAGAACAGCTACATTCCGGTCACTGTGGAATAGTGCGCATGAAGGAAATTGCACGAAGCTATTTTTGGTGGCCTGGACTGGACAGCGCTATTGAAGAGAAGGCAAAAGCTTGTATGTCATGTCAGGGTGTGAGGAATGCACCCCAGTGGGCACCCCTACACCCATGGGACTGGCCTGAAAACCCATAGCAACGTATTCACGTTGACTTTGCTGGCCCCCTTGAAGGAAGCATGTTCTTGGTGGCAATAGATGCCCATTCTAAATGGCCAGAAGTCTCTATAATGCAGTCCACTTCTGCAGAGAGTACTATCCAAAAACTACGAGGACTCTTTAGTCGTTTTGGTCTGCCAGAACAACTTGTAAGCGACAATGGACCGCAGTTCGTTTCTCATGGGTTTCAAAATTTTATGAAGGCAAATGGGATACACCACATCACGTCAGCACCATATCATCCGTCCACCAACGGATTAGCTGAAAGATTTGTGCAGACAATGAAAAATGCTTTGAAATCAGCAAGGGGACAACACTCCATTCAAAAGCGTCTGGATACCTTTTTACTTTCCTACAGAAACACACCTCATGCTACGACCCACGCATCTCCGGCCATTCTAATGATGGGACGATAGCTGCGCACTTGCTTTGATCTGCTGAAACCTTCTGAACCCCGACAAATTGTGCAACATCAGCAGCAATATCAAGTCATCAGACGGGCACCCAGAGCAAAAGACCGAACCTTTAGCCCGGGACAGCCAGTTTTGGCTCGGAATTATACTTCCAGAGCTAAATGGGTTCCGGCCACAGTCATCACTCAAACAGGACCTGTTTCCTACACAGTCCGGACTGCAGAGAATCTTACCTGGTGGCGACATGTAGATCAGCTGTTGCCAGGTCATGCCAGTCCTCAGGACCCATCTGCAGTTGAGGAGTCTGACTTCACCTCTTCTGGTGAGGGACCGAATCACGAGTCACCTGTTTCTGACTGTTCTCCTCCATTACTGCCGGCGGCTGAGATACCCCTTTGCCCAGCACGAGCTGATACCACCTCCTCACCTGTTCGTGCTGCGGACCCTGAGCCCCTAGTGCTTTCAGGTGCAATAACACCAGAAGTTTGCCGTAATCCACCTAGAGACAGAAGGCCTTCTCATCGGCTGGATCTTTAGCTAGGACGAACCCACGGTTATGGGGCAAAATAATCCCCAGGGTTTAGCCGGGAATGGAGGCAGTCTACCCTCCTTCTCTAGTCTAGTGTGTGTTTTATTGAGGGATGTTCTTATTAGGGGGGGAGGAATATGTTGTGTATTTGGTTGTCATGGTTTTTGTTGCTATGGCAACTGAGTTAGATTATTATGGGTTAGCTCAGCCGGTTTCAACCAGCTGAGTGAGCTCTCTGTATATCTGTAAATAAAATGGAGGTTTTGGTTAGCTGCCTGCTGTCTGGCCTCAAGTGATTGCTTCCTACACCGGCTGCCCCAAGGATATAACAAACCTGTTATCACATATCATGACTGCAGTATAGATATACCCTATGTTGAATAGAAACTCAGTGTTCCTGTTCCAAATAATACCTTCATCTGCAGAGCTTGCCAAAATTGGGTAAAGGCTTTTGGATGGAAAAACTGACCACTTCAAAATCTTTTTTTTTTTTTAAACCAGTTGAGAAATGGAAAATCCAGGCCACGTCTATACTTACCCGCCGGGTCGACGCGGCGAGTTCGACTTCTCGGAGTTCGAACTATCGCATCTGATCTAGACGCGATAGTTCGAACTCCGGAAGCGCCGCGGTTGACTCCGGTACTCCACTGCGGCAGGAGGAGTTGCCCGAGTCGACCTTGGAGCCGCGGAGTTCGCTTCCGCGGCGTCTGGACGGTAAGTCATTCGAACTAGGGTAGTTCGAATTCAGCTACGTTATTCACGTAGCTGAATTTGCGTACCCTAGTTCGAACCAGGGGCTGTGTGTAGACCAGGGCCCATTTATTCAAAGTTTTCAGATCGTCTCCCCTTTCTCCCCCCCCCCTTTTTTTTCTGTTTGCTGCTTGAGAAGGGGAGGATGGGTGCATGTGAAGGTATATGGGATAACATTCCTCTGGGGTCAGAGGCCTGCAGCTAGCTGGCTGGCTGATTAGCCCTGCCTTCTAAACCTGGAAAAAGAGCTGGAACCTAACTGACTGATCTTCATAAAAGAAGATAGCAGAAAATGGAGAGGAAAGACAGCAATACCTTCCAGAAAGCGGAGGAGTCAATGGCTGTGCTCCCTATCGACGGCTACTGGAGCAACTGCAGGGAGGAATTGCTCTAGCAATCACATGAACAGAAGGAAGACTGTGTCCTTTTATTAGTGAGGCAAGAGCCAGGAAATGTGGGGTTGCTGAAATTACCAGCATGAAGGGCAGTCTTGGGGAAGGGACTGCTCAGCCTGCACAGATTGAGGGAAAAGTCTAAGATTTTTTGGTTTGTTTTTGTTAAGAAGGCTTGGGGGGGAGGGGGGAGAGAGAAGGAACCTAACCCTACTGGAAACTGCTTCCCTGAATTCTGTGAGAGAGCTTCAGACAGAATTACTCAAGTGAGCTGGCTCTGCACAGGTGAAACTGGTCTGGGAGGAGGAGGGTGCTATTAGATAGGTCCCCATCTTTTACAGAGAAAAGGAAGTGAAAAATGAGAGATTTGTTTCATCAAAAAAAAATTAGTGAAAATGCACTAGTTATGAGCATGTGTGCAGATGTGATCGTCCCATCTCAAAAAAAGATCTATTGGAATTGGAAAAGGTTCAGAAAAGGGCAACACAAATTATTAAGGGTATGGAACGGCTTCTGTCTGAGGAGAGATCAATAAGACTGGGACTTTTCAGCTTGGGAAGAGACAGCTGTAATCCCTCCTTCCCCTGCCTCCCCCGCGGAAAAAAAATAAGATGATTGTCTTCTACCCTTTCTGTTCATGAACATTCTTTTAAGAGCATGGTCACAGCCTAGGGCTACAAGACAAAATTCATCTGACAAGAAAAATATCATTCAGCAGACCATGTAGGTTATGATGTTTTGAAGATTTAAAAACAAACAAACAAAGGAAACAATTCCACTTCCTATGCACCACATACAGGAACTGTGTCCCTGTATGCGTAAGCTGCTCTTCTGTTCAGCTACAAGAGCAGCCACCATGGGAAGAGGGTAGAAATATAGGCAGCTCTCAAGCAGCTGTTTGTGTTCCAAAACTGCAGGCGAAGTATTCTTTCTCACCCCTATTGCTCCTCCACTCTATCCAGTGTTCCACCTTCTTAAATGAGACTGCTAACTCTCTGGTTGGGGACAGGGAGGATATGCATTTAATTGTTCTTTGCTGTGGGCCAAAAACTATAGATTGGTTTGTTCCAGAGCTATTCTTCCTAAAACAGGCGAAGATAGTTGCAATCGTAGCATCAAGAGAATATTATTTGGGGAAAAATAGGCTCTTCATTTCAGGAGGCAGGTGGCTTGTGGGCAAGGAAGTTGATTCTTTGAACCACTAAAGAAATCACACATACAGTTTTAAAAAGGGGAAAGCTATTTTCTAATCAATTTGTTTTGGAATGACCGGATAGTTGCTATCATTTCTGGCTTCTGGCTCAATGGCCACAGGAGCAGCGCAGCATGGGAATATGCAGGAATAAAATAGCAGCAAGGAAGCCACAACAAAAGAAAACAGTAAATAAACAAAATGTTATATCCTTGGGGGGAGCCGGTTTAGGAAGAAATCAGTTGAGGCCAGAGAGCTGACAGCTAACAAAACCACCATTTTATTTACAGACACAGAGAGCTCACTCAGCCGGCTGAAGCTGGCTGAGCTAACCCATAATAATCTAACCCAGTTGCCATAGCAACAAAAACCATGCCAACCAAATACACAACATATTCCTCCCCCCCTAATAAGAACATCCCTCAATAAAACACACACTAGACTAGAGAAGGAGGGTAGACTGCCTCCATTCCCGGCTAAACCCTGGGGATTATTTTGCCCCATAACCGTGGGTTCGCCCTAGCTAAAGATCCAGCCGATGAGGAGGCCTTCTGTCTCTAGGTGGATTACGGCGAACTTCTGGTGTTATTGCACCCGAAAGCAGTAGGGGCTCAGGGTCCGCAGCACGAACGGGTGAGGAGGTGGTATCAGCTCGTGCTGGGCAAAGGGGTATCTCAGCCGCCGGCAGTAATGGAGGAGAACAGTCAGGAACAGGTGACTCGTGATTCGGTGCCTCACCAGAAGAGGTGAAGTCAGACCCCTCAACTGCAGATGGGTCCTGAGGACTGGCATGACCTGGCAACAGCTGATCTACATGTCGCCACCAGGTAAGATTCTCTGCAGTCCGGACTGTGTAGGAAACAGGTCCTGTTTGAGTGATGACTGTGGCCGGGACCCATTTAGCTCTGGAAGTATAATTCCGAGCCAAAAAAGGCTGTCCCGGGCTAAAGGTTCAGTCTTTTGCTCTGGGTGCCCGTCTGATGACTTGATATTGCTGCTGATGTTGCACAATTTGTCGGGGTTCAGAAGGTTTCAGCAGATCAAAGCAAGTGCGCAGCTGTCGTCCCATCATTAGAAAAGCCGGAGATGCGTGGGTCGTAGCATGAGGTGTGTTTCTGTAGGAAAGTAAAAAGGTATCCAGACGCTTTTGAATGGAGTGTTGTCCCCTTGCTGATTTCAAAGCGTTTTTCATTGTCTGCACAAATCTTTCAGCTAATCCGTTGGTGGACGGATGATATGGTGCTGACGTGATGTGGTGTATCCCATTTGCCTTCATAAAATTTTGAAACTCCTGAGAAACGAACTGCGGTCCGTTGTCGCTCACAAGTTGTTCTGGCAGACCAAAACGACTAAAGAGTCCTCGTAGTTTTTGGATAGTACTCTCTTCAGAAGTGGACTGCATTATAGAGACTTCTGGCCATTTAGAATGGGCATCTATTGCCACCAAGAACATGCTTCCTTCAAGGGGGCCAGCAAAGTCAACGTGAATACGTTGCTATGGGTTTTCAGGCCAGTCCCATGGGTGTAGGGGTGCCCACTGGGGTGCATTCCTCACTCTCTGACATGACATACAAGCTTTTGCCTTCTCTTCAATAGCGCTGTCCAATCCAGGCCACCAAAAATAGCTTCGTGCAATTTCCTTCATGCGCACTATTCCACAGTGACCGGAATGTAGCTGTTCTAACATCTGTGATCTCAGTGGTGGTGGAATAATGACACGTCTCCCCCACAACAAACAACCAGATTGGACAGATAACTCCGTCCGCTTGGACATGTAGGGAACAAGGTCGGATGAGACCGGAGAGGTTTGTCGAGATTTTCCATGCATCACCAGGTCCATAACTTGGGACAATACTGGATCAACGCGAGTTGCCTTCTTTATCTGAGTAGCAGTGATGGGTGTATTCTCTACCTGTTCAAAGTAGAAGATTTCCTTTTGGGCACTATCTTGATGTTTGACCGGCAAAGGCAACCTTGAGAGGCCATCTGCATTGCCGTACAGAGTGGATTTCCGATATTTGATTTCATATGTGTGTGCTGAAATAACAATGCCCAACGTTGCATACGACTAGCAGCTAATGGGGGAATGCCTGTGTAGGGTCCAAAAATTGATGTCAGAGGTCGATGGTCTGTGAGAAGAGTAAATTTTCGCCCAAACAGGTACTGATGAAACTTCCGAATTCCTAATGCCTCATGTTCGATTTGGGCGTAGTTAGTTTCTGCTTTGCTTAGAGTGCGTGAAGCAAAAGCAATAGGTCTCTTCTCCTGAAGGCATAATATGTGACACGACTGCTCCCACTCCATAAGGGGAGGCATCGCAGGCCAATTGCAGTGGTAAGGATGGATCAAAGTGCGTTAGAACTTCAGAATTTAGCAATGCATCCTTAGCTTTGTTAAATGCAACATCACAGGCTTCAGTCCACTTCCAGGCCTTGTTCTGCCCAAGGAGCTCATGAAGTGGTTTTAGCAGTGTGGCTAACTGTGAGATGAACTTTCCATAATAGTTCAGGAGTCCTAGAAACGAGCGCAGCTGGCTTACATTTCGAGGTGGGGGAGCCTCCACAATAGCTTTAACTGTTGCAGGGGCCTTATGAAGACTTGCAGAATCAATGATGTGTCCCAAATATTCAACAGAGGGCTTGAAGAATTCACACTTGTCTTTGCGAACTCGTAGGCCATACTCTTCCAGTCTTTGTAGGGTAGCCTCTAAATTCTTTAAGTGATCCTCTTCATTTCTTCCAGTGACCAGGATATCATCCAGATAGCACTGAACTCCTGACAAGCCACACAAGATCTGGTCCATAGCCCTCTGGAACAGGGCGGGAGCAGATGTTATTCCGAAGGGTAGACGACAGTATCGATAAAGCCCCTTATGAGTCGCAATAGTCAACAGCTCTTGGGACTTTTCATCGACGTGCATCTGTAAATATGCTTGACTCAGATCAATCTTACTGAACTTTTGTCCCCCAGCCAGGCCTGCGAAGAGGTCATCGATGCGGGGAAGCGTGTATTGCTCTGCACACAACACTGGGTTGACAGTGACTTTAAAATCACTGCAAATCCGGAGAGAGCCATCTTTCTTCACAATTGGAACGATAGGAGTGGCCCATGAGCTATGGGTAACTGGTATTAGGACTCCATTGGTGACCAGGCGCTCCAGGTCTGCTTCAACTTTTGGCCTGATGGCATATGGCACAGTTCAGGCTTTCAGATATTTTGGTGGACTGTCAGGTTTAATGTTCAATGTCACAGTGATTCCCTTCATACTTCCCAAATCATCTCCAAAAACAGCAGCATGTTTCCTTAGAATAGGGGTTAGACTGGTTTCTTCTTTAGTCATCCGGTGCACTTCTGCCCAGTTCAGTTGAATCTTCCCAAGCCAAGACCTACCCATTAAGGCTGGGTAGTCACCTCTCACCACAAACAGTGGCAATTTAGCCACCTGTCCATTGAGCTCCACCTTAACATCAATAGTGCCCAACATGGGCACAGCTTCACCTGTATACGTCTTCAGAACAGTTTTTGTTGCCTTAAGCGGAAGATGCTGTAGCTTTTCCTTATACACAGTCTCAGGAACCAGCGAGACAGCTGCACCGGTGTCTAGTTCCATGCGTATAGGTTTGCCCTCCAATAAAGGGGTTACCCAGTATTCATGTGAGCCCGCTGCCAAAGACAAAACATGCAGTGGCACTTCCTCTTGTGAGGAGGTGTCACCTTGATCATCCTGGGTCTGCTCTAGGGTATGCAAGGTTCCTCTTTTTGTCGGCCAGACCACAGGCCTCTTTTTCTTTTGTTTACAGGCACACTCAATGTTTCCTTTTTACCACAGTGTCGACACACCAGGTCCTTACACCAGCATTCTGATGCCTGGTGACCCAGCTTACCACAGCGGTAACATTCTTGACTCTGCACCGTTTTGTGGGTCAGTTCTTGTGACACTTTTTGCACCCTAGGGGATGCACCGATGTATTGTGCCTCCCTTTTAGCCAGTTCCATGGAGACAGCAATATCAACAGCCTTCTGTAAGGTAAGCTGAACCTCTATCTGTAGGCGCTTCCGTATAGCTTCACTGTACAGGCCACACACTAACCTGTCACGCAGGGCATTATTTAACATCTCTTTAAATTCACAGTGTTCTGCTAGCTTTTTTAAAATGGCTACAAATTGTACAACTGTTTCATCTTCCTTTTGGTCTCTTTTGTGGAACCTATATCTTTCAGCAATTACCAGTGGTTTTGGGGAGAAATGAGACCCCTTGATTTCCACAATGTCACTGTAAGATTTAGTCTCAGGCTTAACAGGGTGTAGTAAGCTGCATAGCAGAGAGTAGGTTTTAGCCCCTACAACAGTTAAGAATATTGGCACCTTCTTCGCTTCTGTAATGTCATTTGCAATACCAAAAAGCTCAAAACGCTCAGTATACACATGCCACTGCTCTATATTCTCATCAAAAGGTTCCAGTGGCCTGGTCAGAGTAGCCATGATTTTAGTTTCACTTTCACAGTCAGTGCAAACAAGCAGCTTTTTTGTTTGTTTGTTCTTTACCTTGACTTCTACTTCCTTCTGTTACTGGAGCAGCACCGGAATCTCACCCTCGTCGCCACTTGTTATATCCTTGGGGGGGAGCCGGTTTAGGAAGAAATCAGTTGAGGCCAGAGAGCTGACAGCTAACAAAACCACCATTTTATTTACAGAGAGAGAGAGCTCACTCAGCCGGCTGAAGCTGGCTGAGCTAACCCATAATAATCTAACTCAGTTGCCATAGCAACAAAAACCATGACAACCAAATACACAACACAAAATAAAATCAGAACAGAGGTGAAAGGAAGTGTAAAAGCTGGATAAAATGCAGCAAAATTATAGAAGGCAGAAATACAAATAAATATGATAATACAAAGAACAAAACACAATATTTTTAAGGAGAGCCAGTTATAAAGTGATCCATGGCATTTCCTGGAGTAGACAGTGCAACACTACACTGACTCCAATCGTTAGTGTAGGCAACTCTAGCAGATAGGCAACTGCTCCTCCTATTCAAGGGCCCTCGCCAGAAAAGTAATCAAAAGATCCATCGTCTGTTCCCACCTGCTATTCTCATTGTCTTCATGAGACTACGTGCTGAGGCGGTGAGAAGTCCCAGGCTCTATTGCCAGTATGTTACCACTAACACAGCACTCAGCTGTATATCTCCTTTTCAACAGATGCAACCAATGACATAGCAAGGATCAGCAGCTAAAGGAACGATAGCATTCTTAAGCTCTTTCTGGGCAATATGGATCTGATGCTGGAAAACTTCCACTCAAAGGGTAGAATCAGTTAGAATGCACCATGTATCTCTCAAGACCTACGTTCCAGAATTCTTGTGCATGATTCCCTCTAATAGGTATCTGCTCAAGATATTCTTTTTATCCCTCAGGAATGGATAAGGGCTATAATCTGTGAAATTGGTGCAAAGGTTCCTGTTTTTCCCCACTCATCCCTCCTGGTCTCCTTTCTCTTTGAGTCAAACATTGTATGAGAAACAGCCTGTGTCAGACACCCAGTGTTTCTTCTGTTTTACTTACATTGGGGTAGCCTGGAAATGGACTGGGCTGTCAACTCGCTGATATTAGCTAGGCCTGGCTTTATGACCCTGGATTCTCCTCCTCCATCCAGTGTGTGTTCTACTATCTCATGGACAGATACCACTCTGCCAGTTTGGCAGCCTTCTCATTGGACTGACATTTAGGACTTCACAAATCGCTCACTTCAATTGCAAAGAGATGCACATCCCTCATGTTCTCTGTCATCTAGGAGTCAGTTTGTTTCCAGCTATTCACTAGTTGTTTGTTGACTTAACTCCAGGCTATGTCTACATTATGGACCTAACAGTGGCAGAACAGTACCACTACAGCTGTGCCGCAGTAAGTTCTCCCATGTAGCTGATCTTTGCTGGCAGGAGAGCCTTCCTGCCAGCATAATTAAACCACCCCCAACGAGCAGCATTAGCTATGTCAGCAGGAGACCCTCTTGTGCTGACATAGCACTGTCCACACCAGCACTTTTGCTGATTAAACTTTTGTCAGTCAGAGTTTCTTTCTTTCTTTTTCTTTCTCCCCCGCACACCTCTGACAAATGTTTTACCAACAAAAGTGGTAGAAGAGATAAAGCCTCAGACTTTCTCCATTACCTTACAGGTGCGGCCACTGAAAGGACAAATTATAGTTGGAGTCTGGCTACAAAGTCTGTGGTTCTAGTATCTATTAAAAGGTGGTTATAACAGTAAAAACACAACTCACTCACTCAAAAAATATATTGAACCAAATACATAATCAAATATAAGCCAATTATCTAGAGATCTAAGAGCCTCCCTTTGTATATGAATTAACCCAGCTCTAGGTCGGTATTGCTGATTAGGTAGATCTCAGTCTGGCATACCCATTGTGTTGGTGGTTTCTAACTTCTTTGAGTGACTCTTGACCATTTCAAGGAAGCATAGCTTCTCTTCTCCAGCCAGCAATATCAGTGTGACTAACTTGCTGCTCTTGACATATATATAAAATCTGTTCCTGTTGGCATGATCTTTACCATAAAGTATAGATAGGCTTGGAAAGATTGGATTTTTATCCATAAATGTTGATTTCCCTGCCCACACACAAACTGATAATTTTTTTCCATCAATAATTGAAATTTACAGATAGACAAAGTAAGAAGAATACTACTTGGGAACTTATTAGAGTTTAATATAAAGATATTTACTTTGTATATTTTGACATGTGCTGTTGGCAGTATGTATTTTAATGGTTATAAAGCATTTTTTTAAATCTCAATCTTTATTGTCATTAAATAATTGTCTGACACTTCCATGTTTTCATTCAACAGTGAAAATTTAAATGATTTTTTAAAAAAAACCAATTGATACCTATTGAAACAATATTAAAAAAAATGTGCCAAACCTCTGGATAGACCTCACAACCTTGACATCAAAGATCAATTCCTAGTGTGACTTGGACTATCACAAGATGAGATGAAAGCATTTATGCTTTCTAAACAGAGCTCAGTCTCTGATGCCAGAGTCAGATGCTCCACGGAGTCTGGATCTAGCTCTAGTTTCTGGACAGCACTGGCCTAAGACAATTTACTGATATATTGATGCAGCATGAACTTATCTTTTTCCCCTTGAGCAGAGATAATATCTGCTAGGCTCTGCATGATTTCTTGTGACTTGAGTCACCATATATCTGAATGAACATCCTTGGTTTAGGAAGTATAGCTCTTCATACAATGTATTCACTTCTCTCCACTTTGCATATGATAGGATTGCAGACTAACTTTTGTTAACTATTTGTGCACACCTCCTTCAGGGCACGTAGCAGTGAGCATGATCTGTGGTTAGCAGAGTCCATTCTGATTATTCTAAGGAAATCTAAGTGCACCAGCGTCATGGTCACATGCTTTGGACATTTATGGCCACTTCTCTAAGGAAAGACTGATGGAGGTTTGAGTCTCAAGGTCATGCATTAACATCTCTTCTAAAGGGAAGTCAATCTAAGTCCACCTCTTTTACTCTTTAATCTGTTAATCTTTAATGATTTTAGTGTTTCCCTGACCTCGATCTGTAGGTCTAGTGGATCCCCTCAGCGCATGGGACAGCATTTATTCCAGTTGGCTCCAGTTACTAGACAGTACGGACCTTTCAGTACCTATTTCACAGATTCAGGGTACCTGATTCCCAGCTGTGTGAATTTGCTACAATGGCCTATGTCTTAGAGCAGTGGTGGGGAATCTACGGCTCATTGGGGTAATCTGACTGTGGGCTGCGAGACATTTTGTTGACATTGACATCCGCAGGCATGGCCCCTGACAGCTTCCAGTGGCCGTGGTTTGCCATTCCCGGCCAATGGCAGCTGTGGGAAGCAGCGGGCTACAGGACATGCTGGTCAATGTCAGCAAAATGTTGCACTGCCCGCCATCAGTTTACCTTGCTGCACCGTATACAGACTGTGGGTTGCCATCACTGGTCTAAGACAACCTGGTCCTAAATAAAAAAAAAACAAACAAACAAAAAAAACCTCAGTCTTTGCTTCTCCCAAGGTGTGGGTGTGAGGAAGACTGTGAATTGACCTGTACTTCACTGATTATCTGCAATGTCTGGCTGTCATTCTCTCTCTCACACACACACAGAAACACACATCTACTTTAGTTATTTGTTTCTTTGGGGATGCTTTATGCACTGTGGTCCCTATGGAATGAAAAGTCACTATTAAAGCTAAAACACTGAACAGTAGCTTGGTGCTGATTGTACCAGAGCCTCTCCCTCTCCCAGACTGAGCCCCGTGGACAGGAGCATGAAACATAAGTAAGGGATTGGAAAGATTCTTTGTGAATAGAAGATACAGCTCTGGAATTGAAGTTGGCAGGTCCCTCCCCCAAATCTGTGGGACTAATGACAAATCACTCTGAGTGCAGGAAAACACTGAAGCTTTCTCTTTTCCTCACATAAGGACAAGGAAAGAACCAAGAACAGCTACAGACTGGACACCCATCTGCACTAATCCCTTTTGAGTGTATTCAAGAAACTCACTGCACTTATCTTTAGGTGTGGAGATCATGTATTTGCTCTGAGTCTCCTTTTGTGTACTGTAACCATATCATCAGTTGGAGATTGGCACAGACCAAAACCGCAAATACTAGCACTCCCAATTTTGGGGAGAAGGGGTGAGATCCACATCTGGATCTGAATTCTATGGTTCTCTAACAGTAACAGAGCCTGGCTGGTAAAGCCCTGGAAGAACAGGGAAAGCAGACTGTTAGCTGCCTCCTCTCCTGGCCATCCTCTGAAATTGTGAAGCAGAGAGATGGGTCCTGACAGAACAAACAGGGAAGATGAGGTTATCAGCATTGTTGCACCCCATTTATGACCCCACTCTCTCTGAACCACTGCTGTATTTTGACTAATCTCACAATCCAAGTTCCAGCCCTGCTCCCAGCCAGTTTTCATCTCAATGGGGCTCATTCTGTCCCCTCTCCCCCATTTTTTCTGGCTTCTTGACAAGATATTTAGATGCTTTACCTGAAGGGAGTCTCTTAATGTCACTCCCTGCACTTGCTGAGCTCCACTGACTCAGAATAAATTAAACTCTGTGCTGTCTGGGCTGTTACTGAATAATCAATAAGGAAGGTGTTAGAGTTAAAGGATTTGTGCCTGTAGAACGACATTCCCCCTTGTGCTTAGGAGACAGACATTTGTCTCTGTTAAAGACTTTCCTGCACTCAGGTGACAAAGTGCTTATTCGGTACCCAGTTTTTGATGAGCCCAGTGTCCTGACTGTGTCTCTTTATGGGCATTTTAATGATCTTTTCCTTTTTTTTTTCTTTTGATGATAATAGGTAGTTCTGTCTAACTAAGGCTATGTCTACACTGGCACCCAAATGACAAAACTTTTTGGTTTTGAGGTATTACACACACACGCACACACCCTGAAAGACACAAGTTTTGCCAACAAGTGCCGGTGTGAACAGCTCTTTGTCAGCAGGAACACTCTCCTGCTAACGCTGCTCATTGGGGGGTGGAAGGTTTTTGTCAGCAGGAGAGCCAACAAACAGCGGCTACACAGTGTGCCTTTTAGCGATACAGCCGTCGCTAAAAGCTGTGTAGTGTAGACATAGCTTAATTACATGCATTTGAGGTGTGATAGTGTGTCAGAGGTGCATGAAATGCTCCTTCCTGAAGCCCTTATACCATGTGGTCTGTTTTGGGGACGGTGCGCTAACCATGGTGCATGCTGAGCCTAGCGGCCTGCTAGGCAAGGCTGAGCGCTGAGAGCTTTTTGACAAGGCTTTGATCCCTAAGACTTTTAGCACCCATCAACCCTTGCCCAGGGTTTAAAAAGGCCACTCCTAAGAGACCAGAGGAGCTAGCAAACAGGAGTGGCTAACAGGGAGGGTGAGGTGGGGGCTACATAAACTTAACATTCCTTAAAATTAAGCCAAAAAAACACCCTCTGATAAAAACAAAGGAACGAGCTGCAGGAGTAAAAAGAGAATGCAGGCAGAAGTCCAGCAACAGCGTGGGGGCTACACAGTTTATTGCACCCAATGCAGTGTAATGTTGCACTCTATATGATTTTATAAATATATGCTAAAGAGTGAATGTAATGTACTTGGAATATGCTTCATGAAAAAGGTCTCTTGTAAGGTATCATTACAAAGCTTATAATCTACTGAGTGTGGTCATCCTATTTGTATAAATGTATCACTCTTGTATCTGAAACAAGAAATATGAAATAACTCTAAGGGCCTATTGTAATTATGCAAAGTGTGGGCCATTAATGGTGGTTTGGAATATTGATGGCTCCCATTAACCAGGACAATTGACAGTGGATGGCTCTGTTTGCAGGCAGGCCTTCCTGTGAGTCAGGCTGGGAGGAATGAAGGCTTAGAGTCTTACAGTGATATGTGATCACATCACCTGAACTGGAATCCATTTTTAACCTGGTGCTTTTCCAGTGAGAAGGAGTGGGAAGCCAGAGGGACAAAGGATTCCCACCTTATGCAAAAGATATATAAGTGGGTGAAACAGAACAAAGGGGGAGCCATCATGAGGAATCCCCCATGAACTAGAGTGCCTTGTATGAAATGAGGATATTGATATAATAGGCATCACAGAAACTTGGTGGAATGAGATAATCAAGGGGACACATTAATACCAGGGTACAAAATATATTGGAAGGACAGAACAGGTCGTGCTGGTGGGGGAGTGGCACAATATGTGAAATAAAGTGTAGAATCAAATGAAGTAAAAATCTTAAATGAACCAAACTGTACAATAGAATCTCTAGATAGTAATTCCATGCTCTAATAATAAGAATATAGCAGTAGGGATATATTCCCGACCACTTGACCAGGATAGTGATAGTGACTGTGAAATGCTCAGGGAGACTAGAGAGGCTATTAAAATTAAAAAAAACCTCTATAATAATGGGGGATTTCAACTATCCCCATATTGACTGGGTCCATGTCACCTCAGGACGGGATGCAGAGATAAAGTTTCTTGACTCCTTAAATCACTGGTTCTTGGAGCAGCTAGACCTGGAACACTCAAGAGGAGAGGCAATTTTTAATTTAGTGCTAAGTGGAGAACAGGATCAGATTCAAGAGGTGAATATAGATGGACTGCTTGGTAATAGTGACCATAATATGATTAAATGTCACATCCCTGTGGTGGGGAAAACACACCACCAATTAAAGCATTTAATTTCAGAAAGGGGAACTACACAAAAATGAGATTAGTTAAACAAAAATTAGAAGGTACAGCATTAAAAGTAAAATCCTTGCAAGCTGCATGGAAACTTTTTAAAGACACCATAACAGAGGCTCAACTTAAATGTATACCCTGAAATAAAAAAAAAGAACCGTAGTAAGAGAACCAAAAAAGAGCCACCGTGGCTAAACAACAAATAAGAGAAGTGAGAGGCAAAAAGGCATCCTTTAAATAGTGGAACTGAACTCCTAGTGAGGAAAATAGACGGGAGCAAATGAAGTGTAAAAATCTAATGAGGAAGGCCAAACAAGAATTTGAAGAACAGCTAGCCAAAGACTCAAAAAGTAATAGCAACAATTTTTTGTAAGTACATCAGAAGAAGGAAGCCTGCTAAACAACCAGTGTGGACACTGTATGATTGAGATGCCAAAGGAGCACTCAAGGACAGTAAGACCATTGTAGAGAAACTACATGAATTATTCACATCGGTCTTCACGGTTGAGGATATTAGGGAGATTCCCAAACCTGAGCCATTCTTTTTAGGTGACAAATCTGAGGAACTGTCCCAGATTGAAGTGTCATTACAGGAGGTTTTGGAACAAATTGATAAACTAAACAGTAATAAGTCACCAGGACCAGATGGTATTCACCCAAGTGTTCTGGAGGAACTCAAATGTGAAATTGCAGGACTACTAACTTTAGTCTGTAACCTACCATTTAAATCAGCTTCTGTACCAAATAACTGGAGGATAGCTAATGTGACGCCAATTTTTAAAAGGGACTCCAGAGATGACCCTGGCAATTACAGGCCGGTAAGCCTGACGTCAATACTGGGCAAACTGGTTGAAACTATAGTAAAGAACAAAATTGTCAGACACACAGATGAACATAATTTGTTTGGGAAAAGTCACATGTTTTTTGTAAAGGGATACCATGCCTCACCAATCTACTAGAATTCTTGAGGGGGTCAACAAGCATGGGACCCAATGGATATAGTGTACTTAGATTTTCAGAAAGCCTTTGACAAGTTCTATTGCCAAAGGCTCTTAAGCAAAGTAAGCTGTCATGAGATAAGAGGGAAGGTCCTCTCATGGATTGGTAACTAGTTATAAGACAGGAAACAAAAGGGTAAGAATAAATGGTCAGTCTTCAGAATGGAGAGATGTAAATAGTGAGGTCCCTCAGGGGTCTGTACTGGGACCAAGCCTATTCAGCATATTCATAAATGATCTGGGAAAATGGGTAGACAGTGAGGTGGCAAAATTTGCAGATGATACAAAACTACTCAAGATAGTTAAGGCAAACTGCGAAGAACTAAAAAAGGATCTCTCAAAACTGGGTGACTTGGCAACAAAATGGCAGTAAATGCAAAGTAATGCACATTGGAAAACAATCTCAATTATACATATAAAATGATGGGGTCTAAATTAGCTGTTACCACCCAAGAAGGAGATCTTGGAGTCATGTATAATTCTCTGAAAACATCCACTCAATGTGCAGTGGCAGTCAAAAAAGTGAACAGAATGTTGGGAATCATTAGGAAAGGGATAGATAATAAGACAGAAACTATCATATTACCTGTATATAAATCCATGGTATGCCCACATCTTGAATACTGCAGGCAGATGTGGTCACCCTATCTCAAAAAAGATATATTGGAATTGGAAAAGGTTCAGAAAAAAGCAACAAAAATAATTTAGGGATATGGAACAGCTGCTATATGAGGAGAGATTAATAAGACTGGGACTTTTCAGCTTGAAAAAGAGATTACTAAGGATGGATATGACTGAGGTCTATAAAATCATGACTGGTCTGGAGAAAGTAAATAAGGAAGTTATTTACTCTTCATAACAAGAATTTAATAGGCAGAAGGTTGAAAACAAACAAAAGGAAGTATTTTTTCACACAACACACAGTCAACCTGAGGCTATTGTGAAGGCCAAGACTGTAACAGGGTAACCTCTGTTTGCCAGAAGCTGTGAATGGGCAACAAGGAATGGATAACTTGATGGATTACCTGTTCTGTTTGTTCCCTCTGTGGCACTTGGCACTGGCTACTGTCGGAAGACAGGATATTGGGCTAGATGGATCTTTTGTCTGTCCCCGTATGGTCATTCTTATGTCCTTCTGTGCGATAGCCATTGGGAATGTTCACATAAGTAAGAGTTGCAGGGTCTCACCATAGATGCATGTCATGTGTTTTGCCCATTTATCTGCGTATGTTTAACAGGGACCCCTCTCTAATGCGTTGCAGCTCAGCACCAAAAGGCAAAGAATCAGGAGAAAACTCCACCTGTAACTGTCCTCTTATGACTAATTTGAACCCCAGATTTTATTGGAAAGGGAAGTTTCTGCTTTAGCCTTTGTAAGGTGGAGAGATGATATATATCTTGAGGGTATTTCTGAGAAAAAGACAATCTTTGTGGTTGTCATGGAGAGCAATCCAAGAGGACCACTTCTGGCTGATTCATGAAGATAATGCTGGATCTCTTTCCCCTCTTTGTGTCTTTGGTGGCTGATTTCAGAGGCCACAAAGAAAAATATCTACTCTCATTCCAGTTCTTGTGTACGTGTATACACACACACACACACACACACACACACACACACACACACACACAACGGATGAAATTAATTCTTGTTGGGAGTATGTTAGGAAAAGCCTCTCCCTTCGGATGTATCTTCCACAGCTTTCTCCACTCCAGGAGTGAGGCCTCTATTCTAGCCTTTGTCTCAAATCCCTGTCAAATGCCCTGTCAGCCACCCCTCTAGACTGTTGAGGGGAATCCAAGTCTCTGGATTGCTAGGTGTTTTTCCTGGTGCCTGAAAGGAGTCCAGCTACAGCCCCATCTCACATTCCCTAGCACACTTCATTTGTCTATTACCCCCTCCTGAGAACTGGAACCACAGTCCAGATTTCTAGCTCCTGGGCTCAGTGCTGACTCTTCAGATTCCCCTTTCACTGAACACACCATCTTACAGAACTCTACCCCAAGGTGTTACCTTACCCCTCTCAGGAGGTATGTGGTAGTTGTGAAGTTGATAACTCACACAAACAGAGACACTTTGCCCAGAGTCTAATGCAATTGCTCCTTTACTTAACAGCGAAAGCACAAGAGAATACAGATCATATAGAACATGAGAAACATCCTGAACACAATGCCCGTCAATACCTCACCCTTCCCTTTGGAGTCTTTGGGTGACCATCTGTGTCCACAAAGGAAGGAAGGGTCTTCTGCCACATGAGGTAGCTACATGCTGGGTTGCTTTGCCCTCATGGAGTCTCCTTCTCCAGCTTCCCTTCTCCTCTCCAACCTCTCCTCTTTCTGTGTGTTTCCTTATTTAAACCACTGGTAATTCCTCTGGCTTTCTTTGTTCTGTCTTTTGGTAACTTTCCACTCTCTCAACTTCTCCCCTCCATCCAGGTAAGAAGGGAGAGCACTTTTTTGGGGGCTGAGAAAATCCACTTAGCACATCAATTGACCAGTTGTTAAGAGTTAAGTACTTTCCTACTGTCCTCAGTCTAGGGGAGACCTGTTTTCATGCTGATAGGTCATGGTGGCAACATATAGAGAGACAGACATGATATAGCAGTTTATCACAATAACACTTCATAATAACTTCTTATCTATCACAATGTGTAAGTTGTACAGAGAGACCTCCAAATCATCATCATCGACTGATGCTGCTGCTTTGCTAGGGTACTTGTGTCAGCATGAATAGCATTTTTAGCTTGTGCTGTTTCTCTAGTGCTGCCACTCAAAATAATTTTCAACATCTTATCTCTACCTTTATGCAGCGTCCTCAGACTAGCAGATGCCAAAGCCAATACAATCACTCTACCTGGGGAAAAAAGTTTGATACTCCATCAGATCCTCATTCATATTTGAACCTCAGGGACATTTCATAATCCAGGCTTGGGGTTGACCATAAAATTGACCATATGGGCATGACATGCTCCTGGTATGAGGTGCGTCTCTTTTACACCACTATTACTGGAGGGTGCATAGGTGTCTGCATTCCTACAAGGAAAAGAAAATTCTAAAGTACCAAGTCCTTCTGGGGACTTAAGAGTGTTCCCTTTTCTGTGTGTTACTCTTGAGTTGGATCTGTGTAGCTGACTACAGAGCTGCAGCTGGGACAGCCATCATGTTAGTGATTTACAGTTTAACCTCTTTGAATGACTTTTAACCACTACAAGGAAGCATGGCTACTTTTCTCCAGCCAGCAAAATCAGTATGACTGCCTGCTGCTCTTAAGACAGCTACTTCTTGGGCAGAGGTTTGCTATTGGTGGCACATTCTTCTGCATAACAAACAGACCCTAGAACCTTGAATTACAGAATCAAATATTGGCAAGACTTGGGCTCTGAGGAGGTTGGAATAAAGCAGACATCAGTGAGAAAAATAGGACAATGTCTGGTGCCACAGTCAGACACAACTCAGTGTCCTGATCTCGACAAAGACAACTTCCTGAAATTTTGCTAGAGTGGGGAAATAAACTTTCTTCTCTGGACACGGGTTATATCTGCTAGGCCCTGCAAAATTTGTCATCATAGCAAAGTCACCATATATTTGGATGGTGTTGCATGATTTGCTATTCAGAGAAAAATCCATAAATTAAAGGAACCTCCCCGCCCCAAGAAAAAAGCCACCTTTCTTCTTCTCTCTGTTTGAGCTTTGGAGATCTGGTGATGATCTGGGCTGTGGCTTCACTGGCATTTTATTGTACCAATGTCCAGGTCTGCCTTGATTGCATTAAACTTCCTAGCTCCCTTCCAGTTCCTCAGACTTTCATTGACACATCACTACTTGCCAGCTTGGCATACCTTTGGTTGGATTCATGCATTAGGCTGCACCCTCTTGGGTAGTTCTAAATGTTGTACTTTCCTCACTTTTCCCAAGGTCTCAGTGTGCATGTGCTACATCCATTTCATAGAATATCAGGGCTGGAACAGACCTCAGGAGGTCATCTAGTCCAAACCTCTGCTCAAAGCAGGACCAATCCCCAGACAGATTTTTGCCCCAGATCCCTGAATGGCCCCCTCAAGGGCTGAACTCACAACTCTGGGTTTAGCAGGCTAATACTCAGCCCACTGACCTATCCTTCACCATTTGTTACCCTATTTCACCAGCCCCTTTTTGGGACAGCCTTTGAAAGGATAAATGACATCTCAATTCTGGCTGAAAAGTCTGTGGTTGTATATTAACACTCAGAAACCCCTGTTACCAGATTTGCCCGTTACTTTGGGATATGCTCATTTATTAGGGTTACTTTTCTGAGGAGGGGGGATTCTGTAATTCTATCAATGTACTGCTTGTGTCACCATACGACAGTCTACTTCTCCCTGCTGCAAGTTCCATCCCCATGGAGCTATCCTGTAGGGCCTAGGTTCCCCGGGGCTGGGTTTCTCCAGCCCCAGAATCAGAATAACAAACACATTAAGAGTGCATCTGAGTGGACCGGGTCAATCAGCACTCCCAAGCTGACGCCTTACATGTCCCTAGACTCAGCAGGCTGGGTCGAGCAGCACTTCCAAGCTGCCACCCTTATATGCGACAGGAACCACACTGGAATGGAGTATGCTGGGTCGAGCAGCAGTTTCAAGCTGCCACCCTTATGTGCCCTGGACTAGCAGGCTGGGTCAAGCAGCACTTCCAAGCTGCCACCATCCTACACCACAGGTTCAGCATGTCCCTATCCCTACTTTCATATTACAAGTATTCTGATAGTAACCTACTAGATGAGCAAACCCCTCAGGATTTTTGGGCTCTACAGGGATCTTTAGCTTAGGTAAGAGGAACATTGCTGCAGAGCAAATGGGGAAGCCAAAAACACGAGAGAGAGGTGGGGGGGGGGGGAAACAGAAGCAACTAGCTTAACTAGAACAGTTATTTATTGCCAGGTAATAACCATACCAGAGAGCCAAACAAACATTAAATCCAGCTTCAATTTGATTACAAAAGTCAGGTTTAGAAAACTATAACCGATCACACAAATCAGGGTTAAAAAGCTATACCTAGAGTAGGAAGGAAAGGAAAAAAAAAAGAGAGAGAGAGAGGGGAGGTTCTCACCACTCTGTGAAGCTTAAACCAGTCAGGGATCCCAAGTGGTGGTGGTAGCTGAGGGTCTGGAGTGCTGGAGACAGGCAGAGCCCCCAGCACGATCAGTCAGGAGAAGATGAAGTCCCCATAGAACTGATGCAGATTTTGGATTCAAGCATCAGAACACTTTCTTGAGCGTGGGTAGGGTTGGGTTTTTTTGGTAGGGAAACAACAATGGTT
This sequence comes from Mauremys mutica, assembly GCF_020497125.1. Classification (NCBI taxonomy): domain Eukaryota; kingdom Metazoa; phylum Chordata; order Testudines; family Geoemydidae; genus Mauremys; species Mauremys mutica. The sequence goes on from NC_059073.1 coordinate 154,783,495, forward strand.
CAAGGGAGAACACTAGATTTGTTTATGGGTAAAGTGATGGCTCAAGGGAGTATATCAAAGTTGTTTTGTTCAGGCTAGACAATAGGGACTGATCATTCCTGGCTATGGGCAGCGTTCCTTCGAGGAAGCTGACAATGCATTTAGGTAGATTCTGAATTTTGGATACCAATAAAGGATTCCCCAAGAACACAAAGCTGACAGGTAACACCCCTACTATAGAGAAAAACAACTTATTAGACAAATTTCATTCAACCAAATCCACCCTGGTTAGTCAGGTAGGAGCCGGTTTTGTGGTAAAATGTGGAGTTTTCAGAAGACTAAATAAAGTGTTGTCAGCCACAGATGGAGACTAGGCAGGACAAAGGTGGCCCAATGTTGAGGTCCCTGCAATGGCAGGAACTTGATTATGTGAGATGTGGTCCTATCAGACAATCCCTGCTTGATACTGAAAAGGAAAGCAAAAAACTTTTAAAGTCTCAGTCAATTTGACCTGGAGGAAAATTACTTCTCTGATCCCAAATCTGGTGATCTGTTTAACTCTGAGTATGAGAGCAAGAGTGGTACAGCTAAACATATACAGCCATAGCGTTTGCTGAACTGCATCAGACCATTGTCCCATTTAGCCTGGTGCCCAGTGTTAGGGGGTTTACTCCTTCACCCTCTCACTTCCCTGGTCCTTCTCGCATGAACAGAGAGCAACAATACCCAAAGTCCAAAGGCGCAAACAATTCAATGTTTATTGGGGTGAACTTCCAGGAAGCATCATTTCAGTTTCCTTTCTCAGTGTCCCCTGTCCCAGCTCTGACACCACAGAGCCTTGCCTGTGTCCCTGTTTCTGTTCCCATCCCATTCCCATTCCCCTCTTTAGCAAAACATGATCCCAATTCCCCCATCCCCAGTCCCTGTTCCCATCCCCCCGCCTCACTTCCTGATTGACTGCAGACAATATAGTAAAACTTGAGTTCTGCTTAGCTATACCTTAACCAATCATTTTACTGAAATTTAACTAACCAATCCTAACATACTGTACATGGTTATTTAACCAATTATATCCCACCACCTTAATTAGTTTTCACCTAACAAAATTAATTATACAGCAGACAGAAAATCACAGAATCAGACAGAGATCATGCAAATAAACATACAAAACAATACAGAAGTGAGGATTTCACAACTACATCTATACAGACATAAGGGTTTTCCAGCTGGGTCTGTTGATAAGTGAGTTCTTACCAGACAGAAAACTATCAAACTAAATTTCCTTTTAATGTTCTAGGCTCTTTCCTTTCTCTGGAGGTGATAGATCGGATCACCTTCCTAACAGCCCCAGATTGCCTTATTTCAATGTGACTAGTTTGGAATGTGACCATACAGTTCCCAGTTTATGGCTGGCCTCTGCTGCTTAGCTGAAGAATCAGGCCTCAGACTGTCACAGTAAGAGAAGGCCATTACACAGACAGACAGTGATTTTGATTCTCTCTTTTATACCTCTATAACTAGAGAAGTGATAAGAATACACCTAAATTCTTAATGTATAGGACTTTGCAGACAGGGCTGAAAATCTATATCCTAACACCCAGCTTCCAACTTAGGTCAATATATGATGCTTCAGAGGAAGATGAAAACAAGCACATCATTCATCTGGCCTGTACTGAACTAGGGAATAAAAAGTTCCTTCCTGGCCCTGAAGCAGACAACCAACTGAAGTCCTGAGACATGAGATTTGATTGTTCTTATCTCAGCTATACAGAGACAAGTGTTACCAATGTAAGAGCAAAGCTGAGGTTGAATTTCTTTCTATAGAATGGAAGCAAAGGATTATGCCACCCTTACTCACCTTGAGCAGTACCTCACCCAACAAGTATTGCCATAAGATCAATAGTGGCTTCTGCTGATTATGACACTAACCACTTGTGTGAGGATGACATATATTGCCCTTCATAGGACACAGGAAATGTTTCCAAACACGTACCAAACTACTGTCCATCCTGTAAGCATGCAGGACTCACCCCTGCGGTGCCTCCTGCTGGTTGTCTCTGGGGAATTAGCTTGTCCAGCCTCCAGAGTGCCCTCTGCAGGCCAGTGTCCTGCTGCTACTTGGCCCTCATGTCCCTCCCAGACCCAGTGCCCTGTTATCTTGGGTTCTGCCCTCTGGCAAACCCCCCACAGTTTCAGGGTCTCCCCCACCCACTATCCCCACCTAACCTCAGTATAAGGCTACTGCCAGTCATTGCCTAGCCCCCATGCCCTGGGGCAGACTGAAGTATCAGCCTACTCATCACCAGCAAGGCTGGGTTTGGACATGCTGCCTTTACCTACCCCAGGCTGCCCTCTACAACCCCCAGTGCCTGTTGGCCTTCTAGTCCACAGCCTGGGGCTTTCCAGGCTGGAGCTCCCCAGCTCCTCTGCCTTTCCCCAGCCCTGCTCCACTGGTGTGGCATGGTCCATCTCATCTCCCTCTACAGCTAGTGAGAGACTGTGCATCTGCCTCTGGCTTCCCTGGCTTTTATAGGGGCAGCTGAGTCTGTTTGGGGTGTGACCACAGTGAGGCTGCCTCCCAATCAGCCCAGCCTAAGGCTCCTAGCCCCAACCCTAGCCCTCTCCAAGGGCTGGCTTTTAACCCCTTTCAGGCCAGGAGCGGGTGACCATCCCGCTACAATCCCCAAATGAACAAAGGGCCAGACAGTGGAGAAATCATTCACCATGGTGAGCTCTATCTCACAAGCAGTCCCACTGGAGACAATGGTTCCATCTGGGTGAGCAACTGCTCAGCAGTGGGAGTCAGGGTTCAGAACTTGGCCCTAAATAAGAAAAAAAAAACCTCAATCGTTGTCTTACCCCCACATCTTGCAAAGAAGCAAACTCTGAACTGCTCTATGGGGTCTCCTGGGCTTCCCTGATGGTCTGCAGTGTCTGCCTGTCATTCTCTCTCTCTCTCTCTTTCTGGATGCTTTATCACCTTATGGGGCTTGAGGAAAGAACTGTCATTATTAGAGTTAAAATATTCAACCATAGCTAGGTGCTGATTGTGCCAGAGCCTTTGCCTTCCCAGCCTGAGTCCCCTGGACAGAGGCTTGAAACACAGTAATGGAAAAATGCACCATCCCCAATGTAATTAGCCAGTGATACCTCTATCTGAACTGTAGCTAAGCAGTTAATTTGATGTATTTTCACAGAGATCTCTTTGCAATATGCTATTCATGTCTGTTCTCCCATCCAGCCACCATACCAATTATTAGGAATATTATTTCTATTACAAAAGCACCTATAGATCACAACCCCATTTGGCATCCCATTGTGCTAGGTAACATAACAAACACAGATACAGAGACTATCCCTTGAGCAGCTTAGAATATAAAGGCATGCAAGATGAAGAGGAAGCAGAGGCAAAGTGACTTTTGTTAATGTGAAAAGGATAAAAAATGATCAGAGAAGGAAAACTGCACAAGAGATGAGCAAGAAGGGGAAAAAAGCAGATTGGAAAGAAACTTTGAGAGAAAGTACACAGATTTTGGTCACACTACAACCCTGAATCCATTCACATTTGATTTTTTCAGTGTTTGAAATCTGGATTTGAATTTGTGGCATTAATGACATACCACTCAGGAAAATGCTGAAGTCTTCTCTTTCCCTCATGCACAACCACAGGGAAAGAGCCCACACAGCTAAACAGTGGACAGCCATCTATGCTATTCCCTTCTTAGTATATTCAAGAAACTCACTGGATTTACCTAGGGCATGAAGATCACATGTTAATTGTGAGTTTTCTTTCCTGCTGTAATATTATCATCACATTATCTACTGGAGATGGGCACAGCCCCCAGCCCCCGTGATCTTTGGGAGAAGGGTGGGATCCAGATTTGGATCTGAATTCATTGGTTTGGGCCCCTCTCTCTGGCCCCCTCTAACACTGTGAAGCAGAATCGGCTCCTCACCCAACACTGTGAAACCTAGGGATGACTCTACCAGTGAACTGCAGCTGACCAGTTAGGTTGCTGTATTTTAACTGACCACACAATCCTAGTATCACCAGGCCTGTTCCCTTCACTCAACCAACTCTCGTATTAGCAGGGATTCTTCTACTTTTTTTGTTCCAGTTCTTCTGATTTCTTTACATATTATTTGCATGTATTACCTGGAATAACAGTCTTTTACTTTCAGTCCTCCCACCCTTCTCTGTTGGTTTAGAATAGGGGAGACTCAGTGTATCTGTGGCTTTTAATCAATCTCCAGCCAAAAACTATGTTGAACTGGCACCAAATTTGATGGGGGTAAAGACAGAAGAAGAAAATTGTAATTTCCAAGCATGCTAATCCTAGGGAAAACAGATTTAATATTAAAAGTAAAAGAAATCCATAGCATGTTTGAATTAGACTGCAGCGGGGATTTGTGCATTGGCCTGCTAACCCCAGGGTTGCAAGTTCAATCCTTGAGGGGGGCTATTTAGGGAACTGGGGTAAAAAATCTGTCTGGGGATTAGTCCTGCTTTGAGCAGGGGGTCAGACTAGATGGCCTTCTGAGGTCCCTTCCAACCCTCATATTCTAGGATTATAATGACCACAAAAGGGAAAATAATGTAGAACAACCTTCATCTATTTTCATAGTCTCTAGTTCCAGATTCAGTTAAGCTGCTTTTTTTAAAATGTGTTAGTCTTTATTATATGTTTATTGGAGGAACGTGGTATGGGCATGCTAGCAGAAAGTGCCTATACACAAAACATTTATTTTAATGGTAAATAACACTTTGTTACAGTTGAAAGAGTTGAGATCAGTTTTTAAAATGGGATGTGAATGATGGTGGAAGAAAATGGAAATGATCAAAGGCCAATATTATTCTATTTGCAATAATCCAAGATATGAACAAGTATTGTGTTGGGGTGTCAAATTCTAGAACTCTGTTATGCCATAAAGGATTAATCTTCAGCAGGAATTTTAAATTTGCCACACACCCTGTGGGTCTCTTCATTAGAGCACTTCCATATACAGGGACCAGCTGTACATAACAAGGCAGAGAATACAGCCAGGCTAAATTACAGCAGTAAATTAGCATAGGAAAGATGTTTACAGATTCAGTACTTACTTTACAAGTTATTTCTTATTAGTTAAAGACACTATCCTAAAACTTACCTTGGTTATCACTGCAATAGTACAGTACACCTTTGGGGTGGTGCTATTGTTCTAACTCGCCCAGGTAGCTGCACTTGTTGGGTGTCATTAATTCCAATTTAGGTAGACAAATGACTGAATGAACTTTCGGGAAAAAAGAGAGAGTTAGAGCTGGCTGAGAAAAGCCTTTTTAGGATTCATAAGTTAAGTCCTATCTCGGTCCTTTGGTACATCCTTTAAAGAGAGAGAGACAGAGAGAAGGTGGGTTAAGCAATATCTTTTATTGGACCAACTGGTGAAAGAGAGAATCTTTTGATCTACATAGAGCTCTGCTTCAGGTCTTTCTCCTATTCTGGGATCAGCTCAGCTACAACACCACATTTAAAAATAAATTCACCAGAAAGTAGTTGGGTTTGACAAATAGTCTATTACAAAGTTTCTCAGCGTGGGGGGTATACCTTGCAGGCAATAGTGATGGTACTCAATCCATATGGGCTGGGGTCCACACTTTCTCTGTTCTCTCTCAGGGTGTTGTTGCTTCTGCCCTCTACCCTATGTTCTCTCCTTTTCCGTCCTCTTTTTGGTATTACGTGGTGCTGTTCCTTGCACAATGTGGGAACAGTCGAAGAGCAAGAGGGCGTAGCACTAGCAGTAGGAGACAGAGGAAGATGAGATATGGAGGCATGGTGAGAAAGTCTCTTCGTCAAAGGGGACAAAAAGGAACAAGCAAACAGCTATGGCCGGCCGTGATTTTTCCGGCGGGGAAGGGAAGACTGCAGAACAGATAATGAGAAAGAGCAGGAAGGACAGCATTAGTGACAGAAGGGGGAAGTGAGAGTACTGAAGTGAGAAACAGAGATGGGGAGGAGAAAACTGGGGGAGAGAGGAAGAGAACTGAGACGGAGAGAGAAAGAAAGGGAGAGAATGAGGAAAGAGTCAGAAGGTGAGGAGAGGAAACCAGAAAATGCATACAAGAGTGGGGAACAAACCAAGATGACAAGAGCCAAAAAGAAACTGGAGAATCAAAAATTAGTTGATATGTGAGGCATTGACACAGTTGCCATATGAGGAGACAGGGAGGAGACCCAGGCATTCATATGTTATAAAAGGAGGGAGGATCAAACCGGAAAAAATCATGTTTTTTTCCCCTTTAGAGTGTGGAATTCAGGAGTGACCAAGTACTCTGTGTATAAGAGCAAGTTGAATTAAGCCCCCTTTTCTCAAAATTCTTGGATCTTATAATTGCCCAGCTGAATCAAGGAGAGACACGCAGAACCCTGCACACCAGCCCACAGAAACCTTTAAGGAGGAGTTCAATAGGACTTTGGTGCAGAAGAAAATAAGAGTGAGAGGGTGGAGAGCATTTGTTTGAAATATATGGGAACAGTTTTACAACTTGGATGCCATTTTTCAACAGTAATATTGATTCCCAGTCACATACTTGGAGGTGTTGGCAAATGTAAAACTGGCTAGCTCTTCAATATGAACCATTTATAACCACTCATCTGACAATTTTCTAATGAGGATTGAATAGCAAAACCAGTTTCCTGCCCAGGGCATTGCACATTTGGTATGTGGATGGACAGTGGGGGAGGGAAAGAAAGAGGAAAATGTAGTGGAATAGAATGTTGAAAACAATTGCATGTATTACAATGAATTTGTTGAAAAACTCTAGAACACTCATTTTGCAAGATTCACAAGGGAAATTTCATAAATTATACACACTTCTGCAGTGATCTTTTCAAGGTAATCTAAGGAAAGTTAATTTGTTTACTTGGCCTAATATTAATTTATGCCAACTGACTATAGCACACTTTATACTAAAGGATCCAGAAAACACATTAATTAAAATCAAATTAATAAACCTTTTCAATACATACAAAATATTCACTTCATAGCCATTTTGGGAACAAAATGCTAGATCTCCTTAATTGTTCACTCCAACAGTGGACTAGGCATCATAAATGGCTTATCCAATTGAAACATATGGCAGCAGTGAAGTTATAGGTAGAAAGAATGTATCTATGCTAGTGGAATTCAGACAGAACATTTATTAAGATATAACACCATATGTTTTAACAGCAAATCTATATTATGTTTAAAGAGACTTTTGACAGCCACATTTATCTGAATGCCCAAATAGGTGAGCTAGTCTACAACTAGGAGAACTACCATAAATACTTTGGATGGGGTGTTTGTAGGTGTCAAGAAGGGAAGGTTTGCTCTGCATAATTCTATAGCCTGAAATTGCAGATAGTTACCTCTATCCCACAAAAAGCTATTCACAGTTTTGCCAAGCTCTGGGTTCTAAATGATAGGACTACAGGATAAGAACTTTAATTAAAACTCATGTAATCTTTGATTCACTATCTGCCACTTTCCTTGCGTGTGAGATACCTGGATCCACTAGTTGGGGTGGTATTGACTTTGTAGAGCTATTTGCCATTGGCAACAGAACTTGATATAAAACATAGCAGTGATCTTTTTTATTATGGCTCCAGCTTTCATCAGGGCATGTACATGCTGCCTCTGCGAGTGCTTTGAGTGTACAGTAAGGATTACACAGCCCTCCGAAAAGAGATTGAATCAATCAGAACAGATATAGTAAATCCATGTACAAAGCACAAAGGCATAATGTTTATTTGTAGGGAGGGGACAAGGTAAAGGGGAATTATTAATAAAGCAAACAAAACATCAGTGAAATGCCAGCAGTAAGATGTTTACCTTACTCCCAGAACCCCAGTTATCCTTTGCTTTCCCATTGTCCCTGAGACATCTTAATGGAACCCTAATGGTTTTTGAGGTAGGAGAGTGCACAAGTAACAGTTTTGGGATCATTACATTTCTTTAGACCTAATGCTGATGGACTGGCCTGGCTTGCTGAACAGTCAAAGCAAGAGTATGATTTTTTTTAAAATGGTAGAAATCCCTACAATAGGGCAATAGCAAGCAGAATGCTTGTTAAACATACAAATATGTGGCAGAACTTAGGGCATTTACAATTAATTAGGATCAAAGATATCTTGGTATATCCTCAGGTAAATAGAATTGTAGACGGGTATTTGCATTCTTTTTTGGCAGGTCAAACAAAATTCATAGATTGGAATGCGGATCAATTCACAAGGTCAAGAGACAATTCATACCGGGTGTCATCAGGCTGACTCTTTCCTTTATTTTCTTTTCATAAGACAAAAGTAATGGATGGAGGGAGGGTTTATATTCAGACTCTAACCCTCTCTCTTTTCTGCTCAGGTCTCTGTTCTGTTTCTGTTTTATTCCATTTCTACCTCCTATTTACCCAGTCCTCTGCTAAGGATGCAGTGCTCTTGATATTAGCAAAACATATAAGAGTTACATCATTAGTGAGTCACTTGTATGTGATGGGGTCTACAGACCCCATGTTTACCAGGGCAAGAAATAGAGTAATGTTGGACTAGGGAGGCTCCAGCCATCAGCAGGTGCAGGGCATGCTTCAGAGGGAGGAATAGTTCAAAAGGACATTGATAACCCATGGAAAGGGGTGAAGGTGTTACAGGCTGCACCAGGAAGCAAGGGTGGTGCTTGGAGCTGAGATAGGTATGGCTACAGCTTTGTTAAGGCTGTTCTAGCAGTAGGGATCTGTGTCTCCCCCCTCCACCACACCACCCCGCTTGGGGAGTTGAAAGCTCTAAAAGAGGCTGCCTTGAACAGGATATTAACAGACCAAGTGGCTGCAGCCCAAACAGAAGAGCTCCACTGTGGTAGGATATGCCACCAGTGGAGAATGTAACTTGGACCAATAACTGGTCTGGATGCTTTGACAAACTCCCAGGGCCCTGGGATGGGACTCAGTGTAGTGGATGGGCCTGGCTCCCCTTACCTTGTCCCCCGGCTCCTCTGTAGAAATGGAACCCTAAGGGAAGTGATAAGGAAACTCAGGAGGGATTGAGACCTGCTGCGTACAACTTGGTTGGGGCCTGCTCTGCGATGACTAGGCTGGAAGAAATGGTAAGGCCACTGCCTGACCATTAGGCCAGCTGGTCATTGGACTGTCAGGCTACACTGTAAAAATGCAACACTTCTGTTGTTGTGATGTATACATCTATTTCCTTCCTATTCTAATGTAAATCCTCACTCAGATAAGAGGGAAAAGGTGTAGATTTTAATTTTTTCAGGCGGTACAAGTCAGCAGACAGAGCAAAGAAAATAGCTTGTGCGTGTCGGTTCAATTTAAAAAAGATCTTTTAATTAAAAATGAGTTCCTACAAACATTCAATGACAGTATTTCAAAGTTTGTTGTTGTATAAAGTATAATAGATCCTTTTTTACCATAGGATACTTTGGTCAGTACCATAAAATGTTCTTTATCAATCAAAATGTCTTGTTGCCTCCTGTATAGAATAAAAACAAGCCAGAGGGCAACTTTGTCCCTTGGAAAGGTAACTGTATTGATCCAAGTTTTGTAGTGCAGCTGCCATAAGTTAAAATAAAATGTGGATTGTCTCTATAAGCTACTATACAGTCTTCAGACATATCACATACTCTCTTCCTGTCTTTGGCTATTTCTCTATCTCATGTTGTCCCAGGCCATTTAGTTAGATTTCAGAACTATGCAAATGCATTCCTGAGCCTAATTTTCATACACAATTTCACACGCAAATTGTTTTAATTGAGCACATCTGGTTGTTTATGCATGCACTTACCACAACTGCACATGCAATTATTACAATTATGTTTGTAAATAAGCCACACATTTTAATATGCATGAATACATACAAAGTCTGAAATTGTACCTTAGTCATATTATATTCTTTCCAGGAAGATGTGTGTGTGTATAGACAGATAGATAGACAGATAGACAGATATAGATCCCAGCTATTACAAAGTAAAACAAAAAAATCCTGCAAGATACTGTACCAGTTTTGTTCTCGCAGTTGTTTAAACTAAGAAAAATGTTTTTCTATTTAAATTCCTGTGCAGCACATTGTGTGCTTTCAAATGGGGAAAAATGTAAATCAATAATACAGTATGTATTTAAAGTTTTAAATCATAAGAAAAGATTAAATCACAGCCCAAGAAAACATCTATCTGCATATGTAACAGTAATATATTTTATTGATCCTCTAAAACAGCAGCTGCATTGATTGTTTTCACAAAGGCTGGTCAAGTTGATAAGTTTCTAGAATAACCTGGCAAAACTGAGATAAGTCCTGTACATGTATCCACAGGATGTCCAAGAAAGAATGTGAAGGTATGTCACTGCTTACAAGTATTAAATGAAAAATGCAGCTGTAGCTGGAAAAGATGGCTTGACTACAAAGCAGCATGTTAAGTCAATGATTTCCAAAAAAGGAAACATGGACAAATATGTTTTAGTAGACAAAGGAGACAATAATTTAAAAGTTTAAGCAGCTTAAAATGAATAACTGCAATAAATATTCCAGAAATACCACTAGCAATTATTCCCATCCTTTAGATTGATTAAATTAATTAATTAAATAAAATGGGGACCAACCCGATCTGTTTAAGAATTTCAATAACTAGTTATCTAGGTACTTATATGGCCTCATCGGTGTGGTATCTGACTGCTATACAAACATGAATTAATTTATTGTCCCAATACCCTTAGAGATAGGAAAATGTTACTATCCTACTTTACAGATGGAAAAAATGATTAAGGCCCAGACTTTTAAAGGTATTTAAGCATTGCTGTGCTCAGTGTTGCAACGCCAAACTGATTTAGGACAGTCAATGGGATTTAGGATCCTGAGTGACTAAATCATTTTTAAAATGAGATTTAACTTCCTAAATCAGTTGTAATACTAAGCATAGCAGTTTCTAAATACCTTTACAAACATGGGCATTAGTGACTTGCCCAAATTCACACAGTAAGTCTGTTGCAAAGGCAGAAACTAAATCTAGATCTCCAGAGTCCCACCCGAATAGCACCTAAACAGCTGTAAAAAGTAAAGACTTGTTCTGCTAACCATGGGGAATCCATAAAGTTTTTGAAACATATGTGAGATTGACCTCATTTGGGTCCCAGTTCAGACAGGTACTTTAGCTCATGACTAACTTTGACATTTGAGTAGTTTGACTACTCACATCCTTCAAGTATCTTGCTGAATTGGGGCCTTAAAATGCTGGGTCCAGCAGTGGCTCCAGGCACCAGCGCTCCAAGTGTGTGCCTGGGACGGCAAGCCGCGGGGGGCGCACTGCCAGTCCCTCTGACGGAGGTCCACCAGTCCTGCAGATTTGGCTGCAATTTGACGGCGGGTACATCGAAGCCGTGGGACTGGGGTACCTCCCGCAGGCAAGCCACCGAAGGCAGCCTGTCTGCCGTGCTTGGGGTAGCAAAAAAACCTAGACCCATCCCTGGCTGGGTCCCAGAGGTGCAGTTAGGATGATATTATAGATGATGTGGGATTCTTTGAAGGATTTCTATAAAATTTCTCAGACCTTTTCCTGCATACCTAATAGCATGACATGGAACACATCATGAATAAGCACTACAAAATCTTGGTTTCATGTAGTACTGTATTTTTCTCTGTTAGCAAGGGAAATCCCTCACAGATTTTTTTTTTATTATTTATTTTACTGAAAAGAGTAGTCGTTCTGCTGACACCAGTTCGAGAGATCTCTTTGTTCCCGAGGCAAGAATTTGTGAACAAAGCATAATAATAGTTTGCCCAGTAGCTACTCATGAACTGTATATTTCGAAGCTTCATCAGACTCAGGAAACCTTTGGCAAAAGCCAAAAAACTATTGTTCATTTAAAGGACACTGAGGCACATTGGAATGAAAAAAAAAACTAAGAATACAGTAGCATTAAATCCATGTTTCACATCAGTCAAGGCACTATCTTCACGTGCACATACACATACCTCTATATTGTAGTCTGCTTGGGGTAGAGAACATGGCCCCCTTAAAACCTTGTCCTGAGGCAGAGGAAGTGCTGGTTGTGTGAGAGGTGTGGAGAGAGGGAGAGCAACAGGGTGTGTATGTCTGTAGCTCCAGACAATTGGGTCTACCATGAGCAGGCCCTCATGTAGTGAAGCAGGCGAGAACCAGCCCAAAGCCTGGAGGGACCAAATAGCCAACTGGAGACACACCAGGCCAGGAGCACTCTCTGCCAGGGAGGAATCACCTGAGAAGGACAAACCAGAGCTGGACCCAGAGCTGAATGGGGCTGTGAGTACTGGGGCTTATGACTCTGGACTGGAAATATGGAGGGAGGCTGTAAGTAGCTAAGTGGGGAGATAGTTGCTGTTTGTGGGTTTGCAGAGAGCGGCAGAAGAATCATAGAATATCAGGGTTGGAAGGGACCTCAGTAGGTCATCTAGTTCAACCCCCTGCTCAAAGCAGGACCAATTCCCAACGAAATCATCCCAGCCAGGGCTTTGTCAAGCCTGACCTTCAAAAGCTCTAAGGAAGGAGATTCTACCACCCTAGTAACCCATTCCAGTGCTTCACCATCCTCCTAGTGAAAAAGTTTTTCCCAATATCCAACCTAAACCTCCCCCACTGCAACTTGAGACCATTATTCCTTGACGGCAGGAGGGGTTTGTTGGGGGAAGTTTACTGGGGCTGAAGACGACCTGCTAGAAAAAGGAGAGAGAGTGAGCAACACAGAATCAGTGAGAAAAAGGGACTGAGCTGTCGCTAAAAGAAAATATGGACTGGCGGCTACCATGGCACAACTTGCCTTCCTGCAGCATAGAAACTGCTTTCTTTCACTCTGCTTGCCAGCAGTAGAAGGGATAAAGCAGCAACAAGTGCCATAGAGGACAGGAGGCTCCACTAATTGGTGTCCTCTGAACACTAGTGGAGCAGAGATTGCAGAACTACAGAGAAGACAGCAAAAGGCATCCTGATTTTGTTGCCCTTACAGAAGATTAGCCTAAAAGCAACCAAAATCGGAGCCCAGCTGAACAGCGTAGGGCCTCATGCTAGCAATCAGCAATGGAAATCAAACTCAACAGAAGATCCCAGATTAGCCACAGTATTGATAACTTAGAAATGCAAAATTCTACTTGCTCTCTCCTTGTATTAAATACTTTTTTGACATGTGAGTAAAATATATATATATATATATATAATTTCATTATCATCATCATAGTAAGAAGATGAGAGTAGAATTTGTAGCTGGACCAGTACATTTATATGCATGATTTTTTAGGGTTGACTGTAGATATTGATAAGAATACATGTGGATGATTGGGGTTTGCTTCATACAAAGGCAGCAATCCTAGTTGATGTCTTACCTCACCATTCACAGCCATTTGTGAGCCAGGAAAATGTTAATCAGTTACTGAATGTAAGATAATTGTAATTATATGGCTAACTTTAACAAGCAATGCCTGCAAGCTTTTCTTTTTAACCTCTCTTTCTCTCTGTAGACCTTTCCTTCTACACTATTTTTTTGACATACGGTAAGAATCTTTCTCCATTTGCACTTCAAAATGTCAAACTTTAATTAAAGGAATAAGCGGCTGTAATGGGAACAATCAACCATGGTTTCAGTTTTTGTGATAAGGAATAAATTTTAAATTACCAATAGGAAGGTATTTAGAGTTTGTTTACAGCACTGCATAAGCTATATAGTAAACAGTAAAAGGTTGAAGAATTTACTCATCTGAGAAATGCCTCGTTCATCCATGACACCTCTGACCCAAATGCATTTTAAGCTCACTTAATTATCACCATTATATGTGTGTCATTTGTGAGCACATGTTTCAGGTAAACAGGACTTGTGCACATTTTGAAATTACACTAGGAAATATCTTGCCCGTGTATCACCAATTTCCAGGAAACTTATCTACAAGGCTATGCAATCTTCTGGTGCTCAGAAAAAAGGGAAACAATACCATTTCCTGAGTACATGAATGTTCTCCTCTGCTGGCTTTTTTCCCATGTGACTAATCATCTTTCCACCTGTCTGCTGGGGATGTCCTTTTCTGGATGATACTGTGATTTGATGATGTGGTGCAATTGCAAATACCAACATATTGTACCAATAAGTCTCATGAACCTGAACACAAGATATTTTGGTTTGGTTCAGCTGATTTAAATGTGTCTTGTTTGGATAAACTCACAGTTTTATGAAACTGTCCATGGAGCTTTAATTTGCTAAATTGAACATATGTCCTAAAATTACTTATAGTCTGGGATTATTAATGGTGAAGCTCCCCACCAAGATTTCCAAACAATTGAACAAGGTACTTGTTACTTTATGGGAGAAAAAAACACTATGCCCCTCTCATCAGAATTTGGAAAACCAGCAACATGACTTTCTGAAGGAATGGGCTTGCCAGCCTTCTATCTCTGCGAACTACCTTTTTATACTCATATTCTGATGAAACAGTTTGATTTTTGCTGAAGCTTTTTATATACAGCTGATTTATAGCAGCTGAGGAATTAGCCCATTTTAACTGATGAGAAAAAGCCAAATTCATGCCCAAGTAGAAACAGTAGAGTAGCATATTCTCCAGTAGCTGATTATTTTAAATTGGCAATATGCATCTGTAGTGGGGCAGCTGCCCCACTCCATGAGAAAAGGGGCTGGAACAGGCCAGAGAGGCCGCACAGACCAGCAGCCAATCGACCAAGGCCTGTGGAGAGCCAATCAGGGCAAAGAAAGAGGCAGCCAACCAGGCCCTATATAAAGGCTGCCTAGCAAAGGAGAGGGCAGTGTCTCCCTGACTAGCATGGGAGGAGGACTGGCTCCTGAGGTAAGGAGGTAGTACCTTGGACAAAGCAGTGCTGGGCAGGCTCGGGGGAGCAGAGGAGCACTCCAGCCCAGTTACCTGCCAGGCTGCAGGGAAGTTGCCAGAGGTGGTGAGTCCTGACCCCGTTACAGCATCATTTAGCAGAGAGCACATAGTTGACTCAGTCCTCTTGTCACAACCCTTCAAGTCTTGAACTGGGTTCTCAGGGTTCCCAGTTGACTGTGGCCTCCCTGCTCTCACGTAGCATCTTGCTACTAGCCAACCAAGCTCAAGTGACCATGCAACCTGAAATTACATCAGGGAGGGTTTCCCTGGGCCTGATTGGAGAAACACAGGGAACTCTGATTGGTCAGGGCTTCCTGCCTATTTAAACCCAAAGAGGAAGTTTTCTGCACAACTGGGCTCTCCTGGCTCCCATATTGGACCCTGTCTTCTTGCCTGAACCTGAGCCCTGCATCCCTGCTTTGATCTGTATTCCTGCCTCGTTCCCAATCCTTGTCCCTGATCTCTCAATCTGGCTCTGACTCTTGGTTTGACTCTCTGACTCCCAACTCCAACCTCTAGACCTGGCTGCCTATGTCCTGACCCTGATGCTTTGTATGAACCACTACCCCAGGAAGTGAGCCCAGGAAAGAAATGAGGATGGAGGCAATTGGTCAACCTCAGCTCTGAGAAGAAATGGGGTTCTCTGAGTGTACTGCCTACCTCCTGGAAAACAACCAAGCACTACACCCTTGAATTGCATAATTGACCAATGAGCACCATCTGTTTGTGGGAGCAGGTGAGCCAAATCTGCATCAAGATCACAATGCTGTGATTATGACCCACGGTATCTGCCCCTGAGCTGGATCCCTTGACTCCACTGCCAGAATAGTTTCATGGTAAGTCTTTGTCCAGGAGCACCAGGAAATATTGCAATTTGGGGTAACAGTCTCTGCAATTTGCACTGATCTTGGGATCTTCTTTCTGGTCCTCCATGATCCCCCTCATCCACTGGTGAACACAAGAAATCAGATTCCCTTCAGAATTTTACTAGTGATGCTGCTGGAGACAAGCCAACATTGATCTAACCTCCAATCCAAGAAAATTTCAGATAAGAATGGCTGTCCAGACAGCTACACTCTCAGACCCTATGGCAGAACTCCCCATAAATACCTAGACATCACTGATATGTTTGAAAAGAAAAACACAGATATTCTCCTCACTACATCCAGCCTATAATTTCCCAATAGATTTGCAACGAGGAGTGCAGGTTCACTTTGGGCAAATGTATGCTAGGTCAGAGCCCAAATTAGCAGCATTATAAGATTATCTCCAAGAAAACCTAGCAAAAGGGTTCATTCATAAATCAATATTGCCAATTGGAGCAGCAGTCTTCTTTGTTAAGAAGACAGATGGCAGCCTCCAGCTCTGTATAGATTACCGAGCCTTGAATCAAGTCACAACCAGGAATTGATACTGTCTGTCCCTACTTCTTGAGATGTCGGTGATGACTGCTTTGTTACCTGCAAAAAATCTAGGGCACCCCACCTATAACCTACTAAGGGCTCAAGATGTGTCCTAGTCAATTTAGGTACCTTCCCTTTCCTATGGGGCTCAGGGCTCTACAGGTCTATGGGACCTTTTCCCAGATAGAGAGCCTTACAAAGCCGTGCTCTAAACATCTATTTATTAGCAACACACAGAGAATACATATACCAAGCAAATCTCTTATGCTCACCACTCCCAATACACAAACAAAATTCACCTGATAGCCAGTCAGGATTCTTTTTTCTGGGTGTTTTCGGCAATGCCTTTGCACGTCACGGTCATGGAGCGGGTCAGAGTTCTAGCAGCTTGATGTTAAAGTCCAGTTGAGATGGTTCCCAAAGAGCATTGCTTTTATTACATTATATTGGTAAAACTAGCTGCCTTCTTTAACTTCACTAAACCTATCACATTATTCAGTAACGTTAGGTAACAAAATTTAACCAATCACGCACTGGGATCTATGTTTTCTCCTCCCAGCTCAACTCTTTTTATATTTTATCTCTCATACCCAAATTGTATCTTATTGATGACCTTCTTTGTTTGTGCAGATGGTCAGCATAAATTCACTGGTCAGAGTTTATCTAATCTATTTTACCAATTCTTGGTGTCTTTCTTTTTCCTCCTAAACTTCCTAGCACCTGGGTGTCTCTGCTTTACAACCTCTGGTGTTATAACTCTTGTTAGGGGCATTCCTGAGGTGGGGGCACCTTAGCAGCAGGGGAGCTTTTTTTTTCCTTTTAATTTTAGTGGTGAAATCCCTGACTTTCACCCAAGGCTGATTTAGTATGGAGTGAGTTAAATCTCAGGCCTATATTGGATTGTGTGGGGAATGCCTGAATATTTATAAAGTTTGACCTTTAGGGGTGGAGGGGCATACAATCTCATGCATATTAGAGAGGGTGATAAATGGAAAATGGTATTTAGGACATATTATAGCCACTTTGATTATTTAGTAATGTTGTTTGGTCTATTGAATGCCCCAGCCACTTTCCAGCATTTCCTCAATGATGTGTTACGGGATATATTAGACTAATATGTTGAAGTATATCTTGACAAAATACTTCTTTTTTCCGACAAACCAGAGCAGCACAGTTTCCATATCATGACAGTCCTAGAGAGACTACAGCAACATGGGCTTTATGCTAAATTAGAAAAATGCACCTTCTGTCAACCGCTATAGAGTTCCTAGCTTTTATCCTGTCTCCTGAAGGAATTAAGATGGATCTGCACAAGGTCCTAGCTGTTTGTGATTGGGTCGCATCTGAAAATGTCAGTGACTTACAATACTTATTAGGCTTTTCCAACTTTTATCGTTGATTCATCCCAAACTTCTCAAAACAGATCATACCTCTCACAACCCAATTCTATAAGAATGTTCAGTTCCATTGGCCCCTGAGGACTGAAATGCTTTTGAAGAGTTAAAGTTAGCCTTTACCACTGCTCCTATATTGGCTCACCCAGATGCCATGCAGGCTTTTGTTGCAGAAGCGGATCCCTCCAGTACGGTTACTGGAGCAGTATTTTCACAAAAACCTGGGGTGGAGAGATTTTACATTCTTGTGCCTATTTCTCCCAGAAAGTCACCCCCACAGAGCATAACTATGAAATCCTGGAGAAAGGACTCTTAGCCATCAAAACAGCCTTAAAGGAATGGTGTCATTACCTTGAAGGAGATCAGCATTTGGTCCAGGATTTTAGCAAATATAAAAATGTAGAGTACCCGTGCAAGGCTAGAGCACTGAATTAGCAATAACTTCACCGGGCCTCATTCTTTTCACGGTTCAACTTTATTTTCCATTGTCCTGGAATTAGAAATGGCAAAGCTGATGCCTTGACCCAGAGGGGGAATATTACATTGATCCAAAGGTCCAAGCTAGGAACCATCTCATATACTTAAACCCCATAATTTCCTGAATGACATTGTATGACAGGATTCATTTTCTTTAATCCATTCTGTTTCTGCTTTGAGAATACCTTCCAATGAGTTAGCTGCAATAAACAAAGAGCCACATGACATTAAGGAGGGAGTCCTGTTTATGAAGGGACATATTTACTTTCCTCCAACACCCCCACATGGGGCTGCATTACAACTATGGCACTAATTCTCACTAGCAGGACAGCTGGGACACTTCAAAATGCAACATTGAATATCCTGTTTCTTCTGATGGCTCCAAATGCATTCTACAACAAAGTCAGTTGTTGCTTCCTATAATGTGTGCACTCATGCCAAGACACCACACAGTATATAATTTGTCTCCCTTCTATACCTGAAACCCCCACCTAGGCCATAGGCAACTATTGTGTTAGATTTTATTGTAGACCTGACAGAGTCTAATGGGTTTACAACAATCATGAGAGTCATAGACAAAAATGGCCTATTTGTTCCTTATGCCTGCCTACCCTCCTTTGAAGGAACATCCCAGTTATAGATAACCCATATTGTCCATTTCCATGGTCTCCCAAATCACAGTATCTCTCAATATGGCCCTCAATTCATCTTGGTTCTGGCGGGAGGTACTGCAAATTCTGGGGGTCCACACACACCCCTTCTCAGCCTGCCATCCTCCGATCAACAGCCAAACAGAAAGAGCAAACCAAACCTTGGAGTAGTTCC
Organism: Mauremys mutica; assembly: GCF_020497125.1. Lineage (NCBI taxonomy): Eukaryota > Metazoa > Chordata > Testudines > Geoemydidae > Mauremys > Mauremys mutica. The sequence continues at coordinate 154,802,452 of NC_059073.1, forward strand.
TACAATGCTACACCAGCTGCATGATGATGATTGGTCCTCACAATTACCATATGCAGAATTTGAATACAAAACTTCAGATCACAGGTCAGAGCCCTTTGAAAACTATGGGTTCCATTCATGGTTCCACCTAGGATTACCTGCATCTTCCTACAAACCAACAGTTTTGGACTGGGTTCAGCAATTCCATCAAATGCAGGAGACACTGAGGGACAGGCTTGAAAAAGCAAAATTAGATTATAAAAGGCATGCAAACTAGCACTGTCAACCATGTCACCCTTATTTGGTAGACAATAAAGTGCAGCTCTCAGCAAAACATTTTCATGAGGCTAGGGTTTCCTGAAAATTGGACAACCAGTTCCTTGGTCACTATCGAATCAGATGACAGATCAACCCAGTCACCTTTGAGCTTCACCTTCCTTGTTCCCTCGGGATCCATCCACGTTTTTCATATTTCATTGCTCAAACCATAGACAGAAAATCCCTTCCCTTATTGGGATCAGCCACCTTGTCCATGAGGTCCTAGATTCCAAGATTAAGTAGAGAAAACTCTGGTACCTAATCAGCCAGGAAGCATATGCTCCAGAGGAGCATACTTGGGAATCAGCAGAAAACATTCATACCTCTGCTATACTCAAGTCATTCCACAAATACTACCCCGAGAAACCCATTCCAGCACAACCTCAAATGGGTGCTGTCATGACCCTGGGTCTGCAGGGTTCCCAGTCAATTTTTGCCACACTGCTCTCACCTAGAAGCTCCCTATTAACCAAGAAGGACAAACCATGAAACCTGAAGTTACATGAGGGAGGTCTTCACTGGGCCTAATTAGAGAAACCCTGGGAATGCCGGCCAGGACTTCCTATTTAAACCCAAAGAGAGGCACAAAAAGTTGTCTGAACAACTGAACACTAGCTGACTCTTGGTCCTGGTCTCTGACTCCATCTCTGACCCTTGGCTCGGCTACTGACTCTGGCTCTGATGCTTAGGTCAACTTCTGCCTCCTTCTCCAGCCACTAGACCTGGCTGCCTACATCACAGCCCCAAAACCTCTTAACTTAGGTTTCAAGGAAAAATCTTAACTCAATATTTCAGAATATAATTGGGATGCATTAGGCAAAATACATTTGTGACTCCTTTGATTCATTTCTTCACAAACTCTCATGCAACCAAAATTTTGTTTGTAAGAATGTTTATAGATAGAGAAACTACTATTAATATTCTTGTGATTAGGTACACAAACATAAATCCTCATGAAAATATGTGTATATATAAGTATTAATGTTCAAAATATTTCTACTGCCATCCTGCAAGCTTTTTGTGAATTTGGGTGTCACTTAATCAGGTATCAGTAAAAAATGCATGCGACAGTTGACCAAACAACTGTTTGTAATAGTGAATAAAGAAAGCAATAGTCAGCATGATTAGGTCTGAAATATGTTTGTATTAAAAAACAACATCTGTTGGACACACTTACATAAGGAACAAGTTTGTAGATATTAGTTTGTTGGTCCCTTATTCCAGAGCAGTAAAGTGGACTGAATTGCGCTGAATACATTATTTATTAAAAACAGTTCACAAGCTCTATTTGGGAGCTTGGGGGAAATATTATTTGCTTATTTTTAAAATAAACAAGAATAGTATTGATAGCACATCCCCAGCTGAAATTGGCAGTTTTGCTTCTAGCTGATGCATTTGGCATTGCTTCCTGGGTTCTTCAGGGATTTAGGGAGGTGCATTTTTACTGAAAAATAGTTGTGCATAAAAATAAAATAAGCTCTATTACTGTACTGTACATATGCTTATTTGTCCTTGTGTACTTTGTTAATTTCTGTATTTGTCTATATGGACTGTGACAGACTCAGACCAGAAGAATATAAGAGAGCAGTCAAAGGCAGGTGTATCAGCTTCAGAATGAGCAGGTCCCTGCTCCCTGAATAGCCAAACAAAGGCTACTCCAGACCAGTCAAGACACGTGACCCCAATTAACTGTCAGGCTAATGGAGACAGCTGGAACCAATCAAGGTCTCACTCATACTGCTTAAAAGCTCTCCTTTCCAGTTCCCTCAGGGAAGCCCAGGTGAAAGGAGCTGGAGGAGAGGAAGCATTGCTGTATCCTGAGGTAAGGGTGAAGCTAGGAAAAGGAGACCACGGGAAAGTGGCCCGAGGAATCAAATCAGCTTCAGTGTTGAAGGGAAATCTGCCAACAGCTGCTTCCATTAGGGTCTGTGGGCTGGAACCCAGAGTAGAGGGTGGGCCTGGGTTCCCCCACCCCTCCATGCCCTACAGAGATCCCCTTGAGAGGGGAAGCAGGCCTCAGTCCAGTCAGAAGGCCGACCCGTGCCTACTGAGCACTACGGAACAACAAAGACTGTGGGGTATTTCCCCTTTCCATCTCCCATTCTGGCCTGTGATGAAAGTAACTCAAAAGACTGTGACTCTTGCTGCTATACTGTGAAAGGAAGGTCACGCTGGGGATTAAGTGAGTTTTTGAGGCCACTGAATCCGTCCAGAAGCACGGGACTCTGTCGAAGATTCCTTGGCAGAGCTGCTTCGTTTCTTCCTCCCATTGTAGGTAACTTTCCCACGCCATTCGGAAATCACTTGTGCAGGACCAAAGTGGCACAAAGGGGAGCACGATAGGGATGAGGGCCAAAGCCACAAGCGTGTAGTAGATGTACCCTCGCTTCCCTGCTTACTCTCAGCAGTGAGATATCTGCTACAATGGCTCCCGCCAGTGAAAAAGTGTGGGAGAAGTTAGAATTTTTCCCCTAGTTGGCTGCAGTGCCACCCTTGCAGAGTCCTCTTTCCCCCATGTAGAGTGCCCTCACTCCCCAGCCAACACTCACCACACTTTGGGTGTTCGCAGAGATGTGTGCTTGCCAAGGGTCAGTGAGAAAATGATTGTTATGTTACCAGAGGTGTATTTTACTGAGATGTTTCAATGCTGTGTGAGAATTTAACACTCATATTTATGTGCATTGTTCCTTGTGCTTCGGCAGATGTGGCTGGACCTCTAATATATTCTAAAAAGGGCTGGACCTCTAATGTCTTTTACTAAGTTGCCCGGACCCCATTCTATTATTCACTGCAAGTGAATCCAAAGAAACACATTTAAGGTCACTTTGAACTTTGGCATCCCTTCGGGTGCTTATGGACCGAGGAGACTATGTAAGTGGGACACAGAAACTCCTTTACATAGTCACAATCCATGTGATTACACTGCTCTACAGCCAAAATGCTTCTGAAATAAATGTAGTCAAACTTTACTAATTCTGGGTCACTGAGAACGAAAATGATGCTTAAAATTGTTGATTGGCTCTAGTTTTCAAGATAGGCTATTGGGTCAGTATATACGACCCTTGACTTGGGAATGGTGGAGGATAAGTGAGTTATAAAGGGAAGGGATCTCAATTTAAACCAGAAATGACTAAAATACATCTTTGACTGGATCTATGAATAAATCTATGACTGGGTTTGGACACTACTTGCTTTTTAAGCAAAACAATGAATGATGCAATCTGAAGCTGATATTGCGTCATACATGATATGAATTGCATCGTGTTATTCCTAGAAGTCATGGATGATGCAATCATAACGAAGCTTACATCACTCTGCCGAACAAATTGCCCTATATCAGCTCTAGAAATCATACAGTGTCGTGCTCTCTTATTTGTCAGTGTTTGATTTTGCAAAGGACACATTTCTGTTTAGCCAAAGTGAGCAGAGATGCCTCGTACTTGTGTGAACAGTGCAGATAACTTCTGCTATGTTTGTGGTGAAGTGACTTTTGCATCACAAAAGCGCAGTATAACCACTATGGTTAAGAAAGCCTATCACCTTTATTTTGGCTGCAAAATTGGAGATCAGGACAAGAGGTGGGCCCCACACGTATGCTGCAACAAATGTGCAACAAATCTTTGCCAGTGGTTGAACAGGAAAAGGAAATCTATGCCTTTTGCAGTGCCAATGATTTGGAGAGAGCCAACAGATCATACCAGCAATTGTTACTTCTGCATGGTGCCTCCAGTTGGGAAAGGTGTGTCAAAGAAGAAAAAGTGGACTGTGCATTATCCAAACATTCCATCAGCTATACGCCCAGTACCCCACGGAGAAGGGCTGCCGGTTCCTGATGCACCAGAATCATTCTCACTTGAGTCAGACGAGGAAGAGGATGAAACTTCTGGTCCTGAACCGTCAATGTCACAGAACCCACATTTTCTCCCATCCTCCTCCTCTGAACCACACCTCATAACACAAGGTGAACTGAATGACTTTGTCAGGGATTTGGAACTACCTAAGAGTAAGGCAGAGCTGTTGGGCTCCAGACTACAGCAGTGGAATCTCCTGGCAGGTGATGTTAGGGTTTCCATGTTCCGTGAATGTCAAAAGGATCTTGTCCCATTCTTCTTCATAGAAGGTGATCTTGTAGCCTGCAACAATATCGATGGTGTGATGGCAGCCCTCAGCATCGTTCACGATCCAGATGAGTGGAGACTGTTCATTGATTCATCGAAGACGAGTCCAGTTGGTCATGCAGTCCATATGAAGGAAACCTATGACAACATGAAACAACTTTTGAGGTTCCTTACCTATGACCAACATCAGTGGCAGCTTTGTGGTGATTTGAAGGTTGTTGCTCTCTTGCTTGGTCTGCAGACTGGATACACAAAGTACTGCTGTTTTATCTGTGAATGGGATAGTCGTGCAAGAGATTCCCACTACATCAAGAAAGATTGGCCACTCCGACAGTCATTGGAGCCTGGGAAGAAAAGTGTTCAGCATCCACCACTTGTTGAATCAAAGAAGATTTTGTTACCACCCTTACACATCAAGCTGGGTCTGATGAAGAACTTTGTCAAGGCCATTGACAAAACACAAGCAGCTTTCAAGTACCGCCGTGGAAAATTTCCAAGGTTAAGTGAAGCTAAGATAAAGGAAGGTGTCTTTGTTGGTCCTCAGATTCGTGAACTTCTTCCAGATGATGCATTTGACCATGCACTGCGTGGCAAGGAAAAGACGGCATGGAAAGACTTCCAGTTAGTGGCAATAAATTTTCTTGGAAACAACAAGGCAGACAACTACAGGTTGTTGGTGGAAAACCTCCTCAAGGCATACAAAAGCCTTGGTTGCAACATGTCACTAAAGATACATTTTTTGCACTCTCATCTAGATTTTTTTCCACCGAACTGCGGAGCAGTGAGCGACGAGCACGGCAAGCGATTTCACCAGGACATTGCAACAATGGAGAAATGCTATCAGGGCAAATGGAGCCCATCAATGCTTGCAGACTATTGCTGGACAGTGACAAGAGATGCTCCATTTAATGAATACAAGAGACAAGCCAAGAAGCGCCGAGTAGATACTGAATAGGACTAAACTATGTACATAATAGTTTTTTGCCTTTTGTTTCATAATAAATTTTAGTTATATAACCCTTTTGCTGATTTTTAAAGTATTACATAAACAGGACAGGTGAAATATTATCATGTAAAGCAACCATAAATACATGAAAAGACCTAGGTTTACAAATTATGATTAAAACTCTACTATCTACACAATATACATAGACATAAAATGTAAAAACGTAAATATCTTAGAAACAGTAGCCAATCAGTTGTTTTAATTGTCATATTTGAATTCAGCACATCAAAATACATAATAAATAGCACATTTTATTTCTGAAGCAGACGACTTCTCAAAAATTGTAGACCAGTGTTACCAGCCCTTGACTTCACATATTTAAGGACCTAATTTTTAATTGACCTAAGTGCACAGATATGTGTTTGAAAACAGACAATCGTTTGGGTGCAGGAGCATGTGTCCTTATATGCTCAACTGTATGCTTATGCAAGCTTCTTTGAAAATATGGTTTTCAATAACTGGCTTAATCACAAAAGCACAAGAGTGAAATATTTTTTTTTTATTAAAAATTACTTTGATTGTCTGCAACTCGTGTCTGTTCTTTAACTCTGTGAGTGTTTTGCACTGGAAATACTCCTAGGCCATTCCACTTTAATGAGACTATGTTAATTTAAATTAAATCTGGCTGGTTTTGTTTAAACATCCAGAAAATGACATGCATAGCTTTTGCCTCCTATGCCCCATCTTGAAGGAATTCCTGCCAGAGCCGAGCACAAATGAAATCCTGATATGTGCAAGAATAACACTGAAGGATTATTTAGTCACTTCACTGTGCTTAATCACATAGGCACTGAGGAGCTGGGATTTCCCTACACCCAGCAGGTGTACATCTCCCAGGACTTTCCCCATCACCTCCCCTGCAATGATCAACTTCATATATGCAGTGTTGCCGATTTAGTCGTTGGTTGGAAATTTGAGTTGAAATGAAACATTAATACACACTTTAAAAGAATATACAGTATATGATCAAATACTTGTACCTGAAAAACAATAATAGGTCTGAAAATATGAACAAAGACTAGCTTCCTCACACAGCTGTTGCTTTTTATGACAATGTTTGAGCGTTAGTTTTGGCTAACCTCATATGATTTGTAAGCAAGGTCTGAATGAGTTCTCCCCTGACAGCTGGGGGCTGGAGGAGGAAAGGCTTTGGGAACAGACTGTATTTATATAAACACACATACTCTGCCTAGGTATCCAGCAGAGAGAGCTGTGTTGCCCAAGTGATCTATTTTGGCTGGTGCTGAGTTACAAATCACTTTAGTATTGAAAGTGGGGGTAATGAAATGTTGTTATCCTTATTGTAAGAGTAAATGGCAGCAGAACTGTACTTAGCCTGTCCTGATTGAGGGGGTCACTCTTAGTGCTTAATTTGGGCTGGGGCTTGCCAGGGCTGAGCCTTGGCACATCTGGGGCTATGAACTGCCCAGCCTAGGACCTCTGGGCTTGCCAAATCAGTTATGAAAGTAAAAAACTTGCTTGTGCCTCATCTGAACTACACTTGCTAAGCGGGGGGTTTGGTGGCCAGATCCCAGTGAAAAGAGAGAAAGACAGGTGTTTTGCTTGGTGGTGTGGGCTCTGCCTAAGAATCACAGGTACTGTTTGACTGTCCCTTGTTTAATGATAGGGCTTATTAGGCTCCATAGAAAGTCTTTCATTTTTTTAAGTGACCATTAGAGCTGAAATCACTGATAAGCTGGTCTAAGTGCTTAGACCTGCTGCAGGACAGTGTTTCTGTGGAAGAGACTGCCCAGCCTGCAGTAGCAGTGAGGTTCCCCCATTGAGACCTGAAATCACTGAGAGCTGGGTGGAACATCAAGAGACAGACTCAGAGAGGTCACAGTGGCAGGTGGCAACAAAAAGTGATGGAGCGGTGGCATGAACAGCGGCACAACAAACAACAGTGGCCAGAGTGAACAGCCGGAGCACCTGGTGAGTGGCTGGAGGAACGAGCAAGGACCCTTATTCCCCCCACCCTCCAGAGTGAGTTGTGACCTCACACAAAAGCACCTCTGAACTCTAGTTCTCAAGGACAACAACTATGAATGGGGTGTGGTGGAGGGAGAAGGGAGGTTCTGGTTAAAGGAACATTTGATTGTTGGACTATGTTTTAATGCCTTTGCTCCAAAATGTTAGAGTTGTGACTGGGAAACTTATATAAATATACATTTCATATTAGGTCACGGTTTTTAAAATTCATTATTTGCCAAGGTCGTTATCTCAAACTGTCACTACCTTGAGAGGTCATTATCTTGAGGAGTTTCTGTACTAAACATTTTTATTATTATAATATTATAATTATATTTACATGAGAATGGCCATATTGGGTCAAACCAATGGTACATCTTCCGCCAGTGGCCAATGCCAGGTGCTTCAGAGGGAATGAACAGAACAGGAAATCATTGAGTGATCCATCCCCTGTCATCCATTTTTTTGAGGTCTCACTTGCACACGTCCTTGAAATGCAATGTTGGGCATCCTTTGGGTCTTTTTTCCAGATGGCATTTTAACATAGAGGTTGTCCTTTGTGATACGCCCATCACTCATTCAGCACACATGCCCAAGCCAGCGGAGGCATCTCTGTTTGAGGAGTGTTTGCATGCTGGGTATGCTGGCCCACTTGAGCACCTCAGTGTTGGTCACTCTGCCCCTCCAGGAGATGCGAAAGATTAGACAAAGGCAACACATATGAAAGCTGTTGAGCCTCTTTTCCTGCTGAGAGTATAAGGTCCACGTCTCGTTCCCACACAAGTGTGATGATAACACATGCATAGCACACAGATCTTTGTATGTTCTGTCAGTTTTTTGTTTTGCCATACCCTCTTACTCAATTTAGACATTGTTGTGGTGGCTTTTTCAATGTGGATGTTGAGTTTTGTTTCAAGTGAAAGGTTGACTGTGATAGTGGACCCCAAGTATGGGAATTCTTTCACCACTTCAAGTTCATAGTTGTTGATCTTGATGGAGGGTGCTTCCTCAACTCCTTGTCACATTATGCTTGTCTTTTTTTGGCTTATGGTAAGCCCAAAGTCTTGGCAGGCTTTGGAAAAACTGTCCATAAGCTTTTGGAGATGAGCTTCTGTGTGGGTTGTCACTGCTGCATCATCAGCAAAGAGGAGGTATTGAATAAGGGCCTCTTGAGGCTTGGTTTTAGATCTGAGTCTTGCAAGATTGACCAGCTTTCCATCAGATATTGTGTGCAAATAGATTCCCTCAGTTGAGGAACCAAAAGCTTGTTTGAGTATCAAGGAGAAGACCCCAAACAGAGTTGTGGCAAGTACACAACCTTGGGTAACTCCACTACGAATCTGGAAAGCCTCAGAGACTGAGCCATTGTATTGAACTGTGCTGTACATGTTTTCATGAAAGGATCAAATCATGCTTAAGAGCCTGGGGGGAACCTCCAATCTTTTCAAGAAGCACAAATAGTCCATTTTTACTCACAAGGTCAAAATCTTTTGTGAGATCAATGAAGGCTATGTAAAGGGACTTTTTTTGTTCCCTGTATTTCTCTTGTAGTTGTCTAAGTGAGAAGATCATGTCGATAGTAGACCTTTCAGCTCTGAAATCCTTACTCTGATTCAGGATAGATTCTGTCTGCAGGGGTCTGAGGTCTATTCAGAACAACTTGGGCAAAGGTTTTCCCCATAATGCTAAGAAGGGAAATGCCACGATAGTTGTTACAGTCGCTCCTGTCACCCTTGTTTTTATATAGAGTGATGATGCAATTGGGCATCAAGTATTAAATCATTGTGTACATGATCTTGATGTCAGCGGTAGACCAATAAATGCACTTCTAGATGCTCAGGTTATAGAAAACTCATAGGCTGCATCTGTGACAACCCACATTTTAGAAAAATTACATGCTCATAAATTGAACCCCAAAGAGATGGCTGATAGTGGAATACAAGCTTTGCTCAGAGAAAAGTATAGCCCTAATCTCTCCAATACACAGTGCAGAGGCCATCTACTCCAACTAGCATTAGTACGAGCTGCAGAATCTTCAAAAGACATTTAAAAAGCCATAAATGTAATGTCTTTGTAACACTCTTTTTTTTTTGTTTTTCAGAAATAATCCAAAAGGACTAACTATGTGGGAAAAATAGAAGATACACTGGGACTGAAGTTGAAATTAGTCCAACCTGAGAAAACCAGCTGGCTTTCTCATGAGTGCTCCTTGACTGTTGTCTTAAAATTACTGCAACTGTTATTACTGGCTTTGGAAAGTATCTACCGAGATGGGACAGATCTAAGTAGAGCATCTAGGGGACTACTTTTGCTATTAAGTTCAGAGAAGATTATTGCCATTCTCTCTTGTAAGTCTACTGTTGAAATCACTTGGGTCATTAAACAATGCCACCCAGGCATCTGCTACAACAGTAGTAGATCTTTGCCCAGTCATAGAAGCTACACTTGCATCAATCAGAGAGAGATCCTTTGAAAAGGTATTGGAAGAAGCAAAGACTTCAGTCCAGAAGTTGACTAATGAATGCACTTATACTGAATCCATAAGTGAAGAGGACAAGAAGTGTTTGTTAAGCCAGTTGAAAAAGTAAAGAACACAGACTTGATTCTTACAACTCTACAACAGCAGCTTCTGGATTCTACTCAACTTCTACGTAGCTTTTACAGATGCCTGTCATATAAAACACTGACAGTTGAGTGGAGTGAGGTACTTCCAGCAATGGGATCACAATGCATTGTGATCAGGAAAAAAATGGGGAATTTGAACACATAGTGGAATGTCATATGATGAATGAATGAAGATTTGACTTCAACTTCTTTTTTATCATCAGTAGTGGCTTGACACGATCTTTGTGCTATGTTTCCTGGGATGAAAGACGTAGGAATTAGTTTCTTGCTACTCCCAGACACAACAACTACAGCTGAGTGTTCCTTTTCATCACTGAATAGAATTTTGTGTTCTGAAAGAAGTTACCTTCTGCCTCATGTGAATGAACTAATGAGCATATCAGTTGAAGGCCTGGAAGCACCGGAGACACAAGAAGCAACCAAAGATGAGCACACTGTATTTGAGAAGTTCATTAACAGAGTTGTACAAAATTACAAGAAGAAACCAAGAAGGATGTAGATCTAGTACTTCATAGTAAACTTGAGTAACCAACTTTAATTTGTGTGATGGTTTTAAAACATGAGTTAAATCTAATAAAATGGTCATGAAACATTTTTCAGTTTTTACTATGGTGCCATACAGCCCACCTTCGCCCTCACGGTCTCACTGTTCATTAGCATTTACCCCCCTGTAAATTCAAACACCCCCCATCCCGCAATTTCAATTCCTGAGGAGAACATAGGAAATCTGAAATTTGATTTAATTAAAATTTGTACTTTGGAATTGTGGAGAGGATTACTTGCATTTGATCTTCTGAAGTTGTCAAAGTTATCAGTTAACACAAAATATGATTAGTCTTGTGATCTGGATTTCTCTTTATTAGGAATAGGACTGGCACCTTCAAACTATTTCTCATTTGTCTTTTGTTCTTTACCAACCTGTATTGGGTTTGACCTGGTGAGCTAGATGTGCTGCATTGCATTATCTATCTTCAGAATCACACTGGAAAAGAATCGAGCTCCTTCTCCCATAACAATGTTTTTTGCATTAAGCACTAAAAGGACTGTTATTTTAGTTAGTAAAATCAGCAAATATCTGTTATTACTTGCAGCAAGAATTTAAAAATCATGAGGCAGCCCTCCCCCCCATAAACATGAGATTTTTTTTTTTAAAGAAGCGGCAACCTTTTTATTTGCCTGCTCATTTTTGAGCCTTTGGGGTATAGTTGAGTTATGTTTTCAAGTCTTTATCCTCTAACATGAAAGTTAGAAACTTACTTGTTAATTTTAAATTAAATCCAAGATTCTCACCTAGTCATGTGCCTCCCAGAGCTGGAGCTTTAAGGAGTGTACCAAAAATTGTGACTCATAATAAAATTGTAAGCATTGCCAGCAGTGAATATGACTCAAGACTCAACAAAGCTGCTCCCTCTGTATATTAGAAAATGCCCTGGTAACAAAAACATTTTTCTGATCACTTCAAGGATTTTTTTTGTAGGGGTATTAAAAGCTGATTGTCTGATTTGCTTATAATTCTGTGCTGCTATATGAATATTTTGATTAATTAGGATGGAGTAGATGCAGTGTAGGAAAATGGTAGCTTTATATCTGAATTGTTTAAATGTTTGACAATTCTACTAACTAACTGCAAAAACAAATACAAAATTGCAAGGTCTGGAATGCTGGAGGTAAGGTCATGTAAATTGTTGTGTTGTGAATATATTTATAATATGAAATGATAGCAAACCGAAGTTTGCTGCTACCCTATATTTTATACTGCCCACCTCAAAACTATTAGATATTCTCTCATTATTCTGGTTGCTTATATTCTTGAGGGAAAAATCTGACTTTCTAAATTAGCATAAGTTAGTTCACTGAGATCCACATAAATATGTGATGTGTAACATGCCTTGAAATCATAAAGTAATAGATCAAACATGGGGAAAGAATTGAGTCCCGCAGCTCTTTAATTTTTTGGAAAGTTCACTTGCCCTCTCTTAACAAGGTTGGAAAACTGAACTCTGAAGCATGGCATAAAGAGCTGACAATTCTTGCAAGCCTGTAAATATCCTCTGATTCACCACCATTTTGATTTGTAGAAGCTATTTGGTCCATCTGTAATAGAAGAAATAATATTTGTTGTTATTTGTAGGTAGGCTTAAGTGTGTTTTAGATAGGAGCATGTGGTTTACAGTATGTAATTACCTTGTACTACTCCGAAAATAGTCCATTTCATTATTCATTATTTTTTTTAAATTACAGCTGGACAAACAATACTGTATTTATTATATATAATTATTCTCAAAGTAATGTGGATGACTAACTTTCAAGCTATAGGTTATTTGTGACCTGTTCACCTTGAATATTCAGTGTTTGGTTTGTCACAGGGTATTTTTCTGCTTCTTGACTGAATGACAGAAATATTTTAAACAAGAGATTAGTGAATAATGGACTTCCAATGGAGAAATTAAAAAAAAACAAAAACAAAAACTATTCAGATTACCATTCATGAAATTTCTGGGATTTGTGAACCTTTTCATGAATATCCAGCTGCTGTCTGAGTAATCACAAATAATAAGATTGATCTCTCATAACACAACTTCATCTCTGATTGGACTGCTGGCAAAGGTGCCAATATGGATTGGTTTCTATACACACCAGTATTCTAGGAAATCTCAAATACTACAGGGGACCAAATGGAAAAAAATGACCATTCTCAAGCTAATTTCAGTAATTACTATTATTATTAGTTCAAGCACACATACTGATGATCCAAAAGATAGCAGTTTGGAATGAAAAGCAAATGTGGACACCAACCACTCTAGGAATGACCTGGTACATTTGTTGTTCTGCATTCCCATGAAATAAGGCCTAGAATGTTTTGCATCTGCTAGAATATGTTGATAGGTTTGCCTAGCAATCTTTTGAACAGCACATGTCCTAACACAAAGAATATAAGATCACTGTGTCCCATTGTTACAAGACAATGTAACATGGGACACGGCAAAGGAGATGGACAAAAAGAGATAGTAAATACGAAAGACAAAGTATGAGAGGAAGGGATATACTCCTTCTCAACGAAAGAAACAGTACTTTCCACTCCATGTATGTGATGCAAATTGTGCATCCATGAAGAAGAATAACTGAGAAAATATTGACATACCTACTCTGTGGGGCACTTAAAGGTTATCCACTTCTCAACAGGTCAGTTTACATTGCATGACCTTTTCCTTTGGGATTTCTACTGAACTACAACTTTTCAAAAACAGAATATGAAATATAACATTGTTGGATAGTGGCAACCTGGCACTAAAATTGATCCTTTCTTGCTCTATGTGGGCAGTTAAACAGGTCACTGATTCCTTTTTCAATATATGTGAAGATAAGAGCTTAGGTACACTTTGTACTAACCATAACCCTGAATTTGAAAATGACTTAATATTTTACCTCTCAATAAACTTTTCTGTTTTTATTTTGCTGATATGTCCTGATTGTTCTCAGAAGAAGCTTTAATTTCTAATAACACATCTTTTGAATTTGGAATTTGTCCAAAGTGGAATGTTGCCATTTTTGGAGGTAACACACTATTTTACAGCACAGTCTTTTCCCATCCATTAAAAGATTAATCCTTTCAGACAAAGCCCTGGCCACAAAAATGCATGAATTTGTGACCTCCAAACCTGAATGCTGCAACTCATTACATCTGGGAATGAAGCCACATGACCTGAAAAAGCTCCAAATAATACAAAGCAGAGCAACCCATCTACTAAACACATGAGTCATCACTGATGGCACATAACCCCCACACTCCAAAGATTCTAATTCAAGTTTTTAATCCTGATAGTCAAAGGCTTTTCTGGGGCTAGCACTGCTGGGTACCTGAGAGATATCCTCAGTCTGTACAACCATGACCTCCCTCAATGCTTGTGTTTCACTGAAAAAATGAAGCTGTTGATCAGTAGAGTGCAGGAGACAGTAGGTTGCTCACAAGTGCAAGAGACAGAGCTTTTGCTGGGGCTGGACTTAGGCTACAGGACTCATTCATGCAAGAAATCAGAGACCCCACACTGCACTAAATACAGATCTAAATCCAAAATACATATCTTTGTCTTGAGTTTCACTCAAAGTATTACACATCACCTTAATTATCAACCAATTTTATGTGCTGGGATTGAGAAGGAAGTGAGGTATTAAACTTGGCTACATAGACAGCAGTCAATAGTCAAATCAATAGCAACAAAGATTTAGCAGGGATCGGCAACCTCTGGCACGCGGCTCGCCAGGGTAAGCACCCTGGCAGGCCGGGCCAGTTTGTTTACCTGCTGCATCGGCAGCTTTGGCCGATCGTGGCTCCCACTGGCTGCAGTTCGCCGTCCCAGGCCAATGGGGGTGGTGGGAAGCCGCGACCAGCACATCCCTCGCCGCTTGCCGCCGCCCCCATTGGCCTGGGACAGCGAACTGCGGCCAGTGGGAGCCGCGGTCCGCCGAACCTGCCACGTGGCAGGTAAACAAACTGGCTCGGCCCACCAGGGTGCTTACCTTGGAGAGCCACATGCCAGAGGTTGCCAACCCCTGATTTAAGGCATATCTTTCATTATATATTAAAGATGATACTCTGCCCTAATTTAAACCCTATGCAAAGCATTTCATGCTATGGGGATTGCATGGTGTATACATTAGAGGGCCTGGGGCATAATCCTGCAAATATTTACTACCAAGCTTCTGCTGGCTATTATGAACCGTCTCATTAAAGCCATGGGGGCTAATTACAGTGCTCAGCAGTATATTTACTAACAAGTATTGTAAAATCAGGCCTCTACACATGCAGGTGTAAATCAGAAGTGACTCCACTAAAGTCTATTCAGTTACACTGGTGAAAACAGATGCAAAATGAATATTGAGCCCTAGGAGTCCCAGTGATTTCAGTGGGGGAAAAAAAACCTGGGCCTTACAGCCTTACATGTTATATCAAGTTTTCACCAAATTTGCTTCCTTCAAATGATCTGAGAGTTTCTCTCATGGTACTTATTCCTATCATCATCTAATCACCCACAACTTCTCTGAGCTTTCAATTCTGATTATCCATCCTCATATCTGTGTCAGTATTAGCAGTATACAGTTGGATTTCATGTTCACCTTTTCCCCTTTATTTCAAAGATAGATTGGCTCACTCATCCATATCCATGACACTACTATACATAGTGAACCTCCAAATGCCTATCCTTTACTTTTGGTATTTCAAGTAAACTGAGATAAGAAACAGTTGCTAAAGCTTCTTAGGCTTTATTTTCCAGCAAGTGTCATCAAATTATTGAGTTAAGATTTATTAAATAAAAGGACACCACAACAGACAGCATGTGATGCCATTAGACAAACTGTTCAGAAAAGAAACCTAAGCTTCTTTGAACTTCAAAACATCACAGCTGTGTCCAGGCTTAATAGACATTTCTGAAATTCTGTTCAGGAGCTCAGACATATCAATGTTTTGTTTTTTTTCTTGCATTGTGACTTTTTTTTTGTATCTGCTCTTTACTCTTTTGGCCATTGAATTCATTTGCATAATTGCAATTATTATGAAATAGGGCAATGCAGTGATTTGATGGTTACAAAATGTCATTGAATTGAAATAAGGATGAATTTGAAAGGTCAGATAGGACTCTGCAAAAGCTGAACACATCTTAATATTTTCAGTGTGTTTGCTTTCTATCGTAATGAAATAAAATCATATGATTTGTATAAAAGGGAGACCTCTTGATAACCAGGCTTTGAGGATTTTTGAAGCATATTGGATATAAATTTATTTACTTCAGATCAAATAAACATTGAATATTCAACTTCATTTTTCATGCTATTGGCACTGGTGTTAGTAGAAAATAATGCTATAAGTGGATGAATGAATTAATTACTTGGAAAAAATAGATACGGTTAATTTTCTGCTTTACTCTTTTATTTAAAATGTCTGCTGGGACTACCTTGTTTTCTAGTCTAAAGAGGAAATAATTTCCTGTATGAATTGTACATTCATTGCATGCACATTTAGAAAAGAAAGCAAAGATAATAGTAATATATAAGTAAGTGGAGTTTGCTATTTGTGCATAAAGTATGACCACAGTCTTCACAGACAAATACATGATTACTTAGATGAAGAACCAATGGCATCTCAGGTTTTGTTTCTTTGCACTATTATTCAAGCTTATAGGTCATTATTTTGAATTCTTGTCTGCATTTTAACAAATACGCATCCTGCTTGAACAATAAATAGTGACAAGTTTAGCCACAAAACACAGAAAATTATGTTTATTGCAGGATCTTGGCATTCCTGTTGGAGCTGGGGTTTATAGTATTAGAATAGATTTATCTTCACCAGCTTGGTTCAATTTACAGTAGTCTTTATCATGAGGTGTATCATTGTTTAGTTTCCTGGATTTCATAACATTTCATAGATATATTTTTTAGAGTAAACATGCTGGAATAATGCACAACACTTAACATAATTCACATATAACTGTTTAAAATAATTAATCTTAAACAGCTAGTTTATTTTTCTTGGTGCTGCTGTTTCACGAAATAGCTATAACTTTGATCTGTTAATTTTGTCATAAAAATATTTTAAATTAATTGTAGAATATGATGATAGTAATAGATATTAGCAATGCATTTTTGTTACTGCTTTAGAGTCAAATTGTGAATTGCCAGTTATCAACTGAAGATGCCTATAATACAGAACTTTTAAAAGTCTCTTTCTGTCTCATTATCCCCTGCAAAAGGTTTAGTCTTAAAATTTGCTAACTGAGGTCTAATATTGACATTTAAACTTGAATTGACATGGCACTCTTAGAGGTGTATTTTCATGAAATATATACACATGACTGTGAACTCAGTAGAGGATATCCTCTTTGTGGGCCTGATCCAAAGCTCACTAGTTAATTGGACTTTTTACACTGACTTAAAGAACTTTAGATCAAGTTGAAATGAGCAGCCTAACTAAATTTGTCAATTCAGAACACCTCCATGTGAAATTATATGCCCCTGCAGTTCAAGAGACATGCCAAAGGACAGCAGACAGTGCGGGATGAGTTAAGTTTGTGGCTGGAATACCAGAAGCCTGGTGGAGACTGCTTAAAACAATGCAACCTTAGCTGTTCTGACTCTACACTTGTCCTGAATGTACCAATAAAACTTGAAATGTGTTGTCCCCTACAGAGCCTACAGGAGAAGAGGAGCTCCAGAATTTTTCAGTGTTGCAACCTTCTCTCACAGACTTTCTGCCACCAACTTCTCTAAGCTTTGCAGAATTTGGTGAGTCTCACCCCCAAAACAAGTTCAAAATTTGATTTGGCTAAGACCTCAATAGTTTGGAAGCATTTCCAAATCCTTTGTAGTCTCCCTTCTGTCTCCCACTGCTCTTATTTGCCTCCCATCCTTCTCATTCCATTCTTCTAATGCAACACATCTCAATTCCAAAACCAGAGTTCATTTCAGAAGACGTTTACGGTTTCTAATTGATAAGAGCATACATGCCTAATCACATCAGTTTCAAAAAACAAGCATTTAAATCAAGGAAATGAATAGTTAAGGTAATCAGACACCTTACACTGTCTTGGTAAACACATTCTTATATTTTGAGGAAATTCATATGTATTTGTAAAAGAGTACTTGTGTGTAAGTGCAGGCATGGCCAACATGTCTGTTACGGGGCAAAGACATTTAAGACCAAGGATTGCTGGGAGTTGAAGTCTCCAGCTGGGGCAAATAGAGAGGGGTTAGTTGGCTAAGCATCAGGTGTCTCCCTAGGGGAGACTGTATAAGAAATGCTCATGGCTCCATTTGAGGAAGATGGTAAGATCCTGTAGGAAGTCCCTCCATGGAGAATAAGGGAAGCTAACTCTGAGACAGCCTCCAGGGATTATTGCCCAGTATTTTTCAGTTGAATTTGTTTTATGACAAGTTTGAGAATAATAAAATAAGCCCTGAGGGGAAAGGCCTTAGAATAATGCCTGGAACTTTATTTCATTTTCCTGGCTGGTGAAATTTCCTACCAGATTACAATAATATATATGGTGCTCAGAAACTGCAGTGCTAAGTGACATATAAGAATTAGATAAACATAACATCCTAAACTCTGAAAGAAAATAAATACTGTTTTATCCATCTGTAATGTCAAAGTATGAACTCAACGCAAAACCTTTCAAAATGAAACTTTAAAAGTATGTATATACACAGTACTCACAGATATTGATCTGTCTCAAATGCAAGACCACATATAGATATAAATGTACCTTCATAATATTACACACTTTTCCTAATATGCTACCTATATAACATTGTTCTCAGGCACCAACAATTGTTTAAGGCCAGATGGAACCAAAAGATCATCTAGTCCAGGGGTAGGCAACCTATGGCACGCATGCCAAAGGTGGCATGTGAGCTGATTTTCAGTGTCACTCACACTGCCTGGGTCCTGACGACTGGTCCAGGAAGCTCTGCATTTTAATTTAATTAAGAAGCTTCATTTAAAAACATTTTAAAAACCTTATTTACTTTACATACAACAATAGTTTAGTTATATATTATAGAATTCTAGAAAGAGACCTTCTAAAAATGTATTAGTGGCACGCAAAACCTTACATTAGAGTGAATAAATGAAGACTCGGCACACCACTTCTGAAAGGTTGCTGACACCTGATCTAGTCTGATCTCTTGTATATCACTGGCCACTAAACACCACCCAGGACCCACAAACCAAGCCAACAACCAGAATTAGACCAAAGTACTACTACAGCCCACAGGAGACTAGATTATTATGTGCCACAAGCAGAGAACAGGAGGGAATGAGGTGCATCAATGCCTGAGGCACCTGAAATGACAGGGAATTGATTGAGACATACCCAGATAATCCTGGAAAACAACCCAATAAGTAAATTAACAAAAGCTTGGTATTACCTCAGGATACTTTATAATTTTAACAATTTATGGAAGAATATTCTGTGTACAACCTCCCTTCCCATTCACAATCTTATTTCATCCATATGGCAACTAGTGCTAATGCTCATATGGAACATTAATAGTAGGAAATTATTTCTGTGAGTTTATGGCTTGTTTCTCATTTTGGTTTATTTGACTTTGAGATCTTGGGTTATTTTCAACCAGAATCTCTATTTGAACTCTAAGAGTATGGTTGTGAACCCATCTAGATTGAAAACAAAGTAAATATGTCTTTGAACTCCCTATGAAAAGAAAGGACAATATTTCACAATGCTTTATTTGCAGTAGTACCATAAAATAGTATTTTAAATATAAATATTTCTTTACCCTTTAAAGGGAATTAAGGGCACTCATAGTTTGTCAATACATTAGTAACTGTATTCTAGGGAGAGAAAAATATAAGCAAAAGCAAAAGAATGACCTTTTATGGAAAAAACACATAATTCCTGCTGTTTACAGACAGACATTTTGAAAAGTTAATTGGATGGACTCTTGAGCTTCAAAAGATTTTTTTCTAATGCCTGTAATTCTGAGGGAGCAAGTAATTCTGAGGCTCTCAAAGCCTCTGCCTGGTGTTGCATAGAGCATATATGGTATTGAATTTAGCAGCTGTAGTGAGGCATGGTCAGGAATTGTTACCAACAGCAGCTTATTGATCCACTGAAATAATGTTAAAACTACCCCATTTGAACACCATACTGGAAGTCCCTCTGTAATTCAGTGGGCACATCCATTTCATAAGGAATACAAATAGTCAGTAGAGAGCAGATGCAGGTTATGCTTCTTTTAAGTGTGTTACAGCAATTGCTGAAGAAATCAATTGATGAAGAAATCAGAATTTTTTTTTTGAAGCAAACATGTCTGACATCTGACAAGATCAGGAGCAAGAGAAGCCTGCACCAAATATTTGATTATATACCCGTTGGCTTTGGACACACTCAGTTACAATTATGGGGCCAGAGCCTGAGAATCTCCTTCCTTAGAGGTTTTTAAGGTCAGGCTTGACAAAGGCCTGGCTGGGATGATTTAGTTGGGGATTGGTCCTGCTTTGAGCAGGGGGTTGGACTAGATGACTCATCCTGAGTTCCCTTCCAACCCTAATATTCTATGATTCTATGACTCTTAACTCTTACTGAGTTGTACATTACTAGTAGTCCGTTAAAATAGTATGACTACTTGTGGAGCAAGGTACTAATAAATGTAAGTAAGGTATTAAAATCTGGCCTTTAGGTATTCCAAAAGCAAACTCATTATTTCTTAAAGTGCTGCGTAACAAATATTATAACCTGTTGCATCATTTACAAAACCCAAATACCTAGGAGTAAGGAAATAAATAAAGACATCATAAATTTTCCCCTGACCCTCTAATAAACTAATTATTGTATCAAGTGAAAATTGATTTCTTCACAATGCATCAACTTTACTGGTGAAATAATAGTATTACTTTTGGAGTTAAAATTAATTTTAAGATAAATACAATGCAACTTATTTGAAAAAGAAACATATATTCTATTTTAATGATTTTTTAGAGTAATCTTGAAAGAACTACATTCATTTTGGGATAAAGTTAAGGGACAGAGTCCACCATGCCCAAGTAGTTTCTAAGACATTTTCAGGGATTATTAAACACAATTTCTAGGGGTTTTTTACATTCTATTTTGCATGTTAGCTGTGCCTAGTATTTAGGTAGTTGTTTCTCCACGTGTGTCTCCTCCATACAGGTGCAGAGAAAATGAACACCTCTGGTTTTGTGTTTAACAAGTTCTTGCTGCCTTTTTTTTTCCGTCAATTAATTAGCATCCTAGTCTTATGCCCTGTTCTATTCTTCTCATTTCATAGTTTTTTGTGACAGTTTAAAAAACAGAGTCAAATCTGCAGCTGGTGTAAATCAACAGAACTTTTGACATCATTAGAGCTACATCAATATACACCAGCTGAGAATCAGGCCCACGATTTTATAATCTTGTTTACTTCTCCATTGTGCAACATATATTGCAAATATATCTGAATGAAATGAAAGCAGAACTGTGGGAAACTTCAGTTTATGCTGTTCAACATAAAATGAAGGTTTTAAATTATTCAGGAAGAGGTTTGCACATTTCTACTGGAGATGGTCAAATAGTATTTGGCTTTCTATTGTTTTGTGAAGCATCTTGCCCAAGTTTGTCAATGTATTTGAAAATACTTAATGAAAGTTACAAGCAAATAAATGGCAGCTCCTAGAATAACGGTGACATCTTACATGTTGGTATTCGAGGTTTGACATTAGTTATTCATGTCATCTGATTTTGATTCTGTTCCACAATTTGATACAATTTATAAAGAGCACTGGGAGGTTGAATATTTATTTTCAACATCAAATATGTACTTCTGACATAGAATGTGTGTATTCAACACAGAATAAACTAATTTGACTGTTATTTATTGTATTATGTTTGTATATAGTACTTAAAACATTAGAACCTCAGCATGGTTCAATTGCTTAGCTGAGGTGCTAATACAATAAAAATAATAATCGTAATTGGATGTGTCTATCATATCATCCAGACCACCATAACAAATTTGTGTATTTGTGAATACTAATATACTCAAATGTGGTAGCATCAAACTAGGGATCTGCTGTTCACCAACCAGCAGACTATGTAATATTTGTATTCTAGCAGCTCTGGCTAACACAGAATTGTTCGTGCTCACATAACTCAAAGTAAGTTTGTTCTGATTATCCTTCTTTTGGGTACTGAGAGGTGTTATAAAGTTCTTCATTTGATCACATGGAATCTGGAAATGAGCCAGATAGTGACTAAAAAGAGAGAAATCCCTGTATTAGGTGAGATCATTATATTTAAAAAATAAACAAGTGGCTCAAAATGGATTGTGGTCTATGATGGTTAGTTAAACTCCCATTTCTAGCTGTTTTAAAAGTGGCAAAAGAATCAAATTTCTTTGGAATTAAGAACCTTTTTCCCAGCTGCATGTGCAATGAACTTGCATATAGCTAGAGTTCTCTCAAGAGTGAATAGCCCTTCAAATGCCTCATAGTTTCCTGACAGCTCTCAGTCCTAAAATTTTTCTCATGATTCTTTGAGTGACTTGTCATTTTCCTGACTCTTGGCAGCTACATGCTCATATACTCATCAGCAAGTCTTTGGCATCCCATTTCTCCATTGCCCCTCAATAACTACTCCTCCACTTGACAGTCGCTGCTGATTTCATCTTGGCTGATTTTATAATATCGGCTCTCACTGCTTTCTCCAGAACTGTTCCCTTTTGTTCAGTACCCTACCACATATCATATCACTACCTGCTCTATTGCCTAATTTTAACAAGAAATTTGTTTTGCTGACAGAAAATGCTGACAATGTAAAATCATTTTGTATGCTCACCAGTATGATGGTACACATGAACCTTAAAGGGATACTGAAGAATTTGTCTATTTGTAAGACCAAACATGATCATGCAGAGTCTATTTGTTATTTGACTTCTTGAGCTAGTAACAGGAAACAGAGATCTAATTCTAAACTACTTTGTTAGTTAATTAGTTAGAAAAGTACATAGAAAAATATAATACATGTAAATACATACAGATAAGTTAGGTTTAAATTAGATAAGTAAACTGCAGTGTTAATATGAATAAATCAATATTTGTACATTGCTGCCTTAAAAAGTCCTATGATTAGAAGAACATAGTGGGATATATTAAACTAGTAAATCCTTTCAAAATCTGGATTGTGATTAAATTACAACATAAATCTTTACAAGCACACGCTGAAACTCAAAAAACTGCTTTCTCAAATACACTATACATGGGGAACCATGTTCTTTAATAATAGTACATTTCTCATCATATTGAAGGTAACTTTTTTTGAATGTTCAGACTCCCTACTGCTAAACCTGATTTCCAATGCAATCTGAAACATAGTTACCTACGATTCACATAAGCTTCAGTGATACCCAAACTATATGGTAAGGATATTTTTGCGTGATTATTTAGGTTGTCACTTCTGGTCCCAAATACCTTCCATTACGTTGATTAGCACAATATCACACTGATATGGTGTCCAGCATCAATAATCATACTGCAAAATGGCTACAGGAATAACTTACTTCTCCACTGCAACATTTAACTGAACGGGAAAGTGATCTTTTCTGATATCCAATATGCACACACACACTCACTATCTTTCTGGTTTTTGCACAGCTCTATAGGAACATTCACAAGGGCAAAAAAAAGCTCAGTTTTGTAGTAGGAAAGGAAGGCTTTTCAATAGCTATTCTGGAACTATTCAAGGTGAAGCCATGTTTAGCGAGTCTGTTTTAAATCATATTAATAATATCTGGTTAGTTAAATATGCTTTTGAAATGCATTTCAAAATATTCAAAATGTTATAAAGCTTTGGCAAGGTTGTAATTATCATGATCTCCAAGAGGTAGTTAAAAGGTTCATTTAAATTAATCTGCCTCTAACTATCCATACCAAAGTAAATTTGTCTCCCAAATTAATATTTTAAAATTCTTTTTAGGAATTTAGGGGAAGATGTTATATGACACTCCCTAATAATCCTCAGTCAACTAGATGGGGAAAGCAAGTTTTAAATCCAATAAAGTTTTCTTCTAAATCCTCCAAATAATAAGTACAGGT
This sequence comes from Mauremys mutica, assembly GCF_020497125.1. Taxonomy (NCBI): domain Eukaryota; kingdom Metazoa; phylum Chordata; order Testudines; family Geoemydidae; genus Mauremys; species Mauremys mutica. Next base: position 154,826,069 of record NC_059073.1, read on the forward strand.
TTTGCCTGAATTAGTATGGAACCCTGAAAATATTCCATTTGTTTGACAAAACAGTAAGGGATTAAGAATGCAAATTAAAGGGTTAGCAATGCATAGTAGCATATCTGATTGCTTACCTCAAAATAGATCTTTTGTGCATATTTGGCAGTTGCTCTGCAAACTAAACAACTGATAAAAGTGAAAATTCTGTGTGAAGGAGGATTATAGAAACACCAAGAGCCACAGGATTAATCAGAAAGATCTTTCTATTCTCATAACTGAAAAATGACTGAGACCAAACAGAGAAAATTTCAGGCCACAAGAATTGGTTTGAGAGAGTTTCTCAACATTATCCTTCAGCAACTGAAAGGTGGGGTATCACCTTAGTCCATTAGGATGCCATACCACAGAAATAGTAACACGATGGAACAATGTCTTTAAAACAAGAATATTTAACACCACGATTATATATAATCCAGTTCCCCAAAATGCTGAGTGATACTGATTCACAAAGTCTTCTCTAATTTATAATTAATAGTCTTTCAACCTTCAGAGCCCATCCTGTATGCTCACAAAGATTTTCCTCTCTCATCATCCATTAGGACTTGTGTAGACTAGGATTTGAATGGGTGATATTAGCCAGCACATATTAACAGTCTAGTCTAGACAAGGCAGTGGGCCTTTAATGTGTGTCAAACTGGTTAAGTTTAAAGCCTTCATGGCCTCTACATGAGGTCATACATAGCAATTCCTCCCCTGATGATGTCCTTCCAAACACTAACTCAATGTATGTTTGCACTGCAGAGTTCACTTGGGTGATTGGCACCCAGATATGAGCACCTGGATTAGCCTAGTCTGCGTGCGAGAAGCCACGTTGCACCACCATGCCGGTGGTTCTGTGTCCTCACTGGTGCTGCACTCCCTCTTGTGTATTGCTAGGACTTCAGGAAACACATCCCAGGGCTCTTTGTGCTGCAGTAAACTGGTCCACTCTGATTCTTTCCCAGTTAATTGGTGGCACACAGGGAGAACTGTGGGAAGGCATTGGAGAACTATTGGCATTCATGTAGTTTAGCCTGCATCCTCCAAGTGGGTGGGTTACCAGCCTGAATAAAAGCAGCATCTGAGCTCTTGTCTATATCTCCAGCTGGGCTAGCTAGCTCAGGTTTAAAACACCACTTACCTCAGGTGAAAGGGTGTTGTGTGTGGGGTGGGGGTGGCACAACACTCACTTAAGACCCTGAGCTAACACTGCAGTGAAGACATAAGAGCTAAGAGAGTTTGCATTATAGAAAACCCAGAGTCCTCCTCTTTCCAGCATGCATTGATAAAAGAAATTGACAGGCAGGCCTCCTTACCCCTACCCAAGCCTGCTCTAGACCTCATTCTAGGTCACCTTCCAGGTATTGCCAAATCTCTCAAAGGTATCCTTGCTGGGCTTGCCTTTTTATGAGACCAGACTTCCCCAGTTTGGTAACATTTTCAAAAAGGGGAGACATGACCCACCCTTATCTCAGGGCTCTGGGTTTGGGGCCAAATAAATGGGCAAAATAAATCCAGCTTGTTAAAAGTCATGGTCTTTTCTTCTCTCATTCCCATTGGCAGCTTGTTCAAATCAGAGCAGGATATTAACTGTAACGATTGTTCCTGAAACTGAAATAAGGGTCTTATCTTGAGTAATAATTAACACACAAAACTGCTTGACTTGGATGGGAACTGAAGGTACTCAGCATCTTTGGAAACCAGAATACTTTTTTTCTAGGTATCTAAATATGTATTTAGATGCCTAACTATAGGGATCAAAGTTTGAAGTTTGTAGTTAATTTATTCATCTAGTATAATTTTATGAAGAAGTATGCAGAATTTAATATTTTGCAAGCTGTCTGTAAGTCAAGGAAGCAATTTATCCATAAAGTACAATTACAAATTTGTATGCAAGAGACAGCATTTCTTTACTATCAAGTCTGAGAGGCAGGCTACTTCTAGAATCTGTTCCTGAGGAGCTTAAATAACTAGAGAAATAATGTGCTCAGTACTTTGCTTAGTATGTTGTATTGTATGCATATAAAATATTTCTTTACATAGTAAATAAGCTGCATAGCTATACAACATACTTCATGGTATAGACAAAGCCTGTTATAATAAAATAAAAGTAAACAGGCCTCAGGAGCTTCCCAATCTCTTGATTTAAATGAATGAAAGTGACTCAGAATGGAGTGTTTTCTGTCCAGTCTGGCTTTGATTTCAGTGAGGGTCCCCCCGCCACACACACACAATTTTAACTCAGTCTTGACATGGAAAACCAAAGTGTTTGCTAGCCTGTTGTCATAAACAGATAGTTAAGGGTTAAGGTCTCTTTTACCTGTAAAGGGTTAACAAGCTCAGTAACCTGACAGAACACCTAACCAGAGGACCAATCAAGGGACAAGATAATTTCAAATCTATGGGAGGGAAGTCTTTGTCTGTGTTCTTTTTTGGGTCTTTGTTCTCTCTTTGGATCTAAGAGAGGCCAGACACATTTCCAGGCTATCCAAGTTTCCTGAAGTATTTTCTTCTATTCAGTATAGTGAGTATTAGAAAGGCAGATTAGTTTTATAATTAATTTCTACATTTGCAATTGTGAATTTGCTGGAGAAATATCTTTATTTCTGTTTGCTGTTACTTTGATTATTCTGAGAAAGGAGGGGGGGGGAAGCCTCTCCAGGTTTATAAGCTAGACCTTGTATATTTTTCATCCTGGTGTTACAGAGCTAGTGTACTTTCTTTCTTTCTTTTAATAAAATCCTTTGCTTTTTAGAAACTGATTGATTTCTTCCCTTGTTTGGATTTTCAGGGGAAGGGGAGGGGGGAAAAGTGAATCCCTCTTTGTTTTGATTCAAGGAGTTTGAATCAAGGTATCTCTCACAACGACTAGGGGAGGGGGAGGAAGGTGGGGGAATGGTTTAATTCCCTTTGTGTTGTGATTCAAGGAGTTTGGATCTGTGTTCCCAGGGAAAGTTTTGGGGGAACAGGGAATGTACTAGACACTGGAATCTCTAGTTGGTGGCAGCTTTACCAAATCTAAACTAGAATGGAGTGTTTTCTGTCCAGTCTGGCTTTGATTTCAGTGAGGGTTCCCCCCCTCCCACACACACACACAATTTTAACTCAGTCTTGACATGGAAAACCAAAGTGTTTGCTAGCCTGTGATTTAGAAAATGCAGCTTCAGCACATCCCTTTATTTAAATATAAAAGTTGCTAGCCAATTAAATAATATACACATGAAATCTACTGTCCTTATAAACAAAAACCACTTGCTTACAGTAATGGTGGTATGGGATTACCTAAAATACCATGCTTTATATTTCAGGACAAACTAAGGTTTATATCTTGACCTAGATCTATGCACCAATCTCCCATTGGCATCAGTGGGAGTTCCACATGTAGTAGTACTGTAGAAATGTTGCAACATGAAAACCTTTATTCTGGAGGGAAACATCAAGAATGAAATTAACTGCTTAGAGCTCGGGTAGGCAACCTCTGGCACATGTGCCAAAGGTGGCACGCAAGCTGATTTTCAGTGGCACTCACACTGCCCGGGTCCTGGCCACCAGTCCGGGGGGCTTTGCATTTTAATTTAATTTTAAATGAAGCTTCTCAAACATTTTAAAAATGTTATTTACTTTACATACAACAACAGTTTAGTTATATATTAAGACTTACAGAACGAGACCTTCTAAAAATGTTAAAATGTATTACTGGCACGCGAAACCTTAAATTAGAGTGAATAAATGAAGACTCGGCACACCACTTCTGAAAGGTTGCCGACTCCTGGCTTAGAGAGCCAATACAAAGCCTAGGCATCAGTGAAGTCCCATGTAAGCCTCATTTCTTAGGGACTAAGCAGGACTTCAGTGATGCACAGATCTTTTGCTGGCCCTCAGCACAGGGATGAATTTCATTTCAACTGCATAGTATAGAAAGGGTAAATACCATATCAAATGCCAACTTTTAGGAATGTTGGCCCAAATTTAGCAGGGTACCTAAGCAGGTGTTTAACCTTAATGTGCCTAGGTAGTGTGCAAAACTGAGGGCACTGTTATTGGCACTCTTGTTCCCAGTGACTTTTTCTCTGTCAGCATTAGAACTGGTCAAACAATCTGTGGTGAATAACAGTTGTGAATTGAGCTCATTTTTCTGTTCACAAATTGTTCCTATTATTTTTCCAATGAATTTCCTTTGCATAAGTATTTGTCAAACAGGTTGAATGAACAATTTTCAGCCTATGTGTTGTTTGTGCATTGTCGACTCTGGCCGCTTCGTATTCACTATTTACTATTCACTTGCAATTAGTCACAAAAAGCATGTTTCTGGTCCCTGATGGGATAATTTGTGAGTAATGACTATTATGACCCTGGAAAAATAATAGTCAATTGAACTGTGTGCTTTTATTTGTGAAAATATTTCCAACTTGTGTTGGGGTTTTCAGAATTCACGGTGTGCATCTTTTTGTGGGAATCCTGACGGGGACCAGGCAAAGTTTTCAGCGCCCTATATAATCTTTTCCATTTTAGGGGATATTCAGACCCTGAATTTGGGGGTGTTACTGTCCAGCTTCTCTAATTTGAACTTCTCCAGGCACTAGAGGATCATTTTACATGTTTACAAAAAAGTTCTACTGTTTTCAGAGGAGGTTAATCTCAAAGTAAGATTGAGACAATATTAAAAATTCTCCTGCCATTTTCATGCATTCAGATGCTGAGCTTCACTTCCAGCAACACAAACTGTCACTGGGTTGTCATGCCAGCTTCCTTTCTAGATATTTTTTATTATAATGATGGCACTCTCTCTCCGTCCCCCTTTAATTTAGTGTTCTTTATAATTATATGAAATTAAAAGAATCTTATTACACTGCAGTTTTCCTTGATGGCAAAGGTACACATAATGGACCAGCCTTCCACCTTTAGAATTCTGTTCTCAATAAATAAATAAATGGATATATCCAATCTCCTAGAACTGGAAGGGACCTTGAAAAGTCATTGAGTCCAGCCCCCTGCCTTCACCAGCAGGACCAAGTACTGATTTTGTCCCAGATCCCTAAGTGGCCCCCTCAAGAACTGAACTTATAACCCTAGGTTTAGCAAGCCAATGCTCAAACCACTGAGCTATCCCTCCCCCCAAAAAGGAATAGTGATCTGTTTCCACCCAGTTTTTTTTAAACTGGGGACGTTTTGTGTGTTAGGTGAACATGATCACCACTACAGTACAGAGCTTGTGTTCAATCTTAAATTGAACAAAAAACAGCACTATCACAATGTATCTTCGGCCTGGTCTACACTACGCGTTTAAACCAATTTTAGGAGCGTTATACCGATTTAACGCCACACCCGTCCACACTATGAGGCCTTTTATATCGATATAAAGGGCTCTTTAAATCGGTTTCTGTACTCCTCCCCAATGAGAGGAATAGCGCTAATATCGGTATTACCATATCTGATTAGGGTTAGTGTGGCTGCAAATCGATGGTATTGGCTTCCAGGCGGTATCCCACAGTGCACCACTGTGACTGCTCTGGACAGCAATCTGAACTCGGATGCAGTGGCCAGGTAGACAGGAAAAGCCCCGCGAACTTTTGAATATCATTTCCTGTTTGCCCAGTGTGGAGCTCCGATCAGCACGGGTGGCGATGCAGTCCCAAATCCAAAAGGAGCTCCAGCATGGACCATACGGGAGATACTGGATCTGATCGCTGTATGGGGAGACAAATCTGTTCTATCAGAGCTCCGTTACAGAAGACGAAATGACAAAACATTTGAAAAAAATCTCCAGGCTATGATACAGAGTCCACAGCACAGTGCTGCGTGACAAGCATAACGGAAAGCCAAAGAATCAAATGGACGCTCCTGGAGGGAGGGAGGAGGTACTGAGGACTCCAGCTATCCCACAGTCCACAGCAGTCTCCGAAAAGCATTTGCATTGTTGGCTGAGCTCCCAATGCCTGTAGGGTCAAACTCATTGTCCGGGGTGATTCTGGGTATAGCTCATCAATGTAGCCCCCCCCACCCCCCGTGAAACAAAAGAGAAAAAAATCGTTTCTCGCCTTTTTTCAAGGTCACTCTGTGTCTACTGCATGCTGCTGGTAGACTGGGTACTGGAGAGCTAAACGGCAGCATCCTCTTCTCTCCCTGGTAGCAGATGGTACTGTACAAAAGGACTGGTATCCGTTCTTGTCATCAGCCCGTGAGTCCTCCTGGCTGGCCTCGGTGAGGTTGGCCAGGGGTGCCTGGATAAAAATAGGAATGACTCCTGGTCATTCCCAGCAGATGGTACAGAACGGCTGGTAACCGTCTTCATCATAGCAACTGGGGGCTGAGCTCCATCAGCCCCCGCCCTTCATGTGTAAAGAAAAGATTCTGTACTGCCTGGACTATCATAGCAGCTGGAGGCTGCCTCACCCTCATTTTATCTCAGTAACAAGTCACTGTTTCTTATTCCTGCATTCTTTATTACTTCATCACACAAGTGGGGGGACACTGCAACAGTAGCCCAGGAAGGTTGGGGGAGGAGGGAAGCAACAGGTGGGGTTGTTGCAGGGGGCACCCCCTATGAATTGCATGCAGCTCATCATTTCTGCGGGATCTGACACGGAGCGGTTGTGCTCTCTTATTCTCTGATACACTGGTTCTCTAGAACACTTGCCCCATATTCTAGGCAGGACTGATTCTATTTTTAGACACCATAAAGGAGGGATTGACTCGGGGAGTCATTCCCAATTTTGCGCCCCCGGCCGACCTCAGCCAGGGGCACCCATGACAGCAGCAGACAGTACAGAACGACAGATAACCGTCTCTGCTATCATGTAAAAGCAAATGAATGCTGCTGTGTAGCGCTGCAGTATCGCCTCTGTCAGCGGCATCCAGTACACATACGGTGACAGTGTCAAAAGGCAAAACAGGCTCCATGGTTGCCATGCTATGGCATCTGCCAGGGCAATCCAGGGAAAAAGGGCGCGAAATGATTGTCTGCCGTTGCTTTCCCGGAGGAAGGAATGACTGATGACATTTACCCAGTACCACCCGCGACAATGATTTTTGCCCCATCAGGCACTGGGATCTCAACCCAGAATTCCAAGGGGCGGGGGAGACTGCAGGAACTATGGGATAGCTATGGGATAGCTACCCACAGTTCAACGCTCCGGAAATCGATGCTAGCCTCGGACCATGGACGCACACCGCCAAATTAATGTGCTTAGTGTGGCCACGTGCACTCGACTTTATACAATCTGTTTTACAAAACTGGTTTATGTAAAATCAGAATAATCCCATAGTGTAGACGTACCCTTCAAGACAGAAAATATGTCTTCTGCTATATTGGTAAAGTAGTATGAACTTTTACAATGCTATCTAAGGCCCTGGTCTTTCAATGACTTACATGCATTCTTTATATCAAGCAGGTGACTCTACTCATTGAGTTAAACTCAGAGCAAAAGATGGACCCTGACCCAGATTGCTTACAAACTACCTCTTTAAAAAAAAAGGGGCAACTTTGACTGAGAGAGAGGTAAAGATTTGGGCAGAAAGAACTAAATTTATCCTTGGTATAACTCTTTTGACATCATTGAAAATAATTAACTGCTCTCAAAGCATGTCAAACTGATGGCATTACTGGTGTCAATAAAATTCCGTGTCGCTTTTATAGCACATTGTTCTCTTCTGGTAAGAAAAATGCTTTTGTGAGGAACAGAGTGCCAAGTATCTGAGATGTGCACACATGCTAGGGTAAAATATACAGCTTCCATAAATACCCTGAATGATAGAAATTATGATTGCAAAAGTATCAGATGTCAAATGGGAAATGAAAATTGATTTACCATCACTTTTAGATATGATAAGACTTTCAATCATCAGTTCTGTATTTAGCAGGGAAAGCAATACGGTATTTCAGTCAGATTTGCAGTTTAAAAAAATCTGGAAGCTTATTTACCAGTGTGACTACCAGGATTAGAACATTAAAATGAGAAATGTAAACAGAAGCTTACTTTAGGCAGGTGCAGTGTATATATAGCTAAAGGGCATTGGGGCTGCCCTTAGAGTCAATGGGAGGTTTTTGTTTGTTGGAGACAGTGGGCTCTGGTTCAACTCTTAAGTATACTGATGCTTCCTGTACAGTTTTATTTGAAATATCAGTTTGCCTCCATTATTGCATAAAAAAAATCTAAGAACTTAACAAAACTCCCTAATTTGTGCCAAGAATAAAATGATGGAAAAAAATGAAAAAAGTCATCTATTGGCAGAGTCACATTAGCCATCACCATGTTTCTTAGCCAGTAGAATCGTACCTGGTAGGAGAGCCGCAGGGGCATCCTAGGTACAGCACAGTCACTGCAACCTGCGTCTCTCTTGGGTTGACAGAGAATTACCTAAATGGAGCTAAAGTGATGGCAAAGGAGAATAGGAAATATAGTGGCAGGATGGAGGAAAACAGATTGGAGCAAGTAGACAGAGGAAACCAGCGGAAGTAAAGTGGACGCACAAACAATTTCTGGTTCTAGTGATATTAACATTCTCATTTTAAGTACAAGGAATATCACTGGAACTATTAAGATCTTTAAAATTGAAATGAACTTTTTACTGTAATCACTATACAGCTGGGGAATAGAGGGCAGAATGATAAAACACAGTATATCTAAGTGTGTCTAACAAATAATGCTGACTATTCTGGATGGCTTGTACATTAAAAGATTTAATATAAACCTGATTCTCCCAGAGTCAGTTTACTCACAATGGCAAGACCAAAAACATAGCTGTAAGCTCCACAGTGCCCTTCCACCATTAGTGCTCCCACCTTGGTTTACTTCACCTTCACAGTTCTCCCATCTCCTCTCTTCACCCAATTTGATGCCAGAACTTGGTGTAAATTCAGTTTACAAAAACATATTTATAAATAAGTGTAAATTTTGCTCTGTATATACATGGAAACCAAGCTGTAAGAGTATGGCCCAGGGTATTAGTTACAGTTAATGGGGCAGAAAAGAACAAGGGTATGGAAGAGAGAGATGCATGACATCTTTAAAGCTCATACAACTTTGCATCCAATGTTTTCTGCCCTACCTAATGCAGGGAGTCAGGACATAGGTTTCCTCAACATGGTCCAAAACAAAAAAGAATATGACAAAGAAAGGACTGCAAAATGGCAAAAATTCCTTAATTTATTAAGTCTCTTTCAAACTGAACTGAAAGATGATCCGTTTTCTTTTTCCTCCTGGTATCCTGGTCTGGATTTTAAAAGAGAGATCTGTTCTTCTCTTCCTTCCCTTTTTCTGCCTTCTATTTATTTCCTTGCTCTACTGAGCCGCTAGCTAACCTCTTCTCTGGTCAGTTTTAGTGTGGTGCTTATATTTGTGACAGATTAGGTGATATGTCTTTGTCAATTTTTAAACTTCATTTTGTTTTGTGAATGCCATTTGTATTGTAAACTTCCTTGTAATCACAATCTTGGATTAAAATATGCAGGTAGTATTGAAAACCAGTCAAATCCTGACAGGGACAATCTACTCTTTCAAGTGATTGTCCACACAGATTTCACTCTTAGTGTTCATGCACCCCATATGCACAATATCAGATTCTTCTGACTAGCAGTGTCTGCTGGGACCACCCCTGGGTCCTAGGAGCCTTCGTTACTAGCATAGCTGAAGGTATGAGGCAGGGCTTCCTCAGTCACCTTCCAGACCCTTCTCACCGCCATGGAAACCTATGGTCTTTGTGTCTCTTCACCTACTGTGAGATTAGTTAGACCTATATTTATTCTAGTAGTTACTTAATTTAAGATTAGTCAATGCATTGGTAGTAAAAAAATAATAAAAACATATCTTACTGAGATTAAGGGCATTGCTAGGGTCTCTGCCCACCCCTGCAACCCACCTGTAAAAGGGATAGACTTCCCTGTAAACAAGCCTAAAATGACTGAAGGCAAGCTTCTAGAATTCAAGACTTGCCTGTCCTACTATACAGCAATGCCATTAATAACATTCCCTCTAGGTGCTTCTTATGCTTAGGAGAGGAATATGTGCTGAGCACTGTTTGGTGTGCCAGATGTTTTCAAGGCTCACTCTGAAAGCTAGAAAAGGCAGACTGAAACTGCATCTTCTGGAAACATCTATGCAAGCATCTTCAGGTCCTGGCAAGTAACCATGGACACTGCCTCCTCCTTGCCAGTCTCACTCACGTAGTGCCCCGGTGAGCTGCGATGTCACCCTGAGTTCACAGGATACTGGGAAGTCCCTCTCCTGTACCACTCTGTCAATCTCCCTGTCAGAAATTTTGGAACTTCATAATGTTTATTGTATGTATTTTTATTACAAACATCCCAGAAAAAAAAGTATCCTGGGATGTGAAATTACAGGTGGATTATTTTCTTGTAGGAAGCTTTAGGTATTAAAAAGAACTGAGTGTATAATAGAAAGCTGTCTTGAACCTTAACTCAGGGTACGTCTACACTACAAGACTATTTCGAATCTACTTAATTCGAATTTGTGGAATCGACCTTATGAAGTCGAATTTGTGTATCCACACTAAATACACTAATTCGACTGTCTGAGTCCACAGTAACGGGGCCAGCGTCGACTTTGGAAGCGGTGCACTGTGGGAAGCTATCCCACAGTTCCCGCACTCCCCGCTGCCCATTGGAATGCTGGGTAGAGCCCCCAATGCCTGCTGGGGGAAAAAATGTGTCGAGGGTGGTTTTGGGTAACTGTCATCATTCAACCGTCAATCACGCCCTCCCTCCCTCCCTCCCTCCCTGAAAGCGCCTGCGGGCAATCTGTTCGTGCACTTTTCTGCTCAGTGACAGCGCGGGCGCCACAGCACTTTGAGCACGGATCCCGCTGCAGTTATGGCCGTTGTCAACTCCTCGCACCTTATCGTCCACCTCTTCCACAGTCAGCTGCTGATAAATAGGGCTACTTTTCAATGATGCTGCGAGCACTGGTGGACCATGGGGGATGTTTTACCAACATCAACGTCGGGTGGCCAGGCAAAGTTCATGACGTGCTTGTTTTCAGGAACTCTGGTCTGTTTAGACGCCTGCAGGAAGGTAGTTTCTTCCCGGACCACAAAATAAGTCTTGGGGAAGTGCAGATGCCTATAGTGATCGTCGGGGACCCAGCCTACCCGCTAATGCCCTGGCTCGTGAAGCTCTGTGCAGGCGCCTTGCACAGCGACAAGGAACTCTTCAAGTACCAGCGAGCAGTGAGCAGCGTGACCTGTGACTGTTCAGTTTCTTTACAGAGAAGCTGAACCTGCCCCTGTTTCTTTACCAAGTTACAGTTGACTAGCATCTGCAGTTACATACCCCGCCCACCCCGCTTCCCCAACTTCCAACACACGTATAAAAATAAAATACATGTTCCACTGTAACTTTACAAAGGTTTCTTTATTGATGACTTTGCGTTACAGGGTTGAAACTGGGACACGGACTGTGCTGGGTAGGGTGTGCGGTGATGTAAAGACCGCCTGTAAACTCGAGGAATGACAGGCTCCTGCTCCCAGAGCGGTCTGCAGTGCCGGACTGGATGTTTCAACGGAGCCTGCCATCCATCCTATTTGGGACTCTGTGTGTGTGGGCTATGTGGCCTTTTGGCGGGGGAGGACGGATATAGATTCCTCTGCTGCGTGACTCTGTGGTCCAGGACAGGGACCGTTGCATGAGATCTGTAACCCCCCTCCCCCGCTACAAAGTCACGTACCCCCCCACCCACACAGAACCTGCAAACCACCTCCCATACCAACCAGGGTGCGTACTGACTGCAGTGTGTGTGTGACCTGCTGCTGATCCTGCCCCCATGTCTGTACCCTGGTAAAGGTGATTGTCCTGTCAAATCACCAACCCCCTTCTCCCCCTTCAAACACAGTCTCCTCTAAAAGAACATGACGGAAAAAGTAATTAACAGAAAAGTATTTTTTATTATCAACTAGACAGTTAGGGGATGAAACTGGGATGGGGGCTTGGGTGAGGCGGGAAGGAAAGGACTTCTCAAAAGTTAGGCTATGAGAGCTTTTCGGTACTTGAGCACTCTGCTGGGGTGCAGTGACAGTTTACACGGCCTCTGGCGCCCCTCCTTCTGGTTATTTTGGGTGAGGGGGGTATGGGACTTTGTGGCGGGGGAGGGCGGTTGCAGATACACTGCAGGGGGGCTCTGTCCTCCTGCCTGAGGTCCTGCAGAACATGCACAAGGCACAGGAGCATGTCCGTTTGCTCCCTCATTAGTCCAAGCAGCGTTTGAGTCGACTGCTTGTCTTCCTCACGCCACCTCTCCTCCCGTTCGCTGTGTGAGCGCTGGTACAGAGAGAGGGTCTCCCTCCACTGGCTCTGCTGGTCCGCCTCGTCTTGGGAGCACCCCATAACTTCAGCGAACATCTCGTCCCCTGTCTTTTTCTTTCGCCGCCTAATCTTTGCCAGCCTCTGTGAGGGGGATGCTGTGGCAGGTCTGGAGACAGTCGAAGCTGTGTGATGGGAAAAAGGGAGTGAATTCCTTGCAAAGATAAATTTTGGCGAACAATGAACACAGTGTAGTCTGTCTCTGTGAATTCTAGGTTGAGATCCCAGTGCCTGATGGGGCAAACACCATTTTCGCGGGTGGTTCTGGGTAAATGTCGTCAGTCATCCCTTCCTCCGGGAAAGCTACAGCAGACAATCATTTCAAGCCCGTTTTCCCTGGATTGCCCTGGCAGATGCCACAGCGTGAAAACCATGGAGCCTATTTTGCCTTTTGTGCCTGTCACCGTATGTGTACTAGATGCCGCTCACAGAGGCGATTCAGCAGCGCTACACAGCAGCATGCTTTTGCTTTTGCATGATAGCAGAGATGGTTACCAGCCATATTGCACCATCTACCATACCATAAATTAGTAATAAGATGATCGTGGCTACCAGTCCTTTTGCACTGCACCATTTGCTGCTATCATAAGTGCCCCTGGCTGCTCTTAGCCAGGGGCGCAAAAGCCAAAATTGGGAATGACTCCCTGAGTCAATCCCTCCTTTTTGGTATGTAAAAATAGAATCAGTCCTGCCTAGAATATGGGCCAGTGTACTAGAGAACCACTGTATCAGAGAACCAGAGAGCACAGCTTCTCTGTGTCAGATCCTGCATAGATTATGAGCTGAATACTATTCACAGGGGGTGCTCCTGCAACAACCCCACCTGTTCATTCCATTCTTCCCCAGCCTTCCTCGGCTACCATAGCATTGTCCCCCCACTTGTGTGATGAAGTAATAAAGAATGCAGGAATAAGACACAGTGCCTTGTTAGTGAGAAATGAGTGGAAGGCAGCCTCCAGTTGCTATGATAGTCCAGATAGGACATTCAGGAGTGTGGAGGAGAGGAGCCCAGCATCCTGCTGCTAGTCCAGGGGCAATTGAATCTTTTCTTTACACATGAAGGGTGGGGGCTGATGAAGCTCAGCCCCCTGTTGCTATGATGAGGATGGTTACCAGCCATACTGCACCATCTACCAGGAAAAATTAGGGCCAGGTGCCCTTGATCGACCTCACAGATGCTAGTACGCATGGTTACCAGTCCTTTTGCACTGCCCCATGTGCCAATAGGCTGATGATGACGATGGGTATCAGTCTTATTGTACCATCAGCCATCCATAGCGTGGGGGGAGTGAGGATGTCGGTGTTCAGTGCTGCACCATCGCATCTATCTTCAGCATTCAGTAAAGATACGGTGACATGTAAAAGAGTCAACAGAGGATTGTTTTCCCTTTCACTTCTGGGGGTGGGGAGGGGTGCGTAAATTGCCGAGCTATGCCCTGACCCACCGCGGACACTGTGTTTGACCCTAGAAGCATTTGGAGCTCAGCCAAGAATGCAAATGCTTTTCGGAGACAGCAGGAACTGTGGGATACCTTGCATCCTCAGTCCCCCCTCCCTCCATGAGCGTCCATTTGATTCTTTGGCTTTCCGTTACGCTCGTCACGCAGCAGCGTGCTGAGTCTCTGCTATGCCGTCTGTCCGGAGTTTTTTGAAAAATACTCTGGACCAGGCGTAACATTACAGTAATTCCCTTAATTAGATGCAGGAGTCTCCGAGCGAGATCACCCTGAGGACGGTCACTGAAGGAGATAGAGAGCGCATGCTGCGTGAAAGCCAGCACAAACCAGGGGCCTATGCAGCTGTGCTCGGGGAGGCAATGCTCCCTGAGTACCTCATGAAAGCCTCGCGCGGAAAAGTGTGCTGCCACGGAGCACCCAATAAGGCAGCTCTCCCCAGGAACCTCCTCCGGAGGCTTTTCGATTACCTCCAGGAGAGCTTTGTGGAGATCTCCCAGGAGGATTTCTGTTCTATCCCCATATATAGAGAGACCTCCTTTTCACATACTTCAGATTCCTGTTATATTAAGAATAAAAGTTTACATGGTTAAAGCACTTACCGAGTGATCCTTCCCCTGATTCAGGGTCCGGGTTAACGGCCGGGGAGGGTTGGTAGGGGATCTCCGTGACAGTGATGAAGAGATCCTGGCTGTCGGGGAAACCAGCGTTGTAAGCGCTGTCGCCTGCCTCGTCCTCCACAAACCCTTCCTCATCTTCCCCATCCGCGAACATCGCCGAGGAACTGGCCGTTGACACTGTCCCATCGTCAGAGTCCATGGTCGCTGGTGGGGCAGTGGTGGCAGGCTCCGTAGCGTCCGTTTGCCGCTTTGATTTTTTGGTAGCCTTGTCTGGGGTCCTTGATTTTCACGCGGCGCTGCGTTGCATCCCGGCTGTATCCTCTGTCTCTCATGGCTTTGGAGACCTTCTCGTAGGTCTTTGCATTCCGATTTTTGGAGCGCAGCTCCGAAAGCACAGACTCCTCGCCCCACACACCGATCAGATCCAAGAGTTCCCGGTCAGTCTATGCTGCGTCCCTCTTTCTATTCAGAGATTACATGAACTCCTCTGCTGGAGAGCTCTGCATCGCTGCCGGTGCTGCTGAGCTCGCCCCGATGTCCAACCACGAAATGAGATTCTAACTGACCAGACAGGAAAAGGAATTCAAATTTTCCCGGGACTTTTCCTGTGTGGCTGGTCAGAGCATCCAAGCTCGGACTGCTGTCCATAGCGTCAACAGAGTGGTGCAGTGTGGGATAGCTCCCGGAGCTAGTAAATTCGATTTGCATCCACACCTAGCCTAATTCGACATACCCATGTCGAATTTAGCGCTACTCCCCTCGTCGGGGTGGAGTACCGAATTCGAACTAAAGAGCCCTCTAGGTCGAATTAAACGGCTTCCTAGTGTGGACGGTTGAGCGGTTAATTCGAATTAACGCTGCTAAATTCGATTTAAAGTCCTAGTGTAGACCAGGCCTAAGAAACAGCTACTGTTCTTCAATAAGAAGAACTTCTTTGCCCTACTGTATGCTTTTGTATACAGAACCAATATTGTGACTCAAACAAAATCAAAATCTTCTTAAATACACTTTAATCAAACTATATCAGTCAAGGCAAGGCAGTACCATCTCTCTCCATATTATTTCATTACAGGTGAACAAAATGACTCCTGTGAGAACAATTCATTCTCCCAAATGCATACTCATATTTGCATTCTCTCCACCATCAAGTTTTTATTAAATTATGTATTGAATATCTGCTGACCTTTAATACTTATTATTATTATTATTATTATTATTATTATCTACAAGCAAATATCTTAGACTTAGGAAGTGATTCTTATGAAAAAGATGAATTATCCCCTTACATTGTTAAGGGCAAGTACAGGAGGGGGGAAAAAACAGCTTACTATTTCAAGAATGTGTTGACAGTTTGATGAGATTTGGCCAAATCATTCAGAAGAGCTGCAGAGAATACAGTCATTATCTGATAATAAATTAACTGGAAGTGCCAAAGAAAATGTGGGCCAAGTCTGCAATAATGCTGTAGTCAGTACCTAAAATTACACTTTTATTGATTTTTAGTAATGATCATTTGTTGTAGCTTTCTCATGAGTGTCAGCACAGGGCTGAGCATGTTATCTAGGATAACCTTTTGCATAAGAATAACAATGAACTGAAAAACCTCTGTCATCTTTAATCAACATTTAATGTTTATCTTCTACACAGGAAGGCAGTAAAGCAAAACATGATGCAGTTCAAGAAGCACTTCAGCTTTCAAAGGACTCTGTTTTAAAGATGAATTCAAAAGCATTTCACTGCTAGTGTGTGGTGGGATGCTGTGTTTCTTCTGTCTGTATAATTTATCTAATTTAATCTGTAATCTACAGGGATTACATTAAATTTTGCAAAAGAAACAAAAAATCCCAATTGCACAACATTGAAAGTAAGACTAAAATGATAACTTGATATTTTACTGAAGTGCCTATTGTGTTCTTCATTCAACACCTTGTTACTACTATTAATCACTTAGGCTTGGTCTACACTAGGCGTTTAAACTGGTTTTAGGAGCGTAAAACCGATTTAACGCCGCACCCGTCCACACTGAGAGACCCTTTATATCGGTATAAAGGGCACTTTAAACCGGTTTCTGTACTCCTCCCTTTCGAGAGGAGTAGCGCTAATATCGGTATTACCATATCGGATTAGGGTTAGTGTGGCTGCAGATCGACGGTATTGGCCTCCGGGCGGTATCCCACAGTGCACCACTGACTGCTCTGGACAGCAATCTGAACTCGGATGCAGTGGCCAGGTAGACAGGAAAAGCCCAGCGAACTTTTGAATATTTCCTGTTTGCCCAGCGTGGAGCTCCGATCAGCACGTGTGGTGATGCAGTTAAAAATCAAAATAAAGAAAGAGCTCCCGCATGGACCATGCGGATGTGATCGCTGTAAGGGAAGGCAAATCTGTTCTATCAGCGCTCCGTTACAGAAGACGAAATTCAAAATCATTTTTAAAAAATCTCCAGACAGATGCCATAGCAGGGACTCAGCGCACTGCTGCGTGACAAGCGTAACGGAAAGCCAAAGAATCAAATGGACGCTCATGGACTGGAGGACTCAAGCTATCCCACAGTTCCTGCAGTCTCTGAAAAGCATTTGCATTCTTGGCTGAGCTCCAAATGCTTCTAGGGTCAAAAACAGTGTCCGCGGTGGGTCAGGGCATAGCTAGGCAATTTACGCACCCCCCCACCAACCCCCAGAAGTGAAAGGGAAAACAATCCTCCCTTGACTCTTTTACATGTCACCCTATCTTTACTGAATGCTGCAGATAGACGCGATGCTGCAGCACTCAACACCACCATCCTTGCTCCCCCCACGCCATGGATGGCTGATGGTACAATATGACTGGTATCCGTCCTCATCATCAGCCTATTGGCACATGGGGCAGTGCAAAAGGACTGGTAACCATGCCGACTAGCATCGGTAAGGTCAATCAAGGATGCCTGGTCCTAATTTTTCGTGGTAGATGGTACAATATGGCTGATAACCATCATCATCATAGCAACAGGGGGCTGAGCTCCATCAGCCCCCACCCTTCATGTGTAAAGAAAAGATTCAATTGCCCCTGGACTAGCAGAGGGATGCTGGGCTCCTCTCCTCCATACTCCTTACTGTCCTGTCTGGACTATCATAGCACCTGGAGGCTGCCTTCCACTCATTTCTCACTAACAAGTCACTGTGTCTTATTCCTGCATTCTTTATTACTTCATCACACAAGTGGGGGGACAATGCTACGGTAGCCCAGGAAGGCTGGGGGAAGAACGGAATCAACAGGTGGGGTTGTTGCAGGAGCACCCCCTGTGAATAGCATACAGCTCATAATTTCTGCAGGATCTGACATAGAGCAGCTGTGCTCTCTGGTTCTATGATACAGTGGTTCTCTAGTACACTTGCCCATATTCTAAGCAGGACTGATTCTATTTTTAGATACCAAAAAGGAGGGATTGACTCAGGGAGTCATTTCCAATTTTGGCTTTTGCGCCCCTGGCTGATCTCAGCCAGGGGCACTTATGATAGCAGCAAATGGTGCAGTGCAAAAGGACTGGTAACCACGACCATCTTATTACCAATTTATGGTATGGTAGATGGTGCAGTATGGCTAGTAACCATCTCTGCTATCATGCAAAAGCAAAAGCATGCTGCTGTGTAGCGCTGCTGAATCGCCTCTGTGAGCGGCATCTAGTACACATACGGTGACAGTCACAAAAGGCTAAACAGGCTCCATGATTGCCATGCTATGGCATCTGCCAGGGCAATCCAGGGAAAAAAGGCACAAAATGCTTGTCTGCCGTTGCTTTCCCAGCGGAAGGAGTGACTGACGACATTTACCCAGAACCACCCGCGACAATGATTTTTGCCCCATCAGGCACTGGGATCTCAACCCGGAAATTCCAAGGTGCGGGGGAGGCTGCGGGAACTATGGGATAGCTACGGAATAGCTACCCACAGTGCAATGCTCCAGAAATCGACGCTAGCCTCGGACCGTGGACACACACCACCGATTTAATGTGTTTAGTGTGGCCGCGCACACTCGATTTTATACAATCTGTTTTGCTAAACCGGTTTATGTAAATTCGGAATAATCCCGTAGTGTAGACGTACCCTTAGGCTTGGTTCCACAAAGGTACTTCAGTGCTTAACCACCATTTTTAGGCACCCCTGCAATCCACAAAACTGCCACACAGCTGCTGCCTAATCCTGTAGATGCCTGAACTCATTGGGTGCCTAAGTTTTTGCAGTAAAGTTCCCTACATGCCTATGTTGCTGCCTCTGAGCATGCACAGTGTTACCTCCCTGTAGGTGTTGGGGTGCTTATCTCCTGCCTAAGCCCCACTGTGATCCACAAACTTGAGGAAGATATGGGACCTGAACCAGTAGGTGTGCTCAGAGGCTAACTCCATATGAAATGAGACAGCCGGTAGGGGAAGAAGGAAGACTTTTGGCCATTGGTTAGGGTACTCCCATGAAATGTGGGAGACCTCTGGTTTAAGTTTCCCCTCTACCTAATGAAAAGGGATTTGAACACAAAGTATTCAGATGTTTGCTCTAACCATTGGACTATTGAGTGGTTCTCGCTCTTTTCTCTGCCCCAATTAATATTTAATTGTTCCAGTTTAATTAAATACCTGAACGACTTCAGTAGGAGAGATTGCAGGAGCTGCACATCAGAATAGCTGCTAGAGCAGTGGTTAGAGCACTCATGGGAGAGCTACATTGATCCCTGTTCAAATCTCTTCTCCTCATCAGGCTGAGGAGGACTGGAACCAGGTTTTTCTCACATCCCAGGTGAGTACCTGAACCATTGGGCTAAAAGTTCATCGTCTGGTAGTTTTCTGTGGAGTTAGGCAGCCTCTGAGCACACCTACCAGCTCATGCCCCTCACATGAGTTATGCAGGTGAATGCCTATCTTCCCCCAGTTTGTGGATTGCAAGTAGAGGTAGGTGCTCGCTGTAGCCTGGACTTAGTGCTATCTCCTTGACAAATGCAGTGCTTAGCTCTCATCAACATCTCCCATTGGCTATCTTACGTGGCCCCTGTCTAGAATGTTGTCCTTTGTGGATCCCATTTTAAGGTGCCTATATTTTCCCATTCACTGTATAGGGAGTCTAGGTTCCTAACTCAGGTGTTGTGGATCTCACTGTTGTTCCTGTGATTTTCTAGGCATTTAAAAGTTAGGCATTGTGACACTGAGCTTCGCAAGGCCTAAATCCCTTTGTGGATCTGATAGGGTTGCCAACAATCCCGTATTGGCCAGGAGTCTCCCAGAATTCGGCTCCATAGCCAGGAGGCTACTGAAGCCACTCTGGGAGATTTCAGGCCACCTGAAAGTCCAGCGGCACAGTGGGGTTAAGGCAGGCTGCCTACCTGCCTTGGCCCCACATGGTTCCCACAATCACCAGCATGTCCAGCTCCTAGGTACAGGGGCATCCAGGGGGTCTTTGTGTGCTGCCCCTGCTCTGAGCGCCAATTCTGTAGCTCCCATTGGCCAAGAACCGTGGCCAATAGGAGCTGCAGGGGCAGTGCCTGCAGCCAGGGGCAGTGTGCGGAGCCACCTGGCTACCCATGAGTTTAGGAGCCGGACATGCCGGCTACTTCCCAGGAACCTCCCGAGGTAAGCGCTTCCCAGCCGGATCCTGGATCCTGCACCCTCTCCTGCACGAATCCCAACCTCCTGTCCCAGCCCTAATCCCACTCTCACACCCAAACTCCTTCCCAGAGCCTACACCCCACACCCTCTCCCTCACTCCAACCCTTTGCCCCAGCCCTGAGCACCCTCCCATGCCCATAGTCCCTCCCAAAGCCCACATTCCGCACCCCTACCTGCACCCCAACCCCTTACCTCAGGCTCTGCCCGTAGCCCACTCCCACACTCCAAACCCCTTAGCCCCACACCCCCTCCCACAGCCCAAGCCCCCTTCCCCAGCCTGGTAAAAGTAAGGGTCGGGGAAAGTGAGCAATGGTGGGAGGGGGGATGAAGTGAGTGCCAGCAGGGCTTCTGGGAAGGGCGGGGCCTCTGGGAAGGGGCAGGGCAGGGGATGGGGCAAAGGGTGTTTGGGTTTCTGTGATTAGACAGTTGGCAACTCTAGGATCTGAGCCTTAAGATCGTGCAATAGACATGCTTCACTTGAAGGCTGCTCTGATTAAGGCCAGGAGTCAGAGCATTGCAGATCCACTATGAGAAGCAGAGAGCCATAAGCAGCTTCTTGACAGCACTCCTCTGTTTAACACTGTGCTGTTTAGCATCTCAGTGAAGGAGAGAATCTGGGCCTACATCTTTAAAGCCATACAAAGGATTGGTTTGAGGGCTGGTTTGATCAGCTGTTGTTTAATATGAACTGGTTTGCCCTTCCCTATTTGCTAGTAGCTTGTTTTGAATTCTCTGTGGATTGTTTATATCTTCCACATCCACTCCTTCCTATTAGTTTTCCTGTAGATTATTCACCAGCCCAACTTTTTTTTCAAATGCAAGAGCAGACTTTGAAATCACATTCACAGTTTCAGGGTTGTTGGTTTTTTTAAAATTTCCATGTGTCTATTTTTGCAAGGTAATTATAGCTTTAAGCATTGATCATGTTAATGCAACATATAGTAGAAATGTGACTGGTGGTCCCAGATTAAATCCTTGATTTAAGGTTTTGTATCTCAGCTATTGAAATGCAATTTGGCTAAAACCAGGCATATGTGAACTCATTTTAAGAAGAATCATTTATATTGGCTAAGAATAAGATGCTGTTCGTTCCTGTTTTTAATTATAGAGCCATAAAATACATTTTCTTCAGATGATTTTTCTTTTTGCAACCGCTAGCAAACAAAACAATAACAGTCAATTTTTTATTTGGTGGGAAATGTAGCCCTTTCTGTTATTATGAAAATAAAATAAATTAAAGCTGCTGGCTCAACATATTCTGTAGCTTCTTTTCCTTAAAATAAATGCTCTGACATAATGATCTTCTGATATACTCCCACATTGCACTGAAGGTTCAAGGAGGAAGCAGTGTAATATGAATTTCATTTCATTACAGTGGAATCAAATTGCATTCTATCACCCTGAATGTTTGGGGGAAATTCAGACCCTGAGTTTCTGGTCCTAAGTTTGTGTCCACGTATTTATCTTAAAACATAATGTTAACTTAATCCAGTGAATTCAAACTCTTTTTGGCAGCATGGAAGCCAGAACAAAATTGTCTATAGTATTTTTCACATGGCCCAACATAAATTTTCAACCTCTTGGTATCTGCAATAAATGCTGTTGTTTGCACTGATAAAGCATTTTTTCATCTAAATATATGAAGAGCTTTGCAAACAAATTAAGAAATGTAATCACAGGTGCAGATATACTATATATCATATGGATGGTTATTAAAGTGGAAGAAAATTCATAATGGGCCAAATTCAGCAGTCTTTGTTATACATGTTTTTTTATTCAGACCTTACAAAGGCATACTTTTATTGAAGTTGAAGGGATTTTGTCTGAATAAGTACAGTAACTCCTCACTTAAAGTCGTCCCGGTTAACGTTGTTTCATTGTTACATTGCTGATCAATTAGGGAACATGCTCATTTAAAGTTCTGCAATGCTCCCTTATAATGTTGTTTGGCAGCCGCCTGCTTTGTTCACTGCTTGCAGGAAGAGCAGCCCATTGGAACTACTGGTGGGGGCTTTGAATCAGGATGAACCAGCAGCCCCCCTATCAGCTCCCTGCTCCCCTAAGTTCCCCGTGCAGCAGCTGCCCAGCAGGCTACCAGTTGCCGGCAGTTCAGTTGTCCCTCCCCCACTGCCATGTGCTGCTTCTGCCCTCTGCCTTGGAGCTGCTCCCTGGAGCCTCCTGCTTGCTGTGCGGGGGAGGGGGAAAGAGAGGGGCTAATGTCAAGGTGTCCCCCTCCCCCTTACTCCTACCCCCTGCTTTCCCCTTCTCCATATGCAGCAGGGTGGGGACAGGACAGGGCTCAGGATGGAGAGAGCTTGCTGGCCGCAGCTGGCTCCTGTCTCAACGTCCTGATTTTTTTAAAGGTAATGTACTTAGAGTGAGGTCAGCGTACTTAAAGGGGCAATGTTCATCTCTCTCTCTCCCACACACAGGGTGTGTGTCTGTCTGCCATGTTGTCTCCCCTCCTTCCATTTGTGCTGCCTTGTTATAGTTTAAAACTTATACTGTGTGTCTGTGTATATATATACATACATATACACATATACATACATACATTATCTGGTGAAAAAAGATTTCCCTGGAACCTACCCCCCTATTTACATTAATTCTGATGGGGAAATTGGATTAGCTTCATTTTGCTTAAAGACACATTTTTCAGGGACATAACTACAACGTTAAGCAAGGAGTTACTGTACTGAGAAAAAATCTGGACCTTGGCCCAATGTGATCTTGAAAAGTATAGCAGTGTGGGCATAATTATTTCAGTTTTTAATTTTATTTTCCTTGATCTAAACATTTGGAAGATGTTCAACTCTCATTATTATTTTTAACGATAGCTGGGCTTGTTATTTAAAGAATACTTTGGACTTAAATTAGACTAAGATTTTCAAAAGTAACACGTGATTTTTGCAAAAATAACAGGAGTACTTGTGGTACCTTAGAGACTAACAAATTTATTTCAGCATGAGCTTTCATGAGCTACAGCTCACTTCTTCGGATGCATAGAATGGAACACACAGACAGGAGATATTTATACATACAGAGAACATGAAAAGGTGGAAGTATGCATACCAACAGGAATAAGACTCTTCCTGTTGGTATGCATACTTCCACCTTTTCATGTTCTCTGTATGTATAAATATCTTCTGTCTGTGTGTTCCATTCTATGCATCCGAAGAAGTGAGCTGTAGCTCACGAAAGCTCATGCTGAAATAAATTTGTTAGTCTCTAAGGTGCCACAAGTACTCCTGTTCGTTTTGCGGATACAGACTAACACGGCTGCTACTCTGAAACAAGTGATTTTTGGGTGCTCAACTTAAGATATATTTAAGCAGCCTGATTTTTCAGCGGGAAGATGGCTCAGCACTTTCCAATAATCGGGCCTCTAAAATGGGCATACAACATTTGCACCAAAAATCGGTTTTGAAAATCTTGGCCATACAAGCCAAATCCTGCAAATTAGACCCTGAATTCGTATTATTGTTTTCCTGTAAAACAGTGATATCACTGGAGATGCTACTGTATGTAATATTTATACGTAAGAGTTTCTTGGATTAGTTCAATGTCTACAGCTACAAAGAAACTTTTTTTCTCAATGTGCTGCTATCATTTAGAAGGAGGAGTGTAAACAGTTTGCAATTAAACAGTCCTTTCTAGTAAATGTAATGGATTAATTAAAAATCAATAAACTTGTTTCCAGTCACATTTTAATAGGGGAAAGTTTATTTTGAAGAGGAAAGACAGTTTAGCACAAATGCATATCAGTCCTGTGAAAATAAGTTTATTACTTTGTGTTACAGGACTCAATTTTGACATATACCTAGCTAAATTAGACACTCTAATCCCAACTCTGTCTGCCCAAAAGCACAGTTGGGTGTTCAAAATATAGATATAGGACCTAATTTTAGGTACTTAACTTTGAAAATTATGTTCATGAAGGTCAAATACTATAAAGAAGCATGCCCAATCAATGAGAGTGCCCAGAAAAATATTTGGGAAGTGCACATGACGTGTAAAGTTGGTTCACTATTTTTAAAATCTTTATTATGATTTCTCAAATTCATTGGTTGCTATTCCAATTTGTACTATTATCATTTTGAAATACTTAGCAGTACCATGATAAATATTTTTAGTGAGTTGCAAACTGAAAATGTGTATATATATATATATATATATATAAGATTTTTTTTTAATGTTTGTACGACTGCCCAAGACAAAGGTAAAGTATATCTGTCACATATGTATATCTGATATCTATAATGAACCCATCAAAGTAATATCTAAACACTAACAAAAATTATACAGGAAGTATATTGTGCAAGCAGTGGGAGGGCTAGCTCAGTGGTTTGAACATTGGTCTGCTAAACTCAGCGTTATGAGTTCAATCCTTAAGGGGGCCACTTAGGGATCTGAGGCAAAAAATCAGTACTTGGTCCTGCTAGTGAAAGCAGGGGGCTGGATTTGATGACCTTTTAAGGTCCCTTCCAGTTCTAGGAGATAGATATATCTCCAATTTTAGAATTTAGTATGAAAGACTATTCTCTTTCCATTCTTGGTACAAGCCACTGTACTGGTCTAGGTTTTTCATTGCTTGTTTGTTCCTCTTCTCTTCTCATTATTCAGTACAGTACTTGTATGCTGTGCATAGGGCCAGGCATGCTTTTGTTAAACAACCTAATAGACCTGTAAAGCAAAATTATTATAGAATATAGGCAGGACTTGGAAACAGCTGAAATGTGCCTATATGCTGTACATCTCTCTGAAGTTCCTGTCTTGTGCTTCAGAATCTTACTTTTCAATTTTTCTTTTTTTAAAAAAAGCTAGTTGTTATGGTTGCAAAGAAAAACTCAAGAAACATGAATAGGGTGTAACCAATGCAGGGATGTCTGCAGTGAGCATGCACCAATAACTCTGAGAGGTACTAACTGCCCACTCCATAACTGTGTGATATTAACTCAGATGCCTGTGATTATAAATTAAATGTCTACACTGTTAATTATTCCAGACCTCCTCAATAAGGAGAAGGAGAGTCACATAACTACATAATATACTGTGAGTGACAATTCATTTTGGTGATCCAAGGGGGTGGTGTTTGAGATACTATCACTTAATCTTTTCCTACTATGTAGAAGGAGACAAGCTGAAGAATCTCATTCCAACCAAGCTCAAGGAGACTAGTAGAGTTCCGAGAGCATGCACCACCATATTTTGAACATCTACTCAACCTACAGTGAGCAGCCTCATATTCTGGCAACACACATGGGTGATGCTTATGTTGTGGGCAGAGACGGACTGAGCAACACCGCCTTTTTATTTTCCCCAGTCTCACCCTTGAATGTCGGAATAGAACAAAAAGGCCTTGAATGAACATTCAGCTGAAGAAGCAGCAATTCTCCATAGCTGTCCCCAACCCATTTCACTCACTACAGTGTGACATGAAATAGAAATAGAAATGTGACAAAATAGAAAAGAAGAGGGTACAAACTCACTCTTTGCTGACTATTACAGGCTTCTATAACGAACAGCAGGAACCCCACTGAAATCATCACCAAAATACAGAGCTTCCCGACAAAGAGAAATTAGTCTTATTAAACAATGGAAATGGCTTTCATAGATCCACTTTAAACAGTGAACCTTTTATATTAAATTCCTTAGGATTAGAAACAAATACCAACCCAACCTCCCACCCCTCAGCCCAAAGAAATTTGATATAGATGTCTATAAAAACCTTTCTGAAACAGTTATATAATGCCCTAAAGGGAACACCCTCACAATTCCTAACCATTCCTAACCCTGTCTGATAAACAGCAGCCATCTAAATTAGAAATAATTAACAATGATCAACAAATTTATACAAAGCCCTTTGTTGACATCTGAATGTTGGGGCCTGTCTACAACAAGATGAATTACTGATCAGTATATCTAATGTTAAAAATCATGAATTACCAGACAGTCTTCTATAACAGATATTTTTACTGAAACATGTAAGCAGATTTCCCAACACTCAGCCCAAAATAAACCTCAGAAGTCTAACTAATATTTTTCATTTTCACAATCCTCTGTAGTTCATTGTTCTGCCCATGAACAAAAGTGGAAGTGCTGAAATACTATAAGAAAGGTTCACCCACTATTTCTAACCTAACCAAAAACATGAAGTATAAAAATGTCTCAGCTCACAGGAAAACCTGATCTTGTGAGATTTCTAGCCCAGTGTTGTAGATCCAAGAAGATGGGTTACCGTGAGTGTCTTAGACTTTGAATACAAATATGATACTTTGGGTGCTTATCTTAATCTAGATTCTAGAGGTTTACTCATCAATAATTATTGCATATCTCTGTTAGCTTTAAATAATAGGTTGGAAAGGCAAGAAGTTTAGAATATTTTAGCATGCCCTGAATAATTAACATAAATATAATTAATGTTTTGCATTTTTATAATGCAAAGACAGGAACTTAGCAATTGATCAGATGATGCAGTTGTGCCTCCATAATAGAGTTCAGAAATTTTCAAATTTCAAAGTTTCTTAGAAGAAAAATTTTGGGGGAGAAAATAAGCAAACCTGCTGTGTGCAAGAATGATGGGGCAACAGAGCGATCATGAGTAACAAGAAATATACAGGTGAAAGTTTGTGGGAAATTACACTATTCTCTACTGTCAGGCATCAGTTACACTATGAATGAGAAACAAGTTAAATCCTATACAGCAAACCGGAAAACATCAAAAAAGAGTTCTCCAACTTGGAGACTCTCATTAATAACCAAACGTCCATACAAACGGACTTCACTAAAATAAGACAGGAGATCTACATTACTCACTTCACCTCTCTACAAAGGAAAAAGGACTGTAAGCTGTCTAAACTCCTACCTGCCACATGGGGCCACAACTGTGGTAACCCTAACCCACCCAGCAATATCGTCAATCTATCCAACCACACACTCAGCCCAGAAGAAAAGTCTGTCCTATCTCGGGGACTCTCTTTCTGCCCTACCACCCCCACTAACATGATACAGTTCTGCGGCGATCTGGAAGCCTACTTTCGCCGTCTCCGACTCAAAGAATACTTTCAGGATAACAGTGAACAGTCCACTGATATACAGTTACCCTCCCACCAACAGCACAAGAAGAAGAACTCCACATGGACTCCTCCTGAGGGTTGAAATGACAGTCTGGACCTATACATTGAATGCTTCCGCCGACGTGCACAGGCAGAAATTGTGGAAAAACAACATCACTTGCCTCATAACCTAAGTTGTGCAGAACGCAATGCCATCCACAGCCTCAGAAACCACCCTGACATTATAATCAAAGAGGCTGATAAAGGAGATGCTGTTGTCATCATGAACAGGTCTGACTACCAAAAGGAGGCCGCCAGACAACTCTCCAATACCAAATTCTACAGGCCACTTCCCTCAGATCCCACTGAGGAATACACTAAGAAACTGCACCATCTACTCAGGACACTCCCTACACTAACACCGGAACAAATCAACATACCCTTAGAGCCCCAACCAGGGTTATTCTATCTATTACCCAAGATCCACACACCTGGAAATCCTGGACACCCCATCATCTCGGGCATTGGCACTCTCACTGAAGGACTGTCTGGATATGTGGGCTCTCTACTCAGACCCTATGTCACCAGCACTCCCAGCTATCTCCGTGACACCACTAATTTTCTGAGGAAACTACAATGCATTGGTGACCTTCCAGAAAACACCATCCTAGCCACTATGGATGTAGAGGCTCTCTACACAAACATCCCACACACTGATGGAATACAAGCTGTCAGGAACAGTATCCCTGATGATGCCACAGCACAACTGGTTGCTGAGCTCTGTGCCTTTATCCTCACACACAACTATTTCAAATTTGACGACAATATATATCTCCAGATCAGTGGCACTGCTATGGGCACCCGCATGTCCCCACAAAATGCCAACATTTTTATGGCTGACCTGGAACAGCGCTTCCTCAGCTCTCGTCCACTCACGCCCCTTCTCTACCTACGCTACATTGATGACATCTTCATCATCTGGGCCCATGGGAAGGAGACTCTGGAAAAATTCCACCACGATTTCAACAGCTTCCACCCCACCATCAACCTCAGCCTGGACCAATCTACACAGGAGGTCCACTTCCTAGACACCATGGTGCAAATAAGTGATGGTCACATTAACACCACCTTATACCGAAAACCTACCGACCGCTATGCCTACCTTCATGCCTCCAGCTTCCATCCCGGGCACACCACACAATCCATTGTCTACAGCCAAGCACTGAGGTACAACCATATCTGCTCTAACCCCTCAGACAGAGACCAACACCTACAAAATCTCCATCAAGCATTCTCAAAACTACAATACCCGCATGAGGAAATAAGGAAACAGATCAACAGAGCCAGACGTGTACCCAGAAGCCTCCTACTGCAAGACAAACCCAAGAAAGAAACCAACAGGACTCCACTGGCCATCACATACAGTCCCCAGCTAAAACCCCTCCAACGCATCATCAGGGATCTACAACCCATCCTGGACAATGATCCCACACTTTCACAGGCCTTGGGTGGCAGGCCAGTCCTCACCCACAGACAACCTGCCAACCTGAAGCATACTCTCACCAGTAACTGCACACTGCACCATAATAACTCTAAACTCAGGAATCAATCCATGCAACAAACCTTGATGCCAACTCTGCCCACATATCTACACCAGCGACACCATCACAGGACCTAACCAGATCAGCCACACCATCACCAGCTCATTCACCTGCACGTCCACCAATGTAATATACACCATTATATGCCAGCAATGCCCCTCTGCTATGTACATCGGCCAAACTGGACAGTCTCTACGGAAAAGGATAAATGGACATAAATCAGATATTAGGAATGGCAATATACAAAAACCTGTAGGAGAACACTTCAACCTCCCTGGCCACACAATAGCAGATCTTAAGGTGGCCATCCTACAGCAAAAGAACTTCAGGACCAGGCTTCAAAGAGAAACTGCTGAGCTTCAGTTCATCTGCAAATTTGATACCATCAGCTCAGGATTAAACAAAGACTGTGAACGGCTTGCCAACTACAAAACCAGTTTCTCCTCTCTTGGTTTTCACACCTCAGCTGCTAGAAGAGGGCCTCATCCTCCCTGATTGAACTAACCTCATTATCTCTAGCCTGCTTCTTGCTTTCTTATATATACCTGCCCCTGGAAATTTCCACTACATGCATCCGACGAAGTGGGTATTCACCCACGAAAGCTCGTGCTCCCAAACATCTGTTAGTCTATAAGGTGCCACAAGACTCTTTGCTGCTTTTACAGATCCAGACTAACACGGCTACCCCTCTGATAAATTAAATCAGAATATCATCACAGATTGCTTGTACCCAGGCAGGTCCCCAGACAATCTGATGTAAAAAATAATAATGTGATAACTTCTCATGTTATGGTCCATGGTTATCTCATGTGATCAGACAGAGAAAAAGAGAGGCTACTTTCCTTTTTCTATGTGGCAGGTAACTTGATTAAAATGATTGGCATTTCCTCCTCTTCTTTTCACTTTCAAGATGAACTGCCTCTACAAATTCCAGAGCATCATAAATCACCTAGCATAAATCATATGAGAGGAGATTTTCTGTGAACCTTCCAGTCTTCAACATTGTATTTCAGTAACTACTGAAACAGCAGTGGTATCAAAGTTTTACTGGAAAAAAAGCAAAAGCACTGTGCATCACTTGCTGTGAATACTCAAAGTAGACATGACTTTGGGGCACAGTTCTTTCTTTGTTGTTTCCCCCTGGGTCCCAGACTAGCCAACCAGCAGCAGCGTATTGGTTCAGAGGCAGATCCAAGGTTTCCACCCCTCCCCGCCTATTCTCTGCCCTCTTGCTTTGGGTAGCCCCTTACTCTTCTGCAATGGCTTGTGGCCAAAGTTAGAAACTAGCCCTTTGTCAGAATTGCAAGAAGTAAGATTTGAATCCTTACATTCAAACTACTTCTGCCATTTTGGTTCTGGATTAGATATAGAACAGGAAGGGGCCTGTTTTTTAATGGGATAGATTCTGATACTATTAATCATGTTGAGTGATACCTTACACCATAAATTGCCCTGTGAAGTCAGTGGTACTATTCATGGTGTAAGGTACTATTCCAAGTGAGGAAGGGTATCACGGTCTGGGGCTTTATCTGCTTTGGATGAAACCCAAGGTTATATAGAAATTAGTGAGGAACAGCTGGTAAACTTTTGGCATTGTTGAACTTGAACCTGAGCCATGACCTAGACGTGAGTCAGCCTTAAACCCACATTTGTTTTTCTAAATCCAATCTGTCCCTTTATCTGAATTCCACCTATTGTTTAAAGAGCATCTAAGACCTCATGAGAGACTTTGAAAAGTTTTCTACTTAGAAATGGTGTTGCTTACATATTGTATGTCTCTGTTATAATTAGCAGACAGTAGGAACAGATGAACACAATAAAATATTCCTTTTTTCATGCCCATGCACTTTGTAATAAATATGAAAGATGAGAAATGTCATTGTACAAGCAGCTGTTTCAAAATAAAATGGTCTCTAAAGGAAAATGTATGACGGTGCCAATAAATCTTTATGGAAGCAGATATTCATTCTGATGCCATTCCTCAGTATGGGAAGTTTAATGGTGCAGAGAATCTTACATAGGTCATCTGGACTGAGGTGAATTCAGTCCATAAAATATGTATTATAGGGATGGAAGGAAATCACTCAATAAGGCCAAGGTCATCATGATCTGGTTTTGCAAAATATTGTCCATTTTTAAATGTTTCACACTTTTCCTGTGTTCCTGGCTCAACTGTTATTCCCAAACTGAAACAATCATGACATTTTCTACTTTAATAAAACATTGCTTGCTCCTAGGACTGTAAGGGGGATAAAAAATAAGAACATGTACAGCCCAGCGTTAACACAGCAAATATGGGACCGCAGTGGGAGGCTGAGCTACTGCAGTGCTTGGAACCATTCACCATCCACAATTTTTAAAACAAAAAAGGCAGGTGAGCAAGTAGATTTGTTGAGCACCATCGGAGATATTCTCACCAACTTGACTACATACTTATTGCATTCCATTTGTCAGCAATAATCCTGACATACTGCGAAAAGGTGGAAAACAGGTAAAGAGTAAAGTGTAGTCTGAATGCAGGACTAAGAGGCAAGAATTCCTGATTCTCCTATATTGACTATTTTGCTGGCCTTTGAAAGTCTTTTAACCACTGTGCCTCAGTTTCTGCATCTGTAAAACTGGAACAACAGCATTTAGGTACCCTACAGTGAGGATTAACTAGCTTGTTATTTAATCAAAGTTATTTGAATAAGGCAAATGCTAAGTACTATTATTTGGGAAATTTCTCCATGTCGCATACTGCTAGAGTTGAAAAATAAAGCTGTTTCAAAGAGAAATACTGTATGTTTCTCATATGCAGACATAACTACTTTTATAGCCACCTTATAACCGCCACCTCCCATTTAGGATAAATGTGAAGAAGTTATTGTAATCCAGTGGCTGAAACAATTAAGTGGCCTCAACATCAAACATAGGCCCATGTCTCTGGCTAAATACAGGCACATCCATGGCCAT
This sequence comes from Mauremys mutica, assembly GCF_020497125.1. Taxonomy (NCBI): domain Eukaryota; kingdom Metazoa; phylum Chordata; order Testudines; family Geoemydidae; genus Mauremys; species Mauremys mutica. The sequence goes on from NC_059073.1 coordinate 154,857,717, forward strand.
TCAGGAATCTGAACTATATGGGCAGGTGCCCACTAGACTTCATTTGGGTAAGGGTGCATGTGGGTAAGTGAGAAGCAGGAAGAAAGCCAAGCAGATATATCCTGGGAGCATCTACATGACCTTGAATTTTTAGCTCGCTGCTCAGATCAAAAGGCAACCTGATTATAGACAGTAAGCTGAAAAATCCAATCAAGTCACCCCTTGTAATGTCTTCTAACCAGTATCCCCATGGCATATATAACATCCCACTCTGCACTTGACGAATGCACTCTAGATATTAAAAAAAGTTGATGAAAGTATGCAGCTGGAAATGACAGCAGAGCACTGGTTTTACTGTAACCAGCATCTCACAAAACCTGAGGAAAATAAATTGTATCTTTTAAAGGATATTTTTAACTAAAGGGAGAACTATCTGGGAAACATATTCTGAACTGAATCCTCTATCTTATGATATTAGGTTCATTCAAGACAAACAAAAGCTATACAGACACTGGGGTGAAAATGTTTGCAGTGTTCTTGTAACCATGTTGGTTCCAGAATATGAGAGAGATGAGGTAGGAGAGGTAATATCTTAGAATTTGGTTCAATAAAATATATTATTTCACCCACTTTGTCTGTGAATACTAGGTCACACAAGTGCAGAAAATGAAATAAAAATGCAAAGTCATGGTTCCCATTTCAAAGCTATCTGACATTTTTATTTGCAAATCAATTCACCATCATAACAAAGCAAGTCTGTGTCTTTTAACCTTTTCCCATAGTCAGGGACTGTGACATGCAAGTTGCTGTAACCAAACTCTTTCTTTCTTTTTTTAAAAGATGTGATAAATGGCTTGACTACAATGGGGGGTAATTTCAATGTTATGGAATTACATGCCAACTTTCACTGCACTAGGCCTATGCAAGAAAGACAGCTGAGCCCAATCAAAATCAGAGCTATGGCAGCTGATGATGAATGGCTAAATGCTTCATCAATTAGATCCCCTCTGCTTTCTTTCTTTAAACAAAACAAAAAAAAACCCACCACCAACAAGAAAACTCCACAACCCCACCCCCCAAAAAATAACCTCCTTTTGTTCCAAATATTTTGGGTTGCTAAAACTGCTAATGTGTTGGCAACACCCCTGCCCCTGTCCCGCCCCTTCTCTGAGGCCCCGCCCCCAGCTCACTCCATTCCCACCTCCCTCCATCGCTCACTCTCCCCCACCCTCACTCACTTTCACCAGGCTGGGGTAGAGGATGGGGGTGAGGGCTCCAGCTGGGGGTGCAGGCTCTGGGAAGGGGCTGGGGGTGCAGGGTTTGGGGCCAGAGATTAGGGGTTTGGGGGGCAGGAGAGGGCTCTGGGCTGGGGCAGGGGGTTGAGGTGAGGGCTCTGACTGGTTGTGTGAGCTGTGGTGTGGGGCCAAGGATGAGGAGTTTGGGGTTCAGTAGAAGGCCGAGGGTTGTGGACTCCGGGAGGGAGTTTGCTGGCAGGTGGGGACCTCTGGGCTGGGGCAGGGAGTTGGGGTGTGGGAGAGGTTTTGGCATGCGGGATCCTGGCGGTGCTTACCATGGCTTCCAGGAAGCAGCCGCCAGGTCCCTGCAGCCACTAGATGCATGCCTTAGCTCTGGTACCCTGCTATGCTGCTGATTGGATTTTTAACGGCCTAAGTAGAAGACAGGTGAGACAGAGAAAGAAAGGAACTGGCCACCTGGTGATTTAAAGGAAACAAAAGATAAGGCTCTGTGGTCTGGTCAAAGGGAGAACAAAAGGCCTGTGACCCAGCTATAGGTGGAGGGAGGGAGTAGAGGAAGGCTGTCTGCTTATGTTGAAGAGGAATAGTGGGGCAGTGATGGGAATTACAGTAGAGGAAGACTCCCAAATCATTTAATTGATTTAATTAATTTTTGGGAGATCAGAAATGATTGAGGATCTGAGGGGTCAGAACTAATGTTTCTGGACAAGGGAAGGAAATATATAATTGACAGCCCTAGCCCAATATCTTATTGTGAGCACATTCCAGCTCTGATTCAGAGTTTTCGCAAATGCCCAAAGAGACCAAGGATGCAGGTTTTTATGGTCCAGGCCTGATGCAGATTAAAAAAGGATAGAGTTTCTGTTTGTTTGTTTACATTATTCAACTATCAAGTGTGCTTGGCAAGCAAAAGCAACATTTGGTGAATAAAGCATTAAATAATATTTAATCAGCTCTAGTGGAAGGAAGTAAGGGAGGTGTATGAAGTAGGAGCTAAAATTTCAGAGGAGGTGGTAGCAGGAAAAGAAGATATAGTTTGAACCAAGTCCTCAGCTGGGTATACGTCTGCATAGGTCCATTAAAGAGAACTAAGTCCCCTGGATTTACATCTGCTGAGATGAATGCCTGGTGTGTTTAGCAAGAGAAATGGCAGTGCTGAAGAGAGAACAAACGAGGGTGTAATGGAAGATGCTTGTGTGGATCCTGAATTTTCTACACAGGAGTTTAGGGGAAATGGATTCCTAGACAAGTGCACAAAAACCACTATAATATTCACAATTGATTCAATGCTTTCAGACGTGGTGTGGAGAGACTAACATGTTATGGAACTAAAGAATTAAACTGCTGTTTCTGGATCCTGAGATTCAGATTTGAGTTTCTTTATTGGTTGTACTTTCACATCACATAGGGCTTAGACATCCTGGGCTAGATTCTCTGCTACCTTTTGGGTTACCATATTTCAAGTTCCCAAATAGAGAACACTGCTGGCGGGGGAGGAAGCTGGAGGGAGATTGAGGGGTACAACTCTCCAGCTGCCTAGCTCTAAAGGCAGCTCCGTTGCCAACAGCTCCTCAAAAGTAAGGGTGACAATACCATACCATGCCACTCTTACTTCTCCACTGCTGTTGGTGGAAGCACTGCCTGCAGAGATGGGTGCCTGGTCAGCAGTCGCCACTCTCCAGTTGCCCAGATCAAAATTATGGATCTAAGTTCTTCTTTCAAAAATGGATGGAGATTGGAGGACCAACATGTACAGGAAAACTTGGACATATAGTAACCCTAGCTACACTGCTCAAGAGGCTCAGCACAGAAGCTCCAGTGGTGAGCATATAGTGATTTGCAATCTACTTTAGATCATTCTGCATGCTCCAGTAACCAACATGACCTTTGGAGTAGGAGCAGCCTGGGAAGGGGGCTACTTTAACTTATGGTAGTGCCCCTCTCCCTGGTCAAGCAAACATTTGCATCATGAATGTTTGTGTGAAAATATTTGCACAGATATTCATGTGACTTTTCCTCTGTACAAATATTCTTAAGAAAGCACAATATCACTCATGATTGTATAAACATAATAAAAATGATCAAAGTGAATTCTTAGTTTTCATTTGAATGTATTTCTGAGTATGTTCTCACCGTATTCAGTCAGCTCTGCCCTCTGGTTTGCCCTTAATAATCTGTCCCTGGGAGGATACTGAGATTTAAGATTTTCAGAGGTGTCTAATGAAGTTAAACATCCAATCGCTTTGAAATTTAGAGAGGTTTGGGGCTTTAATTCTTTTAGGAGCCTTTGAAAATTCTAGCCTAATTGTATAAAGGAACAACTCAACAGG